>NC_133577.1:69331051-70790986 GCF_964106895.1 Numenius arquata
ACAATTGAGTGCCAGTGACATTTTGACAGTTCCACATATGGGCCTGCCGAAAGCAGAAGGAATATAAATTTGCAATTTGGTAAAAAGCTGGGTGAGCAGCCAAAGCAGCTTGGGGGAAGGAGGAGAAAACCGCCAACCAGCCAAACAAAAGCCCACTGCACAGATGTTACACACAGCAAAAAAGAAAAGCACATCCACAGCTGGATGTACCCCAGCAAATATGTGCTCAGAAAAAAAAGCCTTAGGCACCCATTAAGCCTGAGATGCCTCCCAACAGATTCTCCTCACATGGCAAATGTAGGGAAAGTTTTTCCTAGCAGAAGGGAAATGGGACATGGCATTCAATCTGTGCAAACTACGCAGTTAACATCAGATGTCACAGGACTCGGCTGTTGCTCTAACAAGGAATCTTCAATATTTCCGCCAGTGTGATCAGCCGTAGGGAAACAACTATTTTCTAACACTGTTTTGTGGAGTGTCTCTGAATTTACTTTTCAAGGTATCTCTGCACAAAACATCACTGGCAGTTCACAGATTGGCTCAGCTACTCAGCACGCGTGTCACACACCATACATCTTTCCCAAATTACATCTGTATTGAATCCCATAATATTTGTCTGAAAACTAACTTCTAGAAAGGGCTCCTATCATCATGTGACAAGATGAAGGTAAGAAAAATGCTGCACTTAGTGGCTTGTTCAGGTGATTAATTACCGCCCACTGCTAGAAAAACAACCCTATTCTTTCATTTGGATATGTCTGGTTTCTGCTTCCAGGCACAGTTATTGCTACGTGGTGAGGTAAGTGGCACTGTGATCACCCCCTTTCTTTCTGGTCCCCACTTCAGCAACACTGAAATAACTTTTCTGCTGAAATCAGAGGACTGTGGCTTTGACCATGGTTTACTGATGCCTTGGTGGAAAATGTGGAGGTGGAGTTGCTGTGTATGCGTATGTAAATAGTCATGTGTAGTAAAGGCATAGCTGTTGTACGTGACTAACCAGTGATGCAAAATTACTATTTAAATATAATGGATTATTAGAATATGTGGGTGCTCTGGACAGACCAGGCAGAACAAGGGTCCAGATAAGCATACGCCAGCTTGCAACTGCGAGCAATGGAGCATGCCCTTCCCATCTCCAGAAACACAGAGCCAAATGTGGAGCCCAAAAGAGCTCTAATAAATGTCAAAACGCTCCCTAAGCAAGGGTAGTGGGAGCCACTGGTCAGCAGCTGTTGGTAGAGGCGTTGACACTGAAAGCACAACCTCAGAAAGCTGGGTCTGTGCACTGGCTGGGAACAGTAAGCCTGATGAAAAAGTCAGATTTACTATTTTTGAGTCATTTTCCCAGAAGTGTTTTTTTGTGCTGAAGAAATAATAGCAGGGTAGCTGCTGGATCACTGTATTAACCACGCTTGGGGAGTGTGAAGCCTAAGACCTTTCTGAAGTAATGTCACTTGATAGGCAGGGGACTGTGGCCAAGGCTGGACCGTGCGTGGGTGTTTCAGGTGACTGCAGGATATAGATGACTGCTACCAGCATGACTTTTGTAAGGGGTTATGCTTGATGGGACTGGGAGGATGATGGGGGTCAGAAGTGCAGGGTGTCCAGCAGTTGTGACAGAGAGCATGCTGGATTTCACCCTGGCATGCTTGTTCTGAAGTCATTCACCTGTCAGACTTCAGGGAACAGCATGAAGTTGCTTCCAAAGCCAGTATACCGTATTTAGCTCTGACCGCTTCTGGCAACACATTGCTTCATCTAAAATAACCAGTAGGATCCAACTTGGCACGTGAAACTACCTGGTCTCATCAGATAAAAAAAAGTGGGACTTTTTTTGCTTCAGCTCTGCAAGCATGTAGGGTTTCCTTCCACACATGGCACAAGAGAGAGCAAGCCCTGCCTTGTTCTAGCAATACTGGTGACACAGAATAGCCCATCATCTAAAGCTTTCTCCTCAAGTCAGCTCATTCCCAGCTTATGTCCCTGGCCAGCACACTATTCCTACCCCCCAGGAAGGCCTCATTTGCTTCTCTGGCTTCCTGAGCCGCTAATGAGCTGTGCTGCTATTTGCACTTTTTCAGGAAAGACCTATCTTTGCACAGGCTCCCCTGATGGCAGCTGCGGTGGAAGCACCAGTTAGTGGCAGATTTTTCTATGGCAGCATTAGCACTCCTGCTGTTGATATTGTTACAAAAGCCTACGCCAAACTGGTGCAACTGTAGGAGATTTTCTGAGAAATGACCACATATTAGTGGAAGTTGGCCAGTTTAAACAGCCTCCGTGCGCTGACTGGCAGGGTACAGGGTAGGAGGATGAAAAATCTTGCAGCCGCATGTGGTCTCACAAGACCGTTACCTTTTCACGAAGAGCACCCCTTGATCTTTGCTGAAGAAAACAGTGAGTGCTGCTAATGCAGTAGGGTCGTGCAAGCAATGCTCTGCTTACAGCTCCAGGGTGATGCATAGTGGTGTGAGGCCATGAAATGTGGCTTGAGGTCTCTGAAGGGACGGACGCTTGCATGGTAAACAGGACAGAAGGGCTCTATACTTTCTACAAGATTATCTAAGGTTACCTAAAACCAACAAACAACTCCCGCAACACCACCAACATATCCTGGTGGTGTTGCTTTATACCATGCTGTTTTTCAGCTGCTGTTCCAAACTGGATGACTGTCACTGCCACATACCCACCAACCCCGAAACTGAAGTCCCTGTGCACACAGTCTCTGAACTCTGCAGGCTGCACACCAACAAGAGGACAAAGGGTGCTATCTGACTTTACCCTACCTACCTCATCCATCAGCCAGGAGCAAGGCTGGTTATGTTGTTCAGAGCCGTGCAAAAAAAGAAATGGGGAAAGAGCTGACAGTTATAAATGTTTTGCAACCTAAATGTGACATTAATATATGTATGCAGTGTGTTCACAACATTAGGTATTTGTGCACAACCCTAATAAATACCATGTTCGACAGCAGTTTCAGAAAACCACTCAGTGATCTAGAAGAAATTGCCATGAAACAGACTCTCTAGTTTTACTGAAAAAAAAGGAGATATCCCTGTACTTAGTCAAATCCTTTAGGCAGTGGAAATCTAGAGCAACTCCAATGAGCTCCATATAAAGTTTAATTACTCGCAAGCGCATTGAAATGACCAGATAGCCAAGTGCTCAAAACCTGCTCCATAAAACACATGCTTGATTCCGTGCCCCAGAAGAGAGTTTTAGTAAGCTTCTACGTCCAGAAATACTGATACAGGATGCATGGCATTGTAACATTTGCACCCAAGGGACACTTTGTGGAAGGGGCAGCTATCCTGTTTCTCTCACTGGGTGGTGGTCCGGTAGCTGAACTCAGAAGTCAGACATTTCACCATACTCCATGGCTTTTGTTACGTGTTCACTTTAAAGGCTGAGTCCATGGTACAGAGGGAGTTCAGAGATGTTTCTAACGCAAGTTGGAAGCTGACTGTCTTGATATTTTCCTCACACCGCCCAGGTGTTGTGGTGCTGCATGTGGAGACATGAATACACGTGCTGTGCTGCTCTAGGTGGTCCATTCCCCCTTGCATGGTACCAGAGCAGCCTTGAGGTTGCTCCTGTTGATCCAGGGCTCAGCCCCATCCCCAGGATTGGAGCACTCAAGTCAGGACCAGCTGAGGCCAAATTCTCCATTTGACCAGATATACCATCTCCTGCCCCTTACTGCAAAAACTTCTATAAGAACTAAAGGAAGACAAGATCCTATCTTAAATCTACACGTTTATCTCGGGAACGGTGCAGTTGTTGCTGGTGGGGAGCAGGGAGACACCCGCTAGGCTGACCCCCAGCCCTTGGGAGCTGCTTCCAGCAGGGATGACAGCCCTTGCCCCGTGAGTCCTATGGCCTTGCCACATCACAGCCACAGCTGGGCCTGGCCAGAGACACCCCACATCTCAATCAGGACCTTGCCCCCAGCCTGACTTTCCAGATGGCTGCCAGACCTGCCTGGCCACTGCAAGTCTGCCTGGATGTTGCCATCCCTGAGAGGCAGCTGGCCCTCACTGCTCCCTGGCAACAGAGCACCGCAAAAGCAGTGAAACAAAATGTCTGTGGGGTTGTCTGCTCAATTCTGGTTTTCTGCTGGTTTTGAGATATTAGAAGAGAGGGAAATTTAAGTATCGCTCAAAAAATGTTGATATGCTTCATAAAAAAATGTTTATATGCTCCATAGAAAAATACCAAAATGTCTTATATGGGCATTTTCTTAGAATAAAACTTCTGACTTTTCATTTCAAATCAGCATTTTTTAAAATTGCACTTACATTAAAAAGAAAAAGGCGAAAGGATTCAAAAAGGTTAAATAAGACAATCAAAGCATCTCAATTCAGCCAAAATTCTCTTGTCTGCTCCAAAATAAATTGTTGTTCATTTTGCTGAAAAACTTCTAAAAGCCACCTGCAGCCCTTCCACCATGCTGTTTTATTCACTTTGCCTTTCCAGCCAGAAAGCCCTTTATTTCAACAGCTCTGTCCATCAGTGCAGCACCTGAGCGGTGGCAGAACGCTAATAATATCACTGGCAAGAATGAGAAGGCTAAACTTGGAAGCCAAGCTTTGACAAGCGAGTAAAAAAGGAATTCATTCCCAAATATTATGTTTCTGAGATGACATATGGTTTCATTTTTTGTGCCTACCCACGAGTGATTCAATTGATTTGGGATCTGAAAACCATGTAGCACATTTTCTCACTTTTAAGAAGCTTTTCAGTTTGCCTGTATTGGGTGGTTTGCTCACTTCCTAATGGGTCTCTCCAGATCTGATGCAGTGTTTGAAGCTGTGATGGGTACATATGCGAAGGAGGGGGAACAAATGGAGGGAGAAGCCCACTGTGCATTGCTAACAGTCGCACGTTTCTCAAAAGCTGTGGTTAGGAGATTCCTAATTCAGTTAACCTCTTTGATCTCATCATGCAGTATGAAATATCGAAAGGTAATGAAAAGATTGCAGGCAAGTCTGCTACGTTTGCATATCAAAACACATGTCTCAGCCTGGTAGAGAACAGGAGACAGATACAGTAAATACCTTTGTGATAGATGGAAAAAGCATCTTTTGACTGGGAAAAAACAGCTTTCTTCCCGGTCATGTAGTGCAATACGGAAAAAAATCCAGAAAACTCGCACTGTATCAGGAAGCGATGCACAGTGGGGCCAGGATTCACTTCTGCTGCACTCCTCTAGGCTACAGGCATCATTTATCTCCCTTTTTCCCTTAGTTACTAGCAGTAGAGCAGAAGGCAGAAAGCTATGCCTCAGACGATGATGATATGCCCCTTGAAAGAGCCTATCCTGCCAAATGCTCAGTCACCAAAAGATGGGATGCATTTTATCAGGGTCCAGGTTCCCATTCTCCTTTTCTTTAACTGAGACCCGTCCAGCTAGAGAGCCGAGGCGTGTGTCCAATGCATGCAAATATCCATATTTTACGACAATATACCACTCTTGCCCTTACAGCTGCCAACCTGCCCCCTCCAGCCATCTCCCTGCCTTTCCTCCTATTTATCCCTCTATCCCCACCCCTGGTGTAAGTCCCCTCCTTTTCTCTACCTGCTCTTCCCTGCCTCATAGCGCTCTGGTTTTTCATCATCTTTCGCTCCTCCTTTCTTAATGCATACCTCCCTTCCCTTTCTAACTTTCCCCTATAATTTCTTCCCATCTCCTTTCTCTCCCTCTCTAGGTTGACACGTCGTAACACCCTCCCAGTGACTTTTAAGACATCTGAAAAGCTGTAGTCAGGTATCAGATTCCTTATCAGGTCAAAAGAAAATATTAGGGAAGTCAGTAGCCAGATGCAATGATTATGGTTCAGTGTGGACAAGAGTGACACCAGTCTTTATGGTCCCAGATGAGATTTAAATTGTTGGTAAAATGCAACATCATTGATTTTCCACTATCTCCCCTTGTGGTATCTCTCCAGAGCTGAGGTAAGAGAGCTTGGGTGCCTTATCTCTGCATTTCCTACCTTAAAGTAGTTGCTTTCTCTTATGCATGAACTCAGCTATGAATATCCTGGATTTCTGCTGTTTGATATCGTCCTATACTATTTTTACCCATAAGTTACTGCTACTCTTAACTGTAACACCATTTGATGTTCTCTTAGAAATTTTCTTACTGTGCTTATTTTAATTTTATTTTTTTAAAATCACATGTAATGAGATATATAGGAAAGCCAAAGAGAATCCTACCTTCTGATATTTCTAATGGCTGGATGACCTGAAGTACCAGCTTTACATCACTCCTAATTTAACCTTTTTTAGGACATATTCACCGTGTTGCTGTGGAGTCACACTTTGGCTTTTCATCTTTGATCAACATTTTCATCTAGGGACTCTATAAATCAGCCTACTGCTACAGTGAGGGGTGCCAAGGAGTCTCAGTGTCTCTGTGCTCCAAGCTCCATTCTCCCAGCAGGTGTGGCCCAGCCATGGGGGTGCCATCCCCTATCCATGGTGGGTTTCTGGGCCCTGGCATACCTCTCCCAACTAAGACCTCTTCCTTCAGGGGAGGGACATCCCCAGTACCACCAAGTCTCTGCAGCCCACTGTCCTGCTGTGTTCAGTAAGCCACAGAGGATATATGGTGACTGCTTGGGCTCCTTTGTCTGCACCTCCAAGTGACCTGAGTCTGGCACAGACCCTGATAACCACAGCATCTAGACACAGCAATCATTGACAACTTAGCTTAATTACATCCTAATTTCTTCACGTAGAGCCTATGAGCAAGATTTCAATTAACTGTAACTATATATAAGTTTGATGCATCTCTATCATTCCATTAAGATGATTTGGGACGAGACAAAGATAAACATAGATGTTAACATTCTGTAAAGTATGAGATTTTTAATTAATTTTAATGAAAAAATTAATTATCAAGTTATTTATAAAGGCTCATAAAATTCACTTTCTAGCCACAGAATGTACTTTCTGTACATTTGGGATAGGTTTGTTTTGTATCTCAAAAAAATAGAGATCCTGAACCCCTTTTGATCTAATTTGGTTTTACCATGGAGTCATAATCAGCAATTCTTACTAGAAAGAGCTTTGGAATCCTCAAATCAAAGACCCATCTAAGTGCAAAGTCCTATTAGAGTTTTCAGTGAATATATTTATTAGCATGAGAAGAGCTAAATAAGGTTTAGTTCAGGGCATAGCCTATTTGGCTGAACCAAACCTCTTCTTGCTGGGAGGAATAGCTGGAAATACACCAGACTCTTAAAATGAAGCCCCTTTAAAGTCAAGCTCTGCTATGGCCCATTACAAAGTCACTGCATCCCCGAGAAAGGGTTTGAAGCTCTGCTGGCACATAATTAAGTAGGCACTTTCAAGCGAAGAATTCCATATGATAAATCTGAAGATGAAACTGTCCATGGAAGGGGATGTGTCCTGAGTCAAGACTTTGGATTCACTTATTAAGTGGGCAGTTCGGCTTCAGGAAATGCCGGGTCAGGGTTTGCTAGCCATTAAAGCTGCCCTGTTTGCTGGCTATTTCTTAATTTTAAGCATGACTGCAAAAGCAGCCAACAGCCTTCCATGTGCTGTACACTATCTGCTGCTGTTCAGCCAGCAGCCACATTTCCCAGCTGCAGAGCTGCCACTTGGAGGGATGCTCAGAGCCTGGGGGTGGCATCCCGTGGGCCCCACACAGGGACAGCCATTGCCCACATGTAGGGCAACGTCTGACTGCATCTGTCTGCAGTTACATTTCTGGGGACATTTCTCAAACTGTGGGTAAGTTTGTTAGTCCCTGCCATCTCCCCACAGATGGTTTTGAAAATGCCTAGAGGATTTTCTCCAGTGGGTGCCTCTAGACTTCTCTCTCTGGCAAATGCATCCATACTGCTGGGGTTGGGGTGCTGGGAAGCCCTACTCCTGAATCTCCTTCGCTCCCCCCAGACAGGCATCGTGATCGAGGGGAAGGGCTTGGCTCTTGGGTCAGAGGCTGGGTGCTGCCTTGCGGCAGCCTGCTAGCTGCCATCCCTGTAATTAGTGCCGTTAGCAGGTTGCTATGGAAGTTTCCTCTCCCTGGAGAACGTGTCAGGGCACCGCTCAGAGGAGTCGAGGAAATTAAGGAGGAGGAAGGGAAAATGCAGATGACTGAAGGAAAACCAACACTGCCCATCAAAACTCCCCCCAGAGTGTTCCTTGGCCATAGCAGACCACACACTTTGAAGTCAGGACTCATTGACTGTGTATTTTGTCTCTGGAGAAATGCTCGCCTTGGCATGACTAATACAACAAGCAAACCCGGCACATCAGAAATGTCACCAAAGTCCCTCCCACACAGGACCTGTGATTACCATAAGCGAGCTCTTTTAACCTGCTTCATCTTTGATAGCTAAAGAAAGCTGGGAAGAAGGAAAAAACTATGCTGAATTTTTGCATCTTCTTGACTCTTGGTAAAAAAATGGCTTCTGAAAAGAAACAAACAAACCATCAGGCAAATTCAATTCCCTTTGTACTACTGATTTGCAGTTTCCAAGCACTGGAGAGAAACAGAGCAAATCCCTTGCATGACTGTACCTCCTGATTCGGAGGAGAGTGCAAACAAGACTGAGGGAGAGATTTAGTTCCCAGCCCACCCCAGTTCCCAACTGCTGCACCAGTGGGGAGAAGCAGCTGGGGGGAAAAGCTGGGAATGAAAGTCTTTAAATGGTTTTTGTTCCTCCGGAGTCACAGGGGGTGAGAATCCATAGTCTAGGTAAATCTGGATGTAAAACGAGCAGGGACCCAGCTGGAATCAGTTTAGTGATATAAAGACACATAGTCTTAATTAAGGGAATTGTGATTTGCCAATGAAATCCCAGCAGGGCGTCTGTCTGCCTGATCAAAGGCTCGACTTTCTGATGGAATCTTAAGTGCATGAGCCATGAAATTACTTTTTGAAAAGGGAACATGCACAAAGAGGCAGAGCGAGAGGGGAGGAGGTGGTGGGGAGGAGGTGGTGGGGAGGAGAGAGGGAGGGAGGGATGGAGAGCGGAGCTCCAAGTGATGCTACTGGGAGCCTCCATTCCCTCCCTCCAAAGCCAGAGCAGGGCAGGCTGGAGGAAAAATGGTGTCAAACTGTCAGCAGAGTCAGCATCTAAAATCATTACCCAGCCTACTGAATAAAGACAAATTCCTAATCTGCTCTTCAAAATTATTTTAAAAGTGCTTAGCAGAATCTGGGGGGAAACTCTTACTTTTCTAAGTAAATCCTGTTTGCCCAGCCTCCTGCCCTTCCTTATTCACCACAGACTAGACAAAGGCACCTGCTATTTCTGCTCGAACCTGATTTTCTAAGAACCTTGGATATCCAAAAAAGCAAGGCCGCTTTCTTCAAACATTTCCTCTTTTTTTTTTTTTTTTTTGCCAGCAACACAACATATTTCCCTCCATTTTGTTGCATCAATAAGAAATGCTTCAAACTATCTGCTCTGAAAGATACCAAGCTTTTCAGCGTACATAGGGAAGAGTTTTAGATCAAATCCCAAAGTAGGCAAATTCTGCACGATCTAGAATTATAATGCTGTGGGTCCTAAAACACTGAAAGCTCTGTAAATCAAGATACAAAGTTGACAAAAGAGACACAATCTACCAGCTTCATTTATCATGTCTGCACCACATGAGGATTCCCACGGCACTCAATTAACTTTCCAAATCCCATCTCCTCACGTAGCAGACTCAGCACAAGGCTACATGGGATTAACCCAGGACAGCCTCAGTTTTGCTTCTGAAGGTCTGACAAGGCATCCAGAGGACACCGCATTTCCAAACATCTTACACAGGTTTTCTTTCCTCTGACATTTAAATATGTATTTTTTAAAAAACTTTCTCATTGCCAGACTAAAACCCAATGTAATGATTACAAAAACTATTATATCAGAAAAAAGCCAACTATCACCTTGCCATGCCATCTTCCTCAAAAGTGTCTAAAGCAATTGCTTCAAGGGAAGAAATAAAACACCCACATGCACCTGCTGTGTAGGGCAGGACATCATTTAATGGAGGAATAGTCCCAAGCAAACACACTGGGCTGTTTCACTGGTCAGGCAACAGCATGGACCTAATAAATCACAATTGGTGTACTGATGACATGCCAAGATCTAAAGTAAAAGAAAATAAGCAATCAAGCTCCATGAATTTCTAGCTGTGTTCAAAGCATCTGGAAGAAAGCAAGGGACGCGGTAAAATAAAAATAATAAAATAAAAAGAAAGATGAAGCCAGCATAGGAAAACACTCCATGCTCAAGCATCTCCAACAGTTTGTGTAGCAAAAAGCCTAAGGGTTTCTGATGCACAGCATGGACTGCAGCTCTGATCCCAGCCAGTGGCATAAGCAAAACGGTGCCTCCACCGCTCTCCAGTTTGCTTGGCTCTTACTAATGTTGCTAGATCTGAAAGGAGAACAAATCTCAGCACCATTCACTGAGACAGCTTTAAAGCTCTGCTTTGGGACTGTGTAGCTCTTGAGAAAAGCTGCAAGTTGAACGAATAAACATGTGGGTCACAGAACTCAAACATTTACCATAATTACACTATTTCAACATGTGGGTGTTTCCCTTCATGACCCATTCAGTGTCAGTCACTCAATCTATTCAGTAAGGTATGGTCAGCTATGCAGTGGCTGCTCATTGCCCAGTTCTTGAGCATAGTGAAGGCTTCCCCAAAGCAGAAGTGGGCCTCCTGAGCACAGGTGCTTTGCATGCACTGATGAAAGAACTTGTGAAGCTTGCATGGGTGAAAGAAATATTTTCCTCACTGCTTTTCCCCTACATCATCAGCTATCACCAGGCCCCTCTCTGCACAGCTTCACTGCCATGGGATGAAAGAGCCTCCTTCACTGCAGCTGTGGCCACCAGCTCCCATACACTCACTCAACGACCTTCTCACTTCTCAATCTTTTCACATCTCAGGGAAATGGATTTTCTCTCTTGCCTCTTTTTCTTTCTTCCCTTCCTCTGTTACTGCATATAGGCGGTTCCTGTCTCTAAAATTTGCTCTAAAGACAAGTTTATATAAAAAATATAGCTCGAAGTATATAGGAAGGTGTTTTCCAGGAGACTGTAACAAAAAATCCGGAGGTCTTATGGAGGATTAACAGCCATTTCACATACACGGCTTCGTCAGAACACTTTCCTTCTCACTATGAGAACAGGCTTCTCAGCGAAGCAGCAAGTCACAAGCTCGAGTTTTCCAAGCAGGTTCTGTGCTGTGCTTGAGGGGCTAATTAGAAACACCAAAATACACTATTAATTTGTGTATCTTCAGTCATAAGCTGCTGGCTCTGCTGCTCACCCTCAAGCATGCTTGAGATCTAGAGGAAAGTATCCCAACTTAACAACTCCACCAAGTTCTCATCTGAGTTGCTCACAACTTATTTTCCAAGCAAAAGAGCAGTGGGTGGCCAGTCAGTGTCAGGAGGAAATCTGAATTTCAGGCTGCCTTGACAGATAGAATTCCCTGCCCCTGGGACTTCATGTTGTCACAAGGTTTCTGACTCAGGAGCACTGAGCACCAGCTGCTGAGCCGTCACACAATCCAGGATGCCTCATGTGGCCAGTTACTAACACCATGCGTGGTTAGACCCGGAGTAAGATCAGCACAGCTCCACCGGCTCAGCAGAGCTGGAGTGCTTTACAGCAGTTGAGCATCAGATTCATGATACACAGCTAGATTTGTGTGCATATGTATCTGTACATGGCAACTATGCACGTATAGGTACTAATGCTGAAGTATGAGGCTGCAGACTACACAGTCTTTTAGAAGTTTCTTTGAAAGGTTTCCTTTGGGATAATTTTCTGTATTTCCCTGAAAAAACTAAATGGCCAGAGTCTTGTAATGCCATGCCAAATGCCCTCTGTCGTTATAGGATGAGGTTAGCAGGAGGATGGTTTTCTAGTAAAGGCAAGGAATGAATACTTAGGAAGTGGTGAGGCCTGTTCCTGGACTTCAGCCCTCCACCCAGGAAAGCACACTTTCCTCCTTCCATCCATCCATACCTTCTTCTCTCCTTCTCTCCACCCCATATATAAGGCTGTCTCCTTTTCAGATGGTACAGTTACACCAGACCAAAAAAAAACCACAACAGAAACCAACAGGAATTAGGTGCTCCTGCCCTTCACAGACCATGGGTTTTTTTCCCCTCTTCTGGATATGTATTTCTGAGTGCTTCTGCTTTCTCAGAAGAACTCTATCAGTTTAGACAGCAATTTCTCCTGTAAAGAAAAGGGGCTGCTTGTACAGATGTGATCAGCAGTCACTCCCTGCTCACAGCTTCTAGCTCTGCTGGAGTTCATACCTGTTTTGCTCATCCGCAGGGATCTCCTCTACAGTAGATTCCCTCTCCTCTTCCTTATATAATGAAAAAGTCCTAATCCATCCCTCCCCACAAACACTCTACTTAAAATCAGTGCTCATTGTAGTTAGTCCCCAGTTCTCAAAGGGCATTAATTGCTTTGGGCTTCACCTCAGAGCTGTTGAATACTGATAATAACTGGTTTGCCTGGGCTTACTGCCTAAATAGCTGATAATTACAGCCCAAGAACAGCAAGGAGCATGCTGTCTTTCTGTCACAGCCGTCTGTCTATCTGGTTTGCTAGGCATCTTTCCACCTGTCTCTAGGCAATTGTTCCTATTTCTACTTGACTTTCTTCCCCTTCTCCGTGTCTCTTTTTTTTTTTTTCTTTTTTTCTTTTTTTAAATTTATTTGGCTTTTCAATCTCTTTTTTGTCTTTTCCAGAGCCCTGACATCTTTGATCTCTTGTCGACAGGGAACACAGCGTACTGGCTACACATTCAGAGATCCAAACATTTTATCACCCTGCAGAAGCAGCTCAGGATGTGACAGGTGAAACGTCAGAAACAATTACAGAAGGAGAGAGGCTTTCCAGCCCCACGGGGGAACCATCCGGTCTGCATTCTGCACTTCACCTCCCAACTCTGCGGGGATTGGAAAGCCGAGTTGCCCCAACACCCACCCAGAGAGACAAGTGGAAAAAGATACAGACACATAGGCAAGATGTGGAAGGTTTGGGGTGCTGAAGGGAGAGATTCCTGCAAGGGAAAACAGCTGGCTCATCAGCTATATCCCTCTTTAGCTGTTGCAAGATGCAGTCATCTGTGTATCCAAGACAAACGTGCCCTCATCAGAGGCAGTTTCCATATAACCTCATTGCGTTATTGTGACCATCTGCTCCCCCACCCTGCCAAGCTCCCATGGACCATGAGGATCACCATACACTGACCAGGAGCCAGGCACTGAAATAGAAGCACAATGTTACAAGCCAGAAGGGCGATGCGGGGATTTGGTCTCTGCTGTAGCCCACTGCACCGGAAACCCAGAAGGATAAAAAGAGCATAGAAGCCTATTGGGAAAGTGCGCCAAAAACCAGGGCTGCCATATTGGTTTGCAGACCACGGTACAAGGCCCACAGAAGAACAAAGGTGTGTGTAGTAGCACATATCAACAGTGCGTGAGGTGCCTATAGCTCACAAGAATGCAGGTGATGAAATCCATGAGAATAAATGCACAAGAAGGAATTAGTGGAACCTGTGATGTCTCCCAGAGCCTGCTGGATGCAGATGAGAAAAGAAAAGATTGCCTTGAATCAGCTCTGTGAAAGTGTCTGAAGAGTCACAGGCCACCTGGGACTGCCAGGATGTGTTGATCGCACAACCCGGAGCCACCCTACTAGGACTGCCTAGGGCTTTTCTAGCAAAGGAACTTATGGACCATTCCATCCCCTCCTGGTTGCTCAAACAGTACAGATGAGCAGCAGAAGGAGCCCTGGACACTGCTGCTGCCAGAGAAGAACTAAAATGTATTTATGTACAGTGACACAATTAGGTGTTTTGGATGAGGAGCTGGATGGATTTTGAGTAGCTCTGGGGAAAGAGCTCTCTCACTTCCATTATTAAGTCCCTCTTTGCAGGCCAAGAGGCCAGAGCCTGTCCCTGGGGGGCCTTGCTGTCCTGTACTGCCTCCTACCCTGCAAGAAAATCCCTGCCTCCTCCACTGCCCTCCTGAACACAGAGACCTCAGGCACAAGGCACTACAGCATTTTGCTGAGGGAACAGAAGGAAGCCCAGCCACCAGCCCATCCTAATGGCTGCTGCTGAGCAGTTGCCTCAGCTCTGGGAGGATGGGCAGGGACCTGTCCAGGTCACTCTGCACCAATTTCTATGATGCCATAACTGGTTGGCTGGATGAGGGGAGGGCAGCAGATATCATCTACCTTGACTTCAGCAAGGCTTTTGACACTGTCTCCCATAACATCCTCATTGGAAAACTAAGGAAGTGTGGGCTGGATGAGGGGACAGTGAGGTGGATTGAGAACTGGCTGTGTGACAGGACCCAAAGGGTAATGGTTAATGGAACAGGCTCAAGCTGGAGGCCTGTAACCAGTGGTGTCCCCCAGGGGTCAATACTTGGTCCAGTCCTGTTCAACATATTCATCAGTGACCTGGACGAGGAGACAGAGTGTATCCTCAGCAAGTTTGCTGATGATACCAAGTTGGGTGGGGTGGCTGACACCCCGGAGGGCCGTGCTGCCATCCAGAGAGACCTGGACAGGCTGGAGAGCTGGGCAAGGAAGAACCTCATGAGGTTCAACAGGGAAAAGTGTAAGGTGATACACCTGGGCAAGAAGAATGTCAGGCACCAATACAGGTTAGGCGTGGACCTGCTGGAGTCAAGCTCCGAAGAGAAAGATCTGGGAGCCCTGGTAGACAGCAAAATGACAATGAGCAAGCAATGTGCTCTTGTGGCCAGGAAGGCCAATGGAATCCTGGGCTGCATAGGGAAGAGTGTGGCTAGTAGGTCGAGGGAAGTCATTCTCCCCCTCTACTCTGCACCGGTGAGGCCACAACTGGAGTATTGCATCCAGTTCTGGGCTCCCCAATTCAAGAGGGATAGGGAACTACTGGAAAGAGTCCAGCGAAGGGCAACAAAGATGATTAAGGGATTGGAGCATCTCCCTTATGAGGAAAGGCTAAGAGAGCTGGGACTCTTTAGTCTGGAGAAGAGAAGGCTGAGGGGAGACCTTATTAACGCCTATAAGTATCTCAAGGGTGGGTTGAAGGAGGAGGGAGCCAGACTCTTTTCAGTGGTTCCCAGTGAGAGGACGAGGGGCAACGGGCACAAGTTGGAACATAGGAGGTTCCACTCGAATATGAGGAAGAATTTCTTCACGGTGAGGGTGACAGAGCCCTGGAACAGGCTGCCCAGGGAGGTTGTGGAGTCCCCTTCTTTGGAGATTTTCAAGACCCGCCTGGATGCAGTCCTGAGTAGCATTCTCTAAGCAATCCTGCTTCAGCAGGGGAGTTGGACTAGATGATCTATATGGTCCCTTCCAACTCTAAAAAAATTCAGTGAAAATTCAGTGAAATTAGGACCGAGCTATGCCCTAAAGGGCAGCATAGAGCAGGGCACAAGACTAGCACTGACCATACAGCAGAGGTGTAGTTGTACTAGTGTTTCCTAACGGGGACTGTGGCATACCACGCACCTCTGGAAGCATGATGCCACTGCGATGTCACCCTGTCAGTCTTCGCTAGCGCAAACAGAAAGGCTCCAGGCTGGGAACACACAGGTATGTCAGGGAAAGCGATACACCCACAGGGAGTCAGCCACCCACCCACACGTGTTGCATATGTATTAGCCACCAAAGACCAGGAAACACAAGTGCTCATGAAATGGGCAAGTAATAAAAGGAAAACCATCCCAAATCTTCCCAAAACTCTAAAAAAGTTGTCATTTAAATTCTCTGTGGAGGTTCAGCTCCTAACTCCCCTCCTGCCTTCACCTCTCCCTCTCACACACAGCTTATGAGCAGGCAGCCACTGGGTGCTGGAAAGAGCAGCTCACCTCTGCCCTAAGAAATTATCTCACCCAGCTCCTGTACTTGCCAATTGTACAGAACGGCTTTCCTGTACCCTCTTCTTCCCGCTCTTTTCCTCCATAAAACTGATCGGGTAAATAATCCTTTTGCTTCCTGACAAATAGCACCATTTGCCTCCCGTGTGCACGCACCCTGCCAGATGGCAGGGTGAAACCACTATCTGCGCAAGGAAGCATTCTGGCTCTCTATGCGCAGGAAACGAGCCAAAGAAAAAGGAAAAACACTTTCAGATGATGTGCCTCCTGACACAAACTGATGAAAATCCAGGAGACTGGTAGTTCAGCTTCTTTGCACTTGTCCTTCATTTAATTTTTTCCTGTGCTTTGATCTGTGGGAGTAGAGGACTGCCAATCAATAGAGGCTGGAGGAGAAGCAAACGTAAAGGTCCAGGTTCTTCTGGATGCTGAACTAGTGATACAGCTCCATGTCTTTTCTGCTGTTTTCCAGTTCACAGTTGTTTTCAAAAATGAATGGGGGAAAAGACAGCCCCCTTCCCACTCCTGATTGACAGGCCTTCTCCACAAGTGATGTACCGACATCCAGAGGTGGGATGGAGGCTGAGTTTGCCTCAATATTTGTTGCAATGTCATGGACAGTAATTCCTTGTTCCCTAACATCAGTCAGGATAGCTGGGACCTGAGAGATGTCAAATCACGTTCTCGTCACAACACTGCCGTCCTTTGCTACAGCTGACTGTGATGGCTTTGGTCCTGTCTTCTCCATCTTCTGGTGAAAACAGCCCCAGCAGAGCCTGTCTCCTCATCCAACCTGACCTTAAAGAATTCAGTCCAGATTCAGACCTGGATCCACAGCTTGTGGCAGCAGTGATTTAAGCTGATGCTGCCCAGTGCGCATACAGCAGCAGTGCAGACTAAGGGTACACACCTCAATAATACCCTCCAGCATCCTGATTTAACCAGCTCCTAGTCAGCCTGCAGGAAATATTCCGTATTTGAGATTCACCTTTAAAAATAAAGTTATGGGCTGCGTGTGTGTTCAGATATGACTTTTTCCTGTTGTTACTGAAAGAAATTCAGCTTGAAAGTCTCCTTCAGTTCACACTGTACCTGGGAGGGCAAGCGTAGCTTGCTTGGGGAATGTAGATCTCTGTATTCCTAGACCGTCTGGAGAAGAAAACAGCCTGGCAGCTTAAAATTTTGAATGATTGAACCTTTAACAGCAGTGAATGCAAAACAAAACGAGCTTGACGCCATTTTCTCCAGTGATGTGCCATGGCTTATTAGGAAAGGGTTATAAGCTGCTTTCCAGTGAACTTGTTCTCGGAGAGATAAGCTGACTAGTGGGAAATCAATCACTATGAATTTTGATAGCAGTGCCTGCTGAAGTAATTACTTCAAACATCAATAATTCTGCTCACCTGCCTGTGCAGTTTTCAGTCATGCTGAAGGTTAGATTAACGCCATGGAGCTCCTGGGGACTTTTGTTTTGTTTTTGTTTTCCTATCCTTTTCCATCTACTTCCTTAAATATTTTTTTTAAACACTGATGTAATTGAAATGTCATGTTGCCCGCTCCTCTTTTTCTCTGTCTTCTCACCCGAGTCATCAACATGAGTTTGCTCATATCAGAGAAATTGTCTCTGCAATTCTGTGCGTGCAGGAGCTGGCGCTGATCCTTCCTGTCAGACTTACCAAGCGTTGAATGCTCACGTCACATCTCTCCTTGGCTGTTTATGCCTGTGTTTAAGTTAATATGTATTTAGAGAGAAGGTCGAAACAACCTCCATGCCAAATGCTCTTAACTGAAGACCCTCACAGTGGCCTCTGTATGCTGTGATTTTAGTTCCCATGCAGATAAGCGTGTCGGTTCAGGTTTTGCCCCAGTACACAGACTGGGTGCACAGATAATTCATAACTTAAGGTACATGTTACAAAAATTTTAAGGTTATACAACATCACCTAAAATGTCCCTGACTCAAAATTAATTACCTTTGAAAGCAAAAAGAGAACGGTTGGTACAACATGTGTGTACATGCTTGCTTGTTCAGCAGATGGTAAATTAAAGAGGGTATTACTCTACAGTGAGGCAAATATTTCATCCATTCACTAAACACCATGATAAAATTATAACATTATCCAAAACGTGCATCATTTTCATTTTTAATATAATGTATGATCTGAGTTTTGGACTACTGTGCTTCACAGACTGCGACCTCCTCCATTCGCCACATCTCCTAAGCTCCTGGATATCTCCTGCTGCCTTATGCTAAATATCCTCCAGCTCTCCCACTGCTGCCCCTTTTATACCCAAACTTCATGCAGCCTCAGTAGTTCTGCTCTCCCTGCTGGAGCAGCAACACATTTATTACTATATTATTATTGTATTTCAGCTCCCAGCTATAGTAAATTCCATCCTGCTGTAACCCCTACCTCCATCTACCATTAGACAGCCTGGGATTCCCACAGACTTGGCAAATTTGATAGATTTGTTTATCAGCTCATCAGAACTGAAGCATGCGTGCACTTACTGGCTGACTGCAATTGAGAGCTGGCAGAGCCAGGGGCTACTTTTCTCACTTTCCTTTCCTTATCTTTTTCCATCCTGTGTGGGGAGCAAACAGCAGCGATATTCCAGATTATTTATTTGCACATAGGCTTCATTCCCATAAACAGCCCACTCCTCTCAAATTAAACATTTAAAAAATTCCTTTTAATGTCAACTACACTGAACTGTGAGGCCTAACTTATATTGATGTTCTTTGTTTATAACAGTGATTGACTGAACACACATCAGGGCTTTCAGCAGAGAAAGCCCTCTGCAGACCCCATTTCAGATCCAAAAAGTGTCCTGCTGACAATTGGCCACATAAATCCAAGCAAGGAAAGAACAAAGACTAAAAGGAAATGCTTTCCTGTCTGAATGACAATTCAGACTCCCGGCAAAGGATGACATCCATCACTCTAGCACCACTTAGCCGATTGCTGCAGCCACGGTGGGAAAGGGAGGGAAGAGTGCTCGACACCAGGGATAATCAGAACTCTTTCACTCAGGCTCCTTACTTAGCTGAAGGCAGCCACATGTGAAAATAAAAACTGCACCTTTAGCTAAATTCTACTCCCATTATCTTAATACGGCTCTGCTGAAGTCAGGTATCTGAGAGCTGAATTTGGTCCATATTGTCCATAATGACAAATCGATATTTGATGACCTCCTGCGAGAATGTCTATTCAGTTTATTAACAGCAAAGTGCTCTTGGTTGATCTGACAGTGTTTATCTCATTGTTATCAAACCTCCTCTGAAACTAACTGTTAGGAGAAAGGAAGACATCTCTCCAAAGAGAAAATGAAGTGAAAAAGAGAGAGGCTTTTAGTGACTGAGGAGAGGGGGATTTCAACACTACCCTGGCCAGTGAACAACTGGTCAGCAGAATGGTTCCTTCCTAACTCCAGATTTTAAAACAGAGTTTACACTGCTCCAAAATACATTTTGGAATCTCAAAAATTTTCCTTTCCATCTTTGAAGTAGTAGGAACACTGCATGGCAAAAGATCTGAGATTTGTGATATTTGTTTAGTACTTTAAATCAACAGGTTTAGTAGGGAACTACAAAACAGAGTGAAGAGGGAGGCGATTAAACCTCCAAACGATGCTATTTATTCAGTTTCATCAAGAATGAAGAAGATGATAAAGACTTTCAGCTGAACCTGGTGACGATGTGTGAATGAGCACAGACCAGAAATGAAACTCAGTGCTGACAAATGTGAGGTACCAGAAGGAATCATCTGAACTCATCACCCACATTACTGGCTTCTAAATTATCTATGAACTCCACGGGCAGTTCAGTGTGCAGCAGAGGCAATCTTCAGGATGAATTAAATATCAAGATGTATGAAGAAAAGAAAAAAGAACACTTGAAATATTATAATTTCATTATAGTAATCCATGACAACCATGCACAGGGAGGAATTTAGTTTAAAAAAAAAATAAAATTTGAAGGGTACGGCCAGAAGAAAAAAGTCAGGTGGCCAGTTTCAGAAAGAGCAATTGTTAGAAGACTGGAAACACTGAGCGGAAAAAAAAATAGATTTTAAAGGCTGAGTCTATGTTCAGAAGAACCAACCCCATCCTAGAGGAGAGAATACCATGAAAACAAGAAAGGGTGAAGATAAGTTAAATTAGGAGATCATATTTCTTTCTTCTTCCTATGAGAAAAAGATAAATTAATCACTGGGTTGAAAAATGACAGTTGGCTGGAAACCCACCATAATGACCAGATTACATTCAATAAAGGCAACAAAAGGTCAGCACCTACTAGTAATTCTTAGGTATACGTACCCACACACATACAAAGTACACAAATACCTACAAATACTCTTAAGGCTTCAAGACAAGGTATTTGAAGAAAATCTGAGTGAAACTGATAGGGACTAAAAATTAGACAGCTAACATGACTGCAAAGTGGAAGCACTTTATAAAGAAGAGTTAATTAACTAGTCAAAATGCTAGTCTCGCAGTCAAGAAAGCTTACAAACTGGGATAAGAAAACATTGTTTGGTTTGATGGCAAATAAAGCAGTAATTTGAAATAAAAGCAACATATGGCAGAATGTAAGGCAGCAGTTACAGGTAGCAGTCAACATAAATGAAAGTTATGGGCCGTAAGTAACTGATAAGGGAAACTGAAGACATTAGGGGAAAATGCCTGTCTGACAGAGTTAAGAACGACAAAATGTAGGTGTCTGGAGATACTCTGGGAACAAAAGAAATCTGAAGAAAAGTGAAAGTGTGATACTAGTTAAAAGTGGTAAAATCATTAATGCCAAAGTAGCAAAATGTCTTATAACCATTACTGTAGCTATTTAATATACCTGTTCTGAGTTGACAATAATTAATTCCATTAGTAAATAATTAATATATCAGGGAGCAGGGACAAGTTCTGCGGGCCAGACAGCCCATATCCACAATTCTTAAAAAGCTGGCTTACAGACATGCCTGGCCTCCTGACGTTAATTTTTAATACATTGCAGAATATTGAGGAACTCGATATGACCGGGAGGCTCCTAATGTTGAGTCAATAGACGAAAAGGGCAGGGGAGGAAGGAAGCGTTCTCAGCCTGACAATACTCCCAGGACAGATCACAGAAATGCTGAATCAGCATTAAATACTTAAAGAATTAATGGGTATCAATAAAATTCATGCCAGGCAACACAGGATTATGGGGACAAAGTTTTTTTAAAGCAGTGTGTTTTCATACTCTAATTAAATTACAAATTCAGTTGACAAAGGTAAATGAATACCTACAAAAAATTTGGCTTCTGTAGAGCTTGTGACTTATTACCTCATATCATTGTGATTTAAATTGCATTATACATTAACAATAAAGTATCTACTCAATGGATTGAGGACTGTCTGAGGAATCTCAAAAGGAACAATGAACAGGGAATCATCATTTCGTAGGAGGATTTGGTGTAGGTTCTGCATAGATCATGAGTAAACAGAACATGATTTTACATCTCATCACTGATGTGGAAATAAATGCAAATTACTTGAGGTGAAGTTTGCAGAGATTGGTAGAGGAGCAGACATATAAAATGGATCATATAAAGTGGATCACTTCTCAATTATACCTGTTCAAACTGAATATATTTTAATTTAGCCAAATACAGAGTAATATATCAAGGACCAAGGAACGCAGACCACATCTACAAAGCAAAAGACTGCAACTAGGAAAGCAGGGACCTTGAAGAAGATTAAGGCTCACTGTGGATAAGCACAACTATGGAAAAATGGGCGAGTGGAAGCCTGGAAAGTGAAGCAAGACACCCTCAAGCTAGAAATGAGGCACAAATTATACTGCAACCGTTTAACTACTGGAACAAATTACCAAGAGAAGCAGTAACTTCTCCATCTCTCACATCAAGAGTTGATGCCTTTCTGAAAGATATCCTTTCACCAAACACAAATTATCAGCCTCCACACAAGTGGAAGTCAATGATACGAAATAGCCTGTGTTCTACAGAAGGTCCCTCCGTACAATGTCTCCACTCTTCTAGCCTTGAGCTCTTTGACTTTCCAAAACAAGGCTTTTCAATGAACCAAAAGGCTAGCAAACTAAAAAATGTGAATAGGAGAGATTTTCAAACTCAGAATGTGAAAACTTTTTTCCACGCACTCATGTCTGACTATGCTATATGGCTGACTACTGCTGGGTTCTTGGTCTCGGCATGGATGCTACCTGTGAAGTCTGTGCTCCCCACAGTTCTGGTCTCTTTGTGGGCTTCCAGAAAAACTGCTTACTCTGTGCAAACCCTGATGCCCTGTAACCTGCCATGACTGAGGTCTTTGGGCTGAGGCAAGCTGAGCCTTCTTGCCGTATCATAACAGAGCTTGCGTTTGGTTGTTTTGTGTTTTGGGCAAGAGTGTAATGGGAAGGCACAGGAGAAACACTGCTACTCTCATGACTGAGTCTGTACCCTAACAACCATGTGGCCTTTGGAAAGATACCGAGAGCATGGGCCACCTGAGGCACATGAGTGGGAAACAGGAGCCATGGGGCGTCTAGGGGAGTACATCTGCCCCACAGCGGAGAGCTCAGCAGGTTGTCAGTGCACAGTCACATAACCAGAGGAACTAATGGACCCAGGCTGGCAACTGATCTACATCTCAGGGCAACTTTTCCAAACAGATTTTCTGATGGCCCCTGCAGCACCCTTCTCCACAGCGGGTTCTCTAACCAATTTGGCATCAAACTTAATTAAGAGGAAGAAGAGGCACTAACTCTCTCTCTCAGCGTATGTAAACCCTGTTTTCTTAGAAAACCAGAGTAGAAAAGATTCGGTATTTGTAATTTCGCTTCACACCTACACTAAGCCCCCAACAAAGTGAAATGGCCAAGGAGTGAGCATAAATGTAATTTACTCTTACTGTGAATGCCTAGAAACAACCCGTGTCTGTATACAGTAAATACAATCACCTCAAATACAAATTAAGCTATCTACATGTAGTTTTAACAAGTATAATTCAAGGTATAAAGCATCAAGACACACAGGCCTTCAGCACGCATGCTAAAAGGATGTCTTACTTGCCGTACAGAGAAGAGTTATCTCTGTTGTCGGGTGTGAGGGCAAAGAAGAGGGTAGTATGGAGAGGGGTGGGCAAGAGGGAGGAGTAGGGCTTCAATGAGTGTCTGAAGCTGGTATGGTTCATCCTGACAACTCACACTGCCCGATCCTATTCAGCTAGACATGCATCTGGTATTGCACTCATCAGCATGGGGCAACTGAGTTTGAGGAGTCCTATCTCATGATGTTAGTGCCGAAGTAAACCAAGCCATTCTCCATCCTGCCGAGTCATAAGCAGTTTCTGGGTGTGAAAGGAGTATTGTGAGAAGGCACTGGAGAAATTTAATCATGGCTTTGAGCCTGAATCCTCACATTAAAGCATGCAGCTCATCAGCTACAGTAATAACAGCACCCAGGACAGATTAATTAGCTCTGGTTCAGAGTAATTTTTATACATATATAATATTATTATTATATACTTATTTATATATGTTATATCTATCTGTGTGCACATATCAATAAGTATATGTATATCTATAAAAGTGGGACCCTGGCAATGGGGAACACCAAAGCAAGAACCTCTGATAGCTGGTCAATGAAAACAAGTCCAGGAAAAGAGAATAAATGGGTAAGAAATTGTGAGAGAGAGAGAGAGAAAATGCGAGTAAGGGAGAAAGGGAGGTGCTGGTTATGTGCAGAGAGCCTGTGGAAAGGCAGGAAGGATATGTAAGGGAAAGGGATTTGGAAAAGTGGTTTTGGCTGTAGTAGAACATGGGCAAAAGGGAAGTACAGAAGGAGCTGAACATAAAGAAATGCCAGGGAAGCCAGAGAAGTAAAACAAAAAACACCAGAAGGGAATTCATTGATGGAAAGACAGAAAGGTAAGGGGACATGTTTCCCTCCCTGCTCACTGGTATAACTTCTACATTATGTCTCATATCTTTTATTCTCTCTCATACACCTCCTTCTATTCTTACCAGTCCCTTACAGATGTTTCTCTTTAGAAGCATTAATCTGCACAGGTTCCCTCACTATGCCCCTGTCTCTCTGCTTCACTCCCACCCCTGCACACAGTCACAATAAGAGGAAAGACCTCTCACCTCTACCTCTCCCCAGCATGAGCTTTTGTCAGCTTATGAATCACTGCCAGGTATACGACACAAAGGCAGAACAATTTACCTTCAAAGAGAAAGCCTCATTCTGACAAACCCAAAGTTTGTTTCCACCACAAGATGTCCCCCAGGGGATGGAATTTAGCAAATCATACGCAGTGTAATATTAATTTTCGTGTGTTATTTCAAGCTGACATGCTGTCTGTTAGATGACTGTTTTTCCCTAACAGGACTATTCCACTGGGAAGAAAATTAACTCTTAATAAGCATTTCTCCTCTACTCTGTCAGGTTCCCATTTTCTCTCTTCTTCAGTTTTCCTTATATACTCTCTCCATCTGCCTTCCTCATCCTCTTCCTTGATTTCTGTATCTCACTTCCATCTTCGTTATTCTTACCTTCATTCCTTTTCTTCCTCCATCCTGCCTCTTTCTTCTTTCTTCCTATTCTATACTTTCCTTCTTTTACTTTTTCTTTATTCTTCTATTTTGCCATTCTTTCCTGCTACCTCTCCTGTCCCGTTCAATCCATTCCCCACAAATTGCACCCAGAGAAGTACACAAGAATAACATTCAAGGTATTTCTGTAGCCACTGAGCCATAAGAGGAGCCAGCCAGCCTATTTAGAAACCCACCCAGTGAGTCCTATAGAGCCTCCAGGGTCACACTTTATTCTGCAGGCCAGTAATTTCAGCTCCCACAGCCCTAAGGGAACCAGCACCCCCTGGCACTGGGTGTTCAACATCTTTGGGGACCCAATGCAAGAATCTGACTGGGGCTACACAGCACTCCAGGCTTTGAAATGGATGTGCAGAGAAGAGATTGGGCAGGATTCATTGCTCCTAACTTCAGGTGACTTTAGGGTAGGTTTTTGTCTATCCCTGCTGTATGTTTGTGCTATAGTCAAAAAGAAGGGGAGGGGAACGCATTTCCAAAGAATGAATTATTCCATAATAAATAATTCAATAAATAAATGAAAAAATTCCATAATAAATAAACCCACTCAGATGGGGTGGCTGTCAAGATAGCCTCAAAAACAGCTTAAATTAATAGCCTAACTTTCAGATAGTAAAAGCTAGTTAACATGGAACACCTAAGATAGGGAGAAAATAGAAGGGGAAGTCTGCC
Source organism: Numenius arquata (assembly GCF_964106895.1). NCBI lineage: Eukaryota > Metazoa > Chordata > Aves > Charadriiformes > Scolopacidae > Numenius > Numenius arquata. The sequence continues at coordinate 69,356,221 of NC_133577.1, forward strand.
TGAGGGCAGAAAAATGGCAGAAACTGGAGGAAAAGCCAGAAAGATGGGGAAGCTACCTTGTTTACTAGTGTACAGACCAAAAAAAATCTTTGCTAAATCAGCAGTACATCAAGGGCCAGAGTTGCAGACAAGTTGAAGCCCCACAGCTCCCATTGATTTCTCCCACGTTTCCGACTGCTCAGCATTTCTAGAAGGCAGAACCCTAACACCTCTCCTAAGCTGGGAACTAATCTAAGAGACTTGCCTTTCACGGCTAATGCTCTGGACATGTCACCCCCAAAATGCTGACTTCATTATATTTTGCACCTAACTGCTACTGAGGAAAACACTGGAGTGAAAGAACAGAGAATTAACACTAACGGGTCTCACAGAAAACTGGTCAATATCTGAGAAATCTGTCTCAGGCTATTTCCCTCACACCATTTTCCACTAGTATAATTTAATCTCCTGACAGCACGGACTGTCAAGTCCCGGAAGGGAGTGCATGTGCACACACACACACACACACACACACACTTGTGCGTCTGGCTGCTGGAGCATCAGCGATTTAGCTCTACAGAGATGGATACAGCCAATTGCCTCTTGCCAAAACTGAGAAGCGCAGCGTCCTTTTCTGGGACGGGGGTTGGGGGGGGGGCGGGTGCTGCCTTCTGTGCTGCCTTCTGCAGCTGGCGGGATCTGGCATCTCCATGCGTTTATCCACTGCTTATGAAGACACAGGATTTAAACCATCAAACAAGGAGCGAAGCTGAGTGCAGTGCTGCTTAGCCAGTTGGTACAGTCTGCTCAGGTTCATATTCAAAAGTTCTCTACCAGGCAGGGTACACAAGAAGCAGGTAGGAGACACGGTGACAGGCAGGAGATGGAAATGCCAATGAAACTAAGGAAGGTGGAGGCAAACATAAACCTACAGTTTATGCTACCAACAGTTCTGTGAATAATCAAGGCTTTCTACGTGCAACACATCCTGAATCATTGCAAAATTGGTATGGTTTATAAATAGCTTAGACCAAAACTAGTGCATAGGAATGATTTTCACTTGTTTTTTGGAGGTGAGGGACCAAAAGCAATGAGAGAAATCCGGTGTTAAAAATGTTGACTCTGACTTGGAAACAGCATGCATAATTGCTGTCTGTATCAAGCCTTTTCAATAGGCACAAAAAGTGTGGGGCCTACAGCCTCCAAAACTCCAGATCCTGCCTTGAAGGTGGCTGGGAGAAGGGCTCAACAGAGACATCCTATTCAGTTCTTTTGGTCGACAGACTATTTGCTGCGCAGTACCTGGAGTGGCAAACCTCCTGTGAAGTACAAAATGTATCTACAGAAAGAAAAGACAAGCAACTTCCAGACTGAACATTTTCATTAAGAAAAAGGGATGTAAAATGCAAAAGCGAATCAGTATAGTGTGGGGTTTGGCTCTTTATTTTATTATTATTTCACTTGTGTAAAGCAGCTTCAAAATAGCCTGTGGGCTAGTAAATGAATATAGCTCTTTGCCCAGAGGTGCTTTTGGTTTGGTTCCTGTGCCTTGTCTCAAAGCTATGTTGCCTTTTCACTGGTCTCTGGCAAGCGAGAACGTGAGGACTTTTGAGGCGATTTCTTTAGGACATAATTGGGGATAGTGGCAGAGGGCACCCCGACAACAGACCCTCAACCCTGAAGCTCATCATCTTCCTTGGCCCTGCCCAACCTGAATTTGATCAGCATTCATTTACATGATTTATAAGAAATTCTGGAAATCTGATTTTAGCACAGTTAAGAAGGTCATTTCCATTTTCTAATACTAGCTGGTGCGTATAACTGTGTGCTATTCCCATCATAGCCTTATTGATTAAAAACAAGTGACTTTTCTGTAATTGTATATTAATCCCTGCTTGTGACTTTATTATGTTCTCACAGGTTTTCTGCCATAAAAGAGATTGCATTGGAGATACTTTAGAAAGCAAAACAATAAAATTAAACTATTTGAGAGTCATGGATGCATCTAACTCTTCTGTGGTCACATGTAATCTATTAAGTTAACATGTAACTAATTTGGAACAACAGTATGACTTGACTTTCTTTTAATTCAGTGTTAATAGGTTTGCAGAGGAAATGTTAGCCTTGGTTAAGAAGAACCAGCATTTGAAGGAAATGCAATGGCTGGAAAATATCTCAAAGGAAGGAACAAGGGTGGGACAGTAAAGATTTGCCTCACAAGCAGTGGGCCGGTGCAGAAGCACATACTGTGCACAACCCCAGAGACACAAAGAATCATAGAAGTGTTTAGGTTGGAAACTACCTTTAAGATCATCGAGTCCAACTGTAAACCTAGCACTGCCAAGTCCTACATCACTAAACCATGTCCCTCAGCGCTACATCTACCCGCCTTTTAAATACCTCCAGGGATGGTGATTCCACCACTTCCCTGGGCAGCCCGTTCCAATGCTTGACAACCCATTTGGTGAAGAAATTTTTCCTAATATCCAATCTAAACCTTCCCTGGTGCAACTTGAGGCCATTTCCTCTTGTCCTATTGTCTGTTACTTGGGCAAAGAGACTGATGCCCACCTCGCTACAACCTCCTTTCAGGTAGTTGTAGAGGGCAATAAGGTCTCCCCTCAGCCTCCTTTTCTCCAGGCTAAGCAACCCCTGTTCGCTCAGCTGCTCCTCATAAGACTTGCAAGACATCCATTCTAAGCTTAATTTGTATTTCAGAGGAAGTGGTGAATACAAACAATAGCAGCGATTTCTCTATTAAATGTACCTTTCTGAAAAAAACTGGCACCAACACTGAACAAGTGTAAGAGGGAAGAGGGGAAAAAAGAGACAATGTTTGGGCTGGATCACCTTGCTGGGTGAAAGGAGCCAAGCCAATACATATGTGTAGATAACAGTGTTTTGTGGGAAATTTTTCCCTATTTTACCTTTTCTCTCTCCATTTTAAGGCAAGGGGTGATGCACGCTCTAGCAACTATGATGACAGCAAAAGGTGTTGTCAGCAGCCAGACAGACAGGCGAGCACCCACGCAGCCAGCCTTCGACCTGTGTCATCACCTCCGTGCTCACCAGCCAGTTCCAGTTGATGGGGACAACTTACACCTACCATGTCAAGGGGCACGTTAATTAATTAATAATGCATAATCTGTACTGATCTGCTGATTAAAACACACCTCCGCCGCAACCTTTAAGAACAACATGACTCAACTCAGAACTTGCCAAGTCTTGTCCTCCAACTCATGCCAGTCACCTCCGATGAAGAGGCAATAGGGATCTACCACTCCAAGCGGTGTGATATTTTTCTAGATGTATAGTTTCAGAGAGCTATACATTAACCATTAGACCATTAACACATTTTCTTTTTTCCTCATCCATGTTGTATATCCATGTCCTACTATAAATATAGGTAATGATGTAAGATTACGTTCCCTCAAATTTCCCTGCATTGTACTTGATTATATTTTTCTGGGAGCAAATGGAAAATGAAATTATTACAGAAAAAAGAACCCAGAAGGGCAGGTACTTTTTGAAGCCTGACAGAAAGGAAACAGGGGTGGTGGTAGTGAAAGCAGGGGTGGAGTAGGAGCACAAAGGAGAGAGGAAAGCTGAGCAGGTGACTCCAACGGGAAGAAGCAAGAGTGAGGTAGGATGAAAAGAATGAAAAGCAGGGGGAAAAGCACTGCTAATGGAGACAAAACTGATGGGCAAAAGAATGTCAATAGAGAGAAACACAGAAAGCAACACTTGCATTCAGGGAAAACACAGTGGAAGGCAGGCATGGATTTACCTGGAGAAGCTGAAGGGATTGAAACCCCTTTGGTTCTACTTCACTCTGTGCCTTTCCTTCCAAATAAAACTACTGGTTCTGGACCAAGCTCTCAAGTCACAGACGTACTGACATGGCTAAACAAGACCTCTCCCCACTGCTCATTCAGATCAGGGGGAGGAATGCGAGAAGACAGAAAGGGAAGAGGTGACACAGAAAATGGAGCAGAGATGGGAAAAAGACAAAGATGGAAAACAGGATGATAGAGTGACAAAGCCATTATACTCAGGTATAGAGCACTTTACTCTCAGGAAAGTAGGTAATTTGGGGCTGCTCAATAGAATGATAAAGGAAACATAAGGACTATTACCTAATCTAATTTATTTAATAGGGAAAATTGAAAAAGCTAAATAGGATGGCTAAATAAGAAAAATCAAAAAGGTATGGGCATAAGGTATCCTTCGTACAGCTGTATGACAGAGGATGTTAGTCAGGTGCCTGGAGCCCACTGTGCAATATCGTGAGACAGACCTCAAAATTCTCTACACACAAGGTGACCACCTAAAAAGCATGCAGGGAGTGCAAAAGGCAAGCAATGGATGGTGAAGGATAAGAGAAATTCCCCAGACGGATACAAGTGGGTGTATGTCTATCTGCATGATTTTTTTCTACCATGTGCACTTAAGCAAGTATCTAGGAACAATAGGATGAAAATGAGCATAATAAAAAAGAGAGTGATCTCCATGGAAGCTGTTCTGACTCCAAAGCCTGCCTCTGACCCAGGCAAAAGCTCCCTTGCTTCCATAGGGACATTTAAACTAGAGTAAAGACTGTATTTGAGGAAACAATCATGAAACATGTATTACCTAGGGAAAGGACATGCAGTATCACTGGTCCTTAGAGAGGAACCTCCTAGATCTTCATAGTTCAGCTCTGATTGGCACCGTCTCCCTCTCCTCCTCCTTTCACACACAGGCTTGTGAATGATGTTGAGGCTATTAATCAGCATCGAGTCCCCAGAGCACCTCCTGCTCTGGAATGCCACTGATGAGCAGATGGGATTTTTGGCAAGAAGTGACCTGGCATGAAAATGAACAGAGGAGGAAAGTACTAGAGGGGAGTGGAGGGGGAACTGCCTGAAGCTCTCCATTTAAAAGAAAAAGAGGAAAAGAGGTTTTTCTTCTCTGCTGATACCATATTCCAGTCTACTGTCATATACGGAATTATCAGAAGCCACCTGTGTACGTTAACACAAGCCAATTTCCTTCCTTAAGAGCCTGGTATATCTATGTTTGTGTAGACATATCCAGTTTGGGGATTTCTAGGACCTACATACAGTAGCTCAATACAGGTCAACTAAAAAACGTTTACACAGCCTCTTGGGTAGACTTTGCAGCTCACACTGATGTCCAGGCAGATGACATGCTAGGAAGACTCTATCTGGCTATTTTAAGCTAGTGTGGCCACATCTTTATAAACTGCAGCAGTGGCAGTCTAGAAAAAATGCCTGACCCAAAGTCTTCTGAAGCCTATCGCTCATTGCTCTTCACATATCCTTTTGCTCAGAAGTTAAGAGACAGGCTTCCCCCTGACACTCCCAAAATTCACATACAGGAGGTGTGGGCTCACAAATCTTTCAGTCATGAAATGGGAAAAACACCTCAAGAAAGTCTTCCACATTGGGAATTACAGGAATTAGTGTCACTGTGAGCACAAAGATTCAGTTCTTACAGGTCAATGGACACTCAGTAAATCTGACTGGTAGTAGTGGAAGCTGGGGAGACACATCCCAGGTTACATTTCGCACTTTTAGAGTGCTACAATACTGACAATCACTGTTACACATCTTGGATTCAAATGTGAATATAATATTTGAAAAAGCAACAAAAACTATTTATCTTAGTCATATTCCTTCCTTTTTGAGAAATCTTACATCTTGTGGAGTTACTAAATTAAAAACACCATGGCAGAACACAGAGTTAGTCTGTAACAAAGCAGTCTGTGTGCAGGCAGCCTACGAGATGAACACCTGCTCAGGGATCATTAGTGAATGGAGATGGAAATACTTCATTGCCCCACACTCTCACTTCACACGCACTTTGAAGAGACATGTGGTGCATCATTTGGTGATGCACATGGCACAGTAATGCTTCTTTCTATAGCTCATACCATACAAGGCTTACAAAACAATTTACAAATACTAACAAACGAAGCCCTGTCTCTACAACATCAGTGTTATAATCTCTCTTGATTTTATCATAAGTCCCACCACTTTACTTGTTCTACTCTGTTTTATGTGAAGCCCTAATTCTCAGAACTTGTCTCATATGCAAGACCCGTAGCATTGGGCATGGCTGGTGAAAATCAAATCTTATGATTTAAAAATTTGAAGGTAATTGAAAAACAGTTTCCACTTAAGAAAAAAAGGAAAGAGTCTTGCTTCTTAAGTCAATTCTCTTATTGCATGGTTGGCTTCTGATTTCTAATTCTTGGGCTGGTAAATTGGAACATTTCTCCATTAATGGGCAAGTACTCTTATCCCTGGCTGGTAGATCAGAAAATTACAAGGCAGCACTAAATCTGGCCACAGTATAAGCGAGTTTTCAACGCAGTTAAATTCCTGTTACATACTGCAGGGTTGAACTGTGCCTATAAAAAGGGCAAACGAGGCATTTAAGAACAGAGCGTGGGCAAAGTCGAAAGTAAAATCCAACTGTCTTACTCTAAGTCCAGTGTCTCAACCAACAAACATGCTGTTGTCTAAACATGGAATTCAGCAAAAATCCTCCTTTTTTTAAACAAAAATCTGCAAGCCCACCTGCAGAGCTATTTGAGGAAAGAAAAACCTACTAAACATCGGAACTCCTCATACCTAATTAGGGAACTGAAGAAGAAAAGGAGTACATTTCTAGAGCACTTCGAAGATGTTGCCTCCTATTTAGACTGCAATAAACTAGGAACAGTTTCCTAGCCTGAGCAGGAACAACAGCAGCAGTTAGAGACCTTCATGCTGTGAGCCAGTTCAAAAGACAGGAGCAGAAAACAGCAGGAGTAGGGAGCTGCCCAGGAGCTAAGGAGTTAAGCAGATTTCATTCCCATTCATTGCACATCCTTAAAAAGTCATTATAGATACATCTCTAGTATAGCTGGGACCCGGAGGCCTTTTGTTTAGCTTGCAGCGTACGACACGAGATGGAGCCCACACCGTGTTGTTTAGTGCCAGCTGAACAGGATGATACGAGCTGTTTCATGCAGTGAGAAGGTTGCACATCATCCCCCGTGAGTAGATGGCTACTGACTTTTCACGGATGATACCTTGCTGCACAAACAAAGCAAAAACCATGCACTCTCCCTTGCTTCCTCCTGCTGTCTGCCTCTGTCCCAATTCCCCCTGCATGGGACTGAAAGCTGGAAATATGGAGGAACAGAACAATTGGTTTATACCATCTGAACATGAAGGAAAAAAAAAACAGCAAAACAAAAATTAAGCAAATGCAAAGTATAAACAAGCCCTCCCTAAAAAAGCTGCAAAAATAAAGAAGCCTTTGCAGGCAGTTTAATTTCAACACCTATCTTAAGAGAATAAGAGGACTGGATGGCGTTAAGGTCCACAAAGCAGATTATAAACAGTTACACAAGAGCAACACCATATATTGTAACATGCAATTTTATAGATGCCTTTGAATGAAAATAAAACACTGGGTAGTTGAGGCTCTCTTACATGCCTGCAAAAAGTCAGGAAAGAAGAGCTTCTATCAAGGATTTGTAAACTGCAGAGGAGAGAGAAGACCCAAGAGAGAAAGAGCTAGTAAACATTTTATTTTAAAATATCGTTTTATTTGTTTCAAAAATAATTTGATGGGTTACTTCAATTTATTTCCCGGTTAAACAAACAAGGCTTCTGTGAGCTCTCTTCAAGCTGTAGCTGTTAAGTAACACAAAACACCCCTTGAGTAATATCTAATCAAGGCAGAAAACAGGGAGGGATATTAAAAATAAAATACCCTACACAAATTAGTGTGGGGGTAATCAGATGTCTTCTTTCCTCTTTCTAACCCTGGGGAAGAGAAGGGGTGAAAGAGATAAAGAAAACAGAAACAAAATTAAAGAGAACAATGTTTTTCCCATCCTTGCATCTGTCAGGACAAGATTAAGAGTTTTCCTTGGAAGGTGAAGGTCAGAGGAGACAGCTACAACATATGGGCGTGAAACTCCAGGAAACCAAAGGTCCTCAGACTTCCCATGATGGAGGAGCTTGACCTCATGTACCCTGCATTGATCCGCTGGCTTTTCCACACATAAAAAAATGACCAGATTGAAACTAGGCAGCTCACCCCGGGGGACTCTGCCTCTAAGCCACTTCTGTTTGCTCCCAGATCAGCAGACAAGGTAAGCAAACTTGTCAGAGCAACAACACAGAGATTATGGCTGGGCTCGCTGCACGTGACTCTTGTGCTTGTGCCTTTTGAACTGGGTTGTTCACAGATCTCACCTCTTCACAAACCAGAGCTGAACCCATGAGAATGAGCACTGAGTTTATGCCAGATAAGGAGGACCTTTACAGACTGTAAAAAACTCTATGTGAGCACAGAGTACCCCTTCCAAACAACCTATAGCTTCCTGAGATGTCACCGTAATCACCAACACTACACATACTGACCACACAAAACTATGCAAAGTCACTGAGGACAGAGCCCAGGCCCTTCTGCTTCCAGAAGAGCAGCCGCTCACAAACCAAGCCAAAGAAGCTCTCGCTGAGTGAGACCTACAAAAACACAGATAAGCAGTTTAGCCTCTCTACAGTAGTTAGTGGCACCCACTGGCACTTCATTACAAATGCATTACTGGCTGCAAAATGGTGAGAGGCTGAGACAAGCACCCCAGTTTATTACCCTGGGCTGCATGACCTCCCCTGTCACCAGAAGCACTAGAGGAAATGGCAATGGGAGAGCCAAAGGCTGCTGAGGACAAGGCAGGATGGAGAGGACTCCTGCAACAACAGCACTGTCCCTCATTCCTTCCTGAACTCCTCCTCCTCTCCCCATTAGATCAGGGGTGCCCATGGTGATGTGATGCAAAGAGGAGCTCCGGGACACGCACCATTTCAGCTGGTGGCTTTGTCTCCTCCGTGCAACCCCCAACAGGCACTTGACCTCAGAGCCACAGCCATGGGCTCAAGCTGCACACCCCTCAGAGTAGAGGCCTTTTCTGGCACCTCTGTGAAGAGCCACATATGGCTGTAGTACAGTCCTGGCATGATGGTGGCACTGACACTGGACGACTGAGGAAAGACCAGAAGCATCCAAGTACTTTAAACCGACTCCTCTTTGTTGTGGTGCTTTCTCTCTGATGCCGTTTCATTACCTGCAAATCCAGTACTGCTGAGCACAGGACCACTCAGCAAAACTTGTCTTTTAGACCCTTTTGAGAGACAAGGACTGGATGTAGGAAAAGGGCATTATTTTCTAGAGGAAATGTTAACCCTCAGCTGCCTCTGAATGCAGTGAAGGAACTGAAATACAGGGCACCGACTATGGCCATCTGGAACATTAGGACCAGGTTAATGAGAGGACAGAAACCATTCATGCATGTAAGGAATAAAATCTGTCCTGCAACTGAACGGTTTCACAGACTGAATCCCTTTTTAAGAAAGTAAGCTTACTGTTCCCCTTTTCCACAATGGGAAACAATAATCTTTCTTCTTTTCTCTCTTCCTTTCAGCTTTTCTTTTTCTCCCCACTGGTGGCTATTTTGTGCTTGTGTTGACCACATTCCTGCCTCATGTAAAATCCTCTGACTGTAAAAACAGAAGGTTGCAGCAAAAATACAACTGGCACTGAGTGCCGATTCCCTCATTTCCTCCTCTGTTTCTTTCTCTCCATGAGTCAAGCTCTTGCTCCCTGCTTCCACACATGCACACAGCACAGCACGCTTTTACAGAAAAGCAACATTTTGTTAAAGCAGCCCAAATTCTAAGTGAATTCCTATTGCAGCTTTTACCCTAACGCTACTCGCTTGTCCTAAAACGTGTAGCTTTCATGTAGCTTTTCTCTAGGTAGTTCCAAAATAACACCACTTCCTAACTGTACCATATGGCTGACAAGGGACAGCCAGCCATAGGTCACACTCAGACAAATTCCAGCAAAGGCTTAGTCTGTGCAAAGAAACATTTGAGAACCTTTTATTAACACTGCTGTTTGCATTAAGCTAGGGGGTCACAACCTCAAATAACAGGAAACATTTGCCAAGGAGGCAAAAGACAAGACCGGCAGCCTAGCTGAGGTCTAAATCCTCACTGTTTCACTCCTGATTATGGTTTCAAAGCCTTCATGCCCCTTTTTTTAACTAACTAGCTTTTTACACCTACTAGTCCTACTACTAAGATTAATTTCCTTTAATTCCAACCAGCCGGCTCAGTATTCCCAAATGCACTTACATAGGAAGAGGCAAATACGCAATGACAAATCTGTCCTTTTGTTGTTCATGTCATTTCATCTTTCACAGATGCCAGTCCTCAGTATCATATGGAAGATAAATCATCATCTCCCAGGAGTCCATAAGAACAGAGCCAAGAAGCTTATTCACTTGAGACCTTGTTTATCTCCAGTTCTGATGATTAAAATGGGTGAGCAATGCATAGCAAGGAGGGACTGATGCAATCTGGGTTAAAACCAATATTCATTAGGTGACAGTAATGACCCTCACTCCTTCAACAGAAGCGTACAGATGCTGTGGGTCAGAGTGCTGCTTTACTTGTGTCTTTTATTTCAAATGAGATAATGCTGATGAAAAGCACTATGCTGACAGTCTTGGAGACAGAAGTCCACCATCTGCACATCACAGGTAACACGGGAAAGCAACAGCGGTGATCAAACGTCTGGAAAACATGACCAACGGGGTCAGAGTTTGAAGGGAATTCAGGGTGTTTAGTCTCCAGGAAGCTGAAAGGAGATATAGCAGCCTTCAGACATGTGAAAACTGGCTGCAGAAAGGCAGGCAATAAGCCTTCTTCATAGGGAACAGGACAAGAAATAAGTTTGAATTGATTGTGGTGAGCAAGATGTGGGTTAGACCTTAGGGAAACCATCTCCAGCCGGGGCCCACCGTGGAAACAGACTATCTAGGCTGACTGCAGAGCTTCCAGGGCAGAGCAAGTCATGCAAACACCTGGCAGAAGGGGTGTGTGTGGCTGGTCCTGCTTCCGTGCAGAGCGATGGCCTGTCTGGCCAGCAGAGATCTGATCCAGGCCTTTTTCCTATGACTCTCAGATGCCATCAGTATAACCTTTGCCTTGCCAATGTGCTTGTACCCTCAACTGGAGACGCCAAAACCAAAGTTTATGGGTGATCTCACTGTACATGCCATTCAGTCCGTGGTCACACTGCTCAAAGTGCCGGCAGAAACGCCAGCCAGTGCAATTTGCACTTTAGTGTTGTTGGCATCTGTCTATTTGCAAAAGAACTCGGATGAACTAATGCACAATATGGCTAGTGATCATTACAAAAAGCCTGAAACAAACCAGAAGGGAAAGGAAAGGTTCACGATGCAACCAGGGAGTGTTAAAGGACACCTGGACTGCAGGGGCATTCAATCCACAGTTTGGCCCAACAAAATTGCTGTGCACAGCTGAGAAAGAGACTCGCCAAGAACTTCTCTGAATGTGTGTATCGCTTTCTTATAATCAGGGCAACTCCTGATAGCTCTGAACTGCACTTTTACACTCCCTTTTGGTTATGTCCCTTGTGCCTAAAATCTGAGGTGTAAGTACCTACAAGCCAGCAACTCAACTTTATCCCAGTTGCTTGGTTACAAAGACTTGCTGGCCCCTTTCCTCTACAGAAAGTAGTTGGAAAAACTTTAGTGATCACTTGCAGCTGGAAGAACAGTGGTTGGCAGTGGAAATACTGGGTACACCTACCCATGTCTTGTGGAGTGTGCAATGGAAAAAAACCTGATGAGAACACAAGAAAAGCAATTTGTTAGAGCTCCCATTTGACTCCAGAAATGTTACCATCAGCCTCAACAAAGTAAAAAATTCCTTTATTTTTACCAGTGCCACCATCATCCCTGCTGTGATTGCCACTGGCACTCAGTGCTCTTGGAAGCAGAGTGGTAGGAATAGTCTCCGTGATCTCTGGCCCAAATTTCTCTGGCTTCCAGACACCATGTTCTGCCTTCTGACCACAATATGTTGGGAGAAGCAGGAGGAAAACAGAAAGATGTTGGTGTCAGTGACAACGGTCTCTTTGCTGAGAATGATGAAAAATAAAGAAGATGGCATTGACACATCATGACTACAGTGATGATTATTTTGCCTGGAGTTAAACAGAGGAGGGAATAAATCAGTCCTGTCACTGACAGGCATGACAAGAGGAGTCTGTAAAGCAAATGTAAGTAGCACTCAATTTTCCATTTTGACTATTTCTCATCTTCCAAGTTCCTCCACCTCTGAAGTCGTCTGTGAGTGCAAAGAGAAGTGGCACTCTCCACTCAAGGATAAGCTGACAAAGTTAATTCGCTTTACTTGCTCCCAAATCCCTGATTCATCCACTGCATCTTAAAAGGCAGTTACTAAGCCACTGGTCTAAGACATTACTGTTATTAAAGCAGAGTCTTTGGCATTGTGGTGCAAATTAGCATAACGGCATCACACCCTGTGGGGGCATTAAAACAACTGCTTTTATCATTCCAGTTTAGGTCTTCAGAGATGGAAGCCTCTGATTGTGAAACTGCTCTCAAAAGTCTCATTGAAGTTATCCTGCTCTGTCCTATTAGGATGAACCAAACTCCAAAGACCAAATTTGTGATTTTCTTTAGATAATACCGAAAAGATCCAGCACATCCTAGCTCTCTTAAAACGTTAATTTATTTACAACTACCTTGGTTTTCCAGTCCTGTAAATACATTCCATCACAAAATGATAATCTCGTTAGTTACGGTGACTTGCAGCAGGCATAAAGCCAGTATATAAGTGGTTGGTCCTCCACTTAGTAAACTGCCTAAAATGCAAACTGAAATTATTCTTGTACACAACTGCAAGAGACTAAGCTCCAAATCAGCATTTTTTCAGTTGCTAAATAGCTACATATTATGCACACACATGCCATCGTTTGTGGGGGTTTTTTTGCAAAGAACAGAAATTCCCTCTGAGTGCATGACTGTGAGGATCCCTGCTACACAGTGAGACTGAGAGCTTCCTGTTTACAGGAGGGTCCAACCCTATGGAAATGCCCTAACTACACTATAAAACTGGGGAAGGAGTTCCAGATCCAGTTCTTTCTAATGACAAGGCATTAGAAAGACATGGTCCACTTTAATTACCTGCAAGTAGACTACTTGGTTTGCAAACATACTGGACAACAGCCCAGACACATGAGTTGGCTCTGTCTAGATCTATATAGATCCAACCAGCTTACCAGCAGGGGTAACTATCATGCAAGCACACTGCTCTGCTTCCAGAGCAAAGCTGAATCTGTGTGCGTGCTCAGCACACATTTGTTACACGCATAGCTCAAAACAAGGTTTCCTCTGCCCCTTTCAGTTGTGTAAAGGATCCTTCCTTTCTTTGCAGAACACGTCTGCTGGTGGAGCAGCCAAGAAACCTTTAAGTACAGAAGTTTACCCTGCAGGACAAGGCCAGTCATAACTGCCTTCTCAAGACTCACTATGCTCTTTTTAGGCAACTTTTCCAGCTCAGCTGCTCTGGGAAGTTCTGCCCAGGGGTGGGATATCCACCAACAAGCTTCCTGTTTCACTGGGTCTGTGCATCTCTAAGCTCTGTCTCATAGCTGGGTAGCAGGTACTGAGCAGGGCAGACCAACAAACTTGGTCAAAGACACTCAAGCTGGATTCTGGAGCTGGTTCGCTTTTGAGAGTGAAAACTGTAATATGGTCTGTGGCTTTCCATATCTGGACTACATGTTAAATGAGATATTGGGGAGTTTTCAAGTATGCAATTAGCCTTGATACACTGGTGCCATTAGTAGACTAAGCTTTCAGTACTGTTCTCCTGACTCTTTTAACTGTATCCACTTCAAAACAGTTCTTTTTCAGGCCAGACCAATTCAAAAGAGAAGCAGGCCCTTCGATGTAGGGATATCTCTTGAAGCCTAGCCCTTGGATCTTGCTGAGTTTAAGTGGTTAAGAATAGCAGCCGCAGCATTTCTAACTCTGGCCTGGGGACTCCCTTTCCACTGCAGTGCTCCACTTCTCAGTGCTAGGGTGAATATCGCTTCTATTTCTGGCTTTTGAGTGAGTCTCCCAAAACCACTGAATTCCAGCTGTGACACTACTGTACTGGGTGGCAAACTCCAGCACACAGGTTCCCCAGAGACATGCCGCAAACCGTGCGTGTCTTGCTGAGCATCAGCTCTTTGTTTGCAAAGGGCTGCCTGTTCAGAGCTCACGTACTCCCCACCTAAAAATACATTGCACGCCCTCTTAAAATTACCTTTTTCCTTGGTGGGCAGTTGCTGCTGCTGCTGTCACAAGGAAATAATGCACTCTTCAGCAACTGGGGGAGCTTGTCCAGGATGGCAAATTGGAAGGAGGAGTCCACAAGCCACTCTCTTTACATTAAAATATGGTTTACAGTTGTGAAGGAGACTGAGAAGACCTATAGTGCGGGAGCTGAGAAGTGGTCAATGTTATGTATTACACATAGTCCAAGATGAATAACAAGTACTGCTGTAGTCCGGCTAAGGAGGACCACAACAGAGCATGTATCACACAAGGCTAAATACCATTTCCACTCTGAGTGTTTGGAGGAGAACATCATATTGTGTGCTTTCCAAGCTAGTAGATAGGTGATACAAAATCCTTTTTATGCTGCTTGTCACTGCTCTCCTCCTGCCTTGCATTTATGCTGAAATATACTGTTTTCCTGTTCTGACTTTACAAAAACAGCCATGAGCGGCTCCAGATTGCATGTGCATCTTGCAGCCCTAACAATTAACCCCAAAAAGAGCCAAGAAGGTAAAGAGGCAATATGTCCTGTCCCTTTCTTCAGCTCTCCTGAAGACAGCCTGAGCATACCTGAGAAGCTTCCTTAAGAAAATATATCTCACAGACTAGCAGCAGACCTACCACCCAATGCTGCTAACGTACCTCTGTAGCCTAAAATCCATGATCAAAACAACAAATACTGGCCTGTGGTGTCAGCTCTCCAGCTACTGTAATGACAGCTCCGAATGAGCTGGCACCACATACAGCCTTGATGTGAAGGTAGAATAAAATATGAGGCGGGAAGTGAGAATATCAAAAGGAAACATGAGAGTATGCTATGCAAGGCAAGGCTCTTTGAAAATATGCTGAAGGATTGCGTGTGAAATAAGAAAGATTTTCAACTTCCCACTGTGAAACCTCTCTCTCTTGCCCTGCGACAGGGGCTCAGTAGGGACTGACCCAAGCTGCGTAATTTCCACCCTACTGCCTGCACAGCTCGCTCCTGGAGTCTGACAAATGATCTTTATTATAGCCTTGCAAAAATAATGACAAATGAAAAACAACAGCAACCCAGTCGAAGCAGGGAAATGCTAAATTCCTGCAAAGTGTGGTAGGCAGCACTAGCAGGGAAAAGGGCTTTGCAAAAGGCAGCCAAACAGGGAAGACCATCGGTAGAAAGCTGAATGGGGCAGGTGAGCTGTGTATGTGGAGTCTGAAAATGAAGAAAAAAGAGCTGGGTAGGAGGGAAGAGAACAAGGGCAGGGCTAACGCAGCCACACAGCCTGATTCATTTAAATGTAGCTACAGTGGGATAAACCTGAGAAGTAATGGAGTGGTGAGTCAGGCCTTTGTAATTAGCCCTAATTGTCAACATAGCTAAAGACAGAGGGGGTTAGAAATAGCAGAGCAAATTCTGTCCTATTTACGCTGATGCAAATCCATAATGCTTAGTTTTAAAGAAATTCATCTTATCAGTGTTATGTTCAGAAAGACTAAATAAACCCCATACTCTATAGGCAAAAGGCTTTGCAAACCCCATGGAGAATCCTACAAGCTTGCCATTCTCCTTTTACAGTGCAGCCACTTTCAGATCTTCAGGATTAATATCATGGGGGTTTCCATATTTTCAGTAGTATTGCAGGAGACATCACAACTGGAAAGGAAGTTATTTCACATGGCACAACACAACCACTAAAAAACAGCATCAAACTGTTTTCCATTCAATACAACCTATTTACTTGACAAGTTAAATGTTTCAATACAAGTTGAGAACTATATTCCTTTGAAGACAGATAGATATTAGTGGGAAATTTTTGTCAACAGCTATTTTACAGAAAAGAGATGGCCCTGTGAGTCAGGACACTGGCCTCTGGGAACCTGAATTCACACTTTAACTGAGCACAATGAGTTTGATAATTTCATTCTCAGCCCAAAAGAACATCAATACATCTTACGCATTCATACCCAATATGAACGGCAACTTCTCCTCAAGACCTAGGAGTGGAGCACCGAAGCAGTTACGGCAAGTGAAATTGCCTGGCATATTTATTATATTTGCAATGGAGTCTTTCATCTGTCTACCACATGGTAGCATACCAGTGATATCACCTCTGTTCTCTAGCTAATTGAATGAAAACCAAACACAGTCATGATGTACTTGCCAAAGAAAAGACACCTTTCATCCCTAATTGGTGACGAGGCCATTCCCCCTCTATGATCGCTCATGGAAAATGAACTACAGTCAATGTTCTACTATCAGGAGTAACGAGGGAGAGAGGTTGGGTTATCCCAGATAATGCAATATTAGTCTTGCTAAATCAGTGAGGAATGTGATTCAGAAACATCCCGAGTTCATTGTATGGAGCCAGCTTAAGTCCAAATAGATTTATTAACTCCAGATGAACGTTAACCCTCCTGGACTAGATTACTTGCCACAGAGTCTCTGGGGCGGGGTGTATGTCCATCATGGTTCATAGCACACCTGGTGCCCAGAATCTTTGTACCAGGCAGAGGACGGAACCTCTCCATGCCTCCAGCATCAGCTGCGTGTGGAGCCCAGCTGGGGCTGGAGTGCCTGGAGCTTCTAACACCAGCTGGATCCACAACAGCTCCATGCAGAATTGCGCTCCTGCCACCACTCCCTTCCCCACTTCCCCGAAGTCCAAGAGCAGCCCAGAGACACCCAAGCGATTGCACTCTTAGTGGAGGTGATACAGCCCTGGATGTAACGCAGTTTCATGCACAGAGCACTGTGCCTCACGTAATAACCATTCTGGCTTCAGGCTGCCTCCACATCCAAACCATGGAGAACCAGCAGGCCAGGAAACACCTTCCTACATGTTCACCCTGCGTCTTGCAGCAACAGAGGCAAGGCTGGGCTCTCCCAGTCACTGAACTCACAAAGGGAAACAGGAGCTTTCCCAGACTGCTCCATCCATGCTGACAGACCCCAAACAACACCTGCCAACATGCAAAGCAGAGCCCAAGCTTCTCTCAAAAGTGGAAAAGAAAAGTAGAAATGATGCTGAGGGCAAGGTGGAATTTATCTCTCGGGAAGTGGAAAAATCAGCACAGTGCGTTCCGTGCTGTCAAGCTCATCAGCACTGGGAAGGTATCCGTTCCAGAAACGCTACCCAAAGGCATTTATCTCACAGTTATGAGTACAAGCTAGTAGCCTATCTTTGGATGACAGTTTTTTTACAGAAAACACACCCCATCCTAGCAGAAGGTCAGAGCAGAGATGTGGGGGGAAAGGAAGGAACGGGAGCAACAGAGCAAGGGAGGCAAATGAAGGGGCAATTATTATTTTTAAAATCTTCTATCAATTATTCTTCCTGACTTAAAGCTTTCAAAAATCAAATGGGCTCAATGGTGCAGGCCACCTGCTGAGCCAGAGAACGTCACGCCAAACTGACCTCCAAATGTGCAGGTTATTTACAAACTAATGGAGGCAGAAAACAATTCCACTGCTGCAAGGGCTCTTTCCAGCAAAAGGCAGATCAGAAGACATCACAGGCTGATTTAATAGATCATCAAAGGCCAGCGATTGAATTATCGCATCGGATATCAATCTCACTCCTCGGTCAGTCTTTATTACAGAGAAACAGTTATAGAAGGACCTCTGTGAAGAAGCCAGAGAAAGACCTGCATTTCAAAGCAGTGGGTGAGCCAAGGTGGTGAAATTATAGCTATGATTCACCAGAAAAGAAAACTATTCGTTTCACTTGGGAGGAATTACTGACCAACCTGGGCAAAAGGGGAGGCAGGAGAGTGGGGTGGCGAGGGGAGCAGGGCTTAACTGTTCTTTGGGCTTTTATCAGTGTGTAAATTATTTCCTTCTCCTTTGCTAAAGACTCAGCAGCATCTTTGGAAGGACTTGTAATAGAGTCTCCTGCTGGAGAAAAGGGAAACTTAATTCCATTTGAAACCCATCTTCCTTCTTTCTAATTCTCCTCATTAAAACAGGAACAGATGTCAGTAACAAATGCATCTCTGTCTCTTAAAAATACTTATTTCCTGCTTGGGCCCCAAGCCTGGGAGATAACAAATGTTCTCAACCACTACCGGACAGTGAAGCTCAGAGGAAGGCCTTGGGGAGGATTAGACACCAAATGTCACCCGTCCTGATTATCTCCCCATCACTGACTCCCACAGAGAGCTTGCAGAGAGAAGGCTAGGATTGGGATTCCTGGGGTTGGGTAGGAAAAGGTAGGCTAGGGAATGCAAAAACAAAGATCTCAAACAGATTAAGGCAATCTTTCCACAACAAATGTGGTATTTTGATTGGACAGGAGCTAGTCCCATCAGAAATGGTGAAAGAGGAAAATCAGAGCCATTTGAGGACCTGGGAAAAAAGGGCAAAACTTTGATTATTTCTGTTTCTGACCTTCTATATTTCACCTCCTTGTACAACAATTTTCTTGTCTCCTTGGTCTTTTAGAGCCAGGACCTACAGGGTGATTAAAATTATGTGTATTAGTGCAGTATTTATTCTGTAAGCTACCTGAAATACCCACTCAGAGATGTGTAGGTGTGGAGATCGAAACAGGAGAAGCAGGTTTTGAAGGACTGCATTTGGCTGAAGTTTTGGATGGGAAGTCTCAGCCTGGCTTTTGGCAGAGCGCAGCTTCAGGAAGGCTGAAGGCTGAGAATAAAAAGTCTTTCCTACAGGATGCTGCACGCTGATTAAATGATGGCAAAGCATGATGTTCAGGGGGAGCCTGGTCCCAAGTCAGTAACTGAGTCTCACTCCCCAGTCCTGGCAGTCAAGCACCAAGGACCAGCCTGGGATATTCTGTGGCAAAAGAGTAAGTATAGAGATGTCTAACAGTATAGAAGCCTAAATGGAAAAAGAAAGCATCATTTTTACAGGACACCGAAAGATCACTTTGTCCTTTTGCCTGTTGCACTTCTAGTTCCTCCTAACCCTGACAGCACAAGACAGAAGAGTCATACATGTGAAATACATGTGGTTTTAAAAAGAACAAAACAAACCGAACATCAAGAACTTCTCTGGAAAAACTGGAAATCTAGAATGAAGTTGAAGAAAAGATAAAGGATAAATACACCATGTTCCATCTCTCTCTCTCCTCTTCCCCCAAGCACACCCGACAGGAAGAGGCAGGTAACAGACTTTGTCAGCTCCTGATCCACATGCTCATTTTTGATGGCAGAGAGAAAAATTAGAAATTCAGCTTTCACCCACCTCCACCCACCCACTGGAGCTGAAAACGATAGTTCAAATTAAAACGATGATACTTCCTTTTAGTCTCCAGGGGGGTGGAGAGTTTTGGGAGTGGGAAGAGCAATTTCACACTGTCTTTTTTTCTGTCTTTTTTCCTTTTTTTTTTTTTTTTTGGACCAAGTGTGAGACAAAAAAAAAAAAGCTGTATTTGTTTTGTTGGGTTGTGAAAGGTGCGGAAATTATCATTCCATGGGATAAGTAAAGAGCTGCCTCCCCCTTTCCATCAAAGCTACTACACCTACAGCCTGTGAAGAGCAGAAACCAGCAAGAATTGGGTTATGGGACTGTGAAAGGCAGAAATACCCTGTTTTTAATTCAGAAGTTGTCGTCTCTGGCAGTCTTTTGCCTCTCTTGTCTCTGCTGGTCTCCATGGCAACAGCAGCCCAGCAAAAGCATCCTTCTCTTGCGGGCTCCAGCACAGATGAATTCAAGCAAGGGTCAAAATCAGCCCCTGCTTTCAGGAAAGCAAGAAAACATGCCGTCTTCCTTCCTCTTCCTTTCCACTGGCATCCTCTTTTCCGATTTCGCCCCCTCCCCCCTTTTTGGTGCATTTGGGCAGGGGCTAACCTATCACACTTGTTTTTTCTCAGAAAACAGCAGAGAGAAATCTGTTTTCTTTTCAGGCGTCTCTCCAGACAGCCCGATCGGCCATATTGCGTGCAAGTCGGGGTGTTTGTGAGAGAGACACGCCACGAGAAAATCAGGCCGGGGCATCGGGCTCCAGCCTGGCTGCCAGGACACGCGTGCCTTGCAATATTCTGTGGAAGGGCTGTCCAAGCAGCACAGCACCCTCACTGGATTTACGAATAAAAGCAGGGGTGCACTGCTGAGCCATTAATAAGTGCTGCATTGTTCTTTGTTATTTAAATATCTCATTTGAAAACCCAGGAAGCTCACTTGGCATTGTACAAACTGACAACAGAAATTTGTTATTCTCTATTCTCCCTTTGCATTTCTTCTGCTGAAAATGTTTCACACACCTGGTCAAAGAGCAAAAGCACTACTGGAAAACCTATTCCAGGGACGAGTCAGTCATTCAGCAGATAGCCGCAACCTTCATTGAGCGAAAAGTCACACACTGCTGGACAACACTCAGAAAGAGTGCATTAGCCATAGTCAGAATCAGTTGGCAAACAGAAATGAACCATATTCACTGAATATTTTATCTGGAGCTAAAAATTCTCCCAGTTCTTTTTCTGATTTCTTTGGGTTTGATAACAACCTTTGCTTGTTGAGACATAAAGATAAATGGCTAAACAGCTCAGTTTTTTCTGAACGCCTCTGTCACCATAGGGCATCCATGAATATAAATATAAGGGAACATTACTCCTGCATCCAAAACACATCACCCTCTGCTGTTCAGTGTCTTGCTTTACCTAAAAGAGTCCTGGGAGAGAAGAGGGTGCCTAAATTGCACCCTTGCTTTTCCGCCTCTTCCCTCACTTTTCCACTTTGCCTTTCATAAACTCACCAGCCCTCTTAATCCCTACCACGGTCTCTTACCAATTTTGAGTTGGTGCTATGGAGAAGGCTGAAGTCAGAAGAAATGTCTAGTTCTGCCCTGACTCCAAGGGTGAGCCGTTTTCTGTCCCACCCTTGATCTTTGCTTTCCTTGCTGGGATGGGCAGGAGAAGCTGCCGCTGGGAGTCGGGAGAGCCTCAGGCCAACTCACAGTCACACGTCCACACGACCGGGAACCACCCCCAGGCAACAGGAGACTAAAAACTGTGAAACAAACACTTTTAACGCTGTTACCACACATGATGCTGTGAGGCTCTGCTGCCAAGAAGCGTGGTACCTGACGGCATCCTGGAGTCTGGTTCCTTGCTGAAGAGCAAAGTATTTAAACGTTTCTGAAATGCCTCCTGCCCTCTCCAGGCAGGAGATGCCGCCAGCTGCCTCTCCCCATCCTCTCATCAGCTCCAGATGCACTCCAGAGAGGATGCTGCTCTCCCACACCAAAAAGAGAAGAAAGCTGTCAGAAATAAAAGCGTGGTCTTTAAGTGGCTGTGGGCCCTACCCACTCTTGCTCTGTTCCCACTTATTCTACCCGCTCCAAAACTTGTTTTCACATGTCAAAACCACTCCTACTCCACTTCCACAGGTCCCACATAGTCTTCCTTAGCTTCCACCTGCCTCCCCCTTGCTTCCTCTCCGTCTCCACTCACCCGACCCACTCCTGTTCCACTTCTGTGCGTCATCCCACTTCTGGCATGGGGAAGAGTTGACAACCTTAATGCTGAGCTATTGCAGACTCTCCCCACTCCCCCCACTTTTCCCTTTCCAACCTTGCACATATCTATTTATATTGATGATATACTTTAATCTCCCCTTAAGTACTGTCTTGATGGCCTGTTTCTCTAACAAGCATGCATAACTACTGATTTTGATTACCCGTCTGGTCTCTGCTTCACAAGCAACCATTACGGCAGAGACTGCGAGAAAATTTTGGAAAAGTTTTAAAAAAGCCAGTATTTCCTTAGCCCAGAGGTGACTGCATGAAGCCCCAGGGGTACCTTTACAGCATTAAAGACAAGACGACCCCGGAGCTTGCATGAATTTTCAGGTTTGGGGTAAAGGCAGTGATGCTGCGAGAGAAAGTAAACAGCTTTGTTTCCCCAAGACAATCAGTATCAAACAAAAACAAGGTGGGATGAAAGGGGACATGAAGGATAAGAAGGATTGTGACAAATTGACAGGGTCTTACTCCCTCACTATACAGCTACATGTGTGCATGCTACACTGAGGTATGCCTTTTCATGTGTGTGGATTTTGACTGATATCTAGCATACCAGTTAATAACCTCAAGAATAAGAAAGCCTTGGATGTTTGGTCAGTAAAGCCTTCACTCATAGGTATCCTCAAGCTGCAATGGAAACAGATATCAATTTATCTCAACAGGTTTTATTGTAAGAGACACTTGAGATGTCCTGAGAGGGTGTACTGAAAGACAGGAACACACACAAACACACACAGTGTCACCTTTCACTTTTAAATAATCACAACGGTATGGTGAAGGTTTTAAATTGTCCTGCTGTTGAAGGGAGAGGTGAGCTGACTGGAATGGGGTTGACCCAGGAGATGAATTTAGAATTAGAAGCCAAGATTAATATGTCTGTTCTTCTGATTTCCAAAGTAGAAAACAAGGTGGAGAATGAAGAAAGAGGGAGGCTGGAAGAGAAGTGGAGTATATAATTGCCTAATTAACAGGATTTTCTCCACTGATTATAATCACTTCCAAATTAAAGAGAGTTTAACTGCATCATAACTGAAATTTTTCTTATGCTTTTTTGCATTAGAGAAGTGCCAGCAGTGTCAATAAGACCACTGCAAGGTTGGAGCTCCAGTGACAGAGCTCTCATTAGTGACCTGGGGCCAAATTTTCACAGCTGGCCTAACCTGGCACAACTCCAGTGAAGTCAGCAGATTAAATATGACCTCGAGACTCACTCGCCTACTGTGCTGTGGAAGAGGGAGAGTGGAAATGCAAATCTTATCTGGGTTGTTTGGCAGTGTCCAAGAATGTTCAATCAAACTGCAGAAAGTATTTCACCAATTATTCTGGGAAAAGATACTCGGTAAACCATACATTATTATGCTATGAGATGAGAGAAAGGGATATGCTCTTCAAGGCAACAGCTCAAACTCTGTGACATGAAAATTTCATGTTATGCTCCAAACTGCAGCATTTTCATGCATGTTCCTTTGCTGCTGCAAATGGTATTTGGGCATCCAACTTTGGATTAATTGCATATTACGACACCATTTATTTATGTAAGTGGAAACATACTGCAAATTTATGTGCATTACCTTTCAAGACTAGTCTGATGTTGCTTATTTTTTCAAACGCAAGCAGGTGATACTGACAAATGTCTTCAAAACTGTCTTTGTGAAACTTCACCTTAGTTTTGGAAAAATTAAAAAATGGCCCCCAAACAGTTGGACATTTCTTTGCACCAAGTCTCTGAACATTTCAAAGTGGAAAAGAGTCCCCTTGGATACACATGGAATCCACAAAAAGGGCAGCGTATAAGGCTCTCTGCTTGCCCTTCTTTTTTTTTTTTTTCTTATGATAGCCACAAAAAGATCCAATGATAGCTCTCTTCCAGCTGAGGAGAAGCACTGGGCACTTTAAATTAAAATCTTTATGGGTGAAATGGGCTTTCATCATTTAGACGTGAAATGACCTTACGCTGCAAAATGAAGAGCCATCTTTAAATAACTAACTGATGGCTCCCTGTGGAGAACATAATGCCATACGCTGTACTACACCGGATTTTTCTCTTCCTTTGAGAAACTATCACAAACATTATGAACTTCCCAGCAGAAACGAAAATAAAAATAACCTTAGGAAAATATACTCAAATGTCTCTATATTTTACAATAAAAATGCACCTATATGCATAATAATATTTTTTACAACTCCACAATATACGGCAGGTTGCCCCACCTGAGCGCTTTTCTTTGAAAAGTATAGGAACGCAGGAAGGCACACATGTATGCAATGCACAGTGTGCATATGTGTATCTTACAAGCTAAATTCTTACCTATAACTCAAACACCTACAGGCGCAGGCTTGGACATATCTTCACATGCATGACTAACAGCCATATTTGTTACCTTAACAACCGATAAATATGGTGGTTCCATGTGCTTATACAATAATACATCTACGTTCCTGCCTAACCCCTGCCCCGCACATCTGTAGTGCACTGTGTTGCGATCACACAACTGTAAGGTGAGTTAGCATCCTTACGCTGTGTGCACCATGGCCACATGCAGGAATGCACGGCATTCCTACAATGCCACGCAAGGATCTTGTGCCCTTTGCTAAAGTGTGCACGTGCAAACAATCCCCAGGGAGTAAAAGAAAGGTATTACACATAAAAAATCTCTTCAGGTTACCTAATCCATTCTCAGCTAGTGCAGCATGACTACTTCTAGATTAATTCCTACTTATGTTGTAGATGACCAACAGACTCATCTGACCATACACAGAGATGCAAAGCACCTCTGAGGAGCACTGGGAGCCCACAAACATCAAAAATCCAAGTGCACCCATCAGCCCTGATAGAAAGCAATATAGAGAAGTACACCACCTACGTCTTACGTATAGCATTTCTCCCCGGAATAAAGAGATATTATGATCGTCTGACCCTGGTCTCCCTGGGGAGCTGAAATGACGTCTCTACCTGCCCGTTTATCGCCTCCAGCCCTTGACAGCATTGGCAAGGCCATCCATATTGCTGACATGTTTCTCCGCCCTCCCCTCACTGCCACCCTTGCTTGCTACGGCCGGGTAGTCCTGCTAATGTTGCCATTTACAAGAACAGCTGAGACAGTGGCGCTGATCAAGCATTTCTGCAACGCCATTATCGATTCAACAGGCGTATGAAAAGCCAAGGGGGGCTCACAATTTTTCTGTGCACTTGCAAAAAGGAGGGAGAGTCGCAGAGCACAGAGCAGCCCTCCCCCTGCGCCGATATGCCCGGCTCGCTGCGCCTCCCGAGCACGCACCATACCCAGTCTCGCCCTGGATGCTGAACACGTCTGCCAACCCCATCAGCAGCTTGGCCCTTTGCCATAAATCAATAAGTTCTCTTTAGAATTCCACCTTCCAAAAATATTTACTGTACATAATTTAATATAATACTCTCCTGGATAAAGAGCTGACATGTTTAATTACCTGGCTCAAGTGCTTTCTTTCTACAGAATACTGTACGCCCAGCCAGGAATGTGGACAAACCCACAGCAGCTTTTTAATCTGTTGGGACCTTGGGGTGGGAGGAATTTCAGTTTAGAGACTCTCTTCTGATACTGTCCTCCCGCTCATAGGGTGAGCTTGGGTTTGACCCTAGGAGGGAGCAGCCTCTTGCCCACACAGCTTGAATAGGCTCTGTCTTTGCTTTACCAACACCTGAAGGGTTTTCGGGAAAGGAAGGGTGCTGAAAAGAAAGCCCGTATCTTAATCATCCATATCTTAATCAATGGTAGGATCACTTACCCCAGAGAGACTTCTTGACCAAACAGCACTGGCAGAGCTCTACCACCCACTACTGCTTTGTAGATATGAGTGTCCAGGACCCCTGTTCATAGGGCAGCCTAATTACACAGGAGCAATCCACCATTTTTTTCCTTACAACTTTTAGACTATAGTTATGTTTGAAAATTTTTGCTATCTAAACCCTCATTTACCTTTTGTTTTTATCTTCCATCTTGGCGTGTACATGCTGCCATTTGTCTAATGTGGCATCCTAGCCAAATGCAATGCATCCCCTCCTGTGCTTATAATGCCATCCTAGAGACCACCACCACTAACTGGGGCTTTGGTTTAGCCTTTCTGCAGTCTCCTTATGAATACACAGACCAGTTGGGGAGTTTTCACTTCAAGGTCAAGTTTTTTGATCATTTATTCCATGCTGCCTTCTCCAAGTTGTATAATCTCAGTGAAAGGCGTGCTAGGAACCAGGTATGGACCACTGAATACAAGTATGTGAAGTGAAGGTGGCATGTGAATGCAAGGACAGTCTAGGAGTCTCAGCAAGTTCAGTTCACACAGCTTTGTGCAGACTTTGAGTTTCAGATATCTAAAAGCTCCAAAACTTAGGAAAACTCACCAGTGCACACAGATATAAATTAACTCACATTCAGATTTTCTCTGAATGAAAATATCCCATTTCGCATACGCTGCTGAGAAGCTCTGAGCAAATTCTGTCAACTTTTTCCCTTTGATGACCAGACAAAATGGCACCTCTGCACCAAAAGCCAGAACCAAAGTCAACTGGAGTTTAGTCTAGGCATGTTGAAAGCTTGTCCTTTCTTCCCTGCATGATACATATCCACAAATATGTATATCCCAGTTCTACTACGTTTGTCTCACATTTTCAAAAGGAGGTCCCAATGATCAAGGAACATCACTGCCCTAGTTTTCACTTACATCAGCTAAAATATTTGAGGCTTTTTAAATGACAAAATCTTTCTCTGAGGCTTATTACTATACTGAGTAAAATTTTCTCTACAGTTGCTAGGGACAAGCAATCTAGGGGTACAAATGTTTGAAGTAAAAAGTTGAGTGTAGATCTTATCAAAGCTGTTCTTTTGTATGTTAATGACGCTTGTTCAGCAATTCTGAATGGCAAAATATCCTGTATCGTTTCATTTTTTTTCAAAATACAGTCAATTTATTCCTTCAGCTAACCTGATATAGATCCCCTATTTGAAACAGAACCTAAATTTCATCTAGTTCTCTTAAGAACCCTTTTACCTAACCCTCAGTTACTTCTGATCTCACTCAGTCAAAGCTTGATGATCACTTCCAAATGCAAATCAAAACCTACTTCTAAAGAGGCGGATGTGTACTCTGAGCAGAAAAGTATAAATTTAGACCCCAAATGTTTTCACAGTAGGGGTTTTGTCAGGTTTTCAGACCTGACAAATTTACTCCTTCTCTCAGTAATTCAGGTAGGTTCTCAGCAACGTTTAATTTTTTTTCTGGTTTGGCTGCTTTGGGGATTTTTGCAGCAAGGCAGGTCTTGGTTGATCAGATTGGTCCCTAGCTTAAACACAGCCTAAATCAAAATGTTAGTAAAAGTCTCCCTCCCTCCCTCGTCTCTGAGGAAAGCAGTGTCTCGCACAGTACCGTGGCAGATCTGACACCTCATGTTGCAGCGCTGCTGTGATGCTGCGTTGGGTGCAACGTTGTCACGCATGACATCCCACGGTGACGGCAACATGCATGCCTACAGCTCACAAAGCTGTGAGCGGGAGTCACTAAGTAGCTCTTGAAAGGCAAGACATTTGAAAAAATTTGGAACCTCTTCTGCTAAAAGCAGAAGTCTGAAACCTTCAGAATGGCATATCTCTGAAACGAATGCAGAAGCTTATGTTACATGCTCTATCCAGTCATGCACCGTGCAATTTTCTACACGCAATAACAGATCACTGTCAATGTACCTCAGTCTTCATCTGCAGCATTTTCTGCTATTCTTGTCCCCAGACTGTCTTATGCAGAGGCTGCCTATCACGCCAAATTTTCTGCTAGTGACAAACATCTCGCAAGTAAAAATAGCCCTGAACCAAATATCCTTTTTCTGGCCAGTTCCACAGGGCTGAGAGAATACAGATTGAGAACAAATATTTGGATTTCGCAGCTGAAGTTAAAAAATTCTCCTAAGCACTGTAAAAATCTAGTACTGTTGTGATCTATATTCAGATCTGTTGTCTCCAGATAATCTCTGATGGCCAGGTCTGCAGTGAAGCCACAGATTGGTTTTTCTTGTGACCTAACAACAGTTACTGGAAGCAGAGAGTGGTTTTCTGCTGCCTTCAGAGGTCTGAATCAGGCACTATATTAGATTATAAAACAGGTCTAAGATGTAGCCAGTGTATTCACCACTCTGTATTCACACATCTTTGTCTTTGGTCCTTCTCTAAGGGAAGAAAGCTCTGCTCCTCTGTGACACACTGCGGACCAGCTCCCTGCTTTTTGTACAGGCTAACTCCTACTCTCCCCAGGAATAACTTATCAGACTCTCCGGCATTGTTTAGCTGGCTATAAACCAGCAAGCAACTTCTGTCTCCATGGTGAATGATTCTTTGTCATCTTTTCCTCAAAGCTTTCTAATTAGGCATCCTGTAATTTTCAGCTTTTCTGTAACGTATTTGCAGTGGTGTGTGTGTGCATGTGTGTGCGTGGAGAATAAAAATTAAAATGTGGCAGTGAATCAGCAGTCTGTAAATAACTGCAATAAATAAACAAACAATTTGTTTGTTGTTTTTTTTTTTTTTTTTTTTTAGTGAGACATGGACTAGATCTTCCTTTCAGACAAGCAGCTGGTCATAGTATTGCTCCATCCTTAAAACCCCAAAGCCACTCTGCTCTAACAAAGAATGACATCAGTTTCCACCTATTGTCACCATTACGGGATACACTTTGGTGATCTCTCCCACAGTCTGTGAGTGAAGCAAAAAACGGACGCAGAGAAAGGAAGAGCACAATAAAATAACGTGCCATTTAAGAAAACATTCACTTCCAGTTTAGCATTTTTTCTCTAGTCAAGAGCTTATCAAATCTGTTAGCATTTACTAGACATCTAGCATCCTTTGTGAAATGAGCTGCTGATTTCATCTAGTTCCTGCTGGACAGGTATTTACCTCACAAAAGCAATCTTTACAGCAAGTATTATTTATAAGGCCATGGAGACATGCTAAAATAAAAAAGGAGAGAAAAAAAAATATCAAAGAGGGGGCAAGGGGATAGTGGGACAAAGGAGAAAAGGGAAAAAACAGAACTAGTGATTCAAATGGCTGCTTCTCCCACTAAAGATCCAAATAGCTAAACTGATTATGGCTGTGTCCCTATCCTCCTTGTGGCTGCTTGGCCACCCAAAACATAGAGACCTCAACACTGGCACAGTCTCCTCTGATAGAGCTCTTGGGCTGCACCAAGGAAGTGAAGAGTGCACTGCTTGGCATACCTCCCAGGGAGTCTCCAAGCATGAAGCTACTTCAAAACCTAGACCTTCCCCATGGCATACTCACTCCTGACAGAGGAATACTTTCTACTACCCAAATGAATGACTAAGGGGCATTCATCCCGTATTCAAAGCAATGAATAAGCTCTCTGCTATTGCCTTCTGACCTCTTCAATAAAATATTCACATAAAAATAATGCTTTTTTATACATTACATAGGCTTGTACATACATCATATATGCTCTCTCAAACTTATTTGACATTGCTAGGAATCCTGCAAAGAAAAATGGAAATTTCATGAATGTCTCACTCGTTCCCTGGCTGAAGTTGCAAACCCCTGCTTCTAGTAACGCAATCAACTCCACAGAAATATACTGCATTGTCACAAAGAGGGGCTTACGATTTCAATTTGGGAATAATTAGATGGAACAGATGTGAATGTCAAGAGTATCTGTGTCTGCAAATTCCTCCAATAATGCATCTGATGACCACAAAATGTTTTATGAGGTTCAAGCCTCATCCACAGCTAATGGCTCCCAGTTAATAGAACCAGTCAAAGGGCAAAGAAAGGAGAGGGGGGTGTTCATGAATATTTATGATGCAAAACAAGCAGCAGAGATATTCCCTTTTAACAGGCTTCATTACTTCTTCTTCCACTCTCCTGATGAGGTAACTGCATTAAAATCCAGGCATTTGAGTGTTTCTCAGCTGCCACTCACAATCAGACTCATAAAATCATTTGAAGATATATATATTTATATCTACAAATGGAAACAGGAAGAATCAGACACACTGTATTCTTTTTAAACAATTTTGTTCTTGAGGACAGGACCAGATTGACAGACAGCCCTCTTCTGTGCCTAATTCTGCAAGCTGCTGAGTGCCTCCTGAAAACACTTGAGCCTTCTCAGAGCCATGAATGGAAGCTGAGAGTGCTGAGCCTCTCTGAAGAGATGTTCAGCAGTTTGCAAGATTACTCTCCTCATCCTCAAACCAAAGGTAGTCTGGGAAGGCTTTACCAAGATGGCTTGTGTCCGTGCCCTAGGCCAGCATGGCTAACTTCTAATAGAAGGGTAATTCCTCATCAGTCTTGGTTGGTCCTTAATAGTTCTAGTGAGAGAACTGATAGGAATGGACCTAAATGTCTATAGGCATGTGAAAACTTAGTAACAAGGCCTATCAACCCTTATTATGTTTGTCTATCAGTGGCAATGACTTACTACTCTCAGCAGGCTGGAGTTGCCTCTAACCATATCAACCTACTTGGTTTAAGAAGTTGGCTCATACCATCAAGCAAGTCTATAGTTGGTTTTTCTAAACTTGGTATGGTCCCTGAATGTCACAGGTTACAGGAGGCCTCCTTCTACCTAGGTAGTGTGCCAGGCAGCCATCAGCATGCTGGAAGGCAGAAGGTGGTGGGTATAGGAGTGGACAGGCCCAATGTGTGATGGGGTTCCTGCACAGCACTGTTACAGTTCACAACAGACTGCTGGCAGAAACTGGAAACGCCTCAAATCAGGCATGAAGCTCTGAGTTCCTTCCCAGGTCTGCAAGACTCACACTGTATCTCTCGCAGGCAGGCCCCAGACTGTCAGACAAGTGTACATCCAGAAAACATGTTCCATGCACCCCTGCAAGACACAGAAACGTATCTAAATTCCAACCACAGCACACACAGATTTGTCACGATTGTAACTGCAATGTGCCCACCCTGCTGGTCTTGACTGCAAGCTCAACAGAGGAATGGCAAAATTTTTGCAAAAGCTCAAAGGATAATATTCATAACCAGTAATCACAACAATCTAATTGATACAGAGAACGTTCCCTTGGCTGAAGTTCAACCCCAGGAACTTGGGAAATGAAGCCTGGTCTT
Source organism: Numenius arquata (assembly GCF_964106895.1). Classification (NCBI taxonomy): domain Eukaryota; kingdom Metazoa; phylum Chordata; class Aves; order Charadriiformes; family Scolopacidae; genus Numenius; species Numenius arquata. Next base: position 69,387,000 of record NC_133577.1, read on the forward strand.
CCAACCAGCCTTTCTCTGCCTCCCAAGCAGTCCTTTCACAGTCTTGATCCTGAAACCTGTGGGAGGAAGAGGGTAACATGAGCTCCATGTATCCAGCCACATCCTTGCAGACCCCAAGGACCAAACATGGGACGTTCAACTGTCGATACCAACAGCCTCTGTATCTTGAGCTTTGAAAATAAGTCTGTTAGTTGGGTCTGATTCCATACATTTAACCTGGTGGATGAGCTGAGACAGGAGGACCTCAAACTAAGCCCCTTGATAGCAAGACGGTTGTAGCGACCGTATAAAATCCCCACATCCTGACCTGGCACTGGTACTTAGTCCTACCAGCTTTCTTCTATGAAGAAAACTAAAGGAAGACAGAAAACAAGATAAAGACCATAGCATCTCATCTCTTGGTTATTTCAGTGTCTTGGTTACCATGCTGAAATCCAGGTGGGAACCAACACATTTATGCTTATTTCCCCAGACATCACTGCCTAGACTAGAGTGTCAGTGGTGCAGAAGGTTTGAAGTGGCATCCTGACAAGATGCTTTTTCATAGCTCAGCAGCATATGCACACAGAAGCCTACTGACAGTCTGGCAGGCCCCCCAATATAACAAGCCTTCAAAAGCTCCCCAAACCATAGCGTCGCCTAGGCACATTCACTCAGATCAAGGCAAAGCTCCTCACTGAGCTCTTGAGCCTCCAAGCTCTACAACACTGCAGGAGGCTGGAACATGGTTTGCTTGGGTTTTTTCCTATGAACGCTTTCAATTATAAAAAAAAAATAATTCTTTTAATCAAAAACTTCTACTAGTAATGCAAACTTTCATGAGAAAATAAAACTTAAGATATTTTATTTTTTAATTAAATGCTTGTCTATGTGTTCTTCATTTTGGCTAACGATTTGTAAACATCAATATAATCTTGTAAGAAAGTATATATTTTCTGGAGACAAAACCCAAATGACCATAGTCTAGGCCAAAATCGAATTTGACATCACAGCAAGCCATTGACAGAGTTTTTTCACCCAGACCTATCCTGTGCAACGGATGAACATTTTTGGCACCTCTTTCACACAGGGATAAATTGGTATATCTTTCTAGCACTTTTTGCTGGTGGGGCAGCTTTTCGCAAGCAGATTTCAGCATCCATGGCCATGTACCTGACTGTTCACACCTTCTGTTTTTAAATCTTTCAGTCTTGATTACTCCCAAATTATCAATGTCTATGCTTTTTCATAAATGTACCCGGTCCTTTCAACAGCTTCTTGACCTCAGGTCTTTACCTGCACATGTAAAACACATTCATTCTGGAGGTTTCTAGCAAAAAGTAGACAGTTAATGGATATTTTAGAATTGAGGATGGATGAGGATGGATTAGCAAGTCTATGTCATTTTAGCTCCCTGCCACTAAATCTGCAATGCCACAGCAGGAAGTTTACCCTCAGAAATCCCACAGGATCATGTATGGTACAACCAAAATTGTCCTTCTTGCAGCAGGAAAATGGTCCTTCTTTCTTTAAAACTCCCTTTAGTACATCATATTAGCTAAATGTAAATTTTTTTTGTACGCAACAATGAACTTTATCTTCATCTTGCACTAACATAATAAGCGTGAGGCTCCTGTGATTTCCATGCAGCTATTTTTAATTTATTTCAGTAGAAGAGAAAAAGCAACTACATATTCATCCTGAACTTATTTCTAAACACAAGAGACATTTTTTCCATATATTCACCACTCCTGACAACTAGTTCCATCCTGATCACCAGATTATATCACTACTTTGTTTAACATGCAACTTTTTGCCAATATGACAGGAATAAGCAACAACCTGTGCTTCAGTATAAATTCAGATATTTTTGGTGTTAGCAGTACACATCTGTTACACTACACTCAATACCACAATATGTATATGTCACTAATGAATTATACAGGTGGCCTAAACTAGAGTTCATCCATAATGTTTTGTTCCCAATGTCTAGAAATATTTGGTGTCAATTAAAGGTGAACGTTATTAGTCACTTCTAAGCTCTCAAACCGGACTCTTAATTCCAGTCTGCTCCCAGTGATGCCTAGTTGCAAGCAGCAGTGGCTTCTCAAGTATTTGTGCAATTGTCTGCATTGATCTCAAAACTGTCTAGGACATTTTTAATGCATTTAATAAAAGTAAAATATTTTGTTAAGTAAATTCAAATGGATGCTTTGTAAAATGTCAACGTACAAAACAAACCTTAAGGTTTCCTTTTGATTTGCAGTGGCACAAGTGTTGAGTTTTATCTACTGATAGTTCTGAAACTTATTAGGAAACAGTCAATTTCCCAAATTAATAGAATACTGGGAGTCACACTTCTGCAATTTCATTTCTGAAGGACTTTTACAAGGCTCAAGCCCAAAAGAATTGTTTCTATGGGGTTATATGTTAATTAAAAAAAGAAACATAACAGTGGAGACATTTAAATATAAACTAACAGTCTGCTCTGGCGATTGTATCTCTGTGATGCTGCATAAAATCTAAAATTGAAACTGAGCAGAAAATGACTATATAGGCAAAAATGAAAACCACTAGCACCTCATTAACAGAGAAAACTGCATTGTGGTCAAACAATATGAATACTGACAAATGAAAACTATTATTTTAATCTTCAGTTTAAATATTGTAAGGTTATTTTAAGTAACAAAGTAAGTACATTTGTTTTATTATTGCCTTTAAATATAGAGACAAATTATTTGCTGGAAAAGCTCTGTGGTGTACTAGCAGCCCCATGATTTTTACAATGACCAGACCCTTTTAACTCTCCTGTTTGTAGGGAAATTCTGCCCTCATTTTTACAGCCCTTAGCTTTTATTTAGCCTGAAATTGTCTGGGTTTTTTGCAGGATTCAGTCTAAGACATAGTTCAAGAAATAAACTATTTGGAGATACAGAAGCTGACTATGAGAAATCTAAGGTCAAAAGTTTCTGCCAGAGCTTACTAGATGATGTATCAAAGGCACTCCCCAAATAGATGACTGAATTTCCTTTGAGAACTTCTTTACTTTATCAGAGACTGTTCCTATTAGCTCCTTTAGAAAGTCTGTGACATCTACACAAAAGTGCAGGAGAAGCATTTCCCTACTTAACTTTTTGTTCATAAACCCTTTCATAAACCTGGACTGCCACCTTTCAGCTCCAGAAGCTAGAAAGCACCTTTGCAAGTTGTCATACTTCAAGAAGAGGGTCCCAGCACCCAGAAGGGTTTCATGGACTAATCCAGAGGAGAGAGGCTAACTAAGGTCACCATCTGTGATTTCTCCTACTAGCTGGATGGGAATGAAGAACGTATTCCAGGTTTCTCCAACAGAGATGATGGATATCTGGTTTAGCAACTGAAGACTCTTGTATTAACTATTACGCAACTGGGTACTACAGAAACCATACTCCACACTAGTGACCTCTTGAGCCACCAGTCTCCCTTTTCAAAGCAAGTCAGTTGAGAACCTGGCACAAACCCAGACTTGTGTCAGGGCACTGGATGCTGTTTGGTCACCTTCGGACCAATGCACAGTCCGAGGACAGGACCTGCTGCACTGTGGGATGAAGGGCAGGCAAAGTGCACCTCTGTTCTTTGGGGTTATACTGTCCTATGAGAGGTTGCAGGAGTGTACAGGGCCATGCTTGAAGCAAGATTTATGGAGAGAAATAATATCTTTTATTAGACCAACTCATATAGCTGGAAGAAACAGAGAGACAAGGTTTCAGCCTGAAAAACCTGTTTGTTTTTTTCCAGCTACACCAGTTGATCTAAAAAAAAAAAAAAAAAAAAAAAAAAATATTCTCTCCCTATAAAACTTGCCTTACTTATGTATTTTAGACAATCATGATTACAGAGATCCTACCACTGCTCATTTTACCCACTTCAAAATGGCGCAGGGTCCTTTCTCTCAGATCAAAGACAGATGATCACTATGGTTAATTTTTTCTTCCACAGCCCCTTTGGTTCTATTCGTCCTACCCAGACTGCTGGTAGTAACGATAAAACCATACAGCATGAAATGCAGATTACTCTAAGGTGTATTATTTTCCTTATAACTAAAATAAATAACATTGTTCCCAGGTTTTTCAACATAGACTTGCAGAAGGAAGAAAATACATCAAAGACCTTTCTTCCTCTAACACTGCAAGTCTTCTACCAACACGTTAAACCCACATGATCCTGCAGTCCACCTCCACAACAGGCAGCCTTACCTTCCTGTCTCCCAGCCATTCATCCTCTTCTCTCCCCTCTCCCTGCTGGCAAGGGACAAGATTGAGAACCAAGCTGGATTTTAAAATATGCATTTTGTATATCTTAGGGTCATTGAATACTAAACTAATGAAGTCAGGAAAAATGTAACCTATATCCTTTTGGCACTATAAGGATTACATCCTATCCCATCAGACATAACTGGCTATTAAGGTTCAGGTATCCATGATGTCAATATTTGACTGTGACAACTTGTTGTGGTTAGTTGTCCAGCCACATAAAGAGAAGAAGCTTCAGTGCATGTAAAATGAACCTACATATTTATTATTAGCTATATCAGGTCATTGTACACATCAAAGACTCCTCATTAAGTTTGAGGCCATTTCAACTTTTCTGTCCTCTGCTCAAATTTGGGCATTTTTTCCATGCTACTGACAGTAGCTATTCAGGGTACTCCCCTGTAACCTTCAAGATAACTGCACTGCACATAAGCAATTACGCCACTGACTAGCAGTCAGTGAGTGGTGGAAGGCTCACAAGATACAACTTTTCCACACTATAGCCATCACTCACATATTCATTAAAAGTGCAGGTCTACTCATATTCCAAGCTGAACACAAAACACATCTGTGTAACTGCCTTTCTCTCTACAGAATTGCAAGTCATGTGTTTTCCTGATGCAATATACTCAGATACATATGCATGTACATGCAAAGTCTGTGGAATGGGAAAAGAGATTATTAACATAATCTCACTTTTAATACCTTAGCAGAAGTTTGCACACTTTATTTATGAGGTCATATAAACATTCATGTGATAACTTGATCAATCAACAGATCAATAGCTCAAGTGATCATCTGTCACCTTTCATTCTTTCAAGATTATGTATCTTAAGACAAAAGACACATTGTTCAAATACCTTACAAAAAAATCCAGATGTATCAGCTGTTTCTCTAGACTAAATGAATATTAATGATCACAGGATCCGTATAAGTCTCTACTTGTCTTCCGCATCTCCATCATTTCTAGCAGCACATTTTACTGTATGGAAATAGATGCATTCACATCGTTCACTACCAACACCAAGGATTTAAATGAAGCCACACTTAAGGTCTGTGAAAGATGCTCAACTCGTGTCTCATTGCTTTTTGTTGTAGCTCATGTGGTAAACTGAGTTCTTTAGCTGGGGTACTTGACCAGAAAGCAACCATCAAACATCGATGCTTCCTGAACTACCTCACATCTCTCCAACCATGAGTCAGTCCGGCAATTACACAGCAGAGTGGATTCTCTGGTCCTTCTCTTCTTTCTGCAATTGATTGCCATACATCTTTGGAAAAAAACATCCAGCCTTACTCTGTCCCAGTTGTTCAGCCTGAAGAACGGGTGTGTTAAGCCACACTACGCACATCAGGCATTGCTAACCAGTATCAATGAAATGCAGGATGCAGCAACCTGCACGTGAAAATCTCATGTCTGGCTCACAGCAGGAACTGAACGAGGGTTTTGCAAGCACTGAAAGCATTAATTCATCCAATTTCAGGAAGATGAGAGGTTTCCTATACTGTCATCTCACCCTAGGTAGGCACAGGGAGAGGATGCACCCCCTACATGCTGCTTATGGGTCACCCTGGCACAGAAAAGACAAAGATCCTACAGTCTTCTGTGGCTATAAAAGGTCCTCACCCTGGAGAACAGCAAGACAGCGATGCAGAAGCAGAGGCACAATTTGAAGACACCCTTCTGAAGGCAAGTCATGCTCTGGGGAAGCTCACAGAGTCAGGAAACATGAGGACCTGCAAAAGGCAGGGGTGCAGAGCAGCAGGAGCTGTAACACAACCAGTGATATGAGATCCTTAATTCACAGTGAAAGAGCAGCACTTGGGGCAGAGGCTGGCACTTCTCCAGTGCCAGAAGAAAACTGAAACATGGAGAAATGATGGCAGGTCCATTCGTCATCTTTGGATTTCTAACCACCACATTCAGAGTGGAGGGGCCATAGTGAAAGAGGCTTACCATGTTTCAAATGGAAACATTCAATGACAATTTTCCTTACAACAGAAACTGCTACTTCTTTCAGTTGGGATCACATCTTGACACGAAGATCAGTGTGGTGAGGCACCACAGCAAAGAGTTAAAGTTGTGTGGCTCATTTCTAGGAAAGTTGTGTAATGAACAGAGAGAGCAGTAAGGATAGCATGGGAATCCTCTCCAATAAAACTTTCCCACTCCTGCCAAAACAGCTATAGGTTGTGTTTTTCAGGAATTCATTTAGTCTGAGTAAAGTTAATGCAGAATTGGCCAGATACTCAGGTCACCATAAATCAGTGCAGATCCCCTGATTTCTGGGTAGCCAAAGCTCAGCACAGGGTACACCCAAAATGCAAGACATTCATCATTACTAACATAACACATCACTGCTCACTGAAGTAAAGGCTTTAGTGCTGCTTTAAGACCCACTCAAATACAGTACATTTATCTTTCCTGCTGTTCAGTTGTTCTCTGCCTCCTTGAAATTAGTGCGCAGGTTTGTTAAACTATTGGTGTGGTAATGTGCCTTACTTTTACTTACTTCTGGAAAAAGTTACAATTTTCATTTATCTCACAACACACACAGACACTCAGAGTGTATACAATCAGTTTGCAAAATGTCGTGTGACCTAGCTGGCTGAAAGGTACTCTATGAGTATCATAAATCATTCTTTATCTGCCTTGACTCTTTTTATAAATAGCATATCTTGGCTTTGTATGTCTTAAATGCTTTGGACCATTTCTTTTGTTTAGGGGGAAAAAACAGCGATAAGGATTTGTTTATTAACAGGGAGAGAAAGACAGGTATTAATATTTTTGTGCTGTTGCTGAAAGCAAAGTCCCAACAGGGGCTGAATTTCCAATCTTCTGTATAAAAGCCACCAACAACCTTTTTCACTAGGATACCCAGGATGTTGTTTAAAGCTCAACACACACAAGAAATTTCATGTAAATCAGCCAACTGAGGGTACCAACATGGACCCATGATTGTAACAGAAACATATTGACATTGGCATAAAAAAGGCTAATTAACTGCTTCCTTTCTGCCAGTTGCACACTAGATGCATGCTGCTGCCCCGCATCTCCTGGGCTACTGCAGATATGCTAGCAAATACTCTCATTCCATGGAGTTCAGCACAACAGCTGCTTAAATGGTCTGCACAGAAGCGTAGGGGAACAGCAATACAAGGGGATGAGTGCTCTGCAAGCAAAGGGATAGAGAGTTCAAAGTATATCCCCTTCCTTCATATGGAGTAAAGCTCTCTTCATGCGTGCACCATTTCTGGAAAATCGGACTTGACTTCATATGTTTTTCTTCCCCGGTACAAAGAGCCATTGAAATGCTGTAGTCCTATGCAGCATGTTTTGGGCTGATAAGAGTAACAGTGTGGGGGGAATTTAGCCCTTCATTTCACACAGAGGAAAACAGACTTTGTGGCATATTCTGACTGAAAGACAACTCCAAAGAAGTATGTGAACTCACAGCTTCTAGAGGTTAAAGTCAGACAATTCATCCAGGGAGTTGCACACTCTGATTAGAGGATCTTAAGGTGTTAAGTAAAAACCTCTGCACTTCCATGAATGCAACTGAAATAAACTGCGAATTAGTGAAGTAATTCTCAAGCCGTACAGGGCTTGATTGCCTTGTGTAGTGATTTGCACCCACACATTTTGAGTATCAAGCAGGTGTAAAATGTCTGCAGTGGAGGAATAGGGAATGCCGATTTAAGAGCATTTTATACACACATTGCCCTGAACTTAATAGGTATGAAAGTATCCTACAAGGTAAACTGGAAAGAATTCAGTTCCCAGAACTCAAAATACATGTCCTTTATGACTATTAAGCCCTTAATATTTGCAGATATTCTGATATTAATGCTTAATCTTACAGTGCGCTAGAGAGAAGTCCATACCAAAACCCTGTTCTAAGTCCCACAAGGATCTGGAATATCTGAAACCCATTCTCAGGCTTTCCTGTTCACCCCCATTTTTTTTCAGTTTCTAATATTTTCATTCTTTTGACTTGCTTTTTTCCTCTGTTGTACGCAACAGAAAATGAGCTCACCCTCGGCATTTTCCCTGTAACTGTTCTGCATCCACATCATCATCCCTCACAAAGGAAACCTTTATCTAGCCACAAAGATGACATAAGAAAGCATGACTGCGCAGGTCAGGTGAGCGCTAATGGGACAGTAAGCCTTTCATCTGAGGTCATCAGAAAGAATCCAAGTCATCTCAACACAAAATGAAAGCAAAATGAAAGTTGTTCCACTTTAATGACTTTTTGGTCAACTGTGAGAAAGGAGTTAGCAGTTTCACAACAGACTGATCTCCATGTCACAGAAAACAAATAAGTAAAATACACAAACAGAAAACAGCGCAGTCAATTGACGCCTATTCTACCACCCAATAATGAAATCAGGTCTGAAAACCAAACTAGCTTCTCACCTTTTATCTTCTAGTTAAGGATGGAGGTGCTCTGGTGGGAAGCAGAAACATACATTTCTGTTGCCTGTGCTGTCCTCTTTCTGAAGAAAAGCACAGAACTCTGTATGTAAAGCCCACACCAAAGCCACCACAAAACAGGGGAAGAGACGAAGGGAATGTAGGGTACCAGAAAGAGAGATTCTCTGTTTGCTCCTTACACTGTTGCAGCCCAAGGAGGAGCAGAGGACACCTCCCTGTGACATCAGCTTCTGCCTACTTAGTATTTGCTCGCTATTAGATGGACATGCACACTTCTAGGGTAAAGCTCTTTACGTGTCAGAGAGCACCAGATGCAAAAAAAGTAATTTATAACCAGCCAGTGCCCCTACTAAGCTGGCTCATTTCACATTTTTACTTTCTCCAAGCTCATCTTAGAGATAACATTTTCCCCTCTGGCTAGAAATTAAAACATCTTTTTTCTCTCCCTTTTATTTCACTGGCTTTGAAAGGAACCATTGGGAGGAATATGGATGCTATGACAAATGCACACTGAAAACGTTAAGAGTTAACAAAAACACTGGCTAGGAATAGAAGATAAGGCTAAGGGCAATGACCTTCTTTTTGCTCCTGAAAATGTAGAACAAAGGTTAGCTGTTCTACTAACCCTTCTCGCTGTTATTTTTTGACTCCTCACGGCCCAAAGAAGGCCTTGAAGCAATAATATTGCCTCAAATCTCATGGCCTGTTTGAGGTGTGCGTTCTTCGAGAATCTCTTCCTTTCATCAGATACAAAGCCGTCGCTGATGAGTGAAGCCAGCTCTCCGCGCAAAAAGGAGAGATGCACAGGAATGCACACTGGGCTTGGGGTACTTGGAGCACTCTGGCAGCCATCAGCAACAATTAGACAATTTATTTCTCCTGTTACATCCCTTCACGTTAACCACTGCATGCCCAGCTGGACTGTTCCAAAGAACAGGGTCAATGCTTAATTCCATTAGCAATCAGCAACTTAAATTCCAATAAAACAGGACAGGAGAATAAAGCCGGAAGGCATACTGATATGTCATTATCCTAAAAAAAAAACCCTGTAGTTGACTATAAAATAGAAAAGGAAGCAAATCTCTCACATAACACCTCCCCTAAGCCTCCAGACTCATTCAGACTGGTATGGCCTCTCTGAATTGCTTCCTTATTTTATTAACAGCAGCAGTGACGATCTGCTTCCTCTGTCTCAGAGCTCTGCTTGATATTGGAGACTCGCTTTCAAACTGCAAACAGCCTTTGTGCAAGAGGCTTGCTTGCCTCTTTTCTTCTCAGATCTCTGTCTTTAAATGAAATTGTAAGGCTGGCAGGATTGGACTGAAAAAGAACCATTAAACCCTGATAATTTTCTGCTAGAAGAAACACTTTAAGCCGAAACGACAGTCACATCAGGAAAAAAACATCCACTTTGATAAGCTGGTAATTAAACAGCAAGCAAGCTGGTGAGGCAATGTGATCAGTCAACCATGCTGGCCAAGATGTTACTGTCAAATAGGACAGCAAGTTTTAAAGGCAAATTTTGCTCATCACCTACTTAAAAGGAAAGACAGAAGATGCCACAGATACTCTATTGCAGAGGAGAGGTCCTGTACAGAAAAAAAGGAAGGATCCTGGTCTTACAAGAGAACGCAAATGTTGTCCCAAAACTCATGGGAGCGTTTACCTGGTGTGCAAGCCAATAACACAGAGTTGAGGTATTAGCTGTTTATTAGCAGTTCTGCGCAGAACTGGGTGCTAGGGGGTATTTCTGCAAAGCTAGCACACACAGCATTGAAACAGTCATTCATTGATACATTGCAAATTAGCATAATTAACATATTCATTGTTTATCAACTTTTTACTGGTGCGCATAATTCCTTATCTTGAAGCTGACTGGTGTAAAATGTCCTCATCTTCATTTAAAGATACAGTGTCTCTTAATTTTACTGCTCAAGCTCAGTAAGTGAGGATCCTCAAGCAGAGCTGGGTATCCTAACTTCTAGAGGGGTGGTTTTCATATTATAATTACTCAAGTTCACCTAAAGGGCATATTTTTAGCTGATTCATGTGGATTAGCCACATTTTTTGGTCAATCAGCCTACTAAAGTCTCTGGTTCTTGGTTTTAGGTCTGTTTGTTCCTTCTATCCCATTGTTTTATCAAAAACTGTTTACCCAAATGATTTACAGAGTTACAACCATAGAGGTTTCAACATCACAAGGAACATGCCAAAGGAATGAGAAAACTGAAGCAGAGGAATGTTTTTAGTATTATATTGAATTTGTCACGTCTTTTGATGTGTGAGCTGAAGGATAACTGACTTGGAATCCCTCAGACAGCGTACTAAGTATTTCAAACATCCCAGGGCAATAAGCCATCAGCTGAAGCAATCATAAAGACGAAGGTTTGGGAAAAGATGGGATTACATGGTATATTTTGTGAGGATCAGAACTGGCCCCCGGAGGCCAAGGAGACTTCGAAGTGGTATGTGCCAGAGGAGTCAAAGAAAAGGACAGTACAGAAATCTATGCAGAGAAAAGGGTTCTACATCACATCAGCTCAGCCTGCGGAAACTAGGCAAAGGCAGGTGGGACACTCCATAAGACTCAGGCCTGTAAAAACAACCAGCTCACATTAATTTAGCGGTTAAGCTTTGCAGAGCTCTCCCACCCACTATGTTTGCTAATGCTGCTGAAGCTGTTGCTACCAGTCCCTTCGCCTCCTTCCTCACTCAGCACCAGTCCCTGACACGAACAACAAGGGACATCTGGGGACTCTTTAGTTCAGTGCTGACCCTGTGCTCAGGAAGTGGTGGTCTGCTGGCCACCACAGCACCCCATGTGTCTGCTAGGGAGGAGAGAGGGGTCGAGAGAGATGTCACACATTGCTTTGTTTTAGCACACCACGTGTTCAACCATGAAAGAGGCCACCACAAAGCCCAAGTGGTGGGAAGAATGGTAAAATCCCACCTTGTGCCATTTTCACCTCTTTCTATACATGTCCAGCCCTCCCCTGCCAGAGACTCGGCATGCGAGTCACCCACCAGCATGCACACCAAAGGTTCCCCGTTCCTGGCAGGTTTGAGTGAAAACCAGCTGTGTGGCAATTGCAGCCCCCATGACATTACCATTTCAGTGTGTGGCTACCCAGATATCTCAGTTACCACCTATCAGACAGATGGAGAGATCAGCACCTTTAGCAAAAAAAGGCAATTTTTAATGGCACAAGCTAAAAACATAAAATTCTATTCTTTGTAGCAATACCAGGGCTTACAAAGTCTATGTATATAACAAAGAGCAACACAACTGATCTATCACCTATTTAATACAACACACAGGGAGTCCAGAACAGGTTTTTCAGAAAGTCCAAATGATGGGAAAATACAAAAATAACCCACTGAAATCACTAATAGCATTAAGCAATGACGTCTGACGTCACTGTAAATTTGTATTACATCCAATGGATGCTGGATTAGACTCTCATACAGTTATGTGAATTACTGAAACTAAATACTTTATTTAGAAGTTAATACTCTATTGGGTTTGTTTTGTTGTGAACAGACTAACTCCTAAAATAGGTTTGCTAGTCAATACTGATGAGTGAAGGTTTAGTGCCAACAAATCTGACCTATGAAGTGCTTATTAAGTGCCTTCCCTGGACAATTGTTATGTTTATTTGATCGCTTTATTCCCATGAGCTGCCTCAGTTCTCTCAATGAGATTAATGTAATTGTTAAGAAGATACAAGAAGTGGTTTAAAGACAGTGACTGAAGAGAGTGAGAAGTCTGTCATTCCACGAGTCTGTCTACTGACAGATGCACTGTCTTTCAATATTAAAAAAAAAATTGTCAACAGGTAGTAAAATCATACTTAGAAGGAAAAAAGAACTGTGTAACACATGGAAGAGGAATAATTATGAACCAAAATAAACTTTGTCAAATTGTTTCTGAATAGCTTTTGCTACCACTCAACTACTTCTGCTCATAAATTAGTAGTAGTGCAATTCCCAGACCAAGTCAAAAAAGAACAAAATATTTTGAAGAGTATCCTTAAAAGGTACCATAATCATATGCAGTGTGTATTTAGAGAAATAGCATTTTAGAGTCGGAATATTAACATGGCATGTTTTAATTCCTGACATTTTAGGTTATAACAAATCTCCATAATAGTCAGTGAAACCAGCCATTCAAATGGCAGGGCATTAAACAGCATCCTCCCAGGCATTGTGGTCTTTCAACCAGGCTTCAAGACCGTAGACAAAATGACAAACCAAAGACAGTATCTGAAAAGAAAATTACTGACAGAGGAGGGACAATCAGGAAAATTAAGACCTGTGATAAATAAAACCAAGCTCTCACTGTTCTCAGTTATTAGCACAGGAATGAATGACATTCAGTTCCTCCTCCTTTATGACTTGCTGTCTCCGGTCAGGTCACTGGCTCTTTGAGTCTTGAACCCTGCTGCTGACTGATGCTTCAGAAGAAGGTAATAGCGTACACGTCCAACCAAATAATAAGCTGCAGTGTGGAATGGGGGTGAAAGGACACCCATACTGGCTTTTGCACATGATCAAAGTTCACATGTTGAACAAATTTGTCTCGGAGGCTTCTAGCATGCTTAGGTCAAATTCATATATTGAAAAAGATCTCGGTAAAGAATGAGGATGGTCCTATACATCTTCTGTTCCCACCATCAGAATCACTGCTTCTTTACGTTTAATTCACACACACACACACCATCACAAACTTATTTTGCTACAATATTTCATCGGGGCTGTAATAACAGTGATTCTGACTAAGCATTGGAGCTAGCCAGTACCAACCTCTATTACCTTCATAACTTCTGTGTTCCCACTGTTCCTACACAGAGAGGAAATGGTCTTATGAGCTCCCTCTAAACATACTGTTAAAAGGTCAAATGCTTCTCCAGAGCTCTTCCCAAATCTATCGTAGTCCAGGATGTTATTCTGATTTACACCAAATAGAGTGTAAAGCATGTGGCAAAACCTGCTGGAGAACCATGGGAAAGAAAAGGAACTATTGACGGATCATGGGGAGGGAGGAAGGTAAGAGGAAAAAAAAAAAACACAAACAAAATAAACAAACCAGGAAAAAAGCTTTGCAAATATAAGGCAGCTTCAAAGCTACAAGTTTCAGTCCAAGTTTCAGACCCCTCCAAATCCACAGGGATTTGGAATCTGTAAAATGTAGCTTCAAATGCATAATCTAAACTTCTCCTCCAAAACCTCCAAGGACTTTGAGATTTTAGGTTTGTATTCAGGCAGATGGACTTCAAAACTGGTAGAAGCTTCCCTGTTGCCCTGGATAGCCTGAAACATTAACAACCAATAACACTTTCATTATTGCTACTACAGTTTTCTCCCATAGCAGGGAGTAGTCTCTCACTCCCTGCTCTTAGATAGGCCTCAAAGCTTCTTCCGTGTTGGCTGCTAAACACTTGATTATTATCCTGTGGCTTCTCCCCAACTCTTCTTTTCCGTATATTTGCTGTGTATCTGCACAGAAGACAGGATGTATATTTTGCAGCATGGTGCTTTAGCACATGGCTCAGTATGTAGAATGCACAGTCTCTAGTCTGATTGTCAGTGTTCCCAGCATCAGGACATAGCTAAATAGCTCTCAGGATAGGGCTCATTAGGCTCCACCGAATAGCCAAGAGGAGTAATAGATTTCATAAGTGAAAACATTCACCAGGTGGAAAATACTCATTACTGGATTCGAGCAAGCACACATATTGCTCTTAAAATACTTACTAGTGGCTATAAAAAAAAAATTAAAAAAATAAAAAAATGGCAGAAACCCACATCTGAATTAGTCCTCCTTGGCTTCATCGTCATTGCAGGGAAAGTGCATTCTGCAGTGCACCCTAAAGCCCTTTGGTCCACCTAAGTAGGGAAACCTGCAGCCCTGTCATTCCCATCTGCCTGGTGTTACTCCCAAAGGAAACAGGAATGAGTTGGGAAATGACATCTGCTCAGACCCTACCATGACAGTTTTAACACTACCACTGCTACCACTGCACCCACTGCAAACAGCTATGAAGGGTTCCTAATCCCGCTGTTTAGATATATGGGACCAAATCTTGTTCCTTTTACATTGAGCTTTCTGCCCACACTCCAGAGGCCTGAAACCAGCCATTCCAAACCACCAGCTGCACACCTTGACTGCTAAGATGCACAACTAAACACTTGAATCCACTGAGTACTTTGGAAAGCATAGGTGGAAAACAAAGGTGATGACCAGGCATTAGGACACACGGTGGCTGTACAACTCAGAGATGCTTCCTGATGTAAAGCTATTGCAATGTCTTGATTCATAAAGAGGAGCTTTCTGGTACTTACACTAAATTTGAGAATCTCTCATGCCCCAATGAGTAAATTTGCATGATACAGAACTAACTTATTAAGTGCAGAATGCTCCTACAGAATATGTTTTTGTTTGATTACCATTAAATCTTCCCAGGACTGCTTTAGCACAGAAGCACATCTTTTTTTAGACCATGGGGCTGTTGAACTGAATTTCCATTTACTGCCAGTGTGAGCACTGGACAAACACCAACAGACAGCAAGGGGAAAGCTCTAGGGATCTTCTCAGGACATCTAGTGCATCTAGACTGAGGGAGATCTTCTGCAAAAAACAGTTCCCAGGACAGCCCATGCTTGCAGGGTGAGAGGCTAGGAAGTTCATGCTGGAAGCGTCTGCACCACCAGAATCTGCAGCTGCAGCAGCAAGAACACGAGGGCTCAAGGAATTTGCTTTCAGAAAGAGCTCTACCCAAACAGAGCAAGAGCAGAGAGCCAGCTCCTGACAGCAAGGGATAAATAACAGCTTAGAGGCAGTCTGAAGGAACCACTGAGAGTGTCAGGTCAAGAAATGAGATCTGTGAGGAAACTAGCTGTGAAGTGACGAAAACTGCCATGCCAGAAGCCATGTCATGGGCACCTTCTACTGCATCCCTGCAGAGGAAGCACTGCCAGTGCCCCGGCAGATGTGGCACCCTACGTCTACAGACAGAGGGACCGAGGGAGAGGGATCCATCGCTGCCTGGCTCTCCTCACTGCTGTAGTCAACTGGGTGGCATCGGGCTGTAACCAGCCCTCTGATACCAGAGCTCAGCACAGCACTGCATTCCCAGAGGAGCTTTTGCCCTGCTGCTGTCAGTGTGGAGACAAGCCTGTGACACATGTACTGAGACTGGGAATGCTGGTTTTTATACTGACACTGTCCCTACTTTGGGCTTTTTATCTTTTTACTGCTGATGCCTGCCCTTGCTGAGTGAGACTAAGGGAAGTCCCATGTTCATATGACAGTGGTTTCATTTCAGGATTTATTAAGCATGTTTAAATATTAAATAGTCAATAAATGCCAAATCAAGATAAATATGCATTTAAAATGTAAAAAAGAGGTTTCAAGTCAGCAAAAGCCAATGAAATATGAGCTCACACTCAGGGGAGTACATTGGCCTGATAGCACCAGAACAAATGTCCCATCCCAGAAGCATTGTTTTAGCTTCTCTTGGCACTTTAGGATTTCTTTAGAGTTTTTGTTTTGATTGCAGCTTCAAGTTTATCCTTCTTTTAGAAAAAAAATTATACTAACAGAATTGCATACATACAAAATGCATTTCACTCCCCCTACCAGGTCCTGAGAGGATTTAGAAATAGCATGTAAGTCATCCCAAGCCAAAATCTTTGAATGACTAGTATTTCATGGGTGCACGGGATGCGGCAGGGCAGCATTGAAAAGGCCAGGTTTTGCCCTATCACTATCAGCTCCAGATGTGGCTGTAGCGTGGCAGGAGAGTTCAGGCTCTGCAGCTTGCCTGCAGGCTGTGCTCAGCCTCTGCCACCTCACAATGGATGTGGTCGATACCCAGGCATCACTGAAAACCCCACAGCTGATGTGAAAATGTTGCTGAGCACAACTTTCACTGCTGAAAGGAAATTCAACACTTTCCTGTGCTGTTTTCCTGTGCTCTGCCTGTCATGTTCGAGGTACCATGGTGCCCACTCCTCACTGATGCACTCTTATTGATATGGCAAAGCAACAAGTCCCTTTAAATTGCAACCATGATTATTTATGCCATACCCAGGACTTGGCTGCATTAGGTTTCCTTGAGAATGTATAGGAGACCTAAAAAGAAAAGATGCTGTATAGAACAGTGTTATGCCAGAGAAAAGGTCTTCTATGTTGGCAGAGAAGTATGGTTAGCAGGTAGCCTGAACAAATCATTGGAGATCCATGGTGAGACTCCAGTCACAGCTCCAGTTAGAACCCAATGCTTGGGGTGAGGAGAGGGAAAAACACATGCAGGGTCTGACTGAAATCCCAGAGGATTGACTTCAGAGGACTTTGGCTCAGGCTCTTGTTTTACAAATCCTCCCAGGCTTGATTTCCACACCAGCCAGGTCTGCATGATTTTACATCGTTATGCAGCACAGCATATGAGTCAGAATGCACGCAGAAGCTTCCTAGAGGTTTTCTCTTAGGTGTCTGTAAAGAACCATGTATTTAAACTGCATCTCCTAAGTCATAAACAAGTAAATACGTAAGACTTCCTGATTTACATTCAAGGTGGTTTTTTTAATGTGAAGGTCACCTTGAAAGCTGCAGTGTAAAGAGCTAACTCACTTTATCTCTAGCATCATAGTCCTGCCTCTGCCTACAGTAGCAAAAGATCCTCACCACATGAGAAACCCATTGTTAATTCTTGTGCAAAATTGACCTATCACAGATTTTGAATATGCATAATCAAAGGGCACCTGCCTGGCCACACTGAAGAGCTGAGCGGGTAGAAAAGTGCAAGGTATCTTGGCACTTTGCATCCTTCTGAAATAACTTCTTAGATGCAATGTGGTTTTGGAGATATGGTGGTGGCCCCAGCGTTCAGGAGCCCTGGATTCTATTTCTGGCTCTACCACTGACCTGCTGAATGACTCAAGACAAATGACTTCAACACATCTGCCAAGTTTCACAGAGCAAGTGTGAGACTCACACTCTCCGATTCTCCCCCAAGCTGTCCCTTCACAGCAGCTGCATCCCACACATTTGCAGCATAGTCATGGCCTCTCTTCTGCCTTGTGATCCCTTATACAAGCTGCAGCTCACCAACCACCTCCTGACATGCCAGCCTGCTGTATCTGGGGTACAGGGTCCCAAAGCATGAGGGAGGGTTCAGTGCTACAAGACGCATTTTTCAAAAGCACCTACCTCAGCTGTCTCTCCATGTTTTAAGGCCTGATGTGTCCATGAAAGCTTCCTCCATGGGACACAACTCATGCACTACACCAGCTGCGCACACTCAGTGTTCACCTGCATGTATCTCACAGCAGCATGAGCAGTCAAGTCCACTTCCATTTGCAGGCATCTCCTGGTTTGGGGTGGAGCAGAGCCAACTTTCTGTTCAGTGAGACAGGCTCTTGGTTACACTTGTTGCTGTGGCAATCAGGCTCAGCTGACTTGGTTTTTTACCCCGTGAAGGGGTCACACCTGTGGGGAGGGGTGGAGAGGTCAGGTGACCCAAACCGACCAATAGGGTATTCCAGCCCATCTGCCATGCTCAGCATGAAAGCTGGGAGATCAAAGGGTCTGGGCTTCTTCAAGGGCTCTCATTCTTCAATGACTGACATCTGAGGAGGACACCGTCAGTTCATCTACTTTTGATCCTGATCCCAATCCAGAATCCAGTTCCCATTCATCACTAAGTCTAGTCTGGAACTTTCCTAGTGCCCACCCATGACATCTCCCTGGGAGCTTGATACAGTTTTGTATACATTTGTATATATTGTATCTATTTTGTTATTTCCTTTTTTTTAATTTTATTATTAATATTTCATTAAAGTAGATTGGGTTTTTCCCCTAAACTTTTCCCCTAAACTTTCTCTCTCTTCTTCTTCTCCTTGGAGTGAGAGCATCTGTTGTCTTGTCATTGGCCAACCTGGCCCAAACTCCAACAGGGCCTCTATTGTTCCTTCTACCACTTCCACGGACATGAAAAATCGCTTGGCACAAGGATAACATTTCCCATGGTCTGCATGGCACAAAGAGGCTACAGCTCTCCTGAGGACCCCAAGTCCCTCTGTGCCTTCATGACCACAGATTCATTTTCCCATCCAGTAGAACCTTCCTCTATGAAACCATCTCTGTAACCACCGAGGTACATCACTAGTCATCCCATTTCCCAGGGTTAGCACTAATTATTTGCTGGATGACTTTTGAAAAATATTCTACTGTCCTGGGCTTATCTAGCATCAAAATGCAAATACATCAGTAAGAAGGGAGCACTGTAATCTTTGACTGAAAAAAAAAAAAATACACATGAAAGCTATTATTATCATTATTGTTAAATATTATGATTATTTCATTAGTTACTCTAGCAGAGGAAAATATGTACTATGAATAGGAGTCACTAGGGGATTCTCTGCCCAGACTGATATCAGCCTGTTCTCTGTAAACATGGACTGCCTGCAGCATGTTGATTTTTGTTTACCTTTCACAATGGAGAGGTAGAACTCTAATGCATGAGTTTCTTGATTTTTCCACAACAAGGCGTTACAAGGAAACATAACTACCTGTATGATTTAAATTAGGCTTCTGTGCATAAATTCATTAATGTTGCTTTGCATTTGGTATTGCTTGAAATAAGCGGAATTCTTGGTGGGAGAGGGGATGGAGATTTTCACTCGAATTGAAGGGAGAAAGACCCCGCTGTAAGCAGCAGGATGACCAGCCCTTTCAGAAAGTAATTTCAGCCACTTCTTGCATAATATAGTAACAAGAGAGACATCTGCTTCTTAAAAATACACTTCAGTTTAAGTTACTTCATACAAAGTGTCTTCCCACAGACCCTGGATACTAACAAAAGAGAGGAAAAGGTGTTGCATCAGGTCATCAGCATTATAAATGGCAAATACACAGAGGGAGAGAGGGGATAACTGAACATGTCTTGGTGGGGGAGAAAATCTCAAAGAGAACCTCAGCCATCAGTGGAGAAACCCTCACAGACTTCTCTGGGCTGTACTTTTGCTCTACGTGTGATAACTAAAATGCCAGCAAACGAAAGGACATCACTGAATGAACACTGTACTTACACACAGAGGGCAAGGAGAGTGAGCCTGAAAAGTCTGAAAACTGCATGATCAAGAGATAGAAAAGGGAACCAGAAGGAAGGAGCCATCTGACAGAAGAAAAATTGTGGCCAAGAGATAACAAGTTCAACATCACAGAGGAAGCCTGTTTCAGAGG
Organism: Numenius arquata; assembly: GCF_964106895.1. Lineage (NCBI taxonomy): Eukaryota > Metazoa > Chordata > Aves > Charadriiformes > Scolopacidae > Numenius > Numenius arquata. Next base: position 69,406,954 of record NC_133577.1, read on the forward strand.
TAGGAGTTTGAAACCCAGGAGGAGTGCCCTCACCTGGACAGTGCCCTGACATAGGAAACACAGGTTGTCTCGAGTGTCCCTCAGCAGGAAAGGAATAAGCAGGAAGCTGGGATGGACTGAGAAAAAAAGTTCACTTGCCTCTGTTCAAGAATGTCTGCATCCAGGAAACAGAGTTGTCTTTCCTTTCAATAAAGGACATAACTTTAAGCAAAAGCTCAAAGGCAAATACCTTGACAGAAAACAGACAAAGCCCTATAATTGAGAGGTGGGATCAACCACTCACAGAGGCTTCTCTTAAATCCTTTTTGTGTTATTCTTATCTCTGAGAGGACAGTAGCTTTTTACCATAGTTTCTACTAGCCTAAATAATCTTTGGTATTTGAAAACTGTGAAACTGTAGCTCCTCTATCCTGGCTTTAAAATAAGGTCCAAAAGAGTATTGAATAGAGACCATTCCTCCCACTGATCTTCATTCATAGGGAAGCCAATAGCAAGAAAACACTCACTCCAGCCCAAGCCTTCTTCCTCAAACTTGCATGCACATTCCTTTGGTAGGACTTCTCAGTCCATGCTTATGCCAGCCCAAGATGCCAGGAGCTCCTCAAGCCTGGAGCTTGAGGTCCCCCTCAAGCTTACTATGCGCAGGAAGACTTCATGCCTCTGCCTGCAAAGTGTGTTACCAAGGATCCAGCAGCCCTTCTCAGCAAGCTCCCACCACTTACCAACAGAGCGCATCAACAGGAAAATCCCATTCCCTGCTTCACCCCAGTCCAGCAACTTGCAGCTGAGTGCCAGCACAGCAGTTCTCTCCTCGGCATTAATTTAGGCATACATAATAAGTGTTAAACTACTTCCTATTTCGTGATCTTCTATTTCTGTAATGCTGCCAATCCACACTTACTGCAGGCTGTTCTCAGTGGACTCGGAGATTTATCTGGGGAAGCTTCTAGTTGCTCGGTGCACGAATCTTAAACTCTGACCTTGGGAAGGCAAAGTAGTGCACTGGTAACTCTGTCAATATTTCAGGTCATTAACATAACAGGGGTTGCGGTCTTCCTCTGGGGAACACAGCCACAAAGCGGTGAGCAAAGACTCCTGTGGCTGGGTTATTTAGGAGGGTCAGGATACGGTTATCTAACTGTTTACAAATGAAGATCTGTAACCAGGTTAGCTGTGCATGCCAATGAGAAGAGGGAAGAACAGGCTCCAAGGTCCCCTGAGAAGCAAGAGCACTGTGGATCTTCCCTGGGCAAGGCAGCGTTCCCCTCCAACAGGCTCAAGGCTTCTGAGTCCTTACTCAAAGGCGAGCAAGTAAAACACAAGCACTGAAGAGAAAGGCATGACAGAAAGGAGAATAGAGGATTACCTGGCTCTAGCAAAGCCACAGGGAACCCATCCGCTTGAAATGTGAAATGAACAATTCACCAAAAGAATGTGCTGTGGATATAGGGTCTTGTTGTCAGGCCCTTCACTGTTAGCTATTGATTTTACAGTATTTGTAAGATTTATTCCCTTTTATTTTCACCAGGGGAAATTAGGCTGTCAAGATCTATTAACCCGAAACAAGCCATTATCCCTCTCATGATTATCACCTTCCAGGGCTGCCTGCAAAGTGCCCCCAGGCTCCGTCTGCCAGGGAAGGAGGCTGCCGGCTTCTACGTGCCTCTTGCAGCCACCCTGCCTGTCCCACTCCAGGTGTGGGTGGATCCAGCTGACTAACCTGCAGAGGATAAAGCCAGCAACCTGTGCCTGAAACGATGTGCGTGTCCCCCTTCCCCGCTGCTTGCCCAAGGACAGTGTGCCAAACAACTCATGCAATCCCATTGAAAAGCATCTCCCTCTCGTGTCCTCGTAACAAACCAGGACATCCCCAGGGCTGTGTGTGCCCACTGCCAAGCGGCAGCACTTGGACCAGAGGTACAAGCATGTGCATGACTCAAGATGACTTATGCATTCAAACTCAAATGCAACAACATGCTTTTCTATTTACTTTCTTACAATGTTTTTATCTGCTTGTTTATAAGGAGAATATCAAAAGAGAGAATGTTAAACCCACAGAGATATAAAGCTCCCAAAAATACAGAAGCTAATTTGCTAAACATCACCAGAATGGCACTGTCGCTCACCAAATTTTGTTTGAAAAGTGTGTGCAGGCTCGTTAGTGGCACTTCTAAGGAGATCAGGGACTTCAATCTGCACCTGACCTCAATCACTCCACTTTTGTGGAGCACAGTCATCCTCAGGGGCTCTGTTAATGTGCCTACTAAAACCTCTGCTCCACACATTTGGCATGGGATTTTCAGAACCCCTTATACTGGTCAAATAAAAAATCAGCCGCTGTTGGATCAGAGCCATAGGCTGTTCCCCAATGGCAACTATTTCCATAACAAACCACAGCTCTCAAATTCGAGCCGCTCGGCACCAGCCAGATGCACAAAATAGGAGTTGTGAAGCACAGAAAATTATGAAGCACAGACCTGGAAATAGGATTCATGCCCTCTCAACTTCTACAGCTGAGTGCATTTCCCCAGGCAACAGAGGCATTTTCACTGGTGGAGCGGCAGGCACTGGAGGACACGCTTTTCTTACCTTAAGTTTTTCAAGCCATGTGAAAAGCAGCCTGGTCTTTTAAAGCCCTTTTGAGGCCTACCCAGTTGACTGCAGAGTGAAGTTATTCACTCACGAACAGTGCCTCATTCCTGAGATGCACACTTAAGCCCAGCAAAAACACTCTACAGTGCAGGCTCAGTATGTGACTTTCAGTGCTAATAGTGTGGTCAAATCAAACCCAACTTCCTTTGGAAAAAGGCCACACATCACTCTTCAGTGAGGAACATTTCCACCCTAAATCACAACTTTCAAACATCTGCCATTACCGCTGAAAAACATCTGAAGAAAAACACCACCACCTAAAAGACATTCCCCACCTATTTATTTTTCTCAGGAATAACTCAATTAACTTTGCTCTTATTTGAAAAGATGGAAAAGAAATGAAAAGGGGGGGGGGGGGGGGGGGGGAAGAAAAAAGCTTTATTTCAGACTAGAAGCCAAGTATGACAAGTCTTTGCCAAACGCAGAATGCCTCCCAGGTTCAATCTGAAAATAGGACTTTAAAATTTAAAGCACCTTGATAATCTTAAGCGCAATTCTAACTGCACCAGCCCCTGCTAAAAATGTTCACTCACTGTTCTTTCTATCATGTAAAATTGCTGGTTGTTATGGGAAGAGAGAATGTGGCAAGTACATCAAGGCATATGCGTGTCGGCCACCGCTCTGCTAAGTGAACAAGAACTGCCAGCTTCCTCCTAGCAGCTGGTTACCAACCTGGCACTGCAGGCAAGAGCAGATCCAACTGGGGACTCAACCACTGCAGCCAGGCTATGACTCCCTGGGAAAGGCTGAGCTGCACCATCTGGGGTCAGCTCACATCTTCCCATGGGGCTGTCTGCATTACTCTGATGTTCAGCCTTGCTCTGCAGAGACACACGCAAGAAGCCAAATTAGAGACTGCATGTCCTTTGGATGTGGTTTGAATTTCCCCTCGTGATAGCAAATGGGGATCAGCCCTGTAAGTTCTTTCTGGGTGCAGGTATATGTCTGGGTGCAGGTACATTGCCAAGCAAGCCACCAAGATAGTGTGTTTCCACGCATGTGATAGCATGTGATAGTGGGGGAAGTGGATTAGCAATAAAACTCTTAGAGCAAGCTCTCATCATACATTTGAGGCTCTATGAGCTGTAAAGCATTATAGCCATGTTCATGATCAGAATTTGACTGCTTCTGCAAAGAAAATGGTGTCCTGGAGTCACTTGTAATGAGGCACTCCCAATGCAGCCCTGATGGCATGCGGAGTGTGTAAAAGCCCAGCTGGGAACATCAAAGGTAGCCACCACCCCAAAGCCACTTTGTTTTGGGGATGTTTGAGCTAGGCCTAATATGTTGTGGAGCTTGTACCACTGAAGTGCTCTGGGGAGATTGGAAAGGAACAGTCTCTGACACACCATTCCTCATTTAATTCCCTCTGGAGCAGGATGGTGCCAGAGCTGGCCAGAGTAATTAAGCACACCATCTGGGCCTCAGTGTCTCATGTACGAACAGACTAAGACCGCATCTTGTTAACCCTTCTGCATCCATAGTCATTCCCTGAGATAAGTTATGCAGCAGGATGACCAAAGATTTGGAGTAGACATAAGGGTGCAGCTGCAGAGCCTTATGCAGGCGGACTCAGCGATGCTGGGCTGAATTAGAACTCTCCAGGTTCAACCATGGGAAGGAGCAAATGACCCAAGGATGGACCAAGTGCAATCTGAAAACAATCAGCCACAGTGCTAAAAGACAACGGTTGTGATCTTTCAGACTTGTCAGCAGTCAAGCCTTTCCATAGAATGAAATTAAACCAAAAGACAACAGAAGCGACTGCATCAGCAAGAGCAGAAGACTGGCCAGATCATAGCTGTCTCTGCTGAAGGGTTTCCCAGGTTCAAATGTTGCAGGTCAGTGGATGACCTAGTGTCCAGATGGTGTACTGAAGACAGAAAGCAGCAGAAGTCCTCACAAGAGAAACCCTGAGTGGAGGCAGTGGGTGGACCTCCTTGGGCACAGAGCTCATATTATGGTTTGAGAGAACCCATAACAATCTATTGTCGCTAGACAATTATTCTATGACCACACAGAAACACAAAGAAACACAAGGGTTGAAATATAAATAGATTTAATAGACTAAGACTAAATAATTAACAATACTACTAAAGAACCAGTATTAATCCCGATACTGATGTAAGATAAGCAGGAATTATACTTAGCCAATTATATCAGTAGGAAGCTGTGCACTCCCAGCAGCGGACAGCAAATAGTGGACACTGCGAGCGCAATGGCTTCAGGAGGAAGGGAAGGCCTCAGGGTTCCGGCACCGGGGCAAGGAGTTGTCTGGACCACCGCCATCAGGGAGAGAGCGAGCTACACAGCAAACTTTTCTAATTTATATCAAATGTGACGTTCATGGTATGAAATAATCCTGTTGGCCAGCCTGGGTCAAATGCCCAGGCCTTGGTCCTCCTTGTCCCTGCACCTGGCAAGGCTCGAAAACACTAAAACCTTGAATCCCACAGAGCCTGGCTGTCTATAAAGTAAATATTTTCACAAATTCAGACACTAGAGTCTTCTAAAAGTGCAATTTTCCCAGCATTAGAAGAAAAGTTAGTCCTGTATCTCTCAACCCAGGACAGCTCATCAGAAGGAAAAACTTTGGAGATTTCTGATAAAGAAGCTTTGAAAACTCCCACTGTAATTTGTTTCACTCTAGTCAGAGAAACAGAATTTGGTTTAATTATCTTAAACAGAAATTAGGTTATTCCAAAATTTTCTTATTCTACTGTCTTCCCATCCAACTAGGAATAGAGTCCTAAAGGGCCAAACTTCAGCTAGCCATAGAAGTAGAAGGATACCATCACCCAAATAATGCTGGTGGTCTTCAGGAAAACCTCAGCTAAAGGGTAAGATTTGTTTATTAAAACACATGCATTTGATCAAACTGAAATGTTTGTTAGATTTTCAGAATGACTGGCTGGATTCAAGAAAGTGGAGAAGACAATCCGAGAGGTGTTGTGCTTACCAGATTATGCAGAGAGACTCAGGATTGAGGGTATGATGTAAGTTAAGAGACCATGAAAAGACTAAACAGTGGGTAGGTAACATTCAGGATTGAGGAGAAGAAGATTAAGTTCTGGCAGAAAACCCTACAGAGTCTCATTTGTGGTGTGAACTGTCCTTAAATGTGCAAATGCCACAGGTCATTTCAGCAGTAACAGGCCAACCCATGACAGTCTCACGTAAGAAAAATACCTATTAAGCCCTGCCTGAGTCAGAACAGTGCTAAGGCTTAAGGAACAGCCCTTTGCTTCCTCACCTTCCCTCCTAAAAATGCTTCACTGAAAAGTATGTAGAAGCATCTTGGCACTGCCCAAAAACCAAGTATCCCTGAGGAAAATGATACAGCTTATGATAAATGTGCAGAGCTCTTAACCAGCTGAGAAACCCCACTGTCCTTTCCACCTACCTTTAGACATGTAACAACGGACAGGCAGAGAAAAGGCAACCAATCAGTTTATCAGTGCACCCATGACATCTCCAGGCCACATCATACAACTTTCTGGCTAACCAAACATTCCTCAATGATTCCGGAAGAGGAATTATAATAAAATACTGGGTTTATGTCCTATTACCACACACTGCATCTAGGCAACTTCCTCTAAGGGTCTCCAGGAACACAGCCTACACATGCAAAGGAGGGAGAGCATATCTTGTTTTCCTCTTCTACCCACCAGAGCATTTATTAAATGCATTGCTTTATTTTAATAAGAAGCTGCATCTTATTCCCTTGCAGTCTTGTTCCTTAATATGTGCTCTACAGTCTTTGACATGCTCAGGTGCCTTGACAAAAGGAAAGAGCAAAGGAGGGAAACATGGAGCTTTGATGAAGGGAACCAATAAATGATGTGCAGTGGCAGGCACTGCTGAGGTTGCAAGGAAAAAGTACAGCCTAGTGGATAAAACAAGTAAGGTCAGAAGTGTGCGTTCTTTCCAGCTTTGCTACTTGCTTATGATGTGGTTATGGAGCACCCCACCTTCTTCACCTATTAAAGGAGAACAATAATGCTAACTTACCATAGGGCATCATGAAGATGAGCCATTAGTCTTTGAGGAGTGCTTTGAGATCTTGAAATGGAAGGTTATTATGAAACACATCGTCATTGTTTTCCACAGAGGATCATACAGATGAATTTTAATGGGAACAGGTATGTATATTGCCTCTGTGTAGTACATCTATAGCATGCGAGGATCTGTTTAGATCTATATTTTATTCCAGTAAGATGAGAAGGGAAATTTAACAGTGGTAGCACAATAGGAACAAATGAAATCCCAGGACCTTTCTTCATCACCAGATTTTCCTCTGAAATTCCTATTTGTTGCATTTTCCCTGCAGCAACAACACCACAGCAGCAGTAGCTATTACTGTTCCCATATACAAACCATATTAGACAGCATTTACAATATTAGCTGTCAAATAATATCTTTCCCCCTACCATCCACTCCTTAATATACAGCCACTTATGTGAGAAAATGAAGATTTGGGTATTGGGAAGGAAGGCATCTCTTCAGGCAAATGTGGCTGCAGACTACAGTATCATAGGGACACTATCTGCGGGGCATGTGCGGAAGAAACTCAGAATTGAAAAGGAAAGATAAAAGGGCAAAACCTGAAGTATTTTCTGTGGAGATGACTGTGATTGAATTTTCTAAGATATTTTTCTGTCATGCTGCTACGAACTGCCTCTTTCAAATGATGTGAAAAGCTGTGATCTTTATTTGTATTCCTGCAAGAAACCAATTGCTCAAACAACACACAATTAAAAACATTTTTTGTTGTTTTGCAACAAAACACAGTAATATATTTTATATTTACATAATAGCTTTCAGCCTGAAATCTCAAAATCATTTGCAAAAAGTAAGAAGAATTTGCCCCCTTAGTATGAGCACAATACAGCAAAAAGCTGCACTCCCTTTTTATCAGAAGGACAACTGAGGCACAAACATGTTGTGCTACCGGGTTATGGTCACAGAGGATGGTGGCAGGATTAGGAGTGGATTCCAAGTCCCCTGACTCTCAGAGTTGTGAGTATAACAGGACCGCATCCTTCATATTCCGTGTGTTTAGCCCTGATCAATTATATTCCCCAGCCCTGTCTGCTGCCAACAAATGCGCCAACTCCAGTGCAAGCACAGCTTGCCTTGGACACTCAGGAACCTCAAAACATGCCTGCAGTTCCCCATATGCCCTCATGTGTCATGTACACACATCTGCCTTCCTTTATGCACAACCACTTGCTGAGAACTTCCCTGTAACAAGTGAATACACGAAACAACTACATCATCATCTACAGCAATGAGATGGGGAAAGACCACCTCTGGCCTCTCAGACCACACAACAGAGAAGTCCTGTACCACTGCAAGGACCAAGTGACAAAAGGGAGACCAAGTTGAAGCGGTGGCCCCAGCCTGCAGTAGCTCTTATTGACACACACGCCGAAAGACACCTCTAGTTGTGCTGACAGCTTTTACGCTCTCCCAAATTGCTTCTGCAAATGCAATTGTTCATCTTCTGTCAAAACACAAGGAAATAAGTTTGCTCTTTGGTGGCAGTTTCTTAACGGGGAAGACGGATTAGCATCAGCCTTTAATACAAAATGAGGGTCCACTTCATCGTCACGGTCAATTCCACCCAGTTCCATGGGACCTACGCAGCCTCCTGCCCTCAGTCCATTGATCCACTTTCTACATCTTAATGAAAAACTGGACCAAGGAGGAAGAGGGGGGCAGGGAAAGGAGGGAAAGCAAAGGCATAAGGTCAGAAACTACGTCAAGTAGACATTATTTCAGGGAACCCTTCCAGTGTACTAGATTTTTTTTTTTTTTTCTTAACTGTTTCACTGCTTGTATTTCTACATGGGCTACAGTTCTACAGTGGGAATAAAATAACATGGTATGAACTAAAAAGAACAATCTAATACTTAGGATCTTAACTACCCATCCAGATAACATCAATGTCGTCAGTATTTTCATCTCAGGAATATTAAACCGGAAGGAACTTGAAACACTAGATTCACCTCCATGAGGGATAACCATGTGACATCCCTGTGTTACAAAGTTGCAAATGTACACAGAAACCAGTTTGCTTGTTAAAACTAGATGAAGTTAAGGTTTTAATGCTACTAGCAACTATAACATCAACATTTGAAATCATTCCAAAAGTAGACGTAAAGAAAAAGCTTTAAAATGAACTTTTCATTTAGAAATGTAGTTTTCTTCAAAAATTATTGGGGGAAAAAAAAAACCAAACACCAACAACTTGCAATTTATAAAGCAAGGCTTGCAGGAATTTCCATCCATATATGAAGCTTTTAAACTTGTTTATTTTGCTCAACTGGTCATCTGTTGATATAATTTCCTATGCCCCCATCCTCCGCCCAAAAAAAAAAAAAAAAAAGCTAACAGTTGAATGCATAGAAAAGACTGCAGGGTGCTGTGACATGGGCAGAAAAAGCAGTTTGGGTGACTGGAAGGCTGGTGCCTGTCTGTAAAGCCTTTGCATGAGCCAGCCAGCAGAGGGGAGTACTTTGCTTTGGGTTCAAAAGCTGAAGCTGCGCGTCAGGCTGCTGACCCTGTGCTCCAGTCCTGGCGTGGGCTGCGGACCTTCCAACTCTGCACTATGTCCCAGCACTGGGACTTCACCTCAGTGAAGGGGCCACCTGGGGTGATGACCACCAGTGCAACCACTGCCCACCTATTCCCCAGGAAATCCTCTCCTGATGGCACGATTGCAGGAGAAGGTATTCTTCTGCTTGTAGGAAACAGAAAATGCTAAAGCCTCCAAACTTCCAAAGAAATCACTGAAACCATACCCGGACCTGAGGTGAGTGGTAGACACCCACGTCTGCAGACACCATGATAGGCTCCAGCTCAAAGGTGTGCGACTACCACTGCTGTCAGCTCTGGGCATCTCATGGACAGCATCCAGGCAGCGTACAGGAGGAGAAACGTGGTACAGCCTAGGCCAACCAGGCAGTTACTTCCCCAAACAATAAAACAAACCCTTCTTTCTCCATGTTGCAGATGGTACTGGTACTTCCTTCACTCAACGGAAAAGTGTCATAGCAGGGAAGAGGATCCAGCATGGCTGTGCCCACCTCCACAAAATGGGTAGAGTTACCCATCAGAGACATCTGAAGTGGGAGCAGAGGGAATGAAGACATGAGGGTACAGCTATGAGTCACAGCATGGATATTGCCCCAGCTCTGGTTTGGTCACAGTCCTCGGTTGCGCATTTAAGTAGCTATATTTTATACCTTCCTCCAAATAATTTTTTTAACTACCTGCATCCATTCCCCATCCCAGTTATGCAAGGCTTTACGTGATAACATGCCCAGCATAACAAGTCACACCAACTCCTCTAAGATAGCTTCCTTCCTGTTTTTTAATCCATATACAGTCCCCAAATATCACAGTGATAAGCACTTTATAAAGGGCAATAAATACAATGTATGGATTCTGACACTTGCTCGTGTAACAGGCACTTTTCAAGTATGAGCAACAGCAAAACATTCAGCAAATTGCCAGTATCTGAAAACCTAACATAATTCTCTAAAACAGAACCTGGTGTAAGGAAGACAAGGCATATATTTTTGAGAGCCATTATCACCAGCAAATCCTTTCTTTTGACCAAGAGAAAGATGCTGGACTAATGGATCTTTTATAAAATACGCTTTCACTAACAGATTTTTTTCTTGCGACAATTTCAAAGCCATTACAGGTGCATCAAAGTCGCTTCCAGAAATTACTAGTTTAGACTGAAAGACTCGATTCTTAAACTGAATTACTATTTAATAATTTTTTTAAGCACCACTGATTTGTCAATTACCTATCCAAAAAAAACCAAAAAACCTAAATGCTTTATAAAATATTTTAAATCTTGCAAAATCATACAACAAAGACATTTTGATTTAAGCAACAGTTAATATTGCTAAGTGAGAAGTATTTATTCATCTGTAAAACATGGATAGCAAGGGCTGAACTTGGGACATACAAGCAGTGGTATTTTCTAAAGCTTCACTCACAAAGTACAATACTAATCTAACTCAGAACTAAATCCTAATGTAGTTGAGAGAACAAAGCAAAACATCAGCCACAAATCCTGCAGCTGTTAAAACTGCTTTCATACATGTTCTGCCAGGCATCCCTTGGGAGAGTTTCAGAGATGGGACCAAAATTAAGGAATATTTAAAACTTGCCTGACTGTAGGAAAATTCCTCCCTGAGGTGCCAGGTGATCCTAATACGCCAGTTGAAATAAACAACTTCCACTTCTTATTGCAGAAGAAAAAAATAACAATGACAAAAAAGCATGTTTGTAATATGTTCATCCCTTGACAGCAGTGCAGCAACTTGTGATGTTATCACTGAAATTACACTAACCAGGCACTAGACTTGCATGGTACCAAGACATGTCCACGTGCTCCTGACATGTCCGCAAGCTATGGTTTCAGGCCACCTGCAGACTCAGGTGGGTGCTGCTGACTCATTTTCATAATTTTCTTCACAGATAGGAAGTTCAGTGACTTCCTTCAAGAAAACAAGAGGGTGAAACTGGAGAACAAAATGATAGCCAGGTCACTGATCTCCTACAACCCAGTTCAACTCAAGCCCCAGGAAATAAATAGCTAAGGAGCTCATAAATTGCATTCTGCCCATGGAATAAACACATTCTTATCAACTGGGAAGAAATACCTTTCATCACAGCCCAGCAACCCTGAAGGTGACCTGTAAAGGGACAACTAGCTTGGTTTTGAGCTCTTTTTCTATTGCTCTATGAATTATGAGAAGATTTCTTTTTCATGCATTTGCGTTTTACAAGGTATTTTTGACAAATGCTCTGGACCATTACAGGTAAGCTTGAACACTCTTCTAAATCTACGTGAATTGCCAGTTGTCCCAAAAAGGTTAGTATGACAGTAAAAAAGCAACACTGCACAGGAAAGAGATGGTAACATCCATTGAACCTTTACCTCAACATCACCGGCACCAGGAGAGATCAGACAGAGTGAAGCCAAAATGCTAGTATCACCAAAGACAACAAATATTACCTTTTCTGCTGCAAAACTTAACCAGGTGGCAACAAGGAGCATCTATGCCAAAGCAGGGGATTTAGGCCATTACTGTTGTTCAAATTCTTAATATTTGTTTCCTTCTGAACGCCTGCTTTTTGTCTGCAATGCAGGAGACACTTTCTCAGACTTTAACCAACTGAAGGAAGCTTTTTGGTTTTAGTCTGTTTTGCATACCCAGCATTACAACCTTAGGCACTTGCAAGGCAGTGGTTTAAATAAACTTTATCTTTTCTAAACATCATTTTGCTAATGACCTTGCTTTCCCCACCAGAGACTTTACATATGGCTCAGAAGTTAGAAGAGGAAGCAAGTCCATGAGTACAACTTTCTAAAAAACAGCTCACTGATATGAACCATGGACACACAACACAGAATAGAAAGAACAATGTTTGGATATACATCAGGCCAGAGCTTGTTCAAAGATTCTTGGTTTTGTAAGTAAAATTTGAATTTTGAGCAGCAACAGAGCAGGTTCTGGGTTGAGGAGTGAGAAGCAGGGGAAGGCTGTCAGAAGGTGGTGGATCTAGGCAGGAGCCAAGAGAGAAGAAAGGAGTTTAGGGAACCTCTTTATTGGTACACAGTCTGCTCTTCCTCTTTGGCCCTCTCCTCCTATCCCCATTCTTTGGGATACAGCACTTCCTGTAGTCTAACCTGAGACCCCTAAGCAGTCACTTCCAACCCACTTCTGCAATAAAGTCTCTTCCTCCAAACTTTCTCCCCACACAAACCTCTTTTTGCTCTCCTCTGCTTCCCTGGCTGCTAGAAAGGGCTTAAGAGGAGGAAAGGGCAGGGTTGCCACCACCTCCACTCTTTCATGATACAGGTCAGAGAAAGGATAGGATCAGAAGGGGCAGGGTCCCCACAGAGCAAGGATTTCCTTGTGCCAGGAATTGGGCAGGAGCAGAGGTGGAGGCTGTGATTTTTTGCAATCAGGAGATATGACACCTCACAGCAGTTGTCATCCTCTCCCAACTCCCCCTATCCCTTCCCTGGCAGCCTGAACAGCCTGAACCCTGCTTGGGTGGTGGCTTCTTGGAGAAAAGTGGCTGCTCTACTTTGCGGCTGGTGGAGCAGACTGCCAGGAGGGGGATCAGCCTAGTGACAGAGAGGGCTAGGAGCTGTCATGGAAGTGCAGGGCCAGGAGGAGCTCCTAAAAGGCATTGCAAAGCAGAGGCAGGATGGAAGAGGTCCTCACCATTTCTCCAGGAAACCAGGCCAGCTGCCATCTCAGCCAGCTGCCTGCTTGTCCTCTGCCCTGGGTCAGCTCTGGACAGCCTGGTTCAATATGGATTTCATAACACTCCAGCTCTGAGAGAAGTGCTGCTTCTGCAAAGTACCTCATGGTGCTTGGTGGGACAGATGCCAAGCACAGATCATCGTGTATGGTCCAACCACCAGGCTTGAGAAGTAACAAATCATGAAAAAGTGCCAAACAGGAGGCATCTTCACAACGGGGACTGCACAGCGCAGGAGATAAATGGGCAACATATTAAAACAGAATAAATCCAACAAACTGCAGCTGGACTACAAGGAATCTATTAGAAAACAGCTATTAGCTGCTCTGATCAAGCCTGGCCAAATAGTGCCGTGAAGCAATCCCTGCTTGAGACACAAATATGTAGGCAGACAGTTTGCTCTGAGAAGTGAAAAAACAAGAAAGGATAGAAAGAAGATAGCCAACTTTTCCAGAAGCTCCTCCAAGTTTTTTGTGTGGCAAGAGAGAAAATATCAAGTGCCATATTCCAGAGCTGGGAACTAGGTATCAACTTTCATCTTGTCATGATCACAGAGGAGCTGGCATCAACCTTACAGTCACATTAGCTTTTAACGGCTGCTTCTTCTAGCTCTACAATTGATCTGTTTTATGAGATCATGCAAAATGTCCAAACTATATGTGACTCAGTTTCCTTAGCTACAAAATACAGACTTTGCTTCTCTTCTTCATTGGGACTTTTTAATTAATGTTTGCAAACTGTCTTGGCAACATAAGTGCTAACTATCGGTACTCTCTGCAAATGTACCCAAGAGAAAAACATTCCCATTGATGGTGAAATTAAATCTAAGGAATTGGGCAAAGAGAACCATGTTCATCACAAATTTTCCTTCACTCTTCGGCAGGCCATTCTCTCCCTAGCTAAAGTCACTAATCTTAAGAAGGTTGCACTTTTTTTTTGTTCAGCACAATGAGCTGTTAAAGGGCTTCTTTGCCACATTCTTTTGCTGAGGAATGCAGAGGCCAACTGGAGGGTGAAAAGGCACAGCGGTTGAAAAATCCAAGAGGAAAGCTACAAGGTCAGTTACACTGCTACTCTGCAAAATCCACAGACCCTGGATGTTTGTAAAAAAAATGCTTGGAAAACAAATAAATGCATACCCAATTTCATTCTAGGAGTTCTTATAAACTGGGAGAGGTTCCTACCTTCCCCTACCTTTATTTAAAACTGAGAAGTTGAAAGAGGAATGCAATGGATTTAGTTCCGGAAGGTACGTGCTTGGGAAGGCCCACAACCCATTTCTAAGCCAGCAAAACCCCTTCTCAATCCCTTCCCGCTTGGTTCATCTGCCTTTCTGTTTCCTGTGTCTGACTTCATCGAGAAGGAGAAAGACCTCCTATGGCCTTGAAAGCCCAGGTCACAAACTACGACAGAAACATTCTGTCAGTCCCTAAAGGGAAGCAGAATGCAGTGGCTTAAAAATCACAGTACAGGAAACAAAAGCACAGGCTGGCAGAGCAGCCTGTGGACACAGGCACTTCTAACAATGTACCAGTTCGGCTACCTGGAACCAGCCTGCTCGAAGTTGGGTGAGCAGAGAGAGGCTAAGTGAAAAAGAGGGGATTTAATACTCTTCCTTCTTTCCCTCCCTTGAAGCAAAAGATCAGTGGTGAAAAATGACATCTGTACCTTCCCTTTCACTGCAGCCTGCTTCCCCAGCTTTCCTCTAGTACATACATGTGGCAGCTTGATCCCTGTTACCCCTGCCCCTGCTGAAAGTTCAGACTTCTATCCATGCTGTACTCCCAAAATGGGAAAAAGGGGTGGAAAAGTGAGAGAAAGCAGCTGCTTGCAAAGTAAGCAAGTCTGGGAGATGCTCCCACTGCTCATGGCCTGGGGGATGACCATCTCCATCCAGGAAGGGAGAAAAAAGTAGTGAAAGAGGAGAAGGAAACCAAAGAGGAAGAGGGAAGAAGACTTAAGACAGGTGTGGAAAGACAAAAGAGCCATAAAGAGATGGAGAGATGGAACACAGGAGAGGAAGATGAAAAAGGGGGAAAAGGGAGAATAGAGAAGGGGAGTTATCTGGAGCACAAGTCTTACGAAGAGAGGCTGAGGGAGCTGGGGTTGTTCAGTCTGGGGAAGAGGAGACTGAGGGGAGACCTTATTGCTCTCTACAAGTACCTGAAAGGAGGCTGTAGAGAGGCGGGGGTCGGTCTCTTCTCCCAAGTTACAGATGATAGGACAAGAGGCAATGGCCTCAAGTTGCGCCAGGGGAAGTTCAGGTTAGATATTAGGAAATATTTCTTTACTGAAAGGGTTGTCAGGCATTGGAATGGGCTGCCCAGGGAGGTGGTTGAGGCACCATCCCTGGAGGTATTCAAGAGAGGAGTTGACATAGTGCTTGGGAATATGGATTAGTGTTGGGTGGTGTGGTGGTGTGTGTGTGGGTTGCGTGTGTGGTGGTTTTGTTTTTGTTTTTTTGTGTTGTGGTTTTTTGGTTTGTTTTTTTTTTTTTTTCTTCATTGGTTGGACTAGATGATCTTAAAAGGTCCCTTCCAACCTCTGTGATTCTGTGATTCTGTGATCTACTGAATTTAGAGTACGAGTGTGGCAGTCCTATTTCCTGTGTCAGTGCATTTACCAGTGAACACCCATGGAGTGTGTGCAGGTCTTTTTTTTTAATATGGGTAGCATAGTCCTTAAAGGGATACATCTCTTAAAGGATGGAGCACAAGACCAAATAGGATTCATAGTTTCAGAACTAGTTCTCCGGATGCCCCTGAACACCTAACATTTGTACCTCAAGCTTTGCATCCTTTGCAGGAAATGAAGAAAATCCAGTTAACCTCACAAGGGGGTATAGTGAGCCCAAATTCAACTTTTTGTTCCCTAGGAACCAGGAGGTCAGTTCTTAGCTTTAAACTTGTTGCAGAACAGCAAAAAAGAGTTGACCTGTACTAAAAATCAAGAGACCTACATTTCTCAGAACCAATACAGTCATACCATTAGATGGCCTGAAAATTTAACAGATTAGCCCTGGGTAATGCTAACAGATGGCATGGCAGGGCACACACATGGCAGAGCAGGCAGGCACCACTTGGTCATCTCTCTGCTCTGCTGTTACACTTGTGGTGCTCCAAAGTTGTATTCACCAATGGGCATTGTCCCCAGTTTGCTCCACTGGCAAAGTCAGCTTTGCCTGGGAATAGGACAAAGACTGAATCCCTGTGCTGTCAAGCAAAAGGACATGGCTCAAAAGCTACTCTGGGACTCCTTGTTATGGTTCCTCCTAAGAGGACTGTAAAGTGAAATCAATTAATATCAGAAGCAGCAAGGAAACTGGAAGAAACAGGGAACAATTAAAGATGCCAGTCAGAAAGGGGCAGGGAAGGATATAACAAGCCAAATCATTGTTAAAAGGTCACAAGCACACAAAGAAAAGTGCACAAAGCCCCTTCAGAAGGGGACTGCAGACAATTTTCCAAGACAAAACATCTGTTGAGAAGACACTGCCTATATGTTGCCAGGGCAGCCTTAGAAGAAACACTGGGCCAGGGGAAGGGAGCAACTTCTCTCTAGCCAGCGCAGTATGGTGGCCTGGCAGCACAATGAACCAATATTCAGAGCAACCTTTGCCACCTCTCAATTTCCCTCTGCAAACCTCCCGTCCTCTTCACCTGCTCCCAGCAGAACAACCTAGCAGAACAAGCCCTGCTCGATTCATTACCAGCATCCAGGGGAAGGAAGAAGATGGTCTTTCAGTTGGCTCTGAAGCAGTAATACTATGGTCATGGGGTGGGAAGATCTATCAATCCTGCAATCTCGTGAGTGAAGTACACTGATTTTCCTTTCAGAAGAGGTTTTTTCTCGTTGCCGGCAGCAGAGCTAGTGCAGTGCCATCTCGTGGTACTTTTGAATGTCTCATGCTAGGTAAAAATCCAGTCTAAAGCTTAATAAGCAAATGTCAAAATGGAGCTCATCGCACTGCAGTTGTGCTGGGGCCTAAGAAGTAACACAAGGACTGTTAGCAAAATGCCAGTGTGGGTGAACCCACTGATATTGCCATGAGCATTGGTACCGGCCTGTGGAGATGGCTGGTTTCAAAAAGGTCTCGCCCCCCCTATTCAGAGAGCTCACCAGCCATGCACTCAAGCAAATGTAGCCTTCCATTTCACACAGAGATCCCAGACAGACCAGGACCAACGACACGAATTCAGGCAGCAACACGAGGTGGAAATATCTTATGGCATAGGGCAAGCTGTATTTATCCTAGAGAGTAAACAACACTCTGCTCACCACCCACCTACCATAAAACAGACTTTGTACTGCAGTGTGGCACTGCATTAAAACTGTCCCTAATTTCCTCCGATTACAGCCCAGCAGCAAGTGCAAAAATCCAAAGCCCTAGAATGCACCCATACTGTGCAGAAACTTCTTAAGACCAGCACCTTCCTTATCTGAGATTCTAAACATCCAAAGAGTTAATATAAACCTGCAGCAAACAGGGAACAAAGACCTTGAGTATAAATATCTCATCAGTACATAGAAATAGAGCTATGTAAAAGCATAAGGAAGCAGCCTTGTACATCTTATTAAATTTCATTCAGCAAAAAGTATTTTTAGGATACAGCGGTGATCCCAAAGATTTTCTAGAACTACTTTTGCTCCTCAAGATCAACACTGGATGAATGGGTGCACAGGAACCAGGCTTGCACATATGCTTTGGTTATGCTCTGTTGTTTTAAGTGACTGGAATGGTACTAAATCCCAAATTAACATGGCCCTAGAGATTTCATTTCACCTTCATACAGAAACCTGAATTCTGGATCTCACAACTAGCAAACGGAGCTCATTGCTGCACCTAAGGTGAGAGCCTCACAGACCTTTACTGCCTGCATGATATCTATTTCTGCTTCTGAGAAAATAAACCTGCCCCTTCAGCACTAGTCCTTCTAGCCTTCTCTCTTTTGTGGGTCAGCAGACCTTCCTAAGGAGGAGTGAAGGTAACATTAACTGAAGTTCTGTGATCAGTGAAGGTAGATGACAAAGCCTGAAAAACAGAAAAATTTTTCTTCAGTTATCTGGGACTAGGCTATTAATTCTCTAGAAAACGACAAAGAACATGAAGTATGTCCCCACATTTTTTCCTCGCATATGCCTACATAATCTTTCCTAAGTATATGCTACTTTTTTTTGTCCATGCTCAGCACAAACACGGCTCCAAGGCAGCTTTAGGGATGGGAAGAATGAGCCCACTTAACTCTACAAAAGGCTATTTAGATGCACTGCTTGTCTCTTCACCCCCTCACACACTTTCCTCACTCCCAACGCTCTCGTTAATATATTCATATACCTATTGTTTCAATGTGTCATAAAAATCCACATGGTAGTAAAACACTGATCAGTCAAGATCTGTGTAAGTAACTCAGATTTGAAAAAGCTTGAAAAAACAATAAACACAAAATACGAAATAACAGCAGCACTGGCTTATAGTTGAAAAGGAAAATCCTAAACTAATATTTTAAACGACCTTCTAAGGAAAATGTCAAACTGTTAATGAGCCATAAATTTTTTGTCTCTTTTCATAAAAAAGGGCAGAAATGAGAGAGAGGGAGCAAGAATCTCAAAATTGGTAGAGGAATGGGATTGACAGAATGACCACAATAGATACAGGAACACACCCACACCCCCATACACACTGTGCGAGGGGTCTCCACGTGATCTCGACCTTAACAGCCAGAAAACCCTACACCAGTTCTCCTACACAATAGGCTTCAAGGGTAAGGATTCCCTGGATTTTGTGGTGGGAAGAGATGCAAAGCCTCATGTACCTCAAGAACGCAAGCAACCAGCAACAAGAAAAAAGAAATAAATCCATACAGCCTCTGAGCCTCATCAGGTTTGCAGCCAGAGGAGGGAGAAGAGAAAGCTGTAATGACTTTCATTACAGTTATTCTCTTCCTTATTGAAAGTTATTAAGAAAAAAAAAAAAAAAAGAAATCACAAACGGGAGGGGATGAGGATGATGGTGGCAAAGATTGCCAGAATTTACAGCAGTCTTAGAAGATGCCTACATCAGGTTCAGGAGGTCTTTCAGCTCTCAGCAATAGCTTAAAAATCTATGGAGTACAACAGTAAATAAACCCCTCTTCTGGATGTACAGCACAATCTAATCTTTTGTTACACATTGTCCCTGCATTTACATTAGCATACATGTATGCTATATTAACAAACATATATATGTACACAAATGCCTATATGCACACACATATATATACTTATGAAATTATTTCAAAGCTTTACCATGAGAAACACTGCAAACAGTGAGAACACTGTGAAGTTGTCAGGTGAATCTTATTTCAGTGTCTCTCACCAGAGAAAAAATAGTTCAGATGACTCCCTACAGACAACAGGCCATATGGAACATCTACAGGTTTTGTCAGAAGTTTGCCCTAAGCACAGCTTGGGCTTATAGACCAAGTCTCCTGGTGATCCACAAGACACAAATTAGCTACCAACAACAACCATGGTGCGAGACCTATAGGATGGGTCCCTATAGGTCCCATAGGTCCTATAGGTCCATGGGACCTATTCCTCTTCTGCAGCCTTTTGCTCATGTCACAAAGGAAGAACATGAGAAGTGAGGGCAGTGCCTTGCCCTAGCAGGCTCTGTGGCTTTGGCCCTTGTGAAGATTGGAGGATACGGACTGGAAAACACCTCAAGTAAATATGTTCCTTCATATTTAATAGACACAAAAGAAAGTATGGAGCAGACATAGCCTCAAGGAGAAGAGTAAATTAATTTATTGTCTGCCTGACAGAGGGTACACAGAAAAGTAAACTGAATTTTTTCATCCCCTGGCCAGCAGGGATGAAAGTAAATGTGCTGGTTTAGTGGGAATAAGTGTCTGCAATCCTTTACTGAAAGTGGTTCCATTATACAGGCTTGAAATCTCATTTAAAACTGTCGTATTCCAGTATAGGTCTTTATACTTTCTCCCTTGCTTATCTCATTATATATCCCAGTGAAAAAAAGTGTACAGATATGGCAAAACTATTCAGAGGCCAGCAGGCATGAGCAGCCTCGCCCTGATGCCACAAAGCCACTTCCCCCGGTCTCACACCACTGCCCCATTGCACATCACATGGGCTGTGGGCATCTGTAATAATCTGGGCTAGGAAATTGATTCAGAAGAAAAAAAAGCATTTTCCCCTTCTCCGGGTCCTCATAAGGAGGGCTCAGGGCCCTGATCTAGTTCACTGTACAGGCACACACAGTTTTGCACTGGCAGCACGAAGGAGATGGCATAGAGGTAGAAACAAGTAGACAAGAGACAGCACGCTACCAGTAGAAATACGCACACCACAGCACTTCTCCAGTGACAAAACCATGAGCTGCGTAGTGTCTCTATTCTGTATCAAGTAGACTTCATAGCCTACTTCCAAAACTTTATACTATCGTATATTCTCTATATGTTACATGTTAAAAAGGTCTTTCTGGAACAATACAAAGAGCTCTTTAAAGTGCTGCTAGGACTGTGTTACTCATTTTTTCAGCTTGAGCACCAGGTGCCTTAGTTATGACAACCCCAACCACAGAGGCCTCAGAGGGAGCCATTAAAACTGCAAAAAAAGTTACTTAAAAATAGCTTTCCTATATCTAAAAATATGTTAACTCTTGTCTCAGACCTTTTGAAAGCTGTAGGAGAGAGTTTGTCCCACTGGGAAAAGAGGGTGACTTCCCAGTGGCACAAAACTCTTGCCTCAAGCTCTGCATGACTACAAGTTATCTGACTTGCACCTTTTCATATCATTACGTCCAAAGGATCAAAGACAAAACATTGAACATTTTAGGTCATTTTAGTAACCCTGAAGGGAAAAAAAAAATATATATATAAGCTTATAATAAGAGAGTAAACACTACTCGGGCCAGGCTAATTTATTATTTTCTCATTTAGTGTCAGAATTATTTTTTTTAAAGATGCTGGAATACACTCAGAAAAAATAAATTACTGAACAGGAGCCAGTTGACATACGTGTTTAATTGGTATCACATGACTTCTCAGTTTAATATCACCTCTACATCTGTGGGGAGACATCCATGTGTATCTAACCCACCACTGCTGCCAAGAAATGTTGAAAGAGTAATTTTCTCTGTTTATGTAGGTCCTATCTTGTGTTATCTTTTCCAGGTTCAAAACAAGCAGTGGGAACATCTGTTAACTGGAAAAAAATTCCCAGGGCAGATAAAACGTTATCCAACACTGTGCAGGTGTTTCAATAATGCACTAAAGCCAGGTTAATTTTACACCTATTTGAAACAAAGGGCTATAGAAAAAACTTTAAATGACACTGATATAATGCATCTCTATCCCACACATACCCTGCGGCAAAATGGCAAAGGATGGAAACATTACTTATATCCCTTGAGAAAGTTCACAAATGTGAGAAAACATACAAATCCAAAAATAAAAAGCAAAGTGAAATCTTAATTTTCATGCCAAAAAATCTGACTCCACTTCATATTAGCTATATTAACAGGTGTTTCAAATCTCCCTTTACACTCAAGAGCCAGAATTTCACTAGTGTCCATGAAGCCACTATTTAGAGCTTTTCTCTCCGGCTGTCCAGCCATAATCCAAAATACAGTCTGAAATGCTGCATTTTTACCACCCATGCATATTATACCAATGTAGGTAAGAAATCAGACTGAATATGCTAGCAATTCACCAGTGGGATTAAACTGACTCTTTTATTTTTGTTCTTTCAAGATTGCATTGCTTGCAGGGGAAAAAAAAAAAAAAAAAAAAAAGCAGTGCTCCTACCTCTATTGTTTGGGGCTTTTTTTCCCTTTGAACAGTTGGCAAGCACAACTCTATTTCCCTTTTCTTCCAAAGCCTTAGATGCCAACATAATTCCAGTTTGGTTTCTGCTACATCTATACATAAGTATTACTGATCCTTGCTGTTCCTTGGACTTTCTGAAGTGTCTCTGACAGTAAAAATGCAACAAAAATTTTAATGTAAAAGGCTTTTGTTAGAGCAAATTGGAAAATGGAGCAAATGGAAAAACCAAAATGCAGTCAGGCACACAAACACTTCTCCAATGGGAAGACATTACCTCTTCCTACAACACTTGATGCAATTTTATCTTGAGACCATCATACCTAAAACATTATCAAGAGTATTTGGGTGCTGTTCACAGATTATACTCAGATCACATTCATATAAGACTGCCTATGGTTAAGCACTTGCTTCTGCCTTTATACTCATAGCTACATTTTTCCAGCTTCCCTTTAGGGAAGTTTTCAATGAAATGGCAAGTCCTGCAGTGAAACATGAAAGCAGAAAAACTTGGATCTCTTCTCAGTGTACCACTGGAAGCTTTCACAGAGGATGCTCCCCACTGTCACACTTCATGTACTGCATCTACATGATAGACCATGTTTATCTCTCACAGGTTTATAACTGGATCTCTCTGCTGCAATACGTTGAACAACTGCACTCTTTTGCCAGGTCCCGGCAGGCTTTGAGATCATACAGCTCCCCCTTCAACACTGGACAAGGCTCGTCACACCACCCATCCATTTCATAAGCAGAGCTGTAGCTTCAACTTCAAGTTGGTGCATTCCTGAAAACTGGAGTATTTAAGTTCTTCAGTCCTTGAGTTCACTCAGCAGAAATGAGTGCATTATCACCAAATACTGTTTATATTCAACAACAAAAAAAGAACAGTCTTTTTAAATGTTATTTTTAAAAGTCTGCCACTATGTATTGCCACTTATATACTAAGTAGAAAATTTAGCTCTGCAGCACCAGTTCTCACCAACATCCCAGAGATCTGTGCTTATGTGCCTGACAGCAGAATTTAGTCTGTATAATTTAGAAGCAGGTCGAGACCAAAATATAGGTTTTGAACCTAAGGCATAATCTTAGAGACATATTTCTTAAATAATAACTCAAACGCCAGAAAATTAAACTGAACCAACTAGATAAATATTTAAAATGATTTAGTGTTAGAGATTTATGTTTAACTGACTAGCTCTACTCAGAAAATAAGTGCAGTTTATGGACTCCCATATATATCCACTCAGCAGACTGGAATTCTGCTTCAGGTTGAACTTCTTTTCATTCTACTCATCTTTCCCTAGTTACGCTCATCTACACATCTGCATTATTTACAGGACCTTCATTTGCATAGTATTTAAGTACCTTATAATTTATAACATCAATCAGGGAAGCAATATTTACCCCAGTTTTACGGATAACAGCTGAGGTGCTGCAGCTACATGGCTTGCACACAGCCACCTCGGCAGGCATCAGTGATGAAATCTGGAACTCGAGACTAAATCAAGCCTGCACACTGCCTCTCCTTCCACCTTGTTTCTACAAAGGTTATTTTTTATGCTCCTGGTTCTCTAGTTTCTTTCCTGACTGTCAGCATGGTATGTTATCAGCGTAGTTTAAAATGCAGTGGATCTGATAACAATGCTATCTGTCCAGATTATCAAGCAGTAGTGATTGACACCCATTACCTCTGGGCTGGACTTAAGCTAAAGACTTAGAAATGAAAGTTCTTCATCCTTGAAAATGAGATAAAAAGTTGGAATCAGCAGCTGACCCTATATTTTTACTATACCACCATCTCCAGTCATCAAAGGTCAAAAATCTGTCCCACTGAAAAATGAGGAAGAGCGACAGTTTTCCAGAATGCCCAGATTGCACTGGTTTGCTGGAGCCACAGAAGAGGAAGAAAGGAGCCGAAGGCCGACTCCCGAGTGCCAGACCAGCCTAAACCATGACAGACTGACATAGGAACCAACCCTTTCTAGTCCCATCGTAAGGAACGTGCCAGGGAAACTGAGCTCCAGTGGAAGTGACTTCTG
The DNA here is from genome assembly GCF_964106895.1 of Numenius arquata. Taxonomy (NCBI): domain Eukaryota; kingdom Metazoa; phylum Chordata; class Aves; order Charadriiformes; family Scolopacidae; genus Numenius; species Numenius arquata. The sequence continues at coordinate 69,430,775 of NC_133577.1, forward strand.
GGTTGAAAGAGATTCAATAGCCCCAGAGCAGCTTTTAGGGCTACCCTAAATCCTGTAAGGTTACAAACTTGTCTTCTCTGAAGACAAACTTGTCTTCAACCTTTTCCTGGTTGAAGCTTGCACCCATCTAATACACAAGTGGCTTTGATAGGAGTGGAACTGCTCCCTGGAGCTGCATTACCTGCTTAGAGCAGCAGTAAACACAAGGACCACGGATGATGGCAATACCTACAGCAGGGACATGGAAGTGCATGTTACCTCTTGCAGAGAGTGTTAATGAGCGTGAATGGGAGTGGGACTGCAGCAGAGCATCAGAGTAAAATGAGATTTTGTCCAGAGAAATCCCCCAAGTCTCCACAGGTGTCAGTGTTGAAGGAAGTAGCTTAGAGGCATGAACCCAACCCCTTATGCCTCCCAGATGTTGTGTAAACAGAGATGTGATATGCAGCATGTAGGTTTTTGGGCTTTGTTAATGAATAAAAACAATTCATCCAGCAACTCACTCCTAGGTGCTTCCTAGGAGAGTTTCCAGGGCTTGCTACACTGCCCCTTTCAGTATGGATGAGACCCCCTCTAGGCATTGCATAATACTAACATTTAGATGATGGCCATAACAGAAGCTCAGCTTGAAGAGCTGAGAACCAGCAGAGAAGCAGGAACTGCTCCAGCACACAAGTGATGGCAGATCAGAGGGCTGCCTCTCTTTGATCAAAAATCAGATTCATTTCCTTACCACTTTTTAAGCAGAGGATTGCATAGAGCAAGGTAATTGCTAGCTATCAGGCAAGTTTTACACCACTTTCAATACTCAGATAAAAAAAGATAATAAACTCATTTTCTTCCTGTCCTCTTTATTCCCTGACTCACTCTCCCTTGCCTTCTCCTGCACTTTGACATTCCATCCTTCGCAACCAATTTTCACTCCCTTCACTGATTATTTTTAGTTTGTGCTACTGACTCTGTCTTTCCTTCTCTCTTTTTTGCGTTCTCTTTTCCCCTCTATCTCACCCCACAGACTCATTGGCTTCTTCTCTGTCCTTTGCTGTCCTTACCTCCTCTTATCTCTGCTCACCCCTATACCAACACAGAGAGATCAAGTCTTTTCCTCTCTCGTGCTTCCACTGGCTCTTCTAAGACACTGTTAAAAGTGAAGGATGTGAATAATTATCCGAGTCAAAACTTGACAAGCTAAATTAAGAAAACAACCTGGGAAGCTTTTGGAAGGTGCATCTCATGGGCAGGAGTCATCTTCTCTCAATTCACTAATACGCTGAACAGTTCTGAGTGACCCAGACACAGGAGACACTTAAAGGCCTGCCACTCTCCTGCTGTTTCATGCTCTTCCATAATGCCAGAAGGCATCAGCTAATCCACCTGACTGGAAAGCAGGGTCTTTACAGTGTTCTGGTAAACACTCTTATATGAAGCAAAAAACAAGAATTTTGTTTCTGTTTCAGAACATTTCTTGCTTTGCATTGTTAATAATGTTTGGCATGCTATAGCCCTTAGGTAACTAATCCTTACAACCACTTCTCACTTCCAGCCTGTCAGGTAGGGAAATGTTATCATTTCAATTTTAACGTTACAGACAGTCAGTCAGAGATAGCAACTGAACAGGTAAAAGCCACTGGAAGAGCAATGTCAGCGTCAGGGGAGAAGCCAGGAGTCCCTGCTTCCCAAAACCACTATTTCATCCAATTCTCTGGGGAAGAAAGTGGCATTAACAGCATCTTATTAGCATATGTGTAGGAAAGCTCAGTGGGAGGTGTAGCTTGCTATATTCCTCTGGGGAAAGGCAAAGAGGTGACCTGGAAGAGGGATCTAAGGGCTCTGACAGGCCTCGTATATGACAATCTAGAAGCAGCCTAACTGGAGGAGAAGACTTAAGAGTAAATCCATCCCAGGGATGGAGAGACCCAAGCTGAATCTCCACATTAAACCCAGAAACAGAAACACCGAGGAGCACCACGCAGGGATATCGAAGGCAGCAGCACAGAGGCTAGCTCAGGTCTGGGTGTTAGTGGGCTCTTCAGCACATGCAGGGTGTCACTGGGAGACAGTTCTGATGCCTCAGGGTGGAAGACGATGCGTCCTCCACTGGGTTTTTCACAGTGCTGTAGCACATGAAATAAATGGCATTTGTATTGCTTGGGGGATCCTGCACTATGCCCCATCACACAATGTACACGTGATCTTGGGTTCAAGACGGTGTTGGATTATCTTGACCACCTTAAAACCAAATCTCAGGAAAAGATAAAAATGCTAGTCCTAAACAAAATCCATGCAGCCTTTGTTAGCCCTGTAGAGCATCTGGTTGTTTATACAGCTTGCTGCAAAGTACTGTCAAAAATTATTATGTTTTAAAATGGGAGCCTTTTAACTCAACGTTACTCATCAGAGATTGTGAAAATTTTTCTGTTGAAACATCTTTTTAGACAGATAATTAGATTTTTGACAAAAAGCAATGTGGAAAGCATTAACTTTCCTTGGAAAAAAAAAAGAAATCAAAAACCAAAAAAACACCACCCAACAGTTTTTGTTGGAGAAATAAATGCTAAAGACTTTTCAGCATTTGTCTGCAGTTTGGGAGGTTTTATCAGTTAGTAGTTATAAAAGATAAAGACCCAAAAAGTTTTTGCCTGAACACAATAAAAGAATTGCTGGGAAATGTCAACATTCTCCTCTCAAAACAAGCATTTTTATTTTTTTTTTTGTCAGGACCTTTAATGAAAAAGCATTCTCCAATCACGCTTATTAATCATACTTGGAGCAGTTATAACTTGATTCATTTAAACAAGTGGCTCTGGTTCATGTTTTCTCTTGTACGTGATGTTATACTACCCACTTGCTTTATTCATGCAAACAAGTTTTTTTCTACTATGCTAACACAAAAATGAGTAAACTGAACTGTATTCTGCCTTGCACATCAAAGTAACTATTCACTAAACTCTTTCTGGTAACTCTCCTTCTTGCCCTTCTGCAAAACGCAAAAACCACCCACCTTGTATTTCAGAACAAAGGTTTGTTTTAAACATTTTTGCAGTTGGATTATATCTTAAGTAAATTCAATAGGAAAACCAGAGCAGGTAAGGAACACTGGTGCTCTTTCCACAGATACTTTTCTGTCTACAGATTCCCTCTTCACAGCTCTTTCATACCCTATCTCATCGCCAATGACCTGTGTGGAACTGAGGAATAAAAACCTGGTATCAGATTTTTATGAATAATATGAATTTGTTTCAAAAAAAGGTACCGTTAGAGGTCCATTTCACACAAAATCAGCTTAAATACAGAGTTTTGAAAGCTATGGCAGAAGAATTTTTCTATTCAGGTCTATTTATTAATTATTATTTTCTTCTCCTTGTTAATGGAGTGCTACTGAAAGTTGCCAGATTGAAAGCTCTAGACGCATAAGTCTTATTTATTCCCAAAATAGGTCAAAAACAGTCACTGAAGCAAACACTTCCCCACACATAATCTCAGCCAAGAAGGCACTGTAGTTCGTGCAGATTCAGTGATGCCAGCTTTTTCGTGCTCAGCTGCTATAGCAAAAGTATTTGCTCTGATTAACTGTGCTATGGACATCTCACTCTTGTGAGCTATATTTGCATGTCAAATCTTTTAAGAGGCACCACATTGCAAAAGCTTTTCATTAATTTATGACCTGATGATGTACCTTGAGGCTCAACCCCCCCATCCTGGGAAGACAGAGAAGTATCGGTCTTCCACTCCTCACATTTAATTCCAAACCTGTCTGTATTTTCTGATTTGTTGGGGGGTTTCATACAAAACAGGTCTACATACAAAACAAGAAGACATCCCACTGCTCTTTCTGGTGTACGCACCTTAAAAAAAAAAAAAAAAATCCCAAAAGAAATAATATGGTCATCTAGGACCTAGAGTTCCCAAGCATTACTGGCATCCTTAGTCTGCAGTTGACAACAGAGACAAGCCTTCATTAGAACATATTCACTTCCATCAGTCTCAAAACACATCTGGTTCAACACAAAAATACCACTCTGCTCATCTACAATTTCCACACTCACTCATTCTTGCTCTGTGTATCTTTTATAAGTATGTACTGACATTCAACAACTATAAATTAGGTTTGGCTGTAAAAATCACAGCAGGAAGCATTAAAGTCGCAGTGGGTAAGAATTAATCTCTGTGTTCAAAAGAGCCTATCTGACAAAAAAAAAGAAAATAAAATCCACTGGCAAGAAAGAAATTAAAAGGGATGTGATAGCATACCAGAAACTGGTATCCTCCATCAAAGAGTACGTGTGTCAAAAATGGAGGCACCTTCTTCACAAAGATCATGTCAGTAACAAACATCCTCATCTGTACGATGACAAAACGCAAGGCAAATTTCTACCTCCTGTGAGAAGCTGGGCCTCAGCAGGCTTGCAGGGAGTGAGGCATGGATTACAGAACAGCACAAGACCACACCGTGCTGGCTCTCCTCCTCCCCGCTTTCAGTGAGCTGTGTCAGTTTTCAGAGACTGGTGAGAAGCCAGAAGGATCTCTCATGTTATTATAAAGGCCCAGAAACAGTTTACAATGAATAGGCTTGAATGAGGCACATAATTTATTCATTTTTTTAATGTAGTTCCTTGCACTTGTCTTTTTTAACAGCACTAAACAAAACACCTGCCAAAAACTTTCAGATAGATGAGATGCTTTCTAGTTGCAAACAAGTGAAAAGATGGATGATGCCTTCATGCCATGACACTTTTACCTCTTAAGTAGTTTCCTCAGTACTGCTGACTCCCCATAATCTAAAGGGGATTCAAAAACTCAAAAACCGCAGCAGTTCCAGTATCCTACATAAAAGTACTCCCAGGTCAAATACAATATGCATGACATACGCATGCCCAAACCTGGTTTTGCCAAACTGTATTTTAAGAGGATTAGAAAACAAGGTATGTTATTAAAAAAATAAATAATTAAATACAACAAAACCAAACCCCCCCCCGATTTTCACAAGACATCTTTCATACACCCATATCAAAGATGGGCGTATGAGGGGTGCCTCATATATGCCACTTAGGTGGCACAGTTTTATTACTAGTTTGATTTAGCAACTCGCTCAAAAACTGTGTAAAGAAAAAGTCACTCTTCCCTCCTGCCATCTGCTGGGGGAGAGGGAGGCAAAACCTCAAAATTAAATTCAAGTTCAGTTCAAGCCTGCTCTCTGCATTTCAGGAGAAGGCTCAGGAACCCTGTTTCTGGCATTCATCTCAAGCAAAGTTATTCCAAGTCCAGCCCCTCGCTCTCCTTATATTACAAGTAATATATTATATATTCTTCCACAAGTCAGCAGAAAAAAGATAACCTCTCCTAGCAGCATAAATACCTGCAAAACATACAAGATGATGGGAAAGAAAGTTGTTGAGTAACTGCTGTTTGTGAAGTTTAGCGTGGGTGAAAATTTGCTGTACTGAAGTCCCCAGTTTATTCACACAGCAGAAACAGCTCGCAGAGTGGCAGCTTGGCAAGCACAGTCACAAAGAACAAGAACTCATCTCAGCTGTGACCAGGAGGGAACTTACCTGCCAGACTGAGACCAGCGCGGTCTCTTGATTGATTCAGCTCTTGGCCTATCTCCTGAGACTGCTCCAAGGTGCCAGCTACACAGGTAGCTGTGTGAAATGGTTGGGGAGCTCGTGGAACGAGAAGGGAGAGCACCCTTCTCTCAACACCGAGGCCCTTGCTCTTTCTGTCTGAGCACAGGGTAACTCACTGAGGTGTTGTCTTCTCACTGACAATATTTGTATATCAATGTTAAGACACTCGTTTAAGGGCATTAAACCTTGAGAAGGCATAAAGAAAATGGGCAAAATGTCAACATACATGTGACGAAAGTTACAGATACAGTTGCATTGACTTCCACAGTTTTTCAGTGCGGACAACAGTATCTATAGTTAGCATTAGTAACTGCATAACAACTGAATGTTTATTTATATTCACCTCTTGCACAAATGGGACTTCTAGGCAACATCATGAGTTTGGTCTCAGTCCTACATACATGCATGTGTATGTGTGTGCTACAGTAGATGGGAGATAATTTGCAAGAGTAACTGCAAAGAGACAAATTCTATCAGGAATGAAAACTGAAGATTTCAGTGTTCTTTAGGAGGGCCAATTTATTAGCTACACTTCAATTCAGATGATGACATCACATGGAAAGGAAAGTTGGAGCATTTTAAGTTCTTGCTTGAAACAATAAAATACCAGCACCACAGTCCTGTGATGAGCAGAGCACTGTGGACCAAACAGAATCCTGTTGGTATGACAGTCATCCCTCAAACTAGAGGATATTTAGGACTCAAGAGGACACGATATGGCAGAAATGCAGGAGGAAAGGCAGCCTCATTCCACATGGACTAGTTTAAGTAAGTTCAGTGGGAAAGACAAACCCCTCCTCTGGAGATGAAATGGAACATGAACTGTGAGGAGAAAAACCCAAGGGAATATCCTTAGATGTCAGTACAGTTCTGCTCTCACTGCCCTGTGAGAAATCATATTCAAATACTTGTAGGATGAAAAGGGAGTACCGAAGAACAAAAAGAAAGAAAAAAAAAAAAGAGGGAGTGGGAGAAGTAGTTCTTTAGAATATTTATAGAATAGGAAAAGCTAGACAATTGCAGTATAAGGAGATTGCTGGAAACTGAAGAGTTTATTCAGACACTATAAGATTCCTGTCATTGGGACAGGGGCAGCATCACTCTGTGCCCAGAGCCACTGAGACTGTAGCTAAAAATGTCTGCCTGAATAGAAGTGCTTCAGTAAGACTGCTTTTAAGAACACACAGCCCCCACACATACTTCTGAACTTGAACTGATGGAGCTGTACTTCTAAATTTATCTCTAGCCACTTAACTAATTCCAAATAAAACACCTTTGATATTTTGTGCAAGCAGTCCGTTTAAATCAAGTGTCCTGAAGAAACCCCTGACTACAGATTAATCCCTCGGGCACTCCCCAGCTAAGAGTTGTTGTTTCTTATGCTTATGTATTCTTCATGGATTTTTAATATAAAACAAGATCTGTCTTCATTTACCAAAGGGTTAACAAAAATTCCAATAATTAACAGCAATCAGCTGAGGAGTTCTCCAGTGCAAAGTCTAGTAAATATCAATCCCTTTCCTCCTCCAGGATAATGGACTAGCCAAGAAAACTTCCAGCTGTCCCCTGTATGGCTGTAGCTAACAGGCACAAATGTGTACATGTACTGCCCCATCTCTCTCCTTCCATCCACAGTATGACTCCAGCTCCCTGTAGCAGATGTGACTTTATATAAAATGGGCCAACTCAGTTCTGTTTTCCCTGCCTTCTCCAAGGCTGAATCTGTCTACCATGACAACTGCAGCAAGTGATCAGAAAGTGAGGCTTAACAACATGGTTTAAAAGATCCAAAATACATTCTGGTCCCAGAAAATGAGAACTTACACATGAGCTCAGCAGAGGACTGAGAACAGCTCTCAAAAGCCTCCTGACTCCCTGACATCCCTAGGAGTGAAATCTCTGAAACAGACAGTCTTTCTCAAATGGTCAATGTACTTTCTAACTGAGCAGAGAGTATCCCTCCCCTCTCCAGATGTTCAAAAGCCAGTTAAGATCATAGAGTGGGGAATAACCACCACAAAGTTCAATAAGATCATAGAGTGGGGAATAACCACCACAAAGTTCAATCAGCCACAGAAATGATGATGCATGTGTCTTGTTCTGATTCCCCTCGAATGAGGGCTATAAGTTGGGAAACTCTCTTGAAGGCTCTGTCACACCCATGCTGGGGAGGTGTCTACAACAAGAGCACAATGCAGCATTTATTGAACAACGCCACCAAGATGTTCTTGATCAACGATTAAGGGAATCATGCTGCACCCACAGCAACTGCAATGCCCATCACATATATCAGACTATTTAGGACAGAGCAGGATGCAGTCCCAGAGGAGGGCGGCAGCTGCTTCTTTCCCCAGAGAGGGAAACACGTGGATTTTTTTTCCAACCAGAGATCCATCGGCTCACTGCTGCTGAGGGCTTCCCAAAGACATACTGCATCAGCACGTTCATCCATCAGTTTGGCTCTGCTACTGCCTGAAATAGTCTTGTTTATTTGTGAGCAGCCACAGCTGGAACCCAAGGTATTTGTGTGGCTTGTGCCATTATGTCTTAATCCTGGCAGTGAATAAAATCCACAGCGATTATGAAAATAATTTGCTCTTGTGATGTAAATTTATAAAGCGCAGTGCATGCTATTTGTTTTGCACTAGGGAGTGTATGTTTGCTACTGAATATATGAAGGTGAAAAATTATTTGTTGATTTTAGCATTTACAAGTTGATTTAAATTTTAGATCAAACATTTACTATAGTAATTTCAAAATCTGCAAAAATAAACAGCAATAATCAGTACTAGTTCAGAACATCCACCTTGCAATGTACTTAAAGGATATTAAGGAAGCGAAGCCTTGAATTTGTCCCTAAGGGAGTGTGAGGTGACACACGACACACAGTAACAGCACACTAACTCGATCTTTATCATCAATATTTTTAACGTAAACTGAAAAACACAAGCTTTTTTCAACATTAACTACATCAAAACAGAAGTGCAGGCACATAAAGAATGAATTAGCTGTACATTAGTGTTAATAAATAAATTCTGTGCACTGTTAATAATAAATATGCTAATAACATTCAGTTTGTAATGCTGATATTCCTCAGATACTAGAACTGTGTGACAGCTGTGTCTGAATTTTATTCTGTAGTGATTCAACTAGAATAATAACTAACTAGTTATTTTCTTCTCTTTTGTAAGTAGAATGTAACAAAAGGTATCCCTGTGATAAAACTAGCACAAGGTTAAGGAAATGACATCAAAAGATTATAAAAAGTAATTCCATCATGCAGATAACCTCCTTGCTGTTAGACTTTGCAGCAAGCACGTGTCAAAAGCTTTCTCTACAGTTAATGCGCCTCTAAAACTGAGATTCACGAACTCAGACAAATTTTCCTGCCCAAGAAATAATTGGCAAGAAATTCAAATTCAAATCATGGCTTTCTCTACCGCCCACTCTGTAGGATGTTGTGTCACTGCAGTACTGGACTTTCTGCAGCTCTAAAGATAGAGCCGTGCAGTTAGAGCCTGAGAGCTGCCAAAGCAGCACGTGAAGGACCTGAGCAGCCCCGGGCAGGAGCACGTATAGATTAACTGCTGCCCGCGGGATCCTGAGGCTGAAAGCTTGGGGACAGGGGCAGGATGTTGACATTATGTTGTGTGCAACATTAGATCTTGCTCAAAAGTTTATCTTCTAATCAAACCGTTGAAGAACAAGCCTGTCATAGGTGCACTCTGGAGCTTGGCTGGTAAGAAAGCAGAAGCCCAAGTCACTTCTCAACTCGGGTGCAGGTAAGTCCTTGCCTGCCCAGCCACTGCCACCACCGTGTAGCTCCTCCTGCCTCCCAGAGACATCAGGGGCTCATGCTGGGCCAAATGCATTGACAGTGTCTCCTGGAAAACACCCCAAACTGCATGCTGCAAGCCTTATTAGCAAGGTGCTAGAGTTTGCCCTCCTAGAGGGGAAATGGCGATGGAGAGAGGACATAAAGGAAACAGCAAAGATGAAATGTACAGACGTGTTTCATCCATATAATATAAGGTGTTCACAAGGACTGCCCTACTACATACTTTCTAGTAGCAAATTGCTGACTCTGTCTCCCTTAGGGAAACACATTCAGTAAATATTACCCATATCCAATGGATAAATATCCAATACCCAAACGTCAGGGATGATGAAGCCAATGAAAGCACAGGAACAGGGCTGACGGGAAGCGGTATGAGAATTTAATAACCATATTGGCTGTTATAGGAAGGATTCACAATGACTTTTTAAAGGAAGAATTTTAGAGTCAGGCTGTTGCGACTTTCGCATGGCAACTTCTAAATCCTATTAGGGAGTTACAGAGGAATTTATTTGTATCTTTAATTGCTATGGATTAGAAGCCAATAATGGGAAAAAACAAACTGAGTACTGGTTCACGCTACAGTTTGAAGACAGGACAACAGACGAGTATGGTTTCTTTCTAAACATACAAACTTGAAAACGCAACTCATTGCAAGTGTATGCCATTTTGTATAATTACAATCCTCAGTCTTCTCCTGAAAGACAAGTTGTTTTTCCTATGGTTGGTCTACAGGGAATTCTGAAAATAAGCAATATTTTATCTTCTAAAAATTCTGGATTATCCCAGATTTCTCTGATGTGCTCCCATAAAAATGAAACTAGGTATGACTTCATGATGACACTGTCAAACATCTTGCTAGGGCACACAAAACATTCATGTGAACTCATCAAGACAATAAAGCCTATGCTGCCTGAACAAATGAGCCTTTGCCTGCAGTATAATCATGTTCCGTTTGGAGCTTAACCGGAGAGTTTCACATTACTGACTCACTCCAAAACCCGAAACAGGCCTGTGCCGGTAATCACGATGGTCTGCAAGAGGCTGTTTTAGATTGAAAATGGGGGAAGGGGGCAAAAGTATATTGCACAGCCCAATAGGAAATATTAAGATCTGGTATTTCTTCTACATTTGCTAAAAGCTGATACCTGGAGTAGCAGCCACACGGTCCAACAGCAACTGCTGCCACCAAATGTTGCTCCCAAGCCCTCTACCAGCCCCACCTAAGGGCCCCCACCATACTCCAAGTTGTCCCCCCACATCCCTCTGTGAGATAGTCAGCAATCAAATGAAGAAGGGGCGATGTGCCTTTAGTTGAATGTTGCCTGCCCAGCTCTAGATGGTAGTTTAAATGGCTCATATTGAGAATTACCTAGAGCTCTTCACCTATTCATCCTGCCAAGAAGTCAGCTTGCCACTATTCACCTCTCTCAGATCAAAGGAACCTCAATCTCTTCTCTGTCCTCTGACTGTCACCACAGGCAGAGGAAGGGAAAAGAGCCCAAGTATCTGAGATACCATTGTTCAAATCACTACAAATTCTCTTTTCAAGGGGTATCCGGCACCAGTCTCATTGTCTACAAAAAAAACCCCAACATCCAGCAAAGAAAGAAATCAGCTGGGAAATCATCTTGTAGTTACACACAGAAACAACAGGGGTATGCCTATGGATATTAGATAATTTAAAGTGAGAAAGAATAAAAAATGGATGCACTTGGGAAGGAAGAAAAAAAAAGCAGGAAAGGTAAAGAAACATAATTCAAAATGTTTATTGGAAGGTAGGAGGGAAAGGGAATTCTGCCTAATGAATGACCCACTCCCCCAGATCGATACTCAAGCTCATGCTGTGAGATCATTACTTCAAATAACATTTCTGAAGGAATCTCAAGTTTTGCAACATGAGCTACAGATGTAGCTGTAATTATGACTACTCATCTCAAGAGAGTAACTTGGTATTCAGGAGGTCCTTTAACTTCAGCTGCCATTTGCCACATGTCTCCCAAAGCCAATTCACACCAGGATCACAAAGACAGTTTGCATCCATCAGTTTTTATGTTGCTTCATCTAGTCGGGAACAAAATATGGGATTTTCAAGATTTGCCTGCGACTTTCAGGGTCATTTGGGATCCCAAGTAGCCCAAGTGCTTTTAGAAATCACCACAGTATGGTAATTTGTCCCAGAATTATAGTTCTCCTGCTTTTGGAACACCAACATCTATCATACGTGTGGAGGAAACTTCAGACACAGCAAAAAAATATCCAGTACCATGGTGCAATTTTGCACACAGCCTTTTCTCCATGAGTTGGTTCCTAGCCAAAGTTGTCTACTCCAGTGAGAAAGCAGCAGCATCACTGGAAATCTCAGGTCTAACTAACACAGAAGTAACAAATAGAGCCAAATCTGCCAAAGGGACACCTTTGTTGCATGAGTGCCTATACTAGGAGGCATTGATGCACATAACCATAGCCAGATGCTGACGATCTTACTCAGGTTCTGAGGAATGCTGAGCCCTTCCCCACTGACCATCAAGCCCTTTCAAGCATAGCTCACGTCAGACATCTCAAAATCAGGTACCTCAATTCATTTCCTTCTGAAAAAGCACATGCTTTTATAAGTAAATATCTCATTGATGTCAAAACCTTGGTCCAGATACAGGACTGATTTCTGTCAAATCTAACAGGGCAGCTTTCTCCATGTGCTTTCCAACGGCTCCATAAAGGCCATATTTTTCTCTACAGCCACTAATTTTGCATGTACAACAGAGGGTGTAAAATACGCTTATGAGGTTTTTGCCTCTCCTTTGTAAATATAGCGTGGAATTCTAGCATATGCACCTGTTCTTAGCACCAAAGAGTTCAAGAACATGGAAAAAAAAGACCATCCTGCCTTCCCATTGCGAGGCCCAGGGCTAACCAACGCATCGTGGCTTAGAAATGGATGGAAAGCAATACCAGCACCCTAGACAAAAGGATTTACAAAAGAATGAATAAACGACTAACGCTTCTCTTGCCTCAGGACTTTTCTGGGTAAATTATTACTCTTTAAAGCAGTGCACTAGGAGTAAGCTGCCTGACTTCCATTAACTTTAGTAGTGGTGGCATAGCATAAGCTTTATATGCCAGTTCTGAGGATTAATCACAGAGTCATATCTGTAGGGCACTTGCTTTGAACTCAGCAAATCTGCAACAGAACAACTCTTCTTTGTCAGACCCTTCTTTGAAGAAAAATCACAAGAAGTTGGGTGAGCTGCTGGCTAAGCCCCTTCTTAACCCACCAGCATTTCCTCCATAACTAACAGAACAGTGAAGCAACAAGTGAAAACATTAAATAGCTCTCTCTTGCTGCATTTCCAGTAATATTAGCCAAGGCAGGGGAGCAAGAAGGGACATTTTTTTTTGGAGCAGGAATAAAGGATAAAAGAAATCACACATGTAATAAATGTGCTATCAAGAAGAGATTGGGGTTTGGATTTTTTTTTTTTATACAGGATGAAAGCTGGAACACTTGAGAATAATTTCCATGCGTGGATTTGGAAATCCAAAAATAACACCTCATTTAATACAGAAAGCGACAACAACTGACCCTAGAATAGATGGTGATGAATACATTCAACATGAAATTTTCTCTATTCTCTCTTCCCCTCAGTGCTTGCTGGCATCTTCCCCCAGTCCACCCCTTGTCATTTCCCTAAAGAGGGAGGAGAGGTAATTGTTTCTGAGCAGCCCCAAAGCAGCTCTAGCAGAGCAGGACACCCGCGATGGCTAAGGCTTCACAGGAGGGTGGCTTCATCAACTCCAGGGTTGTTATTGTTTGCCTGAGGTGCTGGGAGTTTGTCTCACTTGATGCTACAGCGAAAGATTTCCACCTCCTGTGGTTTCCACGTGATGTTGCTCCATAAGCTTTTAGACCTGCCTTTTCACAGCTCTTTTGTTCTCTTCCACTCAGCAGCAGTGCATCTCCCTGGCACAGGCTTTCGGTTTGGAAAAACCACCAGAAGGATCCACACAGGGGCACCACCGGGGAAGAGGCGAGTGCAGAGATGCAGCCAGCTATTGAGCCTCAGCCTTCCCCTCCCAAGGGCTGGAGACAGTCCCATGGCTGCTCTGCACCACTCCAGTTGTGCTACAGCAGCACCTTCAGCCCACTCCAGTCAGCTTGCATGCCTCCAGCTTACACAAAGCCAACATCACCAACTCCACGCTTAACACTGTTTGGCCCACTTCACAACTGAATAAAAGCTGACCAGAGGGCTCTTGTTCTCCAGTGAACTTTACCAGTGCAACAAGTTCTCGGGGCCATGTCTGTCAGGTCCAGTTACAACACAATCACATCAGGGGCCAAAGTGCTTTCTAGATAGCTGTATAATCAGAAGCATATATATGCATCACACAGGCACTCTTTGCCCCAAAAGTAGCAACTGGATAAAGCCAAGGACCTAAAGGTTGGGGCCATGAATTGAACTCACCCTACAAATGGATGAAAGTCTACAGGTTCTAACTTCCTCCAGGAGAGCATGACACTGAAGCAACACATGTTCTGACATGAATGGCAGCCCCGGGAGCAGAGCTGCATGGCTGCAGCTGTGACAGTGCTGTTTTGGGAAAAGCAAGGGAAGGCTTGAATACACAGCAGCAAAGTTATCTGAAGGCAAGAGAATGCACCACACCAACAAGAGATCAACTTGCTAGAACAATAGTTCATACATTGCGATAAAGCACACTGGTGTGGCTGTAACTGGGAGAAGTGCCCAGTACTTGCCTACAGTACGCCAGGCTTTAGCCGGTGCTGTCAAGTCTCTGTCAAACAATACGTTATTTCAGCCTTCCCACACACACAACCCCAAATAAAGAGAAAACTCATTGCAGGAGCCAATGTTCTTTTCCTACTGGCTGTTCATTCACACCAGAGGCCCACCAGAACGGTCATATCCAACTGCATCTCATTTACTTTTATTGATGATGCCAGCATTGTAGCAAGAGAAGCAAAACAACATATTGAATTCAGGACAACTGAAAAAATCAGTTTTCCACTCCTTCATAAAAGGAAGAGGGTCCAGCATTAGCTATTGATATTTTCTAGCAGCAATATTCCACTTACACTACTTACTCCTGTGCCACCTATTGTTTATCCGTCCTAAACATTCATATATAGATGGGTATATACACTAGCTCCACGGACTAGTGTCTACAATAGTGTTTTAAAACTGGGTGCTTTAAGTAGCCAGTGATCCTACTAGAACAACTATTTTCTTGACAATACTATGTACCAATAGACCTTTTAAAACTACTTCACCGAGACCTATGTTTTGATACTTGAATGCAATAGTGCCTTTCAGTAGGCAGCACTCGGTCAGGAAACCAAGTCCAGTGAATCTCACACACTGTCTAGTCATGCTGCCTTCGAGCTATACCCGTAAGGTTTGTTGGGGTTCAATGCACTGGCATGGCTACATCCCACATGGCTGACTGAATGATCCAATGGCACCTAAATGAACTAATCATCCTACTCCTAAACTTTGATATAAGTCAGTGCACCAGATGTTCTGTATTACTGGACAGCTGCATACAATCATAGATCACAGGATGGTTGGAGTTGGAAGGAGCATTAAAGATCATCTAGTTTTAAATCCTTCGCCGTGGGCAGGGACTTCTCCCACTAGACCAGGCTGCTCAAAGCCCCATCTGACCTGGCCTTGAACACGTCCAGGGATGGGGCATCCACAACTTCTCTGGGCAACCTGTTCCAGTGCCTCACCACCCTCAGGAAGAAATTTTTCACTGTAATATCTAATCTCAAGCTTCTCTCTTTCAGTTTAAAACCATTACTCCTCATCCCATCGCTATACTCCCTGATAAAAAGTCCCTCCCCATCTCTCCTGTAGGACCCCTTTAAGTACTGGAAGGCTGCTATCAGTTTCCCCAGAGCCTTCTCTTCTGCAGACTAAGCAACCCCAACCCTCTCAGCCTGTCCTCATAGGAGAGGTGCTCCAGCCCTCTGATCGTCTTTGTAGCCCTCTTCTGGACTCACTCCAACAGGTCCGTGTGATCTGGCATCAATCGACACTACAATCATCTCACCCTCATGTCACCTGCAGCTCTGCCCTTGATGCTGTGGTCTAGGAGATACATATGCCCAAAACTGTACAGCACAGCAGCCAGTATCATGGACCACTAGTAAACAGCAAAATAACAAACCTAGCCCTAGTCAAATAGTTTGGCCGGGATCCTCCACACACATACCTCAAGGCACAACTACCTGCTGTGTGATCCTCATGTCTGTGCTAACATCATCCTTCTGATGGGGTCAGTATAAATAACATGCAGGCCAGAGCTCTATGTGTCCCTTGGTACTTCGGTTTTGGGAGCTTCCCACTAGCTATCAGCATCAAACATACTTTTAATTGCTGTTTTTGTTTTGTCATTCAGTTGAAATGAAGAGATGGATCTCTATCGATCTGTGGAAAGGCTCGCTTTGTTTGCTTAACCTTTCCGTTGCTTATCAGGGTTGTGCCAAGAGCTTGACACACAAAGAATGAGAAGTAAATTTTAAAAAGTAATGAGTGAGTGATGGCAAACTCACACCAGTCTCACTCGCTATCAGACTCTGCTGCAAAAGGAAAGTCAACAGCTTCTGGTTATTGTCTCAGCGGTACCAGTGATGTCAGGAATTTGTTTGATTTTCACATTAATCTAATGCATCCATACTGATGCATAATAAACAGAAAAAGGTTCTCTCTCTAAGCAGAAGAGCATCTAAGCATCACATTTTTATTTCCCCCAGCAGCTTTTCCATTATTCTCTGTTCTCTCTTTTAGCTTCTCCCCAGGTGCTTACACACATCACCTTGGCTTGTTTATTCATATTCTTAAAGGCACCGCTAAAAGCTCATCCAACTGCATTCTCATAAGAAAAAAAAAAAAACCACACACCACAATGTACCAGTCATACAACGAGTTCTTCATTCAGCACTCTCCAAGGCTGTAAGAGTCCTACTGCTATACCTGGGAGTGTTTTCTCTGCTCATGCCTACAATACAGGAATAAAAGACTTGGAAAGCAGCTCTGTTCTTCCAGCTGTCAATCACACGACTGAACAACCACCCATCAGATGTCTTTCCCTTTCTATCAACATCAAAATGAAGGTAGCTGCAAAGCAGGGGGGAACAAGTCTGGAGCAGAAAGCCACCAACTCCACCAAGGTGCTGTGTGGGTCAGAGTCCTCTGCAGATAACCCGGGGGCTGTGTCAGCATCCCTCCTATATCCTCTTTGACTGAAGCTCCTTCTGCCAACTTCATAGCCAAGTTTGCAATTCTTATAGGCCATTACTGCCTGGGGATTAGCTCTCCCTGGTCCCCTACGCAGGTGGAACCCTTTCAGCTAATGCATCTCTTTGGGGGACTATACCACCAGGTTTAGGGCCTCCCAGGCCCTTACTACAGGGTCTTAGACCTTACAACAGTATCTGTTATTCCTTCTCTAAGCATTGCTTTTGTACAGCAACAGACCAACTCTTCTGTTCTGTGAAAAAAGGATAGCAAAACACTCATCATGAATCCAATGAGCTGATGACAAATGGCCTCTCTTTTCTGGCTAGTAAAATACTGAGTCTCCCCCAACAGTGATAAAAAAAAAAAAAGAATATCCTTAAATTGTACTTGGTGTCATCTGACTGCCATAAAATGTGGATTCATTTACCTCTGGAACTCTTCTCTCTTACTTGCGTAAGGGATGCTTCCCATGGAAAGCCAAGGCCAGAACCGTTAATCAAAGAATCCTATGAACTAGCAGCCAGAGAGATACATCAAGTAATCTAAACCATCTGCGTATCACAGACTTTCAAAGTACTCCTGCCTGTACCATCCTTGGTCCACCAAAAAGCTTCACCTAGCAGAGCTGTCAATTCAGCTCTTCAGAGAGCCACTGATTCCACCTGGAAATCTTTGGGAGGACTACTCTGAAAAGCTAATCCTATTGGCATATCAAGTAGGTTTTGCCCTGTTCCTTGTTACAGAAGGCTTTTGCATGAATTGTCTGATTCTAAAAATAAAATAATCTCAACTCTTTCCATATAAGGAATCTGGTCCTCCCTGGAAGTGATGTCACCACAGACTTTTCCACTTCATCAGCTGAAGTCAGTAGAGAGAGCTAGTGCTCCAGTGAAGGGTTAAGTGTCAGAGCCAAGGCTTACTTATCGAATAAAAATCCTGCTTTCATGCAAAGACCTAAACGGCAATATATACATCAGAAACAGTCAACACATAAGTCCTGATATACCAAGTTCCACGGGGGATGAAGATACTCCTGAAATGAGCCAAAGACCAGTTCAACCTAGGTTTATATTGGAATAAATGACAGGTAGCTCTAATATACCCTGGCAGTGGATGGTTCACAGCTAGTAATTCATGGTGCAGGACTATATCTGTCAATTAATCAGTTCCTCACCTGTGCCATTTTGAGATGAGGTGCAGAGCTGGCTGTGGCCACTCTGCTGGCCAAGGAGGATCCACCATACGGGACAGGTTCTCCCCAGGCCATATCAGGAAGGCCATTTAAGAATCATTTGCCTACAGTTTTCCACCCAGTGTGCATACCTTCTTACAGATTATTTTATGGCTCTGTAATAGGACTGGTAATTACTATCTCTCAAAATGTACTCATTTGATTACTTTTCAAATAAAATGACAGCTAAGATTACTTGCAGGTAAAACTCTGAGTACCAGTATGTTATCTTGCTGTGCATATCAGTTGTCATGACAATCAATGAGGGCATTGATTTAGAGTCTAATTCATACATGGCAGAAAATCCACAGCACCTACACATATTCTAACGGAGATAATTTTTGAAACTATTATTGATTCTGGTTGCTCACCCTCAGATATCTCTCAGGACCTGGTTTTCAGCAGGTGCTGAGGAATCCCCAACTTTGTATACCTTAATTCACTACTAGCCTTTTAAGGTTCTTTTGCCATTATTTCTAAGAGAAAATCACCATTAATGTATATAATGGATTTTAGGTTTGGCCAGTAAGCTTTCACTTGAAAATTATTATGTTGTTGTGGTTTTTTTTTTTTTTTTTTAATATCTTTAGGAAACCCATTATCCTTGATACGGGGTTTTGCAATGGTCTTTTCAACAGATATGCTGCATAATCTCTGGCACTACAGGAGGCAGCATTGTCTAGCACTTACAGCAGTGGGAGTCCAAAGACCTGAGTTCTGTTTCTGGCTCTCCCACTCACTCTCTGCATGACATTTAGCAGGTCAATTAACTTCTCTGTAACTCGTTCTGCATGTGAAATGGGTGTACTTGGGTTGTAGTCCTTTGGCACCCTGTTTAAATCAAAAGGATGTTGGGTGAAAACCATTGCCCAAGTATTTCAAGATGCTAGGCTGGAAGGTGCACTACACACTGTCAGCAGCAGCATTAACAGGAAAGTGTAATTGTGGAATCTTAATTTTCACTGAAATACAAAGGAGCACTTTTCTCTTTATAAAATCTATTGGGGATTTCGCACCCAGATGCTGATTTCACAATATTTTTATCTCAAAATATCTATTGTTGTTTCAGTAGAATTATTATTCTGGTACAAATATAAGAACCACCAAACTCTTAACCCCCAGCCTATTGGTCGCTTCTGATTAGGATTTTTATAGATATGGATTCATGCCACTACTGACTTCTTCCCAATACTGGAAAAAATATTAAGCCTTGCCTTGGTAGTTTAACACTTTTCTTCCCTTGGCAACACAATCAGGCATAAGAGCAAGTTATAAGGAACAGCATTACATCATGCTCAAATATGTGATTATAACATGCTGCTGAATGGATTCTACAAGGAAGACTGATTTAGTATGTGCCTATGATGATTAGTGAAGAGAGATAGTACGGAGCTAATGCATTGCTGAAGATTGTATCAGCTAAAACCAGTAATTCAGCCAACTCCATGTCCCCTCCCATAAAATTTTAATAAACCCAATCTTATGGGAAGAAAGAAAAGACAGGGACCCTACTGAATTATTTACAACCTTAGTTGTGTATGGTAAAGAAGCCCCTCTTAGGTCAGTAAGTGATATTCTTCCATTGATTTTCTTCTCTCAGAATATCTAGGTGAGAATCAAGTTTGGGGGAAAAAAAAAAAAAAAAAAACAAACCACACACCACAAAAGAAACAGGGATGCAGAGGGCAAGCCAGAAAAGACAAAGCTGATGTAGGCAGAGAAGAGAGAGAGAGTTTGTATTTATGAAAGAGATATTGATCAATTGCACAGACCAGCAGCAGATAGACTCAAATTAGCTGTCATAATTCCAGTGATGCAGAGGGACATGCAGGCTCTAGCTCCATTAAATATAACCTACATCCAGAGCAGCCAGATGAGATTTGCGAGACTGAACTCTGAAGTCCCACAGGAGATACCTGCAGTGATTTATATTCCTGATTTCCTATTCCCTCACCAGCTGTGCAATCAGTTCCTGGGGGTGGGCAGGGAATAATTGAACAGCTAAACTGTGATTCACCCAGCCAATTAAGGAGTCTTGGGATAGGCCCGAAGACAAATCCTTCAGCTTCATCCAGTCTTCCTGGGCAAGAATTATATTCAGCTGCGACAACGTGGCCAAAACCATCATGGCCCAGTTAACAACATAATCTGGGGATGTAAAGCTGCATTATAGTTTTCACATATTAATGTTCACACATTTTAGACCTTTTCAGAGTAGCAAGTAGGAGGATGTCCTGGTTGTACATGAGGATCAGGTTTATTCTGTAATTCAGTGTACAAAGCGCATCACTGCAAAACTGTAATTAAAATGGCAACCACTGTCTAGTAGCTATCAACATGTAAAAATCACCTACATGTTTCAGCCTGCAGCTTCTGTCAGGGTCAAAGCCAGGCTGTTTGAATCAAAGTTTGTTGGCATCTATTTCATGCTGGCTGCTGCGATGTTCCCTTGTGGATGGTGCATGGCTTTGTGAACAATTCACAATAATCTTATTTCCAAAATGTTCCACTTAAGTCTTTCTTCTTTCACTGAAGCAAGGAAGCACTTAACTGGCTGGTTTTCATCTTGCTAACAGTGTGGGGTGGGGCATCAGACTGGGGTACATATAAACTGGGATATAAATCATCATAAACCAGGCATTAAATTGGTATATAAATCAAAAATTACAGAAGTCAGATGGAAGAGACCCATTAGATCATCCTGTTTGTTCTTTCCTGTGTTCTCACGCTAAGAATGCACAAGGCATCATTCTTTATTAGCCAAGAGACATAGAAAAACGCCCATCTTTCCCCCCTCTGTGTCTCTCAAGAGGGAGAGAAGGGAAACTGAGAGCTCTGTATGCATATTAATAAAGCTATATTTTGACTGGCTAAATGACTGGAAATTATTAGCGATGGTATGTTTTACCTGTCAGCATCTCTCCACTGCAACAGGCAAAATGTCTCTAAAATTCCATTGCAAAAAAACACCAGTAAGGCTGAAGGGGGTTTGCTCCGAGTTTTCCTGCACTTAGAACAGCCCCATAAGTATCCTAAGACTCCTTTCAATTATGAAGATTAAAAGATGTCTTCTTTTTTCCAATATAACAGCAGAAGACAACATAAAACACCGCCTAAGCCAAGGTGAATGCAAGTGCCTGCACTAATAAATAACAAAAAAAAACCAAAAGCAAACAAAAAAAAAATCAAAACGTTATGAAGGACGACGAGTCAAGCATGACAAAGTTTGGAAATACAAGAATGTGACCCTTTGACAGGGTCGGTGTGAAAGGTGAGAACACTTGCAACACTGTAGCTAAGAGCAGTAGGAGCTGAGACCAGTCAGTTGACATACACCTCCTCCTCCTCACACAAGTGCTTTCTTCTACACTTACTGCTAAAGACCTTGGTGATAAATCAATTAGTCAAAGAAATCTCTTTAGACATGGTCCCTAGCCATGTTTTCCTCATCTACTCTGACCCAGTGAGAGTTGGGTCACCATTTGAATTCTGATTTACAGGATGTGGAGCACTTAGAGTTGCTCTGAAAGTCAATGAAAGAGTCAGTGTATGCTCTGAACATACAAAGGGTATTTAATGCTAAGTACTGGAAAACCCAAGTCTTCATCATCTCCTCTGGAGACCCAAAAAAGCCCAAAACAGTTAACTTTGATTGCCAGGCCTAAACTGGAAATTATAGCCCACCTCAGAAGGTTATTGGATATTAACATCTTGATCTTTGCATGCCATACTTCAGTACAATAACTAGAAATGTGATGAAGGTCATGAAGTAGTTAACTCTGTCTTTGGATCAGGAGTTGTGTGCTCTGCAATAAAGAGGCCAGCAACCATACATCAAGCAGTGAAAAAGAAACTAAACGTTGGAGACATCACTGAATGGAAACAGAATATCCCAAATGCATGGCACAAGGCAGGGGTCCTGTGAAAAAACACAGTATGTGATTGCAGTAATTAAAGACTTGATAATGAGTGTGCTCAGAGGAGATAAATTAAGGCCAAGTATGCAGCCTGAACTGTGTCATCTCCTAACTTCACATGCTTGTGTTTGCAACCTTTAAAATGCTCATCTGATTTTAAGTTCTTAACTTTAAAACAAACAACAAACTGCAAAAGCAGGAATTCTAGTGTAGGTGTTCTTACTGATTCAGAAGAGTGGTGAGTGGTTCCTCAGCAGAACAAGACTCTTCCAATTCACCTCCGAGCCCTCTGTTACACGAGCTGGTGGAAGCTGCTGCTGGCTGCGGGAGCAGGATGATACCTCCCCCCGCCAGTGTTTCACAGGTGTGTTAGCGGTAGCTGTGCAGTAAGATTCCCTACTTGTGCACTTTGAATAGGGCTTTGGAGGGGATCCTTCCTTGTCTGTTCCCTGCTCTCCTCCACCACGTACAAACAGAGAGGTTGGCCATTTTTGCACCTTCCCTTCCAAGTTGTTCCAGTTGACCATTCCAGCCCTTATCCCAGTCTCAATGTTCAGTAATCCCTTGTTTTACCTCTCCCAACTCACCAGCACAAAGTTCCACCCCTTTCGCTGTCCTCATTTCTTCCCTTCGCAAGTCTTGACCATGTTTCCTAATCAGACACCTCTTGTGAACTCAGGACTGAGAGGTCAACTGACCTCCTTTACTACTGCCCTGCTTTTCTGTCTAAGAAGCAAAGGTAGTATGGGAAATAAAAAGCAGTATGCAGTTGGGAAAGCTATTCACTAGTGTAGGTATTAAGGTCACAGCCATATTACCAGATCCTAAGATGAAGCCTCGCAGAATTAAATCCCTTAAAGATTTCAAAATAGGTCTTAGATTTTGGTGCCAAAAAACCATTTTTATAACTTAGCTTGAAATAGCAGGATATGAAGAAAACCCTACAGCAGAGAGAGGGAAATGAGAAGGTCTGTCACTACCACCTGGTCATTAGCTATAGGAATGATGAATATGATGGAGATCCAACAACACTAGACCTCCAGGCATGTGAGCACCTGCTGCCTGACTAACCTCCAGGATGCCTGCCCCGTCTGCTTTAATAACCAATGCATTAAGGAATGACATCATATTGTCAGCCAAATGGCACTGACCAGCAGGACGGTGTCATACTTCAGGGTGTACCTCCATCTGGGGGTCAAGGTAGCTAATTAAAAATGAAACAATATTGCCTTGTGGAGAAAGGGAAGGAAACCCAAGGGAGTATGGGAGAGAGAGTGGAAGAAAGGAGCAAGAAAAGTATAATGCTGCCTAGTTATTTCAAACACTGCTTTCAGTAGTGCCCAGGAAAAGAAAAAAAAAAAAAAAGGCAAAAATTCTCTTGGGTCAGCACTTAATACAGATACAACAATGAAATATTTATTGTTGTGTATAAAAGCAGACAGGGTCAAGCCCATGAGCCTACTGGTGTTACTAATGCATTGTCAAGCTATCAACTAAGCTTCTGTGCAAGTCTCAACATCTTGCTCCATAGAGTGAGAAGGCTTGGGAAGCCTGTAGAAATTAGAGGCATAAACATGACAGTCTTTTCCAGAGTGCTAATTGTTACCACTGCCATCAGTATCATAACTGACCTCCACAAAAGGAAATTTTTCCATCCCCCCTCAGTAGTTTTACTGGTTATAAGGGGATGTTTCAGTGCTTTGTAGGCCTAAATGAGGAAGCCTTAATATCCTGCAAAGTTGGAACCATTAAGGCTGATAAAATCCACTCAGCTTCCAGCATAGACGCTGTATGAATTAAAATATTACCACTCTCTACATCCTATAGAAATCCATCTTCTTCAATACTTGCTCCTCTCAGAATGTGCCAGGCTATTACTTTTGACTTCACCATTCATTTTTTATGCAAATGGATTTCAGACCACCACAAACACAGGATTATTGCAGTTTTCAACAGCACAGATGAACATTATCATTCCAATTAACACAAAGCATTATGGTTCCTCTTCTCCTGACAATGCAGCTCCCCATGCCAATGCTCTAAATTCAGAGCCCACATCCTGTGGTCCTGCAGCAGAAGTGAGGGGGTAGGAGACATGTAAAGGAGATCCCACAGTGCCAGACAAGGAACATCTCCAAAAAAAGCAGAAAATTCTAAACACTTCTCAGGAAGTACCAGCTACCTATTTGTGAACTGGTTCTCTCTAAAGCGGTCTGGTGACACAATTTCTAAGCTGTGCAGGAAGAGATCAGTTTCCATAGCAATTCCAGCCACTTTCTGCCCAGATGCAGCACTTTCCGTGTTCCTGGACACAAAACACAGCTGCTGTGGAAGACAGACCTAGGTGGCAACGGCAAGCTGGAGAAGAACACACAAACAGAAATTCCCTCTTTTGTGGACACATTTAATCCAAAGTACAAATTCAGGTTTGTGATATATAGGGAGGAAGGAAAAATAACAGCCTTAAAGACCCAGCTATCTACCTCACACAATAGGCTCTGTGAGTCAGCAAAATAAAAGCTTTTGGAGAGAAGGAAGAATTCTTCATGTCTCCTCTGATGTAGAGACTTTCGTGTGATATAGCACAAGGCACTGGGAGCTCTGCCATACAAAGGCTCTGGGCGCCATGCAGCATTTGCCCCATTTCAGCTACCAGGCCAGAAAAAAGGGGAGAGGCAGTGGTTTAATTTGTTGTGAGAGGAAAAGAAACCTCACTCTTCAAGAAAACACATCAGCAACTTGCTTGTTTGCAGGTCTTTAAATCCACAATATTTTCTTCACCTTTCTTGGAAAGAAGGTAGCCCTGCAAAAGCCCCCTTTTACTTTTTCCTTGCCAAGACCTCAGCAAGGAAGATTGCAGAGTGACCCACAAGTGTTAGCCATGGGAGGCTCCAGGCAGGTCTGAGCCCACAGCAGGCTAATCCACAATCCTGTAATACCTACACAGTTGTTATTGTTGAAATCGTTCAACAAACGGATACACAAAGAAGTCCCATGGCAAATACAAGTATGTTCAAAGGTAAAAAATAAGCAAGGAAGCATAAGGTCTAAACAAAAGCAGCTAGAGGCAAAAATAAAACATCATCATGCTAGACTGGCTCTAAGAAAGTATTAAGACAATCCCCTCTCCTCTTATCTGCATCTTCTTCCCTTTTTTGCACTATTTGACTTCCTTGAAATAAGTTTCTAATCCTAACTCTCCCAGCAAGACAATGAAATGCAGATAGCTGGCTTAAGCATACACAGAAATTCCTCTCCGCATGCATCTCCTATGCTGTGGTTACTCTTTTTCACAAAACAGTTGTTTTTTTTAAAGACTGCAGCAGAAGATCAATTTTGAGCCCGGGTTGTCTATAGCCTATTTGAAAGGCAAACAAACAAAAAACAATGCAATGGTCTTCCTACAGTCCTTCTGATGGTATAAAACAGCATCAACTCAACAGGTTTCTGGTTTGCTCCAAGGAGTAAGCCAGTAGACTACATACTTGCAGGGTCTCCAGTGCCTTACCCTTCAAAGTGGGGTACCAGCACTGTTGGTTCCTGGGAGATGCCAAACTGAATATATCACACCCCCTCATTGCCTTGGTGGTACTACCATTTCAAAGCAAACATAGGCTTTCACCGTCTTTGCCATAATATACCAGATAATGGCTTGTTTCCTGAATTTTTTAGGACAAGAGGAGGAAAAAAAAAAAAAAAAAAAAAGAGATTAGCATCAACACAGCCTCCTTTTTATGATCAACTTTCTTAAAGTACAAGCATCCAGTTAAAATGCTTATTCCATTATCTGAAAATGCCTCTTACCCTTCCCAATGCCTGTACCATATCACAGCTCAAACCCCTGCCATAATCATTTTCCCCAGGTTTTGTGACCACAGATCTGTAGCACATTGAAAGTGAACCTATGAAAACAGCATAAACTCATGGACTGAATACGTGAATAAACATAGAACTGTTCAGATTTTTTTTATTTTTGTTCCAATATACACCTCTCAATTTCTAAAAGCATCAGTGATGCTGCTAGAGTTTTTCAGAAGCCAGAACTATGGACCAAGTTTCTGTGCACAAGACTGGGGCCCAAAATGTGACAGGGTAAATGCCTAATACTGACTCAATCATATCATTACACTGGCATCTTCCATAAAGAGATAGTTGCTCATGCTCAAAGTTGTTGGACACAGCTTTCCTTCCCTTCTTCTCCCAGTTCATATAGGCACTCATTTTGTCTAATCAGATGAACATTTATCTCCTGACAGGTGAGAGCTGGCAATACTAGTCATCCTTCCCTCCATCCCTGTTTAACCAGAGATAGTTGAGAGGAAGTGATTGCAGAGAAGTGAAGTCCTATTTCCCCAGCTCATGCTGCCATAGGCAATGAATTTAGAGCAAAGGTTCCATCTTGAAAATGTCAAACAGAATGAAAAAAGATAAAATCAAAAATTATGAAGTCAGTTCCAACCATTCCTCCAGGTCCAGCTGCTCCCCTGGGTTCTTCTAACATAGCCGACAGCACAGCTAGAAGAATATCTGCTTTCTGTGCTGACTGGTGCCATGGGGTCCTCAGTCTCAAATTAATTGTCCCTCACCCACTCCTGCAATTCAAGAGAAACTGCTGGAGCATCAGTCCTGCCTACCAGTCTGAAAAAAGTAGTCTGCTGGGCACAGCTGGAGCTCTCTCTCTTCTGCTCCCCCAGCCCAGTATGCAGGCAAAACAACAGATTTCCTTACCAGGCCCACAGTTTGCTGCCCATGGATCAGGGAAGCAAAATAACCACTACTGAAATACAGATACATGAAAGTACAGCAGTAGCTTAAGCCTGGAAAAGGCATTTCCTTTAGTAGGGTGATCAGAAAGCCTGGTTTCACCTTTCCAGTTCCTCTGAAATTCTCCAGGATGCCATTTTGCCTCAGTGTTTCATCAGGACATAGGGTTGTTGGTTTTTCTCCTTTCTTTCATCTTATGCTACAGAACTGAGAAGTTACCTATGGCAAGAGCAAAAGGAATAACAGGCCTGGGCTCTGTTTCTTCACTGTTTGTCACAACACTAAGTGAAAAGGAAATTCTGGATAGAGAATTGTTCAGAGGAAAATAACTGCCAGGTTGAATTAGAAATGCTATTCTGCTGCAGTATGAGCAGTGGTGGGCTGAAGTAGCTGCACCCTGGATGAAGCTAGTCCAGAGGTACAGAACCAGGTGAGCTGCTAATTCAGGGACTAAAGTTACAGGGACTTTCTGAAGGGACTGAGAATCTTACCCCACTTTATGTCTACTCCATTGCAAATGTTTTCTAAAGGGAGAACACCCCTCTCAACCAAAACCAGATTTGAGGAGATTGCTATTGCTCTTGTCTTTTAGAACAGATGTTTTACAGCAAGGCCACTGTTCCTACACAGGAAATAGTCATATAGTTTCATGTGTAGTGTAGTTTCAATGTAGTGATCTCCAGGTCCTCCAGTGGCTAACCCATATATCAAACACTTACCATTGCACCAAACTGCTCTGGAGAAGAGAGAGCTTCAGCAAAGTGTTTCTTTCCTTTCCTGTCTTTGGACAGGGAGATTCAAACTTCAATTCCATATACCTCTACTACTTATCTGACTCCTGAACTAGCAAGAAAATCTGGGTCAAAAATATGCATGCACACCCACACACTCAGTGTACCCTCCCCAGGGAGGGAACAAACAGCCTCACCCTGAAAGTGCCTCAGATCAAATCAGATATGTAAATGTGTGAGCACAG
Organism: Numenius arquata; assembly: GCF_964106895.1. Classification (NCBI taxonomy): domain Eukaryota; kingdom Metazoa; phylum Chordata; class Aves; order Charadriiformes; family Scolopacidae; genus Numenius; species Numenius arquata. The sequence continues at coordinate 69,458,393 of NC_133577.1, forward strand.
TGTGTCTAGACTGACACTTTGGAGACTGAGGAATGCCCTACTGAAGGCTCCTATCAGCTGCCAACGCACCAGGCTCCAGAACTTGCTGATCCCACCAAAGAATGCACATACCAAGGGACTAACATGGCCAGCCATATTAGTAATTATATTTAAGCTGAAAAAATACAAATACAGCTTACGAATAGCCCTTTACCTGAGCCATTGGTGAAATAAAAATGAACTTTAAGACAATAAAAGCTACATTAATTAGTGAGATTCCCAGTGGATAGATGCAGAAAAGTCATTGTTGCTCAAAGCAGTGGCAAAAGCATATATACACAGCCAAAAGTATAAACCGAAGACCCTTACTAATGCCTTATGAACCTAACAGAAGATGTCTTGGTTGGGGGGTGCCTTTCTTTTTGCCCATAGATGAGCAATGTTAACATAAAACTCATACCAGCAGAAATGACAGGTGGTAGCAGAAAACCTGAAGGGAACCAAGTTGCCTTATCTTCTGATTTCAGGGACAAATGAGCACAGCACAGTATTTTGCAAGACCAGCCTCTTACAACCTTCTGAGAGGCATGAGTTCAATATTCCTTTTCTTCTTCATGTCACAATAAAAATATGTATTTATCCACAGACACATTTCCAAAAAAAAAAAAAAAAAATCAGAAGTTTAGCAAGACCCCGTAGAACTTTCTTAATGCTTTACCAGATTTGACAAGGCAGGTCTACAAGCACCAATGAGTCTCAAACCAGGCCTGACCTTACGAATGCAGGAAATAGACTATACCATTACACCTTCTCCTTCCTAGAGCTAAAAGGGACCCTCCCAAAGCAACAGCCACATGAGGCAGGAGTGAAACAGGGACCGAGAGCCCTGGGAACACCAGAGATCTTACACATTTCTCAAATGGACAGTCTGGACAGTAGCTGCTCACTACCACCTTTCAAGGCTTTCAACCAGAATCAGCATCCCTCAACCCCTGCCATCTTCAAAGAGCTGTTAACTACTCCCATTGAGACAGAGGAGCTCAGGACAATCATCAGTCCCCATGACTGTGTAGTAACAAGAGCAAGTTGCAGTGGCATCCTTCCTTGTGAAATCCTACCTCTTCCACTTTATCAGTGAAACCCCTTTCCATCTCCAAGATGAGAAGGAGAAAAACTTTAAGGCCAGCCAAAACATCACAAGGCAATTCCATCCCTGTCAGATCTTGTTGCTTCAGCAAAAGTTACAAGTTGGTGACCACTGGCTACAATTGTCACTAAGGTCTAAGCTCCTTCCTGGTGCCTTAAAGGGTTCAGCATTTCTTTTTCTAGATCTTCAAAGGAGAGTGATGCCACATTCACCCAGGTGCTGCAGGCAGCAGGACATATTCTACAATAAAAGCCAGTGATGAATTCTGCTAGAAGCAGGAAACTCAGCAGCAGCATGAACTGCATGAGAATATGCTCACGTATAGAGCATTCTACTGAATTTAAAAAATAGGGCATTGATTTTGTTATTAATTTTTGTATTTAACTCAATATTTATCTCTACATACGAATGCCTCTTCCCCACTGCCACTTTTTCATGCCTCAGCAGAATTTCTAGTCAGCAGCAAACAGAGATGTAGGTCCTAAGAACAAATCGATCAGTCTGCTGCAAAGACAAACTGTATGTGAGAAGAGTGCTCTGAGCGGGTTGTCAATCAAAGCCTCCATTCTCTTTTATCAGTGAGCATATCTCCCTCGGTCCGCACGTGAGGAAAACAGAAGAAAGCCAGCAACACTTACGCAACGCATGCCACTCATCCTGGCGGATTGTCTTGGTGATGTTGTAGGTGAGGTTCTTGGGAATGGTCGCTGAGGAGTAGTGGTACTTGATGTACGTGCACCGCTCAATTGCTCCTGGGAAGGGCAAAATGCAGAAGAGAAAGTGCTGTTAAATGAATGCAACATGTCCTCCCAGCTGCAGGCTAGATAGGCTTGACTACCAAATGCAAAGGCTAGGAGCAAAGCAATCTATACCATCAGTCCACTGTGGTGACAACCAGTGCCATCTTTAGCACATGACAGACACAAGCTACCTGGTAAGCTCGCATCCAAACTTATGATACACCAAAAGCCCTGCGGTAGCTGCCAGAGTGTCTGCCTTCACCATCAGATATATATACGAGGCAAATCACCCCTTCTTTCATTTATTTTCTCTGAACCATAAGCTAGAAGCCAGTATGGCAGCATTTACTGTGTGGAAACTGTAAATTCATGTCTTAGCTGCAGTGATGTAGCAGTGCAGTAACATGCCCCAATGCCCATACTCCAAGAGATAAACAAAGCAATCATTGATCTTTCCTTCAGTAATAAAAAACAGGGCAGGGAAAATAATATATACAGATAGTGAACAATTTTCCTGACCCACTTCCACCTCACGGCCAAGAAGCAAGACAAGCAGAAGGATACGTGACAGGCTATGGTATGTCTGTTGAAGGTACTCAGACACTTCCATAGCAGGCTCAGAAATAGAATTTATTGGCACCCCTGAATAATGAGCCTCAGATGGCAACATGAATGGTCGAAATGGGCAATTCCTCCCCCCAGCCCCCCGCCCCCGTAGTCAGGGTCTCATCTACGTTCCATGGAAAATAGCACCACATGCTGCTTCTGTTTGTCTTCTGGTTACATTATTACATTCTCCTTTAACTGCCAACTTTCCTTCCTCTACAATCAACACACCTCCAGGCCCTGATCTCCTGGCATCTCTCTGCATAGTGTCCTTAGAGGAATAGGTCTGGCATAGCCCAATGCTTTCCATGAATTATAGCCTAGCCAAATTTTGCATCTGATCAGAAACCGCAGCCATTCTTGCACTGATGAAAAACAGTAAGGTTTCCTACATCTCTTTTGCCGGCATCCTCAACTAACACTGGCATTATTAGACCTTGAATCTGACTGCTTAGTGACAAAGCTCATGGAAGTCATTTTTCTATTAATATTACGGTATTTTGAATCAGGCCTTCAGTAACTAAATAGGCATCCTTTATGTGGTTGGCCACACTGTTTGCTACTAGCTACCACTGGTGAGAGAAGCAGCTATGCTGGAAATGCTTTTATGTATTAAAAATACATTAAGACAGGCACTCAATAGAATAAATTAAATGAAGCAATGAATTATATAAATAAGAAAGAGTGCTATACACCAAGAGGCAGGTAGAGAACGCTTACCATCAGCCTGAACTGAAAAGGCAGAGCCATTAGCCTTATATCTACAGCTCTAAGGGGTTAAATACGCTTTTATGCCACTAGAAATACAAGTTTCTACCTCAGTTGTAAAATATTACTTGGCATGAACTTAGATGATACACCATGAATTCACAGCATGAGTAAGAAAACCCATGAAACAAAATTATTAGTTACATCATAGTCTACTAGCATCTTCCAAAGTTAGTGCAATACAAACATTTGAGGTCCTCATTGTTTGCTCCTCTTAAGCATTCTTCACATTCTGCCTTTGACAGCAATTAGATTAGACAAAGCCAAATATTATAGGGTAAAAAGGCAAAATATTTACATATGTATCCGCCTGCCCTGACAGCGTGATGGGCTTCTGTGTGAGTCTGCACCATCTGGGCACCAACTGTACGCCCAGAATTAAAGTTTCAAACCAAGAATAGTATTTAAAAAAAGACAGCTAGTGTGCAAAGAGCTATAAAAAAAGCCCTAAATCACAACCCAGTCTTCTTACAGGTTTTTCTATTCCCCTTTTTTCAGCTGCTTTCATGGATCAGAAGCATTGGCAAGAAAATGGAAAATGCTTATTTGTCAGAAACTAATCTCTAAGGTATCAGATACCCATCCAGAGAAAAGGTTTATCACAGAATCACAGAATATTCGTTGTTGGAAGGGACCTTTGAGATCGAGTCCAACCACACAAAAAAAAAAAAACACCACACACACAACCACACACACCACCACAAAAAAAAAAAACCCACACCAAAAAAACCCCCAAAAAACCCACAAACAGACACAAACCAACAGTCTCAGGCACTAGAGCATACCCTGAAGTGCCACATCTACACGTTTCTTAAACACGTCCAGGGATGGCGACTCCGCCACCTCCCTGGGCAGGCTGTTCCAGTGCCTGGCCACTCTCTCAGTAAAGTCATTCTTCCTGATATCTAATCTAAACCTCCCCTGCCGCAACTTCAGACCATTTCCTCTGGTCCTGCCATTATTCACTTGGGAGAAGAGGCTAACACCCACCTCCCTACAACCTCCTTTCAGGTAGTTGTAGAGGGCAATGAAGTCCCCCCTCAGCCTCCTCTTCTCCAAACTAAACATGCCCAGTTCCCTCAACCTCTCCTCATATGACTTGTTCTCTAGACCCCTCACCAGCTTGGTGGCTCTCCTCTGGACACACTCCAGCAGCTCAATGTCCTTCCTGTAGTGAGGGGCCCAGAACTGAACACAGTACTCGAGGTGAGGCCTCACCAGTGCCGAGTACAGAGGCACGATGACTTCCCTACTCCTGCTGGCCACACTGTTCCTGATACAGGCCGGGATGCTGTTGGCCTTCTTGGCCACCTGGGCACACTGCTGGCTCATGTTAAGCCGGCTGTCCACCAACACCCCCAGGTCCTTTTCTGCTGGGCAGCTTTCCAGCCACTCTTCCCCAAGCCTGTAGCGTTGCCTGGGGTTGTTGTGACCGAAATGCAGGACCCGGCACTTGGCCTTATTAAACCTCATCCCATTGGCCTTGGTCCATTGATCCAACCTGTCCAGGTCCCTCTGTAGAGCCTTCCGACCCTCAAGCAGATCAACACTCCCACCTAGTTTGGTGTCATCTGCAAACTTACTGAGGGTGCACTCAGTCCCCTTATCCAGATCACCAATAAAGATATTAAACCAGACCGGCCCCAAAACTGAGCCCTGAGGGACACCACTGGTGACTGGCCGCCAACTGGATTTCACCCCATTAATCACAGCTCTCTGGACACAGCCATCCAGCCAGTTTTTTACCCAGTGAAGAGTACACTCGTCTATGCCATGATGCACCAGCTTCTCCAGGAAAACGCTGTGGGGATGGTGTCAAAGGCCTTACCAAAGTCCAGGCAGACAACATCCACAGCCTTCCCTGCATCGAGAAGGTGTGTCACATGGTCATAGAAAAAGATCAAGTTGGTTAAGCAGGACCTCCCTTCCATAAACCCATACTGGCTGGCACTGATTACTTGGCTGCCCTGCACTTGCCGTGAGAGCTCACTTAAGATGATCCTCTCCATGATCTTTCCTGGTACCAAGGTCAGGGTGACAGGCCTATAGTTCCCCGGATCATCCTTCCGGCCCTTCTTGTAGATGGGCGTCACATTGGCCACCCTCCATTTCATGTGGTACGTCTCCTGTTGACCAGGACTGTTGATAGATAATGGAGATAGGCTTCGTGAGCTCTCCTGCCAGCTCCCTGAGTACCCTTGGGTGAATCCCATCCAGCCCCATAGACTTATGCATGTCTAGGTGCATAAGCAAATCATTAACTACTTCCTCCTGGACTATGGGGGGCTTGTTCTGCTCTCCATCCTTATCTTCCAGCTCAGGAGGCTGAAGACCCTGGGGGTAGCTGGTCTGACCACTGAAGACAGAGGCAAAGAAGGCATTAAGTATCTCAGCCTTCTCCTCATCCTTAGTTGCAATGTTTCCCCCCGCATCTAGTAAGGGATAGAGATTCTCCCTGACTCTTTTTGTTGACGTATTTATAAAAACTTTTTTTGTTGCCCCTTATATTAATGGCCAGGTTGAGTTCCAGCTGGGCTTTTGCCTTCGTAATTTTTTCTCTGTATAACCTAACAAGATCTCTGTACTCCTCCTGAGTTGCCTGTCCCTTCATCCAAAGGTGGTAAACTCTCCTTTTTTCCCCCCTAAGTCCCATCAAAAGCTCTTTGTTCAACCAGGCCAGCCATTTTCCCCACCCTTTAATTTTGCGCCTCATGGGGACAGCCTGCTCCTGGGCCTTTAGGATTTCCTTCTTGAAGAGCGTCCAGCCTTCCTGGACCCCTTTTCCCTGCAGGACTATCTCCCAAAGGACTCTCCCAACCAGGGTTCTGAACAGGCTAAAGTCTGCCCTCCGGTAAGTCCAAGGTGGAGGTTTTGCTAACCCCCTTCCTTACCTCACTAAGAATTGAAAACTTGACCATTTCATGATCGCTAAGCCCAAGACAGCCTCCGAGCTTCACATCTCCCGCTAGTCCTTCTTTGTTTGTGGAAAGTAGGTCTAGTGAGGCGCCTCCCCGGTAGGCTCTCCTACCAGTTGTGTCAGGAAGTTATCTTCCATGCACTCAAGGAACCTCCTAGCCTGCCTGCTCTCTGCTGTGTTATATTTCCAGCAGATATCCGGTAGGTTGAAGTCCCCAACCAGAACAAGGGCTGGTGATTGTGAGACTTCAGCCAGCTACTTAGAGAAAATAGCAGACACAGAGTCAAGATTCACAATAAAAGCATACAGAAGGAAGAAAAAAAAAATCCTGTTCCATTTGCTATAACTTCTTAAAGTAATCAACAGAAAGCATATCCTCTTACACCAAAGAGGCTAATTTCTACCAAGGTCCATCAAACTTTTTATTCTTACTGCAAATATTGTTAGTAGTAACGCAGTGTTCACTACCTTATATCACCAAAGCCTAAAGCAGAAAGAGAGATTATGGTCTGAATTCAGGTCATCATTTCACCAGATATATATAATTTTGGGCTTATGCTTACATCCTCATAGCTTTAATGAGACTTAAGTACATGTTTAAAGACTGTCTAGAACTAAGATTACAACTGCAGTGGCAATGGTTCAATGATAGCGGAAGTACTGGCAGATTTTTAATGGTAAATTCCATGATGATCTCCTTCCCAGCCACACAACGTATTTCAACACTGTTCCCACCTCTAAATAACATGCTATTAGCCAATCATCATTACCCCAACCAAGAGTTTGTAGGGGCCAGAAGGTAAAGTGCTCTTCAGTGTACATAGTGAGATACATTCGCCTTTTTCCCTTATTTGCCTCTGAAATATCAGGGCTGGCCACGGCATGCATTCAACAGGGCTGAGCAGAGTACAGAGATTTCACTTGTACCTGGAAATCACGCCCACTACTTGTCTTAAGCAGGGAAACAACCCCCCAGGTCAGACAGACAAGGATGCTGCTCCAGGATTTTCACCTTTCTCTGAAGCATTAAGCTTAGGTTCACTGCTAGAATAGGTAAGCCAAACTAATTTTTTGTTACAGGGCTTAAAATACTTCAGTCTAATCCAAGTTACTGGGCTCAAAAAAGGGATAAATGGGTGAAATGTAATGGTCTATGATATACCAGAGGTCAGCCCACATGAGCTAATGGGCCCTTTTGGCTCTAGGCTATTAAATACTCCTGTGAACGTTGAGTTTAATACACTCAGGAGAATGTAGTTCAGAGTGTTTCAGTGCTGTCTTCTGCTAGCTTCCAGCACTCAGACACTAGAACAGCAGCAACCGCTGGAGATACCATGTGGCCATCTTCATCTGCAAGGCCACTGCTGATAAGAGGCAGGTGGGATCTTACCGGGAACCTCAAGATTTTCATATTCCAAACTGACAAGGTTTGTGATTGCTTGGCATTTAAATATGAGTCATTTATCTAAACCTACTCTGAGGTATAGAAGAGTGACCCTGCTGAGTTAATGCAACTGCATCAGCATATATCTAGCTAGAGGTGAGAACTAGCTTTTGAAACTTAGAAAAAGGCTTCCATTTGCCTAGACCCGCCAATAAAAATTAGGAAAACGATAAGTTTATAGCAGTGACAATTTCATACTTCATGATGTCTCCCTGCTTGTCCCATATAGAAGGGAACTAGGCTCAAGACCCTCAAACATCCAGTTCTGGGAGGCCCCTGGGAAAACAGAGGCAGTGACTACAGGAAGAATCAGAAGTACTGGTCTCCTGGAAAGTCCTATCAGAAAAACCCTAAGAAATCCTTACATTCAGAGGAATTAATAGCCATGCTTACTCCAGTCTTTGGAATAAGAGGGGAAGCAAGAGTAAGAAAGAAAAAAAAAATTTTTTTCCCTTCCATCCCTCAATAGGGTAACTGCAATTTATGGTGCATCTCCAGCCTTCAGCACTAACTTAGAAAGACCAAACACAACCACAGCTGGGCTCTGTACTTTGCTCAAATAGCTGGGAATAGTATTTATAGAGCAAACCAGTGACCGGGTTTTTTCACCTATGCAGCTGCCATAGCAAGTGTATAACTGGCCACAAGAAACACAAAATAACAGCTCCACTGACAGATGCAGTATATTCAATGTTCCTCCAATCAGAGTGGAAATATTTGCTGAAAATCCCAAAGAAAAGTGGCTGACATCTTCAAATAGAGTTCTAGGAAAGGGATCAGCAGGAAGATGCAACTAGAACCATGCAGATCAAAACTCTGCCATTCCATCTTCACATAAGCACAGATGCTCAAAGGGGATTTGGCAGCTGTAACTGTGGTTGGCAAACCCCTGTTCCAGCAAAGTTCAGATGCCAAATAAAACCGAGATAAGGAAAGTAGAGACAGCTTCAACCAGAGCAGCTAAGTACTCACAGCATCAAACATGCCAGTCCTCTCGCTGATCCCCCTACCTCCTCAGTTCTCCTCCCACATCCATTAAGCATTGCTCCATACTGTCACCTTATTATGATATAATATTTCCTTTTCTCTCCATTACAAGGAAAAGCCTTAAACTGTGTTACAGCAGGAATATCACCTGAAAACACTGTGTGATTCTTTTCTATTCAATTTTCAAAACTATACCAACAACCTGATGTTAGTTCAGCTGATAGTGAAACTCAGCTCCCACTGCATTACTAGGGCTGTAAACACTACACCAGTAGAGGTCCCAGGGTGTTTGGTGTCTGAACCATTCTCCCACTCTAGGCTGAACAGGGTTGAGATAAATTAAAAGGAAGGTCAGGCTGCTGGTATCCATACTGTATTTGTCTGGTTGGTAAACAGACAGCTTTTTTCACAACTTTGGGGCCAGTGTCAATCCCTCCCCCCTGCTTTAAACATCATTATATTTCAAAACTCTCAAACCACTCCAAGAAATAGTCTTTACCCATGGTTAATTTAAGAAATAGAAGGAAAATTCAAAATGGCACCAGGGTATTGGTCACATTAGTCCTAAAAGTTGGATCTCCAAAATTCTCAGAGGCATTTGCCCTGTGAGGTCAGCTTGACTTTTGCAAAGGTGGTTGTCAAGTTTCAGGAACTTACACTGTCACTGTGATCATACAGTTTAGTCTCCTGCGTAACACAGACCAACTCATCTGACAGCTGGCAACAAAAAGCAGTCCTCCGGGTGGTCTTTCATGAAACTGGTAGTCTGTGAGAGCAGTCAGGTAAGCGTCAGTAATGCCACTTCAGATCCAGCTCACAATGGCACACAGAAGAGTTACTTGCACAGGTTATCTAACTATACTCCCTCCCTTCCAACAAGGGCTACAAGATTTCACATTTCTTCCCCCCAACTTTCATGGCTGCAGACTGTGGAACCACCCTTAAAGTTCAGGTACAGATTAGCCCAATGCTTGTGAGCAAGTTACCTTTGGCAGCTGGAGGGCTCACAGCTACACATAAGAATTTCTCCCACTCTAAGACTTTTTGCAGCAATCCCTGGGTAAGGCCAATCAGGAATCTCAGACAGACGCAGGAAACTAGCAGCTCATTTGCTCTGGATAAACTGCGGCATGGCCATTCCAGACTTCATAGCACACTAGCACTGATATGACACTCCCCTTGCTCTCTGTAACATGCAGAGATCTGAAAACAGGTGGTACCTGTTCTCCTGTTGTAGTAAACGTGTTGATTTCTAAGAAGGATCCAGCTGTACACCTAGTATTTGTTCTATTACATTTCCTGCCAAGGCTTTTGATGTGATGAGCTTCCCTGAAAAGACTGACGTGGATGTTCTGAGCCTCTGCTACCCGCGGGCAGCTTTTCCTTCTTCTGTGTTGTAGATACCTCTGGATGAACTGTTTGTAGCAAGCAATTTATTCCACAAAATTCACCCTTTGTGCTAGCTCTAATTTTTACAAGTCTGTTTGAGAATTACTACACAAACATTTCCTACTAAAAGGAATCTTAGCCTCCGGCTTGCAAACCACACTCACTACATATATTTGCTATTCATGATGAGAAACTGCCTTCCGTATGAGAGATTGCCTTAATCCCATGGTTTGGTTACTGTTCCCTCATTGGGTGACTACATCCATACCAAGCAGAAAGAAGATACAGATTGGTCATTTAGCCTGTAATTGTTTCACATTATCTTCAGAAAACCTGTAGAGCAAAGAAATTTTACAGTTTTTTCTTAGCATAAGGAAGGTTTCCAGGGGCTAAAATCATATTTAGGGCTAGAATCCGGTTACACAAAGCAATTGCATGTGCCATATATATCCATTAATGTCTTGGAAGTCTTGTCTCTCTTGGAAAAGTTCATTGTTAAATTGTGCTAGCATTTTATGCAGCCTCCAAACCAGGCTGGTGCAATTTAAGAATTATCACCTTCAGCTGTATGTGCTGCCCTCCATCTCTTAATTCATTTCATATGAATCATCAGAACTCATCCAGAGGTACCTTAATATAGGCAAGGTTGTTGTTGCAGTTTCAGCAAGTGGTCAAACTAAACCCTGGAGGAAGGTAGGAAGAGAAACTAGGCTCTACCCTGACCAGCTGCTATGACAGAATTGCAATCAGATATGCTGATTAGTTAATGAAGTCATGATGAGTAACTATCTTCTTAATGAAGGCAGAGACTTCATTAGAAAGTATTGCAACACATTTAACAGGATTATTTCATTACCTCTGGAGTAATACTACCCATGAAAGTACTGGTTACACATTTGTGCTCATCTATAAATACATTAATGCCAAAAATGAAGGAACATTGTTCTTCTGCATTAACTGTAGAATCATTTATGTTAGAAGGGACCTCTAGATGTCAACTGGCCCAAACCCCTGCTTACAGAAGCAATAACTTCAAAGTTAAAATCAAATTCAAAGATAGTTCACAAGGCTCAGGGCCTTGTCTAGTCAAGTTTTAAATACCTCCAAGAACGAAGGTGCACAACAACTTTGAGCACTTGTTCCAACATTTGACCATGTTCATCATGAATTTTTTCCCCTAATACCTAATCAGAATTTCCCTTGGTGCTAAATGAATATCTTGAATACTAGAATACCTAGGGGTAAAGGTCTAAAAATCTAGGCAGAATATGCAAATAACATCACCTTAATCAACATGTCTGATGAATATTTATTAACTTATATGCATAAATAGAAGCCAATGTTCTAATTAACGGTGCTCAAGATAGATTTTCAGCCACAGCACGGGCCAAATTTTTAGAACAGGAAATCATATTTTTTCCTGCCTGGCTCTGGCATCATCCTCAACTGAGGTTCAGCTTGGTCTGCCAGTAGGACTTGTTGCTATTTGTCCTAGATAAAGTGAAACAACTTCTGGTACTGGTTGTTGCTGGCTGTGGGCTGCAAGGAAGTTGGGCTGATGCCTCTCTTCAGTTCACAAGTTGGGGTTTGAGTCTTTGGGGTTTAAGACTAAGGTACTAGCCTCTAGATGCTGCCTCTACAAGAGGGGAAAAGTGTACTATCAGCTTCTACTCACCATTTGCAAGTTCATGTAAAGGTCAGAGAGAGGGATGTGATACAGTCCCCTTTTCCATTCACAGACCGACCCTTAAGTCGCATACTGGGAGAGACAATGAATGTGTCTATGGTAACACTTAGCATGTATCAGGAGGGCAATTTTGAAAGCGACCTCCTGATCATCTCTAGTTGCCATGCTTTGGTTCATAACACAATGAGCAATAAGACCATGACAACTAGATTCTCCACAAATAAAGCTAAATTGGAAGATGAGATAATGGAAATTCAACTAATGGTGCAAGAGCTGAGCCAGTCTGAAGTACCATCCCTTCCCTGAAGACACATACAGACTGAACATCAGGGCTTAAGCACCAATTGTTTCTTACAAAACCACCTCCATTGTGCCACACTATTTATAAAAGTAGATCTAACCTGTGCAATGTCTCTGTAGTTAGAATCATCCTAGGAAGATCTGCCAAAGGAACTTGAGCTCTGGGTGACCATAGCTCTAGGAAAACCACCTTACCTACTTAGACTTTCCAAGACTAGAGAAGCATATGGAGCAGCCACCATGTCATGAACACAGGTCTGCAGTCAGGTTCTGTAGAGCTGCAGTCACCACTGATATGTTCACATCAGCCATGCTCACAAATACAGGTGGGCAAATAGTCTGTGTTTTGGGTTCAAAGGGCAACTTGAAAAATTGGGAGGGGGAGCTGTGGAGGGGACACCAACGTAATCAGGGAAAAAAAAAAAACACCACCAGAATTTCAGATGAACTGAAAAGTTTTGTACAGCCACAAAATTGTATTCATCTGTAACTTATTTTGACACCTTTAAAGAATAATTTTTAAAATGTTTTTCAATTGAAAGTATGAAAAAATGCATTTTGAGAATTCTAAAACACTGACGTTTTTCTTAATTTCAGCATTTTTTCCAGCTGAAGCCATCAGTCATATTAGATCAAGTTGCACAAGTGGTTCTGCTCCTTTGCAAGCTCTTTGCTTCAGTGCCAATTTTCTGCATGAAAATAAGTAACAGTTTGCTAACTGTACTTACTATAAATGTACTTAGAAGTACACTAGGTACCTATATCTTCCCTGTTGGGTAAAATGCAGAAATTCTGTGAGGCTCCCAGTGGCAAAGGGATATTTCAATAGCCAGAACTCTACAATATCACCTAAACTTACTTTTTACATGTAGATGTCTTTACTAACCACCAGAAGAGATAATGAACATAGAACTTCAGCTAAATGTACTCAGAAGATAACAGCATCCTCTGTTTTACCTGAGGAAAAAGCTTGCTTGTATTCCCCAAGTTGGCAGCCACTGAAAGGATGAGACATTGATAAGATAAATATTACTTCGTCCCTGAAATGGCACATACCCAGCAAATACATTAACAGAGTGTACGGCATAAAGATTTTCATTAGGAAAGGTAGCAAAGGTTTTTTCAAAGTGACAAGCAGAACCTTCCAGCTCTTTTTTCCTCCCATTTTTCTTTTACAGTTCATCTCACTTGATTTCCAAATAAAGGTTCTCTCAGACCCTCTATAGCTTAGTAAAGCTTGTTAGACAATGCTCAGCTGGTGAAGAAGTCTTGTAAAAACCCAGTGAAAACATAGCGGGGGGGGATGGTTGAAAGGATCCACATACTGTACTATATATACAGAAATGGGGTAATAGATGACAGTGTGCCATTCCCATTCTTCCCAGGTCATCTGGGATGAAAACCTGCCAGCTCACTTTCAGTGCTGATCCATTAGACCTCTGGAGATAAGAAAAAAAAAAACCACCACCCAGATACAAAGTGCATATGAAATGAACGCAATCCATGCAGCTTATGGATCTCCAGATGTACCCAACAGCTTTGTCATCCGTGGGCTGTATGGTGACCAGATTCCACACAAAGACTTCAAATATTTCAGACTGAAACACCTACATTTCAATTTCAACACCTGTTTTTACACTGAAATATCTAAATTTCTTTTTCAGCTACTGTGTGAGTAAAGATAGAGGTACAAACATGCATGCATGCACTGAGCAGACAGGAACATTTTCAGAGTAGAGCAGAAATGGATGCGCCTGAACAGCTTTTGCCAGGCCTGTTCCCCACATGCTCTCTGGATATCCCAGCAAATAGCAGCTTGCTTAAAGCGACCAGCTGGCAGAAGATAAATATTCCACCCATGATAAGAAAAGAATCCAAGTATGAGACCAAAAGCTGAATTTGCATTGGAAAGTGATGAGCTCACACTTTCTCTCCAGGGACCAAGGGAAAGGGGCTGGCAAGGAAGCTGGAGCAAGAAGATGGTTATGAAACACTTTTTTACTTCAGCTATTAATAACAGTCTCCAAGCCACAGGGCACTTGAGGGGAGGAAGGCATCTCCTTGCTTCTATTAATCTTTTTGTCCACCTATTTGCATTGGGCTGGCCACAGGGGAGAGGGAAGCAGAGCACGAATGAAAAGTTAAGGAGGTTAAAAGGGCTGAAAAATATTTGCTCCTACTTGTTTGGAGGCAGAAATTAAATGATCAATAAAAAGTCATCGAGACAGCAATTATCAGTAAAAACTCACTGATGACCAAATAGCTCATGGAACAAAGCATTATCTCAGCACTGCTGTCAAGCCAAAGAAAAAGCACAGCAAAGGCTATGCCATGGACAGGTTTCTTTTATATGAATGTACATCTTCTGATTCTCATAGTAAGACACTCCCATGAAGATTAGTATTTATTGAACCAGCTTTGAAACCTATTTCAGGCAGATGTCTGGAAAGCAGGGCCCCAGACTGACAAGAAGAAAATAAGGATGGGTCCACTGATATCACTAATTCTGCAGAGGATCTGTGATCACATGAAGTGAAGTCTTCTGTACCTTGGAACGCTATTTTATATGTTTTTATGCGCCTTTCTATACATGTTTACTCCTCTCTATTTCTTAAAGTGAGAGGAACGTAAGCCCTTCTCTGTGTCTTCATACTGTTAGCTTGCAGCTAGCTCCACAAATTGCTGAGCTGCAGAAAGCGCTTAGCTTTCATGTAGCACTTCAACCTCATGTTTAAACAGCAAAAATCACAACATGACAGAGAACCATTCAGATGCTTTGCATCCCACATTAAGGAACTTAAGCTGAGACCCAACACAGAAAAATCTTCAAGAAAGTCCCACTTACAGGCTCAGCCTCATCCAGCATGTACACGAGTCTTAAGAACAACACTTAAATAAAAGGACTTACATGCACTATGCAACATAACTATATGACATTACTTTCATGTAGGTTTTGTCCCCCAACGGAGCTTGGGGCAGGGTGTGAGAATTTCACAACTTTCACTTGAACATCGAATGTTGCAAGGAAAACAGGAGAGAGAGGGCTAAAGTTCTTGACAGGGGTAATATGTTAGAGATTCACAGAAATCAAACAAAGACCACCAATTTTTAGAAGAATAACTACATTTTTCTCCTATCTTAAGAACTGGCACACAGTCAAAAAGCATTTTGCTTATATGCTGAAGTTAAGATGTGTTTTTTTAACTCACATGGGTTATATGTAAGAGGTAAATTGGCCTGCTTTAAATTTTGGGAAGTAAAACACTATTAGAATGGATCCAATTTGCACACTTTAAACAAAAAGTAACTATGAGAAACCACAGGATTTGAAAGGATTGCAGTTCCAAAAAAACCTACCAGAAGGCAAGTAGCCTATCAAAGAAATAAGTCAGGAAGGAATTCAGCATCAACTTTTCAGCAAGGCTGGGGTTTTTTTTGCCATGAGAAGACTGCAGCATGGATGGACCAGAAAGGGTGCACCCTGCTATGCCCATAAACTGTTCTCTCAATCTACTGTGCGCTGGGCCTGTGACCTCCTTTGCTGATAAGACAGACTATTGCTACCCATGAAGGACTCTATTGAGACTTTAAACCTTTATAATCAGAAGACTTAGGACATACCCTTTTCTTGGTGGAAAGATTCTTTTCTGGATAAGTACATCCTTACCTTCTAGATTCCCTAAGATCCCTAACCTTTTTTTATGCTGTCCCCATTCTACTAATTTCATATAACTGCTAGGGCAGCGTGGTTGGAAGAAAGGCATTTTCAAGACATCACTTCATACACAAAGAAGTATTTCCCTGACAAAGTTACCCTGCAGTTATTAAATGTACGTGCAGTGTAAAGCTAACAGGCAAGATCATCCTTAAGTGAGCAGAGTTTCTTCTGCAAGTTCATAATATCTGTTTCCCCATAAGCTCTACCAACTGAATATCTACTCAGATCATGCAGCCTGATGGACAAAAGCTACTAAAACTACCTTGAAATAAAGTAAAATACTGTTTACTGGCAAGTAGAGACCACTAAATTGTAAAGATAGCATGTATAATGGCTCTCCAAAGTAAGGAGTATTTTCATGTTTGACCATGCTCTTTCCCTGTAAAGTCATTCCCTGGATTGTCCTTGTTCAAATTATTCATTAACTGGTGAGTTGCCACCACTAAATTACAAGGATGTTCCATCTTCCTTTGTAAAGGAGTATGCTTTCAGAGGGACAGAAGATTTCACAGCTCACTACCCTTTCCTTGCAAGGCCATTTGCTGCAGTATTGTAACCGGACTTACTATCATACATGAAGGCTTGAATCAAATAAAGGCCTTAAGAAATTAAATGTTGTGTATATATTTAAAAAGTAGTCCTTGAATAGTCAAACAAATTGAAAGACACAACTAGAGGAAAAGGGAGAAGATGATAAAGATGGTGGTAAGAAGATCAGACAACCGTACTGTGAAATCCGAGATGCGCTAAAGCACAATTTGGTCATTCTAAAACCTATGAACCACGGATATTGTTAATCTCTCTGCAGCTGTCTGAAATCATAAGTGGTTTCTCCCTTACAGAAGGAAATTATTCTCAAAGATGTATTTGAAATAGGAAAGGCTGGTGGATGTGATCAAAAAATATTTTTCCAATTGACTGGACTGTGCCCTTACTTATCCAGTGATGAGTTTTGCAATACCATCATATGCCCTTGTGTCCAGAAGGCTCAGACACTGAATACCTCTTCTCAAATACTACAGTAATTCATTTTTGGTGCTAGCATCAAGTTCTGGCTGCAATCAAATGTACTTAATTGAAGAAATTAGGGCTAGAACCTCAACATCGCTGCAGACACTCTGCACCAAATGAGCAGCACATCTTTCAGAATGGCTGAAAATACTGGGGGACAGAAACTGAGAAGGGACAAACTTATCTCCAGCCCCAACCTTTCCTTTGTTTATTCTCAATACAAAACTGGGAGGACCAGGGTACACCAGTAGCTGCCAGCTACAGGAAAGTTAGTAACAAGCACGCCTATTCCCAACATGGTCTTCGACTGGGAATTAAGTTGTTCTAGCCAAATCCCAAAGGCATCTAGTCTGCAAGCACATTAGCTAAGATTCATGGCATTCCTTTTCTGTTAAGACACATGTAAGATATGCCATTTCATGCAGAAATAAAAAATGGCAGAAGCCAGCCCAGCATATGTAACAAGGCAGCAAAACATAAAGTAGAGAAAACCAAGTAGCTCTAATAGCATCTACTACTTATTTTACATGCCAAAGAAAGTTACAGGTCGTTTTAAAACCATGTGTCCCTAGTATAGGCCCAGAGCTGGTGTAAATTTGAATGTAGAAAGACTATTGTGGGATGAGAACTTCTCATTCAGTAGGTACACCACTACTGCTGGATCAGTGCAGACTGGGGAGAAGACTGGGCTTTTGCTGCTGCTGTTTGATTTGAGGTTTTTTGCAAGGAAAGTTAGATGTTGCTTTGCTTTGGGAGGGTGTTGTGGCATGAAGTTTCCTTGCCTATAACATCCTCTTGTCATTTGGTAAAAGTAATCTGTCACTTCTTGCATCTTCCTGTCTAAAATGTCAAATCAAATTAGAGGGTCACAGCACAAAAATCTCTCACTCACTACACTGTAAGATGTTCTGGCCAGGGCAAGCTGGACTAAATATTTCTGCTGCCTGTCAAGAAGGATTCATAGCTTGAAAGACATGATTCAAAATGTACAGAGTGCGATTAGTTAATATAAATATTGACAGCAGCAACAACAACCATTACCTAGAAAGTAAGCGTCTCACCTCTGAAGACATTTGTCATTATCCATCCTGTCCCACCCATCCCTATGCTTGAAGGACCAGCAGAATACCATTGGGGCTTATAGCCCTAAGTGTTATTCAGCCCTTTACAGTTCAAGAACCTGCTTTATGACCCTCATTCTGAAATGGGAGGGGTCAACCATATCCCAAAAGACACATCACCATACATGGGACCAGAGAAGAACGCACTCCTAGTACCACTTACAAGGTACAGAATAGCCCTTTAACTCCATGTTGGAATTTCACCAGTTTTGATGTTTGCTTCATGTTTAGAGGGAAGGAGCTATGGAAACAGGCATTTACTCAGACACTGTCAGCTCAGGATTTATTTTCTTTTACTCTTTACTCCTAGTCTGAGCTGTAATAAATGCCTGTGTCTCAGTAGGTCTTGATAACACCCAATGGGACAGAGGTGCTCTTGAGGCAGAATGCTGTATAAACACAGTGAATACAATCTGTGCCCTTTTTTTTACCGTTCCTCTGTTTTGTACCTTCCCTCCCCATCTAGTTGTTCATTTTGTTTAATATATAAAGATAAGTCTTGAACTATAGTGTTTCATTTTAGAAATTAACTCTATAATTCAGCATCCTATGTGCTTCTGGGCTCGTATTTTTATCTGTACAATTAATTCTAAATCTAAGTGCTATTACAGACCTTTGCATTCTATTAATGCTTTGCTTTCTGTTGTAATTACTACTCCAGCAATACATTTCACAGTGTATTTATTAATAATATCTCAAAGTATTTAATAAAAACAGTATTGCTGCCAGCGTTAAATTGCCTGCTCTCACCCCCCAAAAAGCCAGGCCTTCTGTTTCCTACCATTGTACACTAATTTGTGGACAGTACAATCAATCCCCTTTGCAATAGGTCTAAATGCAGACTTTAATCCATCATTCCAGTAACTATAAATTAATTTATTTAAGAGACAGCAGATCTCTATTCTGTACCCACCCACCCCCAACAAACATCCCAATTAAAGATTAAGGCAACAGAAACGTAGATAACAGATAATCAGCCCTTGTCCTAAGTTAGGGACCAACATCTTACTACAATACGGAATTCTTCCTATGCTAAATTTGAACATGGCTTAGGAGAAGGACTGGGCAGGCACTAACCTACCCCCTAATTTTCTTTCCTCTTATTTTGTCAGGCACTGTGTTCAGCCTCTCAGCCTCCAAAAGCACAAGGCTTCAGTTCACTGACTGCAGGATCAGGTGAAGAAGATCCAGGATGATTCATAACATGCCTCCTCTGGACCATCAGCCACTCTGATGAAGGGTACGAAGAGAACACGTCAACTTAATGGAAAACACATTCTTTGGAAAACATCCAAACCTTTAAGAAAAAATGCCATTAGCTTTATTCTTATCCCCTAGGGTTCTTCAATATCAGGTTTAATTACAAGAATTGTGACAAAAATCATAGTAAAGAGATATAGCTGCAAGCTGATCTTGCCCAGAGATTCCACCCACCAGGGTAAGAACCAAATGCAGCACTAGGAAGAGACTGCAATACAAGCTCTGTGAGCAAACTACATTCAAATCACTTTCAGCAAAAATATTTCTAAGTACAGCCTACCTCAAAGGGAACAAGAGATTAAGGTGGCAGGTACATGGCTGAGATTCAGGGAAGCACTCCCAGAACAGGGAGGCTTAGGAAGGAGAAGCAAAAGCTAGTCCCATGCTGCAGTAGAAAAGCAGTGAGGGTAGACAAGGGCCAGACTCACTGGCAGAACAGTCAATGCCCCAGATTGTCACACAATAGACTTTTTTTCATTGCTGGAATCAGCTAAAGAAACAAACACTAACATGGCCTCCTCTGGCAACTGATTAGCCTGATCATGCCTAGAGAACAGAGCACCCAAGCTTACATGGGTAACAGTGTGGGTCACAGCACTTACGCTTGTAGCTACACAACTGTGCAACTGGCAAAAAACATAAGAGCTAATAGCACAGAGCTCTAGAAGAAAAGGGCAGAGAAATAAAAGACAAAATAACAAGCGATAACATCATCCTACATCTTTTTATAGCTCATTTGCAAGTGTGGTGGATTTTACACTTTAAGGATTAAACAGCTTTTCTGAAGATATCTACAGCAGCTGCAGGATACAAGGATAACCACTCTCGGTACAGGGGTACAGTTTTGGTAAAATACTCCAATCCTGGGATACCAGAAAATTAACAGCTTGAACTTGCATGAATGTGACTTTCTCCACACAAAAGAGAAGTCTTTGCCAGGAGCATGCACAGGGGTGAGACTGGACGTCAGCACTTCATAGTGGATCACATGAAAGAAAAGACACATCAGCAATATAGAATCCCAGAGGTTTAATAATTATCTGTCCAAAATGAGTGAGCAAGTGGCCCAGAAGCAGAGAATCCCTTGGTAGGTAGAAAACAGAAATTTCTAGGTAGCATTTCCCACCTCTCAGGAAACATCTTTCCTACAGGAAAATAACAAAGTTACCTTAAGGAGTGAGAAATAACATATTCATCCATTTTTCCACAGCCTTTCAGCTATGGAAGAAAGATTTGGCTATGAAATGGCATGACAATAAGTTACTTCAAAGAAAAATGTGTAGTACTCCATGTCATATAGACTGTAATATTTAAGAACACTTAGGTTGTCATCAAAAGAAGGGAGCAAGAGAAAATATTTTTGTTTTCCGTTCAGATTTCCTACGGACTTGGAGACATTTACTGTATTTCAGCTGTGCCGTGGCAATGCCTGGGAGCCTCAGTCTTGGATCAGGTCCCCGTGAGGCCAGGCACTGTGAAATCATGGAATTAAACTTTCCCAGACCCAATTTCTATATGATTTTTGTAAAAATTTCAAGTGCTTTTGAGTGTTTCCAATGCCACATCTAATAAGCTGATTTTGTACCAGGGTGGGGAGATGTCCTTAAAAGCCAGTAAAAGAAAAAAGCTATATATATTACTAATATTCAAGGTCCAAGAAAAGACATAACCAGGTGGAACAGTCTCATTATGCTCAACCATACATCTCACCTACCCACATGGCCTCATTATGCTCAACTATACATGTCACCTACCCACAAGAATTCTTCCTTGAGGACAAGCCCGTAATTTTATTATGCATTTTACAGCAGGGCAGAAAACAGAATTTGAAATAGTCTTTGTTGTTTAGAAGACTCAACATCCTGTACCTCAAGAGGAAGTAAGTAATGGGGAAGTAGTAAATGGTCATATAAGCTGCAGATTGCCTCTGCAGCCTTCTTTGAGCCCCAACATGCTCCTCTGATTTAATCTTAAAACCGGTATCGGATGCCTTTTGTCTGATTAGGATAAATGAAGTCTGAGGTTTTGATCATTCTGTAGCCCTGATTCCATACCACAAAGCACAAAATCACTGAGTGGGGAGTTACTGCAAATGATTGTACATGACCCATGGCAGTAGCGTAACACTTGAAGCATTTCAGCAGTAGATGGCTCTGCAACTTCTCACCACTGACACTGCAGAACCAGAGACCCAAATATGCCACCCTGGGCATCAAGCTAAGCATCATTTCCTCTTAATTACTACTCCTAGTACCATAAAGTGAATTTGAGTAATGCCATGTGGCCTTTGTGCATGATAGCTGAAGGATGCCAGTCTCACTTCTAATAGGAAAAGAGCAGACTCCTGTCACCACAGATACTCTTAATAGGAGATTTTTTTTCAGGAAGAGAAATTTATATATTTTTGTTTTGGAAGCTATGCTAGAGATAAGTAACAGACTATATCTGTCTTGAGAACATTGGTGCCTGCTGGATCCTCAGCCTACTGTTAGAAAGGACAGGGATAATCACTAGAGTGCCTTGTCAAAAATGGATACCCTCATACTTGCAGGAATGGCAAGATTCCTGCAACAGCTGTGCTGCATCAGAGATGCAGTCAGATAGTCCTAGGCATGGAGACAAGATATTCACACATGAGCTGTACTGCTCTGCCACATTACATAAAAGATACCATGATGGCAGGTTTTGAGAGTATCTTTCATTAGTGTTAGGGCTACCCTGCTCTCATCAGTTAGAAGGAAAGAGCCAGGAAAAAGCCTGCATACTGTCCTGCCAGAGACTCCGTAGTGTGTCTTGGCAAGCAGACCCAGTCTCCTGCCATGAATTACCTGATCGGAGGAAGTGCAGCTTGTTGCAAGATTAAAAACAAATACCCACTTCATAGGTTTAACCTTTGGTTCCTTAGCCCCGCAGTTCATCTCTCTGAACTACAATCACAAGCCATGAGTATTCAGGAGAGGGAAATAGCTTCTCCCAATTCCAGAAAAGGAAGTTTAGTGTGAACTGCACTATTTAGCATGAACCCACACCAGATGATTATGAAATGAATTAGCAATAAAAATTTATTTCATGTATAAAAGCCTTTTAAAAGAGAAATAAGCCAGGCTCCAAATTACCATTAAAATTAACTTCCATCAACGCTCTGCCAGTGCTGCTGAACTAATGTTCTTTGCAGAAGCCGAGTGGATTGTTTGATGATTGAGTGATATCAATCAACATGAACTATTGTGCTAGTTGCTTCATCTGCAGACCAAAGGGGTTTGTTTCAAGGAGAGCAGAAAAATACAGCACCACTAAGGGTTCCCGCTTCTGCGTTACTCTCCATTTCCAATACATAGTCTCTGGCACGACCAGCATCCTTTTCCAAGCAGAACTCCCTGTATTTAAGTCACCACCAACCATAAAGGCAAAACAAAAATCCCATCCTCTGAGAATTAAAGCTCTGAATAAGACAGCTCACAGACCATGGGCAACTGAAGTGTTACATTACAAAGCTATCACACAACTAGCCATGGCTGAGTGATGTTCAGGTGAGTGGATGCAGCTTGTCCTGGTTTCTTTCCCTATGGCTCCCTGGCAAGAAGTCAAATCTCTTGTCTAGGTGGCTGCCTGTTTCTTTCATAAATTTACAAGCAGCCCTATTAGGCCCTTTTCAGCCCTCTTCCTTGTCAAATATCAATTTGAGATAGTGTGATGCTTACATTTTCCTCAACTTATAAACAACCTGTTTTTTTGATCCATGCCAGTGGGCTGCAGCTGGATGCAGTTAAGGAGTGAGCTAGTGGTGACAAGAGTGAAGGAGCATCAAGAAGGGGAAAATTATGTATGAGAGAATTCTGACTGCCCCAGAGACTCTCACACAAATTCTCTCAGGTCACTCAAAACAGTCAAATCAGTAGCTTGGATTGAATCTAGTGTCTGGGGAAACAGTTCAGGAACTATTCTAGCCTTTGTGACTTGTGCCAGACAACATCTGTGTATTTTGCCTTTGACTCACACAGGTTAGGACAGATACACAGGCTTAGGATCAGCAGAGTTTCTCTGTTCTGACTGCAAGTCCCACTGTAGTAACCAAAGTCAAATAAGTGGTCTACCTTCATTTCAAAGTAGTCAAAGTCACTACAACGCAATCCAAATGGGAGATGTTAGCAAACACATCACCTACAGCCACAGGAAAGAGGTTCATAAGATTTCTTAATATTCACACCTTAATTAGCACAGGAGTTATGCCTGAAAGGACTAGAACACTTAACACCTTAAGTGCATCCATTGCTTCTCTTTGCGGACAAAGAAGGAAATAGTCATGCAGCTGTAGCAAAACAAGATTTCACTTGGCTATAGCGTGATCTCCGTGCCCAACATACCCTGTAGAGGGCAAAAGTAACGGCAGGTATGGAAAGGAGTTAAGGGACAGACAAAGGGTACTCTTTCTTCTGTGTTTTGAGATGAGGTGGTATGTCAGTGAGGCAGAAAAAAGTGGATTCTGATTGCAAGAGCTGCAAAGGAGAAGACACATGTCAATGGGGCAAGACTATCAACTAGGAAGAGACAGAAGGTTAAAAATGAGGTCAAACCTAAAACAAAAAAAAAGAAAAAAAACACATATGGTGCAATGCCATGTTTTGGTGGGAGCCAAGTAGAAAGGGCAGAAATTCTCCTTTTTCACATGTAGCTTAAGACATCTACGGCTGGGATTATACAGAGCAGTTGCTTGCAATAGCAGAGAACTACACTGATTCAGCAAGTCTTCCTAGTCTACACAGACATGTCAGGAGAAGACAGTAGGAATGATCTCCATTTCTTGGAAGCGAAGAAGGAAAACACACATGACTAAACATTTTAGTTCCCCACCATATATTCTGCCTCTATGATGACACTACATTATTTGAAGAGGTCTCTACTTGGTTAACATTTTTAAGGATCAACCACCTCTAGCCTACATTCCACTATTCCCACCCTCCCCCACTCACAAGACTTGCTCAGTACAGTCATCCAAAGCCTTCTGTACAGTATCAGAGCTATGCTGCCTTGTAGCAGCATGGAATACTTTAAGTAGTATTTTCTCCTGAAGGGTAAAAATGATTCTGAAATTAGTTTGCCTGATAACAAACTGCATCTTCTTTCACCTTGTTGTAGATCTGGAACAGTGATTCCTGCTTCATGTATTTGCCTTAATTTTGTTGTTGTTGTTTTATTTTACAGATTTGCTTCTATTGTGATGAAAGGTAGACAAAATACTACAAAAGCAGGGGAGAAGGGAATGCTAATATTAAGAGAAATTGAGTTCTCTCTTACCTTGCTAGAATAAGTTAGTCAAGATTGGTGGGAACAATCCTAGTGGAAACAGAAAACCTGCAAACTATTTTATTTGGAGGGGAACTGAATTCATTGATATGATTAGAAAGTACCAAGGTAAAAACGCGGAGTTCCTCAGGGGTCAGTACTTGGACCAGTGCTGTTCAACATCTTTGTCGGAGACGTGGACAGTGGGATAGCGTGCACCTTCAGCAAGTTTGCTGACGACACCAAGCTCGGTAGCGTGGTCGACATGCTGGAGGGAAGGGATGTCATCCAGAGGGACCTGGACAGGCTTGAGAGATGGGCTTGTGCAAATTGCATGAAGTTCAACCAGGCCAAGTGCAGGGTCCTGCACCTGGGACGTGGCAATCCCAGGCACAAATACAGGTTGGGCGGAGAATGGCTGGAGAGCAGCCCTGAGGAGAAGGACTTGGGGGTGCTGGTGGACGAGAAGCTCAACATGAGCCGGCAGTGCACACTGGCAGCCCAGAAAGCCAACCGCATCCCGGGCTGCATCAAGAGAAGTGTGGCCAGCAGGTCGCGGGAGGTGATTCTACCCCTCTACTCTGCGCTCGTGAGACCCCACCTGGAGTACTGTGTCCAGCTTTGGAGTCCTCAACACAGGAAGGACATGGACCTGTTGGAACGGGTCCAGCGGAGGGCCACGAAGATGATCAGAGGGATGGAGCACCTCCCCTATGAAGACAGGCTGAGAGAGCTGGGGTTGTTCAGCCTGGAGAAGAGAAGGCTCCAGGGAGACCTCATAGCAGCCTTCGAATACCTGAAGGGAGCCTACAGGAGAGCCGGAGAGGGACTCTTTGTCAGGAGATGTAGTGACAGGACAAGGGGTAATGGTTTTAAACTGGAAGAGGGGAGATTTAGATTAGATATCAGGAGGAAATTCTTTACTGTGAGGGTGGTGAGGCGCTGGAACAGGTTGCCCAGGGAAGCTGGGGATGCCCCATCCCTGGAAGCGTTTAAGGCCAGGCTGGATGGGGCTTTGAGCAACCTGCTTTAGTGGAGGTGTCCATGCCCATGGCAGGGGGGTTGGAACTCAATGATCTTTAAGGTCCCTTCCAACTCTAACCATTCCGTGATTCTATATTTCACTAGTTAAATGTTCCCTGCGCCCTTATATTTAACATAGGTACTTCTAGTAAAGTAACAGGGGAGTAAGGACTGACTTTTGGAGTGGAAACAGTTGTGTTTTAAGATTACTTTCTTTTGTTTGATAGGCAAATAGTGCAGGTGAACTCTGCGCAACACTGAGGACCTGATTCACACTATGTCCTCTCTGTGTTCAACTCGCCTCAGGTAACAGCTGAAATCCGAATTCTGTGCCAATTCATTTTATTTCCTTGACAAGCAACAGGTATTTAGCAGGATAGGAGCTGCTCAGGTTTATGCTCTTAATCTCTGAATGACACTGTAACATCTTAGGAGACAATTCATGCACCTTAATTATTAAAGCCAATCTCTTCTCTTTCTTGTTTTTTCCATACTCATTTCTCCCTCGTAGACCTTTCTCAATATTGCCATTGCCTTATTCACCAGGTGACTTGGTTCATGGGCTCTGAATGCAGATGAAGCATTGGCCACTTCCACCTTTCAAGGCAGGTATGGCTCACACACACATGCCAACCCCAAAAGTTTTTATATGGGTCAGGTTCTGAAGAGATTCCCCTGCCAGGCTGGGTATCTGGTCATCACCCATCTCAGTTAAATACAAAGAGCAGTTAAAAACTTAGATTCTCTGCATGTGGTGCACATGCAACTCACACTCCTGAAAAGATGCCCAGCAATTACAGAAATAATTAAGTACACCTTTTCCTGCTATGTAGTGAAGTGCATTTCAATAACACTCCTGTGTACTTATTAGATGTTTTCCCCTGGAAGATCTCCAGAATGTTAAACATTTATTAATCACTGGAAAGAACCTGTAAGGTACCAAACTACTCGAAAACTACATCAAACAGATAAGAGACAGAGCTAGAGGCAACTTCATGCTGCTCCACTGACACACAGCCAACTTCCTGTGAGCCATTCCAGCCCCAGAAGAATTATTTTTCTTGTAAGAAAACATACTTTGGCCAACAGCACCCCTGCATTTGTTAATCAACCCAAAAGCTTCAGCCAAGGGAGGAGAAGGGAGATCCAGGCATCCATGAACTGATCGTCTTCCACTAACCAAGCAGCTGAGCCAGACCATAGGCTGTCAGCACTAAGCAACCTTCTGCCACCTCTAATGAGTTCCCATCAGCCAGGATGGAGGGGAAGGAAGGACACAGCCAGAGCCCACATTTTCCCAGAGGCCACAGGATTACAGTTTTACTATCCGAGTCACCCACACGTCAGGAAAAGAGGACAGAGACTCTTGCCATTGTAGCAGGTGGCTCCCACTACCCACAGCTAACACAAAAGCTTCTCAGTGGAACAGCCCATAGCATAACACTTCGCTGGAATCAACAAAGTCCCCTAGAATACAGACTCAAGGGGTAGTCTGTATTTAGATAAGGTTTTGACATTGTTATTGCAGTAAAGGCAAGATTTCTCCTGAAAAATCATACTAGTGGAAACTCCAGTACACTGTGTGAGAGGCAAACTGCCCGGTACTAATATAGCTTGGTTCTGTTCCAGAACTGGAACAAACTATTCTGTTTGAAAACTCAGAGGTTAACTAAGAAAATTCAGGCACCAACATTTTTTTTGCTTATTTCTCAGAACAATTGCTAACACATTGCCAAGCTGTTTGAAACACTGTACCAATGTAGAAAAAAGACTTTAAATAAAGTTTACAGAGAATTTGCACTGCAGAGTACAGTCTCTGATGCTCAATCAGGAGAGGATAGAAGTTTTGCTATCATTTGTATACAAGAGTATGTGTGCATATACATGTTTTAGTTAAGCCTTACTAATGTACTTACTGTTTTCTCACTATAATTATACAGAAAACCTTTCAAAAGTCTAGATGACTCAGGAGTTCTACAACAAGATATGAACTGCCAAATTTAATCAATAGTACAAACCCAGCTACCCAGTTTAAGTCAGTAATCCGGAGTAGACTGAATAATTTAAATACAACTTTGACAAGTTTTGTCCTTTTTTCTTTGTTAATTGTCTGCTAACAGGCTGCAAAAAAACCTGAAATTTATTCATTATTCAAAGTGATTCATAAATGTCTTCACTGACTAACTCTTGGCCTACAAATATCTTAAGCTATGACTGTCACAACCAAGTACACAATTTGCAATTCTTGGTGTAACTTATGTAATGAATTTCTTCACCTTATGTAACCAGCTTGAACAGTTTAAACAGCTGACAAACACAGCATACATTTTTAATTGCACGCTTGCAGTTAACAGTTGGGTGGTTACAGGAATCGTCCTCCCAGGAAACAAACAATGTGTGATTTAGGGTTGCAAATACGGAATCTTTCACTTGGGGATGTGTTTTGAAACTCCCTTTCTTTGCTCACACCCAATGAAGCATGCAAGCCTTCAAGCTATAAATGAGTTTTCCACATATCCTTTTGCTCTAGTAGTAATATTAAAAAACTTCCAATTTAAGCATGGTTTTCTGAAATTCAGAAAGTGGCAATTTAGTTCAGCTTCTCTAGAGTACTCCAAGATTTGGAAAATGCACATTTACCAGGAAGCCGTTGCCTTTTTCCTAGTATCACAAAGCATGTACTAACTCTACAACAAGCGGTGGTGTTACACTAACATGGGCCATGTTCTCCTCTGCTCCCTTCCTCATGCTGCACTCCACTTGAGGAGTTTGAGATAAATACATGGAACCACATTACAGAAGATAGCTTTAAGCAGTTTCTCAAACAAATTAAGAGCTTCAGGCAACCAGGGTTTACCATTTATCTCAAAATCCAATTCCACAGCTTATCAGCACAGTCAATTCTGTCTTGTATTGAACTAAAATTTTACATTCCAGTTCATTATTAATCACTTCCTCTATGTGTTTCTCTAAACTTACCTCTTACTAGAGCCACAGAGAGAGTTTGATGATCTCCTGTCTTTCCCTCCATTTTTTGTGACAAGGTACAAGCCGGATTTTGATACCGTTAGTCTGACTCTCAGAAGTCACACTTTTAACTGTGCATAAAGTCAGTAGAAGGAAAGTGACTTTAATGGGGCTACTACTGAACATGAATAGAAGCTCTGAAATCTGGCCCTACTGACTCAGCTTAGAAAAAAGTTTAACTCCTAAACCAATCAACCCAGTGTCCCAGTTTTCACTGTTCTTTGATTCCTGCCCAGTATTATTCTGATAGCCAAATGAAATATTTCTGTGCAGCCAGATAATAACTATCAACAGTTCTGGGGTGCTCTGATGCTTTGCCCTCTTCTACACTTATGATAAACTGACAGGATTTTAAAATGTAATACCCATTCTCACACAGGTTTGTATTTTTCACTTAAAGGAACTATTCCCAGACAGGACTCTGCCCATGGGTAATGAGAGCTTTACAGAGCCCAGGCTCGAAACAGCAAGAGCCCCCTGGGAGGGCTCCAGCATTACATCTGTAAAGCACTTCTTGCTAACAAGCATAGGGCAGTGGTGAATCAGATGCTGGGATCATTGCCTTCAAGAAAAAAACATGTTTCTTCACCAAATCATTTAAGTCCTCCATTGTTTTGTGTGTGTGTGTGTTTGGTTTTTTTGGGGGTTTTTTTGTTGGGTTTGTTTTGTTTGGGTTTTTTGGTTTTTTTTTTGTTTTGTTTTGTTTTTATTTCAGCTACTTTCCACGATTACATACTTTTATGGAAACGTTACTGAAAATTTACTTTAAAGATTACATGAAGATGTCACTGAAATGTAATAGAGAAAAGACAAAAGAAAACAAGCCTACCATGTACTACCTAAAAAGACTGAGACTATCTTTCTACAACTGTCTTCTCATTTTTCAGACAGCTCTCACCCCTGGGACTCTGTCTGTTCTCAAGACTTTCTTTTACCAGTGGTAACACGTTCCTGATGATTTGCCCTGAATGTATAAGCAGCCATGTGTACTCCCCTCAACACACACACATCTTTTGTTCCTTCCTGCCCATGTTCCACTGTGCTATTTTAGTCTCTCCGTCTAGACAAATTTTACAGCTATTCATATTACTACATTTTCCTAATAAAAATATCCCTGTGCAATCTGCCATCACAGGGCCTATATGCCATTTAAGATATATTTAAACACCCAAAATAAAGCTGAAAAGGTGCATGAGCCTTATATCTTTTGGATATGCAAGATTCACACAAATATGAAATCTAAGAGCAGGTTATTCCAGTTGTTCAGAGTAGACTATTAGATCCTTTTCTGAAGAAAGCTCGCACAGTATAGATGATGGTCCCATCACCCTCAATTTTAACAGTATATCCCAGGTAAAAATTATCTTTTTTGACAAGACTATAGCACTTACAAAGAGTAGCATCAAATTCTGGATTATGCTCCAACTGCAAAGCAGTAGCCAACCTTTTAGATTTTACCATTATTTCCCATAATATTTTGGCTTTTAAAGGCTCGGTTCCAGAAATCTAGCAGTTATGTTCGTGGAGGACATCTGAAAACATACCCTGAATATCTGGTTATTGATCAATAAGCAGAAGAAAATAAAAATTAAGCCAAGATTTGTCAGCCGTGTATTTTTTTAAATCTCAATTATTTTTTAGAGACAAATTGACTTTTTTGCACATTTGAAGTGGATGTTGTCAAGTAATGCACAGAATAAAATTCAGATATGAACAAAAGTATTAAAACCTAGACCTTAGACATAAACCCTGCATGAAAGAGATGGCCTTTCTAATACCTGTCCCATCTAGAATATTCCTCTCAGCAATATTTGGTACAAAGCAGCAGTTATCCCCAAAAATCTCATACAACGTGATACATATTATAATAGGGTTCATTTAAATATTTTCACTTATAATATATAAAATGTCAATTCAATTAGGCAGCTACCATTATAGCTTCCTAGTGATAGTTTGCTCCACAGATGTGTGACCTAGCACTCTTACTATTTGTTACTCTGGGAAAAAAAGTGTCACTATTGCATTATATAAGGGACCATCAGAAGGTAAGAAAGCTGTTAGAGCTGTGGTTTTCCACCTATTTAAACTCATGGACCTATAAAGCATCTCAAATAGAGGTATGGATCCCCAGGTAATGAATTTAAGCCTAATGACAATAGCCTCGCTTTTCTCATTACCTTCCACAAACCTTTAGAAATAGCCCCTGGACCGTTGGTCGAAGACTATTACTTGAGGGCAGCGAAGAATTACATGCTGACACATACAGTATTGCTGACCGAGTCACGAGCTGAATAATTACACATATTGCAGCAAAGCAGAAACTCCTGTGACCAGCCAGCCCTAGGCTCTGTGCTGGTATACAGGTACCTGTGTGAGCAACTGCCCCAGCAAGCAGTGACAGTGCAGTAAAGGAAACTACACAAAGGTGGTAAATTGCACACAGAAGTGTTTGCTGGGTTAAAGACCTAAAAAAGAATGCAGAGTGAGAACTTTTAACTCCCACCCCCTCTTAGCAAGTCACCAACACATACCTGAAGAACACAATTAGTCCCGTTAATTCAGTCGAAGCCATTGTTCCTGATCCATTTGGCCCCTGAACTAAGGCCTGACTTGGAAAAGCGTTGATAAAGCCCTCGCTTGTTTAAATTTGTTTTCCGCTTACTCATAAGTAAATGTAGACCGGACAAACACAAAGCACGTTCTCCTCACTGCTCTTCCAGCAGCTCCACCGGCCCAGTCACGCTGGGCCCTGGCCCCTCAGCCCCACAAGTTTGGAGCCATCATCATGGCTTGCCAGTGCTGGGCCAGCTTCAGTGGGGCTTCTGGGACAGATGGAGACCCCACTCTACAGCCTCCCCAGACTGAGAATACAAAAATGTTTAAGAGCCAGCCTGCCTGAAGACAACCCCTCTGCCCGGCCTCAGGCACCCACCAGGCAGGGGGTCAGCGCAGTGCCGCCCTCACAGGTGGCCAGTTTCCTTACCAGGATCACACACAGCTGCTTGACAAGCTGAGCCTGTCCTAGTGCATCACCCAGCGCTTCTCATGGGGGCGTCACCACATTAGGTGGCTCGCCTGAGAAACCCCCACAGCTTCTGCTAAGAGGTGGTACCACAAAAAAATGCCCAAGTCTCTCCAGGCCAAGGGGAGAAAGAGACGCCATGTCATGCCTCAAGCTAACAAGGCATTTCATTTCCTCAGGCAGCACAGCTGAGAGCTGCACAAACCAAACAGACACTGGGGAGATCCCTGCAGCACTAGCAGGTCCCACGCCACCTCCTGGACCAGGGGAGCTCCCCACCTGAGGAAGGTGCCACATCTGCACCCACAGAGCCACACTCAAAGGCACACAAGCAGCAACACCTCTCATGCTCCTGCCTCACTCTCCCCTCACCATCCTGGTGACTCAGGCATCTTCTGCTTGACTTCACACAACCTGCCGGCGAGGGGGCCTGTACCCAGTCCAGGACACACCACTGAAGCCCACACTGCTGGTCCAGCCTGTGGGGGGCACAGCACCTGGTCCTCAGCCCTCGGGGACACCCCAGCACCTGGTCCCACCAGCCACAGGGGACTCCAGGTGCACAAAAGCAGGCCCTGTGTTGCACCACAAGGCTCAGCCCAGCACATGCCTTGTTCAAATGGCAGGCCAATCCTCACCAGAGACACAATCCTATAAGACTGAACATGGGATCCTGGATAACAGGGTCCATCAGCACAACAAGGAGTGAACCAGCACAAGGGGACGCCCCAGAGAGGGGACTGAACACCACTACCCCTCAACAGAGCTCAGGAAAGGGCGGAGCTGAAATGGCCCCCAGGTGTGGGCACAGGGAGGCCCCAGGTGGGGCCAATTACAGCTGTTAATTAGGGCTGGCCCCAGGCCAGCACCACCATCAGCCCCATGGGATGTGTGGGGCCTGTTCTTCCCATGGAGATATGGAGGAGCTGTACCTGGAGCGATGCTTCCCCCCTGGTGCCTCAGCGGCCACCCACGGCAGGGATCACTGGGCTGAGGGATCGCATCCATGGCAAATGGCACTGCCGGCATCCAGCGGTCAGGATCCGGCCCTGCGATGGCAGGGCTTGAGTGAAGTGTGGTGTTTCCTTTTCCCTCAAGAAAACTTCAAACTGATAAAAAGCAAACAAACCCCCCCATAAATTTTCTCAGGATTATTTAGAACATTCACTTGGCAGAAGAAATTAACATCTAGGGGCCTTAAGTATCTTCCCCCTCCAATAGTAAACAGCTACTGAAATAAATGAATTGTCAGGAAAAGAGCAAGAGAAAAGCACTCAAAATCTCCACCCCTGCAGCAACGCTTCTGTCTCTCGCTTGCCTCCCTCCTCCAGAAGCCACCAGCACCCGCAGCCGGCTGAGGCATCCTCCTGCTCATCTCCTCAGCTTCTTGTCCTCACCCCAACCCACAGCCCTGCGGCAGTGCCCAGGCACTTTTCATGCCCACTGAAAGTATCCTCCAGCCATCTTTAGCAAGCCTTGAGTCCGGAAATACTTAGCAAGCAAGGACCAAAGGTCTGATCCAGGCCCACCATCTTCAGATGTAAACGGTCTGCTGTGCTGCTTCAGATAAACAAAAAAGAAAGCAATGTGAAGTTCACTTAGGGAAGAAACCAAAATTAAGACATTATTAAGACATTAGACAAGGTAGATGTTTCAGCCCTCCTCCACCATGAAACAGAAGCACCATGGGATGTGGGGTTTAGGAAGTAGAATGTGGGTTTAGGAAGCAGGGTGTGGGTTTAGGAAGCAGGATGTGGAGTTCAGGAAGCCGGATGTGGGGTTTAGGAAGCAGAGCTGCAAGGGATGTGATGGCAGGAATGGTTGGGTACTGGGCTGGGCAGCTGTCCCCCTCAAGATCCTGAAGGCCTGTAATGGAGGCTACCCTGCAGGTAGAGAGAGGAGCTGGGCCTCAGGCAATGAAGAGATTTGTAAAGTGGCGCAATGGAAGAGTTTCACCTTTAAGAAGGAAGAAGACCCTTGTTCCTAATTGTGTGCCAAGGCACGTGATGGGTTAACTCACCAGATTGTAATGTGTTTAGACTAGATATTTAGATAAAGCATTTGCAAGATTGGGTTACGTTAACAAGATTCCTGAAATGTGTACACTCGCTGGGAACATAATATGGAAATCATAACCATGTAGCAATAACATAATATGCAAATTAGGTGTGTTGGGTCATAAGAGGACAGGCTGAATGAACAGTGCATTCCCAAGGATGATATTTTTAATATTTCTTGATCATCTTATTCAATCAGGCCAAGAGTTCACAAATGTGAAAGTGATAACAAGCCCCTACAAGGTTTGTGTCATTAGAGGGCTCTTTTGGTGGCACTAATGAAGCAGATTACTGCTGCTTCTATAACTTTCCATAAAATTCATTCTTGTAAAAGTAACTACTGTTGATCAGTCTCTATAATCTCATATCTATAGTCTTGTATCTGACAGTCAGCCCTTTGCTTTGGCCTTTTTGTGTTTGGCAGAATATATGGAAAAGAAACCAATAAAGCAGAAGAAGCAAAACATGTGGATGGAAGTTGTCTCAGACAGGTGAGCAGGTTCACCTCTCATCTGGTGGGGCTGACTCCATGCAGTATAGCCTCTGAGGTTTTGCCTCCAGGGCCTGTTACCTACCTCTGTAGATACTTTACTGGCAAGAGAACCCAAACAGAAAGCTAGTACTACATATTTCAACAGCAGAAAGTTCTCTGTAGTTTCCAGACTAATTTGTCACTTCATTGTGTGTCATTTCTCATAATATACCCCTTTGAATCACATAAAGTAATTCTTCTCCTCTTAGCATTAACACCCCCCAAATATTTGTAGTCTGTTAGCACACCCCCACCTTCATCATCTCTTAGCCACATTTAGCACTTATAATCTTTCCACCTAAATCAGTCCTGAAGCCATCCTAACAATTTTTGTTGCTCTTCTTTGAACTCCTTTCAATTTGTTGAGATGCTTCTAGGAAAGTTTTCTGCAAAGCTGGATATGATGGTTTTAGGTGCGAATGCATCAGAACTGTATAAAGTAAATCTATTACCACTTTGAGCTGCAATACGGTACTTCCATATATGCAGCCCAAAACCATATTGTCACTTTTCTGCAAACATGCTGCTTTACAAATTAATGTGTAATATCCTATCTCGGGTCTCAGAGTGATCTCCAGGCTTTTGCTTCTTTCTGAGTGGCATGAGTTCCAGATTATTTTCATATCTTGCTTTTTCCATTAGTAGACAGATACAGAGCTCACAGGCTCAGAAAGTCTCAATAGGAGGAGCATCAGAATACACTATAATAATCATGAAAGGCAGCTTCAATGTATTATCCGAAGTCTCCATGGCGTTTTGCCCCCAAAGAAAAAATTGGTTGAGCTAAACCCTTGTTTAGTTTCTGTGTGCACAGAGATTACTCCTGGGACAGCAAAGGACCACCAAATCCCACAATCACGCGGTCCTGAGACCACTGTGGAGCAGCATCCATCGCTATGTACAACCTATAGAGCCTTGGACTGTGTGTAGCTGCATTCCCACGGTGAAGGAAGCCGCTGAGCCTCCAGTTACAGGATCACAGGGAGACACATGGTACAAAGTCTTGCTGACGGATGGTCAGATTCAGAAGACAGTGAGGACACAGTACTGGAGCGTGGGACTCAGAGGTCACCCAACTAAGACATAGGACAAAGGATCCCCCCAGCCCTGTTTAAAAGCCTCCCAACCTTGCCTTGTCGGTGAGGTGGAAGTCTCCTCTCTTACCCTGGACTGACTGCTGCCCACTGACTGTCCTGAGGCCCCCTGAGAAACCAGTGACCTGTGTGTTCCTGCTGTGGGAGACCAGGACTGTCACGTGCTGGCCATCTCTGGCTCTTCAAAGTTAGGGAACCTTATGAGTTACACGGTGCCATTTGAATGGGAAGGCACGGGGTCAGTGCAAAACGGGCAGCAGATGAAGGCTGGGTTAAATAACAGGCTAACTTAAAAGGACAAGCGTAAAAATAACAAAATGGGACTAGGGAAAAGGACAGAAAGGAAGGGAGCAGAGAAGAGCAGGATCAAAGGAGCAGAAAGAATAGCAGTATGGAGGCAGAGAAGAAAGGCTGCTCAGCCCCAGACTGTCACGCTGCAGGGCGGCAGACTGCATCAGGCCATCAGGAGCACGATCTCCCGTCACTCATGAACACGATCCAAAGGAAGCCCTGGCAGCTTCCAAAGGGACACCCTCTGCATTTCAAACACTACTGACGCAACATGGAGGAGCCCCAGACTGAGCAGCTAGTAGGTGAGTAGGTGTTTGAAGGCAATAGCCAACAGCCATTTCTACTGAGATAAAACCTGGCCACACATTGGTTGGAGAAGCCAACAAAATCTCATCTCTCTCCAGAGAGAAACTGAGCAACTCCAATAGCGCTGTCACAGTAATACTCCTTCCTTTAATACTGCACTCTTTACTAACAGATTTCAAAGTGCTGTGCAAAGGAGGTATCTCCATCACCGATAACAGCTGAGTAGGCTGAGGCTCAGGGGGGTGAAGTTGCTTCCTAAGGTGGTCCAGCAGCAGACCAGGGAATAGAGACCAGCCACCACTGTCCTCCTGTAGTGCGCTAGCTGCAAAGCAAAGCAATGCTTCCTGTAAGCATCATCTGCTCCCCTCTCTACTTAATGGGGATCACTTCTCCTTCAGACTGAAGAATACGCTTCCTCCGGTTTCTTACAGTTACCCTGGTGACAGGATAAAAGCCAGGTGACACTCACTCTTTGCCTTTAATATTCATCATCAGAAGTGAGGAAGGTAGGTATGGTGAAGGGGAAGGACCAGAGCCCTCGCAGGAAGAGAGATACCCCGCTTACCCTGCGTCAGCCCAGCTTCCTCCTCCTCGCCTGACTGCTCAGCATGCTAAGTGTGTGACAAGTGGATTAAAATAACATTTAAGACAAGACTTAACACTCATTAAAAAGAGGTGAGATCTCAAAGCAAGCTCAAACTGCGTCCTTACCTCACCCTGAAGAGATGGAAGATGGCAGCTTGCTGCACAGATCGCTGGCGGTTTCTGTCACAGCCCGTCAGGCTGCCACATACGTACATTAAATACAAAAACGCACATGTCAAGGAGCTCAGGAGGGTGTTCAGAGTTGTGTGCCAAACACCATGTGGTACCCATGCTCAACAAGAAAAGCTCCGGGGCTAGAAACCCCAAAATCTGACCACATCATCCACTGGCCAGCTGATGACTTTGCAGAGCAGAGTCCCACATATTCCTCTCTTGCCCCTCACCCCGCTTTTGATCCCACAAACCCATTTTGCTTCGGAAGGTAGCAGATGGACACGATGATGAAGGCCAAGGAAAGCAAATGGGATTTCTCCAAGGCTTAGTATCACAGGGACCCACCAGTGGATTTGTCTGGGAAATACTGCTCTAAAATGAAATGCATTTGTGGTGGGAGAAAGCACTGCATAAAAGCAACTCCATCGTAGGAGATGTGCTCTTCATATCATCCTGTTCTAGCTTGCTTTACAGATAGCAGCATTTAACCAATTAACGATGAAGAGTCAGCCTAGTTATGGATGAATGGCTTGGATTAATCTTTTTTGTCTTGTGTATGATAAACACCAACTTGACAGCTAAATCCTGTCTGTAGAAACTTTATTAAGGATGATTATGCATGAGTCAGAAAGGACACAGCTTGACTTTCAGATCCCAATTTGAGTTTAAGGGCTGGCTGGTTAGAAACATCACCTTGAAAACCAAGTAAATTTGATCTGGATGCCACTGAAGAGAATAAATACGGAGCCTGGTGATGTCATTTTTCTCCAAAGTCACTTTTCTGTCTGCAGCAGGATTTTACCTTTATTTGAATGAAGACCTTCCTTTTGACTTTTCTTGTCTTTGCATTTTATAAACTATGTCAGAAGAAAAAGAAAGCAAAAGAAAAAAAAAGATAATTGTCAGGTTTGTGCAATGACATTCTTAGCTGTGACACCACATATAGCTGCAGATGACAAACCAGTAAAAGTTATTTATAGGGTCTTTAAGTTGAGCAGATAGAGGTCAAGATGTTTACTTGACCCATTGCTACAGTCAATGGGCCGGAGGATGTTTTAGAACCACAGTGGGGTGAAATATTTACAGACCCATAATAAATAATAAATTGTGTTATTTTCACGTTATGAAAATTTAATGCATTTAATTTTCAAATTATTCTTGCCTTTTTCATATTCAAAAATATAAACTAGAAACTGCCAACCAAAAAGATACTTAGTGTCAAATTAAGTGTGCAAGATCAAGCTAGCAAAAGTAAAGATGCTGTTTTTAGTAAAGAATGATCCATCACATACAGTTTGCTAAATGGAACAATCAGGGAAAATTAAATTTGAATCAAGCCAAATAAAATTTTTAAAGCTTTTCAGTGAAATGTTAAGCCAAAAAATTTAATTTTAGGTCAACCCAGAATGTTTTGGTCAAACCATAATGAAATGCTCTGACTTTTGATATTTTTAGCTAGATCAATTTTCCTTGAGAAATATCCCTAAAAAATGAAAGTGTATTTTAAGAATACTAAAAATTGTCATCGTTTCCCCAATGGTATTTTTCGTGCTGAAAAAAAAATTACTTTTTCTCCCCTTTGTTTCCCTTGACCTTTCCTTACCTTCTAACACCATGGTGACTATTTTGTTAGTATACTCAACAAAAATCTCAAGAGCCTTTGATTGTCCCTCAAATTGGTAAGCTTACCTCTTATGAAAAAAGGTATTTGACCAGCTCTGCAATGCCAGTAATTCAACCACGTCATAGAGACGTCATCTTTCTTTTTTCTGTATGTCTGATTACATTGACTTGAGGCTTTATTCAAATTAATAACAGTGGACACAAGAGTCTACCTTTCTCTTTGTTCCCTGGGTAGACCATTACTTGGGCTATTTAGGAAGGAAGGATGCTTTTACAGCTACAGCATAATACTAGGCGTCAAGATAGTTGGACACAATTCCAGCTCTAGCTCAGATTTTTGTGTAATTGCGGACAAGGCATCCTGAGTTTCTTGGCAAAATAGGAAAACAGAATATCTAAATAATGCTTTCGCTGTTTAGATTTTATGCTTTTAGGCAGTCTTTTTCCTTGCCACCTTAGTCAACCCAAAATTAGATACACAGTCCTTAACTGGGGAATAGGCCTTCTGTTGGGACCCTTGGTAGAAATCTCATGCTGAAGCTCAGTTTTAATGCTTTTGAGGTAGATTTGGTTTATCTTCAGTTCTGCTCCTTGGAAGGGGGAAGCTGCATATTTTCCCCATCAGCAGAGCTTTCCCTAAGCTGGCAGCACCATTCCCGGCAACCTGTACTCCTCCAGTTTGGTGGTGCACTTCTCATTTACTGAAAGCACTGTTTGCTTCAGCTCTCCCAAGCCCCGGCTGCCCGGATGAGCTGTACCTCAAGGATTCCCACCTGACACCTCCCACCAGTGCCACACGAGCCACATGCTGCATCAGCAGATGCTAACGGAGGGCTGCAGCTCCTGCAGGCTCCCCCTGTATACCTATGCCATGCTGGAGCTCCACTGAGGTCCGTCAAGATACTCCTGTCCACGTTTTCTGCTCCTGTCGGAGAATCCCTTTCAGTAAGGATCACTACCTCCATACCGCCTCCCTTGATGTTGATGGTCTGGGGACACAAACACCTCCGAGCAACCCATGTTTGGGCTCACTCTGAAAACCCAGTTAGCAAGAGCAGCAGAGCCTCCTTGGCCTCTGCTCGGCGTTTCTGCACGAGGAGCCACATGAGACATTTTGTGCCCCAAATCACCCCCATGAGGAGCACTCAGGGTGCTGGGCAGGGGCGTTCCTACGGGGGTGACCAGACATCAGGATCCAGTTCATACCCCTGACTGCAGGACCGCACACAGCTGCAGAAGCAGCCAGGGTGCAGGCACGGAGGAAGACTTTCCCCCAGTGCAAGGAGAGCTATAAAGACATGATTAACTAATGGCAAACGGTCGGGCTGCAAGAAGGCACTCTCTACTGCTGCTTTCCCATAGCTCACAGAGGCATTTCAAGCCCAGTACATCTGTCAGGTCTTGGGGAGAGGAGAGTGTTGGAAGAGGGAAGGCTCTGGGGACTTAGCAGCAGGCGGTAGGCAACGTGTCGACCAAGATAAATGAATAAATAAAGCACAATCAAAATTAAATATCTCAGTTAATAAAACAGGGGCTTTCAGCTGATTCAAACTGAATGTCTACTTTTGGTGGTTTGGTTCTGAAAAAAATGCGCTATTTTGACTTTCCAGATCAGTTCTTGCAAGCCTTCCCCAGCTTGGAAATCTGCTGCCTGTAGCTTCAAGCAAAACGGCCCAACTGCTCTCCCTCCTCCTGGGCCATGGCTCTGGCTCTGCCTCTCACCCCATCTGTACCCCAGCAAAGCCAAGTACCTCTGGGTAGTCGTATCACGTCTGATGATGGTGCTCTGTGGCTCGGAAAGACCTGGCAGACAGCATCCCTATTTGTCCAGAGTGATACCCTGCGTAGACCAAGGCTGAGCATGTTGTCACACCAGCACACTAGGTAGAAACGAGGTGTTGAGCACAGCCTGGGCTGGGGGTCTCTGCCCTGCCTCAGCAGAGACAAGGGCAGGGGCTTCCAGAAAGGCTTTGTGCCACCTTTGTAACTCCTGAAGACGGAGGCTGTCTGGGGAGCAGGACCGTCCCATGCGCAAGGCAGGGCAGCCCCAGAGACTGCTCTCATTTATGCAGGCCTGAAATAGCTTTTACAGCTCTTTTACAGCTTGTGTTATTTTCATTCTCTGGAAAGTGAATAAGCACAAAACTTAAAGCCCGTTCTCCTTGCGCTTTTGCTGAGGTTTCAGTCCAGCCGTACTGACCCTGGCTCTGCTTAAGACTTCCCAAAAAAGCACCATTTGTGATGGTGGTTTGGTAATGCAGACAACTGTCTGCTAATAATTGACTGAGACCAATACATTTCACGTAAGCCACTTATGGTAATAACTTTTGGTCACTAGTGATGTGAGCAAGGTCAAATTAAAACCCATGGGCAAGAGACAGCCTAGTCCGTTCTGAGTCCCCTAGGACATCCGTTCTCCAGTGGTGATAACTGAAGTAGCAGGGTGGCTTGCCGAGAAAACTTAATTTGCAAGCAAGGAGCTTGTGTGGGGCTGTCAGCAATGTGACTCTGCTGCCTGGAAATATTCTGAGCAAATATGATAAGAAGAAATTGGCCAGCACCAGGGTTTCAGCACCATGTCACTCCCAGAGCTCTATTTTAAGGGTTTCAGAGAGATTTAAGTGGCATAAAAAGTGAATTTTTCCCCAGAGACAGAAACTGCCTATCCCAAAAGCAAAACAAACACCAAGTAATTTTAACTTATTTTTCTCTTTTACCTGTCTCCTCTCCCTTTAACTGTTTACATACCTTGCTCACTCTTCCAAAATGAAATGAGGTCTGAACCGCATGTTCCATAATATCAGTGTACTAAGAAACAAAAACTGACCATCCATGACCTGAATTATAACTGAACGCCCCCAATCATGAAGCAAAGAGTTCAGCTCATCTGTGTTTTAAAATGAAGGGATTCTTCCCTTCTTTTCACTTCTTGCAGAGCACAACCGTGAGACGCCATCTTCTCCAGAGGCCACCAGCTCCTCCTGCAATAGCCCAGAACCTGCTTCTACAAAGGAGGTGCCGAGGGCAGATGTAGGAGCTCAGGAGCTAAACATGGAGCCCAAAAGGGCTTGTTCTGAAAATGCAGTTATACAGGTTACTTGAAAGGGGCTGGGCAGTGAACACTTCTGAAGTTTTGGCTAGCAAGTGCTGATTCCCTGAAAATTGCATCCTGTGACTATCTGCAGGCCAGGGAACAACCATAAATGAAGTTCTGGCTTTTTAATTGAAATACGGCATCGATCTCTGCTTTCCCATAAGGTACAACAGCTACGTAGGAATTTTTAAGTGACATGATGCAGCATGTCTGTGTTTAAAATAATAATAATAACAATCTTATCTCAAGCCCGCAGGATGCTGAGAGGTTCAGCCCTGGGTGAAATGTCACCCTTGCAGAGGATAGGCAGAGGAATTTGTGTGCAGTGGGAGCTTGTGATCTGAGCACAGGGGTTTAGAAGAGGGCTGCATTTCGTGACCTACAAAAGAGAAAAAAATGAGATTTACATTCCAAATGTGCTGAGCAGCCCTTTCCCTTTAGTTATTAGAGGCACTCGGCATATAATTCATAATCGCCTAATGGCAGGGTGGTGGGGGGAAGGGCACCATCGCCGTTCAACATCAAAATCCCTCCAGGAAGAGCAGTAACTGGGTTGTGCTCTTCTTTATATCGTGACACTAAATTGCTGGCAGGAAGATACCAGCAAATATCAGAATAAATAATTCAGTAAGTGTAACGGAAGGTCACAAAGGCTAACAAACATGTTTCTGTTTCCTCTCCTTTTCTCTCTCCCTACCCTTTATTTACATGCTCTTCTAGTTTCCCCCTCTCGAATCTCCCTTTTTTGTGCAATAAATACTTCTCCCCTTATTTTTTTCTTGTGTACACAAAAATATGGCTTAAAATGCAGCTTTCCCATTTTCCTGCTTTCTAGCCACTGTCATGCTCGTGACGGTTTTCCTCCATCTGCCCTTCCTCGCTATCTTTCCCATATTTTCTCTCCCTCTTTCATTGCCTGCTCCTGTCATCACCCACCACATCCCTTCTTGTGGGACAACTGACGGCGCTGACTTGCCAGGATAAGCTCAGCTCTGAGTACGCTACAGTAAAACGCTGCCGAAGTTGATAAAATCCTCTTGGCTTGATCTCAGAGCAGCAAGAGACTATGGCCCTGCGTTAAGAGTGCTCCTGGGTTATTGCATTGCTACACCACCACATCCACCCAGTTACCCAAAGCGCGCCAAGGATGTGTGCTT
The DNA here is from genome assembly GCF_964106895.1 of Numenius arquata. NCBI lineage: Eukaryota > Metazoa > Chordata > Aves > Charadriiformes > Scolopacidae > Numenius > Numenius arquata. Next base: position 69,500,735 of record NC_133577.1, read on the forward strand.
TGAAGTGGCTGCGTTTATGGCTCTGCGTACTGACACACATAAAATACTGCAAGTTTTGGTCTACGTTCAGAAAAGCCAGAAAACCCCTTGGCTGACACATAAAATCTGAACTCTCGGTGTCAGGCACTCGTTTTCCAGTGCTGCAACTTGTGTGTAATGTTAAATCACAAATTATGAGCCCAGAAGGCAGCTCTGTGATTATTCGCTCAGATATCCAGTAGACTACAGGCCACGGGACTGTCCTGAATTCATTTCTGTTCCAAAGATATAATCTAAGTATTCAAAGTGTTTTCAATGGAGAATTTGCCACCTCTGAGAACAGGCTGTTCATGGGGTTAATGCCTTCCCCGCTAAAATGGTTGGCCTTATATCTTGTGTGAATTCAGCTGGTTTAACCCCAGCCTTCCACTCGTGTTGAACCCGGTATCTGCCTGCTAGATGCAGAGTCCTCTCCAAGCAGGTTGCCTTTCCATACACAGGTTTTATAGCCTGTGATAAAGCCACCCCTCAATCTTCCCTTTGTTAAGCTTGTCTAGCTGAGCTCCTTAAGCCTTGCGTTACAGAGCGTGCCCTCCTCAATGGCACCGTCACTTCTACCCTGAACCCTCTCTGCTACCTCAGCCCTGTGTGTGAGTGCCAAAAATGGACCAGCCACAAAACTTAACGTGAGTGCAAAACCAATATTATTTGGCTTATGAAGCCTTTGCTGCCCAGTGGAGCGCTACGCAGGGATGATGTCTGGGCCACCTGTGTCCCAAGACATCATCGTTCCAAGACATCATTTGCTTCCAGTACAGATGCTAGGACAGATCAACTATATCTATATGCCGTCTCACTGTCCCAAACACAGGTACCTAAAGTACACATTGCTTCTGTCCACTCTACAAAGCGATACAAACCATTTCCACAGAGTTACCTGGTTCTCATTGTTATTCATCACTCCCCAAACTATTATTAGTATACTTTATGGATCACTTTGTCATGTCTTTTTGTCTAGTTCTTGAATAATAATGGTAACTACCCTAATGCAAAAAACCTGTTACCTGTAGCACCCTGTGAAATCTGGTTTATGTCTCTAGAAAATTTCATTTTAAACTTTATAATTTAGCCAGCTTTTTAATCCGTATAATGTGCATCATGTTGGTTTCTGTAGCCTATTAATCAAAATGTCATCTGATACTGAGTCAAACGCCTAAAAGAAGAGAAGAAATATTCAATCAAGACTAGCACCTTTATCAACAAAAATTAGTTTAATGACATCTGTTGTTATAAATCTATCTTGATTAGCATTAGCTAGCATATCTGCATTTAATTCTTTATTAATTTTTTAATTAATTACATCAGCTGCTACATTACTTTTCCCAGCATTGCTCTATTTACACTTTTCAAGAGTTTGAATAATACCAGCTTTCTCCTGCATCTTTGATATTTCACCAGTATCCTGACAAATTCTGAAAAATCACCGTTTATATGAATTAAGTCTGGAAATTTCCTTAGCCAGCTCTTTTAAAATGCTTGGTATCAAATTATTCAGATCTATTAAATTAAAATGACTGACTTTATTAACTGTGCTCTGCCAGTCTAAATTACTGCTGGAGAAGAAAGCATTTTGTTGTCATCATATGGCAAGAATAACTCATCTAGCTTTTTTCCAAAAGAAGAATAAAAATAATTATTAAACATATCCTTGATTTCCACTTATTTTCTTAATTATTTCCATTTGGCAGGAGACAAATCCTATTGTTAGCATTTCTATCATTAGCATGCTTTGTTATTGCAGAGTATATAATAATAATTTACTTGAAGTTTCTGCTTTTTTAATAGCTTTTGGCGCCTTGTTTCCTGTAGTAACTCAACTAGACATGGCTTTCCCTCCTTCCACTTCTTTTCCTATCTAGTTTTTAACATTCCTAGTTTCTAATTTCCAGGTATTTCAGTATGTTGCCCTTTCTTCTTCCTGCATGTGAGAACAGGCACATTCACAATTTATATTTCCTGTTACTTCTGCTTCCCCTCATAATGAAGTTATTGTAGTTTTTAACAATATGGTCTTCTTTTCTCATAGATATCACCATGGGTTTTTGCAGACATAGTAAAACGTTCCAAATAATTTCTCAATTACCTGCTCAGATTGTTTAGATTTTATCTCCAAATTAATTTGGTCCTTCATCATTTTCAGCTTTGTGAAATGTTACACGGTTCTTTCTCCTTTTGCTTTCAACCTTCAGGGCTTTATTCAACCTTCAGTACGTCTGCACAGTTGGGTGGGATCCGTTTTTCAAGAGGCAAATATCTGGAACTACTTGATATTTGCCTGTCTCTGACTATGCAGTTGCAGACATTCAGGGCAGGGAGATGCTCATGCAGAAGGGATAGGAACACTCCAAATCTACTCTTCCAGTGCCAGACCAGCAAGAATAAACTTAACAACAGGCCTGAACGTGCCATCGTGTCACCATACGGTCTGACATTCCCCCCCTCCCCCGCCATGCTGTTAGCCCCGCGCTGACCCCAACAGTCAGCAGCCTGGCTTTAACTTAAATCCCCCATACACAACTATAGAGTCATCAAAGTGTACTTAGAGCCACGAATCTGTGCTGAAAGGAACAATTTAAGTGAGTTGAGCAGAATGATTTAAGTCACCCCTAGCTATGCAGTGCTCTGCCACCCATGGGTAAAGCAGGCAAGTTTTGTAAGCGAATCCTTTCCCAGCACACGGGCTTAGTCATCAGTGAAAGCTGCTGGCTCGCTCCCATCCCAACCGTGGTTCAGCTACTGCTCGGAGGTCAGCGCTGCAGGCACTTGATAAAGCTTCAATTAAGTGCTCTTCTTGCAGCACTGGCTGATTTACACATCTTCTGCCCGCATCGGCCATTTTGCTGAATAAGCCCGCATAACGGCAAGGAACCGCCTGCACAGAAGTGTCGAACTTTCCCTGCCGATGGCAGGAATTCGGCTACCTCAAGCCTGGGCATCATCAGGCAGCTTAAAATAAATAATATTCAAATGAAGTTTTTAAAAGGGGCGGGGAAATAGAGCTGCAGAGGGCATAGTACAAATATTACTATAGATACTTCAACAGGGCAATTAATGATACATGGCATATCTATTCCAGACAGTCTCTGAGCTGTATTTCCTTGTGGAGATGAGCACGTCTGTGTTGAGATGCTACTGCGGATGGGATGGTATAAAAATTTCAGTGACACGAGCATCATGGTACGCTTTTCCAGCCTGTGTAACAGCCCCCCAAAGACATAACAATCAAAAGGCCTGACCTTACCTGCTTATTAACGGGGGGTCGCACTTAACTGCAGTGAACAGTTCTTGTACCGAAGCCTTGCACTCGTGTTCAATTGCTTAGGCTACAAGTTAAAATGGGAAGTGACTCGTAATGATTGCAAATCCCTCCGGGAAAAATGAAAAAGTAACAAGCGTAAGGCGATGAAAATGATTTGGTCGACACAACGTGCATCAAGGAAGATGTGCGCTATTTATTTGTGAGTGACACTGTTTGAAAGGGAACGTTTACATTTGGAGCTTTCACAGAAGAAATGAGTTCTTCAGAGACAGCGATATTAGAGGTATATTGGACTATTTGAGGAAAGGCCCAACATTTTCATTTGTGAAGGTAGTTACATAAATTGATATAAAGTCAGATTATTTTTCCTTGGACTTTTTTGGGCAGTGGTTCAGAATAACAACCTTAAAAAATTCACTTGAAAATTTATCAGCCCTGGCCTTTTTCCTTGCCAGGAGTGTAGTAAAGAAACAAATGAACATCATTTTATTCCCTCCTCAGGAAAAAATACATATCCTAGCCAAACAGGCAAGTGGAATTTGGCAAGACTGCATTGTTGACATGCTTTTATTATACCAACAAACAAAACGTTAACTGCAAGTGTTACATGGCACTTGCCTTGTATGTAGGTCATTTTCTCTAGGCAAAACTCCTGCTCAACTCAAGGAAGTATTTCAGGGGACTCACATGGTAGTGAACCTCTGCAAGGAGTGATTAGTAAGCCCCTGGGAGGTTTGGTCTAGAAGGCCTTTCTCCATTTTTTCCTCAAGTCTTTTCACAAGCAAAAATTAATGCTGGGCAGAAATTTGTGTCCCACTGAAGTCTAAGGCATGCTTGCTTCCAAATTCAGCAAGACTGACTCTGCTCCCCTGGACTTAAAAGCAGTTTTGCTTGAGCAAGAACAGAGTAAAAGCTATGTGTGATCTTCAGCACATTGCCCTGGGCTAACTCCAGGGAACATGATCCTCTCAAAGCCCAGCTGCAGACATGAGAGCTTATTTAAGACTACTTTAAAATGCAAATTACACCAGCATGCTCATCATATGCCTATAGATCCACTAACATGGAAATATGCACAGTCCAGAAGAATCCATGATCTGAGGAGGCTCACCAGAGCCAGGCCGCTGAGAGTTAAGAGTGAAAATCCCAGATAAGGGTCCATCCTGATCTTACGCAACGAAGAACAGACTATCAGCATGGATTTACTCTATTTTTTCATGTTTTTCTCTATTTAAGTCAGAACCCCTAACCTGTTTTTAATATGGAATTTCTACAGATTCACCAACAGAACAACGGACAGGCAGCTGTGAATTGCAAGGATATAAATACGTCTGAGGGCTGTGGCGGCCAGAGCTGATACAGCAAATGATTACTCTACCAGATTACTTCGCAGCGCTGCATTTTGAAGAAGCAATCTGATTGCTGATTATTCCAGGTAGCAAAGAGAAAAAAAAAAAAAAAAAGGCACTGTGGTTACTCTCACTTAATGATTTTGGTGACCTGAGCCTGTCCTATTGTGTTGGTGCCACCCACAGCACCAAACCCATGGCAACGTCCCAGGGCTTACACACTGGGCAGGGTTACACAGGTGCTAAGGCAATGGTCATCGGCAAAGCAGGAGCAGTTCTCCCATGGGCAGCAAGAGCCCACACAGGCGTAGCATTGCAGGGGGTCACAGTCCACACAAGGAGGGGGCGTGCAGCTGCTTCCCCACCACATGCCACAGAGCACAGGAGGCAGCGGGCAGTGCAAAGAGGAGTCATCAAGAGAGTCTTCCTCCAGTAAACTGTCCCACAGCGATGGCAGCAGAAGACCTGCATTGCCAAACATGAGGCCTCTGAGGGCGAGGGCGACAAAGTGACTTAGGCAGGCGTTGATGCTGCCTGGAGGCTATGACCTGTCTGTATTTCTAAAAGTGTGGGTAACCCTGGCCCTGCCTCCTCCCCCCGCTTCCCTTGCTTTTTGGTACAAGGGAAAGCCAGGGGTACCACAATCTCCTGGAGTCTTGTCCCCAGCCTGAGCTCATTTGAAGGGGTTAATTCCAACAGGCTCTTGCACCCTCTCACATACTCCTCCGAACACATGCCCTGTGCTAGTCACAACCTCCTAGCAAAGCTGTATGCTTTGATACAGCCTGTACTCTGCCCATGATGGCAGAAGGAACCTGTTCAGTTATCTGTCCTCGCCCCTGATGGAAACAAGCTGATCCCTGCTGTATTTTCAGGAGAGCTGTGTCCCATCTAATTGTAAATGTCACTCGTAATAGCTGTTTTTTCTTCCCCAAATATCTTTTGCAGCCCTGCGGTTGAAGTCATCTGAAACCTCAAGATTGGAGTTTGAATGGCCCTTGATATTATCAGTGAGCCGAGCCATTGCTCTGTGCCTCAGCCACCGTTTTCCCTTTCCATCGTTCACTGAGATGTACGCGCAAATCCAAAGGAACCAGTCAGTCAAATGCAGTGAAGCCATCAAACATACTGCTCCTCTTCCTCGGCGGAAGAAGCCTCGCTAAACAGGGGGGGATATCTAGGTAAGTGCAGCCGGTAGAGGGATTTAGAGCCTCCACAACGCATGACAAAGCTGTCATTAAAGCAATACAGCAGTACTGGGATCCTGAAAAATGCAAAGACAGTAGCGTAACCAATAAGGAGGTCTTGTTGTATTATAAATTATTCCCAGCATAGCACAGTATGCTCTTGAGCCTCCTGACTTCACTGTCATCTGCAAGGCTCGTATCCCCTTGGAGGAATTGCTGCGTTATCCAAAAGCCCAATTACGCAAACCTATTCAGGGTCCCTTATGGTGTTATAAGGCTCGTGCTGTATATTGATTTGTCTTCTCCTCCTCTCTGCCCGCCTCAGGGCCTCCTCTCCCATTTCATGTACATTGGCTTCCTGGATTTCTGAAGGAGTTGTTTCAAGGTCATACCAAGATGCTTTAGTATGGCTCAGCTATGAAAAATGTATGATGTGGCCCAAAATATTGTTTGAAAGCAACAGACCGAAAATAAGGCCTGAAGGAGCCCTGATTTATTTAAGATATAGGGGGATCTATGCACACTTTTAAAAACTGCCTGTACTTCACCAGTTAAAACAATGAGAACAAACGAGGCTGTGATCTGTCAAGTGATCCTTCGTCACTCCCAGCACAGGCCCATAATCCTTCAGTTGTGATTATGCAAAGGAATATTACATTGATCCCGTAAAATATCTCTGATTGGATCAACATTATTTTCTCTCGCATTGACAAGGTCTTACCAGAGAATGACTATAATTCCACTGCTAACACTGTCTTAGTGAAATCCCCCAATAAATCCTCCAAGCAGCACTGTTAGTAATACCTTTATTAGACTAACTAAACAAGATATTTATATGCAGGGCTTTCCAAAGGACTCTGGCTCCTGCTTCAGTTTCTGGAGAAAAACTTGATCAGAAGTGCTCTGCTGGAAGACTTGTCCCCAAGGAGGCTCTGCACAGATGTAAGTGGAAGGTGAAATTACCCTTTCAGGACTCACAAGGTTGGTCACAGATTTGCCCTTGTCCTGCCCGTGCTACAGTGAGGACCCAAATGCATCCTTGGCAAAAAAATCTCACAGGGAGTCTGGTTCACAGGCAGGACGGGAGTTCAGGGTCTCCCCACACCTTCCACAAACTTGCTGTCAGTACAACAGTTTGCTAATAGTCAAAGGGGGAAAATGGTCTTTATGTACCTGCTATCATTTCAATATTTGTTCAAGGCCAAATCCTGGCCTTCATACTCAACAAAAGACCTGCTCCCCTTCTAGCCACTGCTGTCTGATCACCGGCGCTTCCGTTCTCCTCCTCCTCTCTTCCCTTTCACTCTTTGTGTAATTCTCCCCTAATTTTGTCTCCATTTTCTTTTCTCCACAGCTCCAAGCTTTCAGTCCCGGTGGTTTCATTCCCACACTGACCTCCGCTTCATCACTGAAGTTCAATTGTCACCTTCTGGCTTGAAACACAATGCTCCAGTGAGAAGAACGGCAGACTCCAGTGATCATCAGTGATTACCATTTTTTTCAGGCTGCCTGAGTGCTCAGGTACTCGCTGCATCTCTGCTTTCCCTGGGTTCATTTCAATAAAGTTACCTCTAAAGCCATGAGAGCTACAAACATACCTCTGTCCTACCTTCCTAAACCTTTAAATAGGACCATAACAATCATGAATAAACAAAGTAGTGTGTCTAACATAGAACTCAAGCACAGCTGAAAGACCAGTGTATACAGCCGTACATCAATTAGCAGATGAAAAAGCTACAAAGACAATATATCAGTAGAAAAATATCAAACAAACAGCAGACAATATGCCTTCTTAAATCCTTTGAAACCGGCTTGGCATCTGTGATGGGTAAACTCTGGCTTTTATATGTTTCATGTGAAAACTTTCTCCGTATTTTTTACAGCAATATACTGAAATGTCAGAGGAGTCACTTCTCAGCTCCCAGGCCCTTAGAAACAAAGGAAAAATAATGGATATTAGCCTTTGAAAAGGAACAGCCTAATGGTAAAAGAAACTGTTAATGACTACGGAGAGGACTCCTGACCTATTTCCTCCATCCATTACATGTGCCCTCCACCTTCTGGTTCAAATATCTGTGCACCAGATGCCTAAACTGTGGTGTCAACTTTGAAAGTCATTGTCATCGCTGTGATGGATAGCAAAACTTTCTCAACTGAAAGCTTAAACTCAGGAGCACTGACCTGCCTTAAGGGGTGGATTCTGTGATAAATGCTACAGCTATGAAATTGCACCATACAGGCAGCCCAGTCTGCAGACTCTGATGGCCTTGGTTAACACACTGTCACGTTGATGGGATCCAAGATGCATGAGACAAGCTCAAGGACTCCCACCCATTCACCAACTAGGCTCCACCAGATCTACCAGAAAGTGTCTGTGACCTCTTCCAATGCCATGCAGAATGATATGCTCCTGCTCTGGAGGAGGGGTGCAGGTTAAACTGGCATTTTAGCACAGATCAAAGCCCTGGAAAGAAAGTATTGAAATGAATGGAGAAGTGCTCCTATCTGATCCTTAAATGTTAGGACAAAGTCCTACCCTGGTGTAAATTGCCACCAGGATGGATAGAAGTGGGGCAATTTGTGCCCTCTGAGAGCTGGACAGTTGGATCTCATTTCAAACACGGACACTGAAGACAAGTATTGAAACATTATCACAAGCAGCCTGAAAAGTCTTAGTCCCCTGAGGAGGTATTATTTGAGTCCCTAACTCACATGCCCAACAACTTAATTTTCTAGATGACATACAATTGTACCATCCCACCACAGCGATCAAGTGCAGGTCACCTCAAAACGCAGGTCCAAGAACTCCTAAAATGCCATGAACTACATACAAAGGGAGGAGAATCTTGAAAGAAGACAAGTCCTTCCAGTCACCCTAATGCCACCAGCCAAAAACTACACCCTGGCTGAAGTATGGCAACACTACCAAGTGGACACCACAACCCCTTGGCTTGAAGCAAGGCTGGCAGTAGGCAAAGCAGAGCTTGGGCATGAAGACTTACCCATGCCTCAGCACTGCAGGCAACTTTCTGCTAAGAGAAATCCTGCTTCTTCCACCTTCCTCTCTCTTTGTACTTGTATTCTTAGACACAAGCACAGGGAAAGAAGACTTTGGTGCTGAAGAGTTCATCTGCTCCTGCTGCTTCTTCTTCATTGGAAGACATTGACAGTGCGATTAGTTGCTGTGTCACAGGCAGGATGCTAACAGTAACTGATGAAGATGGGGAAAGATGTGCCACCGGTTCTGGTGTGGCACAGAGTGCAGGGACACCAGTAAGGACAGGACAGTGTTCCTAACAGTAGGGATAAGAGGGAAAGGCTGGGGGGACGGCAGAAGCCATCCCTGTAGTGCCATCACCATCAGTGTGAGGCCAGATTTTACACTCCAACCATTCAAGTAGTCTCTCCCTCCTTCCTTCAAAGGCACAAAAACAAGTTGCCCCACTTCTTCCCATGAAACTTCCTGTTTAAAAACCTCTTTCCCAGTTTTGAAACAAGTCCCCATGCTTTCCCCAAACAGAAGTTTCCAAGTCCTGAGGCCAAGATGCTCTGCAGCCACTTCATCACTGGGAAACAGGGGACCTTATGGAATGGCCAGTGTGAGACAGTGCTGTCATGCTCCCATCTCCACAAAGCTGATGCTACCTCTGGGCATCTGTGGCTACCTCTCCAGTTTCCCACTAGGATCAATGAATCACAAGGAATAGCATTTGAAAATTGAAGGCTCCTCAGGACACCAGGTAGGAAGGATTTCTCTTTTCGATACGAAAGGTTATTTCATAGAAAAAGGACAGATGACTCAAGTCTACATAAATGAGCACAGAAAACCATGTATCTCTGCCCTTGTTCCAAACCCTTAGCAGGGTATAGTGGCTTAGCATAGCATCCTTCCACCACAGATACACGGCTCCTAAGAAGCAGCTGTCTCGCATTCACACAGCTCAGTGCGCGAGGAGAAGACTTCACATCCAGCTGCTCCCAAGTATGTGACATACCCATAAAAGCAACACCAACAACCTCCAGTCTCCCTCCCTCGGTCTCTGCCATCACCCTTTCCAGTTCACCCGGAGCAGAACAGAGGCTGCTTTTCATATGGCTGTGGCCATTCCTCAACAAAAGTAGAAAACAAAACTGCCTTCTCTGATGCACCTTAGATTCAACCCTCCTTCTCCAGGTGCTCAAGGGCATAGCTGTGTAACAGTTTCTTCCAGAAACCTTCTTCCAGAAGGCACCTTTGCTACTCGGAGTCTCAGGCAAGGTTCCCCGAGCATCCCAGCTCATCTTGCTCCATACTGATTGACAAAGCCCAACTTCCACCTTTTCTGGGAGCTAGGTTATAGCCTAATAGGCTATCCCAGACTGTGCTTTCCTACTTTTGCTGCTTTCTGTTCCCTGTAAGACCTTTCCCCAAAACTCTTTAGAGGATTGTGGTTTGCAGCTGCACACACTGCAAAGCCCAGGAGTGGGAGCCTTTAGCCCTCATGAGCTGGTGGATCCTGTGGCAAAATCCTTCCCGCTATAAGGAAACTCACCCAGCATCACCAGCCAAATGGCTGAACATTTTGTGAACTGAAATACACATCTCATGGTAATTTAAATATGTGCAAATAAGAGTTTAATTCCGTTGCTGCCAGCCATCCCGCATGTTTAAATATAGTACGGAAATTCTCTTTTATTTTATATAAACTATTCTAATGAAGAAGTTGAAGGCTCTGCATTCTCCTGGCTTATGAATACAAATGGTTGAGAATTTAACAGGCCTTTGCTGTCGCTACGCTAAGGCAATAGGAAATGAAAGCAGACAAGGGAGCCAAGAAACAAAGGCTCTATTAACTGCATTATCTAAACGAATGATATGCAAAATGTGCATTAAGTGCACACAGTCCTCATCCCTAAGTCCTTCCTGGATGCGTGGGGTGTCACAAAGAGGAAACAAAGTGCAGCTCAAATCTAGGTGAAAGAGACAAAGCAGCTGGGATGGTGCAGCTGGATTTGTCTTAGGTCCGTTCACCCTCACCACACACCCGCAGCTGGTATCAGACAGCTCAGTGACAAACATTCCTTCCATCAGGTCCTGCTTGATACAGAGCTGCATATGCTCTTCCTTCGGGAAAAAAAAAAAAAAAAAAAGAGGAATTAATAGTAATAATAAATTAATCCTTCACAGTCCTATGGCATGTTTCACAAGGACACAGCACTAGAAAGGACCATGTTCATTTTTCTTGCATAGCAGGGAAGTATATCATATAATCTCCTCTTCCTAAATATATCCATCTTCATCCTTGAAACCTGTTAGAAGTGCTGTGCCCTCATCACTCCTTCCAGAGCCCCACTTCAGCACAGCTTCCAGCCTACATACAGTCATGGCCCTCACACAAAGAGGTTTCCCTGCTAATGTTGTCCTTAGCTTTCACACATCTTCCTTCTCTCCTATGTTTAATTCCATTTCCTCTGGATAACAATTATATTTGTAAAACAGATTTTCCATTTCTCTCCTCACACTTATAACCCCACCGTGGACCTGCTTCAGTTTGAGTTCATCTTTCTCAGAGGTGGCAGACAAGAACAGCAAGGATTTTAACAGAGAAGGCTTGATTAACACCCTGCCCACACCTTTAACTTTTCCCTAGCAGAAACATCTGACCAGCTTTGTTCTTTAATCACATCTGACTTTCTCCTGGTCATGGCTCTGCCACTCTTGTCTGCATTTGAAAACAGGTGCACCCTCATGAACCCCTTTGCCCTCGTCCCCACTAAAGTGTGCTCTGCACGTTGGGTGAAATTCAGGTATGCACCTTTCCCACCTTGAAAGGGAACTTGCTGCAGTACCTGGACAAGGAAGAAGCCATCTGAGCCCCAACCTTCCCATAGCTTGGATGTCTGGGGGACTAGAATTCTAAAGTGAAACACAGAGGGTATTTGCCCAACAATGAGGGGGGCAAAAATCTCCTTCTCTGGAGATTTTTAAGACTTGCCTGGATGCAGTAATGTGCTATAGGCAATCCTGCTCTGGCAGGGGAGTTGGACTAGATGATCTCTAGAAGGTCCCTTCCAACTCCAACAATTCCGTGATTCCGTGAATGTAAACACATCCTCCAGGACCAAAAGTTCACACTGAAAAGAAATTTCACATCTTTCCTATCACCCAGTCCTCAACATTACCCAGTTCTTCGTATATAATATTCCAGGCCTTCTTTCTCCTGGCGATGTCTCATTGTTGTGGCAGCAGCAAATGCCTTAAGCTCACTCTTTTGTGTGCAGCTCAGTGACGGCTATCACCTCCCCTTACAGACAACATAATTAATGACATTGTTAAATATGGGTGGTCCCCTGCTTCAGGAACTCTACTGTTGACCTTCATCTTGATACTCCTTGTCTCAGCACTTGTTGCCTTCCCTTGGCCAGTTCTTTAAACACACTGTAAATTGTGTACTAATTACCTTAACGTTGTAACAAACCATATCCTTAGGGACAGAATATAAAATCCTTTACCAAAATCCCGATAACTTAGGTTTAAGGCATTTCCTTGTGTCAAAATCCATTCATCTTCCTAGCAAAATATATCAGGGTAGTTTGGCACACTTCAAAAAGAAAAACATACATTGAATGTTTATTTCATTTCCCTCCGTGCATTTAATTAATCTTTCCTTTAGAGCTTACTTTAAATTCCGCTTGGTATTATTATGATCAAACTAAAAGGTCCACTGTGGCCCAGACAACTTTTTCTCCTTTCTTTAAATATAGATTTGCTACTTTTCATTCCTAATGTACCATCCTAATTAGACAGATTTATTGAAAATCCTTTTTACTGGACTTGCAATGTCACACAGCACATAATTCAGAAGTCTGAGATGGAAATTATCCAACTTCCCAATTTGAGCCCATTAAGCTATTTGAGTTTTTCCATTTTGCCCTGTTCCTGTTAGCTGGCTCCTTTGTCTCTCTGATCAGTGTAACATTCTTCCCTATCTCTTTAACCATTATGGAACATCGTATGAGCAGAACTGGGTAATTTTGAGGACTGGTGAATAGAAACGGGATGAAATCTAACACAAAACACCAGCTCATGCAGTTAGGGACTAACAATGAGAAATTTCTTTCCAACATGAACTTTTGTCCTGCAGGTTGTTTGCATTGTTGGGCAACTGTCCTATGTGTAAAACAGGAATAATTCCACTCTTCAGAAGTCCTTTATGGTTAAAGACCAAGAAGTACAGTATTCAGATACTGTCTCAATGGGAACCACCTAAGCAAATTATAGAAGAGTCTGTGGTAGTGACCTCTCTGCCCCTTAAGCTTTATGTTTTACTGTCTCCTCCATTCAGTCTTCAACCCTGTTTGACCCTGTCAGTCACCAAAAAGACAGGGTTTCATATTGCACTCTCCCCCCATCCTTCTGCTCCACTGCTTGGACCACTCCCTGGTCCCTTCCTGCAACAACCATCAGCCACCAACTTCACGCTAAACTCGCTTGGTCTTTCTGTCACCCCTGATCATCAGTATTAAGGACTTCTTGCCAGCTCTCAGCCTTTATCACCCTCTTTATCATTTCTTTCCTTTCTCCACATGCTGATGTTATCTATGCTGTACTCTTTCATTCATAGACCTTTTCCCCTGCATTCCCCTACCTGCTCCTGCCCTGCCATCCCAAATCCCAGCTGACCCATACCGGTTGCTCTCTGCTGCATCTCACACAGCAGAGCATCTCTGATGGGAATCCCACTGCCTGGCTAACTTTCTCTACTATAAATGCATTGTTCCCCCATTCAGTCCTGCTTATTTCCTAAGCTTACTACTCCAGCTCAGCTCAGTTAAATCTCAGACTCTCAGTCATAGTCGCTTCTTTGCCACATTTGCCTTATTCTTCAGACCCTCCCACCTCCTCCAGCCCCCACTTCAGCTGTTACACAGGATTTCACCCAGTTCTTCCATTAAAAAAATGGCAAAATACGATCTTCCTCTTCCAGTAGTTTTGCCTTCTGTTTCCTCTTCCCCTCCTACAATTCCTTCCTCATTCTTCTCTCCCACAGATGAAAAACCTCCTATGCAGCTCTCTTCCTTCATTGCTTTCATTTGCCGCTGAGCCAGTCTTATCCTATATCCTGACCTTCCTTATGGCCGTTCTTGTCCTCTCATTCTCTCTTCTCCTTGACCTCTTACGCCCCTCTGTATCTTTACTCTTATAACGCAAGTACCATTCAATCTCTTTCCTCTTAAAATATTCTCATCTTAAAACATTCTTTCATCTTAAAACATTTATTTTCCTCTCTAAATACTGTGTCTTTTTCTCTCCTCCCTTTCATCACCAACCTCTCTGAATACACCAGGTACAAACGCCGCCTGGAGTCCCCCCTACCAGTTCAGTGCAGCTTCCTCTCCCTTGCAACTGCAGCTGCAGAAGTCTTTACTTAACGTACTAGGCAAATTTCAGCATAGTCTGACTACTCTGTTCTCATCTGCTGCAGCATGGCAGCTACCTTCAGTAGCCTCCTGTGCTGTTTTAACCTGAAACAGTGTCTTTCTTCAGCTACCATGACATTACTCACTTCTCTTGCACCACCTTTGAATCTGCTCCTTTTGCACGCCCTCCAGAAGACACTTTTCTTCTCCCAGCTCTGCCAGAAATTCGCGGGGCTTTGCTCTTTCTATATTTCACTCCTTGGTAATTTCCATCACAAACATGGATCCCACTACCATCTCCATGCAGCAATCTGCGGATTCACTCCTCTAACACAAACTTGTCTCCCTGGGTCCATACCCACAGTCTCTGACACTCCTTCATAGACATACAGATATCAAACTGAGCTTATCGTAATTAAAACAGAGTTCCTAATGCTCTTCTCCCTTCTTTACTACATGCTTTCTTCAGTAATTCCTCTCTTGATCATCACAGCAAACACTATGCTTTCCTTGTTGTTCTGGTCAACAACTGGAGCAACATCTTCATCTCATGTCTCTCACTACGTCCATAGAAGCAGGGGATGTCTAAGGTTTGCATATTCTTTCCCTGTCCAGGCGCTCATTATCCCGTGCCTTTATTACTACAATATTTCTTCTTCTGACCTTTACAAATGTGATCCTGCCCTCCGTGTATCCATTCAGGATGCTGCTAGAAATATAATTTTCCTAACACATCACTCTGACCATGTCATTTCTCTTAGCAGCTGTAGGCTGCTGTCCCAATATCTATCTCATTAGTATAATCTACTTGTCTTCATTAAGGAAATGTCAACTTCTTCCTACAGTCAACCAAAGAGGTCAATCCCCATCACCTACTTATTAATTTTTCAAGCAGACATGACCCATGATTTTTCTGGTGCCATCCCTCAATCTTTGGAAGACCATCTTGTAAACATCTGCACCTCCTATTCATTATCCTCCTTTACAACTCTTTTAGGAATCCTGCATTTCGTGGTGCTTACAGGAATGTGGTTAGCCTGTTGGTGTTTCAAAACCACTACCGGTCACGCTGAACATAATTACCTTGTCATCTCCTTATACTCTCTCATAAGGCTGCATTACTCTCCAATATTTTAAGTGCAGCAACGTGTCAAAAGGACAGGGACATTTTTCTGATCCATGATTTCTGATCCATGATTAAGGCTCATAAATCCTACGGTAGAACTCTAACTGGTATTAATAATAATGAACAAAATCCCTATTATACTGCTACTGAGCTGAGGTACAAGAGATCAAGGTACAAGTCACTTGCCTCAGGTGATGAAGAAAGACTATGGCAGAGCTTGGACGGAATTCTGGCTTTGTAAGCCCTGCCCTAACTGCAGCACTACCTTTCTTCCATCTATTTTGGTAATTATCTACAAAGGATTATGATTTCAGCCAGCTCAGCTGGGCAGTTCTGAATATTTATTTGTGAAAGAATTAGGCTTTATGAGAAAGAAAATGGGGAAATTTCAGTTTTATAGTCTGATTTCTCTCCTGCAGAGAAAATATGTTAGTTTATATTCCTTCCTTTTAAGTGGATTTTGGATTCCAGAATCCCCATTCTTTATTTATACCTTAAAAACAAAGAAACATCATCTCGTTTCTTTCTTTTGCTCTTAAAGAGGTGAATATGTACTCATGGGTTCCAGCAACATTTTGTTAGCAATGAGCCATTAAGTAACTTACATTATAAATGATTGTCATTATTTTTGCAGAACCTACAAAACATAAATTCCTCTTCCTCATTTACCGGCTCTGCAATAGTTAATGAACTCATTCCACTCTTGACATTATTCTGAGTGCACAGAAAGACTTTTTCAACGAGAAAAAGCAATATTAATACGGATTTTTATTGCTGGAGATGACAAAATAGTTCAGATCGTTTAATCTCTATTTAAGTGAAATAATCTTTCATATTTTTATTTTTACAGTAAACAGAACACATCTGCACTCATATTAAATCTTTCCTCCACGCTTTTAAAAAAGTTTTTAAGCAATAGGCAGAAAGGATAAAAATGCTGAGATTTCTCAAAAGGATTTGGATGCTCAATTAAATGAACAGGAATTAAGCATGCAGTCCTGCAGGCAGCTCTGCAAATATCAGTTTCTCTTGAGAAGGGCATGATCCTGTCATTTTTACTCAGGCAAAATTTCCATTTGTCTTCACTGGCAATTTTGCTTGAAAGCCAAAAGCTTGATTGAAATTTGCCCTTTAAAACAGCATGATTAAAACCAGTTGCAGCTCTGTTAGATTACATATATGTTATTAGTATTTTTAGCAGATATATATTATCAAACTAATTATCTCAGATGTGTCAGAGGAACGTGTCAGGTTCTCATTACTTGTGGCAAAGATACTTTTTAATGAATTGCTATTTAAGTTTGATGCAATTAAAATATTAAAATTGCTTATTTAAAAATATGGTGGGCCAAATCCTCCTGGAACTCACATGCGTGAAACACCAGTGATTTCATCCATTAAATGATTTTAGAAAATCTCTGAGCAAGAGGATGTCTTTGCCGTATCTTAGAAACTTGCAGTTATTTGACTTCCAATCTACATCAATAGATAATTACAGCATCTTAAACGGTGAAGGCTAAATACCTGGTTAGCCTGAAATTCAACTCAAAGCCTGTCTACTGCTTAAATTTCACTGGATCCCTCCAGCAGAACTCTGCTGTGACAGAAGGGAGCACAGACCTTGCGTTGGCCTTTCTATCCAGGGACAATTTTAACCTCAAAGGAAACACTGAAGGCCTGAACTTGCTGCATCACCACGTTCAATAGAACATTACTATTGACTTCACTAGGATCAGAATTGAGACTTCAATAAAGTCCTTTTTATAATGAGCGCATATGGAGAACAGTTGGGGTTTCAAACACATTTTAAACAAAGCATTTGGATTCTTTAATGTATGAAGGATACATGAAAAAATGGCTATCCTGGCAAAACCATGGCAAAAAAACATTTACCTAGCAAAACCATTGCGTTTTAAAAGTCAAATCTACAGCATTGCAAGGTATTGCAAGTACTTTCATGGAAATAAATATTTTTACTCCTAGAGCTAGCTGCAAGTAGCCTCTCTTCAGGCTTTTCCAACTGTGTATAAATAATCCCTAGTGACGGCTGGAGTAGTCCTGTTAAGCGTTTCTTCCTCAGTTGTGCCATGCAGCTGACAAACCAAAACAGAGAATGCTTTCATCCCAGAAATCTTGCATACTATTTGGGGCAGAGGTAGCCTGCACAGGAATTACTTGCTTTTTTTTTGTTCAATGGGCTAAGTATACTCACAATAAAATGTTTTTAAAATAGGATTTACTATGACTTCCACGGATCTTGGGGAAAGAGGAAAGGTAAAAGGGGGATTGAAATAAGAAGGTCATTGTGATTATTTTTTTTAAAACGGAATTGGATTCCAACAGCAGGCAGCAGAGACCCATCCAGACAAGTTTAACTGGCAGCCTTCCAAAAGTGAGATGAAAGGTCCTCTGAGTAGTAATTGTCTAAATGGAACAGTCTCTGGTTATTGTGCAACTTCTTCATCTACTTTATTGTACCTTTATAATTAAATGATGTAATTCCTTTTTTTCCTTTCTTGTTTTCCTCCCGACTAGTGCAGGAAAGCATCTGAGCAACACTGCCATAGGATGCAGACAGACTCTGTGGCTTCCAGGTTTTTTTTTTTCTGGGTCATTACAAGTGGTATTAAGGAGATGTGAGCTTGTGATTGCCAAAGCAGGACACAAACTCTGCCTTCTCCCAGCCACGAATGGGCACTTACCTGCATTTCAAGTCTCTGCTTGTTTAGTGGTGGAGGTGGTTGGTTCACTGGGATTTTTTGGCAGGGTGAGGGAATGCTGCTTTCACTAGAAACTCAATGGTAAACAGGCAAACAGTGAATCTAATGGGATACAGGGAATGCTACATTTAAAACAGTGTTAAGCAGCAGAGCTATTTAATTCACTGAGGAGGATGAACAGACACCTGAGAATCACAAGAAGCTTAGAGCATTGTGCTCTAAGACCAGAGACTTAGACCATTGTGCTCTAAAACCCAGAGCCAGCGTGTCCTGACTGCACAAGGCTTTAGGGGTCAGGCGTGAAACTCTGGTCCCGAGATGCTAGAAGACTCGATCAGATGTAAAGCAGAATCAGAGGACCAGCCTTGTAAACTCTTTCTTTTTGGCTAGTCCTTTTTTACAAGAGGGCTTTGCCTCAGTCCAAGCAGCCCATTCCCAGAACTAAAGATTATTCAGATGAGTAAAAGTTAGCAAGACTGGGCATGTTCAACTCCAATAATTTCTTCATTGACTGTAATTCTGTTGTTTCCGGTTTGCTTTTTTTCATCCATGATGACAAAGAGAACAAATTAATTGCTTAATTTTGATGCAGTTTTAGAATATTCTTCAGGCCTTTGGTCTCTTACGTCTGCCTGCCTCTCCCTGAGTATGCTCACTTGTGACAATCTGTTTAATTCATTGCCTATTAATCTAATTGTAATATTTTAAAACATGCACATGGATTCTATGGGAATATAGAAAAAGAGATAGGAGAAAAAATAAATACATTCAACTAGTTTATGTATGTATTCGTGTCTATTATATCTGTCCATAAGAAACTGGAAGTAACAGATCTCCAGTTTTTCTAGCAAAATCCAACATAAAGGCTTTGATTTATTCACCAGAAAGTACAACTAATAAATAGAGAATAGAATCACAGAAGTGACCCAGCCTCTTCAGAAATAGACCTGGTTTTTAAAACCACTGGCATTAGAACACTGCCAAGTACCATAGGGCCTGATCCTGCCACAAGCCAACTGCCTACAGCTTGTATTAATTTCAGCAGAGTTCATAAGCAGAATAACTGGAGGGTATTTGCAAAGCTAGTTAGACTCTTAATGACTATTTTTTGTTATCCTTCGATAGACAAACCTACCATTCTCAATCCTGGAAGTTTTGCCTAGGGAAAAATGTAGGATCTGTCTCAAAATAAATGGATTGTTTAGACCCTTTCCAGCTGAAAGAAAAAAAAAAAAAAAAGAAAAAAAAAAGCGACCAACCACCAACTCTTAATAGCATTTACATTCAATTAAATATAGCATTACATGCAATATTTGGGGCCAGAACCTGCATTAGTTTATCCAGCTCCGGAAGAGGTGTGCTAGATTAAATTAACAGCTGGCAGAGGAAGGAGAGTAAAAGGCCTATGAACCAGTAACATCCTCTTTTATATGGTGTTTGCCCTGAAGCTCTCATTTTATACAGAGAGAAATTTTGCCTGTGCAGGAATATGTCCCCCAATCAGGGTATTTAATTACTACAGGTAGAGAACATCTGCAGCTCTTCACATCTGCACAGGGCATGCTTTGCCCAGGCACCCACCCCTGCAACCTCTAACTCCAGATGAGCATCTGCCATGGAAGAAAAACTGGAAATGCAAGGTGGTGCTGGCAGGATGAACCTAGACCTGCATAATTTTGAATTCAGAGCTGTTCTCAACATCAGACAGTGACAGCAAATGTACTTATTCTGCTTTCATCATACAGCTGAGGATGGTAAAGAAACAGTCTAGTAGCTGGCCTTTGGTGGGAACAGGGACACTAGTTGACTATCCATGTAAAGCTGGCTCATTCTAATTCAGTGATTCCCACAAGCAAGGATTTTTAATAGATGAGTATTTTACATTACTGTTTCCTAAGGGGAGAGTAAAATCCATTAGTTCTTTTTGATCTAACAAAACATAAAGTGGTCAAGCAATCCTATAATATCTCATTTTATTTCTGAGCAAGTCAAACACTTTATTTTATCAAATTGCCATTATACTTGCTTTTTTATGTTTTAATCTGGAGGTACCAATGGAACACACCTGTATAGCATTAGTGCTAACGTGTGTGACTCTTCACCATGGCTGAGGGTTATAATATAAGAAGATCCTTGCTCCAAAAAGACCATCAAATGAACTATGATGTCGGTATTCAGTACTACAAGTCTCCCTCCTTTAACATTTCTCTCAACATACAATGAAGTTTGTTAAATGTGTATCCAAAGCTATTAAAGAAGGCAAAGAGTGACACGCACCGATATTTGCACATAACTCCCTTATGTGCACAATTTGAACTTCTGACCTGGTGGCAGCGAGTCTGTGAAGTGGCTATCTGGCCATCTGCAGCCACATATGTCCAGGAGTATGTGTGCTGGAACGCACGTTGTACCTGAGCCTGGGAATCCCTTGCTCCCAGCTGAACGCTGTATATTTAGAGTTAGTTCACCACACTCACGCTCGTTCACACACTCATACATGCACACAGACACACACAAATTACAGCTGTATCTTTCAAAGACTATCTTCTCCTGCATTTAACCTCCTCAGCCACATTTTCTCTACGGTTAACAATTAGCAGAGCTGCGCTTACACAACCCAGTGCCAGGCAATTACAGCAGTTTCTGGCAGGAGAAACAGACGTTCCTGAACCCAGGACAAGGCAGACAGTGAAAGAGGAATGTGTCTCACTTATTTGAAGATGAAAAACCTCTGTAATTGAAACTCCGTTTGCCAAAGGTGAGCTCTGGTGACGTGTTTGCCCACTGTCAAGGTTGAATTTCTCTGTTTATGCCCCAAGCACAGCAAGCACACGTGGCAGAGCGAGCCAGACCTCCATGGCCAGCCCAGAACATCTGTGCCCTCACCTAGATGGAGAAAAGGAATCCCTCCCTCAGCACTGAAAACAGCAGCAGGGTGCCAAGGTGCTGACAGGCTTTGGACATGTTGACTTGTCCATTAGAAATGGAACTGAAGTCACAAATTCATTTCATATAGATCGTTAAACAGCAACAAGACATTAAGGGTCACTAGCAACACAGACAGGATTCCAACTAGTGATCGAGGTTTCCTGCTATACCACCTGTTTGTACTGTCTCAGTGCAAGTCTATACTGTGCTACTCACCTCTACTGCTCACTTTGAAAACATACGGAACAAAACATATACTGGCAAACACTTGTGAGAGTATATCCCTCATGAATAATTAGCTTTAAGCAATAATTCTGCTTGCAACGTCTGAAGAGGGAATTAGCGCAGGCTATCAAGGGAGTTTGGGACAGAGAACACACTTAGAAAACAAGTATTTTTAAAGATTGCACGGTGTAACAAGCAGTGATTTCACTGTGATGGAAATAAACCCCTGGGGAATCATCTGAATGCAACAGAAGAACCATGGGAGGGAAATGGTATTTTGTTGTATGGAGTAACCATGCCGTGGGTAGCAAAGATGCTGTCATCCTTTACTGAAACCCTCATCATCCTCCAAAAACATACATCTTCTGTGGACAGGATGCTTAGGCTGGGTTGTATGCATATCTTCCCTTCCTATACTTTGGATCAAAGAAACATTTGAGGCAAACTGACCATCACTTTGAACCTTATACCTTGGGGGAAAAAAGGAGAAGGAGGACCAAAAGACAAGAAAATACATAGCACAAAAATGCTACAGGCAAACAGATGCATCTCCGCCCCAAGAGAAAATTATTCCTTTCTAACGCTCCTAATAAATTCATGTAATGTTTTGTAGACATTGAAAATATTCCAAAACATAGCTCAGTGTAAACAACAAGCTGGGTTTCCTCCTGCTCTTTAGCATTTCTCTTTGTTTACTCTCCATTTGAGGGTAGAAAAAGCCTACAAGTGAGCACTGCAAATGGTGTATTTTGGGACTGATGGGGTATTTGGTAGGGGAATGATGAAATACAGACATATGTAGCCTCCAATAAAATAATATGTACTTTGCCTGAGTCACCAGGGACAAACAAAAATTTTTAAAAATCCAGCATCTGCTTTATTAATACTTTTTATTTGTATGTGGAAAATAATCTGATACCATGGTGATGGGCAGATTATATTAAGCTTAGAGAGACAGACACATGAGAGAGACATTCTAGGGTGTGTCTGCTCTCACCTCCACTGCCTTTCTTGCTCCCAAACCCCACACCTCAGTAGAGAACCCCGTGGGAAACTGCCCTGGCAGTGCTTCAGGAAGCAATGCCCAGCCAGGCCAGTTCACCCATTGCAGGGAAAGGTACTTGGCTAGAGACGCCAGCTCCCATCTGTGAGCCCAAATGGCTCTTCTCAGCCTCTGCTCAGCTCAGGAGGGCCTGGCACATTCATTTGGTAAAAAACAGCCCTTACCTTTGGCAATCAGCTCCTCCAGCTCTTGGTCGAATCCTTGTCGGAGGCATTTCCTCCAGAGCCCCATGTTGGTCGAGTTGTACTGTCTGTTGCACTCGTCGACTGCGCTCATAGCAAAGATCTGCCTCCTGTTTCTTGCCAAGAGGAGTTTCCCTTCCCAGCGGTCCAACTTAGACCTGCTGGCCCTGAGAGGCAGGTTGTTGTTGGAGTTATAAATGAAGCCAGGATCATTTCTCTTAGTGGTGATGCTCTTGCACCTCTCTCTGTGCTTCCTGGCATCAGTTTCATACCAATGGTCAGAGCAGATTGCCACAGCCAGCATGCCCAGGGCACACAGAGCTAAAGAGAGGCCAGCATACAGCAGTAACCTTCCAGCAGCCATACCTCAGCTTCACAGAAACACCATGGACATCTTCACAACAGGCAAAGCCCTTGAGCGTGAGACCACGCAAAAAAACCTCCGGAGCAGCTGCTAGGTGTCACTTGGCAGAGACTGCCTCAAACATCCCCAACTCCCGTGGCTCACATCCACGCTGCAGAGGGATGCTGACAGCGCTACAAAGTTCTGCCCTGGAGGCAGTCCTGGAGTCTCATCTGCCTCTTCTCCTCTGCGGAAGAGACCTGGTGAGGAGAAACACAGCCTTCCACCTCGAACGGGAGCAAGCCAGCGACCCACCTATACAAAGATGTCCTGCTCCCCTCACCACAAGCACCCGAGCAAAAAGGGTTGATGGCTACTGTCTCCCCTGAAGCTGAAAGCTACGGCTGTTTGATCAGTCCATTAATCTCTTTCAATCTGGCCAGCTTGGAAATCCAGAAGAGATGGCTTTCAGATCAGCAGGCTCATGACAGCATCATCACAGGACAGAAAAGTTCAACAGCTAGAGATCTCCCGCTTGCAAGCAGCCGGGTATCCCGGCTTCAGGAATGGGTGACTTGCCTTTTCTTTTGTCAGTGGCTCAGCGAGAGCATCATCGTCTGGACGGTCGGTCGCTTGCTTGGGTTTAAAGCGGGGTCGAAGGGGAGGGAGCAAGAGGGGGGAGCAATCTGTTGTTGTTGCTGCTGCCGCTGCTGTTTTAAATCGTGGCTAAAATACAACCTCCCCGGCTGGATCTGGAACCGCAGGCATGCACAGGTCTCTCTCCCTTAGCAGACTTCGCTGACAGTCACTGACATCTTGGCTTCGGAAACACCTCGGCTTCTCTCTGCCAGCCTTGCCGTTCCCTCGCCCGCTTTTGTCGTCTGCGCTGTCATCCAGGCAGCGTAACGCCACGGCCCCTTCCCCGGAGCGCCCCGGCAGCCCTTCGGCTCTCCCTCCCGGCGAGCGCGGCGCCGACCCTCCCCGCTCCCCGGCCGGGAGAGGCGGCGGGGGCGAAACCCGCCGCGACCGCCCGCCTACCGCTAGGCAGCACTGGAAGCAGTCCTCGGCCCCAGCATCGTTTTGTTTTTCCACCACCACCACCCCCTTTTTCCGCTGGTATCTGAAAAAGCTTCCTTCGTCCCCGGCGCTGGGATGTGTTGTGCACAGTTTGCCTAACACGGCGGCACGTTAGCCATCTGCAAGATGAAGGCAGGCAGGCAGGGCTAGGGCTGGCTAAAAGGATGCTAAGGAATGGGGAGGGGAGGGAGGTCGGGGGAAATCAAACCAAAACAAACCGGGGGATGGGGATGGGGATGCGGGGCGGGGGAGGGGGGGGGGGGGAGGGGGAAGAGAGGGAGGCTACACACACCTTACACGGGGAGAGGAAAGCAGCCCCTAACAGTTGTCAACAGCTTTCGGTCTGCACCATTTCTCTGCCATATGGCCCGATCTCCACGTCGGAGCTGAGATTTTTAGCTCAGCAGCTTCATAGGAATCGTATCCTCAGCATCAGCAGTTATATATTCAGACATATTTTTCTTTCTCCTTAAATTTCCACTCCCTTTCTCTCTAATGGGAATAACTCACCCATCTTGTAGAGATCAAGTGCAACAGAAGGCGAGCTGGAGTCCCCAAGCTTTAGAAATCTCATTTCACCGTTTTTAACCCAAATAAGAGCGAATCCAATCTTCTGTACACCTGGGAATCTTTCCTTGTTCAAACACCGAGCCCTGCAGCCTTGGCTAAAGCCTACAGACAGAGCATACAGAGCGCTGAGCCAAAAGCCAGTGATGTCACCCATGCAACGTGAGACTCATTTCTTATTTCTCTAGCCTCCTTAAAGATAAACTGCACCACTTGCCAGGCAGGAAATGTCGAAGCCTTACTTTCTTAAGAGGGGAAAATGTAAAACCTGGATTTAGCTGGATCCTGCTCATTCTTGGTCACAAGCCCTTACATTGTGTCAACCAAATCCAAGACAAGCGGAGCTGTTTCTTACTGCACCAAAAAATCCCAACCAACTACATAACACAGAGAGTGAGCTCAAAAAAAAACCCTGGATTCAAGAGTTTCTGTGTGATCCAGAAAACTGAGGCCTCCAGACTCTGAACTGTACTGTTTAAAAAGGAAATAAGTGTGGCCATTTCCTCTCCATCAAAAAGCCCTGGATCCTGGTACACCCTGCTCTGTGAGTATCACAGCATCCTGGAGCTGGCAGAGGAACCCAGTTAGCCCCATCCAATATTTGGCTCCCACACATCAGCAACTCCAAAGCATGAAGAAAAAACAACGCAGTCACTCCTACTGCACCAAAAAGTCCACAGCCCAATGTCTCTCCACGGGCGAGTGCTGCAAAAATCTACATCCATGCTGGGTCCATGTAGCTTTTGGCCCCTGCAGCCTAAACTGTGTCATTTGAATAGAAAAGAAGGACAGCCTTTATTGGAACCACTGGGTTGGTGATAGCCCTTTGTCCCAAGAGGGGAGTACTGGGATTTTGCTAGCTTTCAACCCTAGCCACACAAATTGTACTTGCCCCAGTGGGGAGGGCAGAGGAGGGACCATAGTAGTTCTTCGTGTATCGGAAATACACACCTGGATTTTCTTGTGGACTACAGCTGCATCAGAAAGAAAGAAAGAAACAAATAAAAAAAAAAAACATGGCTGGATCCTACCAGGTTTTGGCCCCAAACTAAATTGTATCACCAAAAAAGGCAAGATGACTCCTTCCATTTCACCTGGCAAAACCAGGTCCCAAGTCAGCTGGGATTTCAGCTGTGCAAGGGCATCTTTCCCATTAAACCATTTTTGGTTTGAAATGTACTATAATGTCTAACCCCCTCACATGATTACTAAGCTTGCAAAGGAAAATTGATCATCCAAACCATAGCCATTGTGATCACCTGCATCCTCTGAAACAGCTCTATTGCAAAATTTCAATGTTATGTTATGAATATTAACTGTATCTTAAAAGCTCTGGTAAAGTTAATTGTTTTATTGAAACAAGGCACTGGTTTAAATTTTTTTTAGCAGTAACTTCCCTTTGTTGTTCATAATAAGGGCAAATATTTAAGCATCTAAGGCTTTTTTAAAACAGTTAAGCACAGGTGGATCCACTTCTATAAATGGATTTTTCGAGCAACTACATGTCAGTACATAAAAAGAATTCAATTTTATAGCGGGCTTGGAGCAGCCATACTTGTCTGTTCGGAGATAAACTTTAGAGGTCTGTGGTCAAAAAGCTGCTGGCTCCTATAAGAAGATGGCAAACAGGTTTCTTGCATTGCACCCACAGAGATGAGAGTGCACCTGGATTTCTTCATCAATTTTTAGCCTCAAGTCCCAAGCTGAAGGATGAGAACAGGAAAAAAGCCTAATGTTACCAAACGTGGGTTTTGGCTGATAGGATTGTTGGATTTTCAATTTAAGCACAACAGTTTGCTTCATTCATTCTCTATTTAGACTGAACTGGAAGACTGGGGGTAAGAGCAAAATGGAGGATCCAGCTGCTAGAGCTGTTTTTCTCATGATATTGGCCAAAGACATGTTAGGGGACAGGAAAATCACATAATGTAATCATACCTACATTTCTTTTCTAGTTAAACATTAGGATTACAGTCCAAAGAGCCAAGATTTGGTTGGACCCAGGTAGGTCCAGGTGCCAGGTTTTTCCTGTCATACTCCAAGGCAGCAAGAGAGTTTGGGACAGGGGGACTTTTGTACCTGGAGAAGCCAGACTTGTTCCCTCTTCTCATTCTTAAATATGGGTTTGAAAGCCAAACATTGGCATGAAGTTCCAGGTTTTCTCTTTTTCTCTGAAAAGGCATTTCAGTGGCAGTTTCTATGCATTTTTATTTTTTTTTGCTCACAACTGTAGCTTTATCAGATGGCAATCTATATCCTACTGCAAGTCACCTTAAATATATAAATGTAGGAGAGAGTGCTGGATTTCAGATGAGCTCTGCTTTAACTCTTAGAATTAAAGATTTCTCTCCCTCATCATCATTATCCCCTTCTTTTCAGGAGGGGCAGAATATTGCTTGCTGCAGGCGTTAGGAACCTTTCCTCTGTCTCTTCCCAGGATTATTACACACAGCCCCTTCTCAGCGCAAACAGATCATTATTAAATTCTCTTCCTCCCACCCCACCCCCGCCTCACCACAGGGGGAAAAAACAATTCTTGTCGATCTTCAGATGTATGTGAGCTGGGAGAAAGTCATTTTAAAAAAAGCCCTCCACGCACATTTGGGCACGCTACGTGGAAACCACTCCCTACAATGAATTAAGGGCATCTTGGCAAAAAGGCAGGTAATTCATGGGTCTTGAATGAATCGGGGAGGGAAAATGCTATTTCAGTAAAGGATTGAAAGCTGAGGCTTTCCTTTCTGCGGGTTATGATTTCAGCGATCCAGGGGGAAAGCTAAAGCACATGGGTGCACAGGAAAAATGTCTGAAGGTACGGGACAGAGAAGCGGAGCCGGGTGAGTCTGTTCAGAGCAAATTCCTTGTGACAAGCCGTGCGCTGCCTGCTAGACCTCACCACGGATGTTGTCTTACAGCGAGGGCCAGTCTCCTCTCCATTCCCTCCCAGGATTGTTTCCGCTTTCCTTAGCATTCCAGCTACCATCGCCCACTGTCTTCCAAGACGGCTTCAGACACCAAAGGAAAGAGAGCGCCTGTACCAAGGTACACACAGGCGGGGTGTTGGGTTAGGAGGGGGAAGGGCAGAGTTAATAGACAACCAATTGCAATTTGCTTTTCTTTGGGTTTTTTTTTACATCAAAATGACCTCCACCATATTTTTCTTCCTCCTCCTCCTTTTTTTTTTCTTTTAAAGAAAAAGAGTTCAGTGCCATCTAGTGGGGGAGGGGATTGAGCAAGGCAATGCACTTCCCACTTCTAGGGTTCTGTGCCGCTAACTCCGTTTATTCAAGAGGGAGAGATGATCCTCACTATTTCCCTTCTCTCTTTGTGATCTTCATTTCCCAAGAGGTGATGTTTAATTTACATGGACTCCAGCCTTCATCCTTTGTAACAAACCACCTACTGAAGCCAAAGGAACTCATACTAGTGCTGTATTACTTGGAGTAGCACCGGCCCTGGAGGCAGTTTGCTGCTCTAATTACAGGATTTCAAATACAAGACAGTAATCAAACCAAACACAGATATAACAAATTATATCTACTAATATTTTTTATCGTTCCAATGCACCTTGGGTACTGGTGTGGGTGAATCCTCAGCATGCCAGCCCTTCCACTAACACAGACGTAAAAGATGCTGCCTATCCCATAGAAGCATCTTACAGGAACTCCCACAAACACTCAACCCATCAGTCAAACAGATTTTGGGGTGTTCAGGTGAGTCAGAACCAAGCAGAGGCTCTATAAAGGAAGGTCTGGAACACAAAATGCCATATATAAGTTTGTCTTCTAAAACCCAGGCATCTAAACCAGTTTTAATATTCCTTCTATTATTTTTTTAATAAAGGCATTTTCAGAGGGAAATACCAGCCAGCTGCATAAACATGAGCTCGCCATACTCACAATCACACACAATGATATTGGGCAGACAGCTATATGCATGCTAGTGTTTAGTTGTGCACACACAAGTATTTAGCTGCACACACCAGCACTTACCTGGATGGCTTCTGCCTCCCCCCCGCCAACTCCCCAAAGGGATTTGTTTTGCGCTCTCCAAAAAAAACCAAAACATTTGGCTTGCAAAATTAAGCAAGTTACTAAATGCCAGATTTAAGATCACCTATGCAACATTAATTCTCCCCTTATGCAAACACATTATGATACAATCTTTAATTACACGATTTTTGTTTCCATGGGTCTCCTGCCTTTTTCAGCGCAAAGGATGGATGTTGTTCACTTAATGAACACTATTCAAATTTTCTCTTACCCTTATCATCCAATGTGTGGTGCATGTACTATTTACTGCAGAGCATCCAGATCTTGCATTGAATATAGAATGATTAATTTCCTCATGGGCTTGTCTATAGTGATGTTCTCGTTGTAGTGTTTGAGGGATTTTTTTTTTTTTACAAACATCAATGAATTTATCTTCTGAGCTCCCTGCTGAGGAACAGAGATAAAAGCCAATATTTTCAAACATGTCAGTGTATTTTGGGTGCTCAATTAAAGAAGCTTAGAACCAAAAATTTCAGAGTTCTTAGCACTTTCCTTCCTCAGAGAACAGTTCCCAGTCACCTTGCCTCTAGACACAGTGGGCAGTATTTCTACAAATTAGTGCTTGGGTGCCTGAAACTGGATACACAGAAAACAGAAACACATGGACAGTAGTTGGGAAGAATGTAATTTATGTGAGTCACCCAGCTTCATAATAGCAACTATCACAAAGAGTAAAATAAAATTCAATTTTCAATTTCAATTCAATTGCCTTAACTGTGTGACTGTGATTTTTCCTACCTGTATTCCTCTGCTAGGCTCCCTACACAGCCTCCAAACTCTTCACCAAACAGCCTCCATCTCAGGACTGCAGAGTCCCAGTTCATCCGTCATCTACCATGAATAGAAACAGAGTTTGTGTAGAAAGTAGGATTTGATCATGTATCTTACTTCATGAACACATGACACGAATGGTAACTAATGGACAATTTTTACTCTGGTGTTTTCTTAGGGTCTTGATTTAGTACCCTGAAGTTGTGATGAACCGGGGAAGCACACGTGAGCTGAGACAGAATTGATCAGGGGGTCAGGAGCTGAACGGAGTGTAGCATCAAGAGAACAGACTTGTTTTAGGAGGAAGCAAAAGGGATTGCTGGGCAGAAAGCGGGAAGCCATGTAGGTAAGCAGTCCTATATCATCTTTTTCAATAAAGCTGAGGGAATGGCCAACACTAAATCACCTCACACAGAGACAGGTAAAAGACAGTACCCAACTAAAAAGAACCACAGTATAATGTTGTTTTTCCAAAGACAAAACAAACAAAAAAATGACTGGGGCCTTTGCACTAAAATTGCTTCCTCCAGTGAAAACTTACTCTTTATTATTTAGCTGTCAGCTGTCAAAACTACATCACTGTTAACAACCTAAGGCTACACTGTGGACACAGCTAACTATGTATGATAACCACTGCTCTCATCAGAACATACCTCAGAATATTTTTAATCTTCTCACACAAAACAAGGATAAACTTTTTTTAAAGCAAATTATAATTAAATTTTCCCCCAAACTGCCCAACGTGGACATCATGCTTGGAAAATGTCAGCCCAAGCAGTTAAAGTTTAGCAAAACTATAAGCTACTGAAAACAAAGCCTGGTAGGCAAATTGAGTCAACTGAAGACATTATCCCTGCACCACCTCCACGCAGACTGAGTGTTTGTGGTCTCTGTGGTAAACTGTAGAATAATTTGGAACCTACCGCTCCACCTTTAAAGGTGTTGCCACAAGTTTTAGCTTCTTCAACCAGGTGGTAGGATCTAAATGTGTACGACGCTCACAGCTGAGCACTAAAGTAACTGAAGAAAGCCAGCCTTGTTCTTGTCTCTGTTGAGTCTTGAGTAAACAGTGAAGCTCTTGCAATGTCAGAGGAGCATCAAGAAAATATTTTAGAAAAATAAAAGGCCTAAGTTGCACATGTGTAAGTTTCTTAACAGAGGGAGTTCTGCTGGGCTAGGAAACAACTCAGCCAAAGCAAGCAACCTTTAGCCCTCTGGGCTACTTCAAAGTCATCTCCCTACACCAAAAAAATGCATCTTAGACCTTGCTTTTACAAGCTGAGATTCAGCTTCACTCTGGTGCACTCTGTGATCACAGCAGGCACTCTGTTAGGCCTCCTGCTTATTGTCTTGCCAACTTAGTAGTCAACATCTTCACATTCTACAGCTTCTCCTCTGAGTTGGACTTGGTTTCACTTAAACTCTCTCCCGCAGACCTGTTTCCCCAAATGCTTTGCTAAGAGGGCTACTGTTTCATACAGGGCCCCCCCAGGCTTCCCCCAGTTTACTTTAAGGTTACATCACATTAAGTGATGACATTGATCAGACACTGGAATAGGCTGCCCAGGGAGGTGGTTGAGTCACCATCCCTGAATGTGTTTAAGAGTCGTTTAGATGCAGTGCTGGGGGATATGGTGTAGGGGAGAACTTTGTAGAGTAGGGTTGATGGTTGGACTCAATGATCCCAAGGGTTCCATTCCAATCTGAATGATTCTATGATTCTATGATCATGCCCAGCCTCTTACCCTAAATCCTGCTGCAGAAAAAAGCCATCGCCTGCTGCAGTGATGAAGGTGACATTGCTCTGAATGCAGGAGTTGTACAGCAAGGTTACTTGCTGCCTAAAGCCAGCTACAAAAAGAAGATGGGTCTCCGACATCACCACCATTGGGCTCAGCTGAAAAACAGAGATATTACTTTTCATTAAAATTCATAGATCTTGCACCTTTTACAGAAATAGCAAGAAGAATCCAGGATGGCAGAGATGAGATATTAGGGCCAAAGAGTACTGACTCAGAGCAAAAACTCAGACTTCTGGCTGCCAATAATAAGCATATTTTGTAAAAAGTGACTTTTATTCTTAAAGCTACATCTAACACATTGATCTTCAATACATTAAATCCTGAATAATTCTGATTTTGCTGTAGTGCATCAATATTTAGTTCATATGGGCAGTCTAATACAAAGGTGCATCTGCAGTACTGGTATTTTGCTTGATGTGGAAAGTCACACTGCACAACCCTCCCTAAACGTGACAGATTTCAGAACCTTTTGTTCATTCCCAGAGAGATTTCTGGACATGGGTTCTATCAGCAGTGTTTTGTGAACTAATCCACTGAAAAGCAGAGCCACAGTCTTTGTAGACCAATAACACAGTCTTTGGTAATGAATGTATCAAATCTGTGATTGGCTCCCAGCTGCCAATTCAATTTGTTGCTTCTTATAGTCACAGAAGAACAACAAGGATTAGTTAAAAAATCAGAATTAATAGATCATAGAAGGAACTAGAAAGGAAACCAGTAAGCAAAAACCAAAAATAGTACCTGCTTAGAAAAACTATATTCTCTAAAAGGACTCCATTTTGGAACATGACTCAAAAGTAAGACCTCAATCTTAATTTATTTCATTTGGCTGTGAAGTCCTAGCACAGTAGATTCATTTAAAATCAAAAAAGAAAAATATGTATATACATTAACATTGTGCGTCTCTGTAAAAGCAGCTGACATCTAAGATGATAAGCTCTATTTAGCCATAAGTATGCTGCTGTCTTCAACAGTTTTGCATTTACCTCTCCTCATTTATTATCACCAACAATATTTGCATGAAAAGAAAGCATTTGGCTCTTCAGAGTTTGTTCACTCGTGCAGTTCATTTCCCCACCTGAAACTTTAGCACTGTGATATCGCAACTGGCTGTTGAGGAATTGATTAGATCACAAAGAGAGGATTAGAGCTCCAGGTGGGAAACACACAGCGGGAAGAGATGAATGCCTAAGCAAGAAGACCTATTTTCTATGCAATTGCTATTGGTTTGTTAGTCTTAACAAAGAGTAGAGGAAAGAGGAGGAAAGAAAATCTATACATTTCAGCAGAATTGCTACCAGTGCTCATTTTCTAAGACATGGCAGCAGCTCTTTAAGAACTATTCTTCTTCTGTCAACATTGAGTTGAAATCACAAGAGCAGTTAGTTTCACATGCCATTGTTATTTTTCATTGAAAATTGCAATCCAATATATTATACCACTCAATCTGATACACAAAATGTAGCATTTGCAGAAACCTACAGCTTGATGTCTCTCTTCTAGAGCACCTTCCCTAAGCTGGGCAAATCAAAGTGCTTTACAGCAACAATGTAGATACTTACAGTGCAGTGAATGGATGCAAACCCTGTAGGTGTAACGTGTTAGAGGGAAATACTTGTTTAGAATATGCAGCCAGGACAGTGAGTCGCTTTCCTCCCCACATATCTGGCTTAGGGCCAGAGCGATCTCTGCAGTCCTGTATTCAAGAAGATTTATGGCTGGAGACCCCACGCAGCAGCAGCTGACCATCTGCCAGTGACTCGCACGCCGGCAGCACCAGTGCTGGTTGTGAAGACCTCGTGGAAAGCTCAGTTCTGCAGGCACAGCCCTTGCTGCCATTTTCAGAAATCCTGTTGAGAGCAAAACCGACTCATTACTGAGGCAGACTGGGGCCACTCCAGCCAGGCTGGACACAGTTGGGTTTCGAAATTCAGTAGTAGTTAGCTGCTTGTCTGCTCAGATGATGGAAGAAGAGCACTCCAAAGCATCTCCAGCACTTCCATGAACCCCAGTGTAACAACAGCTCAGCAGGACAACATCTCTAAGATCATGGCAACAAACTTAGCCCTGTGTTGAATACGGTGTTAGCACTGAATACAACAGGGCCATTCATAGAGCAGGATTGAGCCTCAACCACTTAGGGCAAACAACAGACAACAAAAGGTCTTAACGCCTCCAGAGAGTAGTTTCTGCAGACTATCCACCACAGCAGGGAAAAATGAGGAGTTTGATATGCTTTCGACAATTATTTGGAGTATTCAATCATCTCCAACATAGTCATTATGCTCCTACTCTGAAGTTGCTCCAGTCAGAAGTGCTGTGCATTTATTCACCTTTGCTGGAAAGGCCTCAAGTATGTACCTACCAAACAAGAAGCAGTGGAGACTACTAAGCTTTAATGACCATACTCTGATTGCCCAACAGGTATGTTAAAGGGACTGACCTGCAAGAAGCTAATTCTCTTGATTGTTTCCAGAGAAATGGAGTAAGGAACATGATTTCCCAAGGACAAAAATGGAAAAAAAAGGAAATCTGGGACTCAAAGCCATAAAAAAGAAGGAATTTTTCACAGAAAAAAGGGAACAGATGCCCAGAGAGCGTGTGTAGGAGCTGGCTCGTTCAACCTGGGTACTGGCAAGGTCAGAAGCAAAAAAAACATTTGCAGCTCAACAGACAAGCACAAGCTGCAAGAAGAAAGATCCTGAATACTCCCCAAAACCTGCCTGCCAGACAGAAGAATGATCCCACAGGCTAAAGAAACTGAGGCTGGGAAGTGCATGCAAGATTAATTATGTTTCTCTAGGCAGGCAAATTCTGAAGCAAAGAGCAATGCTGATTACTAGTGCTGTGCAAGGTCGCTGCATGTATCCTGGGGCTACCCTGACATAATAAACAGCAGCCTCATGTCACCCACCAGGACTGGAGCAAAGAACTCCGAACTAAAACCAAATAATTATCTGTTTCTATGGATCTGCCTCCAAAATACTATGGAAGGAGGAAAGGCTGATCAATGATGTTCAGGTCTACAAAGAGTGCTACCAAGATGACTGGGTATCTGGAAGTCCAGCCAGATCTTGGAAAACCTGTTGACTTGCAAATAGAGGTATTCAGAAAGTGGGTATCTAGACTGCTCCCGATGACCTAATGATGTATCCTGTGGTCAGCATTGGTCGGGATACCCTAAAACAAGAAGGGACCTAACCCAGGAAAACACAGCGAGAAGTCTCCATTGGAATGCACTACAGAGATCAACAGGGATATACAAAATCAAAGTCTGCTGAAACTCAGGGCATCCAACAGCTCACAAACCCAAGAGGTCTAGATCCAAGACAGCATCTTGACAAGAGTTCAGCACACAGAAACAGAAAGATGAACTCAAACAGACCCAACCAATCTCCTTGGATTTTCTGTTTAAGAGATTGATGTCTTCCTGAAAATTTTATTGCTGAAACATTTTCATTCACTCTTTGTTTTTACACTTGGTCAAACAGAGTTAGAAATGGATAGCTGCTTTGACCCCATTTGAAAACCTTGGTGGATGTCCTTTCAGATGAATTCTGCAAGGAATGATGGAAGAGAAACTACAAGAGCTTTTATGATCAGTGAGCCAGACGTTTCCATTATTTCTTCTCTTTTCAGCTGATTCCATCATTTTAATATCTTTCCTCCCCCCCGCCCCTCCACAACACTTTGTTCTAGCCAAGAAAGATGCCACTTTGTTATTGTTGCCTTTAAAAGCTTTATATGTGTGTTGTTGGTAAAATAACAATAATACTTTTGTAGTATGTTTTTTTCACTAGGGGAAGCTAAAGGATTTTCTAAGAATCAATTATTCTTCACAACCCATTTCTGAAGCAGACATTATTATTCCCTGTTTACAGAGGGATGAAATGGCAGATAGGTTAATTAACTTGCTTAAGGTCATCCAGTGAGTTAGTAATGGAGCTACAAAAAAACAAGATTCAACAATTCTCATTCCCAGTCCCTTGATCTAACCACTAAAAAATACTCCTTCTCTTCAGTCTTAAGTACTTCACTTAAATCACCGATCATTTATTCTGACGTATTGTTGAACTACAAATTAGTCAGTCTAAATGACAAGCACATAGATGTGTGGCGATCTACAGCATCCTCCCCTCACTTGCCTCTTCAGTTTCATGCACCCCCTTCTATGTTGAACAGCTCGTCTGCCATTAAAAATGGATGTGCTACAGTTCTTCTGGAGAACTGTCAATACCATTGTAGGCATCAATCTGAGGGCATCACGAGGGAGAGGAAGAGCACTTGCTTTCCCTTCCCCAGGAGGTGAAAAGGCTGCCTCAACAGCCTAGCTCTCTGGGAAAGCAATAAGCTCAGGATGCCAACTGGCTTCGAAAAATAATTTCTATTTTTCTTTTATGGTGCACCTCCCTCCCAAGTGTTTCCAGTGTTAGATAGCTGGAGCAGCAGTATTTAATAGCTGCATCTTTGTAGATTTCACTCTGTAGCACCAGTTTGATGAGTTATTGTGAAGTCAAAATATCCTTCAAATGCCCACCCAAAGTCTGTCAGTCTTTTAATACAATACATTCTCTCCAAAGGGATTTGCACTGCTAGACATCTCCATGGCTCAGCATGAATCGCTGCGCAACAAAATACAATTGAAGTTCACCAATTAATCATGATCACATAAAAAATGAATAACAAATGTATTCTAAACACAGATGTAGCCAATGCAGTTTTACCAAATACTCAGAGGGTCCTTCTGCTTCACTCAGATGAATATGATTTTGTCCCCTCATGTCCATATTTGTAACAAGAAAATGTTAGAGATTATCTTACAGCATAAGATGATAGTTCTAAGCATAAAACTTAGGAGTGAAGTTGATTGCTGTGTCATACAGGGACAACTCAAGCGTCTCATTTCCAAGATCAAATGAAACAAGGTCAGACCCTTCTTTCCTCATAAGTGTCAGTAAACAAGCACCAATGAGCAAATACGCATCCTGACCTTTTTTTTTTTTTTTCTGAATATACCTTTGCCTTCTCAGGACAAACTCACTGCCGCTGAAATGTTGCTTTTTGTCAAAAATCTACCTTAAGGCTATTCAACATTCTGTTATAACTGAAATACATACAGAAGAGGAATTAACCAGATAAGTAATTCCAGATCACTGTTGATCAAATAAAATAATTCCAGATCAAATTACTGCTCTTTGTAAAAAGGTCTTCCGTGTACTTTATCATGAGGTCTCTTTCCCTTTTTTTTTTGCTGCTCTGCATGTGCTCCATGCATGTTTCTTCACTCCCTTGATTTCTTTCCTTCACAACAGTCCCCATGCTGAGAATGCCCACGTTGTCTCTGAGCCCCACACCAACTCACTCTCCTCTAACTCCTTTCTAGGATTTTACCTTTTTCACTCACCCAACTGCTACTGATTTTCTTCTAAATAATTCAAGTTCAAATACTTTGCTTTATTTACAACAAAAAGCTCACGAAGATGTAACAACATGCCCATAGAATTCCGCTCATCACAAGCCCGTTCCGGTTGTCAGCCTCTGCTGCTTCCTTCCATTCTCTGTTATTATCATCCCCTAGAGTGTCAAGTCTAATTTTGACTGTGAAAACCTCAGAGTGGGGATGTTCACTTTCTGTGTCCAAAAGACCTCCACACACACTTAAAGGCTACGTAAATAGCATTATGTTGGTCTGTTAAGAGAGGTGGCTTTGAACAGCCATCTGTATGCCACCAGCTCCAGGAACCAGAGGTCTGGCTCTTGTGCGCTCCATCTCCATAACCACCCCATCATTCTGCACTACCCTGAAGGTGGATGAGGTTCACAGGGATGAAGGAGTGGGACATAAATGTCTTCATCTCCTGTGACCTCCCCCACAGTGATAACTTAAAAAATCAGCAAAGAAATACCTTCTGTGACTACAGCGCAGTAATGAAGAGCTTGGACAGCAGTTCAACCATCAATCCTGAATGTTAAGCACCAGTAACTAAAACAGGGGTGCAGCTACCTGTATAGTGCTGATGGCAATTATTCCTGGGGATGCACATTGCAGGACTGTAGGCAGCCATACCTGCCTAACTTGTTCTCACAACACGCATCATCTCTGGGAGAGTGGCTTGGATAAAGTCCTCCACAGTGAAAACCACCACCCAGCGAGCTTAAACTCCTGAGCAGAACCTAAGGAGACACAGTCTCTCAAATGAGGTGCGTGTATTTGGATGTTATTGCATGGCTGACAGGAGAAACAATTGATTTTAGAGGAAAAAGGGCAGAAGAAATGAAATAATACATACCTGTCCATACACGTGTGCTTCCATCACACCAAAAAAGGTGGAGCTCCTCATGCTCACAGAGTTATAAATTTGTGCTCTTGCAAGGTTTGGCAACAACACTGTGTTTCTGAAGAGAAAAATCTTGCTGCTGCAACTCCTTCCTAGCGATCCAGAGCTGCGATGTTGAATAAAAAAGTCGGTTTGCCCACTGCCCTGACCAGCAACAGCCACAATTCTCACATCAGCCTAATCCACTAAACGTCTCTGCTCTGAAATTCAGCAGAGTAACTTTTGACAATCAGACACCAGGCTGATAATGTTGCTGGAACACAGAAATGGAACCAGAACCACACTTCGGCGTCCATTTTTAGGGAAATCAATAGTTTGAGGGAAACTAGAAGATGTTTTTCAATGGTCCATATGCCACTTCTCTGAGTTTGGGCAATATACAAGAAGTATTGGGTATTTTCATTGATGAGAAGAAATGAGACCAAACTGACATAATTACTGAAACAGGCAGGATAATTTACCAAAACAGAATACTAAAATATTTTGCCACAATCCTTTTAAACTAATAAAGAAAAGTGAAGATCTGAGAAGTTAACAGTACATAATAAACCACCATCATTATTTTAGAGATGCAGAGGCAGTAACTTGTCCCAATTAACCCTGTTGACGAGCAGTGAAACGGAGTGGAGATGGCTACAGAGAATCTGACCGCTTATTCCTCCAATGTGCAAAAAGCGTGCTCAGTTTGGAGCTGTATGAGGAAAAAGCCCCAAATAGCCAGCAGCCGTGTCTCATTAGAGTTTCTAAAACTTATTTTCTGTGACAGAAGTTATTCCAGTCTATATGGAATAAGTATTTTAGAACTCATAATGTTGAAACAATTTAATCAAGGGACAAAGAAGAGCTCGTTGCTTAGGAGGCAGCAATCACAATTTGATTATAATAAGCGAAAAAGGACAGTCCCAGCCAGGGAAACACCCTCCTACACACACAGAGACGCTTCAGAAAGACTGTCTCCATCAAGATGAAATGATGAGAAAAATACGGTTCAAAAATAGAGATAGAAATGTAAATGAGAATTTTTATGATCTTACTCCATAGTCTAGAAGTCATGATTGCATAATTAACAAAATGGCCAATTTTGGCTGAAGGACAATTTTGGCTCAGCAGCGGGATGAAGGAAATACTCAGAAGTTAAAAGCATAATGTAGACTTATGTGTACAGGCAAAAATACAGGAAAAATGTTCTGAAGTATGAAAAAAAGTGAGGACTACAGAAAAGGCATGAGTGATGCGACTACAGACAGGAAAGTGAGGAGTACAACAATGCTGAGGGGTATGACTAGATAGAGATGATAAAATAGCACAAAAGTGACAGAAATGGTAAAATTCTATTCCCACCTTAGAAAGATTAAGGAAAAGGCACTTTATAGTAAAAAAAAAAAAAAAAGCACTTTTCAGTCCATTAGTGAGTAACAAAGATGGTAAACAGCATCTACCAAAATAAACATTTTAAAATTAGGGTATCTAGGCAACTTTGGCATAACAATCCTTGAAGAAATGGCAAAAGAAATCTCAGGAATATGTTAATTTTAGTAAATCTTGGATTTGAAGGGAATTACACAAGATCATGCCAACATTCAAAAAGGGCAAGAGAAGTGAGCAGGGTGGCTAGGGCATGAGGCTGATCCACCCAGGGCAAGCATGGAAAAGGTGATAGAAAAGTTAATCAAAGGACTAAGAAATAACAATGTATTTAATGCTAGTTAATACATACTCTCCTAGAAAACAGATCCAGCCAATCAAACCCAGTTTCATTCACTGATGGCATTACACGTTTGCCTTATAAATGTAACCACCTAATTGTCATTCACTCAGATGTTTGCACAGAGCCTGACTTAGCACCTCCTGGCACTGATTAAAAATTAGCATAAATCGAGCACCGGGAATGATCAGATGAAGTGGGACTGGGAGGATCTGATGGCCTGCTAAAGGTGGTAGCTGGGAGGTACTTGGAAGCCCGGTGACCGGCCTCAGAGCTTTCCTGCTGCTCCCCTGGACCCCCAGTCCAGGCCTAGAGACGTGAAAGGGAGTGACCCCGTAGGCGCGGACAGAAGACCCGCATCACCTCAGGCCTCCCCGACAACATAGCGCAGCAACCGCTCCACTGAGGCACCAACGGCCCCGCCCCAGCGGTCGCTCCGCCCCGCGCCTCGCGAAGCCTGACGTCACCTGCCGCGACGGCGCAGGTACCGCGCATGCGCTGTGGCGGACGGTAGGGTGAGGGGTGAGCCGCAGCGGTGGGTTGTCATGGCTGCCTGCTATCGCCGTCCTTGGCGAGGGGAAAGGGGGAGCGGGGTCTGGGGGGTCTGCGTGGAAAGGGTGGAGGAAGTGGGCTCCAAGCCCTCGCCCTGCGGGGTTCGGCCGAGCCCGCGCCGCCTCCCGGGCCCCGCTGGGGCCGCCGGGCGGGCAAGGCGGGCCTGTGGCGACAAGGAGCCGCTGGCGGCCGTTACCCCGAGGCGCGGGTGTGGAGCCCGTGGGTGGGTTTCTATGCGTGCCCTCCCGGAGGGAAGCACGGCCGCGGAGCTGGAGGGCACAGGGCTTTGCTGGGCCCTGCCTGGCTTCAGCGCTGCTCTGGCCAGGCGGTGGCCCGGGGCAGCCTTCTCTTCCCCTTGCGGTCATGGAAAAATCAGAAGTAATTCTGGAATCAGAAATTTCTCCTATTCCAGGAAGTTCTCGTGGCGTAGGCTAAGTGAGAAGGAAGCGGTGTGAGACAAGCTGGTGGACTGGGAAGGAAAAAACCCAGCCCATGATGGGAAAGCAAGGCTTTGAGTAGCAATAAGGAGTGGGGAGCAGGTGAAGAAGCAGCGCAGCAAGTTGGGTTTGGTTTTGGCTTAGGTGTGTTAATTACCAGTAGGTGGTCCTGAAAATATGATCGCTGTAAGGGACAGGAACAAAACTGTTCTGGTAGCATCTAGTAGAATCAGAGGTTGCCCTAAAACAGGCTTTAGATAGCTGTGGCACTTGGGATCTTGTAGCCTTTGCCTTTCTTGTCTCTCCAACAAGGATTAACGGAGGTTTCCAGCCTAAATGGCTTGGACTATTTAAATTCCTTTAGTGGATTCTGAAGTGAAAAGCAGGGCCCTCAGACTGCTGCTTTGCGTTACTGAGGAGCTAAAGGTATTTTAAGGCTGCAATTGGAAGAGATTAAGCAAGCTTTGTGTTTGAGTTGAGTCTGGTGATATTTTTAGAGTGATGATGTGATGAAGAGTTTTGGGGACAACTTGTTGCTTTATCTCTGAATAACTGGCTCTTCTGAAATGGATGATTTAGCAAAACTTAGTGATTGTTCCCCCATGTAATAGATGCTTAAGTTGAATTGCTGCCCTGCAATCATTTAAGAGCTTCTATCTTATCACACTAAGCCTGCTGCTTTTACTTGAGGTCTCGGACACTGTACTTTCTCTTTTGTTACTCTTTCCATTACTCCGTCTCAAATTACTTGTAGTATTTTCATGCTTGATTTTTTTTTTTTTTCCTGCTTCCTTTCTAGTGCTTTGCTAGCAGGAGTAAATCAAAATAGATGGTCCTCCAGTGGGCAGACATATGTAAGTGAGGTTACGGATACTTCAGATTTGTGTTATTAAAAAACAGGCTCCCTGTTATCATACTAAAATGGATTTAGTTCTGTCCTGCTGATTATTCTTGTCCCTGCTCCATGCTCTTTAATTTTTTATGTTCATCTTCTGGAATCAGCTGTGCAATGCTTCTTAAAACAAGAATTTTAAACTTTAACATAAGTGTAGTGCACTTGAACTTGAGGTCTCTGTACACTTACATCATCACTTATTCAAAAAGGCACAGTACAAGCAACATACAGCTTCAAATACAGGATTATGGGACTCTTGTCTATTACATCCCATTCTGCAAAGAAAGAGTAAAGTAAAGACGCAAGGAAGAGGAAAAATGGGGAGGGGTAGGAAAGCTCAGAGAAAACCCTTGTCCGCATTCCTTTAAGAGAGTGTGGGTGTCGTCTCTGGTGGCCTAATAACAATGGTTTTGCCCTCGGAGCATTTTTGTTGCAGAGGTGTCTAGGTGGGAGATGGCTGAAAGAGAATGGGAAGCTGCTGATATGGGGGTTTCTTGGAAAAAAGAATCTAGCATGGGGAAATTACTTCTTTCCTCTCAAAAAAAACAAAAAAGAAGAAAAGACTGAAAAGAAAATGGAGAAAAAGCTCATGGAAATGATCAAGGGAAGAGAGCTGAGATGAAAGACCTGTGTGCTTCATATAGAGAAACATGATTTATTTTATTTATTTTTACAGTTAATAGGCCATTTTTGCTAGATGAACTGTAACAATGTTCATACAATGGTTTTAAATAGGATGAGAGATTTTCATGAGGAAAAACTTACAGGCTACTTCCTCAATATATTTAAGTGGTGTCTTACCTTGCGCTTGTGTAGAAGTCGGAGGCATAGCAGTGGACACCATTTTTGGCAGAGTTCATACTGTAATTGTTCCTGTGACTGGAGGTTAAAGGTAGCCTTAAGCAAGCCGAGTGCGACCTGCTAATAAACTAGCCATAGTAAATTGTGGTTGAGTTTAGGTACTTTTGTAGTCTGTATTGCTATCTTTAGTGTCCTGGTTAGGCTGATAATTCTACTTGAATTAGTGTAGGCATTCTTTATATGCAGGATTACGTACTGTGAATTAGACTGATTTCATGCAAGGAACACATGACTTAAAATGTATGATCGGTCAATGATGAGTTGTGTTGTTTGCCTAGATTCTGGGATAGCTTGCAATACTTGATCATCTTAGAGTTGTGGCTTTTTGTGTTTCCTTTTGCAGGAAGGTCCATCTGTCTGTGTGCACCCATTCTTCCTTGGGAGATGTCCAATGTTTCTAATTATGCCCTTCGAATGGCCCGGCTGAGTGCTCAGATATTTGGAGAAGTTGTCAGGCCAACTGACTCAAAATCTATGAAAGTAGTGAAGTTATTCAGTGAGCAGCCTATTGCCAAGCGGAAGGAGGTCTACAACTGGTATCCTCCTCACAACACCTACTATGCCCTCATGAAGAAACTCCGTTACTTTGGTCTCTACAGGTAATCGCTGCGCTTATCGGGTGGGAGCAGGACTGGGAATGGGAAAGGGGTGGGTATGAGTTTTGTTGCTTTTTTTTTCCTCAAGGAAAAAAGGAACATAAGGTTTAGTTCAGAATATGGTATAATGGCACATGGAAATAATGCACTTGATTGTTGTACTGATGGCAAGGAGAGTAAAATAAGTGACTATTGTTTAAGTAACTTTTACCATACCTTTTGAGAAAAAGACTTTAGATGTAGTTATGGGCAACCAGTTATTTAAGAAATAGTTCTTCCTTTGGCTTTGTGGGGAAGGGATGAGAGCTCTTTCATAGACAAGGGATGGTTCTGTAGTTCTGAACATGGCAAATGAATGTGCTACAAAATTATGATGTTACCTTAACACAAAAATTGCGCTGAGACACTCTTAGCATATATTCCTCAATCATTCGACAGCTAATAAGTGAAATTTAGAAGAGAAGGAAGGTCTGGAAGGGATTTTATCCTTTAAAATAAGTTAAGATAAATTCAATTCAAATGTGGTTTAAACAGCCTTGTTAATTCCAGCTTCATCCAAACAAGCTGTCTAATTTCTAAATTAATTTCCATAGTCTCAAGTAGGAAAAACTGCGCTGCTAAAGAACATCAGCAGGAGTCAAATGCAATCCTTTGATTTCGGTCATGTAGCACTAAAGAAATCCCTTAAATGTGAGGTTGCTAACCCTGTAAAGTCAAACCAGATTAATTTCCATTGCTATATTACAATACCAGCCATCAAGGATTGCATTCAGGGTGCTCTTGCTTTAGGTGGGCATGCAAACACTTTCTAGAATAGCTGTTTGTTGACACAGAAAGCCTCAACAACATGATAATGTTCTTTGCTCTTCTCCTTCCCCTCCTAATCTCAAGTTTCTTCTCTAGCTGCTCTGTATACAGGGAGCTTGTAGAGGATCAGGTTTGCTGGTCAGAAATAGGTAATTAAGAGTTGTAAAGTAAAAGGGCCTGATAATAACTTGCAAGCTTTTTGTTTCTTTTTTAGAGAAGTTGTATTTAAAAATAGCAGTGCAGTAATCTTAGGCCACTTAGGATGCAGTTGTGACTTCTGAAAAATACCTTTGCACTGAAAAATACAGGGACAGAGATTAAAGAGATTTTATTAGAACATTATTGAGGATTCATTATCTCTGCCAGCCTCTTTATCCTCCTTCCTGTTTTATTCTCCTATTAACATTCTACCAGTAGCTGATGGCTTTCTTCATAACTCATTCTTGAAGTCACCTGAGAGCAGTGTCATGTACTGTAATTACTGCTCAGCATGCCCCTGTTTTCTTAGAAGCTA
Source organism: Numenius arquata (assembly GCF_964106895.1). NCBI lineage: Eukaryota > Metazoa > Chordata > Aves > Charadriiformes > Scolopacidae > Numenius > Numenius arquata. The sequence continues at coordinate 69,544,530 of NC_133577.1, forward strand.
ATGACCTGAACTTAGTATCTAGCACAGAAACTCAATGCGCTATTGCTAGACTGCTGAGCTAGATGAGAAGGGGGAAATGCTCATTCTTGTCTCTTGCTGATTTTTATATTTAACTGCTCATTTAAACACAGTGGATCAATAAAAGCAATGGAAATAATATATATGCACACACCATTTGTTGCTGAAAAGGGCAGCCTTGTTAGTTCTGAAATTACCAGAGGAAATCTTTCATGTTCAGTCCAAAATTACTGCTAGCGGTAACACTGAATACATTGCAGTGAGTTTCATTGTGGACTGCACTGTTAAAAGAAGTTTTGAGGGTTTTTTTCATTATCATGCAGTTCAAAGAACCTTTCACATCTGGGTATTCCAAGAACTAGAATAAACTTTTTTTCTTTCCTCCTCCATCTAGGGATGAACATCAGGACTTTAAGGAGGAGATGAGGCGATTGAAAAAGCTCCGTGGGAAGGAAAAACCAAAGAAGGGGGAAGGAAAGAGGGCTCTCAAGAAGAAATAGTGCTGCTTGGACAACATAACAAACTACACTGGAAATGCTGGAGAACAGCTGTAACACAGACTTTCTGCTCCAAGATGGGAGAGGGCTTGGCATGTGAGCTGCGTGTGGGGCACGAGAAACACACTGTGAAATATTGGAGTCCATCTTGGGAGTGCACTTGGGTCTTTTGTGGTTTTATTGATTTAATTACTGTGTATTGTGCCACATTAGTTTGTCAGAGCCCTCTCTTACCCAAGGAGTAAAAACAACAGTAAAAAACAAAGTGCTCAGTGTTTTTCTTGGAAACACCTATAGCTGTTTCAGTTTTTCTGGACCTGGAAAGTTGTTTGGTTTTCGTTCGTTATCTGTTTTACTTTGGATTAAGATCAACGCTGTTTTGCATGTGGCCAGAGAAAAGTTAGGTTTCCTGCTTATATTGCCTGTTAGGAGTTTCACTGAAGGTAGCTTTAGTGGTAATTTTTTAAGGTGCTGTTAGAATCTGTTGTTCTGCATTTTGCACTGGACCATACTTCATGGTCCATTGCCTGGCCACAGCACCCTTATTGTACCTGAAATACTTAGATACTGCAATAGAAGAGGCTAAAATATGAAAGCTCAAACTTTTCCAGTTTGAGAGCCCCCTACTAATTAGAACACAATACTCAAGTTTACTGTAATAAAAGGGTTTTGAATTTGTTTTGATGGCCTGGAGGACACATATGAAGTACTTCATAAGGTGATGAACAGTTTTACTGGTGTTCAGTGTGTGGTTTTATCGCTAGGCTCCTTCACTGTTATTAATGATTCTTGCCTGTCAGGTAACAAAGTACAGAAATGCAGCTGTGTTCCTTTGCCTGGCCATGTGTGCATCGTGCCTGTCTGTGCCCTCAAATGGCATCTCTTAATTTTCAGACCATGTAGGCTTAGAGGAACATCCTTGAAGTAGCAAAGGAGAGCTATTAAAAATGTAGAGTGACTGGAGCAGGAAGTATTTGCACAGTTAGCTTGGGGTGTGCTTGATTTTTTTGCATACAGAGGCATTCTGAAGTAGGGAGCAGTACTAACCTACTGACACTTCTAAAACAAGCTTGTTCAAATTTAAGTGTGAAGTGTGTTTGAAGGGATCTGTCTGATAACTGAAATCAATAGATCTATATAAACTTGTAACAGCTCAACAACTGTACTTCCCCAAGGTTATTGAGGAGATGCTGATTGTATGAAAGGTGTTCCTGCTGAGCTGTGTAGTTCTCGTGCGAGTGTTACCTGGTTTTCTAAGCTCCGAGAAGATGATTTTAGGAGATCCGCAGTGTTGCGGGAGGAGTGCCTGGGTTTTTGCCATAGTCAACAAAATGCTATAGAAATTAGTAAAATATGTATCTGCTCTCTACTGTAGTGGTAAGTTTCTCTTTTACTGTAACTTAAAATCCTTTTAGTAACCTATAACTTTTGCTGAATTCTAATATGCCTATGGTATTTCAGTGTTCTATGTGTTGTATATGGATTGTGACCTGTCTGGTACTGAAGTATATAGAGCCTGTGATGGGCCCTCTGAGGAGTACTTGGTTCCTGGGAGATGTGTGTGTCGCCAGGGGAAGTGCTCTGGTGCCCTTGAATTCCTCTCCGGGAAGAGTGGTATGGAGCCATTTACTAGGTAGGAGAGGGAATTGCCTGAGTAGGAAGGTTGATGCTGCTTGATGCTGTGTTTCTGGCTGTGAGGGGTGAAGTTGCTCGGTTGCTTGTGTTGGTGGAGAGAGAGACCAGTTCTGAACCTCTTCAGCAGAACTGTTGCGGCAGCTTTGGACAGCTGGTGATTTGTACTTACAACAGCTTTGTTGGCAAGAACTCGATGTCTTCTAAAATTAAACCAAAGATTATAAAATGGTTAGGGTTGGCAGGGACCTTAAAGATTATCAAGTTCCAATTCCCCTGGCATTGGCAGGGCACCTCCCACTAGACCAGGTTGCTCAAAGACCCATCCAGCCTGGCCTTGAACACCTCCAGGGATGGGGCATCCACAACTTCTCTGGGCAACCTGTTCCAGTGTCTCACCACCTTCGCAGTAAAGAATTTCTTCCTGATACCTAATCTAAATCTCCCCTCATCCAGTTAAAAACCATTACCCTTCATCCTATCGTTACATTCCCTGATAAAGAGTCCCTCCCCATCTTTCCTGTAGGCCCCCTTTAGGTACTAGAAGGCTGCTATAAGGTCTCCCCTGAGCCTTCTCTTCTCCAGACTGAACAACCCCAACCCTCTCAGCCTGTCCTCGTAAGACAGGTGCTCCAGCCCTCTGATCATCATGGCCTTCCTCTGGACTTGCATCAATAAAAATGTTTTCCCTGAAATTTAAGATGAAAAATTAACAGTGTCTTTTTTTAGTTTTGTGAAACACTTAAAACTTTGACAGTATAAGTATGCGAGAGAGCAAGTGTGCATGCATCAGAAAGTGAATTGTGGTCCTGCTCCAGTACTGTATGCACGGCCTTACATTTTGTGTGTGTGGGGAGACCTGGTTATTAGTATACATATAATGATATATAAATACTTGTACAGCATGATTGGCTATGGTTATGCTTCTGAGTCTACATTTAGCCTACTTAAGGACTGAGCATCTACAGAGCCCACTGAGAGTAGTGAATGCTACAGGTATTCTGTATCTTAGTGTGCCACCTTGCCTGACACAGATATGGACTTAGTGGTGTAATATTAAATAATTAGGTTTGGATCTGTTCTTCCTTGTCTACTCCAAGCCGCCTAGCTACTTATGGATCTTGAGAAGGTCCTGTCATGAACGGGAAAGCAAAAGGCTGGTTTGGCCAGTCAGCTAAAAGGATCCCCTTTGTCTGCAAACAGAGCAGAGCAAACCTGCTTTAGAATCAAAGCATCCCCCTGGGAACATACTTGGAAAAGATACTTAGAGCTGCATATCCAAAAAGGAAGAGAAACTGATGGAAGTGTCTGTGAAGTAAGCAGATGTGAAACAAATGGACTGAATTGTTGACTTTCATTTTTTTTCCTGTAGTGTTTAATTTTTTGCTGTTTCTACTTTGCTTTTGTGTAACTTTTAAAAAGAGCAGTATAGATACAAGAAAGGTTTCTCTACCTAAGTTTTCACATCTTTCTTCCGTAGTGTTCATTCATTAGAACTAGATCTTCTCAAAAATGGCTATTTCCTCTTCCCTGAGACTTCACCATAAAATAACGATGATTTGGCCATTTTTGGAGTTTATCCTAGTATTAAGATAATCCATTGCTTGCTGGGAGTGTTTGCGTAACTATTTTGTTCCAGTTTTCTCCACTCCATAGCTGGGATAGAAATAGGCACTTTACTACCTCCATCCTACCCCGTGTTCTGTCATCTAGGAATAGCTATTGCCATCAGTGTCTAGAGGAATCGGAAGTCAACCCTGAAACATCACGCCAGGTATTAATGCAGTATGTTCTTTTAGGAGGGCAAGAGGAGGTTCAACCATATTCTGAGGGATAAGGATGGGAACACATGATTTTTGCAGCTATTTGTATAGTGGTGTATCCATTCTATGTAAAATAATCCAGTTCAATTAAATTTTTATTTTGAGCTTCCCCCTCAGTGTGATTCATTTCACCATTCAAACCCTGCTGTGTTTTGTTACAACATTCATTTTTTTCCTTGAGGGTGTGAGCTGACTGTCTTCAGCAGATGTTTAGATGGGTGGGTGTGTTAATTCTTGATCGGAAAATAAACCTGGTTAGCTGATCTCCAAGGCACCAATGGGATCAAAACCTGAACCTCTTCCCAATCCTGAACAGCTTTATTAATTGCCACTGCTTCCTTATTTTATAGTGCTTTAATGATATCTGTCTTTAATTATATTCTGGTATAATATAGCTGATGAGTACTGCCTTGATAATCACAAGTTATTTTGTAAACAGGCTGGCCCAGTTATATCCTGTAGGTTCTAAGCAGTTGTTGCTGGAACCTCTTATTGTTGGAAGTCCTGCAGGCAGAAGTTCTCTTGTGTCTGACTGTACTTTGTAATGGTGGAGGAAAAAAAAAAGCAGTGTTGTTTTCTGGCAAATGTACCACTATGTTAAAGTACAGATATACGTGCTCTGCTCAGGAAAGCATGAACTTTCTCCTAGGGTGGAAAGTGTTTATTCCAGTTATTAAAGCAATGCCCTGAGTTTACACAGGTCAGCAAAATGCACCTCAGTTACTCTATGGTTTTAGACAAATGCTTTGTCTTTCTTGCCTGCGTCTTCTCAAGAGTAAAATTAGAATAATGATCACTTCGTGAATAGTGTCATGAGGGTAAGCTGCTTCTAGGATGGGAATTTACCCCAGGAGAACCTTGTGTAAAGAGCAGCTTAGTCTGGCTATGGTAGGACTTGTACCTTTGTGTATTTCAGAGCTTTATTTTGGAGAGATGATTGTATGCAACAGTTGATGACATTTTTAACATATAAAACAAGCTGTGGTAAGTTATGGTGTTCCCTGTTCTGCTTTAGACATTAGAGACTTCACATGCTGAAAAAAAAAAATCTCGATTTGGTCAGAAAATAATTTTTTTCAAAAATAATCACAGCTATTTCTTGAACTGTAGATATTTTTTTAAATATTAACGTATATGTGTACACAGTCCTCTACCACTTTAAGTTTGGAGACCATTTTAGGATGACTTGAAAAAAAACCACAATCAACAAAGTCTATATGTTTTGGAAAAGCTTTATGAACCTGAAAGGCTGCTTTGATGAGGGAGAGACTCCATCTTCTGGGTTTTGTAGGATTTTTTTTCCTTTTAAAGAGCAAAGGATAATATGCAAAGAAAGCAAGTGCTATGGGGATCTAGGATCAATTCCTTTAAACTCGGTTCTCCTCTGTAACTGTTTGTGACACTTCTTGTACAATCCCTTGGGAGTAGATCCTGGAAATAAAATCCTCCAAGGGGATGTGCTTTCTCTTCATCATCTTGATATTGAGGTGTCTGACAGCAGAAATCTAGTCGCATGAAGTTCAACCAGGCCAAGTGTCTTGCACCTGGGACGTGGCAATCCCAGGCACAAATACAGGTTGGGCGGAGAATGGCTGGAGAGCAGCCCTGAGGAGAAGGACTTGGGGGGTGTTGGTGGACGAGAAGCTCAACATGAGCCGGCAATGCGCACTGGCAGCCCAGAAAGCCAACCGCATCCCGGGCTGCATCAAGAGAAGTGTGGCCAGCAGGTCGCGGGAGGTGATTCTACCCCTCTACTCTGCGCTCGTGAGACCCCACCTGGAATACTGTGTCCAGCTTTGGAGTCCTCAACACAGGAAGGACATGGACCTGTTGGAACGGGTCCAGCGGAGGGCCGCGAAGATGATCAGAGGGATGGAGCACCTCCCCTATGAAGACAGGCTGAGAGAGCTGGGGTTGTTCAGCCTGGAGAAGAGAAGGCTCTGGGGAGACCTCATAGCAGCCTTCCAATATCTGAAGGGAGCCTACAGGAGAGCCGGAGAGGGACTCTTTGTCAGGAGATGTAGTGACAGGACAAGGGGTAATGGTTTTAAACTGGAAGAGGGGAGATTTAGATTAGATATCAGGAGGAAATTCTTTACTGTGAGGGCAGTGAGGCACTGGAACAGGTTGCCCAGGGAAGTTGTGGATGCCCCATCCCTGGAAGTGTTCAAGGCCAGGCTGGATGGGGCTTTGAGCAACCTGGTCTAGTGGGAGGTGTCCCTGCCCATGGCAGGGGGGTTAGAACTCAATGATCCTTAAGGTCCCTTCCAACTCTAACGATTCTATGATTCTATGATTTCTTGCTGTTTAACCTTTTCTAGGGACAGCTTCATTGCTCTGAATTGTCCAAGCAACAATGGAAAACTCAAGGGTTCTAATAATAATTTTTTAAAAAGAGGATTTTTTAGGTATAAACAAGGAAGCAGAAATGAAAGCAATACCCTTATCATAAATCCTAGAGGTAAAACTTAAATTATGTTTGTGGGCAGATATTTAGAATGGATTGTTCTGTGCCTCTGAAACAGCTGGGGTATCATAAAGAAAGAATTTTAATCTCCATGTCTCGTCCTCGCTTTTCCTCAAGTGTAATAATATCTTGAAGGAACAGACATGAAAACATCTGAAAGAATTTGCTTGTGAAGGCTCAGTTACAGCAGAGCACAGCTACAGTGTGTCTAAATGGTGAGGAACATGACTGTAGACAGATATTATCAAGCCATGACCACCACACCGGCTGAGAAATTATTTAGGCTTGTCTATGGGGAGAAGTATGAAATCAACAGGATAACAATCATGACAGCAACATAACTTTATAAATACTGTGTTGAATTGTTCTGGGTGGAATACTGGGGAAAATTCCACAAAGTGAAATATTTAGAAAAATTGTGAAGCCTCCCAAGAAGTGGGTTCAGCTTTTGTTGTCCGAGTCGGGCAGAGTGAGGCTGAGCCAAGCATTATAGAACAGAGCACTGGGGCCGCTTCTCTCTTGGAAGAGGACGAGGCAGACTGAATGACCTCATACATTTTCTCACATCATAGCGAGGTCTGTGAAAACAAATCTCACCAGGAGCTAAAAAAGGATTTTTATATCCATTAGGTTTTCTGTCTATGCTTGTAAGTACTTTACTTCATCCCAGGGCTCCCAAAGCTCTTTGTAAATATTTCATGGAGTTCAGAGGGTCTCTCCCACTTCAGTTGTTGTTTCTGCAGGTCTGATGTTTGCCTTATGGGCTGTTTCAGTAAATAGGCTTTTAATGGTATTAGGAGCAAAAACCACCTGAGCTCCAGAAAGTCTAAAACCCATTCTACTGCCCTATGCAATGGTGTGTCGCAGCAAATGCACAAATGTAAATGCATCCCATTCCTCAATTTCCACTACAGTCTTGCCTGGGTAAAAATGGATGGGGTCACTTGGTCCCAGGCTTCCAAAACTGATGTCTAAAATGTGAATCCAAATTCAAGCAGCAACAGAAGTGGTCTAATTTTTAGAAGCTGTGTGAATATTGAGTATCTCCAACTGGTGTAAATGGGACTTACCTCTGAATAACAACCACATAAATCCTATGCTCATACAGGGTTGTAGTCCCCTTTAGCCTTTGACTGGTAGTGGTCCCTTCAGGACAGGACTGATGAAACAACATCTCTTTAGAGACTCTGTCATGCCTATGTGTGTCATAGCTGCTTCCCCAGTGATATTCAGTGTTTATCTGAATAATATTAGGCTGTCTGGGTACTGTGTGTTGGATTCCACGGAGAAGAGGGCTGCAGGTGGTTTAAGGAAAGCCCCATCCAATGAGAGACTGGAGGGGTACAGCTGAAGTGTGCTGTACTGACACCTGGGTGATACTGTCTTATTTACAGCCAGCAACTCTTACGGATGAGGTGCAACATTTCTCATTTCTATACTTGCACACGAAGAAGCCTGTGTGTGACAGGCAGCATCAAACTGCCGCTCAGAATATTTCTGGGGGAACAGCATGCAATGACAGACAGAATCCGGGAGGTGTGAGGGTATTGCATTCGCTATTGAGCTGGCTAGTTTGCAGAGATGTTTATTATATATTTTGGGTTGGGTTTTTTATTATTTCAGAGATGTCAGAGTTTATGCTGGCTTTTTTTTTTTTAAGTAAAAGAGATATGACGTTTCAGCTGATGTTACTTACTATTACATTTAGTTTGCAGGTATAGGAGCATTTACACAAAGGCACCAACTTCAAGCGGTATTCAGCTGGCTTGTCCGAACTGGCACATTTATATGGGAGAGCAGCCCCTGAATGAGGCAGTGCAGATGCCACCTAGACAGATGACATTTCTTGTGTGAGTTGATAGGAGGTGATTGATATGCAGGCTGTACGTGAGGCAGCATGTGTTATTTCTTGGCTGTCTGTCCTGGGTCTGTTTTGGTGCAACTGATGTGCAGGTAAGCGTTGTTCACAAGCTCTAAACCTCACAAATACTTTTTGAATGAGCAGCATAAACCAAAAATTAGTCTGGGAAATGTCAGAGTTGTTACTGACAACTAGAAAGTAATGCTGCAGCCTCTTTATTTTTCTCCTTTTGCACTTAGCCATTCTGCTTATATCCTGTGATGTTTGACAAAATACTGCTCTGTTGCTTGACACCAATACAGCCAAGCGTGATGTGTCTCTGTATTTTCAAACTCAAGTTGTTTGATAGCATCATCAAGTTTATTAATAAACATTAATGCCCTCTGAGGACAGATGGTAGGGTATTGACTAGGCATGCAAACCACTTAAAAATAAGATAAAATGAAGATCTAAGCTGGAGCCTTGCAAGAATTCCCCCAGAGGGGGGTAACAGAAATTGTGTTCATTTACCAAAACAAATGTGTCTTCTGGAGAGAGAAGTCATATCATATTAAAGAGGAATAACCATATCTGAGAGCCTTTAGCATAACCACAAGCTTCAAGCAATGCACAGCATCAAAAACATTGAGAGGCCTTTGACCACCGCACCAGAAATTTTGCCTTTGGCCAAGTGCATACTCACAGGAATGATGAGAATACAGCAACGTGGTTCGGAGACTGTCCGAATTCCCACATGCTTGGCAGGCAGCTTGCCTCTTCAGGAGAGAGTAAATGTCTGTGGGGCTTGTGTCGTCTCAGTGGTAGTGAGGATGAAAAGCCAAGGATGGATTTTGAACTGTGATACTGACTCTGTCAGCAAAAGACATTTATGTTTAAATACATAAGATGCGTGTATATTACAATATAAGCATTCATTTAAAAAGGCTATCCATCCTATTTGACCAGTCATGGAAAAACAGTAACTTTTAAAACTCCAGTAACATGGGGTATTGTCCTGAAAAACCATGATCGATCCCCATGGTCTCTCTGTCCCATATCAAAGCTGTGGTTTCTGTATGTGATTCAGACTATTGATTTAGCCTTTTGGACTCTTACTCCAGGCCAATACCAACTCTAATAGAAAGTAGAAAGGCTTTGCAGAGGGATCTGGACAGGTTGGATCGATGGGCTGAGACCAATGGGATGAGGTTCAACAAGGCAAAGGGCCGGGTCCTCCACTTGGGTCACAACAACCCCAGGCAGCGCTACAGGCTTGGGGCAGAGTGGCTGGAGAGCTGCCTGGCAGAAAAGGACCTGGGGGTGTTGGTGGACAGCCGGCTTAACATGAGCCAGCAGTGTGCCCAGGTGGCCAAGAAGGCCAACAGCATCCTGGACTGTATCAGGAACAGTGTGGTGAGTAGGACTCGGGAGGTGACCGTCCCCCTGTACTTAGCACTGGTGAGGCCCCACCTCGAGTACTGTGTCCAGTTTTGGGCCTCCTACCACAAAAAAGACATCGAGGTGCTGGAGCGGGTCCAGAGAAGAGCAACAAGGCTGGTGAGGGGTCTGGAGCACAAGTCTTATGAGGAGAGGCTGAGGGAACTAGGGTTATTCAGCCTGGAGAAAAGGAGGCTGAGGGGAGACCTTATTGCTCTCTACAACTACCTGAAAGGAGGGTGTAGAGAGGCGGGGGTCGGTCTCTTCTCCCCAGTCACGGGCGACAGGACTAGAGGAAACGGCCTCGAGTTGCACCAGGGGAGGTTCAGGCTGGATATTAGGAAAAATTTTTTCACTGAAAGGGTTATCAGACATTGGAATGGGCTGCCCAGGGAGGTGGTTGAGGCATCATCCCTGGAAGTGTTCAAAAGGCAGGTTGACATGGTGCTGGGAGACATGGTTTAGTGATGGTGTTGCATTTTGTTGTTTTGTGGGTGTTTATTTTTGTCAGTTAGGTTGATGGTTGGACAAGATGATCTTGAAGGTCCCTTCCAACCTAGAAGATTCTGTGATTCTGTAATGGACTTTTTCTGTTCTGTGGAGAGGCTAGAACCTGAAAGGTGCGGTTACTAACTAAACTGTTATTAAATCAGAGATGTAGAGAGTTACCAACCCATCTGTAAAGTGCTGGAGAATCAAATTACAGCAGGTATTCAGGTTGGGGGAAGATCAGGTAGGCTGTATATTATGAAGGCAAATCCTGAAGACCAGAATGTAACTGAACAGTCATTTTCTGAACAGCAAAATAACTTGTTTGAGGTGGAATCCTTTCCTGCCCTTTCTTGGAACTCACTCAATCGCATTAGCGCTTTTTTGTGCCTAAATGGGATGGTTTTGAGTTGTGAAATGTGATTGTTCACACTGGAATAATAATACTAGGAATCTAAAATGACTTAGTCCTTAAAGCTGATCAGCTTATCACTATCCAACACAAAGGACTCGGAAATCAGATATCCAAATGAGCTGAATGCATTAAAGCAATGACAAAGGATGCTAAGGTAACAGGAGGGTCTTCACTAATCCTCTCAAAGGTGAGATTTGGTCCTAGTTTCAGTAAAATACATCAGGCAGGAAAATCAGTGCTCCTTACTCCTTTGTACTTTACTACTTTCTTCTGCTTCTCGTTTCCTAGGAGAGCTGCATCTTCTCTTCCACTGGCTACTTCTGTTTTCTCTCTCCATCTAATCTTTCGTCCCATCCTTCCCTCTCCTTTTCCACTGTTCGCTACTTCAGTTCTCTTAATAATGGTTCCAGGGCTCATGCTTTCTCTTGATGGTTCCTTATATGCCATGTCTGCCAGTATTTATGCTACTGCTCAATAAAATGTGTAGTTTTTTCAGCTTCTCATGCTAGTACACCAGTGAAGGCAGGAAGCCAGCAGAGAGAGAGGCAGAGCACTGTGATGCAGCACACGCGTTGCTGGACCATGCAGTCGCTACTCAGACAAGGAAGGAAACAGGTTAGCATATTGTTTTTGCAATGCTGAACAACACGCAGGGTATGGAAGGGAGCTATACACAAAGTCCCATGTCCCGGTCCCATCACCTTTCCTGCTCCCTGCCTCCCACATACTGCCTCCCACAGAAAATATTTTGCTTTTAACTTTTTGAAGGTCTGGGCTGTGGTTTAAGGAGAAAAGAGCAACAGTTTTATAAATAATGACTCTAAAATTATGTTTGACTCAAATGAAAAATACGTAACCATTTCCAATACCACTACAAGAAAATCTGGAACATGTTATTATTTATAGATAAAACAAAGCTTGTTAGATCAACATTGCTTTTAATGGTAGAATGAAAACCAAGTTAAGAACCTGGTGGATTCACATTTTCTTCTTTTATCTCTGCCTCCTTTTTTCTCCTACTCTCCACCCAACCTCATCGCTTCTGCTCATGTATTTAACTCAAAAGCAAAGAGCTATGAAGTCTCCATGAACTGAAAAAAAATATAGATTGTTCTGCTGCCAAAGTCAAATCACCACCTGAATATTACCTAATTTCTCACTGAAGGTATGAAAGTTTGAGGTTCATCAGTGTCACAGAATGATAAATCACCTGAACTAGAAGTTCTCAAGAAGCTACCAAAGGGAAAAATACATGTGATCTGTATGAGAATAGCTTAAAGATGGGGAAAAAAAAACCAAACAAACCAAAAAGCAGCCTTATTTTCTCTATTGCATCACATTGGAGCAATCAAACAGTGATCCCTAGAAATATTAAAAGATGTATAGTATATCTTAAAGTGAGTGGAACAATATACTTTTATAGGTGCTAAAGAAAAAGAAAAAAATAAACAACCCGGGTTCTTTCCCCGAAAAATACCTTCAACATTCTTTCCTGGAGAGCAAAGCAATTCTAAGTGTGTATTACTCTTACTAGTAATCAGAAAATGACTGAACTCTGGACGACAGCCTAAATTTTGTTCTGCTTCACATTTTCTGGCCAAGATGAGAGGGAATATGACTGTTGTCATTAGTATCTGCGTTCTGTCAACATCTGTATTTCTGCTGCTAAGCGTGAGGATTAATCTGACATATAAACAGTACCGCTGCCATAGATACATGAAGTTTGTGCACTTCCACTTCAGTGAAAGAATGTAAAAGTGATATGTATATTTTAACATAATTTAGAAGACCTGTAATTATTTTCTCATGGTGCAGAATTTAATCCAGAATTTTCAAATGTCCATGGGCCAAGCGCAAATGCTACCTACAGCATATGGGACAAATAATGTCTTTTCAGTGTGTGAAAAGGCTAAGCAGTTTTTGAGAATTTAGACAAATTTTAAGGTCACTTTAGACACCCAGAGTTTAAGATGTGTTGAATTGTCACACCAGTCTTAAAAAATCAGTTTCTATTGTCATACCAATATGCAAATGATATAATTTTTTTGATTAAGAAACTGGAAGGCTGGGAGTTTTTTGAGATACTGTCTACTATTGAAAGATATCATAAAGAAGACCAATATTCAGTTTGATCTAATGTCTCTTTTGGACATTCTCATTTTAGAGCATCTCATTAATTTATTTTTTATTTGGGAAAGGGTAAACGTGTTCAAATGTTCACAATGAACCAGTTGCTGTCAGGTAGCCATACAGTTGTTTTTTACCGACCCATTAAAACATTGTTCTCTGGAAGTTCAGGTGTTGGTTAGATCAGACAGATATTCTGGTGATGGCCAATCTAGCTGAAGAGTCTTTTCTCTTTTAACAGCTGGACTTCTTTTCTCATCTGAATTAAAGTAGAAAAAAATCTGAGGAGGCTCAAACCCCAGTGTGTAACTAAGAGTTTGATGGGAGGTGGCAGGTTTTGTATTTACAAGTATGCATTACCTGCTGCAATACCAGATAAACTGGCTGTGCTGCATTGTAGGAATCAACCAGCCAGTGCCCCGAGTCACCTACAGATTCGATAGCAGAAACCAGCCTTTCACACCTGGGTTATAAGTTTGACTTTGCCCTATGTTGATAATGAAAACTAGTCTCTGTAAAAGATGTCAATGGTATCAGTTCTTAGTAGATAGGATCCCGTATCACCAAGGAATAGTTACAGTTAATAATGATTTCTCTTCCATCATGATAGATTAAGTAGAGAGGTCGAAGATGCTACCACGTGAAGGAGCAAAAAATTCCATTTATCACTAGGTGTGGATTCCCTCCAGACAAAAGGAAAGTATAGCATAAATAGTACATTTCTGTCTCCTTCCTACACAAGTATCTTTTAAAATAGTATTCTGTTCCTTATTAAAACAAAAAAAAAAAAACAAAAAACCCACAACAAAACAGTGTACCACCTGTTTAATGTATTTTGGGTGGTAACTGCTGTGTTCCCCATTTTGGTCATCAGTTGTCAATCTTAGGGTTTCGAATTGCAACCCTTCAGGTGGTACATCAAACGTAACAACAAAGTCTAGCAAACATATTTTATGTGAATGCAAACGTTCTGAAAAAATCAGAAGCTCAGGAGCAAAGGCATGCAAGATTACTAAACACATTGGGAAAGGCATTACAAGTTACAGGGTGATGGTAGCCTACTAATTCCACTGCTAGTTATGCCCTGGACATAAATTGCTTGGGGAATAAAACAAGGGCTCTCACTATGTTCTGTACCTTGAGACTGAATTATCCCTTGGTATAAAAATCATTTAAACAAATGGACTTACTCTGTTAATTAACCCATATTACTCTGTTGGCTTTTCCATTAACACCAACAGGCTGTGTGCTGGGAGAGCCATCTCATGTTACCTCTGCTGCCTTTTCCTTCAAACACCAGAGAAATTTGTCCCAGCTATTTGTCCTCGGCATGTGTGTCATTTTCCAGAGTCTGTGTGCACTTTTCACTGCCGTTAATGCATTCCCATCGCATAGCAGGAATTGCTGATAATTATCCTCTTCATTAACGTGGCTATTAGAGAGACATTTCCAAACTCGGTGAGCTGCTTAGTTTGTACATTTGATTCTTACACATCTGTAGAGCCTTTTTGTTGACTGCACTGCAGGCCACCAGTCACAGGAAAACCTAGGCTCCTATCTACCTCAGGAAAGCGTAGCCTGTCAGATAATCAATTAAAATACATTTAAAATATTAGCCAGATCATTTTGCTTATTTCTCATTAGTGTTCAGGAGGTGTTTAATACTGTGTAGCTTTCTACAGGAAAGACCCTCAGCTAAATTAATGGGTTCCATACCCCCTGGGGTGTGTTGTTCCTGACGCCATCGTGGTTTTTGCTGTGTTTGTCCACTAAATTGGTGTTGCGTTTATTTACCAGTTACAGCGCTGCCAGCATCGAACTGCACGGGAAACGTTTCCACACACCAATGGCCCCAGCGTGAAAGGTGAAATGTAAACCTCAAATCTATCGTCAGGATTATTACATTAAGAGGTTGTATGGTTACGTATTCACAATTCGAGATAGATAAACAAAGATAAGGATGTTTGCACTTGCGTGTTTCAACTTAGTATTTTAATTGACTACCATAAAATACACCAGGTTGTGATAGAGCACCACACCTTCTTCAAAATCCTGCTGCTCTTCTGTTAGCTTTTCTTTGCAACGCATTAAAATACTGTTACCGATTTGGTGTTCATCATAAAGAGCTTTTCAGCAAGAAAGCAACTTAAAACACTGGATTTAGTGAACGTTTTATGTGTGTAAGCGGCTTTTCCATGGGTGTGGCAGGCAGGGATATGACACAAGTCAATTTTTTTACTTTAAACAAGAGCGCTCTGACACACTGGGGACATCAGGGGAGCAGCAGGCTTTGGGGGGCAGCGGTGGCTGCCGGCTCCAGCTCCCCCTAATTTCTGAGCCAGAGGGAGCGGTGTTTCCCAGTGCACCCTACCTTCCACCCCGGTTCCTCTGTCCACACCAGAGGACCAAAGCCCACTGCACCTCCTGCTGCGTGAGCCCATGTTTTTTCCCTGGTGAGCCGGACAGGCCGTGCACATCCCATCACGCAGACAAGGTGCAGACAGGACGGACACTCGTATTTACAGAATCAAGGAACTGTCAGAGTTGGAAGGGACCTCTAGAGATCATCTAGTCCAACTCCCCTGCCAAAGCAGGATTGCCTAGAGCACATTACTCAGGACTGCAGCCAGGCTGGTCTTGAAGATCTGTAGAGAAGGGGACTCCACGACCTCCCTGGGCAGCCTGTTCCAGTGCTCTGTCACCCTTGCCATAAAGAAGTTTTTCCTCATATTTGAATGGAACTTCCTATGTTCCAGCTTGTGCCCATTGCCCCTCGTCCTGTCACTGGGAACCACTGAAAAGAGTCTGGCTCCATCCTCCTTCAACCCACCCTTTAGATACTTGTAAACATAGACAAGGTCTCCCCTCAGCCTTCTCTTCTCCAGGCTAAAGAGTCCCAGCTCTCTCAGCCTTTCAGTATTCGGAAACTGGGATCTGCTCCCAGACCTCCAGATTGGACAAAGCTGGCCAGAGGATGAGAGACGGGTGTTACCAAGGAGAAGGAAGGGGTCCCGATTCTGCTGAGCTCATGGCCAGACCCTTCTCTTGCTTGAAGCCCTGTATGTAAATAAATCACCAGCTTGTGGCAGCTTAAGGCCTAAATGCCATCAATGGAAAAAATAAGGATGTTTTATCAATTCAATTATTTTAGTTATAACCAGAGTAGGGGCAGCAATTCCAGATGAAAATGTGATTTTTGGAAGTATCTCTGTCATTGTCGCACGGTACATATTTATAAAGATTTACCTCAAAGTCACAACAGTATTTTTTGTCAAACGATGTCACACTGGCTGAGGGTCTGGCAGTCTTTGTCCTCCCTTGCCTGGTCACCACTCTCACTGCATTCCTGTCCCAGCACACGATTCGCTCATGTGGTATGGAAGAATCACAGAATGGTAGAGGTTGGAAGGGGCCTCTGCAGATCATCTAGTCCAACTCCCCTGCCAGAGCAGGTTCACCCAGAGCACGTCGGACAGGAATGTGTCCAGGCGAGTTTTGAATATCTCCAGAGGGGGAGACTCCACAGCCTCTCTGGGCTGCCTCTTCCAGTGGTCTGGCACTTTTAAGTAAAGAAGTTGTTCCTCATGTTGAGATAGAATTTCCCATGTTCCAGTTTGTGTCTGTTCTCTCTTGTCCTGTTGCTGGGCCACCACTGAAAAGAGTCTGGCCCCATCCTCTTGACACCTGGCCTTTAGATATTTATAAGCATTGGTGAGATCCCCTCTCAGACTTCTCTAGGCTAAACAGACCCAGGTCTCTCAGCCTTTCCTCATAAGAGAGGTGCTCCAGTCCCTTGATCATCTCTGTAGCCCTCCGCTGGACTCTCTCCCACAGTTCCCTGTCCTTCTTGAACTGGGGGGCCCAGAACTGGACACAGTACTGCAGATGTGGCCTCACCAGGGCAGAGTAGAGGGGGAGGATGACCTCCCTCGACCTGCCGACCATGCTCTTTTTGTTGCACCCCAGGAGACCCATTGGCCTTCTTGGCCACAAGGGCACATTGCTGGCTCCTGGTCAACTTGTTGCCCATCAGGACTCCCAGGTCCCTCTCTGCAGAGCTGCTTTCCAGCAGGTCAAGGATCACAGATCCCATTTGTTCCTAATCTGAACCCCGCCGGCACCTCAGCCCCGTGTTCGTTCCACCTGTGGTTGGCGGGGCTCCCCACGCTGCCACCGCCGCCGCTGCACGGCAGCACCCGGGGGCCGGGCGGTGCTGCGACCCTGCCGCAGAACCCCCGGCATTTGGTGTTCGACCCCTCCGCCGCCGCCGCCAGCCCCGCCGGCTCCCAGCGCGCAGGGATCGGGACCGAGAGTGGGACCGGTCCCGCGGGGGGAAGCGCCCTCCGCCGCCCGCTGCGCTTCCGCGCCGCTAGGGGGCGCCGCGTGGGGGGGGCGTGGCCGCGCCGAGGGGGCGTGACCGAAGCCCCACGTTCGAGTTCCCAGGGCGACCGGGGTGGTCGCGCCGTGACGCCAGGGTGTTTCCCGGTGACGTCAGGCGGCCCATGCGCAGTGGCCGGCGTGCGGCGATTCTGGGTGACGTCACGGGCCGGGCGTGACGTGCCGGTGGCGCGGGCCGCTGGGAGCTGGCCGGCATCTGCGCTCGCCCCCCCCCTCCCCTCCCCTCCCCCTTCCCACTACGGGTCGCGGCTGGGGGCGTCCCGGCGGCGGGGACGCGGCTCCCCCCTCCCCCGCCCTCGCCCCGGCGCTTCGATCCAAGATGGCGGCGCTGAGCAGCGGCAGCAGCGCGGAGGGGGCCTCGCTCTTCAACGGGGACATGGAGCCCGAGCCGCCGCCGCCCGCCCTCGGCGCCTGCTACGCGGCGGGCAGCGGCGACCCGGCCATCCCGGAGGAGGTGAGGCCACACGCACGGCGGCAGCCACCCGCCGCCCATCCCGCCCCCTCCTCCCGGCCCGCTCCCGGGGGCTGCCGGCGGTCCCGGCCCGGCCGGGGCGGCGGCGCAGGGCCGGCGGCGGCGGGGATCCCCGCTGCGGGGAGGCCCCGGCCTCCTCCCCCTCCTCCGGCGGCCGGGGGCGCCGCCGGCTCCTGCCGCCGCCGGTGATGCAGTGCTGGGGCGGGGAGGCTCCGCGCCGGGCCGCGGCCTCGCTGCCGCCGCGCACCCCCCGGCGCCGGGGCCCGCTCTCTGCCGGGGGCGGGCCGTGCTGCGCCCGCGGGGGCCGGGGCTTCCCCCGGCCGGGGAGGGGTGTCGGGTCGGGGTCTGGTTTCAGACGAGCCCACCGGCGTGCCCCGGCTGTCAGGCGTGCTGGTACCGGGCGGCTGCGGCCGGGCGGAGGTTTTATAATCGGTTTCCCCCGGCGGTGGTTTTGAAACAACTGAAATATATTTTAAAACCAGGGTCGGGGTACGGTTCCCCGTGTGGGTGTCGGCCTGGCTCGTTGTGTCTGCAGGAGGGGTGTGAGGAAGCGCTGAGGAACAGGGGGGTGTCGGGCCTCTAGTCTGTGTCTCCCTTACACACTTCCTGTGTTTTGGGGGCATATTACTTAACTTCCCAATCCCACAGAGCACGGAGCGGTACTACCTGTTTTGCTAGGGTTAAAGCAAGTTGCTAACGCTTCCGAAACGTTTGCAGAAGGTGGAATAAAACGTGCCGTAACAACAGGAGGTATTTTGCAGATTCGCGTACTGTAGGCATCGAAGTCAGAAGGAGTTGCTGCAGATGCCATGCATCAAGTCTGTTCTGGAGGTAAATACAGATGCCAGAAGCTCTGCTGCCTCGTTCTGAGCGTTAGTTGCTGAAGATTATTTCAGCTCAGCTTTCCCGAGCGTGTGTGTAATTGGTACAGGACCTCTTGTTGCCCCATGAGGTGCCAAGCCCACCAGGTAACGGCTCCTTGCTGCTCTGGGGGGAGAGCCTCCAGCAGGGAAAATGAGCTAGCTTGGATCATCAGCTCATGGAATGGTCCAGTTTGACTCCCAGCTCACCAGAAAAAGGCTATCTTTTTATCCTTTTTTTTTTTTTTTAATAGCATAGCGGATTATAGTGGAATTACTGAGTTGAACAGTTTGACGAGTACTAGAGCTTGTGCCAGGCAGGTGGCTGGAAAGGAGAAATAGGGAAGGTGTTTTCTCCCATTGATGCTAGTGAGAGGTGAGATTGATTCCCTCATCCTAAGAAGCTACTGGCTTACTTGCTGAGGGAGGCAAAACTCAGCAGTATCCATGTATTTAACACCTAACCAGCAGGACGATTAAGTGCTTTGAGTAATGCAAGTCTAGTCTTAACTTTCCTGAGTAAGGAGAAACTCTCAACTAGTTGAGAAACCTAAATACCTAAAAGAGTGGGGTTTGACAAATGTTTCCTTTCAGCAGCAAAATGAAGTTAAAAAGCTTCTCACTGACTTCTGTCACCCCAATTGAGCTGGCACAACTGTACACAGAACTGAATTTCTCAGTTATTTCTGCCATAAAAAGAAACCCAGATCTCTGTGGAATCATTTCAATAACTGGTTTATGTTGTGGTCCTGGAAACAGTAATATCAATACAGCTGAGTTGGGTAGGTAAACTGCAGTGCAAGAGAGAGGAGAGGGGAAAGCACTGCCAGGAGGCAAGACTTTTTTTAAAAATCAGTTTTCATACCAAGGGGGTTGTTTGTGAAACTGCTGTAAGTCACTTGAACTTCAAAACTGTTTTAGCCTGTGTCGGTCATTAGATCTGACTCCAAATGCCAAACTGCACAGTGTAGCTTTTTCCCCCTCCTCTGAATACCTTACAGCTCTGTATGACAGAGAAGGGAAAGAAGCAGTCTGGTGTCTGCCAAACAGAGAGGTTGGTAATTCACGAGTATGGGTGCATATATTCACGGTTAGGAAGTGTGTAGGGGTATTTTTGTATTATTTAAAAGGAAATGTTTTACACATTGGAAATACTGAAACACGCAGGTCTAAGGCAGAGCTGGTGCTAGCAACTTTTTCTGATGTGGTTTTGTTTTTTAGTTTAACTAGTTCTAATTACATTTTGTTTACTATATAAGTGCGCCTATTACTTCATCTAAACCTGTACTTTTAATAAAGTTCAAGACCAAAAAATTGCTGATATGGGTGAAATGGAAACTATCCCTAATACAAAAACAAGCCAACGTAAAGCATAAAGCAAAGTCAAAGTGACATAAGTTAGAAAAATACTGAAGTGCTTCTAAGTGACTCATGGCTCTAATGTAAGTACATGTCCCAGTGGTTCGTTCCTTCAAGACAACGTAAATCTAAGCTTTAAGAGTAACCTTGCTGTGGAAGCCCATTAAGGAGCATAACCTCACTTATTTTGAGGAAAGAGAACCTGGAAAAGTTTTAGATCCCTATAATCTTTCGGGAACAGCTGTCCTGATTTCCAGAAGGAAAGCCTTTAGGTCTAGACTCAGTTTCTAGTTTTAAAAGAGGGGTGGAGAAGCAGAATCTATGACAGACCTTGAAGCAGTCTTATACAAACTTATAAGCTGGAGCCCTTTGGTAAAGAAGGTATTCTGCATCAAGATCGTAATTGAGTGCTGCTGTGCTGGTTACAACTACATCGGCGCTGCTTACGAGTTTGAGGGTTGGGGTTTTGAAAAACAAATTTAAGCCATAGCGTTCAGCATGTGGGCAGTTTTTAATTAAATATTAAATTCAGTTCTTCAGAAGTTGCCTCAGTAGCCTAACTGCTGATATGAAAAATCATCTTCTAATAATGAAGTCATTACATAAGCTAAAGCTTTTTTTTCTTCCACATTACAATTCAAGATTAGTACAAAGAGTTGCACCTGCACTCATATAGTACGTTTAGGAAATAGATACTTGGAGGCATAAGGATTTGAAAAGGGTAGGGGTAAATTAATTTAGCAGAAACTTTCCTCTTCCGCTCACCATTCAGTTGCTGGTGTTGGGAGGTCCAGGATGAGTGCTGGCGTCTGGAGGCGTGTAGGTTGGCTTCTACCCCAGGGATGAATTCTCGGGACAAGAAATTGTTTGGATGGAAGGTTTTCAGAGCATTACAGGGTTGTTGATATAGTAGAGTGTGTGACAGCTGGGAGGAAAGGCCCTGTTCTTGTTGCTAGAGATTATTTACACCAATATTAAATAATTCAAGTGGGATTTTCTGTACTCGGAGCTTCGTGCCCTGAACTGCTCTTTGGAAGATGAAAAAAAGGCTTTGAAGGGTTGTGAAGTGTGGGCCTGAGCTGTTGGATGGTCGATCGTTTTCTAGGAGGCAATGCTGGAATTTATCCTGCATGCATATTAGTTATATATTTAGAAACTATAATCTTATAAAACAGATTTAAGAAGAAGAAGAAAATGCACAGAATGAAAAGGCGCCTCTAACCTTATAATATGAAGTAAGTGGTGGGTTCTCATAAAGTACTGTAGGTGCACCAAGAAAAACTGGGGTTGTTATTGTTGCAGGAACATTTAGGGAACTATGGTGCTGAGAATTAGAATAACTTTCCTTTTAAGTTTCTATTTCTTTGTAAAGTTTACAATTAAACATGCTACTTATTTGAAAAGTTGAAAAGAGAGAACAATTTTTTAACTTTGTTGCTTTTGTAGTTTTGGGAATGCGTTTTATGTTGAATCTCAATTATGTTTCATTGCATGTGTGTTCAGTGATTGAGCTAACTTTATAGTCTGTGAATGACATCCTATTTAATAGTGAGGACAAGTTAAACTTTAGCTGCAAGATACACTCCTGCAGAATATTAGCTGGATATGAGGTATCTCAAAAGATAAGTGAAGTAATTCTTTTGTTTTGCACAGCATGGGAAAGGCCTTAGCCAAATACTATGTCTGACTTCAGGTCACAGCTTCAAGAAATACATGGTCTAGCTGAAGAGAGTCTAGAGAAGAATAATTACAGTCATCTGAAGTCTAGAAGGTCAGAGCTTTGAGGAAAGACTGAAAAAAAACCCCGAGGTTGTTTAAAAAAGAAATGGAAATTGTCAAATCTGATGCAAAGAAGAATGCAAATAACTTGTTCTCCAGGCTTGTAGCAATTACTGCCAGAAGAAGTGAGCTTAAATGGTAGCAGAGGAGATGGTTTCACATTGCATTTAGACCTTTTTCTTTATGACTAGGTATAGTGAAGCATGAAAATAATTTTTCTTAACTTATTTATAAAATGTCCATTAGTAGGTTTTGTCACCTCCACAGGCAAACCTGTGTCAGGAGTGATGGAGGAGAGTTGATCAAGGTGTGGAAAAGGCAATGACTTTGATAACCTCTCATCTGTTTTTTTCCTTTGGCTTTTTATGATGTATTTGTGGCAAGGTAGTTCGAACACTAGAACACAACCTTGGAATGCTTGAGTTTAGTGGGGATATGAAAGAAATTTCTGTTTATGATGTTTTTCCCCAAAGACAATAGGATTAACACCTCTGTCCTGTGGTAGCTTGTTTGATTACACAAAACTTGCTTAATAGAGTAGTAACTTTTTTATGAAAAGTTTTTGTCTCTGGAGGCTTGTTTCTTGTCTCTGTTGGTTGCAGGTCTGCGGGAATATCCGCAAACTGGTTGGATACGAAGTGTTTGGTACTGAGTTTTTTGTTAATTTATGTGGTTACTTAAGCCACTAATGCTATTCCCATTTGTATTTTGTTGTAGTTGTTAAACTCAAAGACCTCTTATTTTTAAAGCTGTTCTAATTATATCCTTCTTGACACTGGTTTAGCCACGAAAGGCAATTCTTTTGTTGCATGCAGTTAAAAATACTGTAGACCAAACGAGATTTGTGTTTTGTTTTTTAATATGGGGCAATCTTCTGATGGTAACTATTTTTTTTTAAAACAAGCTGAAAAAAACCTCAGATTTCCTTTAAGCTCCAATATTTCACTTTGTTATGTTATTTTGTAACAAATCTGTAGTTCAGTTTTATTAGTTACTATTTCTGTAGAAAAGTTGGCTGCACGAAATATTCTGGTGAGAATTTCGGTTAGAAGGAAACATAATTTTCTTTTTACTTCCAAGGGAAAAAGAAAAAGTTTCAAATGATTGTGAAATCGCTGTTTTTCTTCCAGTCCAGTTGTACCTAGAAGCTGCTTCAGGTTTAAGGGTTTTTTTGGAGATGCTTTTTGGCCAAGTGTAAGTTTTATGTAAGGTTTTCTTTTCAACTTGAACAAGTCACTTCTGAAGGGGGGTGTAATGTATACTACTATAGTAGAAATACTCTGTCATAACTAGTCCCTAAGTGTTGATGCTGATCCCTATCACTGCAGTTACACTGAAGTCCATCACGTGATGCTCTGCCACCCAGAGGGGAGGTTTGGCTGTTGCCTGTGCCTGCGTTGGGCCACTCAGCCAGATTGGCTCCCTTGTGCCACTTTAGTGCCACATAGGTCCTTTCCCAAGTTGATTCAACTCAGTAACGCGGAAGAAAATTGGCATCGCTTTTGCTGGGTTACTTTCCTCCAAGCTTAGTGAACTGGGTCTCCTCAACATGGCACCCAAAGAGCTCCAAAACTCTTGTGAGGTAGGAGACAAAAGGAATGTGGGTAGGGGAAGTAGTGGTTATATGATGGTCCCACCCCTCTCTTTTGGAACTGCACTGGCCTTCATTTCATGGAATCACGGAATTGTCAGAGTAGGAAGGGACCTCTAGAGATCATCTAGTCCAACTCCTCTGCCAAAGCAGGATTGCCTAGAGCACATTACTCGGGACTGCAGCCAGGCTGGTCTTGAAGATCTGTAGAGAAGGGGACTCCACGACCTCCCTGGGCAGCCTGTTCCAGTGCTCTGTCACCCTTGCCATAAAGAAGTTTTTCCTCATATTTGAATGGAACTTCCTATGTTCCAGCTTGTGCCCATTGCCCTTCGTCCTGTCACTGGGAACCACTGAAAAGAGTCTGGCTCCATCCTCCTTTTTTTAATATTTTTTAAATTTGAATGAGAAGTCTTGATCAGCTGAAGCTTCCTTAGCTGGACTTGCCAGGTTTTAGATCCTGACACGTTAGATCTTTATGGTCTTGAGCTTTTCCCATGCTCCGTTGTAACAATCTTACTTGGTATCTCTGCATTGCTTCTCAGCATACTTTGCACAGAAATATGATTACGTGCCATAGTTTTGCCAGTGCGCCAGGGACTTGGAAGTCCTCTATGAGCTTCTCGTACAGTAAGTATAATTTTCTAACAGCTTTAACCATGTGAGAGTTCTAGGTACAGTATTTAGGTTTTTGAGGTGTGAGATGGTTTTCGTAATTTTTCAACTGTTCACACATCAGTGTGTGTGAACACAGCTACTTTCTCATAGCTAGTGCAGGGTACAGGAGTCGGTATGCAATATATGTGCTTCTTTGCTTCAGCTTTTTTATTCCAGTTGCTCTTGAGCTTTTTGGGCGTGATATGGAATGCTCTTAGTCTTCCCTCCTGCGCACAGCTTCTTTCCAAAACGATGAAATACGTATTTATGCAACTGATTTCCTCTTCTGTGGTCAGTGCTAAAGTTAAACAAGGCTTCTTGATGCAGAATTACGTGCCTTTTCTTCATTTTTTCCTGTTTAAACCCTTTGCTGCAAGTGTCTGGCTTGTTACTCCACCTTTTTAGCTTTTGCATGGCAGCAACAGTGCCTTTCTTTATTCTGTTTCTGATAACAGTTTTTGATTTCATTAAAAATGAAACATATTATGTTTCACCCTTGCAAAAAAAAAAAAAAGGGTGAAACAGGCAAAGGTCTAATTTTTAACCATTCCCATTGTCCGAAGGTGCTGTCAGTTCAGGCAGGAGTTCTCAGGGAAGGGTGCTGCCAGTTATCATCCCACCGGAATGCTCCCCAAACAACGTGAACATTAAAGATCAGAAAATAGAACCCGTGCTCTTATCAAAATGGAGCTTGTTCTGCAGTGCAGGTAGAGTGCTCGGTATCAAATGAATCCTCCACACTGTCGATACTGAATTCAGGAGATCATAGGAGTGTGTTTGGGCACTGAAGGAAGCTTTTATTTTTCTAAAGTTCTGAGCAAGTGAAATATTTTTGTGGGTTCTCCCAGTATACCTGCACAAAATTTAGTATGGAGAGGCAATTCAATTTCTACATAAAGGGTATCAACTTTCTTTAAAATCTCTCTCCTAGAAGGCAAACAAGTAAAGTTGTTAATGGCAAAATATACGTACTGTTTAAAAATGTGGTGCATAACTAAGTGGGTAGGATTTTATTTTTTTTACCACAAAAAGGAGGATACGAGCTCTAAAATAATACTTGTTACGTAGTGGGTCCCCTTAAACAGTATAGTCGTTAGTAAAGCTGTTGTTAAATGCACAAGATTAGTAAATACTTTTCAAATGGGGTTACGTTGTGTTCAGTCAGCATTTTCTGTCACTCGGAACACAGACTTGGTAACTTTTAATTATTATTTTAAACTTTATTTCAGATGAAGGGATTGTTTTGAGGCTGCACATCTCTGAAGTCTCAGTAGTGTGTCTATAGTTTTTTTTAATCTCTAGTACTAGTTACTCACTAATGGTGTTTGAAGAGCGCTATAAAAGCAACATGAAATAAAATGCATCATTATGACTTAAAGAAGTTGGTAGTATCTAGGTGTTTGAAACTGGATGGTTATATATTGGTGCTTCAATCTTTGAACTGGTTTTGTAAATTTATTCATTAAATCTTAATAGGTCAAACATTCTCTCTAATTAGTTGTAAGTAATGTAGATTTAAAGATAAGTCTAGCATCATCTGAGGTAGCTTTCAGAAAGGATTTCTTTAAGCATTCTCATAATTTTGCTACAATTTGTAAGTGCTAATAAAGTCTCTTGTGATGTTTTTAAGCTTATGTACGTCATTGAAAATTGATGTAACTTTTTCCAGTCTCTTGATACAGTGGTTATAGGTTGTAAGTTGTGCAGAAGGTTTTATGTACTAAATAGTTCTCCAGTTTGATCAGCTGAAGTTTGACTGAATCAAATGAAAATACCTTTTTCAATGTTTGGTTTTCTTTTTTTTTAAGTTTTCTAAACAAGATGGTTGTTTTCAACATCATTTCATAGTAGCTGTTGTATGTTGGTTTGGGTTTTTTTTTTTTTAAATCTTCTAACTCTACAATGGGTGGCAAGGAGCCAATTCTGCCTTTTAAATTATTTCATTTTTCATGTTGGTACTAGGGTTACTAAGGCAGCATGATCTGCTGAGTAGAACACAAAATGCAACTTAGGAGAATGTGGTTTCTGTGGCAGTTTCTATTTGTGGCTGCTTTCTGTGATTGGGAGCAAATTACTTGTGTTATACAATTAAAAAAAAAAAAAGTACATTTGCTCTGTTTCAGATTTTGAGACCTGTTTGTGATAAAAATGGGATATCTCAATTACTTCGTTGGATCACAGATATTTCTGAACAAACAAAATATATTTATATTTGACTAACAATTCCATCTGTCTATTACATTTTCTACCTGGTTGGTAGAAAACACATGCACGGTGTAGTAGTAGTTTAGTGGTGGAATGTTGCAAAGTGTCTAACAAATTATTTTATGGATTGGTAACATGAACTTTTAAATAGGTGCTGACTGTCTTTTCTGGATAGTCTAAGTAATTGTTTGTTCTGGCAAGGAGAGAGCAGAACAAGTTCTGTAGTTCAGCCGAGACTGAGTTTATTTGTTTTGTCATTTTAATTAACGTGACCCAAGCTCTGTGAGAGCTCTCCCCTACTAGCATTTGCTTCTTATAGGCAATTATTGTAATGAGCTGGTTGGCTGCTTTCTTTCCATTACAAATATGACTTGTCTTCAGCTTAAGGTGTGCAGAGAAATAGTCTGGTGTATGCATGATAGTATTTTTTAAAATTTCACTGCTGTATGGATTTAACATGTTGAGAGTCTGTGGTAGTTACCTCTCTAAAGCAAAAATAAATTAGGAAATCTGGATAGATATTTTTTTCTCCCTTTTCTTTTTCTTTTAAACCCGTCACAGTCTAGAGACAAGTTGTTAAATTCATACATGTAAATACAGTGAATTGTACAAGAACTTGATCTCTGCATGATCCTCATGACTACTGAATTAGTACCAAAGTGAATAAGAGACGAGAAGTAATGCAACGCAAAAGCCTCGAGGAATGTGGAATTAAAGATTTAGTTAGATCAAAGAAAGCCGTGCAACTGGTGGTTAATGATTTAAATGGTGGATACAGACACCTCTTATTTTTCACACTCTGCTGTTCTACTGTGGAAGAAAACACTTGTTAACTTTCCTTTTTATAGTGCCGGGGGGCAAATTCTCCTTAGCAGCAAGCAGCAAAGATGGCAGATGATGGAAAAAGTCGGGGAATGAAAGAGAATTGACACTTGAACAGGAAGGCCGCTGCTTCGTGGTAGTCTGAACCCATCTAACTGTGGGCTGTAGAGAGGAAAGGTGACTTTTGCACTGGCTCAGGTGGTCACTGGGTCCTTCGCCAAGCTGTTTCAGCACAGGAGGCTGGCAGAAAACTAACCTTGACAAAGAGAGCAATTTTGTGCTTGTTTAGCGTACGGGAATTGTTCAGCCAAAGATTTAAGTTCTGGAGAAAAAGTAAGGAAGAGAGCAGGGGTAGATAGCCAAGGACAATACAATAATTGCCCCCACCTTCTAGGTTGGTGTAAGCTGCAGAGCAACCACTAGCTAAGACTCTTGGTGGCTTTGTCTTTATAGAGAAACTGCTTGGTTATGTTACAAGGGCAGACTTTATTGAGCTTTATCCTTTACAATTTGTCATGGTATTTAAAAAAAATATTTTTAGACGCTTACAAGAAGTAAGGAACATTTGAAGTCTGAATTCCTTTTGTTAAAGAGGAGACAAGAGGCAAAGGCCCAACAGACCGAAAGGCTATTTATTCCGCTTTTAGGTTAGGGCTGAAAGATGAGCAAATCAATTTGTGTTTAGAATTAAAGGAAAAAACATAGATTAGTCTCAGTTGCAACTGATGGTTTGCAAATAAATGAGAGTGGAAAAACTAAGTAATACCAGGATTTCGTGTGCTGGAAGTCCTCTGGTAAAGAAAGCAAGATTTTTATTGAATGTGTTTGTCTTAGAATCGCAGAGTTAGTCTGCCACTGAGTTTTTGCAATACAGTTTCTGCTACCAACTCCTCAAAGATGATACTCTGATACTTGAGTGTTAACTTGGTCAGACGTTTCCTACGTTTTTTTGGAGTAGGGAGGGAGTTGTTGGGTGTTTGGTTTTGGTGGTGGGGTTTTTTTGGTGTGGGGTTTTTGGTTTTGGTTTTTTTTTTTCCCTTAACAGGAACAGTGTCACAATGGACATAGTTGAAAACTTGTGTTGCTGGTTACGGGGGATTAAGAATTGGCCTTTCCTTCCTAAAAAATGTTACCTGTGAAACGGAAAATAGCTTTCATCTTGAAGCCTTTTTAATATTTTACTATCTGCTGTGCTTACAGCAGATGCCTACTGATCACATCACTGTATTAGCTGACCTAGTTATGATCCTAGTCATCAGACTGGATGGTATAAAAAATGTTGTACCTTTTCTTGATGATTTTCCTTCTTGAACCTACTATTATACATCTTTTTCCAAGGCCTTTCTTCATCAGTCTAGAAAGATACATTCATAGACTTTTGTGGAAAAAGAGATACCAGATTGTTTTTCTCTTTGCTGCAGTAACTTCTGTAGGTATTGTTGTCCGTATTTTATTTACTAATTTGTGATTGTAAATTTTACCATACTCATTCTGAACTGTTTAGCTAGCCAACAATGAAAACACACTGTCAAATTTCCTATGTCAGACATTGAAAAGGAGCTGCGATAAAAATGATTCACCGACATTAATGAACAGTTGAGGAAGATAAACTAGGAAAGGCAGCCTCCATGTTGACGTTCATGTCACTTGTGTGAACTCTTACTTGAAACCCATTGCAAGCTGGTTTTCAAGTCAATAAAATTTTTCAGCTGTTACTCTTTATTCATACTTGTTTAACAAAAAATTTTAACTGCACTCTTGAAAGTGTGGTAAGTGTGAAGAGCCAGCAGAGAGTAGGAACAATATAGAAACTCACACAGTGGGTGTGCAAGTTGAGAGAAGCTTCCACTCAGAGATGGAGAAGAGCTAGAGCCTGAAGTCTGGGAAGAAGGAAAGGGCTGTTCTTCCCACTCTATGTGCATGTTCCAGCAGATGACAGCAGAAAATGAAAAGCAAGCTTTTTAAGAGGCAAGAAGAGATCTAGCACCATTCAAGGCTGATAAGGAGGGAAAGTATCTTAGGAAAAGATATCAAAATGTGAGGAAAAGGTAACTGATTTTTTCAGCAAAGAAACTGGGAAGATGCAAACTCTGCATCTTGATGTGCAAATGCTGAGGTGGGGTTCTGAGTTATTAACCCCATTCATATGTCCTCTTGCCTCTCTTTCGCTCTAATACTTCAATTTCAAGTTAGTTCAGACATTAGTCCAGCTAAGAACAACCTCACATATGACGGCTTTCTAAAGTGTTTTCTGACAAAGTGGATCCTAGCTCAGTGGACCAAACAATTGAATTGATTCTGTAAGAAAGAAGCCTGAAGGGACTGATTAGAATAGTATTGGATAGTTATTGATGATTTTGTCCTCCTTATAAAACCGTTTCCAAATCAAATGCTTATTTATTTATTTATTTAATTAATTACATAGTTGGTTCTATCAAAGTATTCTCCATCATCACCAAGTGTGATAATCCAAGTGCAGGACATAATGTGCCTGCACAAATAATGTTGTTGTTTTTTTTTCCTTTACAGAATAGATTTGAACTCTCAGGTGTCTTCTACCAAGTGTGAATCATAGACCTTAGAGGTGGGTTGTGCTGCAAGACTTGAGTACTGATGGCAGGTGCAAAAAGTATAAAAGATAGTTTGCTTTGTGCTGTCTCAGGCACTGTGTGTTTTGAAAGCAGCAAAGGCTGCAAAAATAACCTTGTGGCTTATAGCCTCACATTTGTGGAGCCATAGTCTTCCCTGAATAGAATGGATTTAGGCTTCTACCATATCTGACTTGCCTCTGGCTTGAAATAGGTCATCATCTTTATTACATTGCAAGGGAGTGCTTGCTTGCAAAATTAATGCACAATTATCCACAATAGGCAGATACAAGTTGATATATTCCAGTGTGTCTGGAATATTTCCAGTCTTGTGGCTGTCTGTGTCCACGTTAGCCTGCGTCAGCTTCCCTGTGTCAGCAGCACTAAAAGGAGAATCAAATCTAATCTCATGTGATAGAGAATAACCTTAACCTAATGCTACCGGATAAGACAGATAAATTTATTTGATACTTTTTTTGGAAAAACGATAAGGTTATCGAAGCTCTAAAGAATTCATTACTTTTTCGTGGAACTACAGTGAAACAGCGTGACTCAAATAACTGTGCTGTTTCCTTTGGGAAGGGACTGGACTTGCATGTGGACAGTACAAGGTGTACTGCAGTTTACTTCAGAGTACATTAAGCTTTCTAGCAACTGTCTCTTAGGCTGGCATTGATTTTTGTATTTCTTCAAGATACTTGGCAGTGGTGGTTTTATGGTTTCCACACTCCTATAGGTGTGGAGTTTCGTTAAGTGTAGTGCAGTGCCCATAAGAGTAACAGAAAATAAGTCTGTTCCTTCTTAATGACCAGCAGTCTTCTGCAGTCTCCTTTTACTTCTAGAGAAAGTGTGAATAAAGGGATTACTGTGAGATCTCAAGGAAAGAATAATATCAGTGTGTATGCATTTAGCTTGGAAAAACTTGGGTTTATTCTGTTGTCTAGGAAAAAGTTCTTTGGTCCAGAACTGATTGCTAAAAGGATTCTGTATTTAATGTTTTCACTCTCTCTGTTGTTAGGTAGTTCTTTGCTGCTGTCCTGGAATGTGCGTGTTTATCGGAAATGAGATGCTTACTTAAAATCCAAGTCAATTTTCTGTATGCTTAGGTCTTATTTGCAAGAAACTCATACATCTGTGAGTGCTACTGAACTCAGATTTAATTCTTAAGAGCCAAATGTTTTTCCACAGAGATGGCAGGGATGTGTCTTGGCTCAAAGTCTAGAAGGCTGGGCTAGCACACATGATGCGAATTTAGCTGAGGTAACTTATTTGAACAAGCGAGTTTGAGAGGAGAAAAGAAAGGCTGAAGTTGCTGGCTCTGCTGGCTATGTAAGTGCAACAAGTATGGGTTGGTGGGTTGTTTTTTTTTGTGAGGTAAAAGCTGTGAGTACTGTGGTGTGTAGAAAGAGATATTTTTTGAATCACATGAGGTCACTTGCACAGAGCACTTGTTCTTAATTCCAGTTAGGAAAAGGCTAGTTCCTTCAATTGAATTGGAAGTAGTCGTAGATCCTGCCTAGTAGGATGCAATACGCTTGCACAGGGGTTGATTCTCAAGGAGCTATCTAGTTAAGGGATGCTCTGGACCACAAAAATCTGTGCATAAGCATATTCACTAATATGGGAAGCCAGAAGGTAAGGGTTTTTTTAAGTAAAAAATAAGTAGAATTTGCCACTTAAAGGGAAATTGTGAAGCTTGGAAATTTGCCATGGCATATGTGTTCTTGTGCCTACTCGATTAGGGATAGAATATGCTAGTCAATACTAGATTTGTGGAAGTTTTTTCAGCTTGTCAGAAGGCTTTTGATGAATATGGCACACAAAATAGGTTTTCAATTTCTGTGAGCAACAAGTAATGATTTGTTGCTATGGTTGACTTTGATAAATTTCCTTCTGCCTTCAGCATACTTTTAACTGTGTGAATGGCCTTTCGAAGATGATAGAAATCCATATAAAGTTTGCCTGTAAGACTCACTTGTGGAAAGGTTCTTGGTTTAGTGCACAGATGTATAGTAGGTAGTTCAGGGCACTGTTTTCAGCTCCTCTGAGCAATGTTGTCTTCCAGTAGACTTTAACTTCAGCTTCTGCGAGAGACATTTTTTGCCATAGCCTGGCAGCAAGTTTCAAAATTTTTCATTTTCTTCATTAGTCAGTTTTTGCTCTTGTCATGATATTAACTTAGCAGGAAGATTTCTGCCCTTGTTAGAGGCTGTTTGATTCTCTTGCCAACATCTCCTAAATAACACACTTCCATTGTGCATATTGCTGTTGCTCAGTTATATTTGTTATTCTATATCTTTACTGTAAGAGAAGAGAGAACCAAGATTGTGGTTATGGCACAAAACAGAAAATAACATATGAGCAAGGAAGTTATTCGTTATCAATCTTCAAAAACAGTATTTGGAAACTCATCTGGTGGGTTCATTTTACTGAGCACTGGCGAGGCCATACCTGAAGTACTGTGTCCAGTTTTGGGCTCCCCGGTAAAAGAGAGACGTGGCCATACTGGGGACACTCCAGTGAAGGGCCACAAAGATGATTAAGGGTCAGTGAAAGGAAGACGGAGCCAGTCTCTTTTCAGTGGAGCCCAGTGATGGGACCCAGAGGCGATGGGTACAGACTGAAACACAGGAGGATCCCTGTGAACATCAGGAAGCACCATGCAAATAGAAGACTAGGTCTAGGTTTTGTGAATGTTGTTTACACAGATTACTTAAGGTTTGATGGAAGAACTCCTTCACTAAACTTCGTAGTACTGTAGAAATTGGGCTGCAAAGTCTTGCAAGGAAATACTTAATATGGTTTTGGTAAACATGAAAGATAAACCATTCTTAAAAGTTGTTTATTCGATGGTTCCTGAATTTTAAAACCATATAGAATTTTTCTGTGTTTATCTCAGAAGCAAGCTGTGTCTTACTGACAGGGGATGAACGGGATAGCTTTGTGTACTCTTTTACTGATAATTGAAATATTTTTATTAGGGACTTCTGTTATTAGGTATCAAGAAAATGTAATTTGTTTGGTTTAGGACAAATTCTCTAGGCTTTGGATTATAAAAATTTTTAATTTTCTGTTTTAGGTGTGGAATATCAAACAGATGATTAAATTAACACAAGAACATATAGAGGCACTGCTAGACAAATTTGGAGGAGAGCATAACCCACCATCGATATATTTAGAGGTAAGTTTACATTCAAATGAATGTGGTTAGATTAATGGTGTGTTATCTTAATCTTATATGAAGCATCTTATGTTAAAACTGAGAATATCTGTAGTAAAAGAGAATATTCTACTTGTGTATTAGAAACTTAGAACTGTTTCCCTGGGGATAGAAAGGAACTGTATGGGATTTGTGGTATGCATTAGTAGGGGGAGATCAGTGGCATGGTCTAATAATTATGTTGGTGTGGTTATAGCTTTTTTGGGGGCGGGGGGCGAGGGAGATTGTGCGTGTATAACAGAAAAAGGCATGCTGTGTTGTTTAAAGAAAATATATACATCTGCACATGAAAACATCTTACAAGACTAACATTGCCTCTACAGCAGTTAACTTTTTTCTTTTCTCTTTGACAAATAATCATGTACCGTCCAAAAAATGCTATTAGTAGAAGGGAACTTCTTAAAGTAATACATAAAATTGTAGTGTGGTGTAATATTTTTAAGCTAATTTTAAACTAATTACAAATTAAATTTCTGTATTATTTCGTCACTCCAGATTCATAAAGCTGCATTGACATAGGACCATTAAGAGCATAAATAAGGACTGCATGCATCTATTAGGAATTGAATGGGTATCACTTGCTCCAAACCCTGTCCTATTCTTGGTTCTCTCAAGTATTGAAATAACTGGAGGTCAACTAGACCTCTTTTGTAGTTTTTTAAATTGTGATTGCTGCCTAAAGGCACTGCGTAATTAAAAATAAAGATCTCATTATTTGAGGTACCTCTATCTTTTATCTTAGTATGTCAGAGGAGGGCACTAGCTTGATTATACAAATGTTGACATAACGTCCTTAACAGTTAAGGTCAAATGAGGCCCTCTGTCGTTGCTTTACTTATTGCTAATGTGAAATGGGAGTATTGAGTGAGTGCTAATCACTATTTTAACCACTCGATGGTATATAAACACACCTCTGTTTTCACATGAACCGGTTCATTTCATATGTCTGGATTTAATATTGCCACATGTGTGTTGGTTTCATCAGATTGTGTATCAAGTAGCAATAATAATGAGCTTAATCTGTTCTAAGTCTGGATTTCAAGCAGTGAAATCTGTAGTTCGTTATAACCATTTTTCCCTTGCTTGTATCTAAATTGAAACTGAGATCCCAGTGCTAGAAGTTTTTAGATTATTCTCCAGTTCTTCATTGGTAGGGAAGAGGGCATTTGCAGTTGTGAACGTGTACTAGGAAATTATTATGATAGTGTAAAGAGTATGGTAAGTCTGAAATAGTTGGAGCTTAAAGTAGTTTGATGGTTCCATGTGCCGCTGAGATG
The DNA here is from genome assembly GCF_964106895.1 of Numenius arquata. Classification (NCBI taxonomy): domain Eukaryota; kingdom Metazoa; phylum Chordata; class Aves; order Charadriiformes; family Scolopacidae; genus Numenius; species Numenius arquata. The sequence continues at coordinate 69,578,503 of NC_133577.1, forward strand.
AAACTGCAACTCTGGCTCATCAACATGGTAGGGAAGCCCTGCAAGATGGAGCAGGGTGTTCCTCTGCTGGGTCATGATGTCAGTCTTGTGACAAGTAGTGCTGGTGCAGACTAGGGAGTAGTAAGCCATTGGGAGGAAGGTGAGAGTGACAGGAATTCTGCTTTTGCAGTTGAATTATCCCGTGAGAGAGCAAGTCGTATCAAAAGAGCCCACCATCGTTGAAATGAAAAGCCTTGCTTTTCCTGGCTCTTTGCTATGTGGTTCCTCCACTACCTTTGTTTAGGTACTTGCAGTACCAGTAATTGCTAAGACATTTCCAATCATTAACCTGGAAGGAAAATATTCTGGGTGTGTTGCATTAGTTTGCCATCCAGTTAGTAGATTGAACTTAGTCATGATGAAGTCTAGCAAGCCCCAAGGCTGCTGTTAAGGTTAGGGAAGAGGAAGAGCTTGCAGCTGTGAGCCAAGAATCTAGAAAATGGGGTGAAAGAGGAAGGGAACTTTCTTTTTGGATGATTGTTATCTTAGATTAGATCATCCTCAGATGGATTGATTGAAGTGAATAGAATTAAATCCTGCAAAACTGTACTTTGTTTAGTGTGTAGATTTCCTGTGGTAGAACTAAAGCATGAGGGAAAGAAAAAGAAGAAATGTATTACAGAGTACCTGGTACAGTCAGAAACAAGATTACTGTCTACCCTTGACTGTTCATTTCAACCCAGCAGCAGTTGTCTGGTGCATCCTTTCTGCGTATTTCCCGCTTTTTTGGCTGCTTTTGGCTTGGTCAAGAACAGGGGTTGGTTTCTATTGTCAGAATTTGCTGTGCAGCAATTTACCTGAATCTAATCTGTGAGTGCTAGAGCGAATGTTTTGACTTTCTGTATTCCTCCACCTGTCAGAAAAAGGGCCAGAACAACCCTGTTTGCAGCATGAAAGGACAAAGCTGTATGTAAAAAGCTCTGAATGTACTGTGGTTAAGTATGGAATAACACATGTTCTTCTAGGAAATGTGGAACTAAGGAAATACAGTAGTTTTGATATGAACAAGAAGAACAGGAGAGTACATAGAGTACATCTGGGTAGCTTAAGTGGTTCAACAGATAACTCATCCTTCTAACATGCATTAGAAATAGCAAATTCTCTATGTAGAGAGCCGCTGTGCAGCATTGGGCCTGTTGCTCAGTTCTGTACCTGTGCATCATCACTGACTCCTATGCATGACCCCTCTTTCACCCCCAAGCTTTCACACCTGGGCTGTTGTCTAGGTCTTGGTGCTGTGGTCTGTGTACCCACAAAGTGCTTGAACAGGAAGTGAATGTAACTTATGCTCTGGCCATGGTCTTCTGACTTTTATGTTTCAATCATTTTGGTGAAGTGTCGTTTCTGGCTGAAAAGTGCAACATTGCCCTGCTTTCCAGAATCTGTATGCGTAATTTTGGTAGTCTGTTACTTGAATTGCATCACCCTTCCCTTTGTTTCCTTCCACTGCTGTGATCTCTTTGCATCTTCCATAAAATGTGAGCAACTTTTAAAGACTTCTGTAAATTGTGCCTGTTGACCATCTCGAGTGCTATCAGTAAGCTTGTTGTCTGTTTCTCTTGGCAAAAGTTGGAATTAGCCAAAGCTAGCCAATTGCTAGCTAAGTACCTGCAAATGAACACTTTTGCTTTCACCCAGGTTGTCTTTCACTCTTGTAAATATCTAGTTTGCTATTGTAAGGCTTTCTGCAAAGCCATGCCTTTTTGTCTACCTATGAAAAGCTTGACAGCTATCCATCCATCTTCTGGAGTGTTGAGTTTCAGTACAATGGGGTTTGTTCAGTCCTTTTGTACTCCTGCCTGGCTTTATATCCTTCATTTCTTACGCATCTAACTAACTGCTCATGTTCACAGAACTTACAGCACCCCTTGCGCTGGCTCCTGGCCTGTGCTGGAGCTTCCTTGTAGACCTGTTAAGTAAAGTTGTGGTTGAACCTGGTGACAAAACTGCATTTCAATTGAAAGTGGAAAGGAAGGGGTTGGGGGACTGGAAGTGTGCAAAGGAAAGCTGAAGAATTGAACAAAGAAATTCATTGTGAAAATTGAGCATTCAAAGGTTGTAGTAAAATAATTTGTGCACTGAATATAAAACATACACCTCATTTAAAAATGAAAAGGGTTTATGCCTTAGTTTCAACTGGTCAAGAGAATAGAAGCTAACAAGCTTTTGTTTCTGTGCTCATCTGAGTAAGACGACAAAGTGGGTCTTTTTGTGGCAGACTTTTTTAATTCTGGAGGGGGTTCAATGCATTTTACATCAAAAGAACTTTAAAACTGACAGCTGTTGTCGCATCCATCATTTCAGGATTCATCAATTGACTATGAAAGAGGAATGGATTTCTTGAAATACCGAAAGTGATTGACATGCGCTATGTTGAATTCAGCATATATTTAATTATGCCTGTAAGAAGGGGAACTTGGATTCGGGGGTATCTTCCTGCCTTGATCCATCACTCCTCAGTGACAGCCTTAAGAAGGTGACTGTAGAGCATGAGGAGTAGGGCCTGAGAGCCTGCCCAGGATGACCAGGAGTGGAAAATGTAGCATGAAGCTGGAGGGCAGCGGGTGGCTTGTCTCTCTCCTCTCTGGGCAGGAAAGTAGGGCCTGAGGGAAGAGACCAAAGCTGCAGAGAGACTTCTGAGGGTGTGTATAAGATACAGGGGTAGGAAGCAACAGAAGGAATAAAAGAACGTTTGTCATTAACCACACAATTTTTTGCTAATTGTTATAATTAGTAATAGCTTCAAGAATCTTATCAATGTTCTCTAATATGATCACAAAGAAAACTTTTCTCTTTGTTCCAGTGGGAAGCAATAATAAATGTAGGAAGCAATGGCTGTATTAAAATCTAAAAATGGCTTACAGCTAAAATTCTTTCTTAGGTAATCCTAGTTTTTAAGTTCTTCCATCACCTTTGTGTGAACATGTATCTCAGATCTAACAGACTCCTGGAAATCACTGTCAAATATGTGAAATAACTGCTTGACTCAGTAGATGTAGAAATATCACTAATAGCATTTTTCTTTTCTTCTGGCAAAGAGGCTGCAGGAGATCCTCGGTAGGTTCTACCACACTTTTTGGAAGCACTCTGTATCACAGCAGCTGAAAACATCAATGATTTTTATCTTCCCACATAATTTCTGAGTGTGTTACATCTGTCCTTGAAGTGCTGTTTCCCAAAATACGCAGTTCGTGGTTCACTGTGGAAAAACCCTTTTCTTAAGGGTTTGTCTAAGCATTGTAAATATTGGAAATCTTTACTGCAAAGAAGCCTAATATTATGATACTGGGAAAAGCTGGGATTCAGTTGGCAAAAATGGTTAAAAAAATGCAGCTGTGTATTCTTCTGTAACGGCCATCAAAATTAATTTTTTTTTGTCTCTACCAGCAAAGTACTGATGAACCTAAGTTAGGGAAAGGACAATAAAAATCTGTGCATTTCAACTTAGCATTGGGGAAGAAATGCTGTACACGAACTGAAAGGGGTTGTCCAGGTCCAGACTGGTCAAAAGCAGTTAGCTCAAACTTAGAAAGGAGAGAGCATGCTTAAATGACTTAATCAGATTTGTTAGCCTTTGTAGACTCTTAATGACTGTCCAGGGAGGCCTTACCTATTTAAACTTCCAAAAATGCATTGTGTGTCCTTCTTGCCTCACAGTTCTGTGTACAGTATTATCTATGAACACTTAATCTGTGAGAAGTTAATTGAAAAGTATTAGGCCATTTGCGTGTAAGTAGTTCTTCGCGTGGTGTGAAGTTGCGTCCTGGAGCTGTAGGTTACTTCAGTTAACAGTACATGACTTAGCTGCCTGCTTTTTTTTTTTATTTGGACTCCTCACAAAATAAAACAGTATACAAATGCATAGATAGAATGATAGTGGTATCAAAGTAAGTTTTAAAACTCAGTCAGCTTTCTAGTATTTCTAAAGGAATCATCTTTCCCACTCTTGGAAGCAGTTTAAAATGAGAATTGGGGGGTAGAGGTATGCTTGTCCACAACCACGGTGGTTGTATTCTTTTTTTCCCTCCCTATTTTTCTCTTTTCCTGGGATATTAAATGTATTTTATTCAGAGGCCTTGCTGTTGCCATTTTTGAGAGTTTGGCTGTTGAATTTCAGGAGAGTATTTCATTCCTTATTCCTGTATATCTGAAGAATCCACGCAGGAGGTCAAATTAATTAATTAAAGAAGATTACCTCTTTGCTCGTCTAGAGGATGCTTATTGGAACAGCAGGCAGATACAGTCTGAAATGGATCTTAGTGCTGAATCTCAGGTTGTTTCAGACTGTTTGTGGTATTCCAGGAAAATGCTAACTCTGCGTACAGGCACTGGGAAACGTGAAGGTTCTCTGGGGAAATTCAGATTCATTTTTACCAGGCTCCTAACAGATGCTGATCAAATATGTTGGACCAAAACTGGAGTGTCTAAAGTTAGACTAAGTACAGATTTAGGAGTCTTACTAAATGAAGAAGTCCTGACGTACGTTACTGTCTATCTTCAGCTCCCATTTAACTTAGTGGGATTTGCATTCGATCAACAGCCTAAAAGGTCAGACATCTTTTAAATAGAAACACAGTCTCAGTTTCAAAGACAAGGAAACTGGAGTTTAGGCTTTTAAGAGTCTTGTGATGTGTGGATATTATCTAAAATTGACTAAGGAGGGGAGAGAGCATGGTAAAACTAGTTGGTCTGCTTGAGTTTAGACTGCGTTTCTAACCAGATGTGGTAGGGGGCAGGGAGAAGAAGAAACCATATTTTGCTACTTGGCTTTGTCCCAGATCATTTTTTTTAAAAAAAATATTTAACTTGTTGCTTTTTGTTTCTTAGATGTTATTACTAGAATGTATAGCCTGGTTATGGCCCAAGAAAGCAAATTTCAAATATAGTGTAAATAAAATGTAATACAAAAATATGCATATTTTTGAGAAAAATCCTATGTCATCATCTTGTCAACAGAACTTTTTTGGCACGTCTGCGTAACATCATGCAAATTCTGTTGACTTCTGAGGTCAGTTTTTTTATTGTCAATAGGTTGCACCATTTAAGAAGTAGCTTTGACTCTGCTGCTCCTGAGTGAGCAGCACTTCTGTTATGGAACGTATGTACGTTGTATATAAACATGCCAACTTCTAATGCTCTAGATGGACTGGGCAGCTTTCCACGCCTCTATAGGTTTTGCTTAGTTGAAGCCTGAGGAGTATTCTCACATGTGTGAGACGATGATATGATGTGCGTTCACAGCGGTACGCAATATAATTATAGTTAACTTTTTTTGTTCTATTTTAGATAGCCATGTGTAGATTGACAAGATGTGCCAATTTGAGTCTTAACAGTCAGCTTTTCAAGTATATATTTTCCTTTAGCTTTGTGAGATATGGTAAATTCACACTAAATTGGGAGCCCTGTAGCGATACAGCAAACGAATACATTTGTTGAGGGTAGCGTATGTTTTTTAAGACAGTCTATTTTTGCTGACTAATAAACAAGCTGGGGGAGTTGAAGGACAGAAGCCTCGTGACAAGAAGCAGCATGGCGACGAAGCCGAATTTGGTACCTTGGACCTGGGACAAGGTGGCTGCCCATCGGTACAGGCCGGGGCTGCCTGAGCAGCGGCTCTGCAGGAAAAGTACTGGGCAACAGGACTTGGTGAGCAACAAGCCAAGGTGTCAGGAGCCCACCCTTGCCGTAACAGCAGCAAACTGCAGGCTGGGCAGCGTTAGCAGGGGTGTAGGCAGCATGAAGAGGGACCCATCTACTCGCTGCTTGTGTGACTGCATTGGGGGGTGGTGTTTAGCATGGAGAAGACAAGGCGAAGAAGGAACCTGCAGGCTCTTGTAACCTAAAGAGAGGGCCCAACCCTTTTCAGACATGCAGAGCAAAAGGGGAAGAAGAGGCAACATCACAGACAGTATTGAGTGTGTTTCATAAGAGAAGATTCTTCATCATGAGAGTGGTTTTTGAGCCCTGGAACTGGTTGCCCAGAGGTTGTGGAGTCTCCATCCCTTAAGACTTTCAAAACTTGCTTTTGCAAGGCCCTGAGCAACCTGACTGAACTTAAAAATTAGTAACTCTGTGTTAAACAAGTGTTTGGACTAGATGACTTCCAGGGATACCTTCCAATATTTTTTTTTTTCTTTTTTTCCTCCTGTGATTCTATATCAAGCTGAAAGCGAGATTTAAGTTTTCTTGTAGACCATTACTCAGTTCTTAATGGGAATATGTAAACTGAATGGATTTCATTCTAGGTTTCATAAAATTTTCCTTCTTGAAACCCCTTTAAAATCCTTAATTTAATGAATTGCTTGAATGTTCAGCTGAATTTTCTTCATGGTGAAGATGCTGTACAAACAATTTTAATTTTTTTTGTTTTTGAAAAATAAGGTTAGAAATCAACTTTACAGCTGACTCAGAGGGCCTTGACTGTCTTGAAGGTTTGAGTAGCTCTTGGTGCCTGTCTGCTAATACGGCCATGCTGTCGCAGGTCTTTGTTGTAGATAGGCCAACTTTGGGGTATAATCTTTCTTTCAGATAGATAGAAATACTTGCCATCGGTCAGCTTGGCTGTTGTAATACTCTTTCAATTTATCTCCATAGTTCTATGTTCTATTGACTTGGTGCTGTTGACTGTGTAAGGTCTATGGGTAGTAGTCATCGGCTGAAACCAGTGTCTCACCAAAGCACTTAATCTTGGTGAAAATGAGATTTTATTGGAGCTATTCTGGTTCTGCTGCATGTACTGTTGCTCCTTCTGTATAAAAATAATTACTTTTTTTACAAGAGAAAAATGTATTTAAAGTCTACTGATGCAATTCTAGTTCCATTATGTCTTATTACAGGATCTTCTGCTATGACACTGAGTAAGAGTATAATACTTGAGAGCTTTTGTCTCCATAAAAAAATGGAGAGCTTTTTCTGCAGAACTTAATGGTATAGAACCCAAAGCCAGCAGCAGCTCCCAGATTTCCATGCTCATTGTTTATTCTCTTAAGATAAATCATTTGACTGTGAGTTTGCATTAGTGACAGATTAAGCTGCCAGCGTAAACATTGTAGGATTGAGTATTTTGAAAGATGCGTGTAATTTTGTGAAGGAGCTAAGCCCGCAAGTATCCGGAAAGCAATGTTATGTTGCATGTGTTCAAATAATATTTTGCAATGTTCATGAGAAAAGGAAGTAAGTATTTAGAAAAGTATTGGTGAAATAGTAACAGTTTATGATTCTTAATTTTTGTTTACTGAAAATAATTCTTGACACATGGCGCTTTTACTGGAATTTACATGAAAAGTTGATCCTGGAAGTAGGAGAGAGACACTTGTGTTACTGTACAGCCAAAAAATGCCATTATTTATAATTGGGTAACCTTTCAATTTACCTTTGACAGTAGAATTAGGCTAGAGTGAAAATGTTTTGGTTTTATGCTTCCAAATTTGGGGTCTATTCGTGAAACGCTAGACATCATCAGTTTTCAAAAGAAATAATAAGTATTTCTCCGTTTCCTACAACTTACGTCCATTTATTAAAAATGGAAACCATAAAATTTACAATTTGAAATTGTGATGTTCACCACCATTCTTTTAAGATGCTTTTTCTTTCTTAGTCCTCACTGTCAAATTATCATTATTTGTGTTAACACTGTAGGGATGATGAGACAAATTTTGAACATAGGTCCTTCCTGGGGGATGCTAAACCTTCATGAAAACGGAGGGGCCAATCACTGTTTACTCAACAAAACCAGCCTGGGTTGGGTGACCCTGTACACGCAGCCCAGAGAAATAAATTCATGGTAAAATGTAGTATTTGTGGCAGCACTACTGAATGCTGGTTATTTTTTCTATTAACCTTAATGATTTTTTTCCACACGTAGACCCTGCGGACTTTTTGGTCAGCTCAGTTCTCCTGTAAACATTAATTAGCAACATGCTTTCCACAAATTTTCTGTGCGTAACAACTTTAAAGAAATAAAAAAGTATCTTTCCCTACCATAAATATCCTTTGTGGCATTGCAAATTTATGCGGCTTGGCATAGATCTTGGTCTTGGAGAGATCTTGCAGCGCTGAGTGGAAAATTGTGTTCCCTGCTGCTTGGATGTTAGGTTTGTAAGATCTTTGCTTCTTCTTGTCTGTAAGGGTCTAACACGTCTTTGGTTAACAATGACGTGCATATGTAGCATGAAACACACGTTCCTTAACTGATTTAAATTTTTGAAGATACTCTGTACTAATTTATATGCTGAAGAAATAACTCTGATGCTTGGATACAGGTCAGAATTTTCTTGTTATGAAGACAAACAAAGTTGATGGAAACAAAGATGTATACCAATCTTTAAACAAAGTTATATACCAATTAAGTATTTGTATTATAGAGCTTGGCAATAATGTTTAACTTGGCTACATTTAATAAAAACTTAATGGACAAATGTAATGTTACTGAATTTGTTTTAGAAACTTGGTCAGTGTGTAATCAGGTTTTACATAAACTTGGTGGAAAATCAAATTAATCTCATACAGATGTTAAAAAAAATCTTTTGAAGGATCACTTTTACGTGTTTATGGATGAGTTTGTAATAGGGCAAACTTAGTTGTGTTCTAATCAAAATGAAGTTTTTTCTACTATCTGGTATGAAAGGGTAATGCCAGCGATGAAGGATGTTGAACAATGAGCTAGGCCAGTTGTTAGATACAGAAGGTAAAAAACAGATTTCAGCTTTCTTTTAATTATTGCTTTAGATGTATTTAGCTGCCATTCCAGCAGAATGATAAATTTAGCTGTAGTACAGTAATTCGGCAGTGCAGCTGACAACATCTCATAAAAATTGCTGTCTTCTTTAAAGTGGTTTTGAATTAGACTATTTAGTGCAGATGCTTTGAAACTATGACTTATGATTTCTTTTATCCATTTATCCATTTAATATATTAAAAAATTACTTGTTGATTCGGAAGGTTTAATATAATGAATTGAAAGCCATTTCATCTTTGTGTCCTACTGGAAAATTTGACCAGACCATTTTGTTCATATTCCTGGGAAATTTGGATTAATTTAGAATGTGTTTTGTTTCATGTTCCTTCTGAATTTAGATTTCTGTTTCTGTCTGAGGCTACTACATCATTAAAACAGCTGCTCTTCCTTCACAGGCCTATGAAGAGTACACCAGCAAACTAGATGCTCTACAGCAGAGAGAACAGCAGTTATTGGAATCCATGGGGAACGGAACAGATTTCTCTGTCTCCAGTTCAGCTTCAACAGACACGGTTGCATCATCTTCCTCTTCTAGCCTCTCTGTAGCACCTTCATCCCTTTCGGTTTATCAAAACCCTGCTGATATGTCACGGAGTAACCCTAAGTCTCCACAGAAGCCTATTGTTAGAGTCTTCCTGCCCAACAAGCAAAGGACTGTGGTGAGTCAGTTTCTATTCACATACTCGTAACCTCAATATTTCCTGTATCTCTCTCTGTATGCAAAAGCTAATTTAGGAGCTGAAAAAATACCTGTGTGGAGGTCAAAGAGGTTGCACGATCAGTATTTGCACTCTGCGACACTCAGTTGTTTGGATATGTTCAATGTTTTCTACAGGATTAACACAAAGGTGTCCATTATAATAGTAATACAGAATACAAAACTTTCAGGAGTTTTTTAACAATGAAGATACCTCAAGAAATATTTTTCTCAAGTCAGCTTTCTTGGATAAATAGTAATTACCATTTTACAATGGTTAGGAGGGGTCATGAAGCTCTGTTTCTTGTATTATACAAAATTATTGATTGGTTTAACAGGGCAAGATTGGGAAACTTAAGTGTTTTTCATGTTGTCAGAGCTACTGGCAGCAGTGAATGCTTCAGTGCAAGTACCAGCCGCCCGCAGCTATGGAGGGCTGCGCAGAATCGCTTGGGGTTTTGTTTTTTTTTCCTCCCCACTCACTGTGGTGAGTGTTTCGTGTTGGGACCCTGATGCTATCAGGCCCTGTGTAAAGAACTGGCTAGAGAAGGGACTAGCTGCTATTAGGAGGGGCAGGAATTGTTGCCTGCAGACTGCTCAAAAAATAGTGTTTATCAGTTTTGACAATGTTACAGTGATTTCTGGAGTCATGGAAGAAGAGATGACTTTTTGCTGACTATTTAATTGTCCATTATAGGCAGGATTTTTTTATCAATTAAAAGCTGCCAACTGAAGAGCCTTGATATATACTTTAGAATAATACACTGCAAACTGTGATACATTAAATTACTGACAAGCCATGGTCTAGGCTCTATTTTGCAAGGCGGTGCATACTCCTCTCTTAGAAGGGGAGCTGTGGTTCCAGAGAAAGTGGAAATGAGTGGATGGCACAGCCAGTGTCCATGTGAAGCCAGCGCTTTTCGTAGCGGTCAGTCAGGTGTTGGCTGTCACTGGGCTGTGACTGCCTGTGAAAATTGAGTTGCTGGCAAAAAGAGGAAAACATAAACTGAGTAGCACTGGGCATTAGGAACATACGCTCTCCCTTCCCATGCCCCTTTGCTTCCATCCCTCCCTCCGACTGCCCCACCAAATAAAAGAGATCATAGGATTTATAGTGGGAACAATAGATTAAAGGGCAGTTGTTTTCACCTGATTTACTTTTTTTTTTTTGATATTGCTTAATTGTTAAAGGTTGAAAGTAGTACTTGGTTTTCAACTAGAGAATGGGGGTTTAATGTAAACTGACCACTGTGCAGATGTATAGTGTTAATCAAGGTGATTTTGTCATCTGCCTGTGAGGTATGGCTAAGCACATAGTACTACCCACACTATGAAGTTTGAAGAGAAGGTGCTGGATTTTGGTGAGACTCTGGTTTCTTCTTGTGTTCTGTCCCACCCTGTCTGGCTGTTTCAGCTGCAGCCCCTGTCATGGGCTGTCCCACAAGTTGTTTTTGTTTCTTTCCTGCAATGGCTTCACAGTATATGGCTTCACGCATTGGTCTGTGCATTTCCTTTGCTGTCTCTCCTATGTGTTATCTTGTTCTCTTCTCTAAGCAATATAATATATTTCTACTCTTCTTTTTTCCTCATCTGCAATATTACCTTTCTGCTCCTTCCCCTCTCCTCTTTTTCACCTCCTCTTCAATCCTTTTATCAGAGGTGTTGTAAGATTTTTCTCTAGTCTGAGCTCTGTTTTGCTTTTGAAGGAGTCGTTTTATATGAAGAATAGTTTATCATTATGAAATATACTACATGAAACTTGCAGGCAAGAATGAATTTTTTTTACGTTTATAAGTTTGAGTTATTTCTCAATATGCAAATGTGATTACAAGTTAGGAAAAAGAGGCAACTGAATTTCAGTGTGAACCAGGTGATACAATTTTGGGCCAATACAGAGCTGTCTTGCCTTGTCTGAGACATGGCTTTGTGCATGTTGCTGGTCCATTCTAGTCAAACAGGTTGTCTTCACCCAACATGTCTTTAAGTTCCTAAGTAACAGCAACAGATCAGTTTGACAGGCTCAAAAACATGTATAAGACTGCTTTCTTGGACTAGTATTTCTTCTCAGTTTTTATCCCTAAGCTTTGGGGTTTTTGGCGAATATTATGATTCGGTGGTATCAGTCATGCTCTCTAGGAGCTTGCAGATTTAACTAGAGAGATTAAGTTCAAGAGTACCAGCTTGTCTGTTGCAATGCCTTCACTAAGAGTTAACTTTGTAGCTTGAGAACATGCTGTCGTTTGATGAGGGGATGGTAGCTCTTAGCAGTAGTACTCAGTGGCTGGCAGCAGGGCAACAGGAGTTTTTTCCAGCACTGAATCTAGATGCTCTTTCCTGGCTGTGGGAGACAAATATGGTTTAACTTGGGTGTAGTCAGGGAGAGGCTCTTGCTCCTGTCCCCAGCTCTCTACTGCAGTTTAAACACCGTTTGCCTTACCAGTCTAGCCTTGCAGCATGTTTGCAGGTTGCTAAATGTGGGACACTAAGAGTAGAGCTTCAGGAAAAGCTGTAGCCTTGTGCTGTAGCAATTAAAATAAACAAAAAAACCTGACCTAACAAACCAAAACCAAGCAGTGGTACCAAAAAAAGAGTAGTAGACAGGCTAGTGGTGGAGGAAAGGTGCAAGAAATTATGCTAATGCACATGGAAAATAAGGTGGTGATCAGTGACAACCAACCTGGCTTCACTAAAGGCAAATCATGTCTGAAAAATTTGTTGGCCTTCTACAACCATGTTACAGAATTGGTGGATAAGGGAAGAGCAACTGACATCATCTGCCTGGACTTGTGCAAAGCATTTGTCACTGTCCCTCATGACATCTGTGTGTCTAAATTGGAGAGACATGGATTTGATGGATGGACCACTTGGTGGATAAGGAATTGGCTGGATGGCCACACTGAAAGAGTTGCGGTCAACAGCTCAATGTCCAAGTGGAGACCAGTGACGAGTGGCATTCCTCAGGGGTTAGTATTGGGACTAGTGCTGTTTAATAACTGTGCTGGCGACATGGACAGCGGGATTGGGTGCACCCTCAGCAAGTTTGCTGATGACACCAAGCCGTGTGGTGCGATCGATGTGCTGGATGCCATCCGGAGGGACCTGGACAGGCTTGAGAGGTGGGCCCATGCAAACCTCATGAAGTTCAACCAAGCCAAGTGCAAGGTCCTTCAAGTGTGTCAGGGCAAACCCAAGCACAAATACAGGCTGGATGGAGAACAAATTGAGCCCTGAGGAGAGAAGGATTTGGGAGTGTTCGTGGATGAGAAACTCAACATGAGCCAGTGATGCGTGCTGGCATCCCAGAAAGCCAACCACATCTTTGGCTGTGTCAAAAGAAGCATGGCCAGCAGGTCGAGGGAGGTGATTCTGCTCCTCTGCTCTTGTGAGACCCCACCTGGAGTACTGTGTCCAGCTTGGGAGTCCTCAACACAGGAAGGACATGGACCTGTTGGAGCAAATCCAGAGGAGGACCACAAAGATGATGAAAGGGCTGTTGCACCTCTCCTATGAAGACAGGCTGAGAGGGTTGAGGTGGTTCAGTCTGGAGAAGAGAAGGCTCCAGGGAGTCCTTATAGCGGCCTTCCAGTACCTAAAGGGCACCTACAGGAGAGATGGGGAGGGACTTTTTATCAGGGAGTATAGTGATAGGGCGAGGGGTAAAGGTTTTAAACTGAGAAAGGGAAAATTTAGATTAGATATCAGGAGGAAATTCTTTACTGTGAGGGTGGTGAGACACTGGAACAGGTTGCCCAAACAAGTTGTGGATGCCCCATCCCTGGAAGTGTTCAAGGCCAGGCTGGATGGTGCTTTGAGCAACCTGGTCTAGTGGGAGGTGTCCCTGCCCATGGCAGAGGGAGTTGGAACTCGATGATTTTTACGGTCCTTTAAACCCAAACCATTCTATGATTTTATGAAGTCCCTTTAGTCTCAAATCTGGTATAAACGTGTCTGTAGATGCACTTAAATAAAGGAACAGACAGATGCCTGCAGGTGCAGGGACGCAAGCTGTAGGTGTGGAATTGCTGGCTGGGAGCTCAGGTTGACAGGATTCGGCTTCATATACTGTATAGCGTGGTAGAGATGAGCTCCAGTTCTGCTAGGAGAGACCTGGTTTTGGTTGAAATTGTCATACTAAATAAGCAATTGGAAATACATACTCGGGTCTCGTCAGCAGGTACTGCAAATTAATGGTTTGGCTTTGGCTCGGGGAGAGAGCTGACTTTTTTTTACTTCTGTTTTACATGCTGCTTGGATCTAGTTGTCTTCCTAAGTTGAACTTTTTTTTTATAGACCTAGTAAATTATCTCTGTTTTAGAGCTGGGAAATGGTGCTTATAGGAACTCCGAGTGCTCGGGTTATTGGCCTTGGAGCTGAAGTTCATTTCTCTGAAACTTGAAACAGTGCTTATGTTGTTGAGAAAGTCAGGAATTTCTCGTGTGGCGACTCTCAGTGTAGTTACTCTGTTTTCAATGTTTATTGATCCTACAGGTAGTCTGTTGAAAACGAAGGAAATTCTAGAAGAAAACGCAATTCAGAAGGAGTTGCAGCTTACGGTGCAGTTTTTAACTGCCAGTAGTCAGGCTACTAGCCTAAAGAACACCCAGCAGTTTTCAGTGAGCTTCCTTCATTCTCTCAATGGATAGAGGAGTGTCGCACACATCTTAGTCTTGCTCCATAACATGTGACTTTAGAAACAGACCTGTTTTAAAACAGACCATTAACTGAGCCATTTGCTGATGTAGCCATGGTGGGAGCGTAGGGTTTTCGACTATACCAGGTAGCTTCTGGTGTGATGGGTTGAAGCAGGAAGGAGATTCTTTGTGAAAATACATGGTACCTGCCTTTAGGGCCGCCTCCTCGCCCAAATCCCTATTCCTGGGTCTGGCTGTTGAAGTAAGGATAAATTGTGTCCTGCAACCAAGCACATAGCTGGGAGAGGCAAGATGCTGTTAAAAGTTGCACTGTTGGAACAAGCTTCTCCCCACCCCGACCTTAACTGCTTTCAGTTAATATCTGCTTCTGAAAGAAATCTTTTTAATATCACAATAATATTTTCAGTCTCTACCTCCAACCACAGACCTGCTTCAGGAGGGGAGAAAACTTGTCAGATACTAGGGAGCCTTTGTTTATTTTTATCTGGGGATGCAATGAGAGTTCTTAAACTGACTAAACTGAAATTAAGTTGGTAATGGAGAACCAACTCCTTATTTATCTTTGATCGTACTCTGAAGCGGTCCCAAGCACTTACAACAGCCTTCTGCTATTTGTTTAGAGCTGTTAAAAATGCAGGAAATGGCAGGGGGATGCTTACGTTTTTGACTAGCAACTGCCTTGTTACTTGAGAGTTGTCTACATTTCTTGTTTATTAGTGGTATTGTTTGTGTGTGGGATCATGCAAATACATCTGTTTGAGTTGGCTTCAATTGGAAATATAATGCGAGGAAACCGATGGAGTACAAAGAAATGAGACCATGTTGATCAGTGTGAGTGATTTCGGTGCACAGCTAGTGGAGCTGATGTCAAGGTTCTTTGTGTGTGTCATGATAAAGCAGAGGGTTGGACAAAGTTTTTCCCAATGTGGGAAAAAATGTGAAGGTGCTTCCTTGAAAGTCTAGCTGGTATGCGGTAGAGCCTACTGCCTACTGAGCAACTGGGAGTTAAAGTCAGCATTTTGATTCAGCTGTCCACACAGCAGGCTTAGAATGTAACTTCTCTTGAAAGCAAACCCAAGTAGCTGGCTTGGTTAGTTGGAGAGGAATCAATGAATAAGTAGTGTCAGAAATAGAAGATTGTTTTCCTCTGTAGTCTGCCTGGAAAGGCATGAAGTTTCCTTCTCTGAACAACGTCCTAGGAAAAAAAAAATAAAAGATTGTTTGCTGCTCTCTGGAGGCGGGGAGGGGGAATGTTTATTCCCTATAATGCAGAGAGATAAACATCTGAAATACATCCACTTCCTCTTCCCTCAGCAGCATGGTTCAACTGGCAAGTTAAATGGCCTTTGGAGAAGCATTCTGCATAGATGTGACCAGGATAAGTGTGTGCGGATGGGTTTGTTTTGTTTTGTTCTAGGGCAGAGAGAAGGATGTTGAAATAAAGAAAGTGTGCAAGATGGTAAAAGTCTACCTGAGATTGTCAATTGTTTTGCAGAACAAATTGATGAGGCTTATCCAAACTGCGGGTGGGAGACTTCAGAGAAAAATCAGTTTGAAGTATGTTTGGGTTAGGAATCTAAATGGCGGTGGGGTGGATAGTAACAAAGCTGCTAATGAAGGGAGAGAGCTTTTGGATGGGACTGAGAGGTAAGAACTCTGACCTTGAGCTGGCTGCTAGAAGTCTGAGAGATTATGTTAGATGGTGAGACTTGGTTTTGGTGGAAGGGAGGTAGTCTTGAGTGGGAAGTGAATGATAGTGTGTCAGCAGAAAAGTATAGGTTACTTTTACTGATGAGATTTCTGAGAGAACACATGGAGCCAGAAGGCAGACACAGCCTTGTGGGGTCCTTAGATATTTGTGTTGTGGATTAGGATGATTATTTTTTTTCCAAATTGTATGATTGAAGGTGCAAGCAGAGAGAGAAATGAAACAGAAGATGACACTCATGCAAATGAATGGAAGGAGACACATAGCTGGTTGTTGGGAAGGGGCAGTAATTCAAGGAGAATGATTAACAACTGATCCCAGAGGTATGGGAAGAAGTCATTAAAGATCTCAATGGATTAACTTCAGTTTAATCTAAGAGGCAGAAGACAGTAAAAAAATTTAAAATTATTTGAAGGAGTTCTGGGCAATGAGCATGAACAGCTTTCTATGAGTGTAAAGATTACGGGAATATGGTATTTGAATACAGGACAAGATTTAAGCATTTTTTGTGATTGCTTCTAGTTGTGTGATTTACTTATTTTTCTTTGAGGGTTTTGGAGGGTGGGTTTTGTTTTTTGAGCACCTGGGTAAAGTATCTTTTGCATGTCTTCGGGAGTGCCAATTTTAAACTTGGTAGGCTTGGGATGAGGAAAAAAATTCCCGTTCCCAATTGCAAGGACTGTTCCAGGTTTTGCCTTCCTCTGTAAAAGTTGACCAAGCAAGCAGTTAAAATTACTTAGGAATTTCACCTATTAGATTGCTTGGTTACTGTAGACCATAAAACTATTAGTAAGACTTTTTAGACAGGTTTCCTGTGGCACATCAGTTGTGGCTGGTCCCTTGCAGGAAAGTGTTCCGAGACATGAATGGAATAAACATTTTATGGACGAACCTGGAGTATCTCTCTGTTGTGATGAAAGAGAACAAGAACAGGGCAGGCATGTGTGATATTTTCCCTGAGTCATCTTCCAAATTGAAGCTACTCCTCACTCAAGAATTTTACGAGTTTAAAAGTTTTCTATTTGGAAACCCTCTGTCCAGTCTTCTTTAAACACATGCTATGGATACTAGAACTTTTTGTCTTGTGGTAAGGAATTCCACAGGCATGGTTATATGTGGTGTGAGAAATTCTATTCTATGTTGGTCTTTAAATCTGTCACGTGCTAGCTCTCTATACTTTATACCAAAAGAAATAAAGGCTTCTGAGCAAAGCCATTTAATACAAGGCCTGATACAAACCCAAATAGCTAAAACTAGTCATAACTGAGCAGAGGAACAATATTAGGAGGTTTCTGATATTGAAGTGAAGTCTTGCAGGGAAGAAGAGAATGGCGGGGGGGGGAGTAGAAAGAAGGAGCTTCTAGCTCAAATACTTTATGAACAGGATCATATAACTTGCTTATATTAGCAGCCCTGAATGATTTTGATTACCCAAAAAATCTCTTCCAGCCAAGTACTTACAGTGTGGGAAGAAACACTCTGAAAGCATATAAGCAGTACGGAATGATGGTATGCTGGAGAGTGGAAAGTTAGAAAAAAATAATGTTTAGGTTTAAGAAATGATGGGCAGTTGATAGGCATCAGGTGGTGATGGTTCTTCTCTTAATCTGTGTGTAGCCTGTTGCTGACTGCTGCAGGCTGGTAGCTTCCAGAGGAAATGTTTGCTTCGGGTCTTCTGGCCTTCTTGGTGGAATGGCTGTAAAGGAGCCTCTGCTTAGTGAGTTTATAGGGGGTCCTCTTGCAGCTCCAGTGCCTGATCTCTTTCTGTGAGCATGAACTAGGAATGGATTTGTTAATTTTGAATTTCATTTCATAGTGGTCTGAGTGAAGCTGGAAGGGGGGAAGAGTAAGTAGCAGATACTGTTCCTGCTTGGGGAAAGCTTGGTGGCCTCCAGGTACTTCAGCTGTCTGCAGGTTCTGGATAGGATCAAATCATTGTGTGTTTTCACCCACCATGAGGTCTCAAAACTTCCTATGGCATCTTCTAAACCACAAGTAGTACTTTGGGAAAGGAAAAAGTTTCCCTTTCTTCTATGTTCAACTGTTGTCTGTTTTTTGGTTGTTCTTTGTTTTGCCTTTTTTAAGTTTAAGAGTAATTAGAGTTGATTTGTGTAAAAACTCAGCATAAATTTGGGGCAGTAAAGCTCCTTTCCACTTTGTGTGTTGGTATGCTTCGTGTAAGTGTCATAGTTACACATTAGAAAGTTAATGAAAGTTCTCAAAATGCAATGTGAGACTGAGTTTTTAGAAGGGAAAATTTGTATTTTTAAGACTTAGAGAAACTTAACAGGATTGTGAATGCTGTGCATGGGGACAACTCTTATTTCAGGTTTCTGACTCTTGTCACACCTTGGTTAATTAGCATACATCTACCTTTTAATTAGACAGGCAATCATGTGGTCTTCTCTGCAGTCATGAAGACTTGAAGAATCAGGTATTTTTACCCTACCTAAATTCTTAGCATAAATTAATTCATCATGCATGCACAACTGAGATCCTTCCAATGTTCGGGTTTTAAATCTGGTACTCAATGCATTTCTTTTGACTTAAGATTTGCATCTTACTTTCTGTGGTTTATGCTGTGAGTTTGTGCCTCAAGCCTACTGAGTAGTGAGCACTGGATTTCTATAGGCATTCAAGCTGCCCTACCAGTTCCACCTGTCAAGTATAAGGAAAATTTAGAGAAAGGATGTTCAGGCAGGTGAATAAACTAGTTTCTTGCTTTTAATTACACACCTGCTTTAACATGATTGGGTTTTTCTAATCAAAACCACTTAAAAATTCCCATGTCATATTAAACATGCAGCAGAAATGGACTTTATTTTTAGCCTAAGCCAATGGATGCTTGCTGAATGTATCTGCTTTGGAATTCTATGCATCATATGAACAGACTGGTAGAATGAATTAAGCAGTGGTTTTCCTTTCAAGTAAACATCACTTGATTTTTTTATTATTTTTTTTTTAAATACTTGGATCATCTGGGAGAGCTATCTGCGTACCTATCCTATTGCTGAACGGCAAAATCAAATTAGAGATTAAGTTATCGGTTTTTGTTGGGAGGAAGTTTAACTATGGAAGACCTCTTTTAGGCTGTCAATAAGCAAAAGTTTTACATCACAGGAATTGTACAGTGAAATAAACTTTACAGTAAAGTGCTTCATGCCTAGGAAAGCCTGAAGAATGTGTCTTTGGGAGGTGTTTAGTGAAGCGAGGTGAGCAGCGGTGCTAGAGCAGACTGTACTGGGGTCTGGTTTGAGTGGAGTTAACTTTCTGCACATCAGCACATACAGCGCTGTGGTTTAGACTGGTGATCAAAACCACGCTGACAACACAGCAGTTTGTTAGCTATTGCTGAGCAATGCTTGCACAGGGTCAAGGCCTTCTCTGTTTCCTACTGCCCTCCTCAGTGAATAGGCCAAGGAGGAGACACAGCCAGGACAGCTGACCCCAACTGACCAAAGGGATATTCCACACCATGTAACATCATCCTCTACAATAAAATGGAGGGGAGTTTTTTTCCAAAGTTGCGGTTGCTCATGGACTGGTTGGGTATCAGCTTGGTGAGCTGATTACTTCTGCATCACTAGGAAACTTCTTTCCCTTCTTTTTTTCCTTTACTTATTAAATTCTCTTTATTGCGACCCAGGACATCTCTTGCTTTTGTCCTTCCAATTCTCTTCCTCCATCCCACTGAGAGGGGAGTGAGCAAGCAGTTGGGTGGTGCTTACCCACCTGCCACCACACAGCCCAACCTCAATGTTGGTTGTATTCAAAGTATCACGTGTTGGAAAGAGTGACTTGAATCTACTTCCATTTTATTGACACACAATCTTAGATTGCAAAGTCAAACAATATTGAATACTTGCCATTATAAAATTGGTGGCTTGTCATCTGGAATGCCTCATGCAACATCGATCACTGCTTTTTAAGAATATCCCTCAAGTAAGGAGAGCTTAACGATTTCCGAAGAGATGGAAAGTCTGCAGAAAGTAATGAATGATAGAGGAAAATATTGTTTGGAGTGGGTTTCCTTTACCTCATGGTGTGTGAGGCAGGCACTCGATGAAATGGAACACAAGTCACAAATCTGAAAATAATTGGAAGAAATGTTTTAATTCCATGTCTAGTATGTCATGCTTAAATTCATGGCTTCTTGTGTTGCTTAAGCAAACTAACCAACCAAAGCTTTAATATTTGTAGAGAATGTGTATACTACCTGGAGATGAAAGTACCAGTTTGTTTTTAGGATCAGTTGCAACAGTTTAGAAAGGGATGTCAAGCAGTTTCTTGTCCCCCTGCGTTTAAAGCGTTTGGAGTGTGATCATCTGAGGCAGGATACTACGGAAGTGGACTCTGGGGCTGACCTATTAGAAAAATTTATTTCAGCTATTTTGTAACTTACATTTCTAATGTGTTTGGGTTTTGGTTTGGAGAGCAGCCAGCTGACTTTTTTTTGTCGCTTGAACAGAAACCTCAAGGTTCTGGGTTTTGATTCCCATATAATGGCTATGGATATTTTTCTAGATGAGCTTTTCTCTAAAGTCTGAAGCCGTATTTTCCAAACATTTTTTATTAGTGGGTCACTGTCAGTCCTCACAACTTCTGACACTGATATTGACCCTAAATAAAATTTTAAGATGGCAAATCCTGCTATCTACTATTGCAAACGAGCAGTGCTCTTCTGAACGTGGTTTGGGTGCTGTCCCTCAAAAGCTTGAAAAATGAGAGTGTGGAGCCTGCTGTTGACTAGGCACAGCAGGTTTGATCCAGTGTGCTTTAGTGATGGTATACTCTTGAGCAAATGTTCTGTATTCACATAAATCAGTCCATTGTGTTCTACAAATGAGTACCCCTTAATTGCGTTGGAGGTGCAAGTGGGTGCTGATAACCGATGTCTTTGCAAGTTAAATGGGATGCATTTGATGGAACGGTACCAGCTTTGTCAAATGGGTAAATTCTGTTCAGCTTCCCTTGGAAACAAGATTTAATGCAATGGAATTGTCTCCCATTTGTCTTACTAATGTGCTGCGTTAAGAATGTATATTCTTAAATGCTGCTTTCTCCTGGAAGCTGGTCAGAGCTTCATGCCCTGAAATCCAGAACAGGTGTGTCTGAAAGCCTTGTTCTTCATTTTATAGAGGTTGTGATGTTCAGTTTAATCCTATGCCCTTTTTGCCACAGAAGGGGCTAATTTTATCAGTTAGTGCTGTAAAAAGTGGCTGGCTGATTTGGTTAAACGTTTGTCCTTCATACCTAAGATGAGAAACTAAATGTGGATCTCATGTTTGGATTTTTAACAAAAAAACCCCTATCATGTCGTAATTCTTTGAGCACGTTGCTGGCATTTTTTAGTCATGTAGGTACCGGAGGGGAAAAAAGTATGATCTTTCAAGGTGTATCTGTTGAGGTAAGTAAATCAGTACTTTGAAGTGATATTTCAAAATCCATACTACTTGGCATATTTTTGCTGTTGTACCCAGTACTCTGTTTTCCTGTTTAGAATTTTTCTGAAGCTCTAAGGTTGTTACACATACTTTACACACATACATGATGCTTGGCTAAAGTGAGCTGAACTACAGTGCTAGGCTGAGAAACAAATAGAACCAGATAACTAGTTTTGAGAAGTATAGTACTAGATATTCAGAGCTGTCCAGCCTCTCCACTTTCAGAGAATACCTTTACAGTGATTTTTTTGGAAGTGCTTCTCAGTCTCTTCAGCCTCTTTATTGCTGTAAAATATTGGAAACTGCACTGGTGTAAGGAAGCATTTTTAACTTACTGAGACTATGCCAGTTTCTGCTGTGATGTTAGAAAAGTGATGTAAGAGTTATTTAGGGATGTAGCCCTGAATTTCTTACTGAATCAGGAATGACCTGGTTTACAGAAATAAATGATTTATTATGCATTGCTTAAATGCTTGTGGCTGCAGTACTAAGTATATATCAGCAATGTTGTTATGAATGCTTACTGTCCATATAAGTAGTTTACATGAGTAAAAGAAATGAGAAAATTAAGTGCTATAGTTCTATTTAATTTGTCTAGGTAGTAAGGCTCTGCTTTGAGAATTTTTGGAGCCGAGAATAATTTTAATTTGTTTCCTTGGGACTTCAGCTTTGCAAAGTTGAGCATGTGTTTTGGTGTCTTTCTGAATCACTACTTGCCCGATTCAAGATGCACAAGTAAATTACTTTCTCTGGTATATTATTAAGCTACGTGCTGAACACAGCTTGTGGTTTGTATTGGCAGCTTCTGTGCTACTCCTTAGGACTGTATAGCCCATACTCTTTCATGCTCTTCGCTTTTGAAAATTGTTGGCTGAATCAACTTGCAAATTGTTATAAAAACCTAAACCTTTTCTGATCTGCAAATCTGAGGTACGTAAGTAACTTAAAAAGAAAAGCTTTAGCAAGTAGAACTTGGAAACAGATTCCCTAATTCAGTAATGTGAATTTCTAGGTGGTAACTGTTGTGAAACATATTAAGATTCTCTTAGTTACAAAACAGAGGGATCAAAAGATAATGGATGGATGCAGACAAAATGGGTTTGAGATAATATTAAGCATTCTTTGTTTCAATAAAATGCAGACTTTGTTCAGTTTCCTGGATTACAGTCATAAGGGTGCGTATTTTGGAGTAGACCAGAAATCTTCTCATGAGGAACCGATTTTTTTTTTTGTCAAAAAATGCTGATGTGATTCATTTAAAATGCTCTGTGGGAATCCTGTCAAAACTCTTGATGGAATTGATAAAGCCACTTTGGTGCCTGCCTGCCTGCTGTGGTGGAGCTGCCGGCTCCTGGCAGGCAGCCGGGGTGGCTACGCATTGCTGGGGCTCCTGCTCCCTGCGCTCTCAGGCTGCGGGGTCACCTTCCCTTCCTCCTTCCCTCCAGCTGGGGATGAGTTAGGAACCTGTTCTGAAACTTCTGCTTTGGGGAGATTCTCTGTTAGCCAAAAAAAGGGAATTTGTTTGGGTTTTTTCTTGAGATTGAGTTGCTCTCCAACTCGCTTTCAGGATTTTTCTTTAGCTTTGCTATGATTTGTATGTGAGAAGAGGATGAGGGGGGAAAAAGAGAGGTTTTAGTGGGAATGCTTTGCAGGGTGAGATTTCTGCTTTACAGCAGGTGCTGGTAGGGACTGAAGGAGGGGGCTACATGCACAGATGGTGATAGACCGTACTGTACCAGTCAGGGAAAATGATTAATCAATACTACAGGGATTTATTCTGGTATTTATTTCTTTTAATTTAGCCTTCTGTTTCTCTGCTCAGGAGTTCTGTAAGAGAATGTTCTAAATGTGATGCTGATACAGGATCCTGATGATTTTTGAAAGTAATCAAAACAGTTCCCCAACTGTTTTTTAGCTGGATCTTTTTGCAAATGGCAGTGAAGAGAACAAATGTTCTATCCATGTTTCTAATTGCAAGTTGCATAAATATAGCTCAGATTTTAATGAAGGGGACTTGGGGAAGTAATACAGGAAATGATAAGTGAGCGAGATGCTTAATGCACATTTTTCATAGTTCTATTGCACTTGCATTGCTGTAGGCAACCTTCATCTTGATACTTCCCAAGTTTTGGAGCTTGCCTTTCTGACTTCATTGATTTCTTAATAGGAAGACTGTAACTTCCTAAGTCTTGTTTTCAGCAAAATTAAAAAGAAAAAAATTAAATTAAAAGTCACCTAAGTGTCATTATTTACACCAGTGCAATTAATTAATGGAGTTGAAACTTTTAGGTTCCTGATGCAGATCTTTGCTTCATGAGGTACTGGAGGATGGTATCACCCTTTATGGAGGATCAGTGCTGGATGAAGAAAATGTCTTCCAGTGAGGACAAGGCTCCTTCCCTTTTTCCCTTCATCTCTTTTTTTAATGTTAGTCACCTTTCCACTGCTTGGCTCTTCCTCCTTGTCCTGTTCTGTTCCCTCACCCAGGTCTAGATTTTACTACCCTGGTTTCTCTTAGTACTTACTGCCTTGAAGTTTTCTGCCTAAGCTAGAACCTCTCCCCACTCTATGCTCAGTTCTAACACATCTTGTAGCACTCCCTTTCCTCTGGTGCTCCTTGTCCAAAATGAGCTGTCTTTTCTACTAATCACAGCATGAAAGCTTCCTGTTCAGATGTGCTTCCATTGCCTCCCCTGCTGTTTCAACTGGTGGTAGTTCATCGTATCTGTGTTTCCTGCCCTCTGCCTCATTTAGCTCTTAGTTCTGTCTTCCCGCTGTCCTGCTTGGCTGTTTCCCACCGACCTGCTCACGGCAATGCCCTCTCTCTGTATACACGTGCTTTGTTCTTCAGTTTGTCCTGCCTCTCTCCTCCCATTTCTCCTTCAGACCCAGCCACTTTCCTGGCTCTCTTCATTCCTGTTCCCCCCCCACCCTGGGTCTGTCTGTCACCCGCTCAGCATTTGAATGTCATCTTCCACTGTGGCTATCAGTGGTGAAGTAGCTGAGGTTGCTGGAAGGGTAGACCTGAAGTGTCTGTGGGGGCTCTACCTCAATCCAGCAGGAGCTGCACTTACAGGGCAAATAGCCTTGAGCCAAAGAACATTCGCTCCATTGAAATGGCTCATGGTGGGACTTGATCTGTATGGGATGTTGGAACACACCCCTGAAATCCTCCAGAGATTTTAGTCAAATTCTTCAAAGCATATGCTCTCTATTCGTAAATAAATATGTTGGTGGCAGGGAGAACTTGAGACCTGACACTGAGGGGACAGATAAGTTCTTTTAGGCATCCTTTGCAGAAAGATGATGGCCCTAGATTGTAATTACAATTAAAGCTTTATTTTCTTAACATGGTGTTATGATCAGTATAGCACAGAATTTATTGTTGGAATGGCACAGAATTTCTACAAGCAGAATCAGTATAGTACAATTTATTAGTAGCATAATAGAGAATCTATAATGCAACTTAACTTTTAATTTCTAAGCACCTGGACTCTCTGCAAATTGGGTCAAATCTTAACACATGGTTTGCCGTATCAATACAGCAGTCATAATCTATATAAAAGAATACGAGTCACTCCCTCAATCCTTGGAGGAAGTGGAGGACAGTGGAGGCATCCCTGGCCACGGGAGGCCCTGGGTCTCACTGTCCAGCAGCAGATCTGGTCCAAGTTCCTCCCTTAGGACTTAAAACTGCTTGATTTTCTAGACAGTGCTCTGGGTGCTATCATGCTTCCCTGTTCTGTGATGGTGCCATCACCACCACCTGGTGGCCTTGGTTGCCTTGGACCATCAAGGTCTGCAAGGAAGGGACTAATCAGCCTGGCGCCCAGGAACCTTGAGGTCAGTAGGGAGGGGAAGAAGAGATCTGTTTGGTTTGTCTACTTGGTTCACAGGACCTTCAGGGCCTGATAATGAGGGGAGAGGGAACAAATACGTGACCTGCTTGGTCACTAAGAATGGCTGCTTGCCTCATAAAGTGGTGTTAGTTATGCTAACCACATTGCTGGGGTTGGGAACAGGGGGTACCAGTCACAGAGCGACCCTGTGGACAGTTGGTTTCGGTGTGAACAATTAGTTTTGTAGAGACTTAAGCAACAGAGGGCTGAGTTTTACAATGTTGTTGATGAGTTTGATGATAATATGCTTTCCCAGGCTTGCTCTTAATATCAGTGACGGGTATTAGGAACCATCAAGGATGTTTTATGCTGGAGCATTGACCTACAAGTGATTGAAAGCCATAGTGTTAACTTCTAGGATGGGAAGAAGTTACTTAGATTAATAAAAAGATGCATTAAGAAGTAATGGAATGTGTAAAACAAAGTCACTTAAGGCTGAACATCAAGATTATAAAGCAGTACGCTATAGGAAGTTTTTTCCAAGGAATTAGTAGAAATTCTCTTTTTTAAATGTTTACATGTTGATCAAATGGAATGCACAAATATCCTCTAAGAAGCACTTTCATGTTAATGGGAGGAAGATTGTGAAGCAAAATAGTCCTTTAATTTGTCTCTTCTGAGAGACCATATGTGTGAGTTCTAGAAATGCAATATATAGCGTAACCTCAAGTGGTGTTCACAAAGCTCCTTGAAATAGACTGCTACTTTTCACTGTCATCCTTAAGTAGGACATAGGGCCCCTAAATACCCATGGAAATTTAAGTGCAAGGAGCAAAAACTAGGCTCTGATCCAAAGCCAGTTGAAGCTGATTAAGAGACTGCTTTTGGCTACCAAGGGCTCTGGCTTAGGCCACCAGCAAGCTAGAATTGGGTCTCAGGTGTTCAGACAGACTTTGGTTAGTTTGTGGGTTTTCCTTTTGATTCATGTTTGAGGTGCTGTCTGTGATTATAGGGGATGTCCCAGTGTGTGTGCTACCTAAAGTGTTACATCTTTTCACTACTTAGTTCTAGAAATATTAAGTGGGTAATACTCAACACCTTAACTACACTTATCACCAGATTATGTATTGTTCTGTTTTTATTGCTTGTCACTATACAGTTAAATCACAGGTATACCTACAGATAATATACTTCTTCCTATGAAATATGCCTACAGCTAGAATAGAGGCAAGGAAAATCTTTACTTTGCATAGTTTGCAGTTCTTTGTTTGGCTAGTTTTAGTGTGCTTCTCCGTTCTTTCCATCCTGTTAGATATTTAAAGTTTTCAAATAGTGAAGCAGAAGAGAGATGTTTTTCAAATAGGAACTGTCTGTAGAGTTGCAAATATAGGTTAAAGTGAGAGGTGATGGTATGTCTGACTCAGATGATTGTTTAATTTACTTGTTTGCATGCTTATCTTCTATTTTAGAAATAGAAAATAAAATGTTTACATTTTATCATAATGTTTTTTTGAGTGCACTCCAAGTTAGTTCTTTCATTTTAATTCCACTTGGCACGTTGCCCCACTTAATTTTACAGCTTGGCCTAACTTTTTATAGATGTATATAGTTATTAGCTGTCTGTGTGCTGTCTATCCACTCTTCAAGTTGAGAAGAGTTGGAATGTCACTTCTGGAGTTGGGTCAAGACTTCATTCCAAGTGTTAATAGAAATGTAGAGCTTGTTCTCTCTTCTAGCTGAGCTAGATTGCTTATCTACTATTCACCAAGAAAATTTTCCACAGTACAAAAAAATTCCAAAAAACTTACCTAGCATTCTGTAAGGCATCATGAAAAGTGAGTTTCAGCAGTTGAGGGTCAAAATATTTGTATTGATTTGGGGGGTTAAATTGGAATGTGTTTTAATGAATTTCTTTTATGTTTGACCTCTAGGTTCCAGCCAGATGTGGAGTGACAGTCCGAGACAGCCTAAAGAAAGCTCTGATGATGAGAGGTCTTATTCCAGAATGCTGTGCTGTTTACAGAATACAAGATGGGTATGGTTTGTGTGTGATGCTTTTTGCTCTTAGAATCTCTTCTTGGAGTTACACAGTGTGGCCGATTCTATACAACATTGTAGAAGTTGTTTCCAAGTTCAGAATGATCTGATACTTTGCACTAAAACAATTTGTGTCTTGAAGACATCTAAAAAGAATGACAAACTCCTAGAAAAAGATTTAATCACTTCAAGAATGGTCATAATATAGGGTAATACGAGCTTATAGACTGCTGGCAAAACACTAGTTAATCAAACTCGTGCTAACCAAAAAAGTATTAAATATGTTTCGTTAACTTTTTGGCGTTTAATTTTACTTGGTTATAGTGCTTTCCTAAGTGAATATAGAGTTCCTGGGGCGGGGAGGTCAGCCCTAGAAAGTTTGTAGATTTTCTTACTGCATGAAATTAGCCATCTCTTTGGATCTCCTATGGAACAGGTATTTTCATAAGCACTTTATTTGATCAGAAAAGTATCTGTCACCTTGGAACCAAGGAATCGGCCACTACTGGAGCTGATTGAAAAAGTACATTTCTTTCATGCTGTTTGTCCAGGGAAGGTGTGCTCTGCTTGTATGTGCTGAGCTTAATGTCTTACCTTTAAAGTTTCCTGCAGTTGGAGACCTGGGTAGCAAACCCCCACAGTGCAGCTTTCTACCTGATCTCACATCTTCAGCAGAAGACCTGCAGGGGTTTGTGCGCTGGTGCTAATGAAAGGTTTATTTACACTTCAGAGAGAAGAAGCCAATTGGCTGGGACACTGACATTTCCTGGCTCACGGGAGAGGAGTTGCATGTGGAAGTCTTGGAGAATGTACCACTCACGACACACAATTTTGTACGTACTGGGTTTTATGCAATGTTGAGTAGGGTTAAGTCAACTTTGTACTTTCAAATTCAAATTAACAACTTTGAATAATATTTTGTGTCTGTGGGATGTGGTGGGGGTTGCAAAAGAAGTTTTTAATCACAATAGCTTAAGTGAATTAGTTAGAATTGTAATTGAAGTAAGTGATGTTAGAGTACTTGATCGCCCTTAAAACTTTCACATTTGGATGGAATACACCCTCTAAAATCTATAAATGGAGGGGGTTTAAATCAGCACCGCATTGCAGAGCTGTAATAATAATCTACTATTTTTGTATTGCTGTATCTATAAAATGTATTCTGGGCCTCCCTGCTGGCTCTGCAGCAGCAATTAACTAATGAACTAACTATTCCCAGAGCACTGCTGACATCATCAATGATGCTAGTGCACAAATATGTTTTGACCTGATAAGGCACCAAGTAAATGGAAGCTGCTAAACAGAATCCATCTAAATGGCTGCAGCTACATACAAAATCCTGGAAATAACGTTCTTCACATTGAGAAGAAAGACCTTTTATTTAAATAAAAGCCCCAAATTCTATTTGCAAGCTGTTTAAACTATTTTACTCAAGCTAGTTTGGCTATGGCTAGTTAGATGAAAGTCTAGTAGACTTAACACTTTTTGATAGCCGCCTGAAATTTTGATTATTACATGTAGTAATACAACTAGAATGTGTTTTTTATGCCAAGTATTGCTAAATTTGAAAATGAAACTAAATAATTTTCCCCCCTTAGAATATGGGGATAATATATGTTCACACAAAAGGTGTTTCTGAGTTTCAGTAATCAAAATTACAACTATATATGTAACCATACATAGAAGCCATGTATACAAACCATATCTGTATGTCCAATCCTATGAGCATTGGTTAGAAATTTCATTTGGCTCCTGGAGAAATTAGAAGATAATCTTTCAGCACCTTTTGTTTTTATAGATTGGATCCAATTAAATTCTGAATGTTTGTCTCTAGCATTATAACAGTGCACTGTTTTGCTTCAGATTTGTTGCTGTTTTTCTCACTGCTAATGAAGTGAAGCATTGATTTCAATAAATAGTTGAAAGAAAATTTTAATGTATGAAGACTATTTCAAAAAGGAGACAATCTTTTATGTCAGTCTGTTTGATATAAAACTGTAGCTCCACCATCAAAAAAGAGGCTTGTAAGTGTATTTGAGGGAGGTAAAAGCAAATAGCCTATCTTAGGTTTGCAGAAGGGCTGTATTTAATTATGATTATTTTTGACAATGTAGGTACGAAAAACATTCTTCACGTTAGCTTTCTGCGACTTTTGTCGAAAGCTGCTTTTCCAGGGATTCCGGTGCCAGACATGTGGCTACAAATTTCACCAGCGCTGTAGTACAGAAGTGCCACTGATGTGTGTTAATTATGACCAACTTGAGTAAGTCATCACAATTCTTTTTAAAGTTGAGCCTTTTATTAAGCTTACAGCTGTTGGTGGTTTCTTATGTTAAATCTGTAATGCAGGAAGTCAGAGGTGCTGCCTGAAAAAAATACAGGAGCTCAGCTGTTCTTATGAGAATGCGTAATTCATATTCTCTCTGTGCTAGCTCAGACAACCAGTTCATTATTTTTATTTTTATTTTTTTTTCTGGACTATGAAATGCTTTCTTTGAAGCATGAATGGGGTGGCTGAGCACTTGACTGTTACCAGACAGGCTTCTCATTGTTCAGAGTTATTATTCTTAATCAAAACTAGTTCTTTATTATGTGATGGCTAGGACCCTGTTCAAATGTTTAGATGTGGATTTATTCTCTTCAACCTGAAAAAAATGAAAAGAAACACTAGTTTAGTACAGTGAAATTGCAGTTGGTTTTACAGTGATTGAAAACAAATCCATTAGTGAGTTTGACGCCTAGGTAAGAAACATAAAAGAGAATGCCCTAAACAGTCATGTGTTCTTGAATTTGATTATTGATCTATTTGTGTAAGTCTTTGATGTAGGTTAAGGATCTGGTGTAAACTGGCTCTGTGTTCTATTTGATCAGTTTAAGCGGATGTTATTAAGTCTTTTTAAATAGACTTTCACTTAAGGAATCATTTAAAATGCTAGGTTTTCCCCCAAGGATAAATTTGATTCCTGCTTATGTTGGTATTTGTAACTGTTTCCTTGGGCAACTTTAGAGTTTGTGCTCAGGGCTTATGGATAACATAGTTCTATCCACTTGGCGTTTGGATTTTATCATTGCATCAGTGCAAACATTAAAATAAGTTCATGTACTCAACATATAGTTATAATTTGTGCATTCTTGAGGAACCAGATGTTTCTAATATGAAATAAAAGATTAAGAAATCACCTTAAACATTTAAGCTATGTTTAAGGCATGATCTTTTTGATGCTTTGTCAGGTAAATACTATTTCTAACATATCTTGCAGATTAGTGTGTTAGTGTAGTCTTTATTTTAAAATTTAGAATTTGATCAGTGAGGGGGTTTGGGTGGTTTTTTTGGGATGTGTGGGGGGTGTGTTCAATCATTGAGTGTTATAATGTGAAGCTTCTGGGTTTTGCACAAGTTAGGCTGTTTTTGTTTTGTTCTTGCCTCACAGTTTGCTGTTTGTCTCCAAGTTCTTTGAACATCACCCCATACCGCAGGAAGAGGCCTCCTTAGGAGAGACCACCCCAGCATCTGGATCGTACCCCTCAGTGCCCCCCTCAGATTCTGTTGGGTATGACCTCATTCCTGCTGTTTAATAACATTTCAGTACTGTATGCTTAGAAACACTCAAAATACTGCTTTGCAACTCTATCTACATTTTTGTAGTCTGCCTCCTCATACAAATATATCCACCTATGCTTAACTTCAAAGAAGTTAATGTTTTCATTCACGCGAATGATATAAATTAACAAGGAACCCAAGTTTAACGTGTGTGTAAGTGTCTGTAGAATTGGGGCCTTACCTGTTAAACTGATTTCTTCTGCATGGTAGATTAGACCTGGTCTAAACTGGAAAGATTTTATACTTAAAATTAATACAAACCAAAGCTATATCCTCAAATTCTTTTAGTTTGTGTTATCAAACTACAGTTTATTTGCCTTGAAGTGACATACCTCTGTTTCAGAATAAGCCACATCACTATAAGATTAGTGTAAAGAGATGCCAATTCCAGGTTCATAATACTACTTTAGTAGCTTTTCCATGTACATATTGCTTTAGCATCCTCCAGATCAACTGTCTTCCTCCTATGTACATGTTGGGATATACCAATAGCATCTGTTTGCTGCAGACCCAGATTTTGTAAAATTAGAGTTCTAAAACTGACCATGGCCTCCATCCCCTGTATTTTCAACAAAGATTCTGGACCCTCTCTCTGTGAAGAGAGAAGTGATCATGTTTAGATTACGTTCCCAGTAGCTAAGACATCACTGACACCACCCAGCACTAGATCCAGGAAAGAGTAACTCAAGGATGCGTAATAAAGTCAAAAAACCTGATGCAGATTTATTAAGAGCACCAAATACAAAAGCCTTCAGGAAAACATTCCTAGGACTTGTGTGCTGCATGGAGATGAACTGAATTTGGCAGAGAGGCTCTCTTGGACTAGTGAGCATTGTGCCCAAACTGAAGCAGAAACACAGCTGGAAGCTACGCAGGCACCTATGGACTCTTAACTAGAAGAGAAATTCCCTGGACAGCCAAGACTATTTTATGAAAGATCAAATATGATGCTTCCCAGGAAAATAGATTGACAGCCCTGCAGAGGGAACCTCACTTGGTAAGTACAAAAAGAGATGATGTTCTTACTTGTGCTATTTGGTGTAGTTTCAAGTAAATTTGGAAGTGCCTCTTTGCCTTCCAAAGTACTCCAGGTAGTGGAGGTTGCCTTTATGTCCTGTGGATGTTACTACAGCAGATTGGGGACAAGGCAGCTGCTGTGATTCTCTAAGCTAAGCAGGCTCTGCCTTTCTCATGGTACAGCTGAAACTATAACCAGGCTAGAACTATTAACCTGTGAAGAGGCTTGTTCATACCAACTGTGTTAAACACCTGTGGGTGCTGAAGGCACTATATAGCCCTAATCCTAATGCTGGTATATGCTAAATTTTCCTACTTCTCAATGTCCGTACTTTTCACCAGTTATCGTTTTGCCTTCCTTTAGTAATACTTATAGGCTTTTTAAATATATAATTGAAAAATGCTGGCCTTCTCTAGAAAAGCATACTTACCCACAGTTTCACTAAAGGGTACTGCTACAGTATGGCACAACAGCTCAACTGGAATTAAAAAAAAAAAAGTCTGACATTTGAGTTTATCTTGTCTGGGAAGACAGTAGGGGTTTGAAATTTGAGAGTCAGGCAATGGTATTGAAAATATGAGGAACGAGTGCTTTATTAACACTTATCAGTTTAATAATTGTTCCTTTGATTTCTCTGTTCTCCTAGCATCTTGTATGACACAGCCCACAGAGGAAGGGATGTTGCTAATCGTTTGGTAAACCTGAGGAAAGAGAAGGCAAACATCCTTCTTCATCTTTAGCCTTGTGAAGGGATTCCAGCGACAGGCAAAGTGCCCAAAGAAAGGAAGAGTTTGTGTTGCAAGACAAGCTCAAGAGCAAAGGCGTGTGTGGCATGCTGAGAAGTTGTCAAGGGATCAAATGGAGAAGTTGGAAAGAGAAAGGGACATAAAGGAAAAGACCATTGGACATGATGCAAAAGCTGCTAAACATGCTGGAGAACTTTGTTGCACTTTGCTCATGTGTAAAGCAAAGCACATCCTAAAGCAGTCCAGTCCTGTAGCCTTTCACTCTTCCAACTGTAAGCCATAGGCAGTCCCTCCAGACGTTCCTCCCAAAGATGAGGGAGCACATGTGGTCCCACTTGAACATTTATGAACCCCTTATAAAAATGTGTCCAGCCTCCACTTTTAGGTCTTTTGTCCCATTTTAGATCTTTCAGTGTGCACTATCCTGTTGTGCCAAAGCAGTCATTTTAGTTATAATCTGCACTTAACTGGAAAAAATTATTAAAGTGTAGGTCTCCCCGATAATAGCCATTTGTAATAAAATTGAAGTACATAAACTGTATGTAATACATTGTATTCATTTCATTTATTGCACTATCATAAAGATTTTCTGTATCTTTGCTCGTAAAATAAGAGCACAGAATTTCTGTGAACCCAGTTCCCTGAATGTTACGTGAAAAGGGGAGAGATTAGCTGTTGAAAATATTCCACAGCTGTCTTTTTCAACTTCCACCTATTCTCTCAGATGGTGTGATCTTGGGCAAAACTGAGCAAACTCATGAGGCAGATGTTATAGCAGGGTGAGTAACCTGTGGAGTGGGTGGTGAGGGGACGCCTGGTCAGACTTTGAATAGCAACAGAGACAGGTCGGACTCCAAAGAAGGTGAAAACATCGGCTTTGCTTGAGGCAGAACACTGCTAGTAAGCGGGTTGGCAACATCTTGGCTCTTTGAAAAACAACATTTCCCAATGTGCTTAATCTTCTCAATTTGAGGAAGGAAGGGGGACTGTCTGGTGCACTGTTCTTGGAAGCTTGCCGGTCCCTGCTTTAGAGTAGGCTCCAGCCCGTGATTAAACACCTCTGCTTTCCTTTCTGTCTTCCAAATGTTCACTGATCATTCTGCCTCAGCCGAAGATATTTAAATGTCTAGAAAAGATAGGGAAACAAAGACATAGTCTTACAGTATTAGATTTAGTACTACGACACCATTTAGATCCCCATGTGTTTAAGTGAGCAAAAGCTTTGTGTTCTACTGCATAAAACCATGAGCTTTCCCCCTAAAAATTCTGGCACCAGTCCTTTTCCAGACCATTCCATGTATGTTAGCAAACTTCCTACAATATCCAACTTGATATACATTCTTGCTGAGCAGAAAAGGCCTGGTATCAGAGTTTTTAGAAGAATCATCTTTAGTCTGTACAACGGGTGCGGGAGCCCTCTTGCTCCCCAAAACCTTATTTGCAAAAACACGCTAGTGAACTGAAACCTTGGAGGACTAATGACAGCTGTGGGATTTCCCTTGATTAGCCCCTGGTTTGTGAAGCTGTCAGAAATTTTAGGAAAGCGTTGCTGAGCTTTCATCTGGGCCTAAAGGCCAGTATAAATGCACACTTGTGATAATCCTGGAAGCTGTTTTACACTTGCAAGCCAACATGGATGAAAACAAGTTTTCATGGTATAGAGAAAAGCACTAGTCCATATGAAGTTACGACTGTTACAGATCTGTCCTGTGATGCTTTTAGACTGACTTCACAGGATGCTGTAAGAGTGATCTTCACTAGCTTGTAGTTACAAACTTGTACTTCTATCCTTTTCTCCAAACCAACATTTGATTTGGGATTATTGACTATTTCCAGGCTGTACAGGTGGGGAAAGAAAAAAACCCTTTGTTTTCTGGCAATATCTATGGAGTACCACAATAATTAAATTAGAACATATTTGGCCTCCCAAAATTTACCATTTACCAGCTCGCTAGTGTGGTTGAAATACCATTGTATCCCAGATCCTTAGCAACTGCTTGAAAACGGAAGTGCACTGTGACCTTCGTTAGCAGCAGTACCAAAAATCAAAGCCAATCATACTCTGGTGTAAATGAAAAAAAAAAAAAAAAAAAAAAAAAGAGAGAAAAGCCTCGGTATGCATTTTAGCTTTCAGTAGGTTTGGCTTGGGTATGGGTATGCAGTCTACCAGGTGAATAGTGTGTACTACACTGAGCCTGTGGTTAAGCTGAGATGCGCTTGTTCAGGCTGAGAGGGGAAGAAGAAAAATCTCAGTCCAGTAGAGATGCTGTCATTTTAAAAAGGAAGTGGCACACACCCTATAACATGAAGCTAGGTGAATGTGAATTTTCAGTTTAAGTATTTGCTTCACTACAGCAAAATAAATATCCAAGCAAAAATCCTGAAGCCCAGACAAATGTGTTTTAAGAAAAATCTTTCCTGAGTAGACCAGCTCTTAAATATTTGAAACATCACATTGGTGAATTAAAGTAAATTCAGGAAAATCTGTATTAAAATTTTCGTTTGTATTTGTAAAGTAAACTAACTTGTATCATTGCAATTTCTGAGATCTGGTGGAGGTACTGTATATGATTTTTATAAAATTGTTTGATTATATATATGGTAGCATGTGCGGGCACTTTTCTGAGTTACCTTCCTCTTTCCCATGGACCAATTTTGCAGAATAGTAAATCTGTGGACATGTTGGCACTTGCTGTGATTGACAAAGGGTAAAAATCTACATCTGTCTGCAATTACTCCTGTCTCCTGACAAAACTTCTTTCTGTTTTGTCTTGATAAAAATAGGAGGGAACAATGTGCTCATCCCAAATACATGGTCCAAGGAAAAAGCATGTTCTGTCATACTGCCAGGAAAGGTTATAATACATTAAATCAAGATTTGACAACTCATTCACCTTGTTGCCTGGGAAGCTGACAATGGTTTGTTAAAGGAATGCCCACATCTAAGAGACTGGAAGAAAGTGTGCAAGATGAGGTGATATAACCTCTCTAATACGTCAGCATATTGACCTTCTTATTTATAGAAGGTCTCCTCTCGGGTTGGCCGTTCACTGCTCACAAAGGCCACAGGAACAAGAGAAGCTCAGATCCTGGTATTTAAACTGCTGCTCCTTTAAGCCCCAGCCTGCTATACATATTTGCCACAGCAAACAGGTCTTTGCAGCAGTTGTGTTCTGGTCTTCTTGATTTTTATTATTTTTGGCCATATGTTTGCATAGCCTGCAGAACTAGTTTTGTAACTCACCTGGAACAGACAACATCATCCTCTTCCCAATGATGATGGCTGGTCCTTTTTGCTCCAGTGTCCATTCTACCCTCCTGGAGTAATTAAAATTTTGGGCTTTGGGTAGCTAAGAGGATTGCTGCATTCTTTGTGGTGACATGTTTTCTGTAGATCAGTATCTTGATGCAAATCAAGATACAGCTTTTGCCGCAAACAGGCAGAGGCCAGTGGTAACCTCTTCTGAGCTTGTGATCTCAGTAGGCCATCTTGGCTAGCAAATTGCTTCTGTCTTTTTCTTCACTAGTTACCTTTTCCCAGCAAAATTCCCATTTAGCAAAAATAACCTTCCTTTTTATAAGTGTCCCAAGGACACCCATTAATGAAATCCTGGTCGTATAGATGGAGCACATGGCTAACTGCTTATGAGATCCCCACATCTCTGGATTGTTTGGTGTCTAAAACCCAGAGATCCTCCCAATAATAGCTTAGAGACTCCAAAAAAGAGAGTTCTTTATCAGCCTATAATTGTTTTCTAAAGATCTGAATTTCCCCCATTTAGAATTTAATGAGTAGAAAAAGCTATTCAAATTGTTTTCAAACACAGTATGACGTAGCATGCAATCTGTGCTAGCAACGTGATGGGCATGATGACCTGTGACCAGAAATACAGAAGTATTTGCAGATTCCCTTAACAGATGACCATTTATGACTCAAAGGAGGACGTAATTGAAACAATATTTCTGCAATTTGGTTTTCTCTCCTTTGGCTTACTCATGATCAGAGATGTTTGTCGTTACACATTTCCCTTGACTTTATTATTACTGTGAACTCTCAGGAAGTCTGAGCAGGAGTTAGCCATCCCAACAATGACAGTGAGACACTTTTTAGGCTTTTCTTCTGAAGTCTTTTTGTGCAGCATCTGACACACTTGCTTTAATGTGAAAATACAATGTCTTAGAATGTCAACCAAGTCCTGCACTCATATCTGTGCAGTGTCCCATCTTCTGATGTGGATTCTAGTTGCATGATTTCCTTACAAAAAGCTTCAGGAATTCAAAACTTTCTCATCTACAATAGAAAAGATTTTACCTGAAGGCATTTTTTTAGCAATTAATGAAAACTTTGGCTTACCTATATGTACATCAACTGCATTTAAAAAATGTTTCTGAAATTCTGATCATCTTCTGAGATCCTAGGCTGTTCTAAGCCCTTTCTTGGAGATTTGTCTATTGACAGTTTCAGTTTGTTTCTTCCCAGAAGTTAAGCCCCCTACCTATTCTTGCCCCTAACGTCCCAAACATAATTTTTGTATTTTATTACAGGACTTAATAGACTGTTATTTGAATTAATTTGTGAGTGCTCTGTTCTCAATTGTGAGTCTGTTGGCCAGGAAGGAAAAGATGACAGGTACTTAGGATACAGATAGCACTGAGTTCTGGGACGGGTGCCAAACTGTATAAACTCTTCAATGAAAGGTAGGGTAATATAATAGCCTTTAAAGCAGACCTGTTTCTGAAAAAATGTCAAGAGATCCTGTTGAAAATGTTAGTTGCCGCTGAAGATCTTTGGAGAGGCCAAGGAACATTCGCGTACGGGAGGTGGCATCAGGACCTATTGCAGCTATATGCTGCTTCCTGTATGGTTTATTTCTGAAGCTTCTCCCTGTGGACGTTGCCTTTGTGGGCATGGTAACTAACCCATGAGTAACTGCACTACCCCCCTCTCTGAGAAAAAACAACAGAGGTTGTGTTTTCTGTAAGTTCTAGAAACCTTGTTGTCAGATATCTTGTGTATTTTAACATAAAGTTTTATTTGACAAAGGTGGCAAATGTTTCTCATTGACCCTTTCCCTTATCTCCATTAAATTGATCATTAGACTCTACAGTGACTGATCTGACTTGAGTAAGAGATAAGTGCCAATATATTATACTTTAACAAAAGAAATGGATAGCCAAAGAAGTGACATTTGGCCTTTTTACAAATGAAAAAGCAAGCGTTTAGATGTTTTGTATTTTAAATATATGATTCATGATACCATAAATTAAAGACTTCATTTACGTTTATCACTGGCAGCATTTGCATTTCTTCAGAAAACTTGTGTATACAGTCTGAACACTTACCTTTCGAGTAAAATCTATTGCATTGCCAAACTGTAGCCCTGTAAATAACATTTGAAATGTTGCAGTATTCAGAGTTACTTCTTAAAGGTTTAGGTTAAGAGGTGGTATGCTTATTTTTCATTTCAATAATTCATATTCCACTGGCTAGAATATTAATCATTTATGAGGAGTGACCACTATGTAATTTTCAGTCTTTCTTCATTGAACAATAATCCCATCCATACAATTTGTTTTGTGACATCTTCTGACTGTTAACGTTGATGTGAGATGTTAGGCTTTTTTAGTTCTCAATGGGTTGCCATTAAAAAGAGTGTATTGCATTAACCCCGAAGTGAGGAAACTGCAAAGTATTTTGTTATCTGCAGTGCATGTTGGGCTACGTGACTTTTTCAGCTCAGGATTTATTATTACTAGTTTGGTATGGTATGTTAGGGTTTTTTGTTTTGTTTTAACTTGGAACACTTCACTGACGTGTAATTAGGTAGTTTGTGCAGCAGAGAGTTGTTGCAATTGATCATAGGGGAGTAGAGATCGTTCATTATAAATTGTTTTCATGCAGGCCTTTAGATCAGTTTTTTTAATATATGTATTATTATAGTTGAAAAGGACTTACCACACCCACTATGCAGTATTTGAAGCCATTTGTAGACCTAAATCCTCTTTTTCCTTGACTTTGTTTCTCAGACCACCAATTCTCCCTAGTCCTTCTCCTTCAAAATCCATTCCAATCCCACAGCCCCTCCGACCAGCAGATGAAGACCATCGGAATCAGTTTGGGCAACGCGACCGATCCTCTTCAGCTCCCAATGTTCACATCAATACAATCGAGCCAGTCAATATTGATGTAAGTATTAATAACGTTTGGATCAGGAATAATAGATTTGATGTTTCCCGTAAGAGTATCAGTGCATTAAATTTATCGTGTACACACGAGTGCTGTGTTTCTAAGATAATCCTTGGTGGTCTGTCAGAATCTTCATATGTAAGACATTTTTGCTATCGAGAGCTGTAAGAATGCAAATGACCTATTCTACAAAAGCAGAAACTGCCTTTTGACAGTCCTCTCCTTTCATTTTCAAAGACACGTTCTACCATAAACCACTGCTCTCTTTTTTTGCCATTCGTCCCAAGGCTCATGCTGCTAGCTGTACCACAGCGTTAAGAATATGAAAGCCACTCTCACAAACCATTGTATGTGTTAAGCATATTTCTTCACATGCAAGATAGGGATTTTTAGTGTTTGTAATTCAAGTAATATTTCTGGCATTGAAGAAAATTAAATTATTGCAGTAGGCTGAGTTCAGATTTACTGAATGTTCCTTAGGATTTCAAGAGCCCAGTGTATATTGGTCTGAGCATTCTTTTGTAGTGCTCAGAAATGGCTACACTTAACTTGTTTTCCACATTTTTGAAATTTCTGCATGCTGAATCATAAATAATAATAATAATAATAGTTGATACTAGGTACAAGGCCAGCTAGGACCTTTCAAAATATTGGTCACAACAACCTCTTTCTAATTTTGCTAACGTATATAGCTTGTATTTTACCCTTAAGTCTGTTCTCTAGAAATTAGTCATTTGACAGGTGAGCAGTCTTGAAAGTCTGGCTGGCCGCTGAGGCACAAAATGTGTTTTGCAAGTGAACCGAGTGAAAGGTGAAACGTTAGCTGTGTATTAAGAGTGGGGCTGCGTAGAGATTTGCATGTGGTATATGGCAGTGGTGCAGCTGACAGGCAGGACCAGTGCTTTCGGCAGCAGTGCCAGGTGTATAAAGCAATAAAGTAATTGTGTAAAAAAAAAAAAAACAAAAAACAAAACAAAACAACAACAAAAAAACCAACAAAAAAAAAAGCTTCATGATGAAAATGGACATACAGAGGGAATTGCTAGAATTTTCTAATTCTCTTCTGTTAAGAAAAAAAATCCTTGGTGTAGTTTGCTTTTAGTCTGGGTATGTTGTAAAAGAAACTCTCAGTTCACAGTGGGTTACAAGTGAAGAAAACCTTTTGCAGTGAGTCATTTCTGAGAACACAGTGCGCCTGGCTATGCAAATGAGGTGCTTTGTAACAAGATAAAATGAAGCAGAACTCATTTGACTGATGTACCTCAGTACAGGAAATGGGCGTCCCGGCTTCTGATATGACGGTTCAAATAATTTGTGCCACAAACTGTAACTAGAACGTTTGGTTCAATATTTCTTCATGCATTTTGGCCAACTATGTGCTTAAATCAATATTTTCATGTCAGCATCTATTTTGGGTGTTGTACATTTCACTTTACTACTGAGAGATGCTGTTTTAAGGCAATTAATTTTGAAAAGTTTAGTAGTTGTTATAAATGGTTTGTTGGAGTCGCTGCTATTAGTAAGCCAGGGTAACAAACAACTTTCATTTCATGGACAACATATGAGGTTATGGATTCTCAATTTGATCAGTCTTAATTGATTCTGGAATGTAAATGATCATACCTAAACTAAACACAATTTATTTTCTTATTTGTAGGACTTGATTAGAGACCAGGGTTTACGAGGAGAGGGAGGTAAGTAGGGTCTAAACCAGCTACTGTGCTCTATTTTATTACACAACCGCTCTGTCCCTTCCCTTTGTTCTACTTCCTTCTAAAAAAGACAGGCACAAAGGAAAATATGACTAGAACGAAAAATGAATTTGCATTTGCTTGTTCATGAACTTAATATTTGTCTGACAAAGGTTAGAGTCATTTGCTGGTCATTCTGGGAGTGGGGGAGACAGAAGGAGAAAAAGTTTTGAAGTGGTATCTAGTTTTTTAGTTTTAAAATTATTTTGCACTGTCACTTTTTTTGCTCTCACATGCACACAGTCATTCACTCACGTGGCCGCACACAGATATTTTACAACTTCCCAACTCTCTCTCCAAGATTTTTATTATGCCTGTTGTTACTTTTCCA
The DNA here is from genome assembly GCF_964106895.1 of Numenius arquata. Taxonomy (NCBI): domain Eukaryota; kingdom Metazoa; phylum Chordata; class Aves; order Charadriiformes; family Scolopacidae; genus Numenius; species Numenius arquata. The sequence continues at coordinate 69,619,290 of NC_133577.1, forward strand.
CCCATGGAAACAACAGGGGTTTTCATTGAAAACCGTCAACACGGTAGATGGAACTTCCATGCGAACTGCTGCATCCTAAAGCAGCATGAAATGCTCCGGTTCTTCTCCCCCTCTACCCCTGCTGAAGATGCTGCTTTGCTGCACTGCATGCCTGTGCTAACTCTTGGAACCAGGTTGTTAGGACCTTATGCTGAAGCCGGATCTTTTTTCCGTCAATAAGACACAGCCCTAATTCACAGTTAAGTCAGAACTAGTGCCAGAAGATTTATTTTTCCTCACGTTATGCACGGGCCTGTTAAGTCACTTCTCCCACTGGCTGTCAAGGCCCTGAGAGGGCTTCTTATGTGCTGTATTTATTCCTGTGAATATATCAATAATATAGAAATAACAGAAATAAAGAAATAGTAAGTAGGGCAGGCATATGACAGTTTCCAACTCCAAATCATTAACACGGTCGTCTCCTACTAATTATAACTTCTTTGGCCATAAGTAAAGTCTGAATGACCCTAGCGCACTCTACCCTGATCTCTAAGGTTTTGTACTGTGGGCTGTCACTGACTTTGTCCCATCCAAATCTAGTAGTTGGTAGGACAGTACCTATCTACTGCATTGTGTTTGATGGAGCTGTTTTTTTCTTATGCCAGCAATAGAATGCTTTTTAAAAAGAATATTTCCTTTAATCCTGCAAGCTGACTAATTTGAAGTTGCCAGTTTTAGCTATTTTTGTATGTGTTGATAGGTGTGGCTCTCCACAGTTTTGCCCATTTTGTCCAGCATTTAAATGTTGTGCTATCATGTTGGTTTTAACTTTTGATCATAAACTGTCTGCTTGGCATCTGAAAACAATTGGCTATTCCCAGTCCTGACACAGTGTTATTAGTAATTGACTTTTTTTTTTTCCTTCAAAGTACAGAAGCAATCTATGAATAGGAGTCAAAGCATCCTAGTTATTTCCCATGACTTCTTTCATTTCTTCTATGTGTCTGTCTTTCTGTCTCTGCCTGCCCGTCTCTTTCTCTCTAACAGCCCCTTTGAACCAGCTGATGCGCTGTCTTCGGAAATACCAATCCCGGACTCCCAGTCCCCTCCTTCATTCTGTCCCCAGTGAAATAGTGTTTGATTTTGAGCCTGGCCCAGTGTTCAGAGGTAGTTGGGCTCTTCTTTCTTGTTTTCACCCAAACAAAATAAGTAAAACCACAGATGCTGTTTGTGCCTCACCCTCACACCGTGTGTATGTAAGTGTGTGAGTTTATCAGAACACCTCTGTTTTTTGCTTGGCCTGGCTGGAATGCTTTGAATGTGCTTTTCACACATACTCACTTTCACCTTTACACGCTTGAAAATGACTATAAATAAAGTCTGACTTAAATCTTCAAAAGCAAGGAATTTCATAGTTGAGGTTTTAATGTGGACCTTAGCATAGCTTTTGTAAGCAAAGGTCCTTGGATTGCATTGCAGTGATTTTAAAGAAAAAGTGATGCCCTTAACTTAGAATTTCCTTGACTGGTCAGTTTAAGTCAGTTCAGTGCTTTAACAGTTTTCTATATTGAATATTCTTTGTTTTGAAAAGTAATCTAGGAAATCAAATGTAAATTACAAACATTTCCATTGATACCTTGTTAGGTCTCAAGCTTTTCAAGTAATGTGTCATGTCAGCTTTCAACAAATACTTCATTTCGAGAATGTGCTGTTGATACCACATTGGGGCCCTAGATGCTTTAGACCCTGTAGTTTTTATTTAGTTAGTAAATTTCCAGTGAAACAACAGTATTTGTTTGTGCCCTGTACCATGTAAAATAAGACTCATTTTCATGTCATTGACTCTGGGGATAACTCGGGCCTAAAGCTGTCAATGGATCTGTTGTATTGCACAAAATCCCCCAAAACTCTGTGGGATTTCATATGCTGGAGAAACCCAACTATTGAGCAATAGCATGAAATGTCGATATTTATGTCTATACATGTACATGTACGAATCGGTAGTTCAGTGCATGTAGTGTGGTTTTCAAATGCTACCATCTTGGCTGTTTCAAAGACTTTTTGTTTCAGAATATATCAAGAGCAGTTCACCTTAGGAACTTGTAAAGTTCTTCCAGAAGTCTTTGTAAGAAGATAGGTGTTCCCAACAAGCGAACTGGCTACAGAATGGAATATGTTATGTACAGCTTCAGAGTCCAAGCTAATGACTTACGGCCAACATCACCTGAACATTACATTACTGTAATAACTTGGAAAACAGGCCATCTGGCATTATTATGAACAGATTAACTGTAATGTTCTACCACGATCTGTAAGCATTCTTGGCGAAGGGTGAATATTGTGCTAGTGTTTCTATATCGTGGTATTAAATTCTAAATAGGAGACTTTAGTTACCTCTAAAGAAAATGCATTTTAGCAGAGCTTTGCTATTACAGAGTAAGTCTGTAATCCAGTAATTTTTCTGGAAAATTGCTCATGTTCTGGGAACATCATGTACTTAATTCCATATATGTGTGATTTCAGACAAATAATATAATAAATAAATGACAGCATAGTGACCATTAACAGGAATATGAACAAAAGTCCATCCGTCAGGTCACTGGCCTCCAGCTGCTTGTAAATGTAGTTATGTTGCCCAATATGCATCATTATTGTTACTTTAGCAGGTGGGACAAAGTTTATGGGTGCTGCGTCCCATTTGGGATGTTGGTGTGGCATTATTTTGAGCTTCCACTTGTAAACGTATGGATTTTAGCTCAGTGAGGACAGGCAGTGATGGATAAATTAGCACACACTGAGTGACTGAACCTGAGCAACAGTTTTAAAAGTCACAAAGTCAATTTTTTCAAGTCAAGTTGGCCTTAGGAGATACTTTTTTGGTAAGCAGGGGGCTTCTGAAGGAGTATGAGGAGGGATATTGTCTTCTACCACTTCTCAGAGCACTGATGGGAGAGAAAGCGTTGGAATGTTGGAGGTCTTGTACAGTGACATACATTGTTTAGCAAAGCAGCATGAATTTAATTAACAGTTGACCCTATTTCATGTCCTTTGCATTGGGAAGGTCAGCATAACCTTGTTACAAATAATTACGGTGTATTTTAAAAGCAGTGTCTAGTTGAAGTGCTCTATTTGTAAAGAGCCATTGGGGCTCTGAAACACAGCTCTGTTAGTGACATTTTCCTGCATCGATTTGTTTAGATAATGTATAGGCTACAGATGTACTGTTCTTTTTGTATTTAATAGAATATGCTTCAAATAGCTAACTAAAGCATTTATGCTTTTTTAATCCTTTCTGCAGTCTAATATTTACCTTTAAATAAGAGCTCTCTGCTAACAGATAGCTTTAAAACAGCCAAATGGTTTTCAGGTGGCACTTGGAGACTCAACTAGAAAATATTTTAATTTTTTTGCGTTTAGTCTATTTTGATTCTAAAGTACACTATTTTGGCTATTTATTGAGTCCCTAAAAGGTCAGCTACAAGAAATCTGAGAGATAGCTACTGCTGACTAAAATGCTACTACTTTTCTTCTCCAAGAAACTGGTGGAATTAAAAAATACTTTAAAAAAATATTTCTATTTAAAGAGACGTTGTCCTTCTGGTAATTCATGAACAAGAGACCGGGAACTATCTGGTGTACAGGGATGTTTGCTATAGACTTGTCTCTTCCTGAAATCCAAGACGAACACTAATGTAATATTAGGACAATATTCCTGGTATATGTTTGTCCCCTTTTAACATTTACATTGATGTTTGGAGATACTGCATCTTAAACACAATTCTTGCACCTAATATCAATACATTCCTGTAAGCTGGCTTCTTATAGATAAAATTATCCTGTTTCTGAAATCTAGGTTCAACTGCAGGTTTGTCTGCAACACCTCCCGCCTCTTTGCCTGGGTCACTCACCAATGTGAAAGCGTTACAGAAATCACCAGGACCCCAGCGGGAAAGGAAATCATCCTCATCCTCAGAAGACAGAAATAGAATGGTAAGAAAAAGATCGGCTATTTTCATTCGTATTATGGTGTATTCATAGTATAGAAATACTGCACAACCGTGTTCCTCTCACTTGTCTTTCATCAAAGCCTTCTGAATTATTTTGGAGATAAGTATGGTAATGATCAAGGGCTTTAAACCAATTAATAATGGAATATTGAAATGGTGGGACTGATACATAAATCATTTAAATAATTCACTATACTCTTACTCCATTGCACCCAAATATTTTGGTGTGCTTCATATTATAATGCCAGTTTCCTTTCAAATAACAGCTTAACTGTTCCCACCACGATTCATGAACTTGGAAAGTTCTCTAGTGATTCTCAAATGTAAAAATACATCAAAATGTGTGCAGTTTTTTCTTATTTCACAATTTAGCATTATCATTGAGTAAGAATTGAAAAATAAATGAGACTTTCTTTTTGGTAAGAGTTTCTTAATATTTACTGGTTTTAATACTGCCAAAACCTGTGGCAACTATTTCATATCAGGAAATAATTTAGTATACTAAAGGTTTTGCATATGGCTGGCTTGAAAAGTCAAATACAGTATCTGAAAAAGAAAGTTCTTTTAGGACTTTAATGATATGAAATGCTGATACCAAATCTATAACAAAGGAGTGGTTTTCACAGGCACTAATGCACTTGCTTTCTTCCTTTTTATTGTTTATGTGTATATATAAAGAAAACCCTTGGTCGACGGGATTCAAGTGATGATTGGGAGATACCAGATGGACAGATCACAGTTGGACAAAGGATAGGATCTGGATCATTTGGAACAGTCTACAAAGGAAAGTGGCACGGTATGTGGCTGTCATGTCAAACAGTTATTCTTAAGCAAGTAACGTTGCCTGCTGGGGGCCACCCAGCTGGAAAGCAGCTTCACAGAAAAGCGCCTGGGGGTTCTGGTTGGACACCAAGTTGAACATGACCCAGCAGTGTGCCCGTGCCTCAAAGAAGGCTAATGATATCCTGCATTAATAGGCAAAGCATTGCCAGCAGGTTAAGAGAGGTGATCCTTCCCCTCAGCGCTGGTGAGGCCACACCTGGAGTGCTGGTTCCAGTTCTGGACTCCTCAGTATAAGAGAGACATTGACACACTGGGGAGAGTCCACTGAAGGGCCATAAAGATGATTTTTAAATTAATTAGTATTGTGCTAAATAGGTAATGTTAGAACTTCAGACTATTTAGAAACTTAACTCTTGTATGTTCTTCTGAATTCTGGATTCTAATTATTAGGATAAAGATGAAACATAGTTACTAGAAAGGCTGAAGTATTCATGTTGACGAATGAGGATTTCAAATGTGTATTTGAAAAGCTTTGACCTAGCTAAGATTTCTCACAGTAAAATAAGAATAGTGTTTATACATTTTACAGAATATTTACTTATTTTAATATTGTAGTGGTTTATTTCATGAAAGCTAGAAAATAGGGTATCTTAATATTTCTGATGCTCTATAGAGCATTTTCTCAATAGAGGAATATGTATCAATGACACTTACTAAAAAGTTCTATTTTAAAGGTGATGTGGCAGTGAAAATGTTGAATGTTACGGCACCCACACCTCAACAGCTACAGGCTTTCAAAAATGAAGTAGGAGTGCTCAGGTAAGAATATTTTTACTGGCATAAAATAATGCGTGTAGATTTATGCTTTATTAATAATTTAATTTTAGATTTCTATTATAACACATTTTTCTTATTCCTTCATGACGATACTTTGGGTAGAAAATATAACTTGCTGTTTAAAAATATTTCTTTATACCCACTGCTACTTCTTCCTTCCCCTGAATGTGTTTGTCTATACACCTATGTTGTGAATACATGGTCCAAACGCTCAAGATGGGTCTGGGTTTTGCTATTATACTACCCCCAGGGCACAGTCAAGCCTAAGTGGGAACTGTAGGACTTTCTTTCCTCTCATCCATGTTTTAAGATTGAAGGAGAGCATGATTAATTGTTCATTTTGAGCGGCAGCACTGCTCGTATTATCAATTGTTTAATAGTTTCTGTTCAGTAGCACTGACTTCTCTTTGAGATTTATTTTTAAATATATTTCTCATAAAGTCACTTCTTGATTTCCTTTTCTCATGTCTATTGCTTGTACTTTCTCAGAGGAAGTATTTGTCTTGGGCTCAGCTCTTAAAAGAGGACCCATCAACACAATACAATAGAATATTTATTGGAGAAGACCATTAGCATCCAAGTACAATCTTGAGCAGTCTCAAGCATAATTCTGTTTTAAGAAAAAAAATAGAAAGAAGGGATTTGCCTCTGGAAATGTAATGTGTTGAGCTGGGCACCTGTGCTGGAGGAGCATCTCCAATAAGCTCCACGGTGAAAAGGGGATGGTCAGCCTTTTTCCCCAGAATATGTTAGTTCTGAAAACTCTGAGCCCATAGTTGTGGAGGTAGAGGCTTTCTGGGGTATGCTACTTTGTGTATCTCTTCATATTTTTGGCATACCTACTCAGGAGAACTTAATGAAATCAAAAATCTTGTATTTCTGCTAGCAGTCCCATAGCTGGAGTCTGGCCTTTCTCTGTTGTTGATCGTTGCAGCACTTATAGTAAATAGTCAATTGTCCTATCCTTTGACACAGACAAGCCAGATTTACCTGTAGTTGTGCCTTTTCCATTATGCTTCATCATTACTTTCATAGCTTTGAGGTAGAATTTGCAAGAAACCACTTATTTTTTTGTTCACTCAGCAGTTACTCTCAGCATTACTTGACAAATCCTTGAACCTGAAAAAGGCAGAGTCGCATAGTGTAGAACTGTCCTAGTCTGCATTGCTGAGAGGACAGAGGGGTTCACGCTCTAGGCTACCAGGTTAGTTTTTTAATATAAGAAAACATAAAGAGCTCTGCCATCTTCAGCAACAGCATAGGTTTAAGAAGCTACTGTGGGTTTTAAGCTTCGTGTGTCAGGTTTCATCAACAGTGAGCTGACTGCCTTCGGTACCAAGCTGTGTTGGAAAACGATTGCCTTAATTTTTCCTCAGCCCATGGGAGAGCTAGGAAATACTCCACAATTCTTAGGTGCCTCGTCTTCTTAATATATAATTGATATGTTTGGAAGTATCTAGTTCTTCTTGTCCATTTGATGACAGTAAGAATGTGATTGACTTTTCCTGGAGGCTGAGGAGAATCTTTCAGATTTCACAGTGTGTCAGTAGATTCTTTCAGGCCTTGAATCTATGGGTGTATCTACTGAGATAATCTTCTCTGCCTTGTTTGTTGTGAAGTTTTTCTGTCTGGAGTTGCTCCATCTTTGAAATAGGTTTGATTTAATCTGGCCAAATCTCTGTCGTGAACTCCAGTCTCTCCCTGTGCTGTTTGGGAGCAAGTTCATATCATAGCCTTTTAGAAGTACAGTTTTCATACCTGTTCCCATCCTTTCTTGTGTGCTGGCTCCATGGAGACTACAAAATTCTCGTCACATAAAGCACTAAGAAAAACTGAAGCCTTGCCAAGGAAATGTATTGATGGTTTCTGAATGAAAGGATTGTCCTTTCTGGAAGCCTCTGAGACTGGAATTTCATTTTGGAAGTCCTCCTTATGGGCGTCAACATCTACATCTTATAGCTGGACTGGGCTTACACAACAGCAGACCTGCCTGCAAACCATCACTATCCTGTGGGGACCTAGTGGTAACAGCATCTTCTGAGCAGTCCTGTGCCAAGTTGCTTGCAAAAGCAAGAAGAAGTGGTGATTACCCCAGAATAGCTATTCCATGTCATTATGATAAGAGAGGCTAACTGCTGGAATAATTCATTATATTAAATCTATCAACAGGTTGTCATAGAATCATAGAATTGTCCAGGTTGGAAGGGACCTTTAAGATCATCAAGTCCAACCATCAACGTAATACTGACAAAAACCATCACTAAACCATGTTGCTAAGCGCTACGTCTACCCATCTTTTAAGTACCTCCAGGGATGAGGATTCCACCGCTTCTCTGGGCAGCCTATTCCAATGCTTAATATAACCCTTTCCATGTAAAAAATGTTCCTAATATCTAATCTAAACCTTCCCTGGTGCAAGTTGGGGCCATTTCCTCTTTTCCTATCACTTGTTACTTGGGAGAAGAGACCGACTCCCACCTCACTACAGCCTCCTTTCAGAGAGTGATAAGGTCTCCCCTCAGCCTCCTTTTCTCCAGGCTAAACAATCCCAGCTCCCTCAGCTGCTCCTCATAGGACTTGTTCTCCAGATACCTTATCTTAGTAAAAGTTGAGATTGACCCAACAACTTCTGTTTGGAAATACATATTTAGACTGTGATAGTCCTGCCTGGGTTTTTCTTGATTTCCTGATCTTCCTGATTTCCTCCTGATGTTTTTGGTTTTTTTCAACAGGAAAACACGACATGTGAATATCCTGCTTTTCATGGGTTATTCAACAAAACCCCAGTTGGCTATTGTTACGCAATGGTGTGAGGGGTCCAGTTTATATCACCATCTACACATCATTGAGACCAAATTTGAAATGATCAAACTAATTGATATTGCACGACAGACTGCACAAGGCATGGAGTAAGTATTGTATTACTTGTCTGCAGATGAGTACTGGGGCAATGTTTACTTATCCCCTCCACACAGACTGACAGCCAGCTCTCTGCTCACTTTGCCAAGCCCAAGGGTCCTGCCTTGATGATAAAAGCATTGGGTGAAGTCTTTATTGTTTTAATTAGTAAAATAGACTTTGTGTTCTTTTTTTGGAATGTAGGGAAATACAAATCATCGAGGAAATATAGTCTTAGATAGTAGAATAAGGATAATTACAGTGTAGTTAAACTTTTAGTCTTGTGCACGAAGATTTCTGTTCCAGGCTTTATGATCTTCACAGTGCAGATCATCTTACGGTAGGAGGTAAAACATAGTTTAAAATGAAACACACTGTGAACAAAAGAACACGATCATGTAAGATAATGCAGAAGACAGACAGCCCTGTTAGCAAAAAGAATTGATTTTTTTTTTCTTTTCTTATAAGTATTGTAGCTCTCTAAATAATAGATTTCAGCATTTGAAGAAAACATACCTATTTTGTTCTAAGGACTGTAAGCAATCCTTACTCCCATAGAGGGCAATTGAGTGAGTTAGAATTTACAAAACTAGCCCAATATTGTGTGTCAAAATTGGAACACTGATGTAAGATCAGAGAAATCGCCCTCCAGCTGGAAAACCACTAAGATGATTGCAGTTATTTGTGCCATTTTTCTACTAAGTATTCTATTACACTTTCAGTCAAGAGGTGGGGAGGGAGGTGTTTGCAGCAACCAGCCTCAGCCTTCTGTTAGCCTGCTCATCTCCCCAGGCTCCCTCCGTAGGTAGTGGAGATGCAGAAGCTGTTTTATGAGCGTCACTCAAAGCAGAGACATAAATTGGGGCTTTTCCAGCAGGTCTGTGCCAATCTCATTGACTAAACAAAGAGCCATGGGAGACTAGTTGCCTAATTTAGGCTCTATATATGTGCTGTGGGGCAAGTACTCCCTTCTGTATTCCTCGCGATCTGTTTAGCCAGTCTGCAATCAGGGGATCTTTCTTTCCAGTCTCATATTAAAAAGCATTCAGCATACTTGAGTACACACTGAGACTGGGAAGCACGTTTAGCTCCCGCAATTTAGGAACACGTTACCTAAAGCTGTGACAAAGTGTCTTGACAGTCACCATTAAGGCTGGGTGGCAGAACCTTCAGCACTGAATGGCGTGTCAAAAACTTCTGAAGTTTTTTAATTTTTATTCTGAATATTGAGTTACAACTGAAAAGTGGAAGTTGATGCATAATTGTTATTACATTCTTTAGTAGCATCAGGTTTGAGCTGGAAATCTAAGCTTTATTTTATTTTTTGGTTTTTTTTCCTGTGACTGTTACAGGAACTGTCATGGGTAACTGAAGTTTTATCACCTTGATAAATATGTGCAGTTTGAATATCTACAGAATTTGTGTTTCGGTAATACAGTGAATTTTGAGTTGTTGGTTAGTGAAATATCATTTAACCCTTCTAATCTATGATTTTTCTTTTCAGTTATTTGCATGCCAAGTCAATCATCCACAGGGACCTCAAGAGTAATAGTATCCTTCCCCGGAGATGTCATTGTGGAACGTGACAGCATTCCTGGCTGGATTTCTTTTATTGCCAGAAAAGTACTTACTGATGTGAAAGGCTGTTCATGTGTCAATATTTGCTGAGTTGAAATTTTGTTAAGAAGTGATAATATCACTAGTAGCAAAGTAAGGAATACTTACTGTGTCTTATTAAGGTGATTGCAATAACGTAGCAAGTTTTGTTGTGGTATCACAAAGATTTTTGAATTATTTGGTTTCTACATGTAATGAAAGATTATGCCAGTTCACTCATGGAATGTTTTCAGCTTCTTATCCTTGGCATTTCAAGAAAGTACTTGGCATTTCAAGACAGCCACCTGGGCCGTGGTCTGTTTGGCACTGGCCCAGTCATTATTTATGTAACCCTTAGGTACCATAATTCAATATGCTGGCTGCTTAGAATCTATATTACATGAAGACCTTCTTCAGTGGTGCTGGTTGATTAAAACTTTTATGTCTAATATTGCAAATTTGTAGCTGTTTATTGTTCTTGTAGGAGAGGACCAGTACCGTTTGTTTGTTTTCCCTTAACATTTTCCCCTTAGATATTTTTCTTCATGAAGACCTCACAGTAAAAATAGGTGATTTTGGTCTAGCCACAGTGAAATCACGATGGAGTGGATCCCATCAGTTTGAACAGTTGTCTGGATCTATTCTATGGATGGTAAGCAAGGGGGAAGTGGTGTGTTTGTTTCAACAAATTTAATTGCCTTTGGCCAAAGTTTCTAAGACAGCCCCTCCAGCACGCTGGCTTATACAAACTGTCTTAAGCTGGAAAAAAAAAGCAGTAATATGAAGTACTAATTCAAGGCTTTTCAGTTCTTCCTCAAGCATAAGTTTTCCAGTGGTCAGGAAAACTTTAGTGTCTTCATCCCTTATTCTGACACTTAAACTGAAAAGAAAATGATGGCTAAGGGAAAAGGGTATGATTAATTCAGGCTTGAGGAAAAGGTGAGAAAAGCCATGAAAAATATCCTGCAAAGGAACTAGCTCAGCCAAAAGTAAGATGGTATTAAGTTTTAAGGATTTAAGCATGGTTACTCTCAAGAGGTTGTACAACTCGTTTGAGTCTTAATAAGAAGTATAGTTATGACCTCCTGTGCAACTCTGCTTTCTCCTTTTCTCCCTGAAAAAATCTGAAGGCTCTGTTAGTTGGCATTATTTTCAGTGTTGTTATAATTCTAGTTTCAAAATAGCTTCTTGGTCTTGACAAGGTCAGTCTGTTTCATCGCAGAGGAATAAAGGGATCACCAAGCTAAAAAGAGCCAATGGATTTTGAGATTCATGTCAACATCCACTCTATATTAGGACCCAGTAACATCTGCAGGCGAGGGTGGGCCTTGCACCTCTTATACTCTGGACAAGTCCATGTTTTGTTTCTGGTGTGTGAGGCGCAGCCTGATGTGGTGAAATAAAAGCGAATTCTTTTCTTTTATGGTACAGGCGCCAGAAGTTATTAGGATGCAAGATAAAAACCCGTATAGCTTTCAGTCGGATGTATATGCGTTTGGGATTGTTCTTTATGAACTGATGACTGGGCAGTTACCATACTCAAACATCAACAACAGGGACCAGGTAAGGGAAGGGATTGACTTCAGGCAGCTGTGGCCTGAAACAGAGATCGATTCAGCCTTGTGAAGTGCACATTCTGATGTTTTGTGTGTTTGATTTTGTGTTTCTGATTCTGATGTTACGAGATGACGTTTCTACATTTTTTTAGATCTGCCTCAGCCACGTAGCACCGATTTACTTACTTCTCTTGAGGTATTTTAGTTTTGTTTTTTTTTTTTTTTTAATTTAAGAATAGATTTTCAGCTTCTGATCTGGTTGCCAGGATACTTATTAGGGAGAGAGAAGGTTACTTAATAGGAATCTAGTTTAGAACAGTTCTGCAAAGGCAAAATGATCCTCCATATGTTCAGTTATTCCTCTTCCCCCCAGCCCTGCCCCGCGCTGAAAAATGGTTCAGCAGCAGGATCGACAGAATGGAACAGCAATCATCTCGCTGAATGTTTTATATTCATTTCAGTCTTGAGAAATGCATGCACCATCTAATTGAATTTCAGGATATCAGCATTTCTCAAATCCTGCTTGATGGAGTATATGACTTTCCAGAGTGTGTGAATCCTTTAAGAAGATTACTTAATTGTGAACAAATATTCCCTAAGTCTAATGATACCGCACGCCTGTAATATATCTCCACAGGGTAGGCACATTCGCGAAGGCATATCTGATTCATTATTTCTCTGTCTAATCAGAAAATAGTATCTATGCATCAAGATCTTTGGTGTAAACTATTCCATGTCTGGGTGGTGATATATTTATGTTGTTTCTGTGTCTGCATCCCTTGTTTTTTCACTGTCAGTACTTGAGAATTGCAACCATAGCAACCTTCATCTGTGAATGCCATTTTATAAGGCTGCTTCCGTATTTGTCAGAACACTTCATCCCAATTCATCAAATTTGGAGTCACTCCTTTTTTTTATTATAATTTTTATTTTTAATTGTTTTTGCCTTTTTGAAAGATGGGAAATGTCCAGGTTTTTGGCCAGATGGATGTAGCCTTCTAAAAGGACTATTCCGACGTTGTTTTGTTTTTACCTTTTGAGATTTGAAAGATGGACCCAGTGATGTGGGTGCTCACGATTGAGTGCTGAAACAAATTTTGAATTGCAAGTGAAGCCAACATATAAAATGTGTTCTAATGTCTTTAGTTTTAACATTCCCAGTCCAAAAAGACAGAAATATTGCTTGCTCTGTGTTGGTGCATCTATATCTGTTGCTATGACATAACTAAGAATCTTAGTGAGCAAGGCATCATTCTTCAGATTGTTTTTCTAGACACACTAGGACTGTTCTTGTACTGATATTCTCTTTTCTCTAGTTAAAATCAAAGTTTAATTATTTATTATTCATAATATCATTTGCAAAGAGAGTACTGGAAACATAAATAATAACAAGTTTTGGGTAGTTTCAACTTAGGCAGTGCAGTTGTTTAGAAAAGGGTAACTTCTAGATGATGCTAAGTCTCATTTCGGCAGAGGTAGGGGACAGGGTAGGCAGGTCTTTACTATGAAATGCTGCTCTGGCACATGGGGATTTCTAAAGAAACCATATGGGAGTTTTATAGTCCTTGATGCCAACACAGATGCGACTGAATCAGAAAGTTGAAAAAGGACCAGGATTGTGTTAGTATAAATAACGTATATAGCTTGCTTGAGATGTGGGGTCTTTCTGTTGTTTTGGTTTGTTGGGTTTTTTTTGCCAGTGTCCAGATACGAAATAGTTACACTTCATTAAATATAAGGTAGGATACACCTGCTGTGTCTGTCTGAGTATTCAGAAAAGGTAGCGATTATCCGCTGCAGCATGAATGAATCTTTGATTAGCTAGTTTGAAAGGGCTTTTTAGTGGCAGCGCAACTGCAGTACTCAAACCACATTGCATTTGACCTTGGCCTGACATGATGATGTTTGATGAGGTTTTTTATATATCCAAGAGAACATTAACCATATTTATGCTTTGCTTTCCTGCTTTCTATTACTTTACTTTGGTTTATGCCTAAGTTTTATTCTTAGGTGAAATAAAAGCCTTCCATGTTAAAGGAATTACTGTGAAAATACAAAGCCTGCCTGTCTCCTCTTCTACAGAGGAGTGTTAGTTTCTCTTTTGCTTTGGTGAGGTTTTTTTGTGGGGTGGGAAAAGTGGTCAAATGGCAAGAATAAGCTTTTGTGGTGGAAAAGTACATGAAGGAATTTGTTCTTGAAAGGTAAAGGTTTTTAGTATCTGAAGTCCATGTGGTTCTTAAAATACCTTTCAGTGTGAACTTTCTGTTGACTTATAATATAAAACAGAATATTTATTTTTAGGCATTCTATTAATGCCACAAGGTTGCTTATTCTTGGTTTTATAACAGTTTTTGACACCGAAGAACTATTTCTTTGATGGTCATTGCTACAAATGATAACCATTTACTCATGTTCAAGTTTCACAGAAATCTCTCTTAGGAGGAGGAAAAATCTATTTTTTTCTTTGTACTGAATAGGTTAGCAAGCATTACTCCAAGAAACCTGGCAGTTTCAATACCAGATAGTGTTTCCAGGGAGCAGAAAACTTGCTGCTGGGACCAAAAGTGTCTAGCAAAGTGTTCATCTTTTGTTACTCTTTGTTTTATGGACTCATCTTCTTCCCCTTTCATCTTTTTTCCCTTTAAATAAAGATAATTTTTATGGTGGGACGAGGATACCTATCTCCAGACCTCAGCAAAGTACGGAGCAACTGTCCAAAAGCTATGAAGAGATTAATGGCCGAATGCTTAAAAAAGAAGAGAGATGAGAGACCCCTTTTTCCACAGGTGAGAAGTGTTCCCCTTTAGTTCTTAGTAGACTTTACAATTTGAATATTAAAAATAAAGATCAGTTATGAACTCACGAGCCAGTTCAAAAATTTTTTGATTAGTGCTATAGCATGATTTCGTGAGAGTACCAGCTTGGTACCTGATTAGTGTTGTTTAATTAAATAAAGTGGTTGTTTTCAATTCCAAAAGCAGGTATTAATATGACTTGTGTAGTTGGAAAAGCATTTATGTGTTGGAGAAAGTTTCAAGTGGAAGACAGTGAAATTAATAATTGTGATTAGACACACAAATTAGAACTTGCTGTGTATGCTCTCAGAAATCTTTATACCTCCCCTCCTTGCTCTCCCCCAAGCTTTATGAAGGGAAACTGATAGTTTTGTTACAAAACTTGATTTATCATGCCTCCTGGTCTGGATTCTATAAACTTGGAGGGGAGGCCAGCCTTATTTTTTTTCATTTTGAATATAACCAAAGCATTTTCAAGAAAAATAAAGAGCTCCCCCTGCTGGCTCTATGGTAAATGGTATTAAGCAAACTGCTGCCAAGCTGTGTTTATTTGCAGCGACAGTAGGTATAGATTCTAGTGCATAAACAAGGAGATAAATAAAAGGCAACTATATTCATTGTGCTCACAGAGGGAAATCAGTATGCCGTCTTAAAGGGGAAAATGAGACAGTTTCTTCCCAAAATGTCCTTTTCAGCTTTTTGAGGATATAAACATCAGAGTGCAATGCAGTAATCTATTTTTAAACGTTTCTGTTTAAATTGGTGTATAAATATTTTTCTGTAGTTAATTGATGTTCTACCTTTGGTTTTAAGCGACTGTTACAACTTTGGAACAACAGATTTGATCACTTATTTTCTACTTGGTTTTAGATTCTTGCCTCCATTGAGCTTCTGGCCCGGTCATTGCCAAAAATTCACCGCAGTGCATCTGAACCCTCGTTAAACCGGGCTGGCTTCCAGACAGAGGATTTTAGTCTATATGCTTGTGCTTCTCCAAAAACACCCATCCAAGCAGGGGGATACGGTGGGTTTCCAGTACACTGAAAAGAAGTGTGAAAGCATGTGCCTGTGTGTCTGTGTGCTGGTGTGTTCCTGTGTGTGCAACACACGTGTACGTTCTCGGTTCCTACCAGCTACGTTTTTAAGGTTTACTGAGGGAATGAAGACTCGCTTCCTAACACTGGGCATTGAATATCCCGAGCACAAAGTCCGTGTTGGTAAGGAATGCTCTGGGAACAGCTGGCACAAGAAGAATTATAAGGTCACATAAGAGAAATGGGAAAAGCCACTTCAGAACAAGCAAAAATCCTCTTAAGGTCATTGGGTGTCATTTTTGCTTGCCTGTGTCATTTTTGCCTAGTTTATTGATTGGATTTAGTTACTCAGGGGCGTATTTGATTTTAATCTACTCAAGCTATGGTGTTTTGATTTGGTCTGGTTTTTACTTCGGTTGAGGTCATTATATTTGAGCAATAGGCTTTAGATTCCTCAGTTAGTAATGCTACTCATATATGGGAAAGAACTGGAAAAATAAACTGAGCTTCAAGGCTGAGCACAGTCAAAACTTCTTGTGGTCAGCAGAAGTGAGCAGATACAACACAGAATCCAAAAAAAAAGACCTTTGTGACGTGTGACTCTTACTTTGAAAGTTGAAGTTTAAAATAGTGCTGTTTAGAGAACATCTCTTCCTACAGAGGAGTGGTGCCGTGTTTTGTTTTTTTTTCGCCTACATACTCTGACCTGCTACAATTTAGACCATCTGAAAATACTCTATTACAATGCAACAGAAAAGAAATTCTGAATCTGCTTTTGTTGAACTGCAACAATATTACTAGTGACGGTGCCTGTATCTTTCAGTTAGCAGGGATTTAAAAATTTAAAAAAAAAAAACACATTTTGGATCTCGAGCGTAACCAAATAGTTTAAGAGAAAAAGGCTGCTAGCACCCATAATAGGAAAAGAGGATTTGAAAAAGCAGTTGTTTTCATGGAAATCAGTATTATACCATGAATTCTGTTGAGATAAAATGTTTAACTTACTTTAATATTGTTAAGAATACTACTAAACATGCTTCTATTCAGTGACGAATTGGTTTTTTTCTCTTTCATATAAAAGCTGCTAGTTTGACTAGAAGTGAATCAGTTAGACTAGATGTCTAACTGAGAAACCTAGACACCTTACTAAGATCCTGTCAGCTCACTTTAAAGATGGTATTTTTCTCTGGAGCATTCTTCTGGAACAGGTGAATTAGAGTAGTCGTTCAGGTTATATCAGTCTTTGGTGTCAGATATGAAAACAGTAATGTCATTGGCTGTGTTCTGGCATATTTTGGAACTAGTTATGTGGTTTTGTTCATTTTAAACTGCTAAGCTATTAATTTCCACAGATTCTTCTGCATCGGAAACAAGACATTGCTGCTCTTGTTAGGACTTCAAGGGCCAGGAGTGTTCTTAGTGGCTTCTGATTTTCATACTTATAGAGAAGTTTGTATGTTGCTAGTGATAGGTTTTTGAAATAGATCAGGATTCAAAAAGGGTTTTGGTTTCTGCTGTCTGGCAACTGAGCCTTTTAAAACAGGAAGCAGAGTTAGAGGACGTGAAGAGATGTAGGTAATTTCTACATTTTCTGGCCAGATTCTAATGGTCTTTTTGACTTCTGCTGTTAGAACAGTTTGGAAACTAACTTCTCTTTTTGTTAGTCAAGAAAATTCAGTTGTTGAAATCTATCTCTATGGAAATAGTTATGGAGGACAAAAGTTGTTACTGTTTTAGAAAAATCTGTTTCCCATCTTTCTGGTAGCTTCACCTCATTTTGGCAGGCTTGTCTTGAAATGAAAACAGGGTTTAAGTGTTTTTTTTCCCCTCTTATTTGTTGTTTGTTTTTTTTTTTTTTTATTCTAGTTAGTGATGAGGAATGCTTCTTAAGCCCTGGGGTATGGTATTCAGTACAGGCTACAATGCCCATCTCAGTAAGAGCAAGAGGATGCTGCTGGGTCTCCTGCAGAATCTAGAAATGCTCCATCCCAGGCGGAAAAGGCTTAACCACACAGGGAGTTACAGAGAGTGCAGAACCATCATCACTGCCCTGCCCAGGCTTACTCTTTTCCAGGTCTGCCAGATCAGTTCAAACAAGTTTTTCCCAGGAGTAGTGTTATCCTCCTTGTTGTTAAGATTGTTCTTCTGTGCTATAGGAACTACAGTTATGGGAAGGAAAAAATGCTGCCATTCTTAGACACATTTGGCCCCATTTCCTGCTGTATGGTCAGCGCATTAGAATTCTTCCTATGTCGCCTGTTCTTATGTCGAGCACAGTTTGGGATCTATGGCCATAACGTGAGCTTAGCTTCTCACTAAACATTTTATGAAGCCTACAAGGAGGCTGGTTTTTGTGGATCATTAACTTTATCTGGCACAAAGGCATTTAGGGGTTTAACTTCTGTAGTTTGTAATTGCTGCTTCAAATGAGATTTGGGAACATATGTCAGAAGAAGATGTCTAAATACACCTGTGGATTTGGGTCAGTGTTCTCAAAAGTGCAACTCAGCTATATTGTTTAGAAGCAGATACCTACTGGTCCTGAAAACAGGTCTGTAGAATCCCAGGCTTTTTCTGCAGAGGGAGTTTATACTAGGTGAGATTCATTTTTTCTTTACTTCCCTGCATCTCAGTATAGAAACAAAATCTTGGTACCTTCAATCTTGGTACCTTCAGTCTTGGTACCTTCTGGAAGGACCAGATCCTCATAAATGCTGCTGTATATTCTTCTAAGGATATTAATTATCCACATCAGTGTATGTTCCAAATTGTTATTGAGCCAATGGGTGGTATCCATACTAAAAGATCAGCACAAGATCCAACAGAAGACTGCTTCTTTGTCATACTTTTTTCTGTGTCTGTGAATGTAATCCAGGCAAGGTGTTGGAATTTGGTGTTTCCCTTTGACAAGTCTGTTACTCTCTACTTCAGTAGACAAGGCTGGCACAGACCTGGGAGGGAGCCATTCTTCTCCTTACAATTCTTCTGAGAAACATGGCATCTACCCCAGGATAAGGAGTAGAGTTAAGATGTTGTGTATATACCTTAGTAACCTTGTGAATCCAGATAATTTATAAATTTGTGAGAGCAGAGATTGGTAACTTCATCTTAAATCCTTCCAGGAATCAGGGGCAGCAGGTTCACTCAGAACATGCCCTCATAATATATTATTTGGACACAACATGAAAGAACGGGATCATCTTTTTAGTACAGATTTTTTGAAAGTGTGCATTTCACATAGTTTCCTCTTGCTTTGCATGTGACAAGCGTGAAAAGACAGTAGCAACTAACTTGAAAGGGTTCTGTAAGAAGTGTAGATTTTCAAACGTTGTCCATCCTTTGAAAAGGATGATTTGATTCTTTCAGTCAAAGCAAGTATCTGAAGTTTTACTTGGTGAAAAGCACGTCAGATATCTGGCTCACAATGAATAAAAATGTCTGTTGTTTTTTTTCACATCCCAAATCACTAAGTACGTGCTTTCATAGCTTCATGGTAAGATGATCTCATTTGGAGCAGCCATGGCCCATCTCCTTACCCTGCCACTGGCAGGTGCTCTCCAGTTCCACGAGTCTGTTCCAAGCAGTTGGGTGGGTTCCTCCCACTACCAGCAAATCATCTCTCCAAAACCTGGTTAGAAATCTCTCCTTGCCCACCAGCCTGAGCTAGCATTTGCTAGGTCAGCTCCTTGAGCCACCTTGCCTCAGGGCCAGGTAGTGCTGGTGTGGCACAACGGGCAGGTCATTGTTCTACAGCTCCGGTCAGGAGGGAGAGTGGCACTGCAATAGTCCCAGTTTAGATTAGCATTGGCTGTTATAGAATGGCATCCAAAGACTTAGCAGGGCAGAATCAGGGTGATCCTGTTCCTGCAGGACAGGGCATATCAGAGCAAATTCCTAAAAACTGTCTTTGTTTTGTCCGTTCATTGCTCTCAGGCAAGACCTTCTTGTCTTGCTACAAAACAATTCTACATTGAATTCTACAAAACGTTGCTACAATGAATTCACATTTCAGGTTACTTCACTTACCTGTATGCATCTAAGCCTCAGGAAGAGGTCGCCAGTGTTCTCTCTCCCTCCCCTACAAATGGGGTTTCTTTCAGAAGATAAAAGAACCAGCTACAGATATTTTGCATCTTCAGAAGAAAGGGCGACAGAAAGCTTTTTAGCTACTCCTCGGGAAGTCTAGTCAACACCTAGCAGGATGGAGGATTCCTGTGTGTGGATAGGTGTAGTTGTCTACGTTCCTCATGTAGGGAAAGCTGTTACTGGTAACCGCATTTTATATGTGTTCAGTCAGCATAATCCTGTTATTAGATGAACATGTTAACTATTTTGGTCTCTCGTTGATATCAGATCAGATTAGCACCTGAATTTTGAAAGGGGAGATTTAGCATTAGCTTGTCAAAGAAAATGTCTTTGCTAAGGTTTTATTTAAATGGCAGAAAAGTCTGAAAAATCGCCTTTTTATAGCTGCCATTCTATCTGAAACGCTTCTTAGCTTCTGATCCTGTTTTTCCATTGCCCTTTCCCAATTAATGGTTCATCTTTTATCTTCCAAAATCCCTGTACGACTATTAAAAGCTGAATTATTACCAGAAATGGGCAGAAGGACAAGATGAGTAATGAGGGAGCAATCTCTTGTTTATAAATTGATCTTTAATCAGCAGTTTAGGAAAGCAGACTGAGAAATAAATTAAGTAGAGCATGTTTTGAAAGTGTAGCTAAGCATGAATGTCATTCTTAAAAATTAGCCTCGCAGGCAATACTTGATGACTTTTTTGTCCTTCTCTTAAAAGAAAAAAAAAAAAGTACAAAAATTTAGGTGTTTCTAGAAGATACTGTGAATAGAGTTGGGAAATCAGATTGGGAAATCAGTTGGGAAATCAGAAATCAGCAGATCCAGAGAGGTGATTCTGCCACTTTACTCTGCTCTGGTGAGACCTCACCTGGAGTACTGTGTGCAGGTCTGGAGCCCTCAATATAGAAAGGACATGGACTTGATGGAGCGGGTCCAGAGGAGGGCCACTAAAATGATCAGGGGGCTGGAGCACCTCTGCTATGAGGACAGGCTGAGGGAGCTGGGGTTGTTCAGCCTGGAGAAGAGGAGGCTCCGAGGAGACCTAATAGCGGCCTTCCAGTACCTGAGGGGGGCCTACAGGAAGGCTGGGGAGGGTCTGTTTACAAAGGCCTGCAGTGACAGGACGAGGGGCAATGGTTTTAAGTTGGAGAAGGGGAGATTTAGATTGGATATTAGGAAAAAGTTCTTTACCATGAGGGTGGTGGAACACTGGAACAGGTTGCCCAGGGAGGTGGTTGAGGCCCCTTCCCTTGAGATATTCAAGGTGAAGCTCGACGAGGCCCTGGGCAACCTGGTCTAGTTGGGGGTGTCCCTGCTGACTGCGGGGAGGTCGGGCTAGATGACCTTTGGAGGTCCCTTCTGGCCTGGACTAACCTATGAATCTATGAAATTGGTGAAATGTGCCAGAGAGAAGCAAGAAAAATTACCAAATATTTATAGAGTGTTTTGGAGCAAGGGTTTTCTCTGTTGGTAGAACTAGCAAAATAGGCAATTAGATCCATTGTAAAGTTTTTATTCTTTTGTTGTTACAACTTAAACCTACCATTACAGTCTATGAAGACACATAGAGCTTGAGGGTCTGTCACAGCCCCCTGTGCCAGCCACCCTTCCTTTAGACCTCAGGTGTGCTCCCTTCTCATTTCCTATGACACACAGAGCCCTCTCCCCGCTTTCTTTATGTTCCCTTAGATCAGTTGGATCAGCTATTCCTACCAGGTCCTGAAGATGCCTTTTCTTCCTCTTCCCCGTGGAGACTGCTGATCACTCTCCTTGGTTCTCTTCTTTATAGAGCAAGACACTCCATGGAATTAATGCCATCAGCCTAAAATTCTCTTTGCAGGGATATTTCTGGGTTTTTTCCAATATTATTTCCAATATGCTGACACTAAATAAACTAGGTAGAATTTCAGGAGATCGCTGCATGTGAAAGCATTGCATAGGATTGTTGTTTATCCAGTCATTCCGAAGGAAGCATGGGGTTGCTTTATTTGTTGTGCTCCCTAACAGTGAGGACTAATTTCTGGTCTGGGAGTGAGTAGACAATCTCACCATTCTTACTTTTCTCAGAGTAGGTTGCTACGTTGGTCTCTAAACCAGATTCTGGCATTCTTTAATACTGGTTCAATATTCAGGCACTTTACGGTATATAGTCTTTAAGGTTAACGGGTGTGTCAAATAGTTCTTTGCTATTAAACCGGTTTTACACCAGAATAGAAATTAGTTTGCAATCTGATGCATTATTTGCAATTGTTGCTTTTCAGGAGGATATATGTGCAATAAGGAGTTTAAAGTGAAATTAAACTGACACGTTTTATTTTCAAATGCATGATGAATTAAACTTTGCTTGAACTTTCATACCTCTGTCTTGGGAAGAATGGGTACAGCTTGCTTTCAAGAAATTCTTTTTCGGTAAAATACGCTGGGTCTGTATGCAATGTTCTTACACTGTATATTCTTTTGTGCTTTAATTTTAACAGTTTGCATTTTTTAACATCTTTTATATTCAACCTAATGTTCAACTAGTCTGAAGAAAATCTCTGACCACCTAGTAACTGAAATCACCTATTTAAACCAAGCTCTTGTCCTCCCTCTACAGGAGAATTTGCAGCGTTCAAGTAGCCACAGCACCATGGCAGCACCCACTCTGTTATTTAAGTCTTGTGTTCCTACAGTTTATTAACATCAAAACTCTATTCTGCTCCGCAAAACCTAAAGTAATTTAGAAAAAGATATCCATAAGCTTAAAAGTGGAGCAGAATGGAACTGCCAGTCCAACACAAATGGGAAAAAGTACCTTTTTGGGAACCAGAATCCTCTGCTGCCAGTGTTTCTCCTTCAACACAAACCACACCACGTGCATTCGGAGACCCGCAGTGGCTGCCTGTGCCGTTGGCATCATTCCCAGGAGAGAGGAGAGGGCGCTCGTGGTTTGACTGTGGTGCTCGGGCATGAGGGGATGGAACTGCTGCTGCAACTTAGGAGACTTGCTTTGGATGGTCTGCCGGTGGGCTTTCTCCTTCTAACAATGTGCCATCAGAGGCTGAACCTCTGATGGGTGCTAATTTAAAAGAATCGTCCTCCGTTCTGACCTTTTTTTTTTTTTCCTGGTGTACTCACTGATTTATGGACAATGCAGTATCCCCTTTTCACTCTATTACAACGTCAAACACCTAAATTTGTCTCTATTATTGGGTTTTATTCCAGAAAAATTCAAAGTATGGGGTGATGGGAGCTGGAGAAGATGTTACTCTGAAGGCAAAGAGGTGAAGCTGAAGGAAAAGGGGATGCTGCTGCACCTTTTTTCAGATTTACTTTATCACTTCTTCAAAAATCAACCACCAACCACCAACCTTAACCTTTTCCTTTTCCCATATTTTCTTGGTGTGTTCATATACAACATCTTTTAGAAGGATTAGGTAGATTCTTCTTTTGTTGGTCCAGCAACAAACTGAAGTTTTAAAAAAAAAAAATGTAGCGAGATTGTCCTCTCTTTTATTTTTTTTTCTTTTGTATCATCTGATACAATGTATTTATCAAAGATGCTACCACAGCATCTGAAGTCTGTAGAATTCCTGATGCAGACTGTGAATGGTGTATGTACCTACTTTAAAAGTTTTATTTTAAACGAGGGTGCAGGTTAATGCCAGGTACCTTACCAATATGTAATGTTTTCATAAATGAGGAAAAAAGTTCTCAGGTTGAATTGAATACAAATACAAACCCCCCCCTAGAATTAGACATTCCGAAAATTATGTTTTGGTACTTTCAAGAGCTTTTTTTAAAGGATTTTTATCCTGTTAACTGAACATCCTCTGATAAGTGTGTGTGTAAATGTGGAGCATCTTGTCCTAGCGGCAAGTTGCTAGATCAAAACAAAACGGTACTTGCTGGATCCACGCTGACTACTTCTCCTCCCATTGCTTTCTTCCCTGTCATCTCTTCCCTTCCGTTTGTCTTTCCCTTTTGTACACTTTGCAAACTAGGATGAAGGTGGCGGTATCTCCATTAAAGTGCTTTGTTTTCCTGTCCTCCAGTCCTGGTTTTCAAATGGTTGGTAGCGTTTTGACGAGCTACCCAGTCAGGGACAAAACAACTCGTAAAGTTCTGCACATTGTTTACCTCTAGTAGAATATCTTGTGATGTGATCTGTTTGCAGAGTTCTCTGGTATGTGGTATTACATGTAAATTATTTGTACAGAGGCAGGTCAGACCACATTAGAGAGAGATTCAAGCTCAGGCAGAAGTTTTCAGAATTCGATTTGTTATCTGCCCTGTGCAACCCCAGGTGAGGCAGGAGAACTGACCCCTCTGGAACAGGAAGGTTCTTGCTGGAGGGTGGGAGGGGGGGTGGGGGGTGGGCTGTTAAACAAAACCATGACAAATAAATGAAGGAGTTAAGTGTGTGTGAATGTGATGTCCGTGCTAAACATGGGTGTATTGGGTGAGGACACTGTCCTTCCCTCTCTAGGAGAGTCGGACTGTTTCTGTCTGCAGAAGGTTGCTCCCAGGTGAAGGGAGAAACGCACATCGGTAGTGGAACATGCTTTTAAAACCCTGGAGTCCTGCGGTGTTGCTGGTAGTCTGTTATGTGTGTCAGTAAATATTTACTGGGGTCATAGGGACCGGACTAATCTGAAGTGGGAATTATAACTGAAATACTGTGTATTCATATTAATTCCGCAAACATTAGCAAGACAGCAATAGTGAATGACTTAATAGTCACTACAAGAATGAAGTGATTCATGTTGGTACATGAATAGAATTGATTCTGTGTACAGGATGCATTTTAAAAACAAAACAAAAAAAAAAAGCACAAATTTTTTCTTGTCTGCTGTGGGTCTTCAGATGCTGTGAGGTTTTTCTCCTTATTGAGGTTGGCAGGAATGTTAAAATAGTAGCAATAGCCACTTCCCAGTGCGGAGAAGCCAGTGAGCGAGCGGTGGCGCGCAGACCGGTGAAATCATAGCCTCCCGGCTGATGGAGCACCAGGCGGTGGCGATCATCTGAGGCCAGTCCCCGAGAGGTGGAAGGAGCCTGGGGCCACTGGGGCCAGCGGGCAGGTGAGACCATTTACAGATACAGACTCCCAGAGGGGGTGTGAAGTGGTCACTGCTCATTCTCCTTCCACCCCTCGCGTTGCTCCAGACCTTGTATGGGCTGTGGCTGAATTTGTACATGTCGGGCATACTGGAAATTAATATTCTCTTGAAAGAAACTGTTACCGGAGCAAGTATGTACAGGTGGTTCAACAGTCATTTGTTCACAGAGCTTGTTAAAAGCCCTAGTTTCCTTCCACAAGGTCATGCTGGCAGAAGATTGTCTGCTAAAATGTAACTGTTAGGAATTTCATTCTATCTTTGCTTAAAATGAACTTATTTTTGTGAAGATTCATTACCCATTAGTCTACGATATGCTTCTTGAGCCCATAGGAAAAGCACAAGGAAAATTACTATCCTTGTCCATGCAAAGCACTTTATAAGTAACATGTGATCTTCGGGGTGGGTTGGGTTGGTTTTTTTTTTATTGGGGTTTGTTTGTTTGTAGTTTTGTTTTTCTGTTTTGTTTTTGTTTTGTTTTTTTCCCTGAGGAATGTGCAAGTTGTTTGGCTGCTGTTAGAGAAGTCTTTTCAGGATGCATTTCTACTGGTTTTCACATTTGTTTGTTTCCCTCCAGATAGCTGTAGTGATGTGTGTTTGTCTTTAAGAGCTCGCACATAATACTCATGCAAAACTTTGGAAGAAATTTCGTTTGTAAATAATTGGGATTATTATTTTTTTTTTAATCTTCAGTTTTTCTGGATGTCTTGCATGCCATCAGAATCAGTCTTCAAGGTGCCCTGTAGATGTTTAGTGAATGGGGGAGGTAAGAGTAGTCGAGAACTGAGTGCCCTGTATAGCAGTGGGATGAAGGAAGTGAACTCAAATGACCAATAACATTCATGTCCGTTACACCAAATTTCTTAAGCTTCTTCGCTGTGATGTCCCAACTACAAGCACATGCCATAGTATGGAAATGTTAGTACATATGTTATGTGTGTTTGCGTGTGTTGGGACAAACATCCAGAGAGTCTTACTGCTTTTAGCTCTGCAGTATCTAGCATCTACTATTATTTTCACAACTACCAGTATCCAGTCCCAACTGTTCATGTCTTTATTAACCACACATACACCTTCACCTCTGTCTTTCCTGTTCCATACAGTTAGACGAGACCCTGTTACCTGTTACATCTTCCCTGTCAGTACGTGATTCTTTCCTGCAGCGTATTTGCTGGAACTTGGAACATTGTAGTGGAGCTTAAACCAAATGGTATGAGCATAGAGACCCAGTTATTTTGAAAGTAATTTCTGTGTGAATTAACTCCTACATGGCCCCAGATACAATTACTCAGTCATTTCATTTTTTGCTAAACTCATGCAGGTCATTAAATGAATCCACTTCTGCTTTTTTATGCTTATCTAAAATCATCTTTTCTTGAATGCTCTAGCAGCTGATGATGATGCAGAATGTTTGAGGCCAAATACTGCCATCTTATTGTGGCCTCTCAACATCACTTTGATTAGTATGTGCTCATTAGAGGCAGAATTTGGCCTTCATGACATAAAAAGAATGAAATGCTGACTGTTGATAAGTACCATGTCTTTCCACAAATGCCCAAATTGGGGGGAAAAAATACGCTGAAGATCACACATAAATAGGTTTTCTTCTGTGTTTGCCTGGTGATGTAAATGCATCCAGCAGAACGTTTGGGGAAGCCAGATCCCCAGAAACCTCACAAACAAGTACAAGTTGAAGTTTTGGTAGGTGAAGGGGCTAAATTTAGGCAAGAAGCATGTAGACATTTCGCGCTTTCGCAGCCTATAGATTTCATTCCCTTCTGGACTGTGAGTGCAGCATGTGTAGCACAAACTATTCATAGTACTGTAGACAACCCCGTCTTCTGTCTGTTGGAAAGAGTATCACCAGTAGCACAATGCGACAGGCAAAGCTTCTAGGTACAGTCGAGTTCAGTTCAAAAGCAGTTGCATGAGTGGACTGTTACGGTGTCACTCGGGAGGTGCTGGGTGTTCTGGTTTTCTGTTACGCATTTGACCTAGAACTTCAGGAAATGAACTTTCTGTTTACTGCAGCCTCCTTAATACGCGTTTGCACTTCGTATTTGTTTTGGCATGCATTTTAGATATCTTTCTTCGTCGCTGCGTTACTTCTTACCTAGTAAATAAAATCATCAAGAGAGCAGAGCAGAGATAAGTTGTTACAACTTTTTCTTGCATTTAAGTTGAAGGATGCTACCTAACACAGAAGCTACTAAGTCGGCACCGTGACACAGCGGTAAATAACTACGAAACGGTGGGAGGAGGAAACTGTTTAAAAAACAAACTGCAGAATATAGAGTACACCAAGGGTGAATTCCAGTGAAAACTCGCATATATCTTTTCTGTAGAAAAGAGAGCTACCAAGACCCTCTCTTAAATGGGTTACATAGGGATCTCCCAAAACAGTCTTTGCAGTTTGCCAAATGATCATGTGCCTTCGCAACCTTAAAAAGTACAACAGAATGTAAACCAGGTGCTTTGTAACTGGAGCAGTGGCTTTGGTTTACTTCTGATGCAGTAGTTTTGTATATAGCTATTACTATAGAATAGGTAGTGTGGAGTTGGTAAACTTCTGTAAAGGAGGGCAGAGAGCATTCCCCAAAATACCTACCATCATTTCAAAGCTAGGAATTGAAGGATACCCAATTTGGTCATGTTAAACCTGCTGCTTGAAATCTGCTCTATCGCAACTTTAATGAGGTTCATTTAATTTAAAAATAAATAAGCCCTCCTCCCCCTCGAAAGACACAAAGATCTTGTTAAAGAAAGGGAATAGAAAGCTCCGAAGAGGCCCAAAGTTACACTGTCACAGCATCTTGGAATGAGACAGTAGATGAAAAATGAGAGCTGGATGAGGAGAAATTGATGTCTCGTACTCATGTAATCGAAGTCCACATCTGTCAGAGCATACAATTAATTCCCTGGCCCAGAAAGCACAATTAATTTTGTTTTCTGCAATATCAGCAGGTTTCCTTAGTTCTCCTCAGGCCTCTTGCATTTTCCCAACACTGCAGTTACTCTTCAGTGGTCACACACTGTCACTGCACGTGAACCATGGGAGGTGGTAGGTGTCTTGTCAGCTGAGGGACAACCAGCGTGTTTGAATTTGATTTGTTCAAATTTCAAACCAGTTATGTAGACTTCTGGCAGTACCTACGTACCAGTGTCATATTTAACCTTCTTGTCCATAAAGGACAAAATAATGGGTTTCGGAATTAGTGCTTTTTCAGATCTTTTCCTTTTCTTCTTTGGGGCAAGACTTTTGAGCATAATTGTAAAGTTATGTCTAAATGCACGGTTCATACAAAATATCAGACCAATTTTCATTTGGTTTTGTTCCTTTTAGAAAGCAAAGTGTAAAAAAACTTTTCACGAATGTTCCAGGACCAGGAACTATCTGGAATCTTTCTACCTACCCCAAATTCTGCACTAAAAGTACATGTGAGAAAGTGGCGTTTTGTCTGGTTTTAAACAAAATCACAAAGAAACTATTTCCCTAAGAGAAGGGACCTGATGGAGGGTGTTCAGAAACTTCTGAACCACGTAGGCATTTGCTTCATCCCATCACAGCAGCAGCGTGTTCAGCTCATCCAGTCTCCTTAAGAGCCAACAGCGGCCCCTCCGGTCATTTTGTCTGGTTTGTCACGTTTGCAGCAGCTGTACTTTAGAATAAGCCTTGTGTGACATTTACTTTTGAGTGAGTAAAACACAAAAAAACACCCTATTTTTTCTTTTCTTTTTCGTTTGGGTTTGGGAAATGGTTGGGTTTTTGTTTTGATAAATGTCATTCTGTGTTGCATTTGTGTATTCACCCTAGTTGAAAAGAAAATCTGTCTGTGTGTTTGGGAGTTCAGTGGAACGTTAGGAGGAGAAATGAAGCCCACCTTCTGGGCATGGATGTTGGGTCTAGCGGGCAAAATGGACCAAAATTGGGTGTAGGGTTATTTTGGGACGGTGGGGGGTTCCGAGGGCATAATTTAAATTAACTCTGTCTAAAATAAAATGTAAGTGCAATAAATGTGCTTTTTTTATTCAAAGCTGTGAACCTTTAGGAAAGAAAGAAAAAAAAAACACAAAAAAAAATCAACAAAAAAAAATGCACATCATTCCTTCATGAGCCTTGTGTCCTACCTGCCTCCCCTTCCCTGCCCCCTCTCCACACTTCTCAACTGACAGAAACCTGACAGTGGCCAACTTGCATGTGTTGGCAACCCAAATTAACGTTGCTTTTCTTCCCATCTTGTTTGTTGGGATTGGGGAAAGTCCTGCCCCCCTACTTCTTGCCACCCGTGGAATCCCTTTGGGATCCAGTGCTGACCTGTGCCGCTAGAGCCGGGTCTACCGCTCTCCGGGAAGCACGAAGCCAGCCCGCCTGTGCTGCGGTCGCCCTGACGGCGAGCACAGTGCTCCTCCTGGCCCTTCGTCCTCCTGAGGTTGTAACTTCCCTCCCGGCCTCATTTCAGGTGATGTTTTTTTCTTAAGCAATCGCAAATCGGTCATCAGCTGCCTAACTGGATCCCTTTTACCCTTCGTCGAAAGACACATGCAGGCTGGCCACTGTTGCCTTCTGTGACGCTGCCTTGTTTCGAAGGAGCAGGAATATGTGTTTGTAATCTGCCGTGCATTACTTGCACTGTCTCTTTCTTACTTGAGCGCAGGCTGCTTTTCCTAGATTAGGAAAGGCGCACCGGTCTCTTGGGGGCGAGTTTCCACCAAAGGCGCAACTCATACGTTTCATTAAAAAGTGATGGAAGGTGTAGCACCCAGTAGTTGGACCCTGTGGGGGAGTAAGAGAGGACTGGCTTGTTTAAAGTTTATAGATACGCAGATCTATATCCTTTAAACTTGATTATTTTTATATATAGTCAAGACAATGGCATTACCTCATAATACAGAGGCTTGTTTATGAGAGGCAAAGTATCTAGTAAGGAGAGGAAAGGGAAATTTATATACAGATTTGATTTCTTTTTGTTCGTTCGTTTGTTCCTTAGTGCAATGAAATGTATGTCCCACCAATTTAAACTC
Source organism: Numenius arquata (assembly GCF_964106895.1). NCBI lineage: Eukaryota > Metazoa > Chordata > Aves > Charadriiformes > Scolopacidae > Numenius > Numenius arquata. Next base: position 69,648,971 of record NC_133577.1, read on the forward strand.
TGTGCTAACACAACATTCCTTTCAGCTCTAATTTTTTTTTTTTTTGACCACCAGAGGTTTGCGAGGGGCTTATGACTGCAAAGTAGATGGTCCAGTCTGGTTACTTAAAACAAACAAACAAACAAACAATTGTGTTAGTAGATTTCCATAGCTGCTTTTTAAAATCTACAATGGAGTAATTGTTTTGAAACTTGTATTTATTTTTTAACTCATAACAAAATGTTTATTTTCGGTTTCCTGTTACATAGGTCATGGCAACTCCCCTTCTTTCCTTCTCAAGTTTCCCCTGTAATTGCCAATACAACTTTTTTTTTTGTTCTCGTTTGTTCCTTCCCCCTTTAATTTTGTTGTCCCTTCATTTGTACTTCGGAGTTTTTTCTCATGTAAATTTGTACAATGGGAAATATTGTCCAGTTTGGTTAGAGAGCATGGAGACTTAAAACATATTAAAATTTGATAGCTGAATTCAGATTGAAGAAAACTATTTCTGTGTAAAGTTATTTAAAGAACTCTGTATTATATAAAAGGCAAAAAGTTCTATGTACTTGATGTGAATATGAGAATACTGCTATAATAAAGATTGACTGCATGGAAAAGTCTGAAGGCGATTGTTTATTGTGTAATTCACAGCTCTTTCTCTCCATGAAGTTCCAGAGGTACAAGTTACGGTGGTTTAATGGGAGCAAAAAATTTACTTTGATGATGTTGCTTTAGAATGCAACTGGAAGGGAAAAAAAAAAAAAAAACCCAAAAAAACCAACTGAGGGATGCCTGGAGCATCTTCCCTTCATCTTCCTTTTGCTGGACTTGACTGCTGTGCTTAGCATTAAGGCATTTTTTACCTCTGCAAAGGGTTTCGCTTCACAGGGATTATTCTGGACTTTGATAATATCCAAGGGAGATGCCCCTCGCCCCAGGGAAAGTTTGGCACCAGTTGGCGTGGGTTCCCTTCAGGGTAACTTCCCCTGCTTCTATGGCAACTGTTATTTGGCGACAAGACTTCAGTAACATGTCTTTAAGTTAGCCTTTCTGTAGCTCTAACACGGACAAGTTTTATTCTCACCCCTCCTTTAGCAGTTACTTGGTGGAGCTTTAATGATGGGATTCTTACCCACTATACATTCATGGAAGTTTCAAATCACTCTTTGAACATGGATACATCACCTTATTTATTGAAGGGCAGCACATTATATATAGAGCAAACATTACAGAAGCTCATGTGGACTCAAATATCCCCCACCTCTAAAGCTGTAATGTTCATTCTCCAGAAATCCTACAGCACTCAAAAATAAAAGTACAATTCACCTTAGAGGTTGTTGTTTGCAGTTAACTTTTATTGAAATAAGGACCAAGGAGCCAAAGCTTTGCTTCCAGGGGCCTCTTTAGTTCCAGGGACCTGCAAGTAACAGAAGAGAATCCTGAGAACTTTTTCACCCGTCCTCTTCCCACCACTGACAAGAGGGGAAGGACCTCCTCAATAAGTTTCTGTGCTGCCTTCAGCAGTAGTTGACGCTGTCAGTTTTACAGAACCATAACGTTTCTCTATTAAGCTGCTGGGTCACGGCATTTAAAGGAACTGGAAACAAGCGGAAAGCCCCAAACCTTTAAGGGGTGGATTGGACAGGTCTCTCTAGTTACAGAGAGAGCATATCCTTAATATGGTAATGCTGGGTCTACAGAACAGCATGAAGAAAATAATTTTGAACTGGTAGCACTTAAGCTACAACTCATCAAAAAATAAACTGTTACACTGCAGGCTTATATTGCCAGAAGTAGACTACCTGCACTCAAGCACCCAAGAAGAGAGTGTGTGAAGGCAATAAACAGTGCAGATATTTGCATTCTGTACAACAGAGATCAGGCACATCTACCTCTGGAAGTGCTCAAATAATGTCTGGAAAGAGGGTACTTGTAGTGATACCCAGAGAAGAGGGCCAGTAAGCAGAGCCAGGAAGGATGCCCTGGCACTGTACCACAGCCGGGAGCTTTGAAGCAAAGCTAAAAGCACGCCCCAGGCTGGGTGTAAGCTGCTGCCGACTGGGTTTATCGCTGTTCAAAGCAAAGCCCAGCCCGGCTGCAGACCCCGGGGGCCGCCGGGCCGGTGCCAGGAGGGGCGGGGGGCGTACCGCTGTGCTGCCGCAGCGCCGGCACCCAGGGCTGGAGGCGCCTATTCCGCGTCGTCCGGAGGGATCCCCAGCTCCTCGTCCGTCCAGGCCGCAGGGTCGGGGTAGGGGAAGTGGCCCTGGCAGAGAGGGACGGTCAGAGCCCGGACTAGGCCCCGGCCGCCCCCCTGGCCCGCCCATTCGCCCGCCGCCGCGCCGGCCTCACCAGCACCATGTCCGAGCTGTGCCAGAAATGCCAGAGGATCCAGAACCACATGAAGCCACTGAGGATTTCGCTCTGGATCACCTGCTTCCGCGTCAGCTGCGGGAACTGCCGGTACCGCGGCGGGATGTGCACCCCGCCGCCCGCGCTGCAACGACACCGGCACCGCTTATACTCCCGGCACCGCCGGCCGGCACCCGCCCCCCCTCGCCCGCCCCACTCACTGCCGCAGCCCGGTGGCGCCGCTCCCGGCCCGCAGCAGCCGTCCCGCCGACCGCCCCAGCGAGGCCAGCATGGTGGCAGCTCCGCCGCCTTCCCCCACCCCGCCCCTCTCCCCCAATGTCACCCCTGCCACCTCCCCAACAACAGCGGCGGCGATTGGCCCGCCCCGGCGCCTACCAACTCCGGGTGCGGAGGGGTGAGGGAGCTGTGGGCCGGAGCGAAGGAAAGCGGCCCGCCCCGGGCGTCGTCGTCGCACGGATGTATCTGCGCACCGCCACGCCGCTGCCTCCGCCGTCTGCCCCGCGGCGGGGCCCGCTGTGACTGTGAGGGCAACCCTGCCCCCCCCCCTCCTCCGGCACTTGGGAGCAGCGGGACGGCACCAACGCACCCGTGGGGGGTTCTTCCTGAGTCCCGAAAGTTGCTGTCGCCCGCGGGGGAGGGAGCGGGGAGATCTCACCAGCCAAAACGTTCATTATGGAGTTGGGGCAGAAAGCGACGCCGGCTGCATCGTTTAGGAAGGGGCTACAGAAATAACCTGTCCCTCTTCTCCTCCCCCCTATGGGCGGCCCTCTTGGTCCAGCCCGCAGTGTCCGGTTGCGTAGCAACGGGGCACGCGCCCGGGAAGGGTCATGGCGGGCCCCGGGCCGGGCCTTGGTTAGTTGGGATGCGGGAGCGGCTTCCGCCGCGGCGTTCCTGTGGGAGCGGCTGGTGCGGAGCCTCCTCCGGCGGCCATACCGACGCCCTCTTCAATGTCGTGGCTTTCTCCGGAGAGGCGGAGAGCGGGCAGGGGGGCGAGGAGGAGGGCGCCAGCTTCCGGGGGCCAGCAGGGCCCTCTCTGTAAGGCCGGCTGCTGAGGCGGGAAGGCAGGGACGCCTGAGCGCAGAAATACCCGATAAAGAGTCTCACACCTGTCTCACCTACATGTGTGAGTGGGCTTTGGTTTTGGTTTTGTTTTTTTTTTTTCCCCCCACAGGTGTTAAAATGTTGCAGCTGCCCAGTCGGATATTCTCTTGGTAGTGTCACTGAAGCAGCAGCCTGGATTCAATCCCTGCGGTTTGGGAACGGCACAAATGCTGCGGGTGGCTTGGCTGCAGCGTTTGAGGACCCGGCCTGCCAGTCAGTGTCTCTGTTCACTGCCAAACTCCCAGAGCAAGAGTCAGAGGAAATCTGCCAACTTCGTATGGAGAACAAGTTGCATCCAGTACGTGCTCTGTGCCTGCTGAGAGATTCAGATGGTAATGAAAGAAGCAAACAAAAAATAATGGAGAAAGCAGCTAGACAATCAGGGAGGTCCTTTCAAGTGATCCAAACCCCTTCTACTGCTTCTGAAAAGGTATGCCACTAATATAAGATTAGTGCATACTAATTAGTTCCTCCTGAATCTTTATTGGATGATGTTTCACAAAGTAGAACTGGGGAAGAGTTTCTGTGATCCTCTGGAAGAGTAACCTTGTTTTGCCTGGCAGCTTATAAGCAAAGCAATCTGTGGACAAAGATTTAAAATAGCTTTGGCATTTCTGGTACAGGCTGTACCTGACACCCCGAGCTGGCATAACCACCATCCTAAGCGTACACTCACTAATTCTTTTCTTGCTTGTGATGAAAGAGCACTTCACATAGCCCCTGAGCAAAAGGCATCATCGCCAACACCTGGGGTCAAGTTCAGGAACATCTTGGTCTAGCTCCATTTACTTTAGCAGGGAAAGACTTTCCCTGTAAAGTGATTTCATTGAACTCCACAGACCAGCACTTGAAAAGACGTGTCTCTGACAGGTGAAGATCCTGGAGAAAAGAACAAATGCCTTACTTTGATTTTACTTTTTCTTTGCTAGGTGACTGTACACCTTTGCCTACAGCCAGTGTATCCTGATTGACAGAATTCAATGTTGTTTTACTCTTAGACGAGGATGGTCAAATACCTGTCTTTTAAATAAATAACATTATCTTCTAAATCTGTTAACACCCCAAACAGCTGATGTCCTCAGTTGAAACAGCACAGGTTTTCAATATCTACCCTGTGGATGTCCTTGTAGTTAAGGGATTTTAAGTTCCCTGCTCTTCTGGGTCTCATAACAGCCCTAATGCATTTTCAACAACAGTTTATGGGGAATATCAGCAAACTACTCAACTGTTGTTTTTACTTAACACACGATAAATGCAACTTGAGTTTATCTTTTTCCATAAAATCTGAATGCGTTAATATAAGGTTCATAGTTTTGTTGTTGACTCCCAACTGCCTTGCATTTTGTCTTTCTCCCTTCTTGTGGTCTCTCGCATATCGTTCCCTGTGTCATTGTTCTCAAACGTTTCACTTTTTCCCTCCTGCTCAGGCCAGATGGCTCCACTGCTGGCTTTGGCCTGCAAAGGCAACTTTGTCTTCTACACTCAGTTCCCACCTTCCTTATTCTTCCTTGACTTCAGCTCCTTTCATTGACCTTACAGCTAGCTCTTCCTTGCTTGGAGAGTTTGGATGGCTGTGTAAGAAACATGGTCCCAGAGGAGGCAATGCACACAGGGCTGCTGGCTGCCCATAAGCTACCGTTTGAGAACCAGGGGCAGACAGAGTGGGAGGAAGCCAGCAGGGCTGATAGGCCTGCATTCCTCCTGGGGATGGGAGAGGCAGCTCCAGAAACCCCACCCTGCCTCCATCTGCCTGTCTCCAAGCTGTGCTTCGTCCTGAGAAATTGGTGCATTTTCCAGGTTCAAAGCTCTTTACTAAAATCAATAATCAATTAACTAAAAGGCATAAGAATTAGTAAGAAAGAAAAACTGTCCTGATTTAAGAATCATATGCATAGTGCTTCCTTCACAGTAGAATAAAGTTGTGATAGGTTCTGAGATGGACCAAAATGGATATCTGCTGTAGCTTTGTGTATACTTGAAATGACATGTCCTTTGAAGAACACATCTCATCATGATCAAAGAAATGGTGATACACCTGCTACATATCTAACAGCTAAATAGAAGGCAGGGGAAACACAAAGGATTTTTTATCATATAGTTCTTATATTTTATTTTTTTAATTTCTTCTTTCCGAGTTTGATTTCTTAAAATCAAAGCCATTTGTGATGAGCTTATAGATAAATAGCATAGCACCATAGATATGATGGAAGAATTAAAACAAAGAGAGCATATACTGGAAAGTAAATTTCATAATAATATTCCTGTTTAAGTATTTAAATGTTCAAAAATCATGCTCATCCTCTGCTTCTATCTCCTCCTTCCCCCTCCAGGGAAGCTCCATGTCCATCTCGCATGTCCAGTGTTGTCACAGAGCTAATAAAGATCCCTTTGGCTCTCTGCTGCCGAGATGTCCAGTAACATAGTAAGTTCAAAGTCTTTAGCTGGGTCACTGGAAATGCAGAGAAGAAAAAAGCTAAGAAACAAGACAGTTCCTGCGGGGTGGGTGGGTGTCCCACGTGGATTTATTTTGTTTTCGTTGCAAAAGTTCTCTTGCCAAGGTCTTCATTACTTCTTGTGGTTTTGTTTTCTACAGCTTTCCTGTTTGTGCATGGAACCCAGATTGCCTTTGTATGCCCTTGATATCCTCAGCAAAAAGGAATTTCATTGATTTATCCCCAGTGGCTTCCAGTTTTGTGAGGGGTACTCGTGTGCTGGCCAGGAGAGAAGCTGATGGCTATTACTACCTGGGCCACGTTGCCCAAGAGGTGAAGGTAGCTATCAATTGGGAAGTATGCTGTAAGAGGAGCTGTGTGTCTTTTCCCTGTTTTTCCCATGCCCCATCAGACCCATGCCCTGGCTGTGGGGTGGCTCTGCTGTGACAGAGTGCACTTCATAACCACTGTTCTCTCCCCACATCCTATTTTCATCCGTTTCCTGATAATGACTGGCTGTATGCTGTGAGGAGTCCTGCAAGCAGAAGCAGCCTGGAAATCAGTCCATTTTAGTAGTTAAGATAAGTTGTTATTCAGAGACAATCAAACCAGGTCCCTTATCCCTGTTGTCTGCTTCCGCCCAGTCCAGCAGCAAAGTCAATTAGCTAAACAGCATTAGTAGTAGTCATCCAAAATGCCTCCAGGGACCACCTCCTCCTTACCAAACTGAGAGCTTTCCTTGTTCTCTTCCTTCTGTGTTTCTGGAATTTTGGATGCCAGACAGAAAATCCCTCTCTGCGGGCTTTCTTTAGAACTCCAATGCATTTTCCAGTTCACAGGTTAGTTAAATAAATAATGATGCTAGTATAGCTGAGGATGGCTGTAAGTCCAGCGTAGGGTGGAACAGATGGGGACAGCTAAAGGCAAGAGTGACTAGCTGGATTTGGGGCTGACAGCATTATTTGTGTAAGTGCAATCATAGATCTGCAGAGAAGGCTGAGATTTCAGTACTAGATCTGCCCCATGCCCATTGCTGGAGGCTTAAATTAAAGCATTTAAATTTATGAGAGTTATGACGTTTTACTGGTTTGTTATCCTTTTGATTGCTGTATAACAAACCACATCATACACAGCAGTTTCTTTTGGCTACTCTTTTTCTGATGGGAGGTTTTCCTGGTAAAGTTCTGCCTTAGCACGCTAATTGTGTTCTTCTGAGCCAGATGAGCCTACTAAAATCTAAGTTCAAAATGAAAGGAAGAGAAAGGCTGTCAGGTCCTTAAGCCCCAGCTTTTTAATGACTTTTAAAGTCTAATATGGACACGGTACAGCGTAAAAGCTGGTAGAATAGGAAAGTTACATTCACAGATCATGTTCCACTTCCTGGGATTTCTGCCACTTCCCTCTTAGCACTTATGTTTGGCTGTTAATTGGACCCAGATGTCTGTCTTGCAAACCGCATGTTTTACTCTTGTAGGGCTCCAGGGAACGCTTTTTAATTGAGTTTGACAAAAGTCGCACTCAGAAAGGCAAGGTACAGCTTCGCATTCAGGAAACACCTCTCTACGACATTCTCCACTACGAAGATGCCAGGCAACAGCCTCTTGCTCCAGGAGACAGGGTCTTGGCACCATGGGAGGCTAGAGCTGAACGTTTTGGCCCAGCCACTGTGCTAAAGGTTATGGAGAACAAGGAGGCGCGTTTAGGTACTGGCTATTGGATTTCTTAATAGCGAGAGACTCGCCACGGTTGCTGGTCACTGTACAGAAAAGAGAACGGTCTCAACCATGGAGAATTCACCACCTGCTGCTTGGGTTCTCTTCATCATCTTTTTTTTTGTTGTTGTTCATACTAAGCAGCCTGTTCTTTTTCAGTGCCAGAATTAATGCAGCTCCCAGAATTAGCCTTTGTTTTGTTCTGTGAGCGGAAACTTCCTAAAAATGGCAGGGGCATGGACATCCTCCTAACAGGAGGAGAAAAATGTTCCTGGCCCTCATGAGTATTCACCTGATTATCTGTTAGTTCAGTTTCTAGCTTTCGCAGGGTAAAACCCCTGCTCACTGTGACAAGTGAGAATTTTGCAATCTGGTCTGTCTTCAGAGGAAGTTCAAAAGAAGTTCAAATTTTAAACCTATAAAGAAAAAATCATGGAAGTTGTTACAAAATTGTCTGAAAGACAACCTGTTACTTTTGTCTCCTGCTTTCTAAGAGATAAATCACACAAGTTGATATGCTTCTAATATATTCTTTGCCTTTTTTTTTTTTTTTTTAATATGCACAGCACACAACAGAAGGGGAGTGCTTGTGAATTTCTGGAATGGGCAGACTAAGGAGGTGTCTTCTGACCAAGCTCTGCGGATCCCTCTGCCCTTAAGTGAACGCATCATCCTAGAACTGCAGATGCCTTTAGCAGCCAGGCAGATGGTGGTAGATTCAAGCTTGGATTACCCATACATCGTGACGCCGGGTTATAGAGCCTCAGGCTATTACAGAGAGGGTCACTCAAACCTGGACTACTGGCCAAGGGGTCTGCATTTGACTCAGCCATGCACTAAGTGCAGCTGTAGGTGCCCCTCGTTTCCCCATTGCTGCCTTGCAGCCTGGGAAGCCACACGGCCTACAGGGTGTGAAGTGCAGCAGGAAGATGCCTTCATCCCAGGAACAAGCTCAACTAAAGAAGAGCTCAGCAAGAAAATAGAAGAGCAACTGTCTGAAGTGAGGATTTCCTCTTCAGAAAGTGTTCCCAGAGAGGAAGAGAAAAAGGAAGATAAGAGATTGAAGACAGAAAACACTCCAAAAGATGTTCAGTCTTGTTTGGAAGAGGACAATGAGGTTATAGAACCAAAGAAGGTAAAAAATGCTTTACTCTGGCTCTTCTGTTAACATGTGGTCTGCTATTTGCATAATGTCTGCTTTGGTACCCTAAGTTTTCTGCTCTTGGTACCAAAAAATTACTAGAGGTTTTAGGCCTGGCTAAAGAATGGAGAGACTTTTCTCTGCACTATCTTCCTGCTCCTTTGACCTGGGAAGGAGCTAGAAGCTGTCATTGTCACTAGCTGGTGCTGACTCCTAGAACCTCTACCACAGATGGAAAACATGAGAAATGTCGCATAGTCCAGTTCCTCTTCATCCTGCCTCTGCTTGAAGGCAGTAAAGGCAGGAAAAAGTGTCAGTCAGAAGACTTTACACCAGATAAGGGTTACAGTAAGGATTGCTCCATACCAAGGCAGTCCCTGGCATAATGCTATTAAGGTATTTCTCCACCCATGGTAGAGGCGTCACCTCCCAAAGACCAAAAGAGACTTTTGTGATCCTTGGTAGTTGATTTGGTGCTTGTAAACAGGGCACTGGACGAGGACTAGTAAGGAGGAAGTTAATGGGCACCAGCTACTGCCAAACTTTTCTCCATTGCTCTGCAAAGGTTAGAACCCTAATTTCTGGCATGTGCCAGAAAAGCTACTGTCTTTCAGCCAGAGCTCCTCTGGCCTAATCTCTTTTGTACCAGTTTGGACCCTTCCAGGCAGAAGTACTGCCAGTTTTAGGTCATTTAAAGATGTAGAGAAACCCACAAAGCGATTAGAAATTACTCTACTTAAGAGTTGTTTCTTCAGTAAAGAACTCCCCCAGAGGTTGTTTTTTTTTTTAATCTTTCTCAAACTTCAGTTGCAACTTAAGATTTTACACTATAAATTCATGAAACTAACCTATTCTTTTCCTTATCAGGCCTGGATTATGATTGCATTTCTTGTTATTTCTAGAGTCCTCAGAGGGAGATGGCTCATGCTGTGGTCGATACTGCTGTCAACACAGACCACTGGTTAATGGAGACAGTCCACAAGGAAGAAGCAGACAGCAGACAGCAGGATGCTGAAACTGAGGCTAAACACAAACATGGTATTGAAATTGTAGCTGTTTTATCCAAACATAAGATTTGCCACACAATATCAGTGCAGCAAGTCATCATGTCTAAGATCTGGTGCCATAGTTCTTGACATTTCAAAAGAAAATGCCATAATGCCATGCTGAATATAGCCACTATAATATAGTATCATTGTATGTAGGTATTAATGGTAGCAAGGCTTGAGAAGCTGTTAGTCTTCTCAAGGTCAAAGTATTTTGAGATGGAAGCTGGGGTTTTTTGGCTTTTACAGCTACTGCAGTAGAAGCCTTGGGTTTTCTTAACCTTTATCATAATACTTACTATAAATATTATTTATTCTAAAATTTCCTTACTTTAAAAATTAATCTATAACATTAACTATGACTGCCTAGAGCAAAAAAATTTCACCAGGACTGGTCTGCAGAACACTCCTTCTCTTATCTGTGCTGGAAAGGATTGCTGCATAATGTCACAGGGTAAACTTTTTTTTTTCCTTATTGTCCAAAAGGGGCTGGATCATTATTTTAATCAAATTGTTGCTGTTCTCAGTTAAGCTAGTTTTGTGACAATTGCAGCCATTTAAGTGAGCAGTCTGAAAGCCTAAAGCTTTCTCCAGGTGTTACTGCTTTGCTCTGTGTCACTGCCGGTAGAGGGAGAATGAAAAGTCAAACAGAAGTGCGCATTTCTTCCCAGCTGGTGTTCCAACATCATTCCATGAAACAACTGCCACTCAGATCCACACTGTCTTTAGCAGAAAGGTGCAAGCAAGCTCTGCCCATGTTCTCAGTTATCCAAAAGCTGTCTTAGCACAGTGTTTTGTCCAAGCTAATTCATCCTGCCTCTCAGCAGGATGTATAGCTCAGGCTTTGCACTATCAAGAAATTTATAATTATTGCTTGTCTCAGAGCATTGGCAGAAGTAGTTCCTGTCTGCCTGCGAAATACCATGTAAACAATCCCTTAGCCTGAGTAGCCCTAAGTGCAGTCAGTGATCTTGTGTTACCGGGCAAAACTCTTGCTTGACTGCAATGACGGGCTTGTTTTTTGAAAGCTGGGACCTGTTTTGTGGAGACTAAAAAATGTCCCACTTCCTCAGAGGAAAATGTTGGTACTAAGTTATAAAAGTCTTGCTTGAAAATATTTTATGAGAAGACCTCTTTTTTTTTTTTTTCTTTTTAATTTGCTTTCTTTTTTATAAGCTGTCTATAACCTCTTATGTCCCTGCCCTAATTTATTTGAAAGGTCTTTTTGAGTCCGGAGTGGCAGAAGCTCCAACCCAGCATTCCCAAAGGAGCCCTTCCCTGAGAACCAGTGCTTTGGTTCCTTTCAGGCGCCAAAGCTTCTTTGATCGAGTGAATCAATCACTAGAGAAAGACAGCCTGACCATCAAATCAGCTCTACGTGTACAGAGACCACACAGTACTTCCAATGTGCAGGCTAGGAGATCCACTAATCTCCTAAATCTTCTAAAAGACAAAAGCATTACAGTAAGTGTTTGGTCCAAACCAGAGTTAGTTATAATGTCAAGCGATTTTTTAATGTCGTGTGAGAATATACTCTCCTTTGATCTCTTTCTCAGAGGTTTTTACTGCAACAAAAATTATGCCTATGTAGAATAATGGCTATGCATAAATAGAAATGTAAGGTTTCCACTTGGGAATCAGTGTTGTACAGGAACAAGGCACTTCTGGTATTTTTACTCAGCACTTTTGATGGAGTTTTTTATTTCAGATCTAATATTTTCTAAATAATCCTCTCAGCTAGCCCTACCAGATAGCAAAAAAAAAAAAAAAAAAAATTATTCCTCTTTCACAGATACTGAAGGTAAAAAAGAGAAAGTCTAGGTAGTCACCTGAATCCCATTGCAGAGAGTGCACTTCAGGGATGGGATGGAACTTCAGGTCTCCTAATTCTTAAGCCAGTCCTTTGCCTGCTGGAAAACACCATTTGTTCACCTTCCACCTATAAAACACCTTCAGTTCTTTCTTTGATCTCTCCCAGTGTATTTCATTAAACACAAATCACCCACAAGGTCCATTTTTTTCAAAGAATAGCAATACACTGGAGAACAAAGGTGTTTACTGCCCCTAGGAAGCCATACAAATCAATGTGTTGAGACACATCAGTCAAAATGCTACATGAGACCGGCAGGGACATTATTTGAAGGTCCTGTAGTGTTTTCCAGCTTGTGGTATTAGAGCTGTCCTCAGGAAAGGACCGGAAGGAGACATTCTGGTTGCAGAGGAACAGCTAACAGCAGGAATGTGCTAATTGCAGCTGGAAATAGGAGAAGGGAGAGTTCATTTGAGTGGAAAATATTTTGTGGAAGCTCTGTTCCAGCCCCAGACACCTCTGGCAATGTAAACTGGAATGCATGTCTTAAGTTTTGGTGATGTTTCCTTGCTCCTTCCCTCATACAGGGCACTGTAAGGAGTACAAAAGAAAGAAATATTTCACTATGGCTGTGCAAAGAAGCCTTGTAGGTGCTCCTTCATCTCTTTACACAGCACAGTGCACTTAAAAATGCAGATTAAGAACAGTGCCCAGCATTGAAATGCAGCTACTACTGAGGAAAACACAAAGACTGCTCGATCATGGGTAGAAACCTCAGACAACAGGAAGTGAAGAGTTAGTACACCTGCACAGAACTCCAGGAAAATTTTGTGTTTGACCAGAGGGAGGCAGATATTTCTCTTTCTAATAAAATCTAGTAAGAAATCTGTAGTACTATTTGTGGTCAGAACCTGTACTTTCCATCCAATCCAGAAGCTGACACAAAGATTAGGCAGTTTTAAGCACTGGCTCAACACCAGAACAACAAGAACAGAACGGCCTACTGTTCTTCTATGAAGAACCCTTAAAATTGGATTTTCAGGCACCCCTTTGTTGGTTAAGCCTAGTCTTTTGTACAGGTTTTAGCATCCTACTCAGCGTTTTCATGGATGGGAAGTGACACTATAGTATTCATGAGCCAGTGTGGCTTCCAGAGCTCAGGAGTGACATTAAAAGGCTAAGCTGTTCTGGATTTGTAGGTTTACAGTTTGCATTAGAAAAATATACTGATGAGATTAAGGGTTCAGTTTGGTTTTTTTCTCTTAGAAATCAATCCTTAATGGTGCATCTCAAGAGAGATGGAAAGAGGTGGACTTCAACAGAGCTAAGATTGAGCACAAAAGGCGGCAAGAGGAACAGAGGCAGCTGAAGAGGGAGCAACAGCAAGAGGCAGATGGCATCCGACACCAGCTGCGCCGGGACAACCAGAGGTGATGTCCACAACCTAACTGGTTTTTGTAGTAAATGTCAGAAGATTGGTAGTGTCTACTCCCTAGTGCTCTCATTCAGCCTCTGAACATCACACATCGTGCCTCATGCTTGTCTCTGCAGAGTGGTCATGGTGGTTTACTAATGGGAATAAAATTGATGCTTGGGGTATGGGCAAGTGGGTATACATGGACCTGTAGCTTTTAGCATTACCTCCAAGGGCAAATTCCCTTCAGTCTTTCCTCAGACCCAAAGTCCTTTTGCCTCCCAGATCCCTGTTCCCTACCTCTGGTCCTACAGTCCACTTAAGCTTAGCAGGTCCTTGCCCCCATGATCTACCTTCTTCCATCTCTTCTGTTGCTCCTGTGGCTCCACCATCAATACACATAGCCACCCAGTTTTCCAGATTAGTCCTACAGCCCTGCCCACATGATTAATTTCTTTGGTTCCTGGTCTTCAGGGCCACAGCTGCATTGGGTTATGTAGTTAGGTGAACAGATGACTGCAATTCACTGAGATCAGGCACCAACCCATGTTGGGGGTTTTGCCACCTCTGTGTAGGACACAAGTTTAACCCTTGTAACCTAACAAAGAGTCCTGGGATATTAACTGAGCACAGACTGCCAGAATATCTGCTTTGTGTCTTATGCACCATCTTTTTCTTTTATTGCTCTTTCTTTCTGAGAAATTTGAGAAATTTTGTTTTGGAAACAGGCAGCGGTTGCGTCAGAGAACATTGCAAGGGCTGGAGAAACAGCTGGAGAACAAAGACAGAGCTTTGCAGCACATGGCACTGCTCCAGGCTGCTGGGGCAGAGAGGAGCAGGAAGGAATCCTTCTTGTCAGAGGAGGAGAAGAGGAAAGCAAGTGAGAGGCTGCAGTTCTTAAAGACACAGCGTTTGCAGAGAGAGGAGTTGCAGGCAGAACGCAATGAAAGGAGCTTTGAACAAGAGAAAGAACGGCTGGTAAGGGCAATTCCAGAAATGTTTCTCCTGTACTACCATGTTTCCAGCAGTGACACCATCCAGAGTATTTGTCTTTCACCTGTTTTATATCCAATATAATTATATCACTTAGAGATAAATAAATGAAGAGTAACATTTTTTAACATGTATAAAGATGAAAGATGGGAAGTAAAATTCTCCATCTCTGTGGCAAGAGTCTTTCTGCGTGCAAAGAATAAATTTCCATAGATTATACCCTTTTCTGACTTCTGCCAGTGATAATTGTGGCTGGAAAACTGTAAATGTCTTTATTTTTATGTAGGATTCCCTCAAGAGCAGAATGCAGTCACGGCAGGAAATGCTGGAACAAGAATCACAGGAGCAGGACAGGAAACAAAAAAAGGACAAGGCTGCCAAAGTGAGAGTGTTCCAGAGCAGAGACCGTTCATGCCGGAAGATGGAAAAAGAAGGCCAAAAACTCTGTGACCTCCAGCAGTACCTCAGAGAACAGAATCTTTTGATGCTCCGGGCATCACTGCTAGCGTAAGGAAGCTGCAGCGTGGGTAAGCAGGCCCTTGAGCAGTTCACAGGTCTGCTCTGTATCTTGTAGGTGTGAGTCCATGCTGGAGCTTGGGTGCTTGAGTGCAGTTGTGACGATTGGAATTACGATTCCTGGAGAAGTCTTTAATGTCCTTTTCATTGCAGCCAGAGTGCATTTTCACTGCTCTGTCCTTTACATGCCTTTCTTTCTGGGGTTATTATTCTAGTCCACCTCTGCCAAACTGTTCTGTGACCCTACTGACAGACCCAGCTCCGCAACCAAGAGCTATCTTGGTATTTAATACGAAACACAGCCACAGCTCTGAGTTTCTGCCTCAAAGGCATCCGAAGGGGGCCAGCTCTTTCCACAGGACTCCAAGGAGTCAGCAGCCATAGTGCTGAGTGTTGTAGTCTGAGGCTGGTGAAAGTGTCACGGGGCAATCCAGAGTGGAGCACCAGAGGACCTGGGAGATAACAAAAGTCATTCAAGGGCACAAGATCTAGAGCCTGGCAGAGGGGCATCAGGTTGTAGCTGCTTTGAAGGTGCCAGTGACAGAGAAAGGAATTAGTTAAGTGAGGGCATGGGTCATACAATAGAGCAGGAGGTGAAGAACGAGAATGAAGGCCAGGAGAAATGCCCTGGGAACGAGTCCCTCAAGTAAAGTGGTGCAAGCGCAGGCACAAGTCATGTCCTGTTAATACAAGCCTGCAGGGAAATTAAATACAGGCCTGAAAAGGCTTCTGCTGCTGAATTCCAGGAACTTTCTGCCCTGCTGTGTTTCTTCCAGAGCAATGCCAGAAAAGCACTTTTTTTTTTTAAGGTCAAGGACCACATAAAATAGGAAGTGTAGCTGTGCAATGCTGTTAATATGACTTACCTTGCTATATTAATGTTATATGAAATATGGGGAAGGAGAGCTGGACACCAGCTGGATGTTAAAAAAACCCAAACCTGCAGCAATGAAAATGTACATGCTAAAATACAATGTATATTATCTGCTGAAGTTTCCGTTATTAAAAACTGACTCTTGCAAGTGTCCCATTGCACAAGTTGCAGAGCTCCATAGGAAAGTAGGCCCCATCCATGACACAGTTGTGCTACTTCCAGCCAAAACTGCTGCAGGGGCAGGATAGAGATCCACTGACAGGAGCAGTGCTTCAGAAAACCTTTCAGCTTGGGCCTCAGGTTAAGTGTAGATCTTCTGCTGTGAGGGTGTATGTACTGCTTGGAATACACAGGCCACTTGCCTAGAGGAAGAATGACTTGTAGAAGCCCAAAATGCAAAAAGGAAGATGTTTCTTTGGTGAACCTATATATAACGTGAAGGCTCTACAGTTTGTTTGTTTGTTTAAATCATGTGCTAGTTAAGACAACGGTGTACCTAGTTACGAGTTCAAGTCTAACTAGACTTGCAGAAACAAGCCTAAAACTTAAAAGATGTTAAACTCTACTGCTGCTTTCATCCTTAAGCATTTGGAAATGGAATACATAATGATTAAAGGAAAGTACATGAAATACATTGAGCGGAATCTAAACTTATTTTTCAGACTTCATTTATGTATCATTAATCATTATTTTATAATCACCATAAAATAGCACATTGTCTGCTTATGTACTTTCTCTTCATTGCTTAACCATCTGAAACCAAACCACTGCAGACACCCTGTGCTGCTGCCATTTCACATACAGTATATCTGGGAATATATTTAATATTACAGTATTTCCAAATATTGATAGACTGTTTCTCACTACTTAAAAACAGCCATAAAATCATTTTAATACTACTATTAAAATAACTGACGGTAAAAGCCATGCATGATCTAAAGCATTTGCTGGCTTTATTTAATTTTAAACATTCACAATGTATTTTCCATCCATTAGGAAAATGCTTGGACTCTTTGTTTTACAAACTACTGGAAACAAAACCCAAGCATTTGCATATTAGTTAAGGTTTTGAGTTGACGAGAGTGAGACTAGGTGGTAGGAAGGAAACACGCAGAGAAAAAAAAAAGATAACTTTTTTTAAGGTTCAAAAAAACCCAAAGATAAACTAGTACAAATATTCTCAAAAGTTGTTTTTATTATGGATTTAGCTTTTCTGCCTAGGCAAATATTTTCTTTTGCTGTTTGTAATCCAAACTCCTGTAGTATTGTGCTAGAGTATGGAAGTTTGAAAAATCAGGTTGACTCGTCTGTTTTTATCACCCAAAATGACTAAGAACAGACCATTCCACGCAGGATCTTGGGACACTTCTACAATAAAAGCAGAAGTTAAAAGTAGAAAAGACAAGAAGATTTATTGGCTTTTTTCAGCATGAATTAGTTGCTTAAGTGGTGTTAGAACATCATTTCTCATACCACAGTGACAGGTAAGTCAGTAAATTAACTTTAAATATTTACCCTGATATATTTCAAAACAGACTTGATCAATGAACATCTTTTAAAAGACTTTTAGACAAGTAAGACTGTTTTTCTCATCAGGCTGCAATGATCTTGTGCACCTAAACTACATGATATGTCAGTTTAAAAGCCGCCAGAGCACGTTAGCTCTTAGAACAGTGTAATGAGTCAGAATTCTCCAACTGTGCAAAGTCTTCCTGGTTTCTGGAACAAACCTCCTAATCATCCCATGCCTGGTGCTTGGCTGAAATGACTGAAGGCAACATTCATGGAGAGTAACCACTGCATGGAACTTGCCTGAGATACATGTGACTTCCCACCTTCAGCTTGTCAGCTCGCAGATGGCATAGGTAACCCTGCACAGCGAGAGGGCAGCAGCCACAAGAGTCTATTCAAGGATGGAAGCTGCAGTTTTAATGAGCAGTGGTTTAGCTGCCTCTAGGATGTCCAGTTCGGGGTCCAGTGAACGACCAAGACCTTCCAGAACCATGATGGCAAAGATGATGGAAGCAAAATTGCTCTCGAGCTTCACCTAGAACAACAAGTGACTGAATCAACTCAATGGACCTCTTTTTTTTTTTTTTTTTGAGCCCATTCCAGAGAGGTACCAGCTCTAGCTAAGCTGAGAGGGAAGGGAAGAAGCTGGGGAGAGCATATACACATCTGAAACCATACTGCAACTCCATCACTTGAGTTTCAGAACACACTGAAATCCAGCAGCAGACCCAGAAATAAGGCAACAGTTTCAGGGTAAGTGCCCCAAGGGAACCCAAGAGTTTGTTGTTTTTCAGTTCCAAGATGGGGAATGGGATTTATTTTTTTTCCTTCCATATTGGAATAGCAGGAGCTTAGAAGTGCTCACTATTGCTAGTGTAGTTTTAAGTTGCAATAGTATCCAATGTCCTTGAACGCATGCACTTGTGTAAGGGGGAACACACTTTCTAAATGGCCACGAAAGACCCCCACAGATCACAGAGGAAATGATCCCCTGTTCTGCATGTGAAGAAACTACTCCCCAGTTCCCAACCAGGCACGAGGATTGTTTCAAGGCATACCAGGGCATTAAGAATTCATGAAGTTGGGAGGACTTGCTTTGTAAGGGCCTAAATTACATTTCATGTTATTAGAAGCCCGTTTAATGAGGCTTAATGAGAAAAACCTCTAGCTAAGGAATGTTTAGGGGGACCCTTTGCAGGCTGGGCAGCCCGGTGGCTGACAACTTTCTCATCTCCTTTAGTTCAGGCCACCACAGATCTGTTGATTTCCAAAGTTGTTTGCAACAGTGGAAAGTTGTCCCCCAAAATACTATCAGTTATAAGAAGGAATCTCTGTTCTGTGAGCAACTCCTCATTTTTGAGGACTCTGACAAAGCAGTAAAGTGGCCTAGTGCTGTTACATAGCCATGTATTAAGAAAGAGGTCCAGGGACAAAAGCATGCAATGAGACACAAGGGGAACACAGATTTCATTTTCTGCTTCTAAGGGATTATAAAAAAAAAAGATAGAGAAAAAACTATGTGTTACAGCAACATTCATTTTAGTAAATAAATAAAAATTCCTTTTAGTAAAGAATATGAACCATTAAATGGAGTATTAAGACAAAACTCAACAAAACAGAAATTAGTCTTGGTAGGGTGCGTATCAAGGCCTGAGAAACAGTATGCTTGCAGCACCTGGATACATTCCTGCAGTCCCCTCCTAGCAGCTCATTTCAGAAGTCAGTGTCCCCCTCCTTGTCAGCCCTCCATGTCCCCCGGTAGTTCTCCCTCCCAAAATGAACTTCCAGCTACTGAAGGCAGACAGTGACAGGACCTCACCTTATGGGTCATCAATAGTTTAAAGACATTCGAGAGGAGATTTGCCACCTGAAGCTGGAATACAAAAGAAGTTAACAACTGATCAAAAAAACTGTGGTCAAGAAGACTGAGCCATGTGAGCGACAGGCAGGATTCTTCTCAGCGTTTGTTAGCATTTGGTTCTGGTGGTGGGACAAGATTATTGGGCTGAAAACAGCCAACATCAAGGTATGGTCCCCCCAACTCTATCCAGGATAAGGAGTTCAGCTGTGACCCATGGTTCTGCTTCCCTGCCAGCCCAGGAAGACTGAGAATGTCTGACCTTACAGCAGTACACAACATGCACTAATTTGCTCAATAGCACCATACTACACCCTCTGAAGTGCCAGGCTGGCCTTGGCTAACAGGATGCAAGTTGTAACATCAGGTTCAGCAACTCCTCACAACAAGAAACTCCCCAAAAAGCCCCACAACCAAACACATGGTTTCTTAATTGGAAGGAAATGTGAAAGGATTTTATGGACTTTTGCTGCACCTGAGAGACTAAAAGTGCCCATTACTGGCTGGTGGTGTGGATGAGATCAGAGCTGGCCTTTCCACATGGATCATTCTGAAAGCCAGTTTGCACTGAATTACAGGCAAGTGAGGGTGGGACATTGTTTGAGCACTTGCCTTTCCTAGGGCAATGGTGTTCCCCCGGACCTTGGTCACAAGTTCCGCCATCTCAGCTTTGAATCGCTCGATGTCCTGGCACTGGTTAGCACGGGCGTGATGAAGGATCAGTTCTGCCACTCTCTCCCCCTGTGAAACAAGTTGAAAAGGAGAATCAGAACTTGATCTCTGGTGGCAGCAGGCCTACAGGGAGCTGTACATCATTGTCCCTGGAAGGCCTCTGCTGCTCCTCCTCACTGGAGAAGGCATACTGTAGGGAGAACTCCCAGGGCCACGTTTTCCCGTTCCAGTAATGGAGACCCAACAAATGAACAGAAGCAGGTGCAGAAAGAGCAGAACTGGTCCAAAAGTCTTAGCTGGTATTTGGCAAAACCCTGCTTATTTTTCTTGCAGGCCTTGTAGGGTAGAGCACAACAAAGACATCTCTCAGAGAGGAGAAGTTTCAGGGGGAAAAATAAAACCCACAGGACTGGCATGTAACCTCCCTTAAGGGCTAAGTCCAACCTTCCATTTGCAAGCTGCAGGGGAAGAGAAAGATGATTGATTCTACACTACAAGATACTTGGTGAGAATTGGGAGGGGTGCCATACCCAAGCTTCACTTGTGAAAGCCTTTATAGCTTTTCTTGGAAGACACGTCTGACAGCAGTGTACAGAAACAGAGGCCACAGGTTTGGCAATAAGACTTGCTGTGTAAGTTTTTCACCTGTAGATCATGGTGATGATCTTCACCCAGCCTGAGCCATGAAGGACTTGCAATCAAATGTTTATCCTTCTTGCTTGGTAGCTGAGAAGTAAGTTTGGCAGCACAGGACGGGCACCTGAATACAAAGTTTAGCACTGACTTCTCAGTATGCTCTGCAGATTAAACTAACCAAGTTAAAATGTATCCCTCCTGAGATATGCTCAGGAGGTGAGCCATCCAACCCACAGCTGAGAAACAGCAACATGCAAGTATGAGCGCAGATACTTGTTCTTGAAATGAACAGGAGACATCAGCACTGGATTCTTCAGTCCATCTGAGAGTGTGTTTTAAGTAAGTGGGAAGGAGGATAGAGTAGTTCCCCTTATACAGAGGAACCTGGCAGAGGTCAGACCCACCCCAACCCATTTTGCTTCCTCTTCTCTGCAGACACTGACACAACAGCAAAATAGAGGATGGCATACGGGCTTTCCAGCAGCAAGGCTGCAGAAGGGAACACGTGTGGAAGACCAAGATGTTAATGCATTCCCTCCTCTTCTGTAGCAAAACCTGGCAGATTCTGCAACAGTGTCAAACACAGGTGGCTCCCAGGTAGTCCTAAATTCCATCAGAAGAACTTCTAACCAGGGATTGGCAGCCACTGCTTCCCATTTAACACCTTCTGTTTCTTGGGCCACTGAAATCACTCCACTCCGGCAGCCTCTTTGCTGTAGCTGAACATCTTATCCCTGAACATCCAGACACCAGCTGTGTCTGGTACAGCTTCCACGCTAGCAAGTCCCCTCTCCCCAGTTAGGGAGGGTTGTAAGGGGAAATAGAGAAAAAACCATCACTTTGGCCATCAGACTCTCCAGCTGCCTCTCTTCCCCACCCTTAGCTCCCCAGCCCCATGACAGAGGCCTCACCTGCCCCTGGACCACAGCTGTGAAAACCGCCCGGAAGTTCTGCATGTCAGCTCTCTGCAGCTCTGCCACGATCCCTGCGTCCAGCAGCACCAGGCAGAGCCGCCTGAGGGGTGGCTGCACTTCCACCACAAGCGTGTCACACAGGTCCACGATGGCTGTCTGCTCCTTGCAGCTGGTGCTGATGTGGGCTGTGCCTTGAACCAGGATGTTCCCAGGGTGTAGATCAGCATGGACAAAGTTGTCAACAAAGACCTAGAGGACACGCAAGTCTTAGAGCAGCTCGTTCCAAGCAAATCTGCCGACACCAAAACCCCAAGGCAAACAGCAGAGGTTTGTTACTGGTCTGTTTGCTGTCATTACTAATGTGCATCACCCTAGGCAGCAACACAGCAAATAGCTTCTGCTGGAGACCAGCTGTGCTGAAGTGGCATGGGTGCTACTCACTCTAGCCAGCAGAGTGAAGCAGAGTCAGCAGAGCTGTGTGAAGCAATCCCATGTTTCATAGAGTTCATTTAAGACAACCTGAAGTCCCCACATGGAACAGTAGTACTCTCTGGCAATTAACCCTAAACTGGGGGCGCACTGGTGGGCCCTGGTAAAGAGTAATGCAGTAAGAACAAGTCATATGAGGAGAGGCTGAGGGAACTAGGTATGTTTAGTTTGGAGGAGGCTGAGGGGAGATCTCATTGCCCTCTACAACTACCTGAAAGGAGGTTTTAGAGAAGTGGGTGTTGGCCTCTTCTCCCAAGTGAATAATGACAGGACCAGAGGAAATGGTATGAAGTTGCAGCAGGGGAGGTTTAGATTAGATATTAGAATGAATTACTTTACTGAGAGGGTGATCAGGACTGGAACAGCCTGCCCAGGGAGGTGGTGGAGTTGCCATCCCTGGAGGTATTTAAGAAACGCGTAGACGTGGTACTTCAGGGCATGCTCTAGTGCCCGAGATTGTTGGGTTGGGTGTTTTGGTTGGTGTTGTGTTGGTGGTGTGGTTTTTTTGTTTGTTTGTTTTTGTTGTTGTTTTGGGGTTTTTTTTGTGTATGGTTGGACTCAAAGGTCCCTTCCAACCATGAAGATTCTGTGAAGAATAGGCCATTTGCCATTCAGTACCATGGGTTATAGTAATGGCTTAGGTTTATCTAGGCTGGGACATCAACCCACATTACAACTATATTGAAAAGCAAGGAAAACAAGTTAAGAGAAAAGGAAACAATTGTATGTAGCACTTCTCTGCCTCTGCTAGGAGTTAGCAACAGAAAGGACCAGCAAGAGGGCAAGCACAGGACAGTATTTCCCCACTAACCCTTCTGGCCACCTGGGACTGCAGGACTTCCTGCCCCAAGGAGGTTACTTTGTATTTCATGGATTTCTCCTACAAATTTGTGCAATTGCCACATAAAAAAATTAGAGCTGTGTGGAAAAAAAAAGGGATTTTTAGGCATTGCCTGAAAAAATTACCCGATATTTTTATGTTCTCTTTTGAGAAACCAAACACAGTAGATCCATATTTGCACTCATGCACTCATGACTGCATATATCTTTGTCATAAGCTACTCATTTCTCTGCTTTCCAGAGTTAAGAGTCTAAACTATTTCACCATTCTGGTATGGGTATGGAAGCTATTCCACACCAGTAATCATCCCGGCTACCTTCCTTTGCACCTCTTCTAGTTCTGTTACAGCCTTTGAAACAGAGGGTCCTAGACAGCGAGGGACTAGAACTGCACAGAGTACCAAAGAAACAGGTATTGGTTTTACTTACAGCCATAATGTTGTTTCTTTGCTCTTTAATTCTTTTCTACTCCTAAAATTTGGGCTTTTTGCTTTGCTCCTAACCATTGAATCCAATGTTAGCATAAAACTACTCTAGTTCCACCATTGTTTTTCTGAGTGGTAGAAGGTATTTCAGAGTCTGTCATATTACACGGAGTCAAAACTGCAGGCCTTGCCACCACCCTAACATGGTGTTGCAGTTATCAACTGAATTGCATCTAACACTTACTGCCCACGCACTCATTACTGTGAGGTTCTTTTGCAACTCTTCCCTGCTAGTTCTCACAGCTCCTCACAAGCCAGTTGTGTCACTTCTCAACACTCTTTTCCAGATAATTTGTGATCATTGCACCCACAAAAGAACTAGATGCCCAGAAGCTGATTCATTAAGCTGAATCTGGCCAGGTTTGTTTTCTTTACTCTGTATTTAATTCTTCCTTTAAAAAAAAAGCAGTTTTGGAGGAGAGGTCAATAAATGAAGAAACTAGCTAGCTGCATTCCCTATGAGTCACATCCACAGTCTCTGCAGAGGGCATGATATTTGCTAATTACATTGCACTTTATAGCACTTGAGCAATATGTGAATATTCACTAAATGGATTAGTAGGTTTCTGAAGCAATACACTGATCAATTTGCATGGGAGGACCCTACTTTGTGTAAACAGATCACCCTTCTGCAGTGGAAGAGGCTCCATGTCAGAGTCTATAGCAGTGGTGTATCTAGCCAGGCTTTACTCAGGCCTTGTGTTACGTTGCACGTGAAGTACAGACCCTCCCTCTGCCAGCTGAGGAGCTGCACAGTGGCCTAGCAGCCCAAGTCCTGGGTTACTGCAGATACCTGGCATCCACAGGCTGGTTCCAAAAGGCACAGCTGTATCTTTGAGTCCATGGGGAGTAGGGTAGGAGACATGGGAAGCAAACAGGTTCTCTCTTTAGCCATATTGTCTTATTACCCCAACTGAATAGCTTCTGCAGGAAAACCACCTTCACTTCCAGCCTCAGCCAAGTGCCTACCATTTTTAGCAGCATGTCCATGCCCATCTTTGCAAGTCTCTGCCTCAGCTCTGTAGCAATCTCTGCATGCAGGTAGTGCGAAATAGGCTCACTCTCCTGAAATAAAGATGGAGCTGGAGTCAAACACAGGTACTGAGAGCTCAGGGAAGGCAATGAGAATACCCTAGAAAGGACCTGCTCAGTAGAGACTGTATCTAATGTGATGGAGAACATAAGAGAAACAAGGGTTTTTCCTTTGGAAGGAGGGTGTGATATAGCCTCTGGTAGAAATACTCTTGCCAGGATCACATGCACAAAAAATAAGGCTGAGAGTAGCTTTGGTCTGCAACTCAAACATCCACAAGGGAAGTGAGGCATCAGAAAGTGTCCGTTTGCTAAGCTCCTTGCTTTGACCCAACACAGAGGAGAGTTGAAGCGTGGTGTTGGTTTGCAAAGCACAGGCAAGCACATGGTGGACGGACACACTGCTGGTCTGCTTGGTTTCAGGCCAAGCGTTCGTTTCTATATGGAGTTGCCTGCCACCTGTCTTCTGGGATGCACTGCTTACAAACGAAGAGAGTGGAAGAGACACTGAGGAAGGACACCGACCTCTTTAAGCAATTAAGAGAAAAGCATCTTCCTGCCTCTGGTCACTCCTCAAAAAAACCACCTCCTTGGCATGTTCTCTTAAGGGTCTTCTCACTGCTACCATCACTCCCAGACCCTGCAATTCTTACCTCAAATGTTTCCACTAGAACATCTGTCGTTACCAAAGGCCGAAGGGGAGTTGGAAACTTTACAAAATCGACATCTAGGAAATTTTGTCGGAAGCGTTCCAGATTTCTGGCTTCGTAGCGCAAGTCAATCTCAAGGGAGAAAAAGAAAAAGCATGTTGGAAATTAGATTCAATTAGAATTAGATCTTCAGGATCCTGTAAGAGGATATGACTGTATGGTACAATACTTGATACCAACAAAACTAGTCAGCCAAAATGAAAACAAAATGGTGGTGTTTCTTATATGCTTATAGCTTTCCTGATGGAAGAGTAGAACAGTCTAGGCAATGGATGGTCCACAACCCAGCACGTTCAAAACATGGCTGACTCTTACTATAGGCACGGTGTCTCAAAGAAGACCAGGACTGCATTATTTTCAAGGGTAAGACAGATGCTGAAGCAAAGCTTACTGTCCAAATAGCAAGGCAGGCAGACAGGGTAGAAGAACTGCAGCCCCAGCCTCACTTTGCAGATAGGCAGCCATAGCAGGAAAAATCTTAATGTAACATGTACAAAATAATCCACCATGCAAAGTCCTGACCCTAGCTCTTCAGTGATCCAGTGCCTTGACACAAGGGCATCTCTCCTGCCCACTGTGCTGCTCAAGGAGGCAGGACAACCTTGCCTCACATCCCTCATCGGGCAATGGGAAATATCCCAGGAATACTTCTTGTTCTTTCAAAGAGACATGAAAAGAAATTGCAACAAGCCTATCAGATGCTCTCCTTATACTTGGTCTTCAGCACATCCGCCCAAAGCCTTGCCAGACGAAACTGGTACTAATGACCTCAAGTCACATCTGAATACAGTCAACAGTTTACAACATGGATTTACTGTGTAGATTTTTTTTTTTTCTTACAATAGTAGAAAATAAAGGGCTTTCAAAGAGCTTGTAACAGACTTCAGACTCTGCAATCTAGACACAAAAATGAAATGCACAGATAATGGTTCGTTTTAATAGAAACATAAGCCTAATTAAGCCTGTAGTGGAATCTTCGCAAGTTTGGTAGTAAGGACATCTCAGAACAATGTCTTTAGAAGACAGTGAATCAGGACATGTTTTCAGATCAATTTACAAAGCTTAACTTCACCAATACTATGAGTCTGATGATAATACAATATAGAATGTATTATTAACTTATGTGAAAGTATATTAGTTATGCCAAAATATATACCTCAGTGCTAACAAACATGACCAGCGAGTACAGATTGCAAACATATGTGTAGGATTAAAGAGAAAAAACACATGCCTGAGGACTTGTTTGGAGAGATTCTTTTCTAAGGAGAGATCTCTCACCAGTGGTCGTCTTTCACAATGCTGCAAAAAGGACTGCAACTATGGCTAGCTAGCTGTTCAGGCTGTTCACTAGAAAACGAACTCAAAGTCTAGAAGAGATTTTTAAATCTAATAAATATCTACATTGTTAAATTTTTTAATCACTTTGCTTTTTTACTGTGTGAGCATATAAGCTTTCCTACAGTACATTATGTGACTGATTAGAATAAAGAACAAGTAAGCCTTCATCTAACCCTTTAAAAAGTAGCAGTATGAACAGAGTTAGAGCCAGCCAGTAGCAAAACAAAGGGCAGGTTTTTTTCAGTACATGGGGAGCATGGCATGGCACGCACCTGCTGAATCATAAGCTTCTCAAACTCATCCACAATCTCTGTCAAACTGAGCCACTTGAATCCAGGGAGAAGTCCAATGATGTGGCTACCCATCTTCATGAGAAAGAGATCCATCTGGACTTGGTGGACTAGCCCAGGGTGCAGAACCTGTGTAAGAACGAACAGGGGCAAGATCAACTCTCCAGACGTTGTAAAAAGGACGGTCCATTTCAATCAGCTAAAGTGATGTATTCCAAATAGACAGAAACCAGCCTGTAAAACTGGGAGCCATCAAGGCTTCCCCAGCTAGTCCACAGAAAAATTCACATTTTGCCATGGAATAAGCTGTAAAGAAATACATTATAATCTTCAAATGGAATAGATCTGTGCTGGAGCCTACAGTCTCACCCAGTGCCATTTTCCATTGCTTTTGCACTCCCACCCTCTTTCTGCCATGCAGTACTGACTAGTATTTGGAACAGCTCAAACGTAAGATTTCTTTAAATAAACTTTGCTGGAAAGAACTTATCCATTCCAGATTTCTTCATTTGAGGAGAGAAGGGGTTTCATTTTCTGGAAGGTGAAACCAAACTTAATGCTCATTATTTAAATAAAAACTGGGCCTTTGCAGGCATTTCTGGTATCCGCGTGCCACATCAAAGGTGCCATAGGCAGTAAGTGTACTCAGGCTCTCTGGGCTGGGAAGAGCTGTGACCACCACAAGCCTGGATTGCAGCTGGCTGGAACCAAAGCACTGAGAAAAGACACAGAGGGAGGTAAACATCACTTCTCTTACTCTACCTGGCCCACACCAGCTACTCATCTCTTTGGGAATCAAAATCTGGTTGGCCTTGTCCAGCACCCTCCATTTTCATACATCTACTGGCCAGATGCATGACTTACTTTAATGGCTACAGGTGTGAGATGTCTGGCTGATGAAGGATTTGCATTCAGGAGTGGTTTGGCCATCTGCTCCATAAGGGGTGTCCCACTCAAAGGGCTTCCCCAGGAACAGTCTGCTGGGCTCAGCTCCTCCCTGCTCCTCTCATCCCACATCTTCTTGCTCTTCCTCTTCCTCAGCCACCTGAGGAGGCCTCTAAAGCCTGACACTTCCCATGCTTCAAAAGCAGACTGTAACTCCGAGCGTTGCACTAGCTCCTTGGCCTCGGAGCCAGTGATAGCTGTGAGGTCAGCATAGGCTTTATACACCTGGGCAACGCAGCCCGAGCCAACCGGCTCCTGGCTTTGGAACTTGAGGATCCTTGTCCAGTTCTCACCGAAGGCCTTCCTCAGGAGTTCATCAGTGTGGCCCCATGGGTGCGGGCTCACCTCAACGTGCAGCTTAGAAAACTCATCACAGAAGGCCTCAGAGAAAAGGTCCCTCCGGGTGCTGGCCCACTGGCCCAGCTTGACGCAGGTGGGGCCAGCGGCCTCGGCCGCCCTCCGCAGCAGCCGCAACCACAAGGCTTCCAGGCCAGGCCATAGCCGGCTCAGCGGGTAGAGCAGCAGCAGGGGACCGAAGCGCAGCAGCAACCCGCAGGCCCGCAGACCCAACCGGAACACCAGACCCAAACGCCGGAGCAGCCCCCGGGGCGGCCGCTCTAAGCCGCGCTCCCCTACCCACACCGGCCCCCGCTGTCCCGGCCTCTCCTTCCAACCGGTCCCAGCGGGCACCGCCAAGGCCACCGCGACCCAGCGTCCGGTACGCAGCCCGCCACGCCCCGTGACCGCCCAACCGGCCAGCACACCCCTCGCCCCGGCGGCCCGCCCGAGGAGGGGACGCGGGAGCGGCAACAACCGCACGGCGCCGCCCGCAACCATCTCCCGCCCGCCGCCGTTAACGGCCTCTAACGGCCGCCCGGGGAGGGGGGGGGGAGGAGGCGGGCGGAACCAGCCAATCAGCGTCGGCGAACCATGGCGGCCCGCCCCTTAAAGGCGCAGGAGCGGGAGCCTGGAAGGAAGGTGAGGTGATTCTTTCCGCCTCAAGGATGGCACCTGGGTGCTGTGAGGGCAAGCCCTTGGCCGAGTGGTAGCCTCCTGAGGAGGAGCGTCCCCTCAGGTTTGGGCCATGTTGGAGGAGGATGAGAGGCACCTTCCCTCTTGTCACTGGGTACCTGTGGCCCTGTGGGAGCCCAGTGACAAGAAGGAAGGGACCCACGCTTGGGTGGGGGCCTTTGCGTCTTGGTCCATTTTGACAGTTGTCGTGGTTTCGGCCGAATTTACCAAAACCAGACCGACAGATGGCCCTTCCCCCCCCTTCTCCCCCCCAAAAAGAGGAGAGAAGAGGAGAAAGAGATAAGGAGATTCAGAAGTTTAGGATGAACTAAACTACTTTAATGAAGAAATAATATCAAAATAAAAATAAAGAAGAAAATAATGAAATAGATACAATATATACAAAACCTTATCAAGCTCCCAGGATGACAGTCACATCACGGGCAGGCACTGGGGAAGTCCCAGACTGGACTCAGCGACGGATGGGAACTGGATTCCAGCTCTGGAGTCAGGAACACACGGATCGGGATCAAAGGCAGATGAACAGACAGAGTCCTCTCTGGACGTCGGCCATCGCAGGAAGGGGGCTGACCCTTTGATCCCTCAGCTTTTATACTGAGCATGGGGCAGATGGGATGGAATACCCCTGTTGGTCAGGTTTGGGTCACCTGTCCTGTCCACTCCTCCCCACCGATGTGACCCCTCTACGTTTTTTCCGTTTCCGACCCTCTAAGGGGGCAAATAACGAAATTGGCTGACCTTGGTTGTTATAGCAATAAGTATAAGCAAGGGCCTCCCTGCATACCATTCCTTGGCATGGAGCACAAACGTTGGGCTTATCATTCTGAGAACGAGCAGTTTTCTCCACAATATGCCGTTAATTTCAGAGAGTTAGAAGAGGCCTAGCTGGGATGTAAAGTTACAGAACAGAAAATTGGTTCAGTTTTACTTCAAACCGGGACAACAGTTGAGATGGGCTCTTGCCGTCTTGGTTTTGAGCCCGCCTTGGTTTGGAGCGGTGTGGTGAATCAAGCTACAGGTGATATGTGAGGGGCTGACACATGTGGGAGGAACTTCAGCCATTGCAGGGGCAGCTGCCCCTTCTCTGTTTCCATGATGTGAGAGAAGCTGGTGGTGCTGGTTTTATTTTTAAACAAAAGCCCAGGCTTTCTGGCGGTAGCCTGACTGTGGCAGTTGAAGTGTTGTGATTATTAGTGACTTCCTTAGTGGGGTATTAATGAAACAGTTAGTGCTTTGAGTAATAGAAGTATCTGAAGGCACATGACAGCTGGTAAAAGAAATCAAAATTACGATTCTTCTGAGGTGATGATGGTGTTTCAGTAGAGCTACTGAGTTGTTTCATCTTCCAGGCTCGCTCTGAACCTTGGGCTTTCTGCTCTGACAGCAGCGCTGGGTCTCCTGCTTATTCCCAAGTCAACCAGCAATGTATTAATTTGTAATTGAATGGCTACAGGGGATTGCTCCTTTCCTTTGCACAGGATGTGTGCCTTCTATAAATTGAAACCAATGAACCCACTGCCGAGGATGCAGCTGAGGACGACATTATCCGTCTCTCCCTTTCAGGAGCTTTTGTGTATGTGACCACAACTCATCAAAGACTGTGTTTTAGGGGACAGCTACCTCAAAGGTGATGCAGCACGTTGTGTTGCCGTCACGGCTGCTCAGCGAAGCTACGGTCTTGTGCCGGGAGGCTTTGGGTTGGCAGCTGTGGCCTTTCACACTGGGAATTTGGTTGTTTCCCAGCTTTGAGTGTACATTACTAACTGCGGATTTCAACTCGCAGGAGAAAACCCCTTTCTGAGATTTTTAAATTAAACCAAATGTCTGTAGGAAGAATTAATCCCATTTCCAATCTAGATCCCTCCCTTGCTTTAACGGGTGGCTCGGGTCTGACCAAGCAAATCTCTGTGCCAACAGGATTTCGGCCCCACGCAGGTGAACAGATCAGCCGATGGAAAACCTCTTGTGGGCTTGAGGCTTTCCTGGCCGGCCGCTTTCCCGTGAAAGCCTGTCCCGGAGCTGCTCCCATATGACGACAGACTCCTCCAGCGACGACGGAAAGCTGCTGGGAGTACCCGGTGCCGTTTAGGCCGCAAGTGAGGACTTTTTTACTTTCCCTCGGATATTCCTGTTTGCAGCCAGAAAGGCGACTTGTGCACCACATCTTTTTTTTTTTTTTTTTTTTTTTTTTTTTTTTAATTTCTGGCCCTGCCACCAGCAGGCCCTCCCCATCCGTGTACCCCTTCCCCGCCGGGCACCCCAGCCCCTCCGCCCGGGCCGGCCGCGGCACAGAACGCCGTATTCCCGCCCCACCCCCGGGCGTGAGGGGCGGACGCGGTTGCCGTGGCGGTGGGGCGGGGCGGTGCTCCCGCCGGAGGGCGGCCGGGGCCGGGGCCGGGGCTGGTGCCGGCGGGGGGCGGCGGCAGCGGCGCTGCGCTGCATGGCGCGGCGGGCGGGGAGCCCCCAGCCGCGCGTCCGCACGCCGCCAGCCCGGCGCCGGGCGCCGCCGCCGCTACCGCCATGCCGGGGCACGGCCCCCCACCCCTGCCGCCGCCGAGGAAGGTAAGGGGGCGCGGAGGGGCCCGTGGCGGGGTGGGGGAGAGCGGGCAGAGGGACCGGGAAGCAGCCTCCGCCGCCCGTCGTCTGTCGCGGCGGGGGATCGGTGCTGCTCCAAAAAAATCTCTAGCTCTTTTATTTCCCTTTAGCCCCCAAATTGGCTTTTCTTTCTCCCGTAATGCGTTTGGCTGCAGAGGAGAAAACCGGGGAGCGTGAGCCGAACCCCCTTGAGCCCTGCCGGCCGCTGAGGGTACTCGGCGCTCGCCACCGCTGCTTTCCCGCCGGGACGGGGAGCGCTGCTGCTCCCTCCGTCCCCACCGGCTGCGAGTGAGCCGGGTCGGCTGCCGGAGCGGCTCTCGACCGGGGGCGGGTGGGAGAAGAGCCGTGGGGATGCGGAGAGGTCGTCGGCCCCGCTGCTGAACAGCCGGCCCAAGTGGTTCGGGTGCGATGGGGCGGGGGAGCGGAGGCAGCCCAGCCGCCCACCGTGAGGCCCCTGGGTGGACTCAGCCCTGCCTCGGTCTCCCGCAACAGAGAAGATGAAGAAACGCTGAGTAAATTATCTGGGGAAAGCCCGGGCCCTTACTGGAGCAAACAGCAGAGTCCCCCTCAATTTCAGTAAAACCCAGATTCCCTCTGTGATCGCTGCGCTGCATTTCTCTCTTTTTGCCCTGGATAGCCTGCTTTTCTCTTGCTTTGCCTTCAGCAGGAGGAAACATCTGCATTTGGGTGCAGCCCATAGCTAACAGAGTGGCATTTCTGACTCCCACTTGGGACCCATAAGAGTATTCCCCTGTACTGGGAAAACGCCAGCTTGCCTTCCCACTGTGGTACCTAGGGATGATGAGTGCTGATGCATTAGGCATAGAGTTGGTGGAAGGGGAACAGTGGTTGGGAAGGGCACGAGGAAGAATTTACAGCTGTCTGCTGCCGTGGTCCCAGAGCATCAAATGCAAACTGGAGGGTAAGCTGTGCAAGGTGTATTTGGGATACTTTCAGAGGTTTTGGTTTTGAGTCTCCAAGGAGCCTGGCTGTTGATGGTCGGTGCTGGAAAAGGGATGGTTTAGGGAAGATTGAGGCTTTCTGGCTGCTTAGGGCTGCACTGGAGCCTCACAGGAGCAGGTAGTAAGTGCTAAGCATGGGGTGGTTAATCCTGCTCTTTACAAGACCACAATTTGTTTCCTGGACAGGTCAGCAAGTTGTATGGGAGCTGTTCCTGACCCTGAGGTGTTTCTAACCACCTTTGCTCTTTCCATTTAAGCACGGTTGTTGCTTTTGGAGAGGAGTGTCTCTGGCCTGCAACTCAGAAGGGAGGATAAAGAGAGGGGCAGAGAGATTTCCATAGGGCTTTCATTTGCTACTGAGAGGGGAGCTGCTGGTGTTGGTGGATTAAAAACCTGTTTTCTGTGTTTACTACCACCTTACTGACTGCTCATTCTTGGTGTGTGGTAGCAAAGTTCAATAAAGTGTACTGGCTCTGTTTCTGAACCACCAGAAAGGGAGTTGTTACTGCATCCTGCCAGAGGAAAGGAATGTGTTTCCTCGACCCTTGTGTTGTATTCTGAATTGTTGTAATCGGGGTAGTGCTTGTGGGGTTTGGTGGTTATTGGTTTGGTTTTTTTTTGTTGGTGGGTTTTTTTGGTTTTTTGTTGTTGTTGTTGTTTAGTTGGGGTTTTTTAAATAATACAAACAGTGTTTCTGCGTGTGAGAATGGACATCTGCCGTGTTGGGACAGACTTGGAAACAACTGAAAACTCTTTTAAGCATGGAAAAGAGAGGAAAGCCACAGGATTTCCCAGGGTAATACAGTGTCTCTTTGAGAAACGGAAGAGAAAGCACTGAAAACAAAGGGCACTGGAGCGACCCGGGATGTAAAAAGCAGGCTAAAGATTTATGGCTCAGCTGGGACCTCTCTCTGCCTCTGGGTGAGAAGGTTGTGTACTGAAGCCTGGGTTGTCCTTTGGCATGTTCCCTGTCCTGACAGGCAGCACAGAAGCGCTCCCTGTTCATCAGCTCACATTCCCAAGCACTATTCTCCTTGTAGACCACAAGTGCATGTGGAGTGTCCCAAAGTGCTGCTTTCAGTAGTGTCCCCAGCTCACTGCCTTGGGAAATCTTTTAGGACATTTTGTCTGCAGACACAACCACATGATGCTTTCTGGTCTTCAAAAACAAGAAGGGCATTTAGATCCTTTGTCAACTGCTTACAATATGCTTGTCTTTCTCCCATGCCTGGTATGTTTATGTGTTAGAAATGTTCGTTTTGACAAGGAGATGATAAAGACCACATAAGCTGCAAGGCTGTGGTCTTCAGAGGTCATCTTAGCTCAATAGGAGCTTTTCCACTGAGTTTTTCTGAATATCAGCCATAACAACTAATTCATATGGACAGTAATTAAAACCTCTATTGTGCTGGGCACCCTGGGGACACAGAGGCAAAGGCAATCCGTACGCTAGGTTAAAGAAATTCTCCAATCAGATCTTCACTCAAACAGAGTCAGTGTTAAACATGGAGAGATGCTCAGCATTTCAGAAGTGCCCGATAAGTGTTGTGTTCTTTTGGATCCCCCTGAATGCATCATCCAAGGCAGTGGGTTCTCTCTTCCTTTTGTGGCACCTGACATTTATTTCCTGATTGGAACTGAGCTGAAGTTGCTCCTCCTTCTTAAGTGGAGGCCAGACCAAGGGGAGAAAAGGCTCTGTACTGCACCATTAAGCCTGTGAGAGTGGAGAAAAACCTCTCTTAAGCTCTTGTTGAGGCTGGTTAATTTTGATGATCAGCTCTCTTAGGCATCCAGAACTGGGGTATAAGCTCTTTAGGGAAGCATTTTTTAGCGGAAGGATTTAAGTACTAGTGGCTGATATGTCTTTTGGCAGGATCCCAAGAGCTGGCTGGAAGAGGCCTCTACTATGAAGGAAATGCTGAAATAGGACTTTTAATGAACTTGCATAGCAGTTCCTAAAGGACTGAGAAGACTTTCCACAGGGAAGAAGGGAGTGGGATGTAGCTAGAAAGAAATTCCTTTTTGCCTTCCGAGTTCTGATAGTAAATGAGTGAGCCCGGATTTGCCTAGATACAGCTCAAATAACATTGCATCTGAGGGGTACCGACCTGTAAGCACTGTTTTACCCAGACAAGGCTGGAGAAGAGACAATGTTTTCTTGGTTGTAGCTCTGAAGTGCAATGGAAAAGACAATAGCATGCTTATCTTGCTTATGGGATTTTTCTCTGGCTTTCATGTCAGCAGCTTTACCAACTACTGGAAATGAAAGCACAGGCTGAAATCTGTGAATATGCATACCCTTTTGTGGTGGTTTCAGCACAGGTTCTAATAAAGAGCAAGGCTTTAATTCTCTGTGTCCGTGGTCAGCCATGTGTACGCCATATGATTGAACTCCAGGCTCCTGGCTTCGTGAAGGCTGTGTTTTTGAAATGTAGGCTTCTGCAGGGGCCATGGGTGATCTTGAAGTTGGGTGCCCAAGAGAAAGAAGCTAGAGCCCCTGGAGCTGCTGACCCTCTACAACCTGGTTTTTCAACTGAGGGCCGTGTCCTTGGGTGGAAACCTGGCACAGAACAGGCTGAGGATTAGTTCAAGGTCACTATTGTCAGTATGGCACTAGAAGGCATCATCACTATCTTACATAAGTAAATACTTACGGTCCTATAGGTCAGTCTTATTCAAGATCTGTCCCAGCCTTTGTGTGGTTCACCACCTAGCTTCGTCAAGGTACTCTGTGTCTGTAGACATAGGACTGATAAGGTGAAAGTCGTAAGTCCTCAGTCCGGTTCCTGATCAGATCAATGGATACTTGTCTGCTGCTCGTGAGTCTTCACCAGTTCATGTCTTTCAGTGAACCACGAGCTCAGTGGCAACTCACAGCATAGACTGTTCTGTGAAACATCTTTAGTGCTCTGCCATCATGATGGTCCTGTCCCTCCTGTCTCAACATGGCTCTGAGCAACTCTAAACCATATCAGTTCCTGCCTGTCACTGTTGCAGTTGCTAACAAGTTGCTCTTGGGATAATCCTGGTGTGATGGCCAGGGTACTCCTATTGTGAACCTCCTGGGTTTGTACTGCTCCAAGGTAAATACATTGCCTAAACATTTGCTAGTCAAGTGTGGGGTGCCATGTATGTGCAACATAGACCACAAAAGGGGGTTCACACGAAATCTTCCTTGCAAGAAGTTTGAAACATTGGGACTTCTTTCTTTAAATCAGGTGACGTGTATTGAGGACCTTATTTCTCTCTTTTCTGCAAATAGTACTGTCCCACAGTAAAGCTGAGAGGAAGTCAAACGTAGTTGGAAAGACAGAGGCTCGAAAGAGTAATGTCCTGTTGGAATGAGCTCTGTGAGTGCTGGTATAATCTTTGTCCTTTGTTTCAGTGCTTCGTCTTGTCCCCAGGTTAGGGAAAGAAGCTGCAGCTGGCATACTATTAGTTCCAGGGATTTAGCAGGGCAGATTCAATAGTTACAGCAGTGATTGAAGGTCAGTTTTTACTAATTAAGCTTGTTAGGAGTTTGTACATCTTTGAGGCCTTCTTGTACATTTTGGGTGAGGTCATCATCCTGGCACTGGGACACTGCCAGCCAGGTTTGCTTGGGGTCTTCTGGTTTTCTTTTTTTAATTGCTTGTGTGAACGAGAATTTGGCTTGAATGTTACCTGTTATCTTTATGTGCTGTTACACGTGGTCCTTTGCTGAATATGAGGTAAGTCTATGTTGGCCATCTGACGAGCAACTCATAGGTGGCTGGGATAAAGCCTTGCATTGCTCATCGGGAGCAGGGGGGCCAGGACAGGAGGTGATTACCCTGTGGTCAGGCTGCCATGTTCAGCCTGGGCAGGAGTCGCTGGTCCTCAGACCCCGTGCTGCAGCCAAAGCTCTCGCTCAGCCCTGTGTTCCTGGGCTGGGAACCGGCAGTGTTTATGTGATGAAAGGGAGCAGAAGATGGCTTTTCCTGAGCACTGCTTTTGCCCATACATGTGTTGGCCCAGAGCCAGGATGGAAACTCTCTCCTCATGAGCAGAGAGAGGGAGATGGGAGGGGCGAGAGACAGAGAGGGGCCCAGAAGCAGAGGGAGTTAAAATAAAAGCACTAACCCGTGCAGAGAAAAACCTCTTAACAGATGGGCCTGGCTGTCCCCTGGGTCCTTCACGCAGTTGGCTTCACGTGCAGTCCTGATGAGGTTTCATCTAGGAGTGTGGGTATGGGACTTGGATCATTTTGAGATGTGTGATGGAAGATCAGAGTAAAAGGCAAAAGGAAGGAAGCTAGACGGGTAAGTTAGCTGTTGTTCGGCTCTATCTGTGGTGCCTGGTGTGGGGTTTGTGAGTTGCTACTGGTGCTGTGCCACTGAAAAGGTAGATGCTGCTGCATGAGCAGTTGGAGGGGCATTACTTTGTTTTCAACTGTGGCATCCTTTAACTGAAGCAAGCCTTGTCTCCTCTGTAAAATGGTATTGCTAATGCTGATGGAGGTTTGTTTTACTGGTCTTGTTCCTTCTAGCACCTGTACAGCAGAGAGCTATCAATCTGGATTCAGACTAGTGTAAAGACAGGTTCTGCAAGTAGATGCTGGCAGCTCTATTTTCCTATGCCCAGCTCCTCATTAGGCATCACGGTAAGTAATCAGATTTACTGAACAGTTTGGCATATCAGGTGCTGACCTTGCTTGGAAGGGTCTTGCCTTGGTTAGATATGTGTGCAGGAGACTGCCTGGGAGAAAAATCTGGTTTTGGAGAAGCAGTCAGAGAAGCTTGGCTCTGAGGTCATTTGAAAATCTGGCCCAGACACTTAAAACGTCAAGAGCTGATGATGGTTAGGGGCAGCTTGAGTGGGGAAAGGTGCCACCTCACTTGGAAGCGGACGAAAAAGTGCTGGGTGGGACCCTGCCAGGCACTGAGACTCCTGGTCCTGCAGATCTGTGAGAGCAGATGGCTCCTTACCAAGTTCAGGCACGTAAGTTGTGTTTCCAGAAACTTACTGGGGCCTCTGGCATTCCACCAGAGAGACTATTTCAGGGGGTAAGGACTTACGACTCTTTGTAACCAGAAGAATTTTAAATGGCTAGATACACTGTGTTTTAATTAAATTTCCCTTTGGGAATCAAAGTGGTGAAGTGT
The DNA here is from genome assembly GCF_964106895.1 of Numenius arquata. NCBI lineage: Eukaryota > Metazoa > Chordata > Aves > Charadriiformes > Scolopacidae > Numenius > Numenius arquata. The sequence goes on from NC_133577.1 coordinate 69,685,792, forward strand.
TTCTGTGATCCTGCTACAGTTAAATATTCTGAACAGTGCCCCCAGTTTGGCAGATCGTTTAAGCAGACTTGTAGGTCTAAGCGCATGCTTAAATCCACCCAGCAGAGCACTTTGGCTCCCAGTGCAGTACATCATTCCTGCTCAGGAAAGTCTGGATTGGAGTTCATGCAACGCGAGCTTAAATCTAATTGAAGATAGTGGGCTTTGAGCATCGGCTTAAAATTATTAAACACCTGCTGAGGTGTTTTCCTCATCACAAGTGGTCTCTCACACCCCCAGTTATGTTCGGCAGAATCATTTTTATATATTAGCTATGTCCTTGAACGTTGCTTTCCTCTTAATATCCTGCGAGACTTCTTGCCAAGCACGTGCTGACGAGCCGTGTTACTGTGAGCAGTTCAGGTGAGATGCTGTCACAGCCCTGGTATTTTGCTAGCACTGTGAATAGGCATGCATATGTGAATGATTAAATCAACCCATCAGGGTGTCATCTGGAAAGAAACAAATGCTGAGCTTGCTTTGCAGGCAGGGGGGAGGATGAGATCCCCCCTCTGTATTTTTTTGCTGAAAGCTTTTCCCTTCTGCAGATGTGCAGCTGCTGAAGTTCTTTGCCAAAAGCCGGCCGTGACTTACAGAGCTGGGGAACATGCACACATCTGTTTGCAGAGGAGAGCAGTGAAGGGGCTTGGGTCTCCTGTCCTAGGGGATTATGTTCTCGTGATAGATTGCGCTGACTGTCATAGAGGGAAATGGCAAATTTCACAGGGCACTGTGAGGGCACTTCATAAATAGGAGTTTGCTTGCCAGTGTCAGCCAAACACCACCTTGCTAAATTGAAAAGGAAAGAGCTTCCAGAGAGTTTTCAGACTATTGGAGCTCTTTCTTTAAAAACGTTAACCTCCCCGCCCTCCCCCCCCCCCAAAGATGGATATGTTTTCCACATACAAAAATGTGACATGTTTCAGCTGCAAAGCATGCTGTGAATATTACAGACTTCCCATTTTCTTTTAGGTAAGAATTGAGTCTTGCGTTATCCAGAGCTCAGAGTAGCATAGTAGCAAAAGGAAGTAAATGCCTCTCACTAAAGTTGAGAAGGGTGTCTTCTCCAGCACATGTAGCACTTCAGAAATCAACATCTAGCCAAAACCAGACCCTGAAGCATCCTCCACAGTCCACTGAAGTCCATGGGAGCTTTTGCATGAATTCAGGGAGCTAGGGATCAGGCTGTAATTGAGAATCTGTTTTTCCCTGCCTTGACGTGCAAGGCTGTATGTGCAGCAATCTGCAGTCAAATTCTGCAAGAGAATTTCTTACTGAAAAGAGATGTGTAAGATATTGAGCTCTTTCCAAATGATGTAAGAAGCCTTGATCTAGCTTGGCTGCCATTTTTCAGCTTTGTCAAACTCAGAGAGAGGACTGAGAGGTTTCCTACTGGGAAACCAACACATGGTAACTGTTTTTTGCATCAAATTTCTGTCTCTGTCCCCTGAGATTATGATGAGTGACTCCAAGTTGAAGTCTTGCCATGAAGTTTTGCTCACATACAACAGTCCTGTACTTGTGTTGGTGAAGGATACTGATGGCTATTGCTGCTTAGTTTGTGCTAAAGCTTACCCCATCGGTATCCTCTTGCTTGCACAGTAGGAAACATTTCTTGTAGGATGGTTTAGCGTGCACAAATTCAGTGGGAAACCAAGGTTTCCCCTGTTAAATTCCTAAATTCCTCCACTAGTCAGAGAAAGACACTTTTGGGTGTGTTTCAAGGAAAAATAGTATTGCCTCTAAAAGGTACAAATTTCATAGAATGTTGTCAGACTTTGATGAGGTTATTATTTTTAAGCTAACCTATTCTTACATGTAATATATTGTTTTGTGTCCCTCTTGCTTAATGTTTGCTTGCATGGGCAAAAATTATTTTTCTGATCCAAAGAAATCTGGAAACATCAGAAACGGAGAACTTGCCCTGTCAGAGCAATGAAGGGCTTAACTCTGACCAGCATTCACTGCAGGATTAAAAAATCTAGCTTTTCTGTTTTTTAAACCAAACTTCATATATGCTGATCTCAGTCTGTCTGCTCATTCATGCTCAAGACAGCCTGCCATTAGATTTTTATTATTATTATTGTTAGTAGAATAGACTAGACTGTTTCAATTGGAAGGGACCTACAATGATCATTTAGTCCAACTGCCTGACCAACTCAAGGCTGACCAAAAGTTAAAGCGTGTTAAGGGTTCTGTCTGAACCACCCCTGGCGCACCTTTGAACCGTTCCTCTGTGTCCTATCACTGGGTACCAGGGAGAAGAGCTCAGCACTTCCCTCCCCACTTCCTCTCCTCAGGAAGCTGTAGAGAGCAATAAGGTCACCTCTCAGCCTCCTTGTCTCCAAACTAGACAAGCCCAAAGTCCTCATAGGACATGCCTTCCAGCCCTTTCACCAGCTTTGTTGCCCTCCTCTGGATGCGTTCAGTAGTAGCATTTTATTTTTATTTCAGGCTCCTGGTAAAGATCTGATTTTTGAAAAACCAATCCTGACCTTGGATTACATAGATTTTTCTTTCTTTTTATTTTGAAGTAAAAATAAATTTTCAAAAAGGCCTGGAAATGGGTAGTCACCAACCCAGTCTTTTTTCCTGAAGGATTTAAGAAGTTCAGCCAGCTCCCTGTCTCTGTTACACATATAACTTTTTTCTTTTTTCTTTTTTTAAACTTTTGAGCAATGTTTTGTGCTAGAGGAGATTTTGGTATGACTTACCATGAAATCCCTGAATGCAGAATTAAGCAGAAGATTGTATAATGCAACTTTTCTTAAGCAGTTGCTTCACAGGATCAGCATAACTTGGTGATACATCTCACTCTGCTTCATCAGCATATGTGGATGAGATCACCAGAAAAACAAGATGATGTCAACTGTCATTGCTCCGTTAACTTCAGCTGAGCAATGGCCTGGAAGCGAGGCTCGGGGCTTTTTGGTGCTTTGGAGGAAATTTTGTGGTATTTCTTTTTCAGTTTCGTAGTTGAATAAAAAAAATATATAAATGACTATTTGGAGAAAGATGGCAGGTAGCCCTATCTCTTCCCTTTTCTCCCCTCCAGAAAACTAATTTGGTGAGAAGGAGGGGAAGCCTAAACAAAGAGTTTTGGCTCCTTTTGAAGGGAAGGTTTTAACACGCACATATCCAATGTAGCTAAATTTTGATAGGTAATATCATTTCACAATAAAGAACCTGACTCTTGTAAGCTTCCTTCATATTACATCAAGCATTTTCTTGAAAGTTTCTCTCTCTGTTGGGGTTTTTTGGAATACTGAATTTAGATAAAACTTGGCAAAAAATTTTTTCAGTTGATCAGAAACCTTAATTTACTCATCCAGAAACACTTAAACCTGTTTGTGATTTATGCAAATAGAATTGCTGAGACCATGCAGCTGTATTTCAGATGAGTGCATCTTGCCCAGATAATGTAGTTTCTGGACCCTTTCTGATCACATAAGAGAAGAAACAGGTACTTTTACAGTATGGTTCAGACTTTGTGAGTATTAAAAGGGCAAGTATTAAAGAGGCTAAAAGAGTAGCTTACAGGCTAGCTGAGTTAGCTGAGATGGATTGGCCCATTGTTCCAGTGTAGTTCCTCCATATAAACTTATATTAATCTGAGGTATCTGGGAGCATATGTGCTGTATAAACTGCTTACTCTTATCTCAGTGTACAATATTTTGAAAAGTCACTCCTGCCAAACATATGACCTGAACTAGGACTGATTTGTTATTCATCATCATTTTTACCTGTCATCAAAAGTCAAATTCCTGTGAAGAAAGTCTAAAGAAAAGTGATTTCTTAGTTTTATATGATAACTGTATTTACAAACTCTATGCATCTCTAATATGCCTTTTGCTTGGGAAGGCATATAATCAGAGATAGCTTCTTGCTAACCTATTTCTAGTGTTGTAATTTCTCTTCTGACTTATTTTTCTTTTTAATATGAATGCAGTGAACCCACTTGGAGAAGTGGATGACAGATTTTTATTAAGTAAATGCTATCCAATCTGAATGTTTGAGTTATTGCATGTGGAAGAGATGGGAAGAAGAATGCCTACTGGAATGCCAAACATTTTTCTTACCAGCCAAGAAGTAAATCAAGTATAGCATTACATAAGCTCTTCTTGTGCCTCTTCTAATTGAAGAAAATGTTTTGGGGAATTTCCCCTAAAAGATCGAGTTTAGGTTTAGTTTGCCAGTAATGTCTGGAGATATTCCCTTTTCAATAAAGAAAATCTGGTTGTTATCAAAAGATCCATTGTGTTCAGCCATGGATAATTGAAGCAACATAGTGCAGCTTCTATGTTTGCATAAAGAAGGTGGTTCTGGTGAGGAATATCTAACTGGCCTGTTCATAGGACATCTGATCTAGAGAACATGTGCATTTGTTAACATAACCATCCTCTTCAGGGAGAAAAACATTTATGGGGAGCCTCTTCCCTGAGCCAGACCTTTAGAGCTGAGTGTGTAATGATGATATTTTTGGGACAGGGGGATGAGAACTTCACAGAGGAACCTGCACATCATCAGGGTGTTGTATTGGGTAGGTCACCTGTCTCCTAGTGCTGGTCATCTGCTGAGGGAGATCTCATCTCTCACCCTGCGGAAAACCTTTGTATTCTTTTAGTGTCACATGAGAACCTGTAAAACTGTCCCCTCCAGAGAGGTTTTACGGACTTGAACTGAGGGGGCTATGTTTGCGTTTCTGTAGGTAGACCTGTGTTGGTGAGGAGCAGAAAGGAGGTGAATGTGGAGGGGTTGTAGGGTGAAATGTAAGCCACACCATAATCACTGGAGTCAAATCAATAGCTTCAGTAGAGCTAGGATTTCACCTAGCATCAGGCTGGAAATGAGATGTTTATGAGCATTTAACATGAAAGGGGATGATATTTATTGAATAATTCAGGGAATAGAGGCTTCCGCAAAGGGTTTGACTCCAGAAGACTCCTACTTTGATATTTTGTTGTGGGTCCTGTAAAATGTGCCTTTGTGAAATGCATTCAGTGCCGGCTGCTTTGTAGTAATGAGTTTTTCCTGTGCACAATAAACAGTATTGGGGCCCAGTCCAGGACAAGATTCAAACATCTTGGGTGGAGTATGCCCTTGTGGTTACCCTGGAATACAAAACTTGGATGTATGTTCTCTGGGTTGGAAGCTTCTGTTAGAATAGCTCTGCTTCGGTCATGAGATAAGGGCTTGATAGAGGAAATTGTACATGGATGCTCTGTTATCAGACAGTTCAATGTATATGAAAGAAAGTAAATAATGGACATTAAAGTCCTCTAGAGTACGTATTGCCTTTATCGCATCCCTTGGAAGAGAGTAGTGAACAATATGTGCTCCTAGAAACTCCGGTTTCTAGGTTTTCTGCCATAAGAAGCCCAAAGAAATGCTTCAGCAAAGAAAAACCCCAAATCTCCCAAATAAATGTTTTCAGCATTTCTCAGGGTTTTTGTTTTGTTTTGTTTTTTCTAATTTAGTTATGAAATAACTTTAAGCTTTCCAAGAAATTGTACCCTGATCTCTGAAAGTGGAATGAATTTGGGAAGATCATATTTTCTTTTTCTCATAGTGAGAATTTACAGCACTCATCAGTATTTGCCAAGGCAGACTTACTGGTGGATTCATGGCCTCCCTAATAGCTTCCACCGAACTGTTGAAGTTTGTTAGGCACTACAGAATTACTAGGGACAAAAGACTGTGGAAGTGTGATAGGGGTAGCATAATTGTGTATCTTGGTTTAGCAGCCATTTTTTACTGCTTTCTTGCTGGTCAGTTGGAGAAAGGCAAAAAATTCCTCTTGGGGAGGAAAAGCCACTTAGTACCAGTGTTTTGAAAGGGTTGGGGGTTTTTTTTGCAGATTTTTGGGTTTTTGTTTTGTTTTCCACAGAGAAAATCAGAGTGAATTCTCTCTTTTAGAGTAATTAATAACAGGTCATCATGGTATAATCCAGGTTGGAAGGGATTGCAGGAGGTCTCTACTCCAGCCTCCTGCTCAGAGAGATTCAGGTCTGAGCTCAGACCAGGTTGCTCAGGGCTTTGTTTTGAAAACCTCCACCAATGTTCCCGAGCTGTATTATCCTTATGGTAAAAAAATAAAATTCCTTATATCAAGTCTCTATGTTGTTTATACTTGTTCCTGTTGTCTCTCATCCACTGAAGAGAGAAGCATCCAAGGAAGTGGCTTCAGGTCACATGTGCTACACCAATGGCTTTCTTTTTACAAGAAGTAAAATGTTCAAAAAGTCATGACAGAATGTGGAAACCTGAGTCTCGTTTCTGAAAGGAACTGGGATGTGTGGGTGGCAGTCCAGATCTGACTTGGACACGGTTAGGTGCAGAGCGTCAATGGGTCAGTCTGTCCATCTTCTGAGCTGCCAGGACATGAGGAAGCTCTTTAGACCATGTCTGGATGAATCACATCTTCAGGAAGTACCTTTTTCAGGACTGTGACCTGTTATCTCCGTCATCTCCCACATTAGCAAGTTCTGCTGGCTCTCTGGAGCTGGATCTGGCACCTGGTAAGTGCCAGAGTTTGCAAGGTACGTAGGTGCAGGAAGATGAAGATAGGTGGTTTCTCAGGTTTCCCAGCAACACCTAGACAATGTCTCCTGTTGCAACCAGTGAAAAAGAATACAATTCTTTGAAAATGTTAGCTGCCTTTACAATGTTTGTTTAAAAAAAAAATCTCATCCTCAGTTGGTTTTGAAAATGGGTCTTAAACTTCAAAGCTGTGTAGCCGCTTCTAAAAATTTTACTGTTCTTAATTTTTTGGGGCTTTTCTGCCACCAAAGTGACAGAAGAATGTGCTACCAAGCCATCATGGGGTTGTGCCAGCATTTTTGCCTGATGGTACCAGAAGATCAGATCTTTTTCCTCTCCTGTTACGTAGTTTCTTTTATAGTTGGAAGTGACACCAAAGGCCCTGGGGAAGAATGTACGGATGGTTACAAGCAGCAGGCTTGCTCCTTACACTCCACCCTTGTCTGGTGGGTCAGGGAAAGGCTCCTTCCCCAAGCTGTTTTGCACTTGCGTTGCTAAATGCCTGGTTACGGAGAGGGATGCGGGCAGCTGAGCAACCCGGCGACACGAGGTGATTTTCTGTTTGTGTTGCTTTCTTGTCCGGGGGTGCCAGTGTCAGCACAGGGGAAACCCTTGCGTTTGGCCAGGCCGTTGCCATCCCGACACCCTCCTCTGCTGAGCCCCTTCAGCGGTTCCTGCACTGGGGATCACCCCGGGAGGGGAGAGAGTATTGAACCGCACGTGAGAGTGAAAGGGCGGAGGAGGAAGAGCGATTTTTCCCCAAGATTTGGGGTTTTTGGTTAGGGTGGTGGTTTTTTTCCCACTTTTATTGGCCGTGAGTGTAATGACCGCTTAACCACATGGACTGGGCGCACTCCCTCCCCCACACTTCCTCTCCCTGGCAGAGCAGAGACTCTCAGATTTCCTCCCAGCGCGGGCGGATGGCGGCTCTCGGCTACATTCCTCTTAGTACAAAAGAAAAGGAAAAACTTCTCTCTCCGCGGGCAGATGGCCGACTGTTTCCTGGCAGCTCTGCTCCAGTGTCCTTTTTCCTATTGTCCTGACAAACACACGCACGCACACACCCACAGAAGAGTAACTTTTCTCCTGGAAAAATAAATAAAAGCAAACCCTCTTTGCAGAGTTTTTTTCTTCATTGGAGCTGTGCGGGTTCCCTCCTTGTGGTGGGTAAATCTCTGGCAGCTTACATGCTGCCTGGCCCTGCCTCTCTGCTGAGGAAGGTTGAAGGAGAGGGTGGTGTGCTGCACTGTGGTTGAAAGATTTTTGATAAGAAATAAGACCTGCAATAAGCAGATTCTGCATTTGTGATGGCCGAGATATGTGGAAGAGTGAGGATGGGAGGAAAGAGGAGGTTGAGCGAGGTAGGGGGAAATGGGGTCTCCGCAACCAAAACAGCAGTCTACAGCTGACTTTTTGCTTGAACTCAGATGATGCTTAATAGAGACTGAATATAGCAACAGGTCATGGACTCAGAGCTGGTACAGGAAGGCCTCCTGGAGCACACAGTGACCAGGGCTCGGCAGATGGTGCCCCCAAGTTGTGGTGATGGACACTTCAGGAAACTCTGTGCTAAATCCTCATCAGGAGGGGTAAGAGTCAGCATCCTGCAGGGTGAAGGCCACCAAAAGAGAGATTTGCTGAGGCTCCATTTGTCTTCCCTGATGATAACTTATTTTGGAAGAAGTTGAGGTTCTTCATTTCAATGCTTTCATTTCCTTTCTGAATGTGAGACAATTTGTTTTCCTGCCAGGAAACTCTTTGCAGAGTTGCTCCTCGAAGGGACCTCTTTGGGTCCCGTTTATGCTAGAATAGCAGAGGTTATCTCACCACATTGAAAATGAATTCCATTGTGGTTCATGGGCTGAACACTATATTTTAGTGGCAGGTTGTTTCCTATGCTGTCAAATGTTTGAGTTTCTTATGAACATAATAATAACCCTGAATTCTTTCCAATTCTTTTTACACTGGAAGTGATTTACTGTTGTAGGAGGACTGGTATATTTGTAATACAGCATTCCTGTCAAAGGAAGGAAAGTATCTACACCAGTTGGCTACACTGGTAGAAATGCGTATTTGCTAGTGTAGCTTCACCTTTGTTGGGGACTGAAGCCAGTTCCACTGCATCTGCTAGGAATTCTGCCTCTTCGTGTGGCTGGTAGACGGATCTGCGATGTTCAGGCAAATGTCTGCTCGTGTAAAACTGGTCCATATTTCTTTTGTTTTATTCCATATTGACTACAGTCGTCTTGTATGTGGGTAGTTTCAAAGCCAAAGAAAACAGGTATGAAGCGCCGACTCCACTGATGTCATCAGCAAGCTCATGTTCGCTTCAGTAATGCAAGATTCACCACTAATGTCTTCTTCAGCCTTGACTTAAAGTAACTGAATTTTCATTTATTAGGCTGCAGAGCATAAGTAAATATTATCCCACTTTGAAAGGGGCTGAGCAACCCCGCTGTGTGCACACATGCGCTAATGCAAGATGTAAAGCACAAGGAGATCATCTAGTATTGCCAAGAACCGTCAAAGAAGAGCTATCCTCTGCTCCTACCTTCACTTCCCAGGGTCTTGGTTTCTCCATCTGGAATTATTGTTTTTGTAATCTTTTGTTCATGACTTCCTTGTAGAAAGTTTAGCCTGAAACATGTCATTCCACTAAACATTGTAATTAGACTTCATTTTAGCAGCCAGATTGGGAAATACTGAATCTTTCTCTTCCTTCCCATGTGAATTTTTTCTTAATATATGTTAACCTACCTGCAGAAGTGAAGACTCATCACGTCCCTAAGCAGTAATGCAAACCATACTTGCCACCACAAAGAATAACAGTATTTACCTTCTGTACATGCAAGGCTTAATCTGTGCTTATGAGCAGTGAATTAGAAAAAGAGCCCCGCTGTTTTGTTTGACAGGGTCATGTAACATCCCACCGCTAACCCTGGAAATGCTGTTTTTCAGCTGAGGGTGTGGTTGCCTGAAGGAAACTGGAGGGATGTCGAATACCCTTTGAGTTGTTGAGCTTTTCTGCTGTTTGTTATGTGTTTAGAGGGAGGAACAAAGGGAAAATAAGACAATGGGAAATATGGGACAAGCTTAATAATAGTGGGTGCAGCGAGCCCCACCTTTAACAGAAGACAATTCACATTGTGAAGACCCTGTTTTCGATTTCTGCCTTCAGGTCAAATGTTTTTTGTTTCAGTCTGCAGTTTTCCATGCTGAGCTTTTGCCTCTGGCTGAATTACTTTTGAAAGCCTTCAGCCAAAATGTTTCAGCTGTTTCAAAGAGCAAAGCTAGGGGAGAAAAATGTGCTGTTTCCCCTGCATTAGAAAGCGCATCAGGCTTTTATTTTTTGCTAAGACTAACCTTATGCTGTGAAACAGAAGTGTTGCGTGCTGTTTGGACTGGAAATTTGTCCTTTGCCACTCCTGTGTCATCTCTAACTTAACTCTTCCAAGGTCTTGTGGGAAGAAAATTCCAGCTGGCACACCTTCAGCAGAGGTTTTTATTTTTAGTAGCTAAAATCTTCAGTAGTTACCTTGTTACCGAATGGGCTGTCCTTCCAGCTCCCTGTGCCAGGTAGGTGACCTTGGTATGACTCTCTGGAGTTTCACCTGCAACCTTCAGCAAATGGGTGGTGGAGGAAATTAATGGACAGGAGGTGAGGGTAGTTTCTCAAAGTAGTTTCAGTGGCTTTACTACAGAACAAGGATAGCTTAAGGATGTAATTGTGACTCGGGGTGGCCCACAAATGTTTCCCACGGCAGGTCCTGCTGTCTCCCCTCTTCTTGTTGCTGAGGGTTAGCTTCTTTCCAAGCAGAGCCTTGTTGCCAGCCCAGTCCTAATACTGCTCCTATAATAAAGCCGCAGCCTGGGAGGTTCGTGCCATCTGCATCCCAGAGCCAAAGCCTTGCCTCTAACCAGAGGTACAGAGTACATTTCTGGGGTTTAGTAGGACTTCCCTGTAAATCTCTGCCTAGGAACAGTGGACTAAACTACCAGGAGTTTTTCTCTCCTGTACCATTGATTATCCGACTGGCACCATAGCAGAAAAGAGGCAGAAACATCTTGATTTACGAGTATCCAGAAGAGGCAAGGCCTGGACCAGGAAGGAAGGAAAAGATCCTCCATCCTAGTCAAGGTCAATGATTTGGACATAAAGATGCAGTCATTCTGCTTCTAAAGAAATAATTGCTCCACTGTTCATGTGTGGGTATGCAGCGAGGGAGAGATGTGGGACCCACTCAGGATATTGACAGTGGAAATGCACGTATGGAGTCCAGCGTCTTCAATGTGTAGGTGCAGACTGTCCACGTAGGGTAAGCATTGTCTCAGATAAGCACCATGGATCCAGGAGTTTGGGATGTTTCGTAGCCAGGAGAGTGCTGTAGTGGATGTAAAACCTGGGGAAATGTGCAAGCTTCTCAAGTTTTGCCAAGAAAGGAGGTGCTTAAGCCAATCTGGTGTCAGGTGGCTTTGTTTTGGTAAGACTAGACCTGGGGGCAGCTAAAAAGAACCCAAAAACCTGGAAGTTGTAGGGAAGCAGCTTTTAAGGTAATAGGTTGAATGGTGAAGTCTCCCTGAAGCTGGAAGTGGGGAGGGGAGTAGTGACCTCAGAGTTAAACCTGGGCTATCTGGGTAAGGGGAGACCTGGGAAGCAGGGTCTGCTATTGAGTAGATGAGGAAGACTGTATGTAATAAGGTTCTAGTGTGAGGAGGTGAAAGGACAGAGAACAAACTTAAAAATAACGACATGCCCCCAAAACCTGCTCTACTTCCAAAGCCTGGAATGGAACCTGTGGTTCCTGGAGGTCCCTGTGCCCCACCAAGTGTGTGCAAAATCCCTGGTAGAACATTTGTCCCATCTTCTTCCAGGAGGTGCTGCTGTTACCAGCTATTCCCCTAACTCGGGTGCCAGAGGTCCCTGTGGTGGAGCCAAAGCATCCAGCTGTACTGGTAACTGTACTGTCCCACACCGTTGGACTCCAGTGGGTTTTTTTTCTTTTTTTCAGTTTGCCCTTAAACCAAACCAACCAACCCAAAACTGAAACTTGGTTTGTGTTCTCCAAATGCAGTTTCTGTATGTGTGAAATGGAGCACTCAAAAACTGAGAAGCATCACATTTGGGGTTGTCCAGGCAGTTTCGGTTGTGTCTTCCACATGTGTGCTGCAGTGGTCAGGCTTAGCTGGGTGGTCACAAGTGTCTGTTTGGTCCATCTGTGGTTTCCTTTAGTACAGCAGAAGGGGCCTGCTCCTGAGGCGAGTCAGGGTAATGTAGCAAGTGAAATGGGTGCCTGCAGGGGTTCCTTGCTTAATTTCACAGGTAATGAAGAAGAAATGGTTAGGAACTTCCTCACCTGCCTTTCCCAGAGCTCGCTGCTGTGTCGGACAAACCCTGAAAGCAGAGTTTTTGCCAGCTGCAGCCAGCTGTGTGTTCCCTGGACTGGTGGCGCTGGCCTCACATCTGCTTGTGAAGGCAGTGGGGTTTGCAGTTGGAACAGCCTGAAAAATCAAGTCTTGCCCTAAGAGTAAATTGTAATTTTGCCTGTAGTCTGTACAACCCAGTTTGCCATTTATATGGTTATATGGTGAGCAACAAATGTCCTTGAAGGAAAGCAGTGAGGAGGAAGCAAAATATTCAATGAATCTGTCCCAGCAATATGATTTCATCCCTTCCCTTCCATGTACTTCAGTGCTCATCAGGTTTTCCGTAACAGGTGACTGATATCATTATCCAAGCAGACAACTTTTTGCTTTTCCCTTCTTTCTTTACTGGTTTAACGAATTTAACTAGCTAGCTTGCTAGTCCTTGCTAGCTAAGGAAGTGCTTTACAAGAATTGGAGCTGATACAAAGGAAGCAGGAGCAAGAAGGGAGGAAAAAGTAGGCACATCCTTAGTCAATGGCAACTGCTAGATCTGATGAGGCCTGTCTTTTATTGAGGACAGGGATGAGACCATGTTGCAGGCAGCCAAGGGAGGAGCAGGGCAGTCCCTTTAACCATAGGAATCTTTCAAATCAGTTTAGTGACATATAAGCGGGGCAGAGTTTGTTCTGTGGAGGTCAGCAGAATGAATTATATCATAAAATTAATGACATATCATAACACACAACGCAGCTTTTCTGCACGGAGGCTGAACGCCGACACTGCGAGTTTCTGCATTCCTTGCATTGCGGCGTTGTCCCTCTTGACATGGGGCGCACGCACAAAGAAAGAGGTTGCGGTACGTTGATTCCACTTGGGGTTTTTGAAAATACAGTCTGTTTTGACACATGGGATTCTCCTGAACCTCTTGTAAGCCCTGTAGTGTAAGATATGATAGATCAAAGGGAAAAGTTAGGATGGAGTGGGGCAAGCAGGGTAGGAGGCTGTGTGGGATCTGGCTCTAAAAGATAATATAGGAGCGTATCGCTTCCCAGTCATTGGTTCTTCATGGATATGTTTACGTAAGTTTATCCTGCTTTTTTTTCTTTAATAAATGACTTGGGCCTGACTGTCTACAATTAGGATCCCATTACTAGTGCGATGAACTGAACAATCCTACTGTTAGTGTCGTCAGTCTCCATGGCCCGCCGGGGATTCGTGTGGCCAGGACAATCAGTGCCTGCAAAGAGGTAACAGCTCACCTTGCCCCAAACTACCTGTGCCCAGCACAGAATGGCAGAGTAGCTAAGGTGGGACGACACCTCTGGAGGTGGGCAAGTCCAGCCCCCGGCTCAGAATGGGGTCACGTAGAGCAGCTTGCTCAGGACATTGTCCAGTCAGGCTTTGAGCATCTCCAAGGGCAGAGCCTCCGCATCCTCTCTAGTGCCTAGTCACCCTCTTGGTAAAAAAGTTTTTTCTTACACGTAGGCTGAGTTGTCCTGTCACTGGACGTCACTGAGAAGCCCTACTGTTGCGGAGGTGGCCAGTCCTCCCAGAGCTTGGGGTACGCTCACCTACAGGGCTGACTGGGACAGGAAAGAAGTGGACTGCGCCTAAGTCCTCTGAGGAGAAACTGTTGCTGTGGTCAGCTAGGGAAGGCTCGTGGCATGGAGCTTTGGGTCCAACACCCTGAGCTCAAGTTTCAGAAAACCCTTGCCTTGCTGCTTGGCTGGCATTGGGCACCTCAAGTCAGTGACTCCCCCCACTGCAAACACCTTGTTTCACCGAGGAAACCTGCTCTTGGGTCCTGTTGCCCTTCTTCCCCACTTGGCTGGTGTCCTCCTCACTCTGTGGGGACTCACCCCCTGAGGTTGTGCTCCTGCCGGGGACCTCAGGAAGGCAGCTTGCTCATACCCAGGCCCAGGGGACGCTGACTGGTGCTGGGACTGTGCCCAGGAGCCCACGCGGTGGCCTGTGCGTGTGCGTTCGTGCACAAGCAGGCGTCCTCGTGCCTGCTTCTTCCCCCAAAGGGAAACAGGCTCCAAACAGAGCAAGGGCTGGGGGAGGGAGCCTTGACGTTTTTAACTGTTGGCTTCCCCTTACTCACGATTTTCCTGTTACTGTTTTGTCTTCTTGGCATCCTTCCTGTTCTTTATATATATATGTTATATATTGTTGCTGTCTGTATGTTGCATCCTTTGTTCTGTAAAGCACGGGAGTGGAGAGGTGTTACTCGCAGGCTTTGTCTGGCTGCTGAGGGTTACTCGTGAAAGTAACTGGAGAGGCCATTTCTGTGACCACCAAGGAGAAGAAAGCATGCATGGGCTTTAAACGCAGCGTGTCTTTTTTTTCTTCTTGGAGAAGAGTTTGACCAGCTGTGGGTCGCTCCTGGTGATGTGAAACTGTATTGTTTATATGCACCAGCAGTGTGGCTAGCTAGTATGCAGTTACAGACTTGGACCCGATTTTTGTGCGAGGTGCAAAGTAAACAGAGCAAAGAAAATCTTGAGACAGGGCCTCCAGCATGTGGCAATGGTGATACCCATCCCCAAAGCACAAGCTCCTTTGAGGTATCCTTGGTTTATTCCCCACAAACGAAATAGCAAAGAAGGGAGGCCTGGGACTTGCTGACATCACTGTCTAACCTTAGTGGAGGCAAGACTCCATGTGTGTGACCCACACGCTGTCTGCATACGTTTCTGAGGATGTGGGCTGCAGGGCATTGGGTGCTCCTCTGGCTTTTGTCATCATCTGATGGCTACACCAAGTGCAGTGAGCCCATTTCCAAGAGGAAAGGAGCACAAACTTGTACATAAGAAGTTCTATCTAAACATGAGGAGGAACTTCTTCGCTTTGAGGGTGCCAGAGGCTGCCCAGAGAGGTGGTGGAGTCTCCATCTCTAGAGACGTTAAAAACCTGCCTGGACAAGTTCCTGTGTAACCTGCTCTAGGAGGACCTGCTTTGGCGGGGGGGTTGGACTAGATGATCTCCGGAGGTCCCTTCCAACCCCGTATCATTCTGTGATTCTGTGAGCAAAGCTGGTTTTTTCCTCTCCCTGAAGGAGTTTAGCTCATATTCCTCTGGAAGACTTCTCTGTCCTTTGGGGGTGGGAGCCTGCCTACTGTCAGCGCCCCTTTTTTATTCACCGGTTGCTTTGGAAGCATCGCATTGTATCTAGTGCCCTGAACCAGATGTGCGCACTCCAACCAGCGTTTTGATCGAAGTGGGGAAGAGAGCATGGGGGTGGAGGGGGGGGGAGGAAAACTTAAATTAGAAGAAAGCCAAACAGCTATTGCTGGAGACAGATGATTACAGCTCATTTCAAGGCTGTTTCCTGCATGCCAATGATAGATCAGTAAACAAACGCCTCTTTGCGAACACAAAGCAGGCAGGAACTCTGTTTGGAAGAGAGAGGTCGGGGTAGGTCTCACTTTGCTTGGTAGCAGGAAGCCCCTATCACATGGCCCTGGGAATCGTGAGGCCGGGTGCGTGTGGGAGATAGGCTGAGAGTCTTCTGCTGGGAGACTTCATATCCTTCCCAGGGGTCTGGTCGACAGGTTTGAGAGCTCCCTCCCCTCCCTCTTTCCTCCCGCCTCCTCCCCTGTCCTTCCTTTCCCAGTTTAATTTTGAAACTATATCAGATGACTGCTTTGTTCCCCCAAACAATGGCAGGGATTTACTGAACAAATTGCAGTGGTGAGGCTCTCCAAATGGGGCTCTGCATCTTCTCTCCCCTTTTATGGCCTTGCTCCTCCAGGATGTACGTGCCAGGAGTGGTGGCCCTGGGCTCGGGTTGCCGTGGGGCTGTGCTTCCCATTGCCAGTAGAAAGTCCTTATGTGTTACGTGGTTTTTACAGAAAGCAGCAGTCGGTCAAGAAGTACCAGACTGATGTATGTATGTCCTTCTTGGGTCGCCTGCTAACTGAGCTCAGCCCTGTTTTTTTCTTCTGGGTAGTTTGTAGGGCCCTGATCACATTGCACATGAGGCAGGAAAGCAGAACATTTTGGATAAGACTTCTGAGCCTCTGGCAGGTCGCCCTTCCCCATCCCTGCACTCACGCTCTCTTGTGCTCCCTCTCCCCATTTTCCTCCCTCTTTCTCTCCTGTCCACACAGTCCCATCGCCTCCCTTGTACCAGACTGGGTGCATGTTGGACCCCTTCCATGAGCTGCTTTGTCTAAAACTCTCCGCGAGCTATAGCAGGTCACAGAGGTGCTCCAAAGAGAGCCCGAACCAGCACACAATCAGGGTAGTGTGTGGTCGATCATAGCAGAGATGTGGGGAGACAGGAAGAACAGGAGCTCCGCTTGCCCTCTGCAATGAACTGTCATGTTAACTCTGGGTGCCTTATGGAGTTGAACCTCAGTAGAGAAGATCTACCTTTTGTTGTCCTACTGGAGGCAATTTTCCATCACTGCCATCCTAGCTTTCTCTCGTCAGGTGTTGGCAATGCCTGCGGATCATGCTTGCAAGTTGTGTCTGGTGGCCTTATTAATGGCAGAGATGATCCTATCACGTTTGAAGTTCATTTGGTCTTGGGATTGGCTCCAAGCAAATATCTGACTGCTCTTTAATCTGCCTAGTGTGAGTGCATTGCTTTGGTTACTCCTGGCACACGTGGTGGCTATGGGGGGACAGCCACTTCTGCCCTTGGCTCCAAGTCGTGCTGATCTGCTGATCGCTGCGGTGCTCCTTTCACGGGAGACTCTTTTGCAACACTCAGCAACTGCTTTGTGCCTTGCTTCTGCTCACTGAGGGTGATGGGGTCTGTCCCACGCACTACAGATGAAGAAATGAGTGCACCTCTTATTACGTTCTTTTTGGCCTCTCCCACAGGAGGTACACCAGGTACATGACTCTGCTGAGCACCCGCAAACATTCGCTCATACCCAGATGTTCGTTTTCAAGGCAGTCTTTGTTAGGAGGCTGTTGGAAAAGGCCGAGAGATGGAGTTTCCTGATGGGGGAATTGTGTGGTCTTATCAAGACAGAGGAGCTCATCCCAAGGGAACGTTCGGTGTGGCAGCGGAGCCACAGGGGTTGTGTGTATGCTGACTCCTGTTGTTCTTACATATCTTACTGCTAAAGGCAGTGCCGAGGAGCTCCGGCCACTGACCCTGCTGTGCGAGGCACTAAATGAGTGATGAGTGAAGAGACCGACCCTGCTCTAGGGACGTTGTAAGCCAAGTGCAGAGCAGCCTCTGTTGCAGCTTTGCAGGAATCTGCTTTGGCTGCCTGGGTGAGTCATTCTTTGGCCAGGGACATGAGCGATTGTTAGTTTTTCATTATTTTCAATCCATAACAGTTAACGGATGGATGAATAGATTTTGTTCCTCGGGCTGGTAAATTTTCTTGACAGTGTTGCAAGGCTGCTCTGTGTCTAGAAGTGAAGTGGGTGTTTGTTCCAGTTACTAACGAGGAAGAGAAGCCAAGGGGGTTTATTGTCAGTGGAAAGAGAGTCCGCTAAATGGTTAGCAATGAGCTGCCCCAAGTGTGTACACATTTGAGTTGACCCAGAGTTCACTCCTCGCCTTAGGAACGTTGCCAGTGTGGGATAGAGGGAGGGAGAGAAAACTGCGAACAAACAAGACTGTTTTGGGTTGTTTTTTTTTTTGCTTTCCTTGTCTTTTTTCCTCTCTCTGCCCAAAATACTTGAACTGTGGAAACGAGAGATCCTTTTGTTCTTTACTGTTTCTGGTGTGGTGGTTTTTATTTTTTTAACAACAAGAACCTACTAAATTTCCTGAGCCACTCGGTCTTGTTGCCAAATGCTCGGCATGTAGGGGCAGCATCTGGCAGACCAGCCGAGTGGACAGATTTGAGAGGCTTCAAATTTTTCCAAGTATTGCCTACAAGATGGTGAGCCCTTTGTCATTACAATGCTGCAGAGCAGGCAGACCACCCTGAGAAGTGAGGAGAGATGGTGATGCAGAGTAACTCAGTAATTCTTCTATTTTTTATTTAATGAGTTGAGTATTGTGGGGCAATAAAAAGAAGGAGTCTGCTGCATTGACTGGGTAGCAGCAGTATTCAAGGGAAAGAGAGGAACAATCTTGCTCCATGAACGCTAGAAATCATAAGGTAAAGAGAATGACTCATTTTTGTGACTGATTTATCTTACCCACAATGAGGAGTTGTCCTCTGAAAGTAGACCAGTAGCAGCCTAACATGGCCCAACAGAGGGAAAAATGTCAGGTAACCAGTTGCTGCAGTGCAGTGTCTCTTCAGCCTAAAACGTTTTCTGTCCCAGGCTGGGGACATTGTGACAGTGTTGCATGCCCAGGGACTGCTTAGGTCATCTGGCCTTAACACACGTCATTTTAAAATCATTTTTATTTCAGTATTCTGTGAGGGGAAAAACCCAAACACCTAAATCCCCTGAGATTTTGGCAATAATAAAAGCCTTCATAAAATGTTCTCCATATTCAAGTCATGGTACAGCAGCTGATGAGGAGTCAAAGGTAATTTTTGCCTTCAAAACTTGTCGACTTCTCCCTGGGCTTCTGAAGGGTAGTGCTGTCACCCCTCTTTCCGTTTTGCGGAGGAGGAGACAGAGGCTGTCCTCAGAGAGCTGTCACAGAATCATAGAGTGGTTAGAGTTGGAAGGGACCTTAAAGATATCTAGTTCCAACCCCATGTCACCTCTTGCTTCTGCTCTTCTGGATTTCAACAAGAAACATGCATGTGTGTGTGCATTTGTGTTTGAGGAAGAGAGAAGGATGCTGAGCACAGAGCAATGCCTCTTCCTTGTGTCTTTCTGCAGGTGACCTGCTGCTCTGCTGTGTGCTGACATGATGACAGCTAGCAAGGCGACCGATGTGAGCAGCAAGTCTGAAAGCAGTGTCTGCAAGTCCATTGAGAGGTGAGAGCTTTCCATGTTTCAGTGTTGGGGTGCTTTGCTTGCATTTATTATCCCCATCAGAAAGAAAAACAACAGGAGGAAACATTCACAGAATCACGGAGTTGTCAGAGTTGGAAGGGACCTCTAGAGATCATCTAGTCCAACTCCCCTGCTAAAGCAGGATTGCCTAGAGCACATTACTCAGGACTGCATCAAGGTGGGTCTTGAAAATCTCCAGAGAAGGGGACTGCATGACCTCCCTGGGCAGCCTGTTCCAGGGCTCTGGCACCCTCACTGTAAAGAAGTTTTTCCTCATATTTGAGTGGAACTTTCTATGTTCCAGCTTGTGCCCGTTGCCCCTCGTCCTATCACTGGGAACCACTGAAAAGAGTCCGGCTCCATCATCCTTCAACCCACCCTTTAGGTACTTGTAAACATAGACAAGGTCTCCCCTCAGCCTTCTCTTCTCCAGGCTAAAGAGCCCCAGCTCTTTGAGCCTTTCCTCGTAAGGGAGGTGTTCCAATCCCTTAATCATCTTTGTTGCCCTTCGCTGGACTCTCTCCAGTAGTTCCCTGTCTCTCTTGAACTGGGGAGCCCAGATCTGGACACAGTGTTCCAGTTGTGGCCTCACCAGTGCAGAGTAGAGGGGGAGAATGACCTCCCTCAACCTACTGGCCACACTCTTCCCTATGCAGCCCAGGATCCCATTGGCCCTCTTGGCAACAAGGGCACATTGCTGGCTCATGGAAAGTTTGCTATCCACCAGGACTCCCAGATCCTTCTCCTCAGTAGTGCTTCCCAGAAGATCCATCCCTAACCTATATTGGTGCCTGGGGTTCTTCCTCCCCAGGTGCAGGACCCTACACTTGCCCTTGTTGAACCTCATCAGGTTCTTCTCTGCCCAGCTCTCCAGCCTGTCCAGGTCACGCTGGATGGCAGCGCAGCCCTCTGGAGTGTTGGCCAGCCCTCCCAGTTTGGTATCATCAGCAAACTTGCTGAGGATACACTCTGCCCCCTTGTCCAGGTCATTGATGAATATGTCAAACAGGACTGGGCCGAGTATTGACCCTTGGGGGACACCGCTGGTTACAGGCCTTCAACTTGACCTTGCTCCATTAATTACAACCCTCTGAGTTCTGTCACGCAGCCAGCTCTCAATCCACCTCACTGCCCCCTCATCTAGCCCACACTTCCTTAATTTTCTAATGAGGATGTTATGGGAGACAGTGTCAAAAGCCTTGCTGAAGTCAAGGTAGATGACATCTGCTGCTCTCCCCTCATCCAGCCATCCAGTTACAACGTCATAGAAGGCTATCAGATTGGTCAAGCATGATTTACCCTTGGTAAATCCATGTTGACCACTTCCAATAACTTCTTGATCTTGAATGTGTTTGGAGATGACATCCAGAACGAGTCTCTCCATTATTTTCCCAGAGACAGAGGTGAGACTAATTCTCTCTGCTCCGCACTGTCCCACTCTCCTCTCACATTAAAACACATGCTATATGTCTCAGATGGTTTAACTGCCATCTCAGGACTGTAACACTATTTGTTCTAGCATCCAGTCAGATTGATAATGTCCTAGACTCACAGTGCTAGAAGAAGTCTGCCCCAAGGCAAGACTTACTTGTGCTGATGACACCCCTGTCAACATTTTCCCCGCCTGTACTTGAAATCTTCAACATTGGAGACTCTGCAGACTCCTCAGACAAGCCCTGCTGTCCCCACCCATCGCAGGTTTTTTCCCACTGTCCAACCTTGGTTTGTACTGCACAGTCCAGCCACCAGTGGCACTGCAATGCCCTGCTCCTTGGGAAGGACCATGGTGTTCACAGTGTCAGCTCTTGACCAAAGCATGATGTTGTCACTGAGACAGCCAGGAGTTAAATATCTGTGAGGCTAGGGAAGAACAGTATCTGGCTCAGGTCCCATTCCTGCTCAGAAACCCATCCCAGATTCAATTTGCGCTACAACGGAGTCTGCAATGGCTGCCAGCATTGCTTAATTCCAGGACAAAGCTTGAGGCCTGCCAGAAGGCAGGGTATCCACATGGATGCTCTTACAAGAGCGCAAGGTTCTGGAAGAGGCACACTTAAAACATTTAAGTCAATAAAGCAATTTCCTGCGTTGAATCTCAGTGTTGGGATCATGGTTAAATGGGACTAACGATAGGGATTTTTCATTCCAGTTACTACCTTGTGTTGTCCTGGTGCTCCTTCCCAAGCCCAGGCAAACTTGAAAGACACGGCTAAGTGCTTTGGTTTAGAAACATTTTATGTTGAAATAACTGTCCTGCTGGAACTTTACTATATTGATAAAATATCACAATGTTGATATTGTGATATCACACACTTGGAAATCCCTAGACTAAATACATTAGGGCTTTTTGGTGTGGTTTGGACTCCAACAGTGAAGATGTTTAATCCTTTGCTCTGAGAATGTTGAATCTAGTGTTTGGATGCTACTTCACATGCTCTAGGCCGAGGGACTGTACCTAGGCGCATGAAAGTCCAAGCCCACACGTGTCCTGCGATGGCAGGGCCATAGAAATCCAATAATAAAAGTGAGGCTTTGTGCATTAATATGCATTTGGGTAACATTTGGATGAACCAAGGGAGATTCTCTGAGCAGGCGCTGGAGGAATGCCAACTGTATCACATGGTTTCTCCTCTGTTTACCAGCAACATTTTTGCTATTGTTTGCAAGCGGTCCCTTTTGGATTTAGTTGCAGTGGACCTGCCTAATGCCCTGATGATGTCCAAAACTCTACTGTACTTCTAAACACACACGCAAAAATGGTGATGAACCTCTCAGTGGTATCAGCACATCTGATGTATAAAAATTACCTTGCTCACTTGCCGCCTACTTCTGCTACACAGAAAGATTTAATTAGATTTCATTTTAAACTCTGTCTTAGTTGTAATGAAGAGAACATTTTGTTCTGGCTATAAGGACTGTTCCATGAGTGTCCTTCCCCATAAGCCCATTTCTCAAGTGCTTCTGTTGAGCATCCTTTGCTGTTACCAGCTTTATGAGTAGAACTTGTGGAGCTGATGGTCTAAAGGTAATGGACAAGAGGTATGGGCATAAACTTGAACATAGGAAGTTCCATCTAAACACGATGAGGAGCTTCTTTACTTTGAGGGTGGCAGAACACTGGAACAGGCTGCCCAGGGAGGTGGTGGAGTCTCTGTCCCTGGAGACAGTCAAAACCCACTTGGACATGTTCCTGTGCAACCTGCAGGTTCCTGTGCACATTCCTGCAAGTGGACCTGCTTTGGCAGGGGGGTTGGACTAGATGATCTCCAGAGGTCCCTTCCAACCCCATATCATTCTGTGATTCTCTGTAAACCAAAGGTGAGCAATGGTGGTGAATGTTTATTCTCTTTTTGTCTTTGGTGTGTAGGATCAAGCTTGCAGATAAAAACAATACAGCAGCTGTGAAGGAATTAGAAAACCCTTTGTGTGTATTTTTGAGTGAGAGATGTTCTGAAGGTGCCTCTGCCGCCCTGGGTTTAACACCTGAAGCTGAACCAGTTTCTTCTGTAGTGAAGAACCCATTGGGAGCCTTGGAGAACTTGATGCTGGATCCAAGGCTAGACTGCTTTCAGCAGAACATGCTTAGTCCCAAAATGATCATCAGTGACCCATCTGTGGATCTGAACGCTAAAGAAAACAGTAAAATCATCAAGAGACAGATAGGAGGCACTCAGAATATACGGTCACCTGGAAAAATTGGCTTGAGGAATAAGTCCTTCAGCATCAAGGACAAAATTTCAGAATGGGAAGGGAAAAAGGAAACGCAGTCTGCTCCTCGCAGGGAGGAGGAGCAGGGAGTTAAAGAGGAGCACAAGGTGCTCTGTGTAACTGAGAAGACAAGTGGGGAAGCACTGGTGATTCGGAAAGTGGAGACCAAGAGATTCATGAACTGGGAACTGGAGTGCAAAGGGGCAGGCAAAGAGAATGAGCGGAAAGCAGGAACTCAGAAAGGCACAGGGCAGGCAGCAGAGCGAAAGGGAGAAGCGCAGAAGGATGAGGAAGTGGAGTCCAGCCCTGGAAAATGCAAGGAGGTGAAAGGTGGGAAGTGGGAGGTCCAGAAGGAGAATCTTTCAGTGCTTAGTCAGGTCAAGAAGCTAGAGCAGGCTTTGAAAGATGGCTCAGCAGAGCTGCAGCCACAGTTGCCTGGTACTTACTATTCCCCACAGTGCTTGCAGGACAAGGCAGCACAAGGACACAGTGCTCCTGAGGGCCATGAGAGCATATGTGGGGCTGAGCTCAACAAAAGGCTTCTTGGCTTGGACTCTGAAATCAGTGAGCCAATTTTTGGGACTCTAGAAGAGGTGAGAACTTCTCATGTGAAATCCAAGGACTGCACGGTGGAGAATGTGTACACAGAGCCTGGGGTGCCAGAGAAGAAACCCTTCATCAACCCACTGCCAAAGCCACGGCGGACTTTCAAACACGAGGGGGAAGAGGACTGGGTGCCAGCAGCTAGGAATAAAAGAAACTTACCCCCTCTGCCATCCATTCCTCCCCCTCCTCTCCCTTCCTCTCCTCCCCCATCAGCTGTCAGCAGGAGACTCTGGAGCGGGAAGCACAAGAACAACGCCGACCACAGGTATTCTGGCTGTTTCACAAAGGTGTTGGTCTTGATGGTGGAGTCCCGCCTTCCCATATGTCTCTGGGAGAGATGGGTCTTCCCTGGTCACTCGTAATCCACAGAGAGCCTTGCTGGTCATAACCAGCTCTCGGTCACCTCTCTGGGAGCTATGAGCGGCCAGCGCAACTTCACTGGATAACTGTGAAGGGATAAGTCATGACAGATTTGGGTTTTAAGGTCACTGTATTACAAGGCTTAACCTTCAAGCCCAAGATCGAGAGGTTTGGCATTTTGTTTTGGGGTTTTAGCAGAAAATCTAATTACAAAATGACTACAGCTGGTCTGGAACAAGGTCTGGAATGATAATCTCTAGACATTACCACAGTGTTTTCACTGTTCATAATAAACCTATTCCTCTAAATGAATCTGATGTGTATATATTCTTCTGTAGAGCTTTCTTGCCTTTTCTCCCCTCCCAGATGATTGTCACACATTTGTGGGGTGGGGAGCGTAAAACGCACGGCTGTTTCTAATGCCCTCTGCATAAACCGTCACCTAGAAAAGTCCTGGCTGGGGTGCAGGAAGGAAATTGAAACTTTCCAGGTTTGTTAGTGGAGGACACTTACCTGTTTTTACCCTTTCTACCATCCTGCATGGGAGTATTGCTTTCCTCTCAAAGAGAGCTGATTCTGCCCTCCCCCCTTATTCCTGCCGAGGGTGGAATCTGCTGTGAATGGGACCTCCCACGGCCTGAGGTTCTGTGCCAGGTTGTAGGATGTGCCACTTAACACTTGCATCATCACAGTGTACTATTGCCATGACAACTCAGATTATCTGCGGCGTCCCTGAAATGCCTTTATTTGTGTGGCTGATAAAAATAACCGATCTCGGTGTTACTTTTTCATGCTTTTTATGGGATGAGGCTGTGAAATGTTCTCTTCTCAGCAATTCACTTTGCCAGCTGTGTGGCATGTTGGAGAAGTGAATTTACTGTGATTTGGTTATAAAGGCTGGTTAACTGTGTCGCTCTCCTCTTTGCTCCTTCTCCCCTGCCGTCACTGGCGCAGGAAGTCATATGAGTTTGAAGACTTGCTGCAGTCATCGTCGGAGAACGGCCGGGTGGATTGGTACGCGCAGACCAAGCTGGCCCTCACACGCACTTTATCTGAGGAGAATGTCTACGAAGACATCCTGGGTAGGACCTTTGGACAGGGGAGGGTTTTGACTACTGACGCTGAGTAACTGAGAAGACTCGTAGCCATCAGGCACTCATTGGAGGTCCTGAATAAAGTGTGTTTATTATCCAAATGCAAAGCTAGACATGTTTTACACAGATTATTGGCAAGTAATAAGAAAAATGGATGGAATATTTCAAAACCCATCAGCTTCAAAGATGAACCTGAGGCATGTGGGAACCAGCTTTTCTTTTTTGCTGGCATCTCTCCTCTGTCTTCCTTTCGTCCTGTGGACTAATTCTCACAGCTCTGGTCCATCCATTGCGGTGAGCTTGTTGCCACTGAGATAATATGAACAGTCTGAAAACATAGCCTTGATGTCAGTTCCATGGTTCAGAAATAGGATTGTGTATTGCTCCAGGTACCACTGAAATTAAGAAACTGGGTCCCACAATCTTTGAAATTGAGTTTTATTTCATTCTCTAACTTCGATGGCAGCTCAATGCCATTTTAAAGATTATTTCCTGTAACACGCTCAATTTATACAGTGTTTTTTAATATTTTGAGTTAGATGGCCATTTATGGAACAAAGAATAGAAGCATCCCTCTTGTAAAAGCCTTAAGAAGTTTTAGTAGCTGTAGGCTGGCTCTGTGTAAAGCTCTTGGCTGAGTTCAGCAGAGTGGGAAGAGAAGAGCTGCATCAGCTCTCGCCATGCAGCCGTAATCGTACAAAGGTGGGCTGTGTTGTTCGGCATGGGAGAGGCTGCACTTCCTCAGGAGCAGGCAGGGCAATATTCTTTTGATATGAATAAAATCTGATCACGCTTGATGAAAAAGATCTCTCAAAGGAATACTGTTCCTTTGGGACTGATGGCAGACAAGGTGATGCCAATGCGACCTTTTTGACATTTTTGAAGCTGTCGGCCTCCTTTGTGGAGCTCGGGACCTTGTGTTTGCTTTTTTCTTCACTTTACTTGGGGGGGGCAAAGGAACAGGGAGTGCCTGAGCAGCTGCTGGGTTTTTTTTTGTTGGGGCGTGGTGGGAGGTCTCAGAAACCACTAAGTAAGGGTCACCTTGTCAGCTGGAATAACATGGATAGCATTACACAGTGGCTGTATAGGCAAATCTGTCCATTCAAACACAAGCACACCCCAGTGCCCCAAACTTGCAGTGAACTCAAATATCAGGCTGAAATACCTCCTCCCCTCCAGCTTTTAGTTGCAAAGCTTAAAAGAAAACAAAGTTATGGGTAATTTTCAGCTAATGGGGCATGTTTGTTTTTTTGTTTTCTTGCTGCATATTTAGGCTTTGCCTTGAGTCAGTGATCTTTAATTGGTTCCTGCAATCCTGGTGGTGTTGCCGTGGAAGCTTGGGAAAAGGGGTGGACAGGGATAACTCAAAAAAAAGCTACAGTTTTGTTTTTCACAAGACCACAGGCGGGTATAGTCCACAAAACATAAACAACATGTGAAAGCCACACCAATAGAGGGAGAGCCAAGACCTCAGTTCCAGGACACTAGTGCTGACCCACAGATAATCACGAGTGTCCATCAAGGCATGCAAACACGTACATACACCCCATATTCATATGCATGACTTGGGGAGGGTTCAGCTGCTGGTGGGAGAAGCATTCCTTTTCCCAGCAAGTCACAGAGATTCCTTTCATGCACCATCTTTTTACTCGTTTGTCATCGCTTACCTGGAATATTGGAAATTGTACTGGGCAGATGGGTGACAGAGTTTATTTGTCGTAAAGAGGGAAACGGTGTTCTTTTTTCTAGACTGAGGCTAATTGGATATGCTGTCGAGCATTTTGAGGATGGTGTAGGCAACAGAACCCAAGCTTGTTTCTTTTTTTTTTTTTCTGCACTCTACCCAGTTAAGTGATAGCTGAAATATATTTTCAGTACTGAAGTGTGCCACTGGAATTAGAAAAGTCAAGCCACTTTCAGGAAGAAGAGCACGTTTGCTGACAAAATGTTCATGCAGACTTGCTTTGCTGGTGTCACACCTGCCTACCCTTTCCTCCTTGATGAATTCAGATCCACCTTGATGATCACCTTGATCATCATCCTTGATGAATTCAGCTGTAGTGCTGCGTATCATCAAGCCACAGATAGAAGACAGCGTTGGGAAAGACTTGGGTTTCTGTCCTTGTCTGAAGACTTCAGCTGCACTCTTGCCCCAGCAGGGCAGGCAGGTGGGAGTGTGGCAGTTAGACAGATCCTGGACCCACTACCGGTCCCTGCTCCGGAGGCCTGCAGCATCACTGACCTCCAGTCTTTGCTCTCAGCCAAGCATTACATGACAATAAGAGAAAGGCAGTTGCTTCAAGTCCCAGCTGTCCACTGGGATGGCATGAAATGGTGGCAATGAAAAGAGAAATCTCATAACAAATTGCCTGCCCTTGCAGATGCTTGTGCTAAGCCTTTGCCATTGGTTTCTTAGATGCTCGGATGGAGGTGTCACAACCTGCTTTTTCAGAGTTGTGTGTTCCTTGCATTTGCATTTCCCAGCACTGTTGAAGAGTGGGATGTAAGAAGGTCATTATATGTACTTTTTGTTGTTTAAAGCTTGGATTAGTTCTATGCCTTGTCTCCAGAATCAGTGGAAAGAAAGGGACGCTTTTGTGTGATCATTCAAGCCTTGTGTTTTTGAGGGGATCCTAAGTAAGAATGAGCCGAAAGTTACTTTAGAGGTGTCCCTTTCCTGCCCCCCACCCTCCAGGGAAACACCATCCTGACTTTGAATGGTCTTGGTGAGGTGAGGTGATTCCTTCTTTCTTTTTAAAGTGGGTCACGTGAGATTGAGGCATCCATGGTTGGCAGATGTGTTTGAAAACCTATGTTATATGGCAGACATCCATGTTCAGAGAGTGGATTAAATCTTTCCACAGTCAGCCCAAGAGCAGTGCATTGCGTCAGCCCCAATTAAATGATCACCAGAGGTCCCCCTAAACGTGGGGTTTAAACAGAGAAGAGAGGACTCTTATGCTAGCCTTCAGCTCACAGTTCCGTTTGGAGACAATTCTAAGCAGAAGACTGGAAAGGAAATACAATTATGGACTGACGTGCATGAGAACCTCACAGTTCCTCTGAAGACAGGGAAATGAACTTGAGAACTCTCTAGGTCTTTTCCATCTGTAGTATCTGTGATAAGTTTCTATGGCTGCATATGTCAGCGTCAGGGTTTGGACACTGTCCAGCGAGCAGCTGGACTTCTAGGGCTATGGAGAGAATGAAGCAATTGCAGGAATGCTTGAGAACAGGTCTTTATGTCTGATGTGGGAGGTGGGAGAAGGCCAGCAGATCCCCAAACAGATTTTTATGGCAAACCTCAAGGATTTTCTGCACTTACAATCTCTTGCTTGTGGCTTTTTGCTGCAGATCCACCATCGAAGGAAAACCCTTATGAAGACATTGAGACCAACAGCCGCTGTTTGGGGAAGAAATGTGTCCTGACCTTCCCAGCATCCCCCACCTCTTCTGTACCTGGGACTCCCACTAAGGTACTTTGAACTCAAGTGGCCACCCCTTCTGCTCCAGGTTTCTTGATGAAATCCAGGTTCTCTGGGGAAAAGTGTTTTTGCCAATTTGACTTTCATTGTGTCAGGGTTTTTTCCATTTTGTCTTTTACCACTGGTCAGAGGGTGGAATGATAAGAGGGGATTTATTGCCTTTTAGCAAGGCGAAGAAACAACATTCCCTTATACAAAAGCTTTGTTGGCTTTCTTTGTTTTTCACACCAGGGCTACCTTTGCCTGGTAGAGGGGAAGACCTTTGGCTAATACAGTATAAGAAAGGTCTTCCTCTCCTCAAAGAGGGCATTTAAGTGCTTGGGTCATCAAGCCCTGAAGTTGTCTTGGCTCAGTGTCAGTGGGCAGTACACAGTCTGCCCATGCTGATGCTGAGATGCCTAGATGACTAGGTGCTGGTAACTAATGCAATGCCAGTCCCTGGTTAGGAAGCTGATACTAAAAGGGTGTCCCCACCAGCAGCATAGTTCACAGCCCGGTGCTGCTTTCCTCCCTGGCAGTGAAACCAAAAGAAGAGGTAAAACATTGGTCTGTACCTCTTGCTCAGAGCTTGCTGAGGCCAGTCCTGCTCTCAGCTTCCCAAGCTGTTTTGGTTGGTTCCTGTTGTCTATTTAGATAGTTCAAGCCTGGAACAGCAGGGACAACGTGGGAGCAGAAGTCATCATGACAACTGGGTTCAGAGCGAATAGCAGGGATCTAAACGCAGTTTTCCTGACCAAAGGGTTTTCTCATGCTCTCCAAGTTTCAGCTATTTTTAGAGCTGTTACCCAGTATTTTCAGAAGTTTGCTTGATGTGTTGCTCTTTTCCAACCAGCTTAATCAGCAGCTGAGGTTTCTCTGGATAATCCAACACTTCAAAGTGAAAATTGTTCTGCAGTTCTCAACCCATTCTCCTTGCCTCTAGTTGGGTCCAGAGCAGCTTGGGTCAATGCATGAGTGTTGGGATGAAGTTGATTTCCCTCAGAGAGCTTCGAAATCACCTGTGCACCCTGATTTCCCACCTGTGCTATCAGAAGGGGGATGCAGTGTTACACAGGAATGCCTTTCACCATAGATATGATTCCCCAAAGGAGACACTTTGCTGAAGAGCTGAATGGGAGTTAAAATACAGCGCTTTGACACCTAAAAGCTGTGATCTGCATCAGTCAGAAAATAAGTGCTGCATCTCTCTTGGCAACTAAAGGATTTGCAACTGCAGTGTGAATCACGCTGGAGAGCCTGCCCAGGCTAGGGACTGATGGGGAATGGGTCTGGACAGACTTTCAGTAGCAGCTTATATCACTAGTGCAGAGTGAGATTCTTCAGTGTGAAGACTCTTCCCAGACTCATTTTTAATGTGTGACTTCTCTGTGGGTAGTAGGCATTATTGTGAGTTGAGCGTCTTCTGCCAAACTGTCCAGAGACACCTGAGCTAACCCGAATGAGTGAATTGGTCTGGCTAAAAACTCTGCTGAGTGTGACTGTTGATGGAGGCAGACCATTATGCTGCCTCAGCTGTGGTGCTGCAGTGACTTGTTCAGAATTACCTTGAATACCTCTTCCCCACGTTGCTTAGTGCCACATAGGTACATCCTCCGGGAGTGCCTACAGAAGGTGTAACTTAACCTTATCCTAACTGCTGGGAAATTCTGTAGGAGAAGACAAAAAGAGTTCTTATTAAGCATCTTTCTTGTCACAAGTGGTTTGCCCTTCTTTATCTGGAGCTGAACTTTCTGCTTCTCTGATGCTGTTTTTGGTCAGGGACTGTTGAGAACTTTACGCTGATACTTAAATATCTACTGTTGTACTCCCACTGAACTTGCTAATGACCTTAGAAGAAAACCAGTCTCCGTAATTGTCTTTCATGGCTTTTCTTGAACCTTCCTCTGTAATATTTAATTCTGGCTACTGTCAAAGACAGCTATACTGACAGTGCTTTTTGTCTGGTCTCACTGCATCTCTGTTCCTCCTGGCTAGCTGCTCCTTATCCCAAATGCTTGTGGTTGGCTGGTTGGTTAATCTTGTCCTGTTTACAGTCCCAGCCTCTGGGTTACACAAGTCCTGGGAGATTTTTCTTCACACTGGAGCAAGGCTTCTTGGCTAAGCCCTGAGATTGCATTGTGGTCTGGAATGAATATGGGATGGTAAAATTGCTGGTCGAGATAGTCCTGGTCTAGCCCAGCAGCTGTGTGAGTTCCTTGTGTGTGCAGAAATGTGTGACAATTTTCAGAAGCTGGGCTGTTTTGACAACTGAATGCTGTGGCCTCCCCACTAGATTTACTGCCGTGACAGTGTTAGCAACGAAGCAAAGGTTCGTTGTTCGAGGTTATGTGTTCATTCATTCCTTCTCCTCTATTTCCAGTTGCTTTCCAAGCCCATTTTTTTCCGACAAAATTCAGAGCGGCGGAGTTTCAAACTGCCAGACATACGGAAACTGAGCCGTGATGGGACTGGGTCACCATCCAAAATCAGCCCTCCCTCGACCCCCAGCAGTCCAGATGACACCTTCTTCTCCTTGGGAGACCCTCAGAATGGCAAGAGGAGGAGGAAGATTCCCAAGGTAAGTCTAGGCCTTTCCCTCTTTTGACTGGCTTCTCCCAGGCAGGAATGTGAGTATGAGACAATGTTTTCTTTAGTTTCCCACATAATATCCCTGCAATATAGCTGTTGTCCTGCCAGTTGACTTGACTTGTGTTTAACCCCCTTTCTGCCTGAAGGAGAAGGCTCACAAACATCTCTGCAAGTTTTGAAGAAGTTATTTTTCCATCTGAGGTATCATGATTGTCAGGAGAGATAAAATAATAATAAATATAAAAAAGTATTTTAATTTTTGGATAAAAGTTGTTTTTTTAGATGGGAAAAAGGCAAGTAATATTTTTACCAAAATCGTACCCCATCATATTTCCTTCTTTGCTTCATGGATAGAACAGTCAGAAATCGGCTGTGCGTTGTGTTCGTGTTCCCTCCTGGCAATCTGTTGTTCTTTGCTAGGTTTGATTCATGCATTGGCTGTTTCTAATTCAAGGTAGGATGTGATTGTGGGTGAACAATGAAAATCCTGACATTTGAGTGACAAAAGGAGTTGTCTGTAGTCATGGGCATTTTCTGGAGCAACGTTTCCTACTTCATATTTGGATACAGCATGACTCCGTTTCAATTTTATTTTCTTTCAGATCTAGCAGGAAGCGTATTCAGGCCAAATGAGGTTTGGCAGCAGTCTATCTATTAAATGTTTCAAAAACACAGTTATAAAAACACAGTTGCTTATCCCAGTCTTTGCAGAACAAGCAGAGGCTACCAGGGGCTGTCTGTGGTGATTTTTTTTTTTTCTGATCCCACAGTTTTCATTTGGGGAAAAAGGGATTTATTTGTGTATCTTCCTTGTTTCCTGGTTGTCAGATCTGTATTCATGTTTGCATATCTGATTTTTTGAATGCCCTCTTTGTATACCTCAGCTCTTCAGGAATGAGCCAAAGACTAGAAACGTCTAGGGTTTTCTCTCCCAGTATGCCCACACGTCTGTGCATGTGCTTGAGCTCTGTCAGTGTGTTCACACATACTTTGATGTCAACTGAAGGGAAGATGACAAGTATACATTTGCCAGGCAGTGCTGCTGAGCAGCCTTGCAGAGCAAGTTCAGAACTGAGATTTACTGTGTCAGTGGCAAGATCAACCTGAGACTTGAGCTGGGCGACTGGGTGGAGGCTGCACTTCCACATCAGAGCATCCTGCCTCTCACTTAAATCCTTGGATTCAGAGTTCCCTGACCAAGTGTGTGGTGGGCCTGTCTTACCTTGAGCTTTCAGAACATGTGTGCAGCGACCCCAGACTTTCTGAAATAAATCTGGATGCTGTGGCCATGTCCTGCTGCTCCTGCCTGGGACCTTGACAAGGAGGCAGCTCTGCTCAAGGAGGCTTGGGGATGCCTGGCATGGTCCTTCTGCAACTCTGCTCCCCTTCAGGGTTGGACAGGGAGACCAGTGGCACTGAAGGACCCACTAAACCCAGGTATGCCCAACACTGAAATGTCCTCTCTCCTGGTCAGCTGGGAGGCCAGGGATTAAAGAACTTTTAAGACAAACCAGCAGGATAAAGTATTTCATCATCATTGGCTCCCACCCATCTCAGTCCCACCATTCCTTGTATGATGTGCTCATTCTTGGTATGAAGGCTTTTCCAGCACATCCCACAACAGATGTTAAAGGCAGAAAGACATTAAAGTTTGCTGTCATCCTTCAGCCAGTTTTCTGCTTTCAAACCTGCAGACCAGGGCAGGTTCCCAAGGGACCCTCTGGTGCACCCTGGGGCGTGGATCACCGTATGGAGAGACCCAGGTGGGCACTGTCAAGCTCGTATAGCCACACAGTGTGGAAGTGCATTAAGGCCTGGCCTTGCATCAGGGCTTGTTACCTTGGGCTTCTGCCATGCCAGCATGACTGTACTGCTTCTCTGGTATGAGTGAGCATGGCCGTTAACAATGCTGGCGCTGGTTACTGCGCAAGGTAGATGTTGGTTATTGTCAGTTCTGGGCCGTCGAGTGAAGAGTTTCAGTATGTCCAGGGTTGGGAAACAGAGCACTTTGCATGAAGTTTTAACTTTCTTTCTTGCCTGGGGAGGAAAATAACCTTGTTTGTTTGTTTGTGTGTTTGCTGAGCAGCTTGTGTTGAAAATCAATGCCATTTATGAGGCACGAAGGGGAAAGAAACGTGTCAAGAGGCTATCGCAGTCTACAGAGAGCAATTCAGGGAAAGGTAAAGGAGCTCCAAATCATCATACATCTAAAACTTTTTGAGGACTTGTCTTAGAGCTTAGGCTGGCTTACT
Organism: Numenius arquata; assembly: GCF_964106895.1. Classification (NCBI taxonomy): domain Eukaryota; kingdom Metazoa; phylum Chordata; class Aves; order Charadriiformes; family Scolopacidae; genus Numenius; species Numenius arquata. Next base: position 69,718,684 of record NC_133577.1, read on the forward strand.
GATTTATATGCCATTTTCTAGTGCTTCTTCCAGTCCCGGGTGAGATTGAGTTGGGGCTTCCACTATTCTTTTGGGAAGACAAAGGCTCTTCCTCTGCCCAAAAGACTTTCATTAAAACAGAACTTTTTTTTTTCTTGCTTCGTTTTAATTCCATAGCTTTACATGATAACCTTATAGGTCACACCAAAAATGTCCCCCCTTTTTGATGTTTATTTCTGGAACAGGCTGGAAGCTTTGCAGAGGAATGTTCTGTCCAAAGAGAATGATGTGTTGAGATCAAAATATTTTGCGGGAATGTGTCACTTTAGTGAACTGTCCAATAGAAGATCATAGATTTTTGAAACAATTCTGGTTCCTTCAGCATCCCGATAAACAAATAGCCTCAGTTAGGAATCAGGGTTTCTAGAGTTGACTGTAGGACCACCTCCATCATAGCAAGATTGAGACTTTCAGCCTCCCACTGTCAATTAAAAACTTGCTAGAAGTGTTCAGGTACTTCAGAGCAATTACTTTTAAACATCTAATCTCTGTAAAACTTTAAATTATGTCTTTCCAACACCGTATTTTTTTTCTAAAACACCCTAATTTCCAGTGAAAGGTGACAATGAGCTCTACATGTTTGTCACAGTTACTGGATACTATTTATCCTATATTATATAGGATATACACCCACAGGGTAGATGAGTGTGTTTGTACGAGCCTTCAGGAGAAGCATGCCAGACTTGTCTCTACATCATTTTTTATACCCTTCTCTGAAGCATCTAAGGCATCATTGACAGAAAAAGGCTATTGGATCATATAGACCTTGAGTCTGACTCAATGTGGCAATTGTTTTTTGGGTCTTTTTTTTTTTTTGCTTAATTATTTTTGTCCCTTGTCCCGCAAACTACCGCATATTAATCAGTATTTTGTCTTGGTGTTGTGCTTATGCAGACTTGGATAAAATACTGCTCTGGTGTTTTATTCTTTAGGCAACTCTTTTGGCTGTGCAAAACTGATTTTGTGAGGGTTCTTTTTTTATTATTCCCTGAATGAATGGGAGGATACCAAGGTTGGTAAGATAAATGTCTGTGGGTATGTGCACCCTTGAAAAGAACAAGGCCCTTGGGATCTGTGCTGTCGTCCCCCTGAAGTTGTCAGGCCTGGCTTTCTCATGCCAGTAATAAGAAATGCACAGTTATAAATAGACTTTACTTAATTCATCTTTCCCTTTCTTTTTTCCTAGTCACAGATGAAAACAGTGAATCAGACAGTGATACTGAAGAGAAGCTGAAAGGTAAGGCAAATGTGTGAAGAGAGCAAATCGTTCCTGATAAACTGTGCTCTGAGATCCTGTGTCTAGATCTTTCTTCTGTCTTCTGCTTTTGGAGAAGGAGCTTGTTTCCACTCAGAACACAGTGAGAAAACAAAGATTTCAATACTGCAGAAGAAAATCTGTGGGCAGAGGACTATAGGAGTCCAAAACAAACATCTGTTCCAATTCCCATCAAAGCTCTTCACGCTGACTTTTGTAGGAGATGGCTTGAACACTGTGGAAATACAGTGAGGTTTTTCTAAGTACACAGTCACAAATGCGTGACACCAGACTGACAGAAGCAGTATTGCATGGGACAGGGTGTTGAGAAGCCCCACTACACATTTACTAAGGGACAAGAACCACCCAGCCAGACTGGCTAGCTAGGAGAACAGAATAGCACTATGTGATTTATTGCTAGTTAAACTCTTCTGCATTGGCTGAGTCAGGATAAAGTCACTCCGGTGGAGCTATATGGTATACTGGGCTCCATAATACTCTTCTGAAACCTTCTTGTACTGGTAATTAGCTCTGTGACATGCTGGTGGCATTACAATCTTTTGGGAATTTATGTGGCAAATTCAAAGTCTTGGCAGAGGTAGAACGCAAGATGGAAACTCCCTCAGATTCCAAAGTTTCCTGACTCACACACACCCCTGATCTGGGTAGCAGGTCAGCTCCCAAGCTGAAAAGACAGGCATAAGCAGCAGTTCCCCACTCGGTGTCAACCACAGTGCGTTGTGCTTAGGAGTGTTCGTCCTTACCCTCTTTCAGGTTTTTAGAACAGAAACCTCAAACTGAGTTCCCTCTTGTGAGGACAGCTTCCCACACAAGAACTACTCTATGCTCTTGCTCTCCTCTGCATTGGGAAATCTTTTATCTGTACTGCTGTGTTAGCAAGATCAAGCTCAGAATTACTATCACCGCCTACCTTTTGACAAGTTCTCAAGCTAGCCTGGAGACAGGGAGAGAGGGTTTGCGCCCAAATTGCACACAAATTACATTCACAACTGTCTTGAAACATGATGTTGTGAAATATAGTCCATGTTCAGATGTAACTGAGAAAGACAGTGTAGATGTGGCCAGGAAGACTCAAACTCTTGTCTGTTACTGGTTGCCATAGTGAATCATGTGCATCACTCTGGGGTTCTTTGTAACATCTATATAACTGCAGCTAGGAACAGCCTATAGAGGGGATAATGGAGATCGTGTGAAGTCACCTTAAATCCAACAGCACTGGATTCTGAACAATATCCAAATCCATATCTGGATCTGAGTGACATGCAAGTCTACGTAACTGTGAACAAGAGCACTGGCACTTGCTGTTTGCTCTAGCTACACCTGTATTTTGCTTTATGCCTTGTGGAACTGTTGACTTTCCTATTTTTAAGTAGGAAAGTGAGATGATTTAGCAAGTCTTTTACATCTGGGACTTTTGATTCTGTATGTTTTACCTAAGAAACCAAACACACCAGCCAGTTACCTCTGCTTATCAACTCACTGTACATCATGTGAAACACAGTAAATCATCACACTGCATGTCAGAGCCATAAGTGCTGACCCTTGGGAAGGAAGAATGTTCAAAGACAAAGTCTGCCATGATGACAGCAGTACAATCCCAGTATCTTTAGTAGGTTGCACAGAATATAAACAATGCAGAGCTTGAGCAAGCTTTTCAGAAATTCTCAGCATTGCTGTGACGCTGCTCCTTTTGAAGTCCCTGGTAAAATGGAAACCACTTCTGAAAACTTTTGAAGAATTACAGCCTTAGAGCAAATAGCATAATAGGTGATGAGAGAAAGGAGTCTAAGCCATCTTTTCAGGGCTTTAACTGTCCAGGGATTGTTACACTCTGATTTAAGAGGCGCCTCAAGATTGCTTTCAATTATATTGTCTGGAATAGTCCATGAGTGGCACAATTTTACCAGACAAAAGGTCAAGAGTCTGTCCGAAAATATATACCATGCCTTGGGAAGCCCTCTCTCCCAAGCAGACATCTTCTGTATTTGGAGTTCCTGCAGTATCCCTGTGATTGTTGTTTCTGTCAGAACATTACATTGCCACCCGCATTCGCAAAAAGCGTAGTTGGGAGAATGTGCTGTAGTGTCTGCTTGTAGTTAATTCTTTCTTTCTTTTGTAGTAGGGGTAAGGGAGACATCATGGAGATTTAATTTGGGATGCGACTGTAAAACAAAGCAGGGGGGTGGTCTTAGGGAATCTCGTCTGGTCTCTTCTCAGCAGGCAGCTTTTCATTACTTTCCACGCTGGAATGTTTATTGTCCCACAGGTTGTGTGTTGCAGTTACAGCTTGCTTGGCAGTTTTTCTTGTTTTCCCATTGTCTTGGGTGAACTTGTAGAAACACGGTCCTGAGAGATTAATTTTAGGCATGGGAAGGACTGGCATAAGCCAGCCTTTTTCATTTGCACCTCTTTTCATGTTTTTTTTGTTGTTGGCCTGCAGCCCAGCCTGCGTTACTGAAGCTGGGAGTCCCCAGTGTTACTCAGCCGGTGGAGCCGTAGCCTGACCCAAGTGCTGGTCTTGTAAAACTGGAGATTGCTACCCACGGCCTCCTCTGAGCAAAGGTGATCAATCACCTAACTGTCCTGGTTTTGAAAGATGCATAAATGAATGCCCAGACATAACCTGTTACGCCACGTCCCATATGGATCTCAGTTTGGGTTGTCTTCAGCTGCAAAAGCTATCCATGAAATCCTTCTGCTGCCAAAGCTTTTCAGGGTGATGGCACTCACAAGATTAGGTCCTGTTTCTCTCAATATTTAAATTGCAGCTTCCAAATGGTTCCCACCTCTTACTCAGCCACTGATAAAGTAAATGCAGTGAGGTTGTTTCGAGTTTATCTGTAAGTCTCTGCGAAGCATTGTTGGTGCTCTGTGCAAAGAGCTAAACAAAGTCATGGTCTCTAATCTTTTTCTTTGTAGCTCACAGCCAGCGCCTGGTACATGTGAAATCTCGCCTGAAGCAAACCCCACGGTACCAAACCTTGGAACGGGACTTGATTGAATATCAAGAGAGGCAGCTGTTTGAGTACTTCGTCGTGGTGTCACTGCACAAGAAGCAGGCTGGGGCTGCCTACGTCCCTGAGGTTACCCAACAGTTCCCGTTGAAGGTGTGGTGCCTGTCGGGAAGGTCTGGCTGACATGTCTCAGGTTGCGTGGTGCACTTGCACAGCTTCTCTGTTGACTCCGCGTTGTATCAGTAACCTTCTGCTATGCCAGTGTTCAGTGAGACCGAAGACAGAGGAGCTGGAGTCGTGGTATTGCTCACTGGTGAAAGAGCAGCTGATTTAGATCTTTTGCTTCCCTTGGCTATGACTTTTATGTAGCTATTCCCTTTCTCCCCCTTTTCTCTTTAAAGAAAACTGACACTTGGGAGAAGACACGTGTTCTTAAAGGGAAGGCACAGATTTCACCAGTAGTCTAGCTCAAAATGGGGAATGAGGAATGGGAGAAACACAGAGCCAGTGTGACAGTGTGTTTGTAAATGGATGTAACGAGAGCTCCCCTCAGACTTTAGTTCTCTCACCCCTTGCTGGAAGATGTGTCCCAGATTGGAGGCACAATATAGCAGGGGCAGGTGCTGCAGATGCTGGGCTTGGTGGAATTGGGGGCACAGAGTTACTTTAAGATATCTAAAGATTAGGTGAGCCAGAATCACAGAAATTTTAATATCTTCCAGGCAGAAGCTTAGCCTCTGTCATCACCTCTTCATTTGTCACAGGAAAAATATTTGAAGTCATTCCATCCCCACATGACTAATTGGAAACATTCCTTCTCTCTGTTCTGCTAGCTCGAGCGCTCATTCAAATTCATGCGTGAGGCAGAAGATCAGTTGAAAGCTATTCCCCAGTTTTGCTTCCCTGATGCAAAGGACTGGGCCCCCATCCATCAGTTTGCCAGGTAAGTACTGTACTTTGTGTCCTGATTCATGAGAAACAGATTTATGTATCCAGCTAATTAAATATGAGAGCTGTTATGGTAGAAGATTGGGCAGAGCCCTGAGAGGGCTGTATTGGAAATGCAAAAATATTGTGGGCTTCTTGGTTTTGTATGTCAGAGACTTTTAATGTGGATGGTGGGTAACTTGTCATTCTGTTTTCTCTTTCTGCAGTGAGACGTTCTCATTTGTCCTGACAGGGGAAGATGGAAGCAGGCGATTTGGATACTGTAGGAGGCTGCTGGTAATTATGCCTGGGTTTTTCTTTCCCTGGAGATGAAGCTTTTTGTGGGGTTGGTGTTACTGGCACCCGTTCTAGAAAGTGGAAAGCTGCTGCTCTTCTCTTTCAGTGTGGAAAGAAAGAGCAGCAGCAGAGCAGCTTTGCTCTCTTCTGCTCTGCTCAGTGCCAAAGTCCCTGTCTAAGCACCATCCTCCACTCCAGGCAGAGCTCTTGTACCTTTTCCTCACATCAGCCATTGTTTCACCACTGAGCTGAAGACAGGGTTTGTCTTCCTTGGGTTTAGATAGCTACTGAACAGTTGTCTAAGCCTGTGCTGGTCCTGTAGGCTCAGAATTGTCTCTGTAGAGCAGTCTGCCCTGCCTTAGTCATTTGACTTAGGAAGGTCAGGATCATACTGTGGATGTGCCCATTTCTCCCCACTGTTTCTAGCATACCAGGGTTTGAGCCAGACTTAAGGTATTGCCATCATCGGTGTGATGTCAACTGTCTGCCAGTTTCTGAACCAGCCAGTGAGCTGCAGAACTAAGAGATCAGTCACTCTGTCTCTGCGGTAGTTATAACTGACATTTTCTTGGTGTTTTTTGTGTGTGTATTTGCATTTGTCTTGAAAGCCCAGTGGGAAAGGGAAGCGTCTCCCAGAAGTTTACTGCATTGTGAGTCGCCTTGGATGCTTCAATCTCTTCTCTAAGGTGAGGTTGGAGAGAGACGGAATTTGTGCTGTAGGCCAAGAAGGACCTGAAAGGGAAGTCAACACTAGGAGAATGGGGATCAGGGAAGCTGACGGCTGAAGAAAGGGCCTGAAATTTGTTGGCAAGGCAACATGCTTGCTAATACCAAAACCTAGCAAAAACATAGTTAAAAGTACAAATGGATTGTCAGCTGTTGCCTTGTTACTCCAGCAGAACTACCAGAACACAAGCATTGAAAGATTAAAAGGTGGGGTCCTGACTCTGAGGGTGGTGGGGAGTTTGCAAATTGTAAGCTGTTGACCTCAATGTAGCTGGGTTTCTCTTGCTGAAGGAAATGAAGGGTCTTCAATTGCAGCTTTTACCTTCTTCCTTATGATTCAAGGCTCTGTGTTGATGCTGGGTTAAGGAGAGAATGTAGAAAGAATGCACTTTATTCCTGGTGTTACATCCCTCCTCCTGATTTACATGTTTTTGTGTCTTCATGCTTTTCTTTTTTCAGATCTTGGATGAAGTTGAGAAGAGACGGGGCATTTCCCCTGCCTTGGTGCAGCCTCTCATGAGGAGTGTCATGGAGGCACCTTTCCCAGCTTTGGGCCGGACGATTACAGTCAAGAACTTCTTGCCAGGCTCAGGAACAGAGGTAAAGACACTGTTGTAGAGAGAAGGGAGACTTTGGCAGAAAATAGTACTGGACTGGCAACTGGAAGTTAGGACTGTGACATAGCACTGGGGATCTTGGGCAATCCCAAGCACAAATACAGGGCAGAGAATGGATTGAGAGCAGCCCTGAGGAGAAAGTCTTGGGGCTGTTGGTGAATGATAAGCTCAACTCGAGCGAGCAATGGGTGCTTACAGCCCAGAAAGCCAGCTGCATCCTGGGCTGCATCAAAAGAAGCATGGCCAGCAGGTCAAGGGAGGTGATTCTACCCCTCTACTCTGCTCTGGTGACACCCCACCTGGAGTTACTGTATCCAGCTCTGGGGCTCCCAACATAAGAAGGACATGGACCTGTTGGAACAGGTCCAGAGGAGGGCCACAAAGATGTTCAGAGGGCTGGAGCCCCTCTCCTATGAAGACAGGCTGAAAGAGTTGGAATTGTTCAACCTGGAGAAGAGGAGGCTCTGGGGAGATGTTATAGCAGCCTTCCAGTACCTGAAGGGGGCCTACAGAAGAGATGGGGAGTGACTCTTTATCAGGGAGTGTAGTGATACGATGAAGGGTAATAGTTTTAAACTATTAAATAGACAGAGGGGAGATTTAGATTAGATATTAGGAAGAAATTCTTTACTGTGAGGGTGGTGAGGCACTGGAACAGGTTGCCCAGAGAAGTTGTGGATGCCCCATCCCTGGAGGTGTTCAAGGCCAGGCTGGATGGGGCTTTGAGCAACCTGCTCTAGTGGGAGGTGTCCCTGCCCATGGCAGGGGGGTTGGAACTAGGTGATCTTTAAGGTCCCTTCCAACCCAAACCATTCTATGATCTTCAGGGGGTGTGTGGGGAAGCTAAGGAGTAAAATAGGGGACCAGAGAGGATGGCGTGGGGACATCAGAATCAGAACGGAAATCATATGGTAAAAATGATGTAAGGACACAACCATGCTAATATGGCAAAATGAAACAGGGCATTGGCCTTGAGGCCAAGTGTCACAGACTGGCTGGCCCCATGCTGCCCAGCACACAATGCAGATCTGCTCGAGGCCCCCCCACTTAACTTCTTGAGGAGTGGGTTCATAGTATGTGCTCCAGCATCCTTAATACAGAACCAATGTTTGTGTGGGACGGAGCACGGGTCAAAAAATACTTGAAACCACACACGGACAGTGTTGCAGCCTTTCAGATAGGCATTTTCACAGCAAGCAGGTGAGGGTATGTGTTGCATCTCCCATAGTGTGGTGTGGGGACAGCAGGAGGGTTTTAAGAGTGCAGAGCTTTTGGGATCTGGCAGTATAGAGGGCAATAAAGTGAGCAGAAGTAATGGTATGGTATTATTTAGACAAACTCCTGCATTGTTGTCACGGTTTTGGCCATGTTGGCTAATGACAAGACAACAGATGCTCTTCCCGACCTCTCACTCCAAGGAGAGGAAGAAGAGAGACAAAGAGATTTATGAGTTCAGGAAAAAAAACTAAAATAATTTACAGAAATATTAATAACAGAATAAAAAGGAAATAATGAAATAGATACAATAAACATAAAGATATATACAAAACCGTATCAAGCTCCCAGGGAGATGTCACCAGCAGGCACTAGGAAGGTCCCAGGCTCAAATGGGAACTGGATTCTGGAACACTCTGATGGGGATTGAAGGTAGATAAACTCACAGGGTTCTTCTCATTGAAGAAGCAGCTTTGTAGAGAAGCCAGCCTGACCCCTTTGATCTCCCAGCTTTCATACTGAGCATGGCAGATGGGCTGGAATACCCTATTGGTCAGTTTGGGTCTCCTGACCTGTCCACCCCTCCCCACAGGTGCAACCCCTCCATGGGGTGAACAACCAAGTCAGCTGAGCCTGATTGCCACAGCAACAAGTGTAAGCAAGAGCCTCTCTCACTGAACAGAAAGTTGGCTTTGCCCCACCCCAAACTGGGATAATAGTTTGGACAGGACAAGAGGTAACAGGCACAAACTTGAACTTGAAACTCCATCTAAATATGAGGAGGAACTCTTACTTTGAGGGTGCCAGAGCACTGGAACAGGCTTCCCAGAGAGGTGGTGGAGTCTCCGTCTCTGGAGACATTCAAAACCCGCCTGGACACGTTCCTGTGCAACCTGCTCTAGGAGGACCTGCTTTGGCAGGGAGGTTGGACTAGATGATCTCCAGAGGTCCCTTCCAACCGTATATCATTCTCTGTGATTCTGTGAATTGTGAAAGGAAGGGATGAATAATAAATAAAACCAATTTTTCTGCTTTCCAGCATTGGTGGAAATTTATTAGAGTATCATTTTCCAAAAAATGCAAACACTAGGCAAAAGCCCCAGAACAGTAGTTCCACTTGCTAAGTGGTTTAGAGAATATAGGCAAAGCTTGAGAAAATTGTTTTCTTAATATAGAAAACAAAGGACAAAGGAGGACACGTGATAGTAACCTTCCAATAGACAAGAAGTTTCCTACAGAGAGGAAGGTGACCAGTTGTTCTGAGTGTGTACTGAGAGGAAGACAACAAGTAGTTGAAGTAATTTGCCACTGACACCTTTCAGCTGCAGGCTTGGTGTTGGTAAGGGTAGTTCAGAACTAGAGCAATTTTCTTATGGGATTTATGAAACGTGCAGTGTCAGAGGCTTTCAAAAACAATTTAGATAAGCATTTGTCTTAGATGAGGAGTATGAAGTGCTAAAGTGCTGTGACAGGCATTATTTAAGTAGATAGGAACAAAGAAAAATGCCCATAGGCTACTCTTTTCTGTAACTAATATAAAAAATTTATAGTCGGTAGGTTAGGCATCCAGATTCTTGCAGTAAAAAGAAATAAATAAATCGTAACTGTAAAAATTAGAGTGCAAATTTGAAAGGCTCCATGCCATTCTGCTGCTTGTATGCCAGAAGACCTGGAAACCACTCCTAGCTGGGCACAAACTAGTTTTTCTCCTTATGAAGAGCTCCCTGTCCTCAGTCCAGTGGGGAGAGAACTTGTGGTTGGTCTCATGCTGTGCCCGCTGGGGTGGACTCTGGCTTGTCTTCAGCTTCATCCGGAAGAAGGATTTGTGGGAGGTAACACAAAGAAAGACTGAGGGCTTAATGCTGTACAGTGTTCACCCGCACAATCGGTAATGCTTGTTAGATGTCCATTCTTGCCGCAGTATGGGTGGACAACGAGAGCTGACCTGTGGCCTTCTTCTCTCCACCAGGTCATCGAGCTGCGGCGGCCTCTTGACTCCAGGCTTGAGCATGTTGATTTCGAGTCCTTGTTCACATCCCTCAGCGTGCGGCACCTGAGCAGAGTCTTCGCCTCCCTGCTTCTGGAAAGGAGGGTGATCTTTATCGCAGACAAGCTCAGGTAATCCTCTTGCATTTCCTTAAACAAAATGCCACCAAGGAAGGAGGGCTTGAGAAGACTGCAGTGACTGATCTTGCTCTACCTTGCTCTTTTTTTCTTCTCTGTTCCTTTCCAACTTCTTACCTGATGTGAGTAGGGCTGTACTTCCCAGGAGCAGGGAGCTCAGGCCACGCACCATAATTTCGCTTTGCAGCTTGCAAAAAGCATGTTGCATCTCATCCCCAAGGAGAACCAAATTCCCTTTCCTCCAGATGGTTTTAGAGCAGAGGCCTGGTGCTAAATAAATGAAACCCCTCCTTTTGCTCCATGACGCTGCAGTGTTCTCCACTGAGCTGTGCTGGAGTTTCCAAGGATCAAGCCTTGGGCAGAGATCACCATCCCTTCTGGGTTGTTCCCTGATGTCACATCTTCTTAAATGTTCAGCCTGTATTTTAATATTGGTTTCTAAAGACTTTTTTTCTTTTGGGAGATGAAAGTCAAGGATGCAGTGAAGGGGAATGAGACAGAGGACTTCCCCCTTCTATTTTGAATCTGCTCTATTTGCTTTTCTTAAAATTTTTTGTTTGCTCTCCTAAATTGCAAAAATTGGCCCAGGTTTCTTTAAGGTCTTGTGCAGCTGGTGGCTGGCGGCTCTCCAGCCCTTGAAGCACTTGAGGATTCAGGGAGGAGAGTTCGCCAAGGCTGGGGAAAGAAAAGCTGCCTGGATGAGTAATGACACTTAGGAGCACGCTCAGGTTTCAGGAGTGTCCAATGCCCCTAAGCTGTCTGTTTTCACAACTTCCAGCCAGCAGGCTGCACCTCTGGGACTCAGCACTGGGGCAAAGGATGGGGAGGCCCCTTCTACGGGAAAGTTAAGGGAAGAATTCCTCCTGCAGGCATCCAGGGCTCTCTGTGGGCAGAGCTCAGGCAATCTCATCACAGGAATGGAAAGGCTGGAGAGAAGGAAGCTGTAGCATCCAGGCAGCACTGGCTGCTTGCAGGTTTTGGCAGCTGCCTTGGGTCAGGGAGGGGAAGATTTGCCCCTTTATAATCACTGATACTTTATAAGTGTAGATGTTTAGTGTTCTGGATACCTAAGCCACACATTTCATGCAGAGCATTCAGATTTGCATTGAAAATGAGATAATTCATCCAAATGCTATATTTCTATGTAGCATATATGATTTATGTGAGAATTTATGATGACGGGCTTTGTTTTCAAAGGTTTTTCTCCTCCTCTGTAGGACAGATTTTACATTTGAGAAAATCTGTTAAGGACACAGATGACATTTTAATGACTACATAGAGGGCGAGGCGGGGGTAAGAGTAAGTGGTAGGGAATTTTTTTTTTCCTCTTTTTTAAAGGAAATGGTAGGGAACTTTTTTTTTTTTTCCTTTTTTTTAAAGCATCACTTTAGAAGAAACCTTTATTTACCAAATCTTTTCCTATCCCATCTTTGTATGACAGCACACTACCACATATTCTGGTGTGTGTTACAGAATATCTCTAATTCAAGGCACATCGATGGGTTTTGGTGATTTTTTTTCCCCCCTGTATCTTTCGTCAGTATACTCAGGGTCCTTAGAAATTACTCTAGCTGCCCGGGCCTGTAGAAGAGAATGGGAGAGAGCTGCAGAATCATAGTTTCTAAAATCTTTAAATATACCATAAACAGCTTTCTTCTGTGAAGAAAAGAATTGTCACCTCTTAAAGATCCAGGGTCTGTTAGGCCACAGGGCTCAGATTCAAATATTTGTCGTAGATTTGCCAACTTGCTACAAGACCTTTAATATTTGATGTTTCTGAGAAGACCTTGCTCTGAGCAATTTCAGAAGAGTCTTTTTCTCTTCCTGTAACTAAATATGAAGTTTCTCTGGCTCATTTTTGTGGAATAAAAAACTGAAAATGACCCCAAAGACTGTAAAGGCTTGAAAAACAGAAAATAAAGAAAATAACCCTCAAAATTAAGTAAAGTGTTGTATTTTAATCCAGTCCAATGACTTGAGTGCACTGGATTGGTGAGCCTTTCTTAAGGTCAACAGTCTCTTCTACCTGTTGATGGAAATTTCATGTTTTGAAAGCTGATGGCATTCTAAGATACAGGATCTTCTGTCCAAATGATACTTTTCCTGGGACCAAGAACCCATTGAACTCAATGAATATTGAGTAGTATTTACTTTAGGAGTGAAAATGACGATTTCAGGGGAAAGAAAAAACCCCCCACTTTTTGGCAATAGCTTAAGAAAAGAAAAAAAAAACGATAAAAGCAGCTGTTGGAAACTGCTCAGAGGTTAGGAATGCTAGAAATAATCCAGCTGTGATGGGTTAGCGGGGAGAGTGCAGGTGACATGGTGAAAGATGCACAATAAATTACGTTTATCATTCATCTTTGCAGTTCTTCATGTGGGCACTACCAATAACTATCTGTACATGTATTTAAAGGTGTGGCTGGGTATGAGTGACAGAGAAAATGATGTATGCAATTTATTTACATCTTTTAATTGCTATAAAATAAGTCTGTGGGAAAAGAAAACTGGAAGGTCTCTTGCCAAATACTGTGTGAACTGTGAAATGTTTTCAAGCTGAGCCAAAAAATGCATCTAACAAGTGTACAGCAAGTGAAATACTTTGTCTTTTCCATCTTTAGAATGAACATTGAGTGTTTTTTAAAGACCTGTCAATCCAAAGCTTGGCAACGGAAAAGGAAAGAATTTGGTTTATTAGTTTTTGGGTGGGTTTTTTTCTTTTTTTCCCCTTCTGTCGCTATGGAAACTGGCATATACATTGCCTCGCAACCCAGGAAAATGACTTTGTTAAAACTATGTTGGTCTCCGTAGTCTTCTGTAGCTTTTGTTCACTCCTGTGCTGTTAAGTTTAGTCCTGGGGCAGCGGAGGCCATGGCACGGGTTAGACACTGCAATGCGAGACCTGCTTTTGTTTCCAAGTGATGCTGCCTGGCATGATTTAAAATGGCCTGATTTCACAAGGTACCTAGAGCTGAGGGGAAGATGTGTTAGATTCAGAGGGCTGTTTAAATAAGGAAAACTTACACGGGCTTAAAATCAAGGCACTGTTTTTCCAGATCTCCTCAAAAGCCTGTTGTGGATCTCACCAACCCAAGGCCCTATCCCTGCCAGAAACCACAGCTGTGTCAACAATGCAAAGTGGTCATTGTTATCAAAGGCAGATCTGAAAGAATTAGAGTAGACACTTTAAATGTGGTCATCCCCAGCAAAAGGTAATTAATCATCAAAAGAAGCCTTTTCCATGTGCTACAAAAACAAATCTGGGTCTGTGACTCCCAGCCTCCCAGATTTCTTCTTTTTGCATTGTGATTAGAGAGAAGAAACCCAATGATGAAGTTTGGATGTCAGATAATAGTGTTGTTTCTTCAGAGCATCTTAATGCTTTGCTTCTTCACCTGCACTAACCTGCCACGTCAGTGGCAGACAGTGACGATCCCCACAGCTGGTGGAACTTGGCATCATCCTGGTGGGATTTGCAGCAACGCTGCGCAAAGTCACGGGGCACAGTTTGGAAGCTCCTGCGCCTGTTAAATGTTGTAAACCAGATCTGCGATCCATCATAAGTAAATCCAGATGTGACACAGTGTCAGAAATCCAAAGGTGTTTGTAAAATGAATCCTATTGTAGCAGAGCTTATAAAAAAAGAAAAAAAACCCCACGTATTCAAACCCTCTTTAACTGTCAAACGCCAACATATTTTCAGCAGTTTGGTTAGTTCAGGGGCGTGCATATCTCACAGAAAGAGTCATCCTCTTTCTGTGGCCACCCCTCTGCTCTGGTGAGACCCCACCTGGAGTACTGTGTCCAGTTTTGGAGTCCTCAGCACAGGAAGGGTATGGATCTGTTGGAGTAGTCCAGAGAAGGGCCACAAAGAGGATCAGAGGGCTGGAGCACCTCTCCTATGAAGACAGGCAGGGAGAGTTGGGGTTGTTCAGTCTGGAAAAGAAGAGGCTCCAGAGAGACCTTATAACAGCCTTCCAGTACCTGAAGGGGGCCTGCAGGAGAGATGGGGAGTGACTCTTTACCAGGGAGTCTAGCAGTAGTGTGCCACGGGTAATGGTTGTAAACTGAAAGAGGATAGATTTAGATTAGATATTAGAAAGAAATTCTTTACTGTGAGGGTGGTGAGACACTGAAACAAGTAGGCCGGAGAAGCTGTGGGTTCCCCGTCACTGGAGGTGTTCAAGGCCAGGCTGGATGGGGCTTTGAGCAACCTGGTCTAGTGGGAGGTGTCCCTGCCTATCGCAGGGGGATGGGAACTAGATGTTCTTTAAGGTCCCTTCCAACTCTAACCATTCTATGATTCTACGATCCAGCTTAAGCAGTGCCCAGAACATCAGTGGCCATGTTCACCTTGTATACAGAGGGGCACCTCCTCTATTACGACTGTAGTGTAGTTCAGGCAGTTTCCTCCGTCACTGCTGGCTGAAGAGCGCATGGTCACACAGATGGCAAAAAGGAATTTATCGTACTGGATTCTTTTATATATCATACTGGATTCTTTTGCAAGGCTCAGTAGCTGTGGTGTGAATCAGCAGTCCTTCCCTGCTTGTTGCAGTGCTGTATGTGAGAGGAGGAGGGAGCTTAGGCTTGAGTCATTCCAAAGAACCGAGGTTCTGCTGAGGTCATGGCAAGCTGCAGTTCCCTAAGACTATCTGCAGAGCAAGTCTCACTGAATCACGTGTGGAAGAGCCACCTCAATGTTACTTCTTCTGTGTCCATCTCTGAACTGCTCTGCCTCCAAAGGAGGCTCACACACCTCAGTCCTATCAGTATTGTTCCCTGAAAATGTCTTCCACAGTGAGAAATCTTTCAGAGCAGAGATCCCTAGGATTCATCCTGGAGGCGATGAGGCAATCACAGATGGAAGGGTGGAAGGGGAAGCTATCTTTACTTCCCACTGTGTGGTGCATACAATTTCAGACTTACACAGCTCTGTGACTTCCACTAGCTGGACCTCAGCCATCTTTCCTCCCACTTAATCTCTCACGTACCATGTGTACTCACTGGGACTTGAGAGCAGGGTTGAGGGAAGAACGAAGCACCATAAATATAGCAGGAGACAGCATGCCGTAATATCTCACCATGCCATAAATAACCGTGTGCTTCAGCTGCTCACTGTTCTTCTGTGGAGTTACCTGGAATCACAGAGATCCTTTCCCTTGGTTTTCAAGTGCTGTCTGTAAAGGCAGTTCCAGCCTTTAGGCAGGAAAAGTTGGATGTGCCTCCAGGATCACGGATTTGTGACAAAGGTGAGACTTCTGACATTTTCACCTTCAACCTTTCTTCGAAAAGAGGAAGTCCAATGGTGGTGGTCTAAGAGCAATGCCACAGTGCTGCGCACAAGTGATGACAGGAGGAGTTCTTTCAGCTTTCTCCGAGATGCTGCTACTGTTATTACTGGGGCTATTATCAGTCAGAAATTGAGGAGTGGAAAACATGCTCTGCAGTAATGGAGGGGAAGAAAAGTCCCTGCTTTTGCGTCTGCTACTGTGGCCTGCAATGTATGGGGGTACGAGTAACACCACCTCGAAGGAGGCAGTTTTTAAAGGATCTCATTAACTTGGAGTGCACTTCTAAGATGGCACATTCACTTTTGTTGCAGTTCCTTTTAAGATTAGCTTGTGTGAAAGATGGGAGAGAAATGATCTACTCTGATATTGTTCTCACATTTTTTCTGGGTGGTTTTGTTTTGGTTTTTTTAAGTGTTCCTGTTTCTTACTAGCTCTGTGTTTTCCCATTATTTTCATTTTGTTTCAGATGCATTTTCTACCTTGTGTGTGTGGTAGACGCAGCAAGACATGGACTTGCTGATGAGGGCAGGCCCAGCTTGAAAGCAGCGACAGAGGGGTAGCCAGCAGGAATGAATGCGGAGAAGGGAGGGGGATACTCTTAAGACCTTCCTAAACAAGGATGCGGAACTGGGGGGGGAGGGTTTTCCATCTAAAGGCTTAAAGCTACCGGTCTGTGACACAACCTTGGAAGGGTCCTCCTCTGTTTTTAGAGAGCGTCCCCTTAAGAAAAGACAAGCCTCTGAGAGCGCAGGGAGAGGAAACTGTCCCCATCTTACGAAGAGACTTTCTCAGCGCACACATCCCAGGCGTCCCTCCCAAGCGCCCGTTGCCTACCTGTTGCAGCCCTAGATAAAACTCTCACGTTAAGCAGATTGCAGCCTCTCCCCTGGGATTTACTTATCTTCAAAAAGCCTCATGTGTTTAACGTGTGTTTACTACCTGATTTCTTCATGCGGTCACTCTGATGATGTCCCAGCAACCATAACTGTGTTCTGCTAAACTGAACTTCTCTGCTGAAAGCCTGCCAGCTGTATAGCCCAGCCACCACGCTGCTCAGCGTGTGTTAGCGTTACAGCACAGCGATTCAAATCCACCAGGCTCAGCTGGAGCTGGGGGGGTGTGGGGAAAGGAAAGCAGGCTTGGCTTCTCAGAGCGAGCTGGAGTCCACACCCATCAAACCCTTTCCCTCTCAAGTCAGCCATAAACTGCCAGATCCGGGATGCTGAGTGTAAATTCCCCCGTGGAGTTTAACAGGAGCCAGCTGGGCGCCCTTCCTCGGCGACGTGACTCCTCCCGGCCGCACCAGCCTCCCTCCCCTCCTCCAGCCGTTCGAGTCCTGGATGCTAGTAAAACAAAATGACGTGATGTACAGGGCTTATAGTAGTGAGCCTTCCCCCTCCCTTGATGCATACAAATGCTTCCAGACTCATAACGGGTGAGTAACTGGTGCCCTGCGGCAAGCTCTGCTGTGTCTGACTGCAGTCCCTGCCTGCCTCCAGCCAGAGAGCTGGTGGGGTTTCTGGACAAACCCTCTTGGAAGTTGTCAGCAAAGGCGCTTACAGCTGAGCTGCTGGTGGCATTTGAAGGGGGAAGAAGGAAGGCTGTGGTCCTGTGAGCCACAGGCAGCATCCTGCAGGGGCTGGCCATGTGCGCCGCTCCAGGGGTTTCACTCTCCCGTGGTTCTGAGTAGCCTTGGCAGGCTCCACAGGCTGTGGGGTGCCTGGATAGCCTCAGCTGGAAACAGCTGCCTTCCTCCTTCCCCTGTGCTCCGGCATGGCTGTTTGGGATTGATATAAAAGCATGCCATTGGCGTGCAATTGCTCCTGCTAAGGGTTGCCCAAAAGCGAAGCACGTATGCTGCACAGGTAGCAATCCAGGAGGGGCAGGGGTTGACTGTAGCTGGAATGACCTGCAGGAACACCTGGGGACTTTGTGCCTGCAGGTTGTGCCCAGGGATTTGCCAGAGCATCCAAGCAGGCTGTCCGGCTGAGGCCAAGAGTGTGGCCAGTGGAACGGGCCATAGTGCAGCCCCACAGATAGCTGCTGTAGTGTTGGACCTGGCTTCTGCGCCCCACAGCTGTGTGCTGTCTGTGCTGGACAGTATAGCTCCTCTGCATTCAGACCTGCGGCTTTCCCATGGGAACAGCCACAGAGGCATGCTGTGGGGGAATAAACTCCTTTCTCTAATGAAAGGCGGTGGCACGGAAGACCCCATGTCTGTCTGATGTTTTCCATCAGAGGCACTAGATGCTGGATTCAGTGGGACACAGCTCTCGTCACATGTGCATGGGCCAGCTATCTCAAGTCATTGCTCCTGAAGCTGAAAAATGGGGTCAGAAACCTGGGAATTACAGAAGCCTAGTAATTACAAGGATCAATCAGGGAACAATGGAAAGAGCCCTGATTTCTAGGAAGCACCACTGATCTTCTGACTGACCAGCCGTTGCCTTTGGTTGTGTTTCATCTTCCAGCACTCTCTCCAAGTGTTGCCACGCCACGGTGGCCCTCCTGTACCCCTTCACCTGGCAGCACACCTACATCCCCGTCCTGCCACCTTCCATGATCGACATCGTGTGCTCACCCACCCCCTTCCTCATCGGCCTGCTCTCCAGCTCCCTGCCCCGCCTGAAGGAGCTCCCAGTGGAGGAGGTGAGCCATGCACCCACACGGTGGCCTTGCTCTTGGTTGCTTCCAGTGGGCTGAGTTGTCTTCTGTCCTAAAAATGCTGCTCTTGAGAGGCTGCCTTAGCAGCTGGTAGCGTGAAGGAGCCGAGCTCTCGTCCTCTGGCTCCTGCAAGCATGGGGCGAGGGAGGAGGCGGACATTCCCTGGGGAGGCAGAGGTCTATGTCTGCAGCTTGGGAAGGTGGGGGGCTGGGATCTCCCACCGTGGGGCTGCTGCGGGTAGGAGATGATTTTATTGAAGTTTCTGGTGGTTCCTGCATAGTGCTGTCTAGGGGCTAAGGAGGTATAATTGCTACAAATTGGCCAGGGTAGCTACCCCTCTAATTAACACAGGTGCCTAGTGAAAGGAATAAATAGTTAAGAACCGGATTCATGGTGCGCAAGGGTGAATGCAGGCTGAACGTGGTCCGGGAGCCATGTCCCTCCCTGCCCACCCAGGCGACAGCGGTGTAGCGCGTGGGGAGAAAAGCTGGAGCTCTGACCCCGACGGGGCGGTGAGGAGCAGTGGGACGGGCTTGGAGCACGTTCTCCTGCTCTCCAAGCTGTTCTGCGGTTTGTGGTGACATCGTTAGAAAGCCACAACAAGGGCTCCGCTCTTGGCTCATGCTTGGGTGCCTGCTCCAGCTGCGGTGGTGGGTAGGAGGAGCAGGGGCAGGGCCAAAGCGTTTCCTCCAGAGCAGTTATAGATCGAGATAAACTCCAATGATGGAAATAATGACTTCCCCTTTTTATTCTTTCTCTCTCCTTCTTAGGTCCTTGTTGTTGACCTTGTAAATAACCGGTTTTTGAGACAGGTGAGCGGAGCTATTTCATATCCTTTGTTTTCCGTCCCCTTCTTCCACCACACCTTACCTCCATCTGTGTTTGCTGACCCACCTGGGTGGCTGGATCACTTGCCCCCCACACAAACTGAGGCAGGGTTTGTGGTTGGCAGTGTGATAGGGGTTGCTGTGTACGTATGTAATATGAGAGTCCCTAACCACGGCTGTTGAGGACTGAATCGCTGTGCGTTAAGTCTCTCTCTCTCTTTGGTTTTTTTAAAAGAGGGGAAATGGTGGCACTTGAGCACTGCAGGTCCTTAAGTGGCATCCTGTAAGGCTGAGGGCAGAGCTGGAAAGCCTCGGCTTAGCAGTGTCTGCTGGGGAGCAGCGTGGGCTCTTCCACCCCACGTCTGTCAGTCCCGCTGCTGTTGTGTACCTGGCCCTGAGCAGGGAAGGGAGCCTTGATGATTTCTCCAAATCCCTTCCTGCCCGAGGAGCTTGCGATTCCTCACTCCTTGTGCTGGATAGGTCGCAAGGAGGAAGCTGGTAACAGGGAACCCAGCAGTGGCTCCGCAGATGAGATTGCCTGCTGATTTTTGCTTCCCTTTGTTGTGGAGAGGAGGAACGGGATATTGAAGGGAAGAGGGTAGATGAATGACCATGCTTCTGGCCTGGGAAGCTAGTTTTACCCCCGAGCTTTTTGGCAGATCACTGAGCAGTGCTGGCTGCGTCGGTCTCTGACGTGCCTCAGGTCCCACAGGATGGAGGGGACGAGCGCACCTCCTGCCGCAGGGGGTAGCATGTGGGTGAAGGCCACTCCTTCGGTTCAGTCCTCGCTTGACAGCTGCCTTAGCTGCAGGGAAGTGCTTTACCTTGCACCTCTCTTTTGGAGGTTCAAGCTAAATCACGCCGTCTCAGCCAGGGCCGGTAGGAGTTCTCACCCAGTCACCGGCAGTTCCTTGGTCTACGGGAACCGGTTACGCCTCCGTAACACAATCGGAGCCGAGCAGGGGGTTGTGCTCACCTGGCTACATGCCAGCATTGTTCAGATACGTCCACTTTGTGGTGGTGCGGGTGCCCGCAAGCAAGACGGTGGGGCCACAGGTGAGCCCTGCCCAGTAGCCTCTCGGATTGGACACCTGAAATTCTTCCGACAAGGAGAATATTTGGGACAAGACACCCCCTTTCTCTTTCCTCTCGCGCACTTCTTGATAGTCCTGCGCTGGGAGGTGCTGGGAGCGTGCCAAGCGTATTACAGAGTTCTCCCTCTTCCTCTCCTCACAGTTCATTTTTAGTGCTCCCCCTGCCGTGCTAGGGATGGGATAGGAGCTGGTGAGGAGGAGGGTAAGGTCTGGCCATATCCAGGCCCCAAGCCCTGAGGAGGTGGCTCTGTTTTGCAGATGGAAGATGAGGACTCCATCCTGCCCCGCAAGCTGCAGGCTGCCCTAGAGCACATTTTGGAGCAGAGGAACGAGCTGGCAAGCGACAAGGAGGAGGGCCCTGTCAATGGCAAGCAGGGTAAAGCACAGTGCCTTTCAGCTTAAAACCACGTCTCTTCCTGCCTCTTTTTCTCCTGTCGCTTCTTAGGGGAAAACTAAGCTTGTATTGAATTTAACACCACAGAAACTGGAGGTAGGTGAGGATTTTAGTTGAAACTGTGTTAAATATTTGTTGCACTGGGAACAATTCTCTTTGTGTGAAGAGGAACAGTACTTACCCCTTCCTGGCTCTGTCTGTCTTCCCTTATGGCTCTAGAGAACACCTATACTCCTTCTGGGGGGGAGAGGGGTGTCCCATGGGCCTCTCTCTGCTGCTGACCCTGTGAGTGATGCAGGCTCCTCTGGGGGACAGTCCCCCCACACAGCTGCGGTCTCAGAGGCGGCTGTACAGCTCACAGGTGACTGAGCTGAGACGGCTCTTTGGGGGGCAGTATGTGCATCTCCTGGTTGCAGGGGAGCCAAGACGAAGCTGGTGGCTTTCAAGGTAGTAGCAGCCCAGTCCTCTTCCATGGCAAGCGCTTCCTAGGATGCTGTCTCTCATGAGCATCTTTTTCCGCTCAGGCCAGATCTTAAAAAAGCTATGGAGTTTGTGCCCAGAGCTTTTCTGAGCACGTCCTTACAGCACTGTCCTCACCGCTGCCTCTTTCTTTTCTCCTTAGAGACCAGCCCTTTGAACGAAGTGGTGTCCGAGGCCTTTGTCCGTTTCTTTGTGGAGATCGTGGGCCACTACTCCCTCTTCCTGACCCCCACCGAGCGAGAGGAGCGGACCCTGCAGCGCGAAGCTTTCCGCAAGTCCGTCTCCTCTAAGAGCCTCCGACGCTTCCTGGAGGTCTTCATGGAGACGCAGATGTTCGGGGGCTTCATTCAGGAGCGGGAGCTGCGGAAGCAGGGGGTCAGAGGTGAGGGGCTCTGCCTGGGCTCTGCAGTCGTGGAAACTCCGCTGTTGCTCCCACAAGAGCCAGGAGATGCTCACCAGCTGCCAGCCCCATCCCCAGCAATGAGGCTGGAGGCTGCAGTGTCTGTGCAGGGACACCGGGAGGGAGGTGGCAGGGAAGTGCTAGTGCAGGCTTATGGCTTCTTCTGACACCCCTGTGTGGCCTTCAGGGAGTCACTCAGTGATTTTTTGTCTCTGCTTCCGTATCTTCCCAAAGGGGCACCTCACCTCACAGGGGCATAGCAAGATGTAGTGTTTGCACAGTGCATGGGAAATGGCTGCTGGAGAACAGGGGCTTTTTGTGCGTGATCTGGTAGTTTCTCATTGAGGTTGGGCTTACAGGCACCCTTCACCACTGCAGTAAGGGATATAAGCAGCATCCTCCATGTGTGTGCCTCTTCATTCCCTGTTGAGTTCCCATCAGGACCATCACAGAAGGGGTACACTGCTGGAACAATGCTTATTCTTGCAGTTCCTCGTGTCCCCTTCCTGTGTTTAGAGGCAGAACTGGCTGGATTGGTTATGGCTGGTTTGGCTAGTAGAAAATGTGGATGCTCATGTCCTTCCCAGAGCTGCTCCTGTTGTTTCGCTCCTGTTGTTTCACTCCTGTTATCCCACAGTCCTGAGGGCTCTACTGGGAGCTGAAGTTTCTCATCCCTGCTGCTGCTTGGTGCTGGTTTAGCCATTTCCTCCCAAGCACCAGTGAGCAGTGTCCTGAGCACCTTGAATAGGTGTCCGAGTAAAAGAGGTTTTGCAGCATGGTAAATCCTGTGTGATGACTCCCCAGATGATCTTACTTTCTGGACTTAGCTGTGTTCATAGCGGAATGAAGAGAGGTTTTGTCTTTCCCTGTGTGAAGTACTAAAGCTCCGTCAGGCTTGCAGTGGCGGGGTGGAGGTGGTAGCAGGGCTTCTTTGCTGGGAGCCTTACAGACACAGACCAAAGCTCCTGTCCCAGATCTGGGCTCAGCTGGTGGAGGAGGCGGGGTGAACTGTTCCCTCCCACGTACAACAGTTTATTGGTGAGCCAGGACAATGTGCTTTCAGATGAGCACATCTTACTTTTGTTTATAGGGAAGCAAAATAGAATCACAGAATGGTAGGGGTTGGAAGGGACCTTTGGAGATCATTTAGTCAAACTGCCCTGCCAGAGCAGGTTCTCCTAGAGCAGGTTGAACAGGAAAACATCCAGGTGGGTTTTGAATGTCTCCAGAGATGGAGACTCCACAACCTTTCTGGGCAGCCTGTTCCAGTGCTCTGTCACCCTCAAAGTAAAGAAGTTTTTCTTCATGTTGAGATGGAATTTCCTGTGTTCCAGCTTGTGCCTGTTGCCTCTTGTCTTTTCACCAGGCACCACTGAAAAGAGTCCTCTTGACACCCAGTCTTTAGATATTTATAAGCATTGATGAGATCCCCCTTTCAGCCTTCTCTTCTCCAGGCTAAACAGACCCAGGTCTCTCAGTTGTTGACTTCTTTCTTTCCGCAGGTCTGTTTGAGGTACGGGCTCAGGAGTACCTGGAAACACTTCCCAGCGGGGAGCAGAGTGGAGTCAATAGGTTCCTGAAAGGCCTAGGTAAGGAACCAGCAAAAACCTTGGCTTCTCAGGAGGCTTGGGCTTCTTGTTGCCTTCAGGTTTGGCAACAGAGAAGCTGCTGAAGGGTGACAGGACTCTGCTAGTGACTGCATGTGGCTTCCTGCAGAGCAGTGCTTGAGTCTTTAGTGGTCGGTGCCTGGCCATGTATCCCTGCTCTGGCACCCTGTTGGCTCTGACCCCCGGTCTGCCACTTGTCTGGAGGCTAGTGGGCAACCAAAGTTTGGGCCATGAGCTATGTCTGTGCTTTCCAAAGGATACAGGCAGGTCTGAGGAGGCAATGGAGGAACCAGTGACTCGGGGGTGGTGGCTGAATTTCCTGATGGGGAGAGTGACACAGTCTCCATGGCCTTCAGGTTTGCCCTTGGGGATCAGCGGTGGGAATCGCCCAGGAGTATCCTAAGGCTGAATCCATTTTCCCCTGTAAGTGGGGCTACGAGAGCTCCAGAGTGACATTAGAAGTCCTTGATAAGACATTGGACATCATGGCTAAGAGAGTTTGATCTTCTGTTCAGATCACATCCCTGGCCCTCTTGTCTTTTCTCAGCCGTTTAAGAGCAGCAGTGTCTGTGAGGCTGGTGTGTCCTGCCTCTTACCCACACACGCTCTGCCCAGGGGACCTTAGTAAGACGTTCACCTTCCAGTAACGCTGGGCAACTGGGCTCTGGAACGTGTGCCTGGGGGCTTGCAGGGTCGCAGCCTGTAGCGCTGCTGCCAGGGGTGGGCAGAGCTATGACCTGCTCTGCAGGCACCTACTTGAGCTTTGCAGGGCAGGAGGAGGTGGATAAGGACCCAGGACTGGCAGCAGAGGCGTTCTTGGCTGGTGGCAGTGAGGAGAGCGACACTTGTTTCGCCTGTCGCTGTGGAGAGTCCATTTTCCTTTCTCTGTCTCTCCAGGTAGCAAAATGAAATTCCTCCACAAAAAGTAAGAGAGAAGCACATCCCCGTTCCACAGAAGAGAATGGCTCTACCATTTAACAGCGATAAACCAGACTATTACCGACCATTCCCATTGGGCCTGCTCCCGGGAGCCAGCAGCCTTGGGCGAGCTGACCACAGCCGGGACACACTTGCACGAACGTGTGGTGCCGCAGGAAGAGTTGGTGGCTGCGGGGCTGCCGGGACAGGTTTCTGGATATCTACAGTACCATGCACTGGACCAAGCACTCTCTGAACTCTCTGCACTAGCACGTTGCAGGCATCCCAGCGGATTGGATCTCTTAGCTAGTCCATTCTTTGTTTTGTTGTATTTTTTTTCTATTTATATTGGGGTTAGAACAATTATTAACCGATGACTCTTGCCCTGTCCCCTCTCCACCTGGTGCCACAGGAGGCCGAAGCGGGACTCCCATGGGACTGAGAAGGCAAAGCTTGGGCACAGAGGAGGGGAGGAACAGAGATGTATGGAAATAGGTCTCTGCAAAGCGGGGACGCTGAGGGCTGCAGGGACGACGTGGACTGACCGGGAGACCGGGAGGTGCTTCCAAGCAAGGGAGAGGGGTGAGGGGGAACCACTAAACCTACTGAGGACTTGATGGGCCCGTCAGCTCCCCGGGTGGCTGTGCCAGGGGGTCCTGGCACGAGGAGAGGCCTTTCCTTACGCAGTGTAATTAAAAGCGAGTGGTGTAAAAGTCATGTGGACCCTTGGTGTTCTGGGGAAGGGGATGAGCTGTGTCTGCCCACCAGCTGGAGAGGACATTTAGCAGCTGAGCCATTGGTTTGGCCAAGCCCTCGGCTTCCCTGTGAGCCTCGCAGCCCAGGTGGCCTCATTCCCTTGCCTGGCTGCTTGCAGGGGGAGCCCAAAGTGGAGCCTGGGTCTCGAAGGTCAGACGGGCTCTCCTCTCCCGTCTCAGGTATTGCTGCCAGGGGTGCAATAGGAAGCAGGCAAGGGGAGCGTGCCTGCCGCTGCCTTCAGAGCTCCTGGGTGGGGAGGAGGTAGGACCTGCCATTGTCCCCCTCCCGCTCGCCTCTCCTCTGCCTTTTTTGGTGGGGAGGAGAGGAGAGGAGAGGTTGGGGGGTGTCAGGGGAGGCACGAGGAGGTTGAGGGGGGGTGAGGGCTCTTTTCCAGCTGGTGCAAAAGCTGTTTCCCTTGTACCTCTTGTGAGGGCAGAGTCAAGAGCAGCTGGAGCATCCTTGGGACTCTGCTCTTCAGAGAGGAAGCCAGAGGGCACCTCTGCTGTGGCCCAAAGGGAAGTCTCTTCCCCAGCTCCTGGGGGGTTACAGGGTAAGAGCTGCGTGCGGGTACCTTTGCTGTGGGCAGCCATGCCACGCTGGACTACCCAGGGCTGCCAGAGGTTTTGAGAGTGGTCTGGGTGCCCCTGTGGCCAGTGGGGCTTTCCCAGGTGAGAGGGCCTTGTTGACCAGCAGTGGGGTTCAGAGGAGCTCACCTCTGCTCGATGTCAGAGGGGGAGCTGTGGGTACAGCACTGCTCTGTGAATCTTTTGAAGGCTGTGTTTCCAAAGTTTCCTTCAGTAGCAACAGAGGAAATGGGTTGAGATGGGTGGTGGCAGGAGCGGGCAGCTGGGTGGGTGGAGAGGCAAGTGCTTGGAGAGGTGGTGCTTTGCCAGCTCCCAGTGTAATGGGGTTTGTTACGTCTGTGACATGTGCCACTACCTGGGCACCAGATAAGCTGGGCAAATGGCTCTAAGTGGCCCTCTTTGAGCAGGGAGTTGGCCCAGATGACCTCCAGAGGTCCCTTCCCACCTCAGCCCCTCTGTGGTTCTATGGTGAGCACCATAAATGAAGGACAGCAGTAGTGCCACGTTGGGTATGAGCAGGAAGGAAGCACCTGCATCTCTATGCTCCTCAACTTGTATGTGGGGAGAGTTGAAGCAGTGATGGGGGTCATGGAAGCTAGTGGCATTTATCCCCACCTCCCCAGGGTCAGGCTCCCGCAGGGGTGACCAGGGGGCCCCTTGGGTATGCCAAGCAAAATTGGCACTACTTAAAGCCCAGTCTGTCACCGGAGGTGGTGGCCCACCAAAGGAAACTGTAGTGGAGTTCAGGGTGAATCAAAAGCTGTGTTTTGGTTTGCTTCTTAAAAAGTGTTTTTAATGGCAGCAAAATGGGGTTTTGCAAAGCCGGGGCGCACCCACACATGCAAAGGTGGCCAGAATGCCTGCGAAGCTTTGTGGGGTGCTAAATGAAGCTGATCTTGTGGCTCAGCTCGGGCCTCCAGAAGCAGGTGTCCTACGTTGTGTCCCGCCACCACGTCTGTGCCCAGGGTCTCTGCATTCCCCTTCTCAAGTGACGTTGTCAACAGTGTGGGACTTCGCCTTCCTCGGTGGGAGCCATTTTAAGGAGCTGGGCAGGTTCCCTGGGATGCTCCATGCCGACAGGCTCCTTAGCTCAGCGTCAACTTGCGTGTGAGCATGCTGAGATGCTGGCAGCTTTTATTGCAACATCCTACTTGCTCAAATCAAAATGGGTTGTGAAGTAGCCCCATTTGTCTCGTTGAGGGGTCTCCAAGTGGGCTCTGCCATCACTTGGCTCTGTGGCTACTCAGTGCTTTCACTGGCAGCTCTCAGGAAAGTGGGAATCAAGCCTACAAAATCCAGGAGGGGAGGGGGGTGTATTCAAAAACAGCAGCATGAGAAGTGCAGTGAAAGAAACATTTAGAGCCGTGTCATTAAGGATTTAAAATTAAACTCGGACAGAGCGTGCTGGTCTCCAGCTGCAGGACAGCCTCCCCAGCTTTATGTCGAGCCGTGTTGCTCTGGGTTGAGCAGAACCCTGTGCCCCTCCAGGTTCTGGATGCTTTGGAGGAACCCACCTGTGAAGAGAAGCCATAAGACCAGCTGTGCTGGGTCTGACCACGGGTCCATGTGCCCTTCCGTGGAGGCTGCCAACAGCAGATGCCTGGAGAAGACTCTGTGAACAGAGCCCTATATACTATAAACACACACACACACTAATATATATATTTATAAATGATATACCTGGAATGTTATACTAGCCTACTGTATATCCCCCAGCCAAGGGTTTCCTGCACCAGAGCTGGCGTCTGGGTGCTTATTTGCCTTGGATGAGTTTCTCCTCCATGACCATGTGTACGTGGGTGGGTGCTAAAGGTAAGAGGTCAGTCCAGGGGCAGTATGGATATACTGAGGGGTACTGGAGAACTGGGACACTCGCTCTGCTCAGTTAAATGTTAAAAGCCGTGATCTCTGCTCCCTGTGTTAATTAAGCAGAGTCCCTGGTTAATTAAGCAGCTTGTACACGCCGACGTGAGCAGCTCTGTGGGGCTGGGAGCCCATGATCCCCAGGAGAGCCAAGCTTGTCGACTCCCAAGCCACTGGCTAAACCCTGAGCCCCGTTTCCCTCCTTGGCTTCCCTGAGGGCTTAGGGTGCCAGGCAAATCCCAGCTCTTACAGATACTTATTGGAATGTCCCTTTCACCAGACAGTCATTTATTCATCATCAATGGTGTCCAGTGCCGGCAGGACAGACAGCCTTGTGCAGCTGAGTTTAGGGGATGAGACCCTGCCCTGCACAGGGTAGGTCTGATTTGGGTATGGAGGGGTGTAGCCGAAGGGCGGCTGCATGTGGGGGTTCCCAGTGTGGGGCGTTCCCAGCCTACCTACCTCTCTGCCTGGAGACGGCTTTCAGGTCGCAGGTCCCAGCTGGCAGCTTGCAGGTGTAGAGCCCCAGGCAGCCGCTGCAGTCGGAGGGCTTGTGGCAGGGCCGAGAGTGGATGCCATGGCAGGAGTGCTACAGGGGAGGGAGAGAGGTGGCCGCGGTGCCGGCGTCCAGCTTTGCCCAGCCCTGGCCTGGGACACCCTCCCTGTCACAGCCGTGTCACCGCTCTCTGCTCATGCTGCTGAGAAGACCCCATGGAGAGATTCTCGGGGAGATTCTCAAAGAGATTCTGCGAAAGCTCATGCTGCCTGAGAGCAGCCTCTCGTCAAGTCAGAAGGTTTCCTTTCGGGGTGTGCGTGCCCCACAGCCGGTTAGTCAGTCATTTTGGGGTGATGTGAACTGCTCAGCCCCTGGGACCACGCTTGCTGTCGGCTCCGGCACACTCGAGCTGACAGTACTGCGATGCCTAGGCGTGAGATGAGCTCAAAAGAGCCTCTTCATCTCCCCTAGATGGGGGGGCTGGAGAGGCTCTCAATCGAAAACAAAGCCAGGTTGCAGAAGAGGATATGATATACTGGGATGGGCATTTGCTGCTGGATGTTTGGTTTCCATCTAAACCAGTAAACCTACAGTAGCGGGACAGGCTGCTCATCAGGCTATAGAGCAGCAGCTTCAAGCAAGGAACTGGAAAAGTCGAGGCCCCAGGAAGCAGTTTCAGGGGCAGCTCGTTACTGCAGAAAGGGCGCTAAGTGGCTGGTCCCCGTGGCAGAAATGCTGCCGCCTGCGCAGCACAGGTGGGTGCCCCCAGCCCACCTCCTGGGTACAGCATTTTGGGACACAGAGCCAGGCCTGTTCTCATCTCCTGACCTGGTCACCACCTGCATGCACAGCCATCAGTTCTGCTCTAAGCCTCTCCAGGTACCGGATGGGGTGTAGGGTTATCACTGCCCACCACCCTTGTCTGCACCACAAGCCAAACAGTGCTGTGAGGCCGTGTTGTGGCCGGCACTTTCACACTTGGCTCATGAGGAATGGCCCAAAAGTGGCTTTTCTACCCAATGTTTGCAGGGACAGGGCACGCTCAGCACCTGCTTCTGCTGCCCTCAGTCCCATCTGCTTTTTATGTCCCCACGGGGACTGCCAGGCAGCCAGGCTCTGTGTGGGGATGCTGGGGCTCAGGTGTGTGGGGGGCACCCGGTTTTGAAGCTGGAGAGCTGGCTGAGCTGCTTGGGCAGGTACCACCAACGTAAGGGCAGCACGTGGGTTACAGTGTGGGTGCAGGAACCCGCTGCCTGGAGGGCAGGTGCCACTCCAGCCCTGCTCTCCCGAGACCCCAGCCTTGGCTGCCTGGCGTGGGTGTGTAGCCCAACAAATTGCAGGAGTTTGGGTGGCAAGACCGCTGGGAGCTCAGGGCATGGGGCTGTGCCAGGAGGATGCTCTCCTGTCCCTGCACTGCAGCACATTTTGAGGCTGTCCTGCCTGGTTTTGGTGTCTCTGTGCTGTACAGACCTGCCAGAGCTGCTGCTGGCCCCCTGTTATAACAAGGACCCATTTCTTTGGCCCCGTCCTCTTCATTAGGTGCACACCATTACGTGTGGTCCCTCCATGCCCCACAGACAGGTCAGCCAAAGGGGTTCATTGAGCTGCCCAACCTTGGGGTCAAGAGCTGGCACCTCCCCTCACTCCCACTGTCCCTGCAAACCCTCATCCTCCCTGGCCCAGGGCAGGTTGTACTTACTGTGTCCCCGTTGAACTTCCCGTAACCCTTCAGGTGGTGGCTCAGCCCCAGGCTCCTGCTGCGGGAGGGCTGCCGTGGGAGTCTCCGGAGCTTGCTAGGGGGTTGCTGCTCACTGCTGCCCAGTGAGGGCTTGGCCAAGGCCTTGCTGGGGGACCCGGAGCTGGGAGACGCCTCTCCCATCGCTTCCCATGCACCAGCCAGGGGGTGGCTCCCCACCAAGCCCTGCCTGGGCAGATTGTCCCCTCCATCTCCAGGTGCCTGGGGGTCTTCTCCATGGCCCTCAGCTCCTGGCTGCCTCTTCAGGGTGCTGGTGTGGCCCCCCAGTGCCTCAGATGGTGCCGGGGCTGAAGAGAGCAGCACCAGGAGGAGCACAGTGACAGTCAGCACTTGGACCTTCATCCTCAGGGTCAGGGTCTGGCTCTGCTCAGGGTCCTCCTGCCCGGACAATGCTGTTGGAGGCAGGAGCAGAGGTGGAAGCTGCCTCTCTTTCCTACCACTGGATCCAGTTGAAGTCATTTTTATAGCACAGGGGCCTTCCCCGGGGGCACAGCCCTTTTCCCCCGCCCCTGCTGTGTCCCACCTCCCCGCACACGAGCAAACCCGGCTGCTTGCGTGGGCCCCCGTCCCCCTCCCTTGCACTCCCAAAGGCCCCAGCACCCTCCTGCCACGGCCACCCCATCCCCGCTCGGTGATGGGTACGTGCGTGCCTGCACATGGGTGCGCGGTGTCTCCCACTTGCGAGCACGGAGTCTTTTAGCTAAACAGCATTTGCAAGTCAGGTCTTAGTAAAGAGGGGGCTGCCGGTAAATGTTTGTGGGTGGGAGAAGGAGAGGGGACATGTAAGATCAAAGTGGGTCAATTTGGCCTCTAAAAATGGCAGCTGTTGAATTTTCATTGTTTCCTAAGGAGGTAGCACTGATGTGATGCAGCTCTGTCCGTTCTCCAGCCCACCCCTCGTGCCTTCTCAGCTTTCACCAAATCTGATGGAAAGGCAGCAGGCTCAGAGGGAATGAGTTGCCACAAGCCTGATGAAAGTGGTCTGGCTGTAGGGAAGATACCCAGGTGAACCCCTCCATCCATTGCAGTGGGAGCTCATTTCTTATTCAAGAGCAGAGCCTACACAGGAGAGTTGTGTTTGACCAGGCTTTGGTTGGCTTTAGACGCAGCATTTGGGTAGGGTGCAATTACTGCTTCCAGCCAGAAGATAGCTCTGAATTAAAGAGTTGAGCAGGACGGGGCAGCGGTCACACCACCGCAGCCTCCATCGCCTCTGGCCATGGCCAGAATTCCAGCGTGAAAAGGTGTCTGTGGTCCTGCCGCAGCCTCTTGGGGGGAGGAAGGACTCTAGAGGGTGTAGTGAGACAGTTCCCCCTTGTCCCACCATAGCTTAAAAAAGAAAAACTATCCACCGCAGCAGGCTCTTCTGCAGAGCTGTCAGCCTATTCCCCTGGGTGTGAGCAAAAGAAAGGCAGAAGACCACACAGGAGACCATGCAGGAGACCAGAGAGCTGATTTCTACACACCTGCTGCTATTATTTTCTGTACAGACAGTAAAGGTGTGCTACCAAAACACAGGTATTTTCATGCACAGCTGTTGTAATGATGAAGCTGGACATTGCAATCAGTGGCAGCAGCTGTAAGGGAGAGGGAGGCTGTTTTGCAGATGCTGCACCTGAAGCCTATGTAGGAGCTCCCATCCCATCCTGCCCTCCCCCAGACATCACTCTGCCATTTGCAATTGCATGGTGGGCGTTCCCCTGTGGACCAGAGATGAGTTCATATGATCACCATCCTTCTTACCTCTGATGTGGGAATGGCTCAGCAGGCTTGAGCCAGTAAGCAGCCCCCCATGAGACCTACACAGTCCACTGGCCCACTGCCATCCCCTGTTACTCCCCTTCCAGCCACCGATGGTCCTGCGTAAGACTGAAGAAACAGAGACCCAGCTGGTGTCTTCCCACCCTTGAGTTTAGTCGCTCTGGGGCCGGAAGACATCTAGAGGAGCTCTCTCTGGGAGGTAAGTTACACAACAGAAGAGTGAGAAGCTGATTTCCCAAGCCAAGCTGGCTACCTTAGCTAATTGCCAAAAGGCTGTGGACTAGACT
The DNA here is from genome assembly GCF_964106895.1 of Numenius arquata. NCBI lineage: Eukaryota > Metazoa > Chordata > Aves > Charadriiformes > Scolopacidae > Numenius > Numenius arquata. The sequence continues at coordinate 69,750,040 of NC_133577.1, forward strand.
TAGCTTATATAAAATTGATGTAAGTGTAGATGTCCTTGCTAATAAAGATGCTGGAGGGGTTAAAGGCAGAGGAATAACTGTGCAGCTCTAGCCTGAACAGGGTCAAGGAAGCTCTGCTCTGTTCCTGCTTTTAGAGTCATTTGAGCTGAAAGCTTGCATGTCCACCTGTAAGCAAGGACTGTGCTTCCCCTCCTCCCCAGAAACCATCATTATCCTGAGCTTCTGTGATGGTACCAGGAGATTTCTTGTTCTGGAGGGAAGAAAAGGTGTGACAGAATATTTTGGTCCCAGCATGCAGTGTTCTGTTAGAATTGCATGTCTGCCAGCGCTCCTCTCAAGCCAGCCACGAATGGGAAGTTTTCTGTGTCAAGTACCCAGTGGTTTGCCAAGTGGTCAGAAATGGAGGCATGGAGTGGGGGTCTTGCTCCAACCCTCTGAGGTGTGTACGTGGGTGAGTGGGGTGTTTGGTCTTGACACTCTGGGCTGAGGAGGAATGAAGGCCCAAGTTCAGATAAAAGTGTGCAGGGCAAGGGGCAGTCATCTTTTAAAGGCCACCAGCTTGGCCCCTGGTTACCCCTCTTTGGTTAGTCTTGCCTGCTTTCTCCAGGGGCATTGGACTTCAGGCAAGAAAGTGCAGCGTTTGCGGTCTGGCTTGGGAAGACTGATGAGGTTGTCCTACAGTGTTATGTGCTTGCCAGATGCACCTTGCTGCAACTTGTAGTCCATGGGACCTCTTGGATAAAACCAGGAGTGAGCAGCAAGAGAGGATGTTGCTGCTGGGTCCAGCTGAAGAGACATGGTCCCGAAGATCTGGGAGACAGCAACAGAGGAGGTACCATGATAATGGACAGCAGTGATACAAGGTGGAGGAAGGGAAAATCCCCTCAGGAGAAAATCATAGAATAGTTTGGGCTGGAAGAGACCTTTAAAAGTCATCTAGTCCAACCCCCCTGCAATAAGCAGGGACCTCTTCAACTACATCAGGTTGCTCAAAGCCCCATCCAACCTGACCTTGAATGTTTCTGGGGATGGGGCACCTACCACCTCTCTGGGCAACCTGTTCCAGTGTTTCACCACTATAAGAAAATGTGGTTTTTTATGAACTGTTTCACCATTGTAAAAAAAATTCTTCCTTATGTCCAAGCTAAATCTACTCTCTTTTAATTTAAAACCATTACCCCTTGTCCTATTGTAATGGGCCCTGCCAAAGAGTTTGTCCCCATCTTTCTTACAAGCCCCATTTAAGTACTGAAACGCTGCAGTAAGGTCTCCCTGAAGCCTTCTCTTCTCCAGGCTGAATAACCCCAACTCTCCCAGCCTGTCCTCAGAGGAGAGGTGCTCCAGCCCTCTGATTGCTTTTGTGGCCTTCCTCTGGACCTGCTCCAACAGAATCTAGTAAGGACTGGAGGTTCAGGGAAGCAGAAGGTCCGAAAGACCAGAAACCAGTTTTTCTTTACAAAGAAGTTCCCTGGGTTGGGGGCTCCTTCTCTGAGGGTTTACTCAAGACCAAAACAGATAAGTGTTCTCCTTAGAGGAGAAGGTGAGATAAACTGTCAACAGGCAGTAGACAGAAGAACCAAGCTGTGGTTGCTGTAACTGATTTAAAAAAAAAAAAGGGAGAGGAAACAACAGCAGACAAACATGAGTGTGAACACTGCAATACAAGTTGTCACCAAATGCACTCCATCAACAATTCAGCTCCCAAAAGGTAGCGTGCAAAGAAAGTCTAAGTCCTCTGGTCAGCAGCCAACTTTTGAGCTCAAAGCTCAAAACACAGCCCAGTTCCTGGAAATAGCAATGCTGGGAGTGCAAGGAGGTGATGGCTAAGAAAGCCATGGTGCTCTAGTCCATCTTCCATACCTTTACCTCTGGCCAGCTCCTGCTCTTGACTTGCTCCTGGCTGACGCTGGAAGTGCTAATTTCTGGGGAAATGGGCTCGAAGGAACGGAGAGACAAGCTTGCAGCAAGAAGACCCATCCGGACACAGGTATCTGTGTCATATTTAGCGAGCATCCCTGCAAGGATTCCCGCCATTAAGCTGTGGAGAGAAAGAAAAGCATTTTTGAACACTGGGGAACAGCTTTGACCTGGGTAAGATGGCCATTCGTTTGTAAGAGCAGTCATTTGGACCCAAACCAACACTTACAGAAGCAGGGTATGTCACACAGAAGAGGTGAGGTTATAATGAAAAGTTTTTGCTTTTTTAATATTTATTTTTAAATCTGGAGTAACAAATAGTGCTATTGTTTGCATTTTATTTGCTTCTCATCTGAGAAGTTGGGGTACATTCCCATTCCACCACATTTTCTTTTCTCCCCAGTTTTCCAGGTGAGGCGGGATTAAAGAAAGGAATCTCAGAAGGGAAGAATATCTAATTATTTTGTCACTTCTGTGCTCCTTGTTGGTGCCTTGCTACATTCCCTCCTGTCACCAAAGAGGCAGATGGGAAGAGAGGTAAAGTCTCCATATACATGTGAGTGGGGCAACACACACAGCTGGAAAAAGAAATCCAAAGCTGGAATGAGATTGTAGAGTCAGATTTTTGTAAACTTTAGCTGTGGTTTTCCATTTGGAATTGCCCAGTAAAAATATGAGTACTTGGAACAGCAGTGGTCACTCACAGGCACTGAGGAGACCATCAGGAGAAGGGGATGACTTTGCCATCTGCCTGGCTTGCAGGGGAAGGCTCTGTTGAGGCATGGATATGTGGAGGGTGGTGTTTGTGATTGACTGGGAACAACTACTGTTTATTCATAGATAAATACAGTAATGATGCTCGGAAACTAAGAAAGGACAAAAGAGAAGTGAAAGAGAAGGGAGAAAATAATGACATCTAAGAGGAAGAAACAAGGACAGGAAAATGTGACGGCAAGGAGGATTAATGAGCAAATCTATGGGGAAGGGAAAAAGACCACTTTTTTTGTGCTCTGGCTAATTACCTCAACCTCTTTTTATCCATAACAAAGGCACAGAAGATTATGGTTTCCAAAACCCATTCAATCTCTCAGCAGCTCCAGGGGTTCAGAGTAAATATTTAGGGGAGCATCCCCTAGCAATGCTGTGTGTGGGCACATGATGTTGTGTTGTCATGGCAGCCAGGTGCAAGGAGCAAACAGCCGCTGCTCTCTGCACACACGCATGGCTCCTTGGGCAGCATCTCTGCAGTTGTAGGAGAGCCGCGGGGTCAAAGAGAGGCGTGAGGTGCCCTGGATCACTTTTTCTGGGTGCACAGCGTTTCCTGACCAGTGCTTCAAAAGTGTGAGGGTTCACAGGGGCTGAGCTGTGAATGTGTTATACCCTGCTGCATAGTCCCTTGAAAGTGACAGCAGGCTGGGCTTGGGTGACTTTACCAGTTTATATGCTGTGAAGATGGCATGTACATCCATGTAGTGTCCCGGCATTTCCAGCGTTTTTTGGCACTCTGCAGAACAGGGATTTCTGCACCTCAGTGGAGCAGCTGAGGTTACCAGGAAGAAAAACCCTGGATGAACAAAAGGACTATGAAATTTCCCACATGGACATGGAAGACTGTGTGAAATGGGATTTCCAGACCAGTACTACTTCAGGGATGGGAGCAGTAACGGGCCCTTAGCTTTCAAGTAACTTTGGAAGGAAAAACAAACTTCAAGTACTCCTGTGTAACTCGGTGGAGGTGTTTGGCAGTGGCACACTTTCTCTCACCTTTGTTCTTCCCTTAAATTAAGCTTTTAAAATGAGAAAAGAAACTCTAAAGAAGATTTTTACATTAGCCCCTAGAAAAAATTGTCCTGCGGTAAGGAGTAGTTGGGTACCGAGCAGATGGTGCAGAGTGGAGGCTGTGTCCCTGGAGGGGCTAGCAGAGGTTGGACACATCAGCAAGAAGTAGTGAACAAAGCTGAGCTTTCCTTAGGACATGCTGACCCCACAAGGTTCCTCCCAGCCCCCATTCCTCTGCTGTTACACTTACTGCTCCGAACACCTTGGTCTTCTTTGGAGAAGACCAGCTTGCAGTTGCAGTCAACTCATCTCAGAGGTGATTTGGGACACAAGGAGCGTGTCCTGGTGTTATGTGGGTTAACTAGCTTGGCAAGAAGTTATTGATTGATCCTAACTCAAATATTAAGGATGCTGTAAGTTTAAGAAAAAAAAGGCTTTTCATTCTGCCCACTCATAAAAGAAAAAAGAAGTGTTGCTATGTTGAGTTATTGGCAGGTAAGAGTAGAAAAATAAAAGGAAATACCTGTCACATACAGCCTTTTGGTCTAGCCCAAGGCAATGAAAGGATGGAATCAATTATTGTAGTGTACAAAGCAAGGAGAAAAAAACCCACATTACTACTACATATAGTTTGACATGTTAACGAAGGGGATAATAAAATATTACTCTGACAGACTGAGAATTGATCAGCGGGGCTAGGAATAATACCTGTCATTTCCTACTCCTGTGTACAGCATTGCATACACAGCTAGGCGAATTATACAGCAGACGCTTCTGAAGCATGAGATATTGCCACAGGCAAATGCAGAACCTGATGAAACGCTTTCATAAGGCAATTTTAACTACTGAGTGGCAGTCCCACTTCCATTGGAGAAGTGTGGAAGTAAAGTAGTTAGTTAGCAAGACAGCTTTGATGTAAGGTGGTTTACTTTGCTTTTAGCAGCTCAGCCTGGTCTAATTCAGACTAGATTGCCATGAAAGGCTTGGATCTTAAAGAAAAGCAAAACTAGTCATGGCAAGACTGGCTTCCAGGATGCTCAGGGGAACATTTTTAGCAAGCTTTGCAAGAAATCACAGTAACCTGTCCTGTTCTTGTGTCTTTAGTGTCTGTTCCTCAAGCAGCAGAATGTTGTTTGCCTTTGTGGTAGAATTTCAAAGCAATCCTATTATGGCCCTTCCACATTTAGCTGGAGAAGACAAAGTAGTGAGCAATATACCTGTCGCCGGCTCCCGAGACATTGACTATCTCCTCCCTGCTGATGTGGATGGCGGGGTAGTGGGTGGCGCAGAGGCTGGCAGCAGCAGTCTGTGGGGGGAGAGAAGGGAAGTTAGTGGGAATTGCCCAAGCTCATAAGGCCTGGTGTGGCTGATGCCATCCAGACTTGCACGGATGCCAAAAGAAGAAAAAGAAAAAAAAAAGAAAAGGCAATAATCTTTTTTTCACACTTCAAAAGAGATCAGCGATTTAAATGAAGCTTCCTGAAAATGAAGCTTGCTCTCATGAATATTCACAGAACGCACATTTAAAACTAGCTGACTATAAACACTGCTGCTAGGAGCCAGCAGTATACAGACAGAGAACTTGATTTTCTTTCAGAGCTGTGTATTCCACCCCCAAAACACGTACATTTGCCAGTAGTGATGCCATGCTTCCCAGGACGGCTGCCATGCCACCAGAAATAGCAATGGTGCTATATGGTCCCAGAAAAAAGCCTCTGAGAGTTCAGAGTTTGTATGTCCTTACCTGTTCATGGGCTCCTGGATGAAGCGAGATGCTTCCTCGCAGGCTCTTGCCACACAGGAGGATGCCATGAGCTCCAAGGGTCACCACCACACAGTGCAGGTGGGCCAGCAAAGGGCGGGCCAAGGCCACTGCAGTCTGGACAACATCCTCCAATCTGGATGGGAGCTCTTCAGAGAGCAGGGAGGAAAAAATATGGTATAGCTGTAAAGGTCCTCAACCAGCCTTTTTATGGGCTGGAAGCCTATTTATGAGCACCACTACTACTATTTATGAACATTTCTGAAATGTGGTTGATATACATTTTTTTTCTTGAAATCACGGGAAACCGGGAATTCTCCAATGTTAGACTGCCACACCATACCTCTATCCTACACTGAGGAAACCACCCCTCATGGGACTAAACATATGTCCATAGAGATTAAAAAACTGTTCTGAGGCATAACTTCCTTGTCTTAAAGCTGTTGGATTTCCACCTGCATGTGGTGGGCTATTTTAACTTCTGCAAAGAGTGGTACTGTTGGGACAGGTACCCTCAGAGCGTCATGCTTCAGAGACATGTTTACAAACCAAACATTGTTCCCGTTTAACTGATGAAGTGAGGCAAATGGGATCTCTGGTTTTGGACAAGGAGCCATCCTAGGCCTACTGTGATGGATAATCAGTCCAGCCTGGGCCATACAACCCATGCAGAGATGGCTGTATGGCGGAAGACACTAAGAGTGCTTATGAATCCCCACTGTGTTATAACCCAATTTGCTTGAAATGGGGGGCAGTGAGGAAAATGCTCTTCTCCAGGTTCTAGGTTATCTAAAAGTGTGACTGATCCTTCTGAGCATTCAATACCTGCTGGCAGAGGGTTCCCAAGGGTCCGATTTATTGCTCTTAGCTCTTGCAGGTTAGGGGAAATGTACGTAAGCGCTTTCCAGCTGTCCGAGAGGAATGGCTTAGAGGCCTTGTTCTCATCTGTTGGCTCATAGCACACTTCAAAACAACATTGCAATTCGTTAATTAATTAATTAGTGGTTCATTTCTATGCCAGAGCAGGATGCAGTGTAGAAGGCTTAGTGTGATCTGCACAACTGGGGTTATATGTGTAATCTATTAGATACTGAAATACTGTTTTCCCCATATTTGGGACAAGGTCTGCTAATGTTTCCTTTCCGGTGTTCAGCAATGACGCCGTTGCTTCTGGCTCTGGAGTGATGTAATCAGGCTGCAGGTTTTTCACTCCTCTTAGGATGTGGTTTAGGAGCCTCTACCAGGTTTTAAAAACATCTTTCTTCAGGATTTGCTTTTAAAAATGAAGGCATAACTCCGAAGGTTTAGGAAGCCTTGTGAAGGGTTCCCTGCATACCAAGGGAGGGGGTTCTGTGTCTTATGGGAAGTGGGAGAGAAATCCTCTCAAAAGATGTTTTAGCGCTTATTCTGAGAAGCAAACTATATTGCTCCTCAAACTGGTAGAAGCACACACATTTGTGCTTGCCTTGAGATTAAAGGCAAAGAGAGCAGCTTTCCCTGGCTTTCTGGCAATGCCCAAGGGCTATAGCACCTACATTACAGGAAATGATTTAGCTGCAGAATGAGGAAAAACTCAGAGAAAGCAGAAATGTTTCATCTGTTTGAAATACAGAGTAGCAGAGTACAGAAAGGAGTGCTGAATAACGCAGTATGTAAGACAATAACTGGGTATCTCCAGCAACCAGCAGTGGAGATTGCTCGGGGTGTGCGGAGTGTCTTGGCACACACTCGGTTAGGAGCTACAGGGCCAAGGCTGGGTGAGTTCTCCTTACCTGCCAGCTGATGCTCTTTAGCTAGTTGGCAGACGTACTGAATAGTGGAAAGAGGCACATTTCCATCAATGCAAACTAGAGGCGCCTGGCACAGGTTCTCCTTGAACTGGGACACCTAATGAAAATCCAGGACAAAGAGTAAAGACAGCCTGAATCACTGCAGAGGGACAAAATTATTGCTATTCAGACTCAGGATGTAGGATTTTCACTCATATTACAGCCCTTAGGTGCAGGCATGAATCTTAAAGAGTGATTCCCTAAGGAAAATGGATTTTTCCATTTGTCTCATCTTCCCTTCTTCTCCTTCCCCTGCTCCCTGCCACCAAAAGCTGGACTCAAACAGCAGAGCCCCTCCAGCAGAGAAAGGTAGCTGCTGGTCCTCACTAGACTACTTTGGTACCTGTGGGTTAGTTAGAGACCTACAGGGAAAGGGGATGCTGCTATTTAATGTCACTGTAGGATTCCCTGTGCTATGCCTGGCTTGACTGCACTGCACATGTCGTTTAGATGTCCCCTGTGCACAATGCCTCCTGAGACAGGTTGTTCATCACAGCATTTTACTCCTGGGTCCTACTGGATTGTGTAGGGATGGGGGACGGTGGAGCAGTAGAGTGGGGAGGCACCATTCCCTCCTTTGGCTCCCTGAGGCTGCTCCACTACTACCTGACCACCAGGCCAGTACTACAGGCTCTTGTGCAGCATCCTTCCCACATCTCTGTTAATCCTGGTGGAAGGAAGGGCTGCCAGAACACACTTTGCAGCAGAAGATTGGTTCAGAGTTTCCACTGGCCACAACTGTTTTGTAAAGCTCAAGAGAATGAATCTGTCATGTAATGGTTTTCTGTGCCAAGGCTTGGGAGAGGCAGGGTGGGGATGGAAGTGGGAGCAATGACCATATTTTTCCCTAGGAATTCTCCACCTCATGGGGATGCCACTGGTAAGTAAATTGCACTTAACTTCCATGATGCTGTCAGTCATGAAGCACAGGCTTTTGTTCTGTCAACAAAAGAACAGAGTAGGGAAGGAGGGTGCAGTCCTTAATCACTGCTTCCATTAGCCCTGAAGGTTTTGAAGGTTTGCTGAGCAGCAGTGTCTGTTGACAGAGCTCAGCGTGTAGAAACAACAGAGATGGTGGGGAGGGGATGGAACAGGAAAATTTGCTTTAACCAGTGTTCTATCCACCTTTTTTTTTTTTTCCCCTAAAGGGGGAAACACCATTTCCACAGGTGAACTGGATTTATTGCTGGCTTTAAGGTGCCAAAAATTATAGGTTAGCTGGGACTAGTTAATGAAGAGGATTCTGACTTGCATGTCACAGGATGACAGTAGTGGTGATACCGTATGGAGCAGAAACAGATAGAAGCTCCATCTGGGTCAGCAGCAACAGAAGGCTCTGGTAACTTACCACGCTGCTATCTCAGTCGCCAGTGCAAGGGGGTTAACTTTAGGATTTCCCATATTCCCTCTGCACACTCCCTCCCTCCTGGTACAGCTTCACCAAGTTGCCTTCCGACACACATCCACGGTCCTTAAGGAAAAGCTTACAAATTAGCTGGTATGCTTACGTATTGCTCTGTTATCTGGTGGTGGATGTCCATATCTCCCAAGCCAATGCTCAGCTCCCCAGCGCTAGTGATCACAGCACAGTAAGTGGCTGTGCTTTTCCCCTCCAGCTGAAGGACGGCGCTCATGTCCTAAAACAGGGAGGACAGTTAAAAATGGAGCATGTTTCTCTTCCCTGCCACACTCGGCTCATTCTTTCTCTGTGCCCATTTCATCAGAAGCCCAGCTTGCTGTTCTCCCTTCAACCTCCCTTCTCCCTTGAGATAAGCAACATTTCAAAGATATCTCGGTCTAGACAGTGCTGGCAGATGGTTATTTTTTAATATTTGCAACAAATGTCACAGGTTAAAGAAATCATTTAGTAAATGAGAGTGACAGCTCTATGCCATGCAGTTCCACAGCTTGTGTCTCTGTTGTAATGGAACAGTGGTCTGCAGCCCTGCCTGCTCCTGCCATCCATTCCCATAGCTTGCGTGACATTTTGATGGCCTGCCAACATGCTGGGCATGTCTTGGTGGCAAGCTCCAGCTAGCAGTTATGTTAGCCACCTCACTGACCACACAGCCTGATTTTGAGGGTAGCCTTGGAGCCATTTTTACATGTGTAAAAATGAGCAGTGTTGCAGACAGAGCTATGAGGTGTCCTTCCTCTGTGGGTCTTTGTGAATGATCTGCTTAGAGAATTCAGGGCATTTCTTGGAATTTACACGTGGACAGAGAAATGTGTCCCCACCAGTAGTTCATAAGGAAGTTGGAGGTTTTAAGGAAAAGGTCCTCTCCAACACTTGTAGCAATATGTTTTGTTACAGCCAAGGATTGCTTGACAGCTGGCCAGCTAGTCCATCTTCCTTTGGGAGACTGCTCACTTTGATGGCACAAACTGTGCTGTGCTGGATAGAGGAAAGATTATAGACCTGCTGCTATGAAGCCTTTATAAACCAAAAAAGAGTTCATGTTCTTATTGCTTCATTTACTGAGTTGCTCAGGTAGCTAGAACTAAGGCCCTATGTGCTCTGTTTGGATACCAGGGCTCTGAGGGCACTAATAGGCCTTAATGGCCCTGATCAGCCCCACCTGGGGTCTCCATTCACACCCCTGGCTTGCCCTCAGCCTCTTCACCATGGAGGTGCCTGATGCCCCAGGTTAGGGTTGTCCTTCTGGCTTTTTCTGTTCCTTGCTGGGGTGGTGAGGCTCTGCCATGCTGTCCCTGGTGAGCTCCTGCTGCTCCTGGCTCCCTGACCTCAGGGGACAAGCTGCTGCTGAAGTCAGGTATTCCTCTGGTGCACAGTTAAGGGTTTATGTGGCTATGGGGAGGACACTACTGCTCTGAACTTGGGAGGTGTCCAGCCTGGGCTCCCAGTTCCAGATTTTCTCTGTCTTATGCTTTACCTAAACCAGGCTGATTTTGGCAGTCTAGCCTCAGGGTCGGGCTTTGCATATTTACGGCTGTGCTTAGGCCTTCCTAGAATTTTCCATGGTTCCTCCTGATTTACCCCTCTTTCTCCTTCAAGCACCACTTCCTGGAGCTGAATTTAGACCCCGTGGTTCAGACTCCAAGTGGTACATACATCTAGCCTGTGTTTTAGGGGGTGGCTCCTTGCCTTATAATTGTAACTAAAGGAGCATTGAATTATTCCTACTCTCAGCCTGATGGAAGATAGCTCTTATGTCTGCCAGGGTTGAGAAGGCTCTTCCCTCTATGTAATGTCATCACTTGGATGCTTCTGAGGTGCCACTACTGTGCAACGTACCATGTGGTGACAGTAGTGCAGGACGGACTCTGAATGTTCATCCTTCCCCACAGCTGATAAAAAGAGAGGAGTCTGTCCAAGACGGCTTAAGCAGTCTAAAAAGCAAATGGAAACAAAGATATTAATAAATCCATCAGAGTACTGTGAACACAGTGACAGCCTGTGCAGGATGAGTGTCTGTAGGAAAGTCCTCTCCTGGAAAACTTAATGCCCACCAATCCTTGTCTAGAAGGACGTTTGAGATGAAACTCAGCCACAGCTGCTGCAAATGATTTCCTGGGCTTGAGTGGTATGATCTATGTCTGCCTGCTGCACAAGCACTCTGAATTCTCTGGATTTTTTTGGAACATCTGGGAATGGAGAAAAAGACAAGAAGGGGGAAGAAACCCTGGCATCATCTCTTTTACCATCACAGGTATGTGGGCTTTCACACATTGCTTCTGTGAACAGCTTTTCCTGCTGCTGGCCTTCCCACACTGCTGTTCCCACCACGCTGTCTTACTAGAACCACTGAATCTGAATGGATTCACAGGAAATCCTTCCTCCTCTCCCTTCAAGTCACCACAAATTGTACCTCAGGGGGTGGCATGGGTGGCATTATTTTTCCCCCCCTCAAGCTTCCCTATTTGTGATCTGATTTGTGTTAGGAAGATTTGGGAAAGGTCAAAAAGCTGGAATAATCCTAAAATCTTTTTGTAATCTGCCTCTGCTAATTCAAATACCCAAATACGTGTCTGCTCCTGCTTGTGGTGAAGCACCAGGTACAACGTGATCCTCTCTTGTTGTCAGCTGTAGCTCTTTCTCTTCTACAGTAATTCTTGCACCTCAGTTCCTCTTTTCTGCAGCTCATGGATGATTATGTTTGAATAAGCCTATTCCTTTCGAATTCTAGCTCAAGACATACTTCTATTGTGACTGTAACCCAGCATTAATTCAAGGGCCAGGCTCTTCAGCAGTCACTGGAGATCACTGATGCTTATTTGACTTTGGTTTGGGGTCACTGTGCTATATACTAGTTAACTCATATTCGTGGACCTGTCTTTTCCTGACCCTAGCTTCCTCCCCTCTTATTTCTTGGAATGGCCCCTACCTTTTCCAGGCAGTCTGCCCACTGGTATTTGCCTTACGTGTCCCAGATCATAACAGCATTCAAGAGCTCCTGCTGTTGAAGGAATACCAAAGGACAAATCACAGCTGGCATGCACCCACAGGCAAACCCAAGCACTAGCCACCTGCCAGGTTTCTTCCAACGCCGCCAAAGGTTTGTCTCACTCTTCCAATGTTCGTTTGCCCACCACCCTGGAACAATAAATTGTTAATTGGCAAAACTGGGAGAGCTGCTTGGCATAGATGCTACATGTCTGTTAACATGTGAAGTGAAGTTGATGCTGCTGAAACGTAGGTCAGCAATTAAAGGGAGCAGAAGCCACCTAACTGCCAGATTGAGGCAAATGCAAACTTCCACAGCCCATCTACGCACTTCAACTTTGATGACAAAGGCCCAGTTCCTAGGAGGGGAGATCAGTTTGGTCTCCCCACACGTTGCTATTTTGGTCTTATTTGCTAAGATCTCTTAGAACAATGCTAAAGAGTATTTCAGTCGATACACGCAGACCTCTGAAGACCTGCTGGCATCAGTGCTGGGACTCCAGAGCTGCTGACCCAGAGCTGATGGGTTCTGCAGCTGCCTTACAGGCCACTTAGCTCCCCCCACTTAAGCAGTCTGGCATTTTTATTGTGGTTGGTTGGTTGGGGTTTTTTTCCTGTTTGAAGGTAAAATGAGATTTGTTGCCTTTGCCTGTGCTGCTTCTGTACTTTACTTGTAGAAGGATCTGTTTCAATGACTGAAGTTTTTTCACTCTCCCTTCTGTTCCTAAACATCTCCCCCATCAAAAATACCCTTCTTCTCCACCTATGTGGTTATCAACTTCCCTTTTCTCTTGCCTCTGCCTTTTACTCCTCTGTCCATCTGTCAGTCTGTCACAAACAGCCAAATTGTCAGAACGCAGGCTGTCCCTCACCCATCTCCTCTTCCTTCTAATTCTCCTGCCAGAAGAATTAAATCAGTAAGTGCACAGACCAATTTGGGCTTCATCTGACTATCAAATGGTTTTAAAGCTCTTGTTTCATAAAATCCTGAAACACATTTTCCATTTCTAAAGACAGCTTGCCACTGATGGTCATAATGCTCTTCCCAGCTCTGGATAATTCAGAGCTTTCAAGAATATGTTGAGCATTCAGGTGGCAAGCACTGAAGCGTGTGCGTGCCCATACACAGCAGCTCCTGGCCTAGATTCTCTTTGCCCCATGTTAGCCCAGGTGCACCAGAATATCCCTGCACCTACACATTTTGTTGCTCGTAAGCACCACTATCTATCCTAAATAAGTAAATGCATTGCCATCTCATAGTGTGAAATATTCTGCCTCCAACCCATCACTGTTCTTGGGCATTCTCAAAACTCACACTGAAGCTCCCCAAGGACCGTTCTTCTTTCCCCCTCTGAAAGCTCTGTCCTCTGCACACAAAACTTTCTTGCGCATCTAGCCTTGTGACTGTAAGAGGCTGCTCTCCATCTAAATATGCTCTTTTATTACCCTTCTGACCTCCAGGCTGGTTTTGCTTGCCCTGACTTTACCCAGTTCTGCAGCCTGTAGGACTTGGTCCTAATTCTTGACACCTTTGCTTTTTCTGTCTGGCAGTTCTCCAAGCCCTGAACTGATCAGACCACCTGAGATAACTGCCTGTATATAAACAACTATGACCTCTGTCCATCTTTCCACTATTTGTCACTCCTCATTAAACCAAATGCCCCTCTGTTTCGTTTGCTTGTGGTCCCTGGTAATTGCCACTGGCACTGCTAGGAATGAGGATATTTTCATCTGTAACTGTCTCCTGTTGAGTGTTGCAGGTTTCCAAAGCATTGAGCTTGGCTATTTTAATTTGAAACTCACTATCCATAATAGAGGCAGCCAAGGAAAAAACAAAAAACAAGGAAACCCCACACTTACTCCAAAATAAAAAGCAAGGATGTTTGTTTAGGCAAGTCAAACAACACGACTTTGAACATTGGGGCCTGTTTCAATATTAAAAGAGGGTGCTAACTGCCATCAGTAATGAGCACAAACTCGATTTTATGCAGTTCCAGTATGTGTTTTTCAAAACTGATGCTTGCAGGAATGTTGAAAATACTCATGAACTCCTTTCATTTTCTGGCATGCTGATCTCTTTTAGTCCCCTGCACGTCCCAAAGGCAGAGTTTCAGGTTTTTTATGGCAAGTCTTGCCCTAGCAGCAGATGTACCAGCCTCCCACCCAGGGACCCAGCTGTGGGTGCCCTCTGCTGTTGTACAACCCCACAGGGCCTAAAAGAAATTAAGATGCTAAATCTCTCTTTAAAAGTAGCAGGTGGCTGAAGTGAGAGAGAAAATAGCAGCCTGCTTTTGAAGAAGAAATGACTGGCTCTCACTGCACCTTTCCAGTTCAGCCAATATCTAAGTCTTGAGTAGTACCCGGCTATCTCTTCTACACTGTCTTCAAGTGGAGCTGGTCGAGATGAAAGAACTCAGATGAAAATGGGCTTGCTGAGGTGATGTGAAATAAGACCGGGCTGTTGCTTTCTGGCAATGTTTCACAGAAATGAGAGTGTCCCTGGGACCTTCTTCCCTGCCTTAGGAGGTTTGAATTCCTAATGTAAAAATGAGACTCTGCTCAACTTCTGGATATCCTGAGAGCGTTATAACCACAATGCGTCTTCCAGCACCTTTCTCTGAGCAGGACTGTGCATCCTTCGCTGCAGGTCAGATAGTTACTTATAAAGCACTTTGCTTCTGGATAGCTTTGAAAGCCATGTGGGAATTACAACCAGGACAGAATACAGCTGCTTTCTTGCTAACTGGGACAGCATGAGGTGTGAGCGGTACCCCAGTACTCTGCAACAAATCCAACATGCATAATGGTGGGACCTGCTGGGTGCTGAGCTCTTTGAAAAAAGTCTGTCTTTAAAAGCCAAAACAAAGAAATGCTCTTGAGCGTGCCTTTTCCTCTGTGCCTAACCCCAGTAGCTGTCAGCAGGGATGCTTTGGCTGTCAGTTCCCGAATCCCCCTGCAGCTTGGCATGATGGGACCCCAGCTCTAGGTCTTGCTGCTATACAGAAGGGCGGCTAATGCCTCACTTCTTCATGCAACCTTAAAATCTCTTTTGTCCTTTTCCCCCATCAGTTGTTCCCAGCAGGGTCTGTAGCTGCCCTTGACCTCTCACCATGCCACGGGTGGTCCAGGGATCTGCGCTCATCTCTGACATGTCAAGGGATGGTTGCCCACCCCTGGACACTGCTTAGCTCCTTGTCCTGAGAGCTGAGTGTGGGGTATGTATGTTACCAGTCAGATCACAGCTGAAGCACTTGAACTCTTGATTTTGCAAGCCTTCATAGCTGATGCCACAGCATGTGTCACCCTTAACCATTATAATACTGTTTGACCTCTGCCCCTGTATCATTGAATAGCCAACCTCCCTAAGGACAGCTTCCCAAGCACTCCTCTTTCCCTATCTCACTGACAGGTCTTCACAGACTGCCCCATCTGACTCGGCAATCAGCATAGGGAAATTTGAGACACCAAGCAACTTTTAAGAAAGTTTCACCAGCTCAATCTGTAGTACTTCATATAGCTCAATAAAAATTGTATAGGCCATGCAAATGGCTGTCATTTGCATGGGGAAGTCCCAGGTCTGTTCCCTCTGCTTCTTGGTTGTTCCTTGCTCGAACCAAATCGAGAGGGAGATGGTCAGCTCTTAGCTGGGGATTTCCTTCCTATAGGATCTATTCTTGAATTAAATGTTGTCATAGCACAGTGAGGGTCTTTCCCCATTGCTTCTAGCTCTTTGCATATGTGCTTTGAGAGTGCCCTGGGCAGCTCTTCTGCTAAAAGAGCTCTTTGGGCTTGTGGCATCAGAGAATAACCCCGAGGCACCTTAACATAGACTATAGAGGCCCAAGTCATATGTGGAGATTGTAAGGAATGAGACATTGCTCTGTCACTGTCTTGAGTGGTAGGGACAGTGACTTTCAGCACAGGAACAGAGTAGGTCAGTATGTATCACCTCATTGCCCACCTAGACAACAACCAAATATGCAGCATTACACCTCTGAAGTTTGTGCTTGTGTGTGCATACAGACATGTGGATACCATGCACGGATACCACCTTCCCCTCCACCCTTTGGCTTGGCACTCTTGTAAATTTAGCTGGAAATGGCAGTGGTGCTAAGAAAACTGCTATAGATACAGTACCAGGATAACAGGGTTCTGCGCCTTGGCTATAAAGTCAACGTTGATACCTCCAATCACCACCTTTAAGAGGGAAGAAAGAGGTAAAAAGTGGTTGGAAGGACTTAAGGAAAACTTTTCCAAGTCTTCTTTGCTTTTTCTAGTCACTTTTCCCACTCTCTTGGAAGCTACCTAATTTAGAGTGTGAAGGCCTGTGCTTATTTTGGATAGCTAGACACAGGTCTGCACAGTCCCAATTAGAAAGAATCAAAATCTCTTCTGTATGTTGCTTTCTGAATTATGCCTGCTCATAGCCAGCCCAAGCATGGCAGGTGGGATGTTACTGTGTAGACATATGGGTGCTGGCAGTTTCTTTATGTGGTGATAGAGTAATAGGAGAAGTTGCATGGGTCTGGTCACATCAGTGCCCTTGAAGTCATCTCTCTTGAGACAATTTCTGACATACCAAACCCCAGAAACATTCAAGCACTGCTGTGTAAAAAGCCAAGAAAATGGGGAAAAAGCGGGCAGAAAAATACAGTCATTTCTTGCAAGCTCCCGGGAGAAATCGCCGTAACCAGTGACACTTTACAGATCACTGTCTTATTGTCCTACAAAGCCAGAAAAAGCAGTACAGCTCCACAAACAGGAAGTTTCCAGACTCTTTGGGGACATACAGCTGTTTTTTCTCATTCCATCAAATGCTGGGTTATTGCCTCTGGAGTCACTGCCCTCTTTTATGTTGACAAATCCTATTGCAAATGGGTTTTTTAAAAATTTTCAGCTCTCTAAAGGCTATCTAAAATAGATTTCCTGTAAATTATGAGGCACAGACGAAATCCAAGATAGTGAATAGAGTATTAGGGTTATAATGGATCTCATTTGGGATATGCTGTACCTTGTGTAATTTTGGCAATCATGAGCAGGAGGCCAGCAAAAAGAGATATTTATAAAATGTTTATGGCTCAGCAGCTCAAAATATCTCCCTCCACCCTCTTCCAGGACTACTCCTGTAGTCACGAGTTCCCTGGCACTGAGATCAATACAGTTGAAGTTGTACGTAAGGGCACAGTAAAAGGTGAAAAAGTGATTAAAGTTTTAATGGATTTGATGGTCTAAGACTTAATGGAGTTAGGCCACGGCCAGTGTTCATTCCCTGTAAGTGTGGATAGGGGGAGAAGGAGAGAGTATTTATCTGAGAAGAATAAAAAATACCAAAGAGAGAACGTCTGCCAGCGTGAAGCAGAAAGAGTGGTCTCTGGCTGAGTCACCTTTTACTTCTGGGAACAGATATAAATTTATCCTGTGCTGTCAGCAGAGAGGCATTATATGGAGGGCAGCAGGGGACTCACTGGCTGAGGTGGGGTTGTGTCTTCTCGCTGAGGCAGGTTCCCCTTCCTTCTGGCTTTCTGTAGTTTGTTCAGGGCCACTGCAATGCAGCTGCCCACTCTGGCATTGTTCTGGATCAGAGCAAGGTCTGTTTGGCATATCTTTGAGGAAAAGAAAAAATACCAGCAAAACTGACCTGTCAGAAGCCTATGTAGGAACTGCATAGAGGGAGAAAGCAGAAAATACATGCTGTTAGACTTGATAGATTTGATCCCTCTGTACCATAATTCTTTTGGGGCACATATACTGTGTTATAATACTGCATGAACACCCTGAATTTTTAAATTTTTTCACCTTCCTCCCCCAGTGACCATGGAGAGGAAACTTGTCATGCCCATTTGACAGATAGGGAACAGAAGCAAAAGTTACACAGAGAAAAGAGAAGGTGAAGTGCTTAAACTAGAGCCGAAGAGTCTAAAAACCTTGGAGGATCTTGGCCAGCTTTTCCAGAAAGAGATGCCAACTGAGATTTTTGCCAAGTCTCTATAAGCAATTTTTTTAGCAATTTCACTGGGAGCAGAGTATCAGAGGCTTTGAAAGCCCTACTTTGTGGCTGCATACAGCTCTAATATCCAAAAATGTCTTTACCAATCTGTCCTGACTGATCAGGTCAGGTATCCTAGAGGGTTGGCAGCAGAGCCTGGATGTGAACCTGGCTCTCCCAGATCCTACACTGACATCCCAGCAAGTAGATCTCCCTTTCTTTTGCCTGTGCAAGAGGATTCCTGCTCATCCATGGGTGTTTTCCTTCCAAGTTTCTCTTACTCTGCACCTGCATGAAGACTTGGATAAGGCAGTGTGATGTACAATGCAGTGCTCTAGGAAGCCCAGGTACCTTCCAGTGGTAGGTACCCCACCACAGACAACAGTGTCCTGAGACTCCACCACAGAGCGGTCAAGCTCAAGGATCGGATGTGGGGGATCTCTTTGGGCTCTGGACCACCTGCTGTCTGTGCTGGCCTGCAATTTTTAATGCAAAAGAGGATGAGGACAGTAAGTGTGCTCCTGAAAAAGCAAGATGCAGTCGCTAAGCTCTTATCTGTTTGCAGATACTGAAGTGTTTGCCCCTTGCTAGACTGGTGACAGTGTTTTCCATCAAGGATTATCAGAAGAGATACGAAGTACACTGGAGTACTTTATTTTCCCCCATTCAGCAAAAGGATACTGGAGTCCAGTGATCTCCCATCAGTTAATTCATTGATCTTCTGTAACATAAAAGGGGTCAGTTCTTTGCCTGTGATCCCTTTGGACCTGCAAATGTAAAGAAAATGCCTGCATATGAGGACTGAGCTGAAACAGCATCAAGAGGGAAGCACTGCTAATAGCAGGTACTTTATCTCCATAAAAACATACCATAAAATGGCCTGTAAACAAGCTCCAGGTTAGATAAAACTACAGTTGAATGCACGTTGTGGGCTCACCCATGTCCAAGGTTAAGCTGTGCTCATGGGTTGACCCTGTGGGCTCACTGGGTGAGCAAAGGATAGACCTTAAATTGCTTCTCACCTGGCTTCGCTGAGAGCTTGCTGGATGGCCTCTTCGATGACCTCGCCTGAGGCAGCTCGCTCCTTGGGACAGGGCACTGCTATCAGCACCCCACTGCTCAGGCCTAACCCCAGAGTGCTGGCTGGGAGAGGACAGGCAGATTGTTAGCGCTTCTCCTTGGATAAATTAAATGCTGAAGGAAAAGTATGGAGGAGAGTGGGCGTGCATGAAGGTACCGACATTGCTGGAGCTCCTGTTCTTAGCTGACTCAAGAACAGGGTCTTTTCCCGCTACCAATCAATTTACATCTGCCTCTTTATTTTGAATCCGTCTGTACAATAAAAGGGGAAAGAATTTTTAATTTTTTTAAAAGAAAAGCGATTCCACTTCTGAAGGCCCAGAAGCTGCTTTTCTCAGCACATTAACTTATGTGTTCCCTGCACTTCACCAGTGTGAACAAAACATGTATGAGCATGCCAAGGTGGCTGCAGCAAGCTAAAAGGCTTGCTGTAAAGACTGAATTTCCCTGCTTCTTTATTTTCAAAGCACCGAAGCAGAACTGGGGGAGGTAGGATGGGGTTTTTTTCAGGACAAACTCTTCTCCAAAGTTAAAAAAAAAAAAAAGTGCCTCATCCAAGTTGATTTTTGTGTCTTTTCCAGGGGACCTACATGGGCCTTTCCCTTCCGAAACACACCAATGAGTTTAGCTGCTTCCTCTTCATCCTGGACGTGATATGGTGCCTGGAAGCCGCTCTGGTGTGAGAAGAAGGCTGGGAACTCCCTTGACTCACCAAAGGCAGCCACGCAGACTCCCTGCGTCTCCTGCAGCAGTGGAGGTGAGATAAGCAGGTAATCAGTGGAGGGAAAGGTGACCCACCAAAAGAATGGGACTTTTTCCTTCTACCCAGCTAGAAACTGCCTTTTTTTAGCATAGGGGTCTGGTTATTTTTATACATTCCGTTCTAATCTGTTCTATCACCAACATTTTTCAAAGCAAGAAGCCAGACATGGTAACTGGTTAGACAGAATCTGGCTTACTGAGACACAGGAGACATGCACATACTTTGCTTGTGCTCAGAGCTGATCAAAAGCAATGCAGCTGTCATTAGCCCAATACTGATTCCAAGGTAACAGCCTGGAATCTGAAGATATGTGATGAGCTGACAGGAATATTAAATGAGTTCTGTTTGCAATTGAGAACTATTGACTTTGGCTGTCACCTGGAGTGCTGGCCCTGGTGGTTTCCAACATACCAAACCTTAAAAAGTGACTCTACTGAAAGTCATCTTGATGCCCATTTTAATTCTGCATTTATTATTTTATATAATAAAATATTTTAATAAATATAAATAATAAATACTTTTAATAAATAATAAAATATAAATAGTTTATAGTTGTAGTATTATTATAATAGTGTTTGATGGATCTAGCCTGCCTGTTCCATCAGTTCTGGATCATTTTCCCAAAAAGGCAAGTCTAAGGCCAGAGAATGAGGGCATGGCTAGCTCTGCCTTTGGCCTTAGTTGGAACAGCTGCTGGAACAGCCCCTTGGGCATGGATAGATTTACGTTAGGGAGCAGCCCAGTGCTTTTATAGCCCCAGGGCTAGAAAACTGTAAATATGGCTTCATGTCCTCTCAAAAGTAATTTCTAAAGATCTGAGGCTTAATACCTGCCCCAACACCACTGGGCATTCTGTACACAAAGTACAACATAATCTGCTTTCAGGCTCAGGTGCCCATGCTACCTACCAGATATTCCAGTGTCCTGCCAATATCAAGGATAGACTTGACTCCCGCAGATACAACAGCAACCGGAGTTCGTCCTAGCTCTGTCAAGTCAGCACTCACATCCAGAGCTGTCAAGGGACAAGCAGCCGTTGCCTGGGTGATTGGGTTGTACTCCAAGCTGATGTGATTTGCCCTCTTAAAAAGCCATATCCGCCTGGGATGCCACTGCCTGCTTTTGTAACCACTTACATCCACAAACAAATATTACAGGTTTAGATCATGCCTTTAGGTGTTGAAAGAGGTATCAACAAAAGGAAGTCATGTGGCATAGAGCAAAGGTGTATCTCTCAGCTCTCTGATCACATCAACAAACAGCATACAAAAATTTGAAGAAAGAAGAGGGTGTTATAAAGCAAGGACAAATTCAAGGAGATGGAATATAATTTAATAGATTTTGATTTTGCCATTGACATCACTGGCAAAAAAAAGCGCCACAGGAGCTTTGCTGACCTCAGGAAACTCCCTGTTCTGGAATTTACATCACATCTGAAAGGGATGGCATCCAGCAGGGCAGTGCACTTATGCTATGCTAGGAATATATATGGCTAAGAAGAGAGAATGTACTTAAAGGTCACAAACCACACTGCCAAGGCTGGGCTGTTTTCCAGAGAGAAGCACGCACCTCTAACACAGACCAGGGCTTAAGTCACTTTTGTGGTGAGACTCTCCTTCTCCTCAGCTGAGAGACAGTTGATAACAACACTGGGCTCAGTAGCCAGTATCAGGTTATCCAGCCATTACAAAGTGGGAGAGGTACAGTCAGCTCCTGTTGCACCAGCAAACAATATCCATATAACCCCGTGAAAGCAAAGGATAAAGAGAAACTCCCTCCCTCTTAACAACTGGCGAGTGGTCAAGAGGAATATTCTGAAGCTTCTGGAAAGGAGACACCAGGGAGAAAAGAAACATAGTATGGTCAAGCAGAATGATAACTTTACTCTTCTGAACAGATGATAGTTATTGCGGGACAGACTGGGAAAAAGGAAAAAGATGGAATTAAATAAAACAGTAGCGACGTAGAGAAAAGTGGAATGTATTGATTTTCTTACTGTTCTCTCCTCCTCGATGGACGCCTCCTATGCCACCTGTCACAAACACGGGGATTCCTGCTTTGTGTGCGGCAATCATTGTTCCGGACACGGTAGTGCCACCGGACAAGCCCTGTCAGGGGACAACCAATTACAGTCAGCACCCAGAGTTGCCTGGAGAATACTGTGTGTGGGCAGCCATGGTTGTGGTCTGACACACAGCAATGTCACAACAGCCTGCTGTCACCAGCTGACGGGTGAAATTCTGATACAAATATTCTATTAGGCAAAAATGCAGAAGAATCATCATCCCTGCTATGTAAGCTGCTCTTGCCCTGATGATAGCAAAGGCCTTTTTTCTCCAGGGCTTTCCAATCAGAAGGCTTCACAGGCAGCTAGTGTCACCTTAAGCTCAAGATGGCCTGTGTGTCACATAGTTTACATGTAACGTGATGATGCCTTATCATGCCAATAAGAATATTCTTAGCCAAGTGTTTATGGCTTGCCAGCCAATCCGGAATGATTTTTCAGAAGCCCTATTTCATGGCTGCTATTCCCTTACTCTGTTGTATTTTGACTCTAACTAGGACCACGTTCGAGCTTACCAATAAGATACCACTTTACATGTTATTTTCAAGAGGTCTAAAAGCCACCTGGCTTGAAGCTGGAGAGCACTTTACTATTGCTGTATAGAAAACACCACAACAGAAGGTCTGCATACCATACCTGGCTGAGGACAAAAGGAAGATCTCTCCGAGACACTTTAACTACATTTTTACTGCTTGCCAAGAACTCAAGTTCCTCATCTGTGAGTCCCACGTGGATTCGACCCCTTAAAATACCTACAGTGGCTGGCACTGCTCCATTTGTTCTTACAATTTCTTCCACCTCTCTGGCCATGCTAGAATAAGATAAACAAGACAACAATCACAAAATTAGTGAGGCAAGCAGTCAGACAAGAAAACTGTTGTGTTTGCTGGCCATCACTCCTAGTTTCCAGTTTTATACAGTTCTTGGGATTTCAGCTAAATCATTTCCTCTTCTATATCTTCCTAATGGCAGAAGTCTTTGCATTTGAATGTGCAGAAGTGCAGAGCTCCCATTTTCAGGACAGCACCCCCACTTTATAGGCAAAACTGGTTATACAATAGACTACTGAAAATAGGGATCTTCTCAAAATAGGACATTTCTATTACCTGTTATTTCTCTGAGATGATAGCCCTTCACAGAAACCCCAGGTAATTCAAGCCCTGTTCAAATGACCGGGATATACTTTTAACAATATAGGCAGTCAGATATAGAGTAAAAACAGTGCCAAAAAGCTGCAGGCTGAGGATTCTCTGGGGCTGCAGACTAGCTCTTTCTAAGCTTTGCAGGTTTTATACTTGATCATTTGTACAGTATCCTTTTTAAGAGCAGCTTCTTCTCCCTTTTTGAGCTATGTGTACGTACATTAGGCAATCTTTACTGAAACTATCCCCTCTCCAAATTTTTAGAGCTTCATTCTAAAACAGAATGCCGGGCAAAACAATGGCCAGGTAAAAAGCAAGATGGAATATCAATACCAAAGCCTTCCTGTGCTTTCTGGAAGCAAGGATGGAGGGGACAGTGCAGTGATTTCTGGCACTGTAACTCAAATCTACTTAACATCAGTAAATAAAGGCTAGAAAGAGGGGGCACAGAGGGCAGTGAGAGGGACCAGCAGCTCTCACAGTAGCTGCTCTGAGTGGGCTAAGGAACAGATTTCACTATTGTGTTCCAGTCCTTTTTGCATTACAAAAGATACACCAAAAGAAACTGCAGGGTGTTTTCAATGTCTGTGCAAACTATGCAGCCAAAAAGGCTGGCAGCTCTCTCTTAGAGCAAGTGATGACATTATCTGCTGCCACATTTTAAGGGAAGCCAGAAACTTAAGGTGTTGGATAAGGAGATAAAAATAGGTTCCCCATATGTGTCCTTAAAAGTCCTAATACACTGTTTTACACTGGAGCTCATATTCTGCATGCCTAGCAACCTGACACTTCCATTTGCTCTTGAAGGGTTTTGACTTTACCAAGAATACTGATACTGATCCACCAGTTATATGCCTTGTTCTTACAACTTTTTTGAATGAGGAACATCAAAATTCACGACCTCAGATTCTGAGGATAGGCCATGCCATGTGTAATGATGGTGCTTTCCAAGGCTACAACTGGTCTCCCCGCCATCAGGGCTTCCTGTACGGAGGGCTGAATCCTGACATAAGCACCTGGGGATAAACACAGAAAAGTTAATTACTTGTTTCGGTATTTGCAGTAACTACTGTTTTATGAAAGGTAAGTTATCACCATCACAATAAATTTATCCCCCTCTTCAGCTGTTCTTTGGGGTGAATTCACAAATAACTTCATGAAGGCTAAAGCTGTATTTTTATATAAGTGAAATATTTGCTAACTATCTCCACTGTTAATATGAATAATAATCTTCATCATCATCATCGAGTGTTCCTCTGTCACCATTTTTGGAGATGTGTTGTCACTGGCTCCAGTAACATTACTTTAAATTAACATTATGTGAATGAACTGAACTCTGCAACCATGCCCAAAGAATACGTTTTAAAAGAGTGGAAGCACCAAGGATACCATAGTAACACAATATAAGACTATAATTTATCAAGACTATTGTTGCTCTTTGCTTTGCTCCCAGAACACTGCCAGCAAGGACCCTGCTGCATTCAGACGAAGAAAAGGTTTTCCACCCATGAACTGTTTCAGAATACACTACTCACCATGCAGAAATCTTCTCACCTGGGTGGTCGCACATGCCACAGTGGACATGCATCTTCCCAGGCTACAGGTTATCTTCCTGATCATCTTGCTCATATGCATGGTCCTGAGAGAACAAAAGTCAGGTAAAAATGAAATAACTAATTTAGCAATGATGTGCGACCACGTGAAGTTAACATATCATCTACTGTCTTGATGTTGGAAGGTAAACAACTCTTGCCCAGGAGATTGCCTGGAGACTTCTGGTGTTTCAAGCATGAGCCGGGGTGTCAAAGCAAAATGTTAAGCTGCAGAAATGGAGTTGGAAGAGTTCACCTGGCCCACTGTCAATGCTGGGCTGAAATCGTGGTGGAGCAGAGGAAAGGACGAGGAGTAACGAACTAGAGAGAATTTAGAAGTAAACAACCTTTTAATTTCCAAAGCTACTTGCTCATGACAAATTGCAGGCTCAGCCACTGCCACCTCCAACCTGAAAGATCACCAGGAGAAACCTACAAGGCAGACACAGGTAGAGGAATGCTATGAAGAGATGAACCTGTTTTTTGCCAGTGTCTAGGAGGAAACAAGCAGTTAAGTAAAATAAAAAAGGAGCTGAGATCTGGTACACCAGACTGTAACTACAAGGAGGAAAGAGCAGCTTTCCCTAGAGCCGGGAGTGCTTTATGCAGGCTCACGTTACATCATCCTTGTGTGCAAAGCCTTGGAAGCGGAGTGGCAATTCAGCCCCGGCAACAAACTCCAGAACTCCTCTGGTCTCTTAGCAACTCCTATTCACTTTAATTAAATTCATTTCCAAACAGAAAAAGACGGGAGAGAGAGTTGAAAAGGTTAAGAAACTGGTCTGATCTGGGCCTCGGGGCAGTTTCACTCAATGCCTGGCTGCTTCACATATTTTCCCTAGGCATTTGGCCTTATCTCTCCAGCTTTTCTATTCCTCGCCCCTTCACCAGGAGGAAAGGATTCCTTTCTTCAGTCCTCTGTATCTATTGTTAACCTAGATGGTAAATTAATTGAAATACACTACTGTGTTAGCGTTACATCTAGCAGAACATGGCTCTGATCTCAGTACAGTGTGTGACACAACAGCTGTACAGAACCATCTTACACCCAGGAAGAGAGTTTCTCTGCCCAAATCTAAAGATTTCAGCTCTACAGGACAGCTTGGGCTGTGTAACACAAGAAAAGAGGGATAGGTTCTGCTTGACATCTCAAGCTATCAAGACAGACTTTGTCATTAGAAGCAACTGACAGAAACTGTAAGGCTTTTTTCCACTTTCCAAAATCTTAAGACAAAAATCTTAACTAAATCTTAATTAAGTTTATGGAACCATATCATGACAAAAAAAGTGGCAAAAGCTCTTAATTTACGCTTACACCCTCGGCCTGTGCAGTGCTAAATTCAGCGGCCAGGAGCCTGAGCAGTTCATGCAAATGTTCTGGTATCGCTCTGTGTGTGTGTGTACACACCCCTTGCTCTCCGGGGCAAAGTCTGCTTGGAATAAATTCATTAAACCAACAAGGTTACACCAAGGATCAGTTGAGCTGCTCGAGTTGTGCTCTGAATTTTAACAACCCCCCTCAAACTCTGAAGCACAACAGCCAGGAGTGCTCAAGCTGTGCTGGCCGGTGGATAAAAACCAGCTGGTCACCACCTGAAACCCAATACGAATTAGCTGATGTTCGCTGGAAACTCAGCCAACGCTCAGCCTGAGCTGGCTGAAAGATTTTTGAAGCTTGGCAAGTTTTGCAGCAAGACCCTCCCGACCTTTTGCCTTTTAATGAAACTTTGCAGATTCCTAGCACAGCTCTAGCACACCCGGGATTTCCTCCCTCCTCCAAACCATTCCTGCTCGTCTCCCCTCGTGACCCATCCAGCGCACCGACCTCATGGAGCAATGGCCTGGCGTGTCTCTTACCTCTGGGTGCCCGTCTCGCCTAGGGAGGCTGGGTGGGTGCTGGAGCGGTGCCTGGGCAGCCCTGGGAGAGGCAGGAGGAGGGGGGGAACGGCAGGAGCATGGGGGTGTGCAGGCCAGGCGCCCTTGGCTGAGAGAGTCCATTTATTATTAACCACAGGCGCAGCTGAATTCTGCAACTGCTGGCTGCCTGGGGTGCAGGGGGCCATTTCACCACGGGGCAAGGAAAGCTTCTGTGATTATTTTTGTTCACACGGTGCCAGATTTCCCCCTCACTATAACACTCCTCTCATTTTTCAGATTCCTTGGCTGTTAGATTTTTTTTAATTTTTTTTTTTTAAATCGGTGAATTCATTGCTCGCTAAAACAATGCCTCTGCAGACTGAGTCCCTTTTGTACTTGTTCCTAAAAAGCAGAGGAATTGCATTCATGCCTCCCCCACAACTTCGCCAAATGCAGCTGTTAAGCTCCTTCTTCTCAGGGTTAGAGCTCTACCCAGCTCCCTGCCTCCACAGCCAGGAAAGCTCTAGGTCTAAAGCCAGTTGTGGCCATACTCCATAGGACACAGATGCCTGGCTACGCTGAGAACACAAGCTGAGTTTACAGAGAAAAACTGTCATAGTCTCTGACTGTAAAGACAATCTATTCTAACAGCGTTAGGATGGCTTTGAATGAGGATTTTGAAATTAATAGATCTTTATCCCTTCATTAAAAAAAAAGCCAGGGTACTTTGAGATCTAATGCACAGCTACTACGCATGTTTTGATTTTATAGTCTACAGAAAATGTCAGAGTTCAGAGTTAAATGGCTGCTCATGAAGGAATTGATTTACACGATAAAAGACAAGACATATTCTATGCAACTTCCATGAATAATATAAAACTAGCTAAAGTAATTGCTAGGGTATTGCTGAAGTAATCAGTGTCAAGGAACTGATTTTACTGCAATCCATTAACCAGGAAATTGTAAAACACAGGTTGTTAAAGCAGTATTCGGACTTTACACTTCAAAAGAAGTTTCCTGCAACTTTTGTTTTACTCAGCAATCATGAATGTCGTCTTATTTTCTACATCCTTCCAATCTTTTCAACTAAACACATTCAGGGAAATTTAAAACAAAGCTTGCTAAGTTACAAAGACAATCTGCCTCTAACTTCTGCTATGTGCTCTGCAGGGAATTTAATTGCAGGAATGATAGATTGCATCCTCAGATACCATAAATGGATGCTGAAGATTTTGTGAATGGTATTTTCTTCCTGGGGGATGGGTAACTAGGCGTATTGAAATGAGTAAGTAAAATTACATTTTTGAAAAATATACACAAATTATAACACCACCATTGTACTTTCAATTAGATGTATTTGGAAAGATTGAAGTACTGAGGAACCTACCTGGGCTATCAAAATTTTGGCATGCTACAGGACAAGATGATATAGTAATCAAGCTGGTCACTCAGTTTCCAACTCTAAAGATCAAGATCATCTCAAGATGGTCAGTGGGCACCCAGTTCAGTCTGCTGTATCAGATAAGTCAGGGGTAAGAGTGTGTTGCTTAATTTGCCATTTTTCTCTTCAAACCAAGTGAAAAAACAGCCTCTTGGATTTCTAGCTCAACTTTCCAATTGAACCTGTAGGCCTCTGAGACAAATCAGGGCCACTCAAGCAGCTCTTGGAGGGCACTCCTGCAGTCTTGTGCACACCCCAGGTTTTGAATTTGGTTTCTGGGTTTATTGCAATGCAAATAAGAGCTTATATGAGCAATTTTCAAGGGCTAACCCCATCTTTTGCTCTACTAGAAAAGCCATTGAGGCTTACTAAAACAGGGAGAGAATGGGCCAGTTTGATACCAGCTAGTCCCTGAGAAGCTGGCTGGCTGTGCTGTTCCCAGGGGGGATATACGAAATGGGATATATGGCTGGTGGTATAGGGACGAGTGTGACAGGACCAGTGTGTGGGTCACCTGGACAGGCAAACAGCTGGAGACAGTTTTTGTAGGAAACCATGGGGGTGGCATATAACTTGTTCCTCTGCTTGCTGTAACGTTAGCTGACTTTCCAGTTCCGTCTGCCTGCAGCAACCCAGAGAGCTTGCTGCTGGTGCTTCCCTCTCTGGGCCTCAGAAGCAGAGGTTAATATTAAACAGGTTGCTGGGTAAAATGAAATTTCCATGGCAAATTCCTACTGCCTGCAGGGAGCTGGGTCCTTGGGCCACTCTTGCATTTTCATCTGGGAATGATTCCTACCAAAGTTACCATCTCCTCTGAAACCTTTTCTCTTTCAGGGGCGTCACTACCGAAGGCGTTAGGGAAATGAGAAGCTCCAAATTAATTTTGTCACATTGGCACACCTGCCTTGGGACAGTATTTTCCTTTCCCTGTGTACTTGATTTGCAGGAGTCTACTAACCTGCAGCAGTTCTGCAAGCTGGAATGTGCTTATTGGTGTCTCTCTGTTGTGAAGCTTGCTTCTAGGCCGCCAGTATCCAAGAGATGTACTAGGGACATGCAGAATCACATGGAACACACTTATTTAATCATTTATGTATTTTACCTTTGTGTGAACTGTGGTGCCTGGAACTGGCTGTCTTGCCAGGGCTGCCATGTAAGGCAACAATCTAACCAATACAGTGGCCCCAACAAAGTTGCTCTTCAGTGATTAAGGCTTGCATCCTTGCACTTTTAGCAGCATTTTCATGATCATTCTAATGGTTCCTAAACAACTTTCCAGATTAGCTTAGTGGCTTGGTGATAATAGTATTTGATGAATTTATTTTTTCCTAATATGAAGTATTTTTTCTCCATCTGTTTCTAACAGAATGTAAGCCTGAACATACAAGCCTGGTGCAGTTTTTGAACTTGTATTTCAGTGTTGAACACTGTATGAAAAATGCTCTCTCTGAGACGGAATCAGCTGTGGAAAATAAGTTTCCTCTGATTAATATGAACTTTTTTAAACAAAAGGTCTTCCTGATTCTCACGGCTGAGTTTTCCATTGAACATCCTGATGTTCTCACAACAGTGACTTGTGGAATCGAATTTACCAACTCTCTGGCATTGATCACTGTGCTGCTGATCTCAGGAGGGAGTCAGCGGCTGCTCCCGACTATCAATGCTGCATAGAGAAGCGGATCGTGGTCTCTCTCTGATGCCAGCTCCTTATCTTGGGTGAAGGCTGGTCTCATACAGCTGACCATGTTAACTCCCAAGAGCTAAACATCTCTGTGCCTGGACCTCTGTCCACCGAATCTTGTGAAGTTCACCTTTTGGCAATCTTTTCTTCCGATGCATACCTTTACCTTGCTTTGAAGTCTGTTCCAATCTGTAGGTATACTTCACCGCCTTTTAGAGTTCTGTTTGCCAAGGTCACGGCTCTGCGTACTCCAGAAGATGCCAGAAATGCAGTCACATTACCTCATTCTGCAGATCATTCAAGGGCACTTAAGCCATTGTTTCAAGGCTGAAAACAGATTTACCTCTTCTGACCTTTCTAATGCACTTCCTGAAGTCTTGCCATCCTGGGATGGTGTCCTTACTGTCTACTTTTAGAACAAAGGCTTAATTTCAGTATTTTCTGAAGTGACTGATGACTTAGTATGCTTGATTTTTTTAATGTGTTTTCAAACAGATATACAAAGTATCAGTAGCATTGCACTGACGAACTTCTCTCTTCACCTTGCCCCTGCATTCTTGCTTGTCACTCTGCCCTTTCGGGCCATGTCTAGTCCTTGGCATAAGCCTCTTGGCAGTAGGAAGACAAGGACACAAGGCAGACCAGGCAAACAGTAACAGTAGTTTCACAACCAGAATTTACGGTGGCACAAGGACATGATGTTTCTCACCCCAGACTAGCAGCACTGACCCCTCCGGTGGCCTAGTGCCAATTTTTTGGGTCTGGACTTTTGAGGTGCTTCTGGCTCGTTCTTTCCCCTGCCCCCCCCCCCCCGGCAGCCAGCGCCACGTTGCCGTTACGTGTCCTTCCCTCCAGGGCACGGCCCGTTTCCCGCCGCCGACTGAGCCAGCCCAAACGGCTCGGCTCAGCCCAGCCCAGCCCGCCAGACGGGCGCCTCCGAAGGCGGGGAGGGGGGGGCGAGGTGGCCCCTGAGGCCCAGGGCCCACCTGGGCCCGGTCCCTAGGCCGCGTCCCAAGGCCCCAACGGGCCGTTAAATCATTGAGGCGGCGCGTGGACAAGGACAGCGCGGCGCGGCAGTACTCCTCCCCGCCCGCCCGTTCCCGCCTGGACGTTCCCCTCCACCAATCGGAGCCGCCGTTCGGCGGGGGGTGGGGGGAGCGGTACCCGCCCCGCGCGAGGCGAGGGGGTGGAGCCGCTGCTCGCCTCAGCCGCCCCGCCGCCGCCGCTCCGCCCCGCCGCCGCCCGGCTGCGCCCGCTCCCTCCGGCCGGAAGGATGTGCTCCCGGAAGTTCCGGTGCTGCCGCCATCTGGGATAAACAGTAATGGCGGAGGCGGTGGCTCTGGGAACAACGGCGGACGCCGCGGCGGCCACCCTGGGAACATCCGCCGCCGCGGCGGCCGCGGGAGCGACGGCCGCGGTTTTCGACTTCGCGGCGGTGCCGCCGCCCGTCGTGGGGCCGGGGGGAGGCGGCTGGACTAAGCAGGTCACTTGCAGGTACGCGCTGTCCGTGGGGGGGGAGGAAGGGCGGTCGCGGTCGCCCTTCCCCCCCTTCCCCCCCTTCCCCACCCCCCCCGCGGTCGTTTTCTCTCAGCGCCGCTCCCCTCCCCCTCCGGTCACGTACGCGCAGCGCGCGGCCGCAGCGCCCCCCTTCCCCCCCCCCCCCCCCCCCCCCCCCCCCCCGCCTCCCAGCCCCGCCCGGCGCCCCGGGGGAGGCCTGCGGCAAACTGCGCAGCTGGCCCGGCCGCGCCGCGCCCTGCGGCGGTGCCCGGCGGAAACCCGCCGCCGTGGCGGGCTTTGTGGGCGTTGTAGTGCGGCCCAGGCGGCGGCGGCCCGTTGCCGGAAGTACCGGTCGGTGTCGAGAGCGCTCCGGGCCTAGCGAGCCGGAGCCGGGCCTAGCCTGCCGGAGCTGGGCCCGCGGGCGGGGGCGGTGCGGGCGGGGGCCTTTCTTCTGCCCCTGCCTTACGGGAGGGTGTGTTCCCTGCGGCTCCGCCGTGCAGATGGCGTGTGGTTACCGTCCCCTTGCCATGCTGGGGGGGGGGGGTAGAGAGAGTGGGAGGGGGGGTTGGGAGCGTTGCTGCCTCCTTGTGAGGGGACCGTAGGCCGCTACTTATTGTGTGAAAATGTGCCCGCAGCGATCGGTGTGAAGGAAACTGTAGAATGAAAGAGTCCTGTAGCTGCGTTCTAGAAAATACGATAGAGCAGGAAATGCAAAGTTATTTAAATTCTTGTCCATTTGAATAAAAAATTAAAAACGGGAATGAATTCGTGACTGATATAGTAAGAATTATTTATTGAACCAGAGAACAGGAATAAGTCATGATAGACTGCAAAATGTAAGGACTGCTGCTGCTTGTGTTACGTTAAGATTCTGTATGCTGCGTCATTTTCTATTTGTAGTTTCCTCTAAACTGTATTTCTGAGAAATCTTTTATATGGGATTATGCGAATCATACTGCATATTGCAAAGCTTGCCAGATGGACTATTTTTAAATTTACACTGTCGGCCTATTTGCAGGCTGAAAGGAATATAAAACAGTTTTTCTGAATATAGAAATATATTAGTTAGTTTATATGAAAGCAAGTGGTTATCCAAGATGAGCGTCAAGGAGCATCACCTGATTATTTTTTAAAAATTATTACTTTATTTTTTATTTAAATAAAATTGCAAATTGTGCTTAACCTGAATGTGTTTCTGGGCAAACAAATTCCAAGTCACTTGGAAGCAAAAGAGAACATTCCTTGAGCAGAAAGGAAGAGGCTCTAGATTTTGATGTGTGATCTATATCTTCCCTGTATGTTTTTTCATTTGGCCCAATTGCAGATTCAAATAGCAGTATTAAGAAGCGTTCCCTGGCTTTTACAGCTTGCTTGCTGTGTCTCTCTTCTGTGCTGTTAAATATGCCCTGCGGTATTTAAAGCATTCCTCTTAGCTGTTGATCACTGTTTATTTTAGTTAATGCACTGTTAGCACGTCCATTTGAGAAGCACTGTTTCTCAGCTCTCTCTGAGTACTTCTGCATACAAAGAGTTCTGCCTGTGAATAACCGGGTTAATATTTGATGCATGGCAGTTAAACAACCTAGGCCAGTGATGAGGAAATGGCCGGGAATGCTGCTTAGCTCAGCTTTTAAGTGAGCTGCAAGGGTATAGGTTAGTGCTCCCTCTATACAGATTGCCTCATTTTTGAAGATCGAAAGGCTCAATTAGGTGAAATGGGTTGGGGAGAGATATATACACATCTATTTTCTCAGGTAACAGACACAATCAATCAATTTATTGAAGACAGTGACTGCCGTAGTACAGAAGCAGTCAAGTTCATCAGTGTCATGCAGTGCAATCGGTCTGTCTATTGAATATATTTATTTACAAATGCTCAGGACTAGTGGGAAGTTAAAACTACTCTTGTAACAGTTAATGTGCTTTAATGTGATCTTAAGCGAAAATGAGGTCTCAGCCTCAGAACTAACGGATCTCCCCATTCTTTTTGACTAAGCCTTCCAGTTACCTCCTTGCTTGCTTATTTACTTGCTTATTTTTAGTGGGCCATTCATATTGTAGGCAGACTAGCTTTCCTTAGGCTTTAAAGTGAAATTAAGATTTTTGACTTGAGCTTCTGGGAATGTGTGTTAAGAATTTTGTTTTTCTAAGTTTGTTTTCAATAGGATGTATTCATATTCAAGAAAATATATTTCTTAGTATTAAATCCTGATTTACCTTCATAAAAGAGCATGAGGATTTAACTGTGAGATGAAGGCATTAAATTTTGAAATGCAGGTTATAAATATAGTAGGTAGAGCAGTTTCTGTTTTGAGTAGCACTGCACAATTCTATTTGTTTCTAGGCTTTATTTACTTGAATCTTCATATGAGTGACAGTAAATGCTGCCTGAAAAACTTCTCGGAGATAGGAGTCTCTTCAGTATAAGAGTACTTCGCACTTCATGGTTGGTGAAGGGATACTGCTATTTTTTCAAAACTGGAAGTCTTAGAATCGGTAGAATAAGTTCTTGCTGCTCCTTTGAATACCTGATATGATAAACTGGTTGGCTAATGAGCTTTATTATATCAACGTGATATCCTTGGGACAGATGATTGATATCTGAGGGTAAGAGACGCAATAACTAAGATGAAGAACTTTGATTTCTCCTAGACGTCTACTTTTGCAGATGTTACCCTTCTGCTTTTTTAGCAGCCAAATTTAGAAGTCTCAGGGTGAAATGTAGGAATTCATTATGTTTTTCAAGAGATGATAAAAAATAATTTTCTTACGTTGCTTCTATGGTTTAGCAGTTCTCAAGGCTTTTGTGGTGTGTAATAATTTATATATAATCATTTAATCTGGAATAAAACACAGGGGAGTAAAAATTTACTTCATAACTACTTCTTATTTAATATTCTGATCCTGTTGTTGTTATGTTTGAAACAAAATGAATAGTGGTCCTTACCAAGCCTCTCTGTCCTCCCAGTTTCAGATGAATACATGGTTTTATTGAGCAGTGGTATAGCTAACATTTTTTTTCCAAAGACTTGGCACTGTTAGCTCCAGATATTTGTGTTTTCCAGATGTCGTGCCGTAATAGTTAAGGTCATCAAGTTGACGTAAATAGATTACATTTCATTTGTTTGTTTAATAACTGAACATAAATAAAACCCTTAGCAACTAATTGGTGTATTTTAAGAGTTGTCTACATGTTTATATCTTTGGTATTCTTTAGAAATACCTAGACTGGGTACTTATCTGTCTTTTAATGTGAAGAATGTTTATCAGTAAAGTACGTCTCCTTAATTCAGAGCAACATTAAGTGATATGATGTGGAGCCCAAACCTCTTAACAGCCTGCTATTATTGCCCCTTTCTTAGCTGCTGTGTTCTGGATCCCCCCACTAGCTTCTTGCTGAAGGAGGTTATGGTGAAGAAGGAACAAGAAGATAAATGCTCTTAAAACCTACTTTTTCTTTTTCATTTTCCTTTTTCTTAAGGTTACTAACTTCATGTAGAATTTCATCAGCCACTCACGTGGCTGAACGCCCATGTGCTGTGATAGAACAGCACGCCTGGCCTCTTCCCTGAGAATTCTCAGTCTCTGTATGGCACCTGAAGAAGCTAATGACTGCAGTTGGCTATTATCCTGAGATTCCCTGTCTGCCAGTCATGGCAGTGTCTCAGTTTTTGAAGGAGGTCTGTTGCTGGGTGTGACATTCTAATTCAGCAAAACCAGCCATTTAATAAACAAAATGGGGTTACCTGGAAGCAGAATTAAGTGGATCTGAAGTAAAGAACAAACCACACCTGAATAAGCAAACTCATTGCAAGCTTCAAAAGCTATGGAAAGAAGTTTTGCATATTGATTTAACTAATAGGATTACAGGGTTAAAGACATTATATAGAAGGAAGCATCTGAAAGAAGCTGGTACATGTTCAGGATTTTAGACTGGAGTTATGAGTTTAACACTGCATTGTCTTTTTGGTAAAGGCATTGCAAGTTCTTTTTGTCTAGCTTATGGCAAGTAGTAGAAGTAATCTAGCAGTGGAGACCAAAATCTTCTGTAGATTATTATACTTTAAAGCATCATGGAAATCAAGGTTGTTGAAACCTGGATAAACTTGAAATTTTTAAATTAATTCTAGCACTTGTCTCTATAGAAGTTGGAGTTCAGTGAGCTGGAGACATGATTAACTTTACGGCCTTGGACAAGTGTTTTCTTCATATGTTTCCAAAAAATGCCTACTGGATCTTGTTTACAACTTGAGACTTTTTGGGTGTGCAAAGCCTGATTTCTATGACCTTTTTTTAAGTACCCCATGAAAATCAAGATATGCTATTTTAAGCAAGGCACCTGTAACTAGACATGAGTTGAAAGGTTTTTCAGTGCTAAAATGCCAGTGCAGGCAATTATTACTTCTAGATGGTTGTTCCGTGTGTTATTATCACTCATGTTTTGTACAGTCATGCAATGAACTGAACTGGGGAGATGATTTGGGTTTGGACTGTGATGAGTTCTCTGGTCTGGTTCCCCATGCAGCCTCACCAAACTATGCTGGTATATTTGAATAGGAAAGACAGAGAGTACTGCTGCCAGAATAAGTGCTTTTTGGATGACAGCATCATAGGCACTCGGAGAAAATCCAGTTATATACTTGTCATGATCTAGTTCTACTTTTTCAGATGAAATGATATGTATTCTCCGAGTACTTGACAGAATGCAAATTTCAGATATACTTCTACGTGTCACTGTGGCACCTAACTCACGTTTCTCAGTTTTAAAGATCCTTTTTCCTTGTAACCAGAAACAAGAGGCTGGTAAAGTCTAAAGTTACAGTTAAGTTGCATAATCTGTGTGTGTATAAATGCTCTCCAACAAAACTTGTGTTACCTTTCACCAAAAATAACGCACTCTGCTTATTTTTTCAACATGACCAAAGCATATTTTTGCCAAACACTGCAATTTCATATGTAATCTTTCATATGTTAATTTTTTTGTGACCTTAAAGTAAAAAATCTTATCTCACAAGGAGGGGGGGGAGAGGAAGTTGGTATAATCCTTGGAGAGAAATACATTTTTCTCTCTTCCCACCCCAGTCGTCTTGTTTAAGGGTTTGTGGTGTTGGATTGCAGGCTTTTAAAAGTGACACGTGAATTAAATTGAGCTTGTGTTTCAGGGTTGGGATTTTTTTTCCCCCCTTTATAGCCTGCCATTTTGATGTGATGAATTGTGACAACTTTCAGAATTATACAGAATCTGTATTTGCAGAGGATTTTCTACCATAAGCTGGGAAAGAAAGAAAAGGACTTGGAGCTCCATTTCCCCTGTCTAACAAGCAGTGGGAGGGTGTAATTTTGAGGCTTCTGTATTTAGGATAAGCTATGTTAACCAAGTACTTTCTAACAGAAGTCCTCACTTCAGGCTGGTGCCTCTCTCTTAGTCGCTTATTTCA
Source organism: Numenius arquata (assembly GCF_964106895.1). Classification (NCBI taxonomy): domain Eukaryota; kingdom Metazoa; phylum Chordata; class Aves; order Charadriiformes; family Scolopacidae; genus Numenius; species Numenius arquata. Next base: position 69,786,274 of record NC_133577.1, read on the forward strand.
GCTGTAATGGTGTCCCAACACTGTTGGCATGAGTAGCAGTGTGGCTGAGCAGTGATCTGATCTAGCTTAAAAATAACCATGGGGGCAGCAAAAGGAACATCAGGTTACATCTGAAGCCATTTCCTGATCTGAGTCAGCAAGTGACTATGAAATTGCGTGCCCCAACACATGGGGGAAGCAATGCTATGTGGAAATAAGCGAAGGGTGGAGATAACAGTTGTTAAAAGAACAAATGTTTAACAACCTAAATATTATTTTTTTTTTTTTTACCCTATTGGTGTGACTCCCATTTCTTAAAAGCAAGCCAGAAATTCCAGTTACGTTCTGGTTCCACGAGTTTGTGGATTTTTTGGCTTTGAGGTGGGTTTGTTTGTGGGTGGGTTGCGGTGTTGTGCTGGGAGGTGTGTGTGTGTGGTGGGGTTTTGGTGATTTTGATATTTTTTTTTTTTCTTTCCTTCCTTCTTTCCACCCCCACCCCCCTGCAGTCCAGAGAGCTGGTTTTGGAGTGTGGGCTTTTTGTTGTGTTTTTGCAACACCCCTGCTGTGTGCTGGCATAACTGTTTGTGCAGCCACCTGGCAAACCTGACTTGGGTACTCATCTCTCTGGGAGAATATCCTGCAGAGCCTCATCTGGTGTTATACCACTTATTTTTATGTAGGACCACACTTCTTATCTGGTTACTGTGAGGCTGCAATGTACAGACAGGTGGTGGTTTTGAGTGGGAATTGCAGACTGATGGCAAGTGTCAGCTGGTGGCTTATAAAACCACTTCAGATTTTTTTGTTGTTAGTTTCTTGAATACACCACTGGTTTTGCACATGGAGGGTTATTAGCCCTCTTAAGACTCATTTCAAGTTTTAGTATATCCAGTACTGAATTACAAATGTAGCTCTGCTTATGTCTTTCAGTGAATTGTTCACTTTGATTTATCTGACTGCTTAAAAATATAGCAGACTGTGTACCTATGCTGGAGTTCATGCAGTTCAACAACTTGCTGCCTCTTAATTTTAGGAATATCAACATGAATGTGCTGCTTTGTGAAGAGCTATCCTAATCTTAGTTTGGGCTGCTGAAAGGTGATCCTTCTGTCTGTTGTGCTGACTGTACTGCTGTGTATCTGTGCAGCCACCTGGTTGGAGGACCTGGTTCTGCTGGTTGCATAGGTGTGTTAGTACCAATGCAAAGTGGCGAAAGTGTGTAAGAGTAGGAGGGCAAGACTGCCTCTTTCAGCAGCAAGATAGCCTTAGAAGGGTATAATCTGCTTCTCAAGCGTCCCTCAAGTGTTTTATAGGCAACCAAACGCCAACAAATTTTCTTGTTTACCAGGTCTGGATATTTCCAATGAGTTCAGAATTTGCAACTTACTTGCTATCTGGGGGCCAGCACTTTTTCTAAACTGAAGTGTTGGTAAACATGTTGAAGGATTCAGTTCTTACATGACTGGTTTGTTGTGTGTGTGTGGTTTTGTTTTTTTTCTTGGCTAGTATTTCTATGTTGATTGGAAAAGATGCACTTTAGTATTTTCAGTTGTAATTTTGATGTGAGCTTATTGAGCCTGAATAGATACAGTGCCTTAAAGATGCTTGTGTCTTCTAGGTTAAAGCTTAAACTAAATGGAAAATCACTTCTCTGTTTTCTTGAATAGCTGAATTTGAGGATGCTCAATTATACTTGTATTACTTGACATGCTAAAATATAGTAAACTGTCCTCAAAAGCTTTGAAACTACAATTCTTTCAAGACAGCCCAGTATTGAAGCAGGGCGCTTCTGCTGACTATTTGGCTCTTGTGGCAAAAACTAACATGTATGTTTTGTCAGATGTAATTATCCGTTACAAACATGTTTTGTGTTCTTGGAGAGGAAGTTACTTTTGATTGAATTATTTACAAATTCAAAATGGATTTAAGCCCTCAGGAAACTTGTTTAGGGTGTGGCTGATTTTGATTCTTGGGCTCAGTGATGGGCTTCTAGGGTTTCTGTTGGTGTCGGAACACAGGAACTACAAGTAAAACTTTGTTCCCATCTACTTTGTCCAAAATTGTTTCCTTTCTGTGTTATAGGCCAGGATTAGGTTTTCTTTGCAGGTTTTTTTTCAGGCTTTTATAAGTGTAAGTCCCTAAATGTGCAGTGTAGTTCACTGGAATACCGAAGGCTTCATGTTTTTCCAGCTGTTCTTATTTGTATGTTTGTACTGGGATGTGGTCCCTTGAGTCATTAGAGGTGTTCTTAATTCAGCGTACCTCAATTCATAGAGTAATTAATCATCCAGATACTCTGTTTACAGCTTCAGTCCTTCTTCTGATTCTGTGATTCTGTGATTCTTAACTCACAGTAATCTTCTGTCTTACAGATATTTCATGCATGGAGTTTGCAAGGAAGGAGACAACTGTCGCTACTCCCATGACCTCTCCACTAGTCAGTCTGCCATGGTGTGCAGGTATTACCAGCGAGGATGCTGTGCTTACGGAGATCACTGCAGGTAAAGAAATGCCGTTGACCATCCTGTAGCAGAGTAATTTCACTCTTGAGTCCCTGAGTAGAGATCTTGCAGGCAATAAATCTTAGTGTTTTCCTCTTTCATTACAACTTCAGAAATTTATAAAAATAGCTTCTTTTCACAAACTGCCTTCTCTTGGTAAATACTACAGTGTTTGCTTTGCTATGCAAATAAATAAGCAAAGGCAAGGTGAGAAGAGAACTGGTTTTTGTGAAAGTGCTAGTTGTCAGGGTGTGGGGTGGATTTTATTAGTAACATGAGTAGATGATTTAATAGAAATCTGAGCCTACATTCAAACTAGCTGAACTGATGGAACTGAGTTAAATTTGGTAAGTGATTATAAAAGCCTGAACAGGTAAGATTCCCCCCTTCCACTCCCCTGGATTGTGTTTGTGTCTTCAGGAGTTGCTTCTCTGACACTTGAACTGCCATTTTGGAAAAGTAGCTGGAGTGTAGTCATATAGATTCTAAACTGTTGCTATGTACATTATAAAACATACACAAAATCAGAATTTAAAAAATTATGCCATAAAGATGAAATCAACATTTTATAAGTATTTTATTAACAGTCCAAACCCATTTTTTGCTCTCACTAAAAGCCTTATTTGTAGTAATATTCTTTTGACAGTAATGTTGATTGAAAATGCGTTGTTATTTTTTAAAAATCTTAATTTAACATTTTGTAATACAGTGTTTTGAAGGCCACATTCTAAGTTCGGTTTATTTCAGTACGTAGTTTTAATGGCTGTCATAGCTGAAAAAGATCTTTCACAAAGATATGTAGATCCAAAAGGAAGAATTGTATTGTTGGCTGCACTTACTAATGCGTGATAATAATTTTTCAATCATATCCATTGATTATGCAAAGATTTTTGTTAAAATTTAGCTAGCAAATTTCCATCTTCCTTGATCTTGATGAGCTGTTCTTGCAGACTAATTGGAAGGTGTTGAATTTTTATATTTTTAACAGTTGGGTCCAAAACCCACTGAAACTGGGAGATCTTTAAACATGTAAGAGAACTCTGTTTCCAAGTTTAAGTGTACAAATATGAGTGTTTTATAGTTGACACTTGCATCATTTTTGGCAACAGAATAGCATAATGGTAGAAATGCTTTGGAGCAGCGGTTTTCAAAATGTTGTCTCTGTACCACAAGTTCCTTTCAAAAAGCGGATACTTGTTCTTAAAATGTCTTTACCTTGAAAGGACAGATTGTGTTTATTTTTTTGAAAATATCTGTCATCACAGTAAAGGTCAGCAAATTTGAAAGACTTGTCTTTTTGCAAAAGAAAAATGCATAACTCATCTTTGACAACTTTTAAGCGCTTTACCACAAGATAATCTGCAGACCTCTGTGTGACACAAGATTTTCATGGTTGCTCTCCATCTTGTAACAAAGTGTTGTAAAGATGTGACTCTTTAAAGGTCACTCTGTAGCACTTGTGATTCTGGCTCCATCTTTGCTACAATATTTTGACTCTGAAGGATGCGTTAATGAATTTCTGGGGTAGTGCTATCTCTCAACCCTTACCCTGGAATCTTTTTTTTTTTTTATTCTAGTTAAAGCAGCGGCTCCTTCAGTGGTTACACTTGCACAGTTTTTCCATAAAACATTGTTTTTTATTGAAGTCATTTACTGTTGAGAATGTCATCCAGTACATCATTTTGTCTTTATTAAAGAAGTAGTTTGTTGAGAATATATCTCTTTGGGTACATATTTTCTAGTGGCTCACAAAAAGTAGTTCTTTGTGTCTTTAATTGTTGAAACAGAACCTAGCAAATATTGTAAGCTGAGACATGTTAGAAACATCTGTACTTTCACACAGCTGTGAAATTTGTTCTAATACTTGTTTCTTTAAATCTGCAGTGTGTTTTCTATGTGTTTCCCAACATTATTTGCTGACAAAGGAATGTGTTTTACTTTGTTCCCATGTTGTTTTCCATGTGTTATTTCAGTCATTTTTACCACAGCAGGAAGAACAATTGATGCAGTGGGATGGGCCTTTTGTCTTTCACTATTATGTAAAAAACCTCAAAAGAGGCTTCTAAATATGTATTGTGAAGTGTTGTAAAGTACTGGGTTGAGTATTGCATGACTTGAAACATCTCTGAAAAAATTGTAGAGGTTTGTCTTCATATTCTGGATGTCTAGATTTTAAAGTCTTGCTAATTGTGATGGCTTCGTACTACCATTAGCTAATACTTCAAGGCACAATGTACACTGAGGGCAAGGTTCATCATTAATAATAGTGGATGTCAATCCATATTTCAAATAGTCATCTTGGTAATCTCAGGTTTGTGGGGTTTTTTTTCCTCCCCTTGTCTCTCCCCACAAAGTTCTTGTGAGCCCTGATTAGGTTGGCATTGTCTTTACCTTGCAATGCGGCTGATGAAAAGCTCATAGTAGGAGTAGGAGAAGTGTTAGCTCTGACATTTTCTCATTATTTGCTTTTGCTCACATTATCAGTATTGTCTTCAGTCCACAGTTGATTTGGACGAATCTTTTTAAGCCACTTACTTGTTTTGTCAGAGTTAGTTTAGGTGAAACAAGATAATATAATCTGCCAATCCCTTTAATTGGGCATAAGCTGTTGCAATATACTGGAAGTAAATGAACGAGTGAGGGTGCCACCATCAGCCCTGCTGTGTGGTGGAACACCCGCTCCTCCTTCAGGACACCGTGCGCATACCATACATGTTGACCCTCTTGATATACGAACCAAGTGAGGACACTGATGTCAATCTGTATGTTAAATATTAGTAAAACTTAATTTCTTATTTTTTAGGAAAAAAGAACAACAAGAAGTTCTAGTATCTTCTTCACACACCCCAGTGGGTTGTCTTGCTCACCTCATAGGGTGCATGCATACCACTTTGGGGGCCACTGATATAGAGCTCTGAAGGCTTGACTTTTAAATTTGTGCTTCATAGCTTCCTTAGGATTTCAAAGCTGACATTTGGTTGGGAGCATCTCTTTAATATGCAAGAACTGTGACACTTTGTTATTTTCAGTCTGACACAAGGTAAATGAATCACTGTTGTTTAAAAGTTTTGTATGATCTCCAACAATTCCCTCCCTCTGTCCTTGAAATTAGTCAGCAAATATCTTAAGACTTCAAAGGTACACCTGCAGTTTATTTTCTCATGTAGTCTACTAGTTGCTGGATGGCAGATTTTTGAGGGAAATAGTGCTTTCCTGTTGTTTGTGGGTGGTAGGGATAAAAGTGTTCTGAGCATCATTTTCCACAATAAGTTGAAAAAGGCATTAGAAATAACTACTAAAATTCAGTGTGAAATCTGAATGAGACAAGATGCTCAGACACAGAAAAAGAATCATTTATGTTGGTGGGGATCTCTGGAGCTGTGCTGAAGGCAGAGCCCTCTTAGATCAGGTTGCCCAATGGATTATCCAGTCAACTTTTGATTATCTGCAAGGATGAAGATTGTGCAGCCTCTCTGGGCACCTGTTCCAGTGTTTGACTATTTTCACAGTGAATTTAAAAACTTGAATTGAAAAACTGTAACTTCCCATTTTAGACTGTGTCTACTTACTGTCATCGTATCGCTGCACCTATGAGAAGACTCTGGCTGCATCTTTCCTGTAGCTTCCCACGAGGTAGCTGAAGACAGCAGTATCTGCCCATAGTCTTCTCTTTTTGAAGCTGAATGAACTGATTTATCTCATTCAGTAATACTATGCATGCATAATAGATATGTGACTGGTTTTGGACATAATTGAAGTTCATTCTATGTAAGTTAAGTAAGTATTGTGCATGCTACTCCATTTCCTCCAAAGTCATGGAGTAGTTTCTGCTTCCTTAAGCAGTGCTGATGAATGACACAAATGGAAGCATGTCTATAAAGGGTCATCAGTGCCTTTCTCTTCAAGCCAATTCTAGATCCTCCTTCCAAATAGTGTGTTTATGTCTTAATCAGTTTATTTCCAGTACCTTGGGTTGCTTTATGGAGGTATTTTTTTGTGAAGAGTTGACATTATGTGTTTTAACTTTTTAGATATGAACATACCAAGCCACTGAAAGAGGAAGAAGAGACTGATGTGAATCCAGATGAAAAAATTTATGCCTCGGTATCCTCAGACTTCGCGTTACTCCCTGAAACAGTTGAAGAAATTATTGCTGAGATAGAAGATGAAAATACAGATCTGGCAGCTGCAGGAGTAGGCGCTGAAGACTGGGTGAATGCTGTAGAGTTTGTCCCTGGGCAGCCATACTGTGGACGTGGTAAGCTGATCATGTGCCAACAGTAAATTTCTATCATGGGTCAACAGTTTCTATGTAGTTCATTTATTTTAATGCTTTTGGTTTTGTTGAGTACAGCTATTCATATTTAATCACTTCAAGTGATCTGTCCTTAACCTACACTTGAATTTTCCAATGTGAATAGTCAGACTGTTCCACATTAGTTGCTACTGCTGTCCTGATGATCTGAAACCAGGTATACTTAAAGACAGTCTCTGTAATTGGCTTGCTCTTGTTATGATTCTGAATGACTTAAAGAATCTCCCTCTTTAAACTTTAGTTTGCATATGTGATGGGAGAAGAAAATACTGCTAATGCAATTAATATCACTACTCTGGAAAGATAATGTGCTGCCTTTGTTTTTTGTTTTGTTGGGTTTTTTTTTTTGGTTGGTTGGTTTTGGTGTGTTTTGCTTTTTTTGTTTGGTTTGAGATTTTTTGCAATTAAAAGTTTTCCAGTGGATGTACAGATTCTTGTAGAATGAATTGAAGCCTAATGCTTGCTTTCATGAATCCCATGGCGACTCAGACTAGAGGCTGAAAATAATTTATTCTGGTTACCTTTCTGAGACTTGACTTTCTAATATTGTGACAGCTCATGTTGAGAATGAGGTTAAAGAAGGTCATGATATGGGACCAAACTGTTAAAGTAGAACACTTGTCATCTGCTTTCCCTGCAGAAAGATAGCAGAAAGGCTTAAATTTTAAGTGAGAAGTAGGCTGAAGGTGTTTACTGTAGCTCTTGGCACTCTAAAACTGAAGGCTTATGGCCACGAGTACTCAAATAATCGTTTGAATCTGAAACAGACCCCTTGTGCCCAGAAGAGTTTGAAGTTGTCATACAGTGCTCAGATAATACTTCTTTGTCTCCACAGCACTTCTCATATCTGAAAAAAGAATTACCTTCTCGACGTTACAGGGTGCTGCTGCTGGAGCCTGCTCTGATCTGGTTTGAGGAGGGGTGAAGGGGAAGAGAATGGTTGGGCAACATTAACGTTTTGCTAGTGTTTCTGAGAAGTTTGATTATGGAATTGTTTGGTGTATCTGTGATTGGATATAGTCAAAAGCAATGAAAACTTCCACTGGTTAATGTGTCAACTTACTGTCATAAAAGATACAGCTTTTGTCTTCATTGAGATGAAGGATCCCTTTTTAAAATCTTTAATCAGAATAGAATATTGTAGATTGGAAGGGACTTCTAGATTTCATCTAGTTCATTTTCTGCTCAAAGCAGGGTCAGCTATGTGAGGTTGCCAGGGGCTTTGATTAGCTGAATTTCTGTCCTCGGAGATGTTCAAAATGCTGTAAGCTCTGGGCAGCCTTCACAGCGTTCGACTTCTTTCACAAGGAAAAACTTTCCTAATATGTAAATCGATTTTTCCTTGCCTCAGCTTGCCTTCTGTCTCTTGTCCTGTGCATGTCTGACAAGAGTCTGGCTCTGCAGTTTTTGGATTTTTTTTTTTTTGCTTTCTGTTAAGTAGTTGATGATAGCAATAAGATCACTTCTTAAGCTCAACAAGTCCAGTTTCCTCAGTCTCTTTTCATGGACTTCGGCCCCCTTAAAGGCTGGGTGGCTCTCCACTGGAATCAATTAATTGCTAGTTTGAACACGCAGAGATCTTCTAAATACACCTACTCCTTCTAGGAGAGCTGGTGCTTTCTCCTAAATTCCTGAAGCATAAGAGCATTTTGTTATACCTTTAACTCACTTAGTTTTACTGAAGTGGTTCCTTTTTCTAGGGGTTTAGGCTTATTTTTAATAGAAACTTGTGGCTGCCACAGATTAGGGTAAATAACAGCTTCTTCTCTGAATCTTGTTCCAAATTCTCTGTTTTATATCCTTTGAAATTTCAATGTATTTTAATGTACAAATATACTCATCTATTTGTTCTGAACAGTGCTATATGATGCTAATTCCAATGATGAGTTCTTAAAAACTGCGTTTCAAAAACTTCACTTTTCTGCAACCACTGTCTTTATTAAGCTATAAAACTGAAGAGGCTTGCTGTAGTGATCAGGACGATGTGTGCAGTGTGTTCTACAGTATGTACTTCAAAGCCTTACAGATTATTCTTGTCAAATGCCTGGGGAAATGTATGGGTACTTGGAGACTTTAAAATGGAACCTATTTCTCAAGATTAGCTAGAAGCTTGCGTGTTTTAAATTCTTAGAAATGCTGAAGATTCGGGGTTGGCAGTTTAAACATGCATATGGTTAAATGGGCTATAATGGGGCTATATAATTGGGCTATAATGCTCATCTTTTACTATGAGACAAGACATTCTGCTAATGCAGGCGATTCTCTGATTTGCGACTAAACCTTACCTCAAGGCCTAGCAAAGAAAATAGTGATGATTCTTCAGATAATCACTTGGTTGATGTACAGATGCACCACACTTGTGTATTCTGCTGCTGCTGTTTTAGATGTTCTGGAATAATTGAGGGATACTAGAAAGGCAGCAATATAAGAAACAGTTTGAATTGAGTGGCTGTTTCCTGCTGCTACAAGTACCAATTGTGTCCTAGAGTGAAAGCAGGTGGTGTGTGAATTGAAGGCAATGAACAAGTTTTTTCACTAGTATGAATTTAACCCTTTTGGCTGTGATGTGGGCAGTGAGAAGATAGAGATTGGGTCCACCTGCTGGAGAGTGATGGTTTTGAAAACAGCAGACAGAATCGTAGAGTAAACTATGTTACTCTGAGGGATGTTGGATTCAGAACTACAGAGGCAATGGAGTCTTGTGAATCTCTCTAATTTTGCTTTCAAAGAGGAAACAAAACTGTAGCAGATACAGTGCAGTAGATTCAGGAGATACGTATGCAGGGCTTTAGGTTATGGAAGCTTGATATATTCAGAAGTGGAAATGCTCATTTAATTTTTATTACACAGAAATGCAGCTCGCTGAGGGGAAGTGCTGGGACAGCATGGAAGACTGGGACTAGAAAACCAGTGTCACTTAGCATGTTTTTCCAAATATTCAGAGCCATTATTAAAGACTAACATTCATAGATCTGTATCTTTTTGTCTAGATGTCTAGTCAGTAAGAACTGGTTGTAGTTCTTTGTGCAAGGATGATGTTGTGGACTGGACTAGAATTTAGTAGCTGTACTGTGCATGTTGACTTAAATAGTTGTTGTTGGTGGTTTGTTTTAAGTAACAACTCTGTACTTCTTTTGTGCAAAGATGTGAAACTCTGTTCTCTCCTTCTGTGGACCAGCATAGTAAATATAAATGGGTTTCTCAGTCAGTCTGTGGAGGGGTAAGACTTCAAAGCCTTTATTCTCAAAGAACCTCAGGTACTAAGTGTGTGTTTGTTGTTTGTTTGTTGGTTGTTTTTTTTTTTAATGACTAAAACCCTTACTAAATGAAGTTTTGACAAAAGATATCCTTGAGAGGAGTGCAGGTGACTCTGGAAAATTTTTCTGTTAAGAGAAGCTTTAAATATGCCTCTCCTCTCAAAGTATGCATTTCACAGGGATATAGGAGTGCCTTAAAGATCATCTTGCCAGCCCCATTAAAACATTAAAAGTAGTACTGTATCACTTGATTCCTTTAAAACTCAGCTGCATTTGTCTGTCTAGTAGGCTACTGCCCATCCATACTGTGATGTACTAGATTTACTAACCTCTCCTTCAGTAATGGTCAAACAAGATTTCAGAAGTCAGGTAAATCAACTAGGTAAAAAAAAAAAAAATCTGTAAAAAAATTAACTAGAAAAAGTACTAGGAAAAATGACAGTTGAGGGAATAGAAACTGACTGGTAGTTGTGATTTTTGTTACTTTTGGAAGTGGAGACCGTAGATTTCAAACCGGGGTGTGTGTGTGTTCAATTAATAGTACAAATTGTCTTCTTATACTCATCTACTCAGAAGAGTAGGTAGAGCCTAGTGTATGGTTACTTATTACTTTTTGTGGTGCCAATTCACTAGAATTCATGGGGAAGAAGAGGTAATGAAGATTTTTTTTGTTAGGAATGTGGTACTGAAAAATGAGTAGGTTGACAGTTGACTTACTCTGTCACTTACTTGCTTTTGAAAAGTATGTTTCTGGCAAACAGACTGGTCCAACATCAGTACAAGTGACCCTTAAAATGAGAGGTCATTCAAGAAGATGTGAACTTATTTTGAGAGCTAATATTTTCCTACGGTAATTTTTGATATTTGCTTATCCACCAAAACTTAGCTCTCAGGGACCTGCTTTTTCTTTATATGTCCAAAAGCTAACAGGCTGATACATGCTTATTGTATCTCTTTGCTCCACGGGGATGAAAACTGTGTGACTCTGCAGCCTCTGATTCTCCTTGAGGAGGAGTCTGTTTTTTACTGATCCAAGTATGCCTTTGATAGTTTTTGCATACTTCTCCAGATCTAGTGCTTGAACAGCTTATAGAAGTTACAGCTTACAAAAGTTAAGCAGAAGCTGTCTAAATGGGGAAGAGAAATGAATACAGATTTCAGTTCAATTTAGAATTAGGTAAGGGAATTTACTTAGCCAAGATTTTGTGAACTGATGGCTAGCTTAGAATGCAGTGAAAGTGCCCTGAATTTCAGTTTCTTAAAGCTAGATTTAGGTGTCTGACTGATAGACCTGGTATCTGTGTAGAGTATGGGTTTTGGCAAATATCTAGAGTAGAGTTAGTTTGGTGAGAGGTGTGGATACCTCATACAGATGCATGGGAGTCTAGAAGTGAAAGTCTGTTGTTCAGGCTGAACAATAAAATGCTAATTAACCTGCACATAAGGAACTGCTGGTGTGGTGTTTCTCTATGAGCATTTTGTTATGCTGGATACACCTTTAGTGCTTCAGCTGTGTAATTTCTGGGAAAAAGCCTGTTAACTTTAGCTGATGGGGAATTGATTCTCAGAGCAGTGAGAGGTTTGTAACCTTATTTAATTGATGCTGAGCCAGAGTTTGTATAAAAATGTACTTGAGCTACTGAAGACTAGTGAGATTTTCCTGATGCGGACTTAGCCTGTAAATGGATCTGAACATGACCACTGAAACCTTGAGAGCTTTAGTCTTGTCTGGACCACTGAAACCTTGAGAGCTTTAGTCTTGTCTGGGTTGAAGGATGAAGAAATTGGTTCTGCTTTCTTGAGTGGGAAAAGAACTGTTAGTTCAGGTTGAGGGTGTGTGAAACTTGGACTGAAATGAACCTTGGTTGTTTTTATTATTCTTTTTTTGGTAACTTGAGCAGGGTTATCTAAAGATCACTTTGCATTAAAACAACATATTCTCTGAATCTGAATTCTGTTGCTTACTGTGCTTAATTTTGTTCCCAGCTGCTCCTTCCTGCGCTGAAGCACCCTTGCAGGAAATGGTGATTGAGGAAGAATACGAAAAGCAGCAAGTAGATGTGGAGATAAAGAAGGAGCTGTGCCCCTACGCTGCAGTAGGAGAATGTCGTTACGGAGAAAACTGCGTGTATATCCATGGGGATGTATGCGATATGTGTGGACTGCAGGTCTTGCACCCAATTGATGCTGCACAGAGATCCCAGCATATAAAGGTAAGCAAACAACTGTCTGGTGTTAAACAGCTGGAAGTTATTGCTTCCTACCTCCCTGAAGTCTCTTGTCACTAATTCCCTTTCATTTAAAGATGCATGCAGGTTCAGGCAGTGAATGAAATTCCTGTTGTAAACTGAACTGTTTCCTGTCAGGGCTATATTCAAAAGCAGCTGGGTTTCCTTATCTGTGCTGGGAGAGCAGTCTGCTTAAAATACAAAAGCTTTGTTCTTTGCCTAGTAAAACCGGATGGGCTTTTAGATTGCTTTTCTCCTGTTTAAAAGCAATGTCTGAAAAAAGGAATTTGAACTCGGAATAGATTGTTCCCCACTATCTGAGCAAACTTTTTTTAGGATAAAGATTTTTTTCAGTTTAATCATATTCCATTCATCATGCAAAACAGCAGAGTAAGACTGAGCTTAAAAACCTGCTGAGAGTTCACCAGGTGACCAGTTGTCTCTGTAGTCGTTTTCTTTGTCTCTCCTTTTCAGTCTTGCATTGAAGCTCACGAGAAGGACATGGAGCTTTCATTTGCCGTCCAACGTAGTAAAGACATGGTGTGCGGGATATGCATGGAGGTGGTGTATGAGAAAGCTAATCCTAGTGAGCGCCGCTTTGGGATCCTCTCCAACTGCAGCCACACTTACTGTCTCAAGTGCATCCGCAAGTGGAGGAGTGCTAAACAATTCGAGAGCAAGATTATAAAGTGAGGCACTTTCCCATTTTGATTGTGCTTTGTTACTATGGAAGAACTTAGTAACTTTTGACAACTTGCAACAAACTTCCAGATGCAGACTGCACAGAGACTGCATTTAATGCATACTAACTTTAGTTTGGAAGTGAAATAATTGTTAGGGAAAACATTTGCACTCTGATTTGGTTAATATGGATTAAGTTTGCAAAACTCACTTAATGGTAGAAAACAACTTTCACTTATTTAGTAGCATGTTGTCCAATGGTTACTGTTTACTTCTTGGACACCCAGCCAGGAATCTGAAAACAGATTAACCAGTTCAGAATGTATGCTTTTTAATTCATTACTGCCCTGGTCCATTAATCAGTTGGCAAAACATTTCTCCATTAAAGGCTGTTTTAAAAAAAAACAAAGTTCCAATCAAATAAATACATAAATCAAGCCAAAATAAATTTATTTAATTCTAAAGAAAAAGGAGTCTGTGTGAAGTGTTTTTTCAAGCTATTCTCAGACAAGCTGACCAGCTGCCACTGAGCTCTTGAAGAAGAGAGTTTAGGTTATCTTCATGCATAAAAGACAATCTAGATTGAAAAGCCCATACAGCAAGTGTGCAGGTACAATACATCTTTAAAGATGGATATATGCCATGACTTGTTATATAGGAGAGTGAGCGCCCTGTAATGTGGAGTTTTGCAGCACAGTCTGTTCATTTCCCAGGTCCTGCCCAGAATGTCGGATCACATCTAACTTTGTCATTCCAAGTGAGTACTGGGTGGAGGAGAAGGAAGAGAAGCAGAAACTCATTCAGAAATACAAGGAGGCAATGAGGTATGAGCGCTGCAGCCTTTTCTCAAGTTGAGACAGCAGAGATAAAGGCATACCCGGAGAAGAAGGGTGTTGATGTAAAGCCCTCTCACACTTCATTTCCACCACAACATGTGAAATGCGTCCTTACCTATCTGCTCACAGATGCATGCAGCCACACAGTCGCGAAGCTATTCCTATGTTCTTTGACCTCAGTCTTTCCCTTCTATACACAAAAAACTGGTGGTGTAGCCATAAGGTAGTATGAGCTTGTGCGCTGCAACCCATCAGTATCCCTATGCATGCATCAGCCCACACACATTGTGTAATACATTATTTCTGCGTGTAGGTGTTATACTGACAAAATACCTTCAGCTTCAAATGGTACCCGAGATCCTTTTGGACTACAGGTAAATGCAATTCTGAAGTCTGGTTGGGGGTCTGCTGTGAGTAAGGGTTGTGGTATTTTCCTTTTCCAGCAACAAGCCATGCAGGTATTTTGATGAAGGCCGTGGGAGCTGTCCATTTGGAGGGAATTGTTTTTACAAGCATGCGTATCCTGATGGCCGCCGAGAGGAGCCGCAGAGACCCAAAGTGGGAACATCAAGTAGATACCGGGTCAGTGCTGCTGGTTTTTTGTCTTATCCGCACAGAGAGCGCGCGACAGGGGAGTGTGTTACATAAGCTGCCTTGAGAAGAGGATAGGGAAATGGTGACTTGTTACTTTTGATAGACCTGTGTAGTGGTGAATTTGAAGGAGGCGGTGGTCTAAAGTTTGTGAATGCCAGAGGCCAAGATGGAAAAAGTGGATTTTAAAATCTTTTGTAGTACACCAATGTACTGAAGTAGAGATGTTGAGCAGCATTACTAGAGGTGTGTAAGGGTAAATTCTACTGGAGCTCAGTGTCTCCCTGAATGAGAAAACGTGGTTTATTGCATGTCAGAAAGCATGCCGAGGGCTGAACCTTGTCAGCCTGTGGGAAGACTCCTACCTTGTACCACTTAGTCACCTGTGGAAATGCTTGTGTTCCATTTGCAGGCCCAACGGAGGAATCGGTTCTGGGAGTTCATTGAGGAGCGGGAGAATGGTGATCCATTTGAGACCGATGAGGATGAGGTGGTGACCTTTGAGCTTGGTGAGATGTTGCTTATGCTGTTGGCAGCAGGAGGTGACGATGAGCTAACGGATTCCGAGGATGAGTGGGACTTGTTTCATGATGAGCTGGAAGATTATTATGACTTGGATCTATAGCACCTGTCAGTCGAGTGTGGACTGTTGTCTTGCTTCAGGCAGTAGCTATTACCTGTGGTGTTGTGGCAGTGCCTGTGTTTCTCCTAGGCAGGCCGATCAATTCCAGGTGCTGTTGTAATAACTTTTACCCAGGGTCTGTCTCTTCCCATCCCCTCCCACCCCAGGAGTGTTGTTTTTCCTCTGTTTAAACAAATAACAAGAAATAAATCTTTAAAATGTTAGTTTTTGTAAAAATGAATTTAACTGTCAAACAGTTAGCTTAGGTTTGTTGCTTCATCTGTGTACCCAGCAGAGTTCACCCAGTTCCAGGGTTAAAGTGTTTACAGGACTTCCACACTCATTTTGAAGAGCCCAGATACAAAAATGAGCAGTGGCCATGCAGTGGGGATGTAAATTGGCTGATGGCCTTTTTTTCTGTCTTTGTACCAATATTTCTGACTTCAGGCCAGATACAAATACTCTCTTTCTGGCATCAGCTCCGTTCCAGCCCCCTCATGTACACATCTTCATTTGTGATTTTGGTCTCTTGTTTACTTGCACATTACTATTACTACTGTGTAACCAGAACCAGGTGTGAACGTTCTGGGTTTTTACTGTGTTTAGCATGAAAGGAAAAATGTCTTTGTGAAAGGAGAACTCTCTATGTGTATATACAGATAAATGTAGAGTTGGACCTCAAGGATGGGGAGACTCTGTGTAAGTTAAAAATAACAAAACCATCTTTCATCCCCCTCTTGGTGCATGAAGTCTAGCCTCCAATTGGACATGAAACTGGTTTAGTGGTCTCAGCCCAGTCTGTGGCAGTGATCTTAACTATCGCTTAACTTAATAGATAGCACTCCCTAATACACCAGCTCTCTTTCATGTGTATGATTAGGGTTGTCCAGGAGCAGAAATCCGGTTAGCTAAGGTAGGATCAGAGGAATGCCAGAGAGAGGCCCCTTTAGCTTTATTGCTCTGTAAGTTTTAGAACTCGGTGTAACCACTTAAGCTTTGAGCTTCGCTAGGAAATTGCTGTGCCTCTCAGCTGGTTTGAGGTGGACGTGCCTCTCGGCATCTGAGTTGGGCAGGTTGCCTGGTAAAGCTGTTCAGCTTACGTGAGTTACTGCTTACAAAGGCAGTCATGCAGTTTCTGGCTGTAATTTGCATTGAGAAATTAATTTGCCACCAAAGCCCCAGCACAGGAATTTTAACCTTGCATTACATTATTGCTGTTTTTTATTGACTCGTGGATGCCCCGTGATCTGTTCTCCTGCTGCTCTTGTCCCTTAGACTGCCTCTCCTTTCACTTTTAAATGGAATGAGAAATTGTTCTGAGGTCTATTAACGTATTGTTTTGCAGCTGCCTTTTGTAAGAAGCACTTTTCCCAAATAAAAAAAATCAAAAAAAGGAAACAAAAAGTCTGTCTATTCTTTTAAGTTTGAAGCTTCTGTGTTTCAGCTTGATTGATTATTTTTGTGTGTTTTCGTAAATGTAAAGGCATTTATGTCACTTAACTCCTGCAGAATAATGTCACGCTAACACGGAATTTTAACTTGGTTATAACCTTTGCAGCAAAGAGCTTGTAACATAAGGAGGGCATTCTGAATAGACAGCTGAGACAATTTAACTGTTGACGGAATATATGGGGCTGTTTGTGGGAACAGATGTGGCTTGCTTTCTCAGATTTAAGTTCTGCATTATGGTACTAATTTTGTCCTGAACAAAGTCAATTGTAGTATATATTCTATTGATAGTTTCCTGTCATAATGCTGTTTGGACAGCAAGTCCCAAGCGTTGCCACGGGCCACTTCCTGAGAATCCACATGGTTCTTTAAGCCTGTGAGTGTTCAAAAAGAAGGATTCTCTTGCAGAAGTACATAAAGTTGGAAGTAAACTACTAGAGACATATTCAGATGCTGAGGGATATGGCTAAGAAAAGTTTAATTGATCAGTCCCAAACCATCTTTGGTTGGTTTGGGTTTTTTTCCATAGGCAAGTAGCAGAAGAAGAAAAAGATTTGAATGTAATTTGTGCAAATAACATTTAAAATTGAGGTAGGGAGAAACAGGAAAAAATGGCTTTGTAGTAGAACTAGCTTCTCCCCCCCTACATAGTGAATGTAAGTTGTTAACATCCTATTTGAAAGCTGCATTCAAACATAAGCTTAGCAAAGGTGTGTTCCAGTAAGGTGGCAAAAGGTAATAAAATTACCAGCCAGAGTGTGTAGATCAGCTTTCCTTCATAAGGGGTCAGAAATAACATGCTTTACTTTTTTGTGTATGTGTGGCACAATGGTGGATGCTGCTGCTTCTAAACCTGTACACGTTCAGGGGAAGCTGAGAATACGCAAGTAAGTGATTTACTCTGGTGGAGGCTCTTCTGTTTAGCTGCAAGGTGACTGATGTAGCCAAGTGTATCATGACAAGTAGTTTCAGTTGATCTCTTGCTTTGAAGTTTGCTACAGTGGTTCTTCTGTAAGTTAAAGAACTGCATGTATTTGTCATCAAGCAATACTACTGTGTGTCACTTCCACTTTGAATCTTGCCATTGGTAGGCCTGTTTGTAAGCTTCCTGTTGCATTATGATTTCCCACCCCAAACTGGAATGACTGAAGACAGTAGGACCTTTGAATGGGTAAAGTATGTTAGTAGGCTGCTCTGTTTTTCCTTTGTAAGAATAGGAATAACGTCAGTAGAATTAAGGCAAACTTTTAATGTAAAAATATTGACAGTGATGACTTAGGCTGTGCTATATTTTCTTTAGGCAAATATTTAAGGTACAGAAATGGAAGAGGCCAATGAGAGTAGTGTTAAGATGAAAAAGGTATAAAGACTCATAAAATTCCACCAGCAAAATCTTCATTTCAAAACAAAAATTTTCAGAAAAAGATGCATGCTCTTGCTTGAAGTGCCTTGACTTAATTCCCTATGCAAGAATATATACATATGGTTTGATCTAAAATTTTGCATCCTGCGGTAAGCACAAAGCAAGTGTCTGCTGCCCATTCCAGTTGATTGATGATACAAGCAAAGAGCACTTCTTTACAACCTCTGCTGCTTTAGTTCAAATCCTGATAGCGCAGCTCTTTCCTGCTTGTAGTCCAAGGTGTATTGTAGTCTTGCTGATGGAATGCCTGGCTCATTTAGTGAAACACAAAGTAACTCTTTCCTGCTACAGCAGGTGTACAAAATAGATTTCTATTTGGAGGATACCGTGAGGTACAGGGTGTCTCATGTTTGGAACAAAACTTGTATAGATGGAATTAGTAATGCTACAGCACCTTAAAACCAGAGGGAAACCACATGTAGTCTCTTTATGATTGAGTTATAATACAGGACTGCGCTGTCAGGATCAAGTTGCTACAACGTCAATTTTAATCTAATGCTAGTGTTAAACTGTAGTTGTGGTGAGCCTCGCTTCTGGTAAACAAAACTAGACAGACTTGGCAGTGAAAACAGTAATAAGCAGTGATGTTCATGGACACAGCTGTAGCAAGGAAATGTGAGATTGCAGATATGCTAAATTTCTGCCCCTACTTGCTACAGTTATCTGTGGGTGTGCTGTTTGTCACTTGCAGTCAAGCCAGAGTCAACACCTGTTTGGCAACAGCTTGATGTGATTGCATAGACAAAGCCTGTGCAGGCAGCTGAATTAAGGTTGATTTTTAGAACAGCAGCACTAGAAGAAGAGTTTTAAAAGACTTTTAAAAGTCCCACCTCTCTCAAACTTCAAGTTCCTATTAAATGTTAAAGTACTCTTAAGTAAAAGGGGCTCTTGGCCTGTTTAAAACTACTCTCAAAGGACTCTGATACCCCAGCATTGCTTGTCGTAGTTCCAGTCCTTGACACACTTGTTTCAGAGAGGTGCTTGCAAATGGCTTTAGGAGTCAGTACCCTGAGCAATGAGTATTAAAGCGCCCCTGCCTGGAGCTGAATGTGGTGTTCTGGGCACTGAGATTAAAAACCTGCCTATAGGCAGCCCATAGGCAGGAAGGGGCACCTCTCAACAGTGCTGAGGTTAGGGTGCTCAGCTGGCTGGGGGCAGCTTCAGTTTCAGTTCCCTGTCTAAAAGCATGGGCATGCATCTCCTTCCTGAAAGAAGGCTCCAGGAGAGAGCTCTCTATCTCTGTTCGGGGCCTAAAACGGCTTTCTCTGTCTCCTTTCTAACTGTACTTAAACATTAACTGGAATGATTAGATAAGAACCTCAGCTTTTGTTATTAAGAGCCTGTCCCCTACGTATGAAGAAAAGCTTGACCGCATAGGCAGTGCCGTGTGCCTTCCACATCGCTGAGTTGAAGTTATATTTGCTTTTAAGCCAGTCAGCTTGTGGGAGGTGTCGGAGTTTGCTCCAGTTTGAAATACTTACAGGGTTTTTTTGTACCCTGTTACGTGGAAAGGTGCTGTTTCAGTCTCGTGGTATGGGTGTGATATCAACACAAGTATTGTGCAACAGCTAAGATTCAAATACTTCTTCCAAGTAAAAATTTAACAAATAAGCTCATCTTCAAGCTGGATGTGCAGCTCTTAAAACTGTGGGACAGTAGGAGTATTTAGAATGGCATTGTAAACAACATTACAATAAGCTACACATTACTACAAGTGCATTAATGATGCACACTGGGTTTACATGTGATATTAGGGAAACAAACATGTTAATATAATGTTCTGTAGCAGTTAATGTGTCTTGCATTGTCTTAGCCGCATGTTTCCATCTGCTCTGTGATGGGGAAAGGCACAACTGCAGAAGTTACCCGGTGCCTTTTTAATCTAATGGTTCTATCTTACAGTCCAGAATAATAGGCTATAATAAAGGGATTTTTTTAAGTAATAGCTTTCTTAACATATTACCTCATGAGTAATACTGTTTACTAATATACATTCTGAAGAACCTTCTTGTAGGCAATGGCTGCAGCTCACTCTTCATTCACATGAGAGCAGCTTAAAAAATGACCCTACAGAAGCCATTCACTGAAACTGTCCAAAGGGCTTGTGGAAGATGCCAAACAGAACTAACCAAAAGAGGTCACACTCCTGTTTCAGTTGCACAATGGGTAGGTATTTAAGACTAGTTTATTGAAAGGGAGCAGTGCAGCTTAAAGCACAATCATAAGCCTGTTCTCAGTGATCCTGTGTTGCACAGCTTTCTATCAGTGAAGGACTTGCTCTGCAAGCAGCTCCATGTGTGCAGGAAGAGAATGGCAAGAACCCTGTAACCTGTCAGTGCTGGGCAGTTTGGGGAGCATCAGCCAGCAAAAGCCTCCATACTGAGGGTAAGCAAGAGAACTTCATACAGTAATCTCTAAGGCAGTAAACCCAATGAACCATGCAGAGGTTAATACTCTGCTGGTAAGATCCTTCCTCTAATTCTTGACTAATGAAAGAGTGTAACTGGAGCTGAACACAACACTTTTTAAGTTCTCCTGGAAGATTAGTATTTGCAGCAAATACTATATCTGAAATAAACTGCTAGCAAATTATGTTCTGTGGATACAAAAAAAAAAGTAAAAACTGCTACATTACAGACTACTACTGGGAATAGCTTGGATTTTAAACACAAGAATATTAAACTGACATTTGACTGTTCTCCTAGTGACAAAAGGTGTAGAAAGTAGTTATTTTGAAGCTGGATTGCTACTTGTTCAGCTACTTTGAAAGGTTATGGGTGTGTACTGCTGCTTAAATACACAAACTGAAATGCAACTACTAGGCTAATACCAAGACAAGATGAAATCAAGATTTAAAAAGAAGATGCAGCTTTCTCCTTAGCAGGCCATAGCAAAAGACTTCGATGCTAGCATTGAAGATTTCTCCCTCAGTTTACACATAGCTGAATTAACCCCTGCTCTTTGCATGTGATAGCAAAGAACCTGGCCAGAGGAAGCATTAATAACATTAGAAATATTTGCAAGACTATACATCAGTATATTTATTTTTTTGTGCTTCTCAGACAAGATTTTCCAGAAATATTTGCTACATGTTTTTCCCTATTTTTTTTCAAGAACTCGTGAAACATGGGTAGACTGCCATCTGGTAAAAGCTAGCAGCATACCAGCCTTCCCAGGGCTTCTTTACATGTGATCCAGGACTCTACTTTAGTATTACAGAGTTTGAGTTCCAGTTCATAGCTTAACAGTAACTGCCTAGGTGATATGCTTTGGTACATGTGGACCACAGTCAAAAAGCTTCATCTGTATAATATTGCTTTCCTCCCTCTCCTTCCCTGTTTCCACCTACTGAAAGAAAAAAACCAAAACACCCACAAAAACCCAAACCAGAAAACCCTTCATTCAGTTCTGGTACATAGAAGCAGTGAGCCCCCAAAAGCAGAGCTTGCATTTGGGAAGAACAATACAAAAGCCTTCTATTGCTACCAAAATGTTAAGTCTCCATAGCAGTAGCACATGTGCTTGCTTAGGGGTAGCTTTCTGGTATGCCCCATACCATGCCCTCACTGCTCTAAGGTAAGGTCACACAAACCATCTCATCCTTTCTTGAGTTTTACAGGAGCTTGACTCCCTTCTTCACACTGCCTTGAAAATCTACAGGCATACCCCTCAAGCTGTCTTTGGCCCATCACACAAACTACAGAAGGCATTTGATTCAAATCAGCACATCAAAAGCAAGTCAAGGTTTGGAGGACAAAGGAAAAAAAAAAAAAAGTAGAAAAAAAAAGTCCTTTTACCACCCCAGCATTGATTTAGGCCATTATCGGTGCCTTGGAAGCACCTACTTGTAGCAAGAGAGATCACTACTGGAAACAATTCTTAGAGAACAAAATAGAAGACAATTTCTCACCCCAGGAAGAAGGTTGGGACCCTAGTGAATCATATTCTGCAAGCAGGGAAACCCCAGGGATGTCTCCAGCTCTCTGGTGAGGAAATCGGTACAGATGTGAAATCATACACTCTGTTATGTTCCTTGGGATGGGTGACATCAGGACCACCCCTAAATGAAGGTTTAAGCAGCAATGGGTGCTGTCCAAGCATGTGTCAGACTTCTTAAAGCTGCTGGCAAGGAGTAAAATGCTTGCACTAGAACAGACAATGTAGCTTAGAAGAGTCAAATCAATGCAGAGCTCTGGTGCAAATTTATCTTCTGACACAGCTCAAAAAAATATTTAAGGATATACTTAAAGGCAATAATTTTCTAAAGTTCTCTTTGGTTAAGACAAGGGCTGGCAGCTTCCTGAGTCCTCTCAGCTCAGAAGTTCCTGTTAAAGTGTCAGCTGCCACATTCAAAGCAACCTGTGCTACCAACATTAACAATGATCTCTGAAGATACTTACAAGCCAAACTGCAAGGCAGAGCTACCAGAGAGATGGCTTGAGGCCACATAGCACACTTTCCTCAATTGAATAAAGTGAAATCAAACAGCCTCAGAAGAATGACGACTTCCAAGTTCTTCCTGAAGTCTCTCTTCAACAGAGGCACTGGGTCTTCTCCACACTCGGACTAGCAATCACTGGCCTGGAATCAAGATAGATGCTGTTTGGAGGGTTCTCTCCATGAAGCTGCAAGGTATTTCGGGCTATAAGCTCCTTAGCCATTAACGTGAAGACCTCTTCTATGTTTTGAGCTTCTTTTGCTGATGTCTCCAGCACAGCTAAGAGCCCGTGCTTCTCTGCCAGCGTGCAGGCGTCTTCAAACAGCACTTGGCGCTTATCCAGTGAATCGGATTTGTTCCCTTAAAAGAAGACAAATGTATAATTCAATAAATTTAGCCTCTCAAAAAAAAAAAAATCTTTAAATGCAATACATTCATTCAGTTTTGTTAAATAGAATTATGTTGGGAATAAGAGTTACTGGAAAAACAAGACGCAAGCACATCAGAGCCACAAACATAGAATGTGGATCAAAACTACTGCGAATTATATAAAGATACAAGTTTAAAAAAAAAGCCAACAAAAAGCCGTGTTCATCCAATTACTTGCTGTAGGTAGCGGTGCCAGAGGATTATTTGGAAGCAACTCTTGGTCTCTAGTCCCTAGTGTTTTTAAACATTTGATAGCATTTAAGTTAAATATTTTTAAAAAAATAAATCTTAGAAATCTTGTAGCTATAGTGACTGCACACAGTAAACCAAAGCAATGGTGCATAAAGGTTTATTCCCCCTTCAGTGGACGCCACGTGTTATGCTATTGTCAAGCTACTTTGACACATCTCAAAGTGGATGCTCAGCTCTGATGATCTGGAACACTGTTAGTCTAAAGCAGGTCTCCAAGAAAATCACACCAAAACCAGGTCTCCAAGAAAATCACACCAAAACCAAGGAAGAACCTGCTCAACTGTTAATGAGATTATAACATGATCTATTTATACAAGTAGGTAATTTTAAGATCATGTCAAAAAAGACAAGGAGTTCACACCAGCTACCTAATGCTTGAAATATATACTTAAGTTTCTGCATGTGTAGATTAAATGTCTACTTGAAGCAGTTTAGTCAAAATCTGTCAGAAGTCATGAAAGGCCTCAGCTAAATATACAAAGGTATTTTAAGTAGTTGAAACACGTGTGGAATTATCAGTTCTGGTACACGCAGTACCTGGCTAAAGTCTGCATTCATAGTTTCAAGACAACTTTTCATCAAATTCAGATCTTGAATTTGAAACATATATAAGGCAACTCCCCTCCCGTTAAGTGCCTTCCAGTTTTTCTAACAAGAAATAAACCCCAAAACCCACAAAAGAAAACCACCCCACCCCAAACACCTTGCTTGAGGGTTATTTGCCTTCTTAAAGAACTCCCCCTCTTTCCTCCTTCAGTTCCAGATGGGAAAGTTAGACTTAGCCTTGCCTTAACTTCATGCTAGAAAGGGGTATAATGTGACTACACGTAAGTAAATGCACAAAGACTTCCTGCCACAGTAAGCAAAACAAGCAGCACCAGCTTTGGAAGAAACAACCAAGCTGGATCCTTGACAAAAAGCTTTCTTTTCAAAAGTTACAGAACTTCTCTTAAAAAAAAATATATAAAATTTAAAAAAAAAAAAAAGCCTCCACCAGACACACAAAAAAATTCTTGTTTTTTAAATTCAAGAAAAAACCCTACTGAAGTCAGCAGTTTTTCACCCCCTCTCCTTACTCATTCTAAGCACCACAGTTCCACACAGGTCAGAATTTGTTTGTTTCTTCAGAGGAAGAACAGGAAGAACCACCACCGCAGCAGAAGTAAGTAATTTGCCAGGAGCACAAGCAGAAGCGCAGGTCCCATGCCTGCTGCGCTGTGGGGCTCAGCACTGCCTATCCTCAAGAGCCAGTTTGGGCTGCTGCGGCTGCATGCGTTGCCCTGGGCACAGTGCCACAGCAGGACAGGCAGAAGCCATGGAATGTAAATAAAAAGCTCGGTCATTTTACTACACCAGTTCTCTCATTTGCAGCTTCTTCCTTTGGGGAGGGAAGAGCAATAACAACAACCTGAACCACACAGGGAAAGAACCATACTGCTTCCTACCAGCTGCATTCTCAGAAGTTTCTACTCATTCTGTTCTTCGAGAAGCAAAGTTTCCTGAACGCTAGTGGAATAAACGAGGAGGAGGAAGAATGCAAGACAACTTCTTCACGCTCCGTAAAAGCCATGTCCCTATCTACTGTCTTACCTGATCGGAGTCCCATTACAGAGCAAGGCGTATGCGTATCAAAAGAAGAGAGAGGAAAGATGAGAACCAGGAGTTGTGCTGCTCTGCGCATTCCCCTTTGTCTTGAATTATTGAGTCGCTAAATTCCTGTGCACCAGGAGTACAGGGTCAGGCTGACTGCAGTTCTAACCTCAATGAGGTTGCCCCTGCTTGCTAGACTAGCAGCAAGTTTGTTGGATTATTCCAGCGGGAAAGGAACAAGTGAAAATGTTTCACTCTCTGCAATGGGCTTGGTCCTGTCAGGACCAGGCTGTGACTTTCCTGGTGTTTTAAGCTTAGGTCAAATTGTCACAATTTCTGATCTCTTAACTACAACTGCATTCTTCTTTAATGTGGAGTTTACAGATGCTTTAAATAGTGGGGGGAAAGCAAGGAGGTATTGAAAAAAAGCAATGCAACAATTTAAAATTAGATTCCTACCAATTAACATCATGACCAAGTTTGCAGCACCATATTTTTCAATTTCATGAATCCAGTGAGGAATGGATTCAAATGTGGACCTCCTAGTAAGGTCATAGGCAAGGATGGCCCCATGGGCACTCCTGTAATAAGACTGGGTTATTGTCCGGAAGCGTTCTTGACCAGCTGTGTCCCACACTTGGATCTGTAAGAGAAAGGATAGAAGTTATAAAGACTGGCAAATTCCACTTCCTAGGTGTTTGCCATCAGCATCTACGCTTTTGAAACCCCTTGTTCAGAAGGCAGCTAGACCTGTCCCAGCTCACTCCACTACACCCACAGTGCGGCTTTGCCTTCTCTAGATCTGAAGGGACACTTACATGCCTGTAAAGATAATCTACACAGACCAAAGAGAAAGCTGCAAGGGGAAGCCCAGCTTTGTAAAGAGGCTGAGAAACCCAGTTTCAGCAACTGTACTAAAAGATATAGAGCGTTACAGGCTTTTGATAGGAAAGGAAGAAGAGCCAAGAAGCAGGGCTGGGCAAAGCCAAGCTATACAAAGGGCAGGCATCTGAACTCTCTTCTGCACAAGGAGGTAAGCTCTAGCTAACAATTTCTTGTAGTGTTCATCTTGCAAGTCTTCCTCTTCCCTCAGATCAAGCATGCATCAAAGGGCAGCCTTTGCAAGCCAGAGGATTTTCCCTCCTTGGTGTACCAGCTCAAACCCCCTCATCTTTGATGGGGGGAAAAGATCTCCCCTCCGAACCAGAGCCGGCTTCCAAAGAACCCCCTGCAGGCAGAGCATGAGCTCTCTGCACAGGTAAATCCAGAGAAGCCATAAGGGCAAGCCCATACCCAAATTAGAGTCACTGCATCCCCCAGGACACCCTCCTGAGGGGAAAGCTCTCCTCAGCGGCACCCTTGGTCAGAGAGGGTTGAAGAAGGAGACACCGTGCACCCCGCTGCTCCCCCGGAAACACTGACATGGCAATGGTGTGGGGGAGGGGAAGCCAGGTGCTGCCTGGGCTCGCTCCGGCCACCAACCTTCACTTTCTTGCCGTCGATGTCCATGGAGCGCACGGTGAAGTCGACGCCGATGGTGTTCTGCTGCTTCTCGTTATACTGCCCCGTCTTGAAGCGGTGCACCACGCAGGTCTTCCCCACGTTGGAGTCCCCGATCAGGATGATTTTGAAGAGGTAGTCGAATGCATCGTCGGCGCCGGAGCTGGAGAAAGGCATCGCGGACTCCCGGGCGGGCCTGCGGCGGGGGAGAGGGGAGGAGGTGGGGGGGGGGAAGCTACCGCCCTGGCCCGGCTCACGGCAGCCGGGGGGGGGGGGGGGGCCTGGAGAAGGAGCCGCTGTCCCGCCCGCTCACCTGCTGGCGCTCACCTGCCGGGACAGGTGGGGCCCGCTTTGTACCCTCCCCGGCCCTCCCGGGGCCGCCGGGAAATGTAGTCCTCCTCCTCCTCTTCCTCCTCTTCCTCCAGCTCAGCTGAGGGACCGCTGCCGGCGCCGCTCGCTCCCCGCCCCCTTGCGAAGGGCCCGGGGGCAGAGCCGGAGAGCCCTCCCCGGCGGCGGCGAGGGGCGGACTACAACTCCCGCCGTGCCCGCCGGTCCCTCCCGCCGGAAGAGCCGCCTCCCTCGGACTTCCTGAGGGCTGTGCTGGCCGCCGGGACCGGTACGCGGGGGCGGCTGCTTTCCCTCAGGGCGGCGGGAGGACGGTTTAACGGCCGTGGTGGGTTAACGGTTGCGGCCGAACCGGTGTGTGCCCTGCCGCTACCGCTGGCTCGGCTGGGCTGGGCTGGGCTGAGCTCGGCTCCCCACTTCACCTCACCCCGCCCCGCTGAGGACGTGGCCGCTGGGCCACCTGCGCCGGGCCCCGGGCGGGGGTTCGCTGAGGGGAGAGAGCCGCCGCCGCCCCTTCATCGTCTACCTCGGCGCTTCCGCGGGACGGCCGGCCTCTCAGGTGAGGGGGGCCGGGAGGGCGGCCTGTGCGCCGGGCCGGGTTGGATTGGGTCGGGTCTCTGCCGCTGGAGCTGGGTTACCGGAGGGGAAGGGGCGGCCTGTCAGCCTCTCGCCTCCGCAGCAGCGGGGACGGTGCCGGGATCGACTCGGGAGTCCCTTTTGCTCCCTACAGGGTATCCCACCGGGGCTCGGGAGCGACAGGCCGTTTGCCCGTGGTGGGTGCCAGCTGTCGGGGCCTGTGCGGGTTTGGGGTTCTGCCTTCTTTCTTCTGTCTGTTTGGAGCGATGGCATAAAAGAGTGTTGTTTTTCTTAAAAAATAAAATAAAAAACCCCATTTGTTTGCTTTACACTTTGGAAGTCCCAGGAAGGTTAATTCTGGTCTTTCCTGCCGGCTTTGGAGGACGTCAGGGTGGTGTTAAGGAAGTTTATTTTGAACTTAAGGTGTCTTATTTTGACCTTAAGTGAAGGGATAAGGGAGACTGCTGCAAGCTTAACAAAAGCTTATTCAAAATATCGGTTAGCTGAAGGTAAATAGCGCTAAACAAGCAGACAAGGCACCCTAAAAGTTATCCTCTTCCTTTCTTAAAGGCTTGTTCTTCACTGCCTTGAGTTCTGTGGTTTGTCCTGCCTCCTAGTTTTTGCTCCCCCTCCGCTACAAATTTACTGCGTAATTCTCAGAATAATTAGGAGACTAATTTGTAAGGATGGACTCCTAGTTGGTTACCTCCTAGTTGCTTACTTTTCTATTCTAGGGAGAATGCCAGTTTTGAATATAAAAACGACAGGACGAAGAAAGAAAAAAAGGGGAAACAAAATCTTTCAAAGTCATCTCTACACTGTAAATAAGTGAAAAGTGTCATTCTGTGCCAGAAGGTCATCTTCTAGAAAGCTAGCAGACATTGAAAAAATCTGAGGAATAGATAATTTCAGTAATAAATGCTATTAAAAAAAAAAGGGGAGGGACTTTAAGGTCAAAACCAGGTCTTAGCTGTAAAAAGACTTGGTATCTTGGACAAATAAGATCTATATTTGCATATGTTGACATGAAGAGAGTAGTAAATCTCGTGCTTGGGGCTGCAAACTGATTACCCAAGGAAGGAACTTTTCCCACAGCGTTGCACAACTGGCCCCATGTTTTGCTTTCCTCGGGAGAACTCTGTTATCTGCTATTGCCTGGTGGGAGGGGAAGGAGAGGCAGGGATGGAGAATGAGCTCTTGTGTTGGACTGATGGACTGCATGGTTCACATGCCCGTAAGGATCATGGTGCTGGGAAACTGGAGCACCTTGGGTTCCTTTCTCTTCTTCATGCAGCTTGTGTCGGGGACAGTCCTGAGCGGTTTTACTGCTGCGTGAAAGGGAGTAGCACTATGTGATACTTGTGTGGTTGCCGAGTTTTCATTCACTGATATTGAGACATGGTCTGGGACCTTAGGTGGATGTAGTTTCAAGACTGCTTGCAAAGATGCCTCTTCCAGGCTACTCCTTGCCTTCCCACAGCTCCTACTGTAGGCGATGTTTTTCTCTCTGTGTGAACCCCAGCAGCCTAAAAGCATGTCCCTACAAGAAGGTACTGATGGACCTGGGTGGGCTGTCCTAGCTGGAGGAATGGCAGCATGGCTCAGCTGTGCCTGAGCTGCATAGATGCAGTCGGTCTTGGATCTTGTACAGCCTTGCTGCATTTTTCCTGCATGAGAATGGAGGCATTCAGGTGTGGTGTAGGATAAACATGACTCCAGTGTCTCAAAGGCGTAATAGCTGGGTCCCTATTACTCAGAAGATCTCCATGCCATACTGTGTTTTGCAGGTCAGTTGTGGCCTCAGTTTCTGTAATGGTTAATGTATCCGATAGTAGCTGGCATCTGTTTGTTGGTTAGGTATGCATCATCACTGAGAGAACAGGAAAGGAATAATTCTTACAATGAAAGTTGTCTTGATGAAACCTTTAAAAGTTATTAGTAGGAAGCAGAAATCTCTGTGAAATATAGGCTTTTCAGCAGCAGAAATTTGGATAAGAGAGAGTCTGGGCAATGACTTCTAATTCCTCCAAGTGAAGTTATGAAGCTGAACTTGAAAAATCTTCTGTCAGATTTGCAAATCATTATGAAAAGCACTCATGGATACAAAAGAACACAAAAGCATTATGTTCCCTCTCATTTCAGCTCTGATGCTCTGATTCTTTGGGGGAGCAGGGATGGTGGGTTATTTTACCTCAGCATTCAAAATGTGTGAGGTTGAATGTCTGAAAATGCAGTTCCCACCAACTGATTTGTGTAGCTGTCTTAAGCCAGATAGCATGAACAGAATCACGTTCAGCCTTTGGAAGATGCAGCGTATCTTTCTCTGCACTGTGCCTTCTGTTGCACAGACGCAAATGTTTGTGTAGCTGCTTTGTGAGCTGTGGCAGGGAAATCTGGCTAAAAAATATCTCTGCCAAGAAAACAGAAGGGAAGCGTGGAGAGAGATTCACCACCTCACTGCCCAGCAGTGTTGTTTCCCAGATTTGGTTGTTTCCCAGATTTGGTTTGCAAAATGGCCCCTCAACCGCACCAACGCAGGTGAGGCAGTGGAGTAGTGTGGCATGAGCCAGCACTAAGAAACTGGGTGTCTGTCATAGCCTTTCCTCAGTACTGGTAATATCTGGTATCTAGAAGTTTAGGCAGATGTCATCCATGCCCTACAGGTAGGGACAGGAAAGTATGACTTGCCACATGCTGTACTAATGAGTTAGTGACAGATGGAGCTATAATGTAGGGCTTGAGGATGAATAGGGAGGGAGTCTGGCTGTTGGATTTCAGCACTGTCCTCACAGTTACTTTCCTTTTCCAGCTTTGTAAGTCCACTCTTGGGTATATTATTTCAACAACATCTTGCAGAGGAGGCAGTGAGATCCAAAACCATTCCCCACCAGTAGCCAAATACTGCTCTCTTGAGTTAACCACCAGTGCATGGCCAGCCAAGTTGCAGTGGAAAGTTATTTTATTTATGACCACTCTGTAGTGCACTGGGTATGTAAAAGGTGCAGGATGGTCTTTAACATGAGAATGCTGGAAGTTGGTACATCCTGGGCAAATGCCTTTGGTGATGGACACTGAAGAGGCATCTGCTAGGAGGGGAACAAAAAAGAAGTGGGTTGGAGGGATAACCACAAAGGTACTGGGAGAATGAGAGTAAAAAGACATTTCTGGGCATAGAAGGTGTCAAGGAACATACAGGTGATGAGATGGGTAGTGATGTAAAACAAATTGGGAAGGAATGGGATAGAGTTGTTCCTGCTGAATTCCAGCTGTTTGGGGAACAGGTGCGTTTTATACATGTGTTTCAATTCAAATATGTTTTGTTTTCTCCTCCCTTTCCACCTTCTTCTGTTCAAGTGAGAAGAAAAATGACCTAAGCACCATCCAGCCTTTGTGGCCAAGGGCAGGAGTAGAGGTAGGGTGGCCAGGAGGATGGCTTTGCCTGGAAGCTTACGGAGGCAGCCTGCGAACAGAGGCCTTATGTCCCATTGCACCCACCATCATATTGTTGTGTTCCTGCTGACCTTCTTCAGGTAGGTTGAGGGTATCTCTGCACAGAGAGGGGTTCATCTTGCTGAATTTAGGGGGGTGCGGGCATGTCCAAAGAAGGAGAATGAAGGTAGGAAAACAGGCTTAACCTTTGGCTGTGAGCCTTGAAAACAAACTTTGAAGCTAGTCGTACCAACCGGTCTGGGACTCATGCATCCGTGGAGCTGAGTGTGCTATGCCCCTGGGGAATCCAGCCACAAACAGGGCTTGCACCGAAGGTGAGGCTGACTGTGCCAAGCCTGCAGCAGCCTGTTGCAGAAGGTTGAGTGTGGGTGGGTGTGGGGAGGAGCTAGCTGAAATGAGGAAGGAAGCAAACCCTAATGCTCAGAACTCATTTAATACCTGTTCTGACTGATGGAACATGCTGGCATTGCTTCTGGGGTCCTATTCTCTTCCAAAAGTGCTGTTTACAGAGGGTGGACAGACTCTGGAACAGAAAGGTCACCGCTTCAGATCTGAAGGTCTGCAAGATTTGTTTGTTGAAATCTTGTCTGTTACACCAGCTGACAACAGCTGGAATACCATCCTGGCTCTCCTTTCAAACTTTGCCTTGCTAACATCCTTTGGTCTTCACAGCAATACTGCCACTGATACCTGATCTGGAAGAGCACTTGTAATGGTGGTTAGCCACATGAGTGCATCTTCTCTTTTCTCTTTATTGATATGTAATTGCTGTTGCACAGTCACTTTTGAAAATAAAAGAGGAGAGCTTTTCCAGTTGGGACCCTATTTCACACCTCCCTTCTAAAATCAGTGTGTCTGCCCATAATTTGGGGGTTCTCACTGCTGCCTACTATGTCCAAAACTGTCAGTCTTCTGCTATGCTGCCTGCTTAGACAGCATGCATCTATCTTGAGTCCCACCCTTTCCCACTTGACCTCTGGAGAAGATTTAGAAAACCTGTCCTTCTGTGTTTTCTGGCAGTTATTCCCTGCTCCATGCTTCCAGAAAGACATTCAGTAATGTCAAAGTCAGCATTTCCAGCCAGTGGACTCCCTCCTGCCTGAACAGCACAGCTCCTGAGCTCCGGCCATATGAGGTAAGGACCCAAAGGGTAGGCAAGTGCAATGGGTAGCTTCCAGTATGCTGAGCTTGTGGTGCTGAAGAGGCCCCTTTAAGTCTCTGTCAGGGACACGTCTCAGAATGTGAGTTGGAGCTTCAGGTGTCTGAATTGTAGTTTTCTGGCTCATCAGGTGATGGTGAAATCTTTCCTAGTGGTCCTCAGAGAGAAACTTCTCAAGAAGTTACAGTATTCTAATGGAAACTGGGATCCCAGCAGATTCTTTCTAGTAGCCAGCAGCATGGAGGTGGGGGAGGAGGAGGAAAGAGGGAACCTACCTCTGAGGTATCAGAGGCAATAAATCAGAGCGGTTAATGAGGTTACAGAGATCCCTGTAAAACCCTGGCTGTGTCTTTCTCTGTGGCAGTCCTGCTGCTGCTACCCTGTTAAAAGGGTAGCCAAAGTAGGAGAGAAGAAAGCTATCTGAACGTGCTACCAGCTTACCCTAAATTGATACTGAAGAATGACATTTTTATCTTGCATCTAAAAGGTCTGATTTCCAAAAGTGCTGAACATCCGGTCCCTCTTGGTTGTAAAATCCTAGCTTCAGTGAAAGCTGTAGGAGTTTTGGCAGTGTTTGCTTGAAGAAAAGGAAGTTGTATACTGCTTGCCCTCACAAATGGCAATGCCAGGACTACCTGCTGGCTCCTACCCATAGTTCTTTTAAGGGGCATCCTTGTTTTTAGCAGTACCTTGTCCCGATGCTTTTGAGAAGTGGAAGAAACCTTACATTAATAGCTTGGTTGCAGGCCATGACATCTATTAGAGCAGAGAGTTCCAAGTCACTTGTCTGGTTGTTGTCTGCATTAGGAATCATCAGTTATTTGAATGTTTGACTGAGGAATGATAAATGCTGACTTTTTGTGATAAGTCAAAACAGTAAATTGAGCCTGTAACGTATTCAGGATTTTATAGTATGGCAAAAAAAAGGAGTGGTGTCTCAGAGATGCTACAATGAACTAAACTGTGTTTATATTTAGTTCCTTAACTGACATTCAGACAACTATTATATTTCGGAAGCTGTTTTGATTTTTTTTTTTTTTTTTTTTTAAATATAGATGATTTAATTTATGCTGGCTGTTGAGGTGATCAAGAAAAATTGTCAAAATCATCCTTTTGGTATCAGTTTAGGTTACATCAGTTAAGAGTAAAGTGCATTTTGGGAAATTGATAGGACAGATTAAGGACATGAACAGAGAAGTCACGTGCTATGTCTTTGTAACTACAATTTTATACTTAAAATATTTTTTAAAGTACAACAAAATATTTTGCAATTATTTTGTGAGTAGGCTGTAGTATGATTTTATTAGAAGGATGACTTAGATCTGTACTTTTCAGCCTTTAAAGGTTTGTGAGTCCTGTGGACGTTGTTTAATGAATTTAAGCCTAATGACAAAAGATTTGATTTGCTTATCCTTCTAAGACTCTTAATAGCTAGGGGACCTCCAGGGATCTCTGGTTAAAAGTTGAAATCTACTGGTGTAAGTAGCTATTGGTGGCCTCAAGTGGCACAAAGTATTTTTCAAGAGATCTGTTAGTTTTCTTGGACATGAGACTTAAGCAGAAGCTGTGTCAATAGGCCTTACCAATGTTACATCTCTTAAACTAAGTGGATGTGTAATTAATGCTGTCAGTACAGAGTGTTCCCCTGGAGGGGTAGAATCAAACTAAAACTTCTGATATTTGAGTTAGACACATCCATAGGTCAGGTTTGGATTGGGTTTATCTGTTTTTCTAATGGGGGCATGGTGGGGAGGGAAGAAAACTTTGTCTTGATTAACTTTATTCATTCTTCAAGTCATCCTAAAAGCTTTCTCTTTTCAGCTAATGTCACTAATCTTAGTTTAGAGACAATTGAGGTTTTTTTCCCCCTTTTTTTTGATCTTACTGAAAATGTAATGAAACTCAGGGTAAACACAAAAAAGTAACATTAGTAACTGGAGCTCACTGTAAATAGTTTCCAACCAGTCTATTTCCTCCCCTTGTTGCTCTTCTGTTCTTTCTTTTCCGTTTGTGGTCTGTCATTTCCTATTATGGTTGCTGCCACAAATACTTTAAGAGAATTATTCATTTAGTGAAGACAGCAAGATAAGTTCAGATGAGACACTACAAATAAAACAGAATATGCCTTTATTGTATTATTCATTAAGATGCTCATCAGTGTTTCTGTGAAAGAAGCTGTCTTAAGAGTTGCACGCTTTTAAGAAGTAGGGTTTGTTTTGCCAGTCATTTGCCTCAATCCAGGTGGAATGAGCATTTCTCACTTCTGGTTTGCTAGCTTGCCCTGTAGAAGTGAAACAAAGCGGCAGCAAACATTTTCTGCAGTAAACAATGTCGGAATTGTTCTTGATTTGATAATTAAAGCGTTGGAGGAATGGGATGTTGCTGGGGCCAGATGCTATTCTGCTCTGGAGCTGGTATTTCCATTGAAAAAGAGTAGAATGAGCTGTGCCTTTCGCTGTTTACCTGTTAAAATTTTCTCTCTGTAGCTCTGGAACAGTAGTCATTTATTTCCAAATGCAGAAGAAGCAACTCTCTTCTTGGGGACACTGGACACTATCTTTTTATTTTCCTATGCTGTGGTGAGTAAAACTAACTCAAAGCTGCTGAGCTTTGGTTGAATCTTATTGGGATGACCACACCCATGTTTAGAGGGGATGAACAGGATCTTCTTCTTGGACTTGCCTAGCACTAATGCAGTAAAAAAAGCTTAGTTCAGGAGCAGATTTTTTTCCTTCGATTTCTATTAGTTCTCCCCATGCCTGTCACCCATGTGAAGATGCTTGTTAACAAATGAAAGAGAAATACTGTCACTTCAGAACTTCTCACGTGCCTGTCACCAGGGGGTGGGAGGGCTAGCTCTATCTCTCCAAGAGTTCTCAGCTGAATTTTTTAAAAATAAGAAATGTAATGAACAACTATGAGCATGGTTTCTTTAGTGGTGGAAGAAGTGGTTAGAATCAAACTGTGTAACAACAACATTTGGATCAGCTTGACCCTTCTACCTCATTTTAATTCTTGCAAATAACAGATGCAAATCTTGTAGCTTTATTTAATGCTGTGTTTTGTTCTTAGGGTCTCTTTGTCAGTGGCATAGTTGGGGATCGCCTGAATTTACGTTGGGTTTTGTCTTTTGGCATGTGTTCCTCTGCTCTGGTGGTAAGTCAGAACATACTGGTGTGATTTTGAAATCTCTCTTAGGGTTTCTAGGTAGGGTTTTGCTTTAGGGGAGAAGAGGCTTTGTTTCTGTGTGAATCTGCCTTTGAGCTGCACCTCAGTGGTCTCAAAGTCTGTGTGTAGAACTTTGTCCTGGATGCACTTACTGCATTGTCTAAAGCATAGAGCTACACTAGATGACTCACCTCTTCCTGAAATATCTATTTATGGATACTGTGTCAGAAGGAAATTCCAAAGTTTGAGGCACTGTCTAGAGACTTGATGAACAGCCTTTGTACAAGATTGGCGTATTTGGACCTTTTGGGACTATTTTGTATTATAACTGTTCTCCCAGCCCACATATGTTGTCGTCAAGGCTTTTGCTTCCAAACGCAACCTTTGCTGTCTTCTTTAAATGACATGCTAACAATACTAAGCATTCATTTACTTATTTTGTAATTGCTGGGAGGGCATCTGTCAAAAAAAGAATGTCTGCTTAAAACAAAAGGGTTCTTCAGGTTCAAGCCACTGCAGATAAGTGTGAATCAGTTTTATCTCATTGTGGTTTTTTGGTTATTAAAGTAGTGGTAAAATGTGTGGAGTGCTTTTGATTTACCCAGTGGCTACAAACCCCATTATAGCCTATTGCGTTCTGCAAACACATGACCACAAACATGTATCAAGCACAGTGTGCCACAAATTGTGTTTATTTTGGCTAGTTTGGGTTAGGGCTCTTAGTAATTTGAGACCTGGCTGTAGTATTTATGTTAAATTTTGCTAAGATAAATGACTGCTGAGGGTTTTGTGTTTGGACAGTCTTGTGGATTTGGGATGTCAGTACAATAGCAGATCAAGAGGCTACTGTATTTTTAGCGTTGTTACTGAAAGCATTTGTCTCTTTCTTTTCCTCTCCTGTTACAACTGTGCTGTTTACAAAGATAAAAGTCTTTTGGAGTGGAAATGCCATGACAGCACATTTGTCTCTGGAGCTGTTTGGTGTCTGGAGTCAGTGCTGTAATGGCTCAGCAGAGGGTGCTATTAGCTCTGAGCTTTTTCATAAACAATGCCAGTCTTGCCTCTGGCTGGCCCCTGTGGGGAGCCTTCTCCCTGAAATGTTATTTCTTTTTTAGGACCCTGTTCCTGTCTGGCTTTCAGCAGTAGCCTCAGGGTTTCCTCTCTGTTGTTTTGTGGTTTTTTTTTTTTTTTTTTTTTTTCCCCCTCCCTTCTCTCTAGGTATTCTTTTTTGGCACACTCACAGAATGGTTACATTTCTACAACAAGTGGTTCTACTGCTGTCTCTGGGTTGTGAATGGCTTGCTGCAGTCCACTGGTTGGCCCTGTGTGGTTGCAGTCATGGGCAATTGGTTTGGAAAAGCTGGGTAAGTTGAGTTTTCTTTAGTGACTCATTTATCTGACCCGCTGAGTAGCAGATTGAGCTGAAAGTCTTAAACCAAAAAGGCCAACTGTTAGGTCAGAATTAAAGTTATATGGGATGAAATATGCCTTACTTGTTACTATTCTCGCTCATTTTGTTTTTTTTTCTGGAGCCGCAGAACAGCTTGGTGTGAACACAGTTGCAGGTGTTAAAGGCACAGGTTCAAACTTCAGAAGTCTCCTAGGGCAAAGTGGCTGAACTTGACTTTTCATGCCACTGGAAAACTTGTTTCTCTTTACTAACCACTGGAGAAACTGGATGGAAACTGACTCATTGTAGGTTCAACTCTGCCGCTTTGTGGTATTGCTTGATGAGCTCTGGACATAGTTTGTAACCCTGTTGTTGTCAGCTCACCTCTGCTGTAACACAGGTGTTTCAGAATAGAACATTCCTCGCTTATCTATTTGGTACCCCCAAGTTACTTTGTGTTTTAAGTGACCTTTCAAGTGGACTGGAAGAATGCTGTAACTTTATTAAGTTAAAGTTCACTCAAATGTTGTGTCTTTGCCTTGTTCCTACTGTCACCTCTCCCCGCATTGCCTTTTTCAAATTTTCTTCCTGTTCTGCAGGAGAGGTTTTGTGTTTGGACTCTGGAGTGCCTGTGCTTCTGTGGGAAATATCCTCGGGGCGTTCCTTGCCTCCTGTGTTCTCAGATACGGCTATGAGGTAGGTATTGCTGTCTGGCTTCTAGCTGTGACTGCATGTCTGCTTGGGTTATGGGAGACTAGTTTCTTATCCTGTCTCTGAGAGATAACAGGCTCAGAGTGTCCAGTTTCATCGTCCTGAATTCTGTGGTAGCAAGCAGTAGGCAAAATAGAAAGGGTATTCTGTTCCTGACCCTGCCAAGTTGGGAGAAGTGAGCCTGAGACTT
Source organism: Numenius arquata (assembly GCF_964106895.1). Lineage (NCBI taxonomy): Eukaryota > Metazoa > Chordata > Aves > Charadriiformes > Scolopacidae > Numenius > Numenius arquata. Next base: position 69,823,354 of record NC_133577.1, read on the forward strand.
CTCTGTAAATGGGACTGATGTTATTGAAGAGCCCTAGTGTCATAGTATACTCTCTTCTGATTTCAGTGGCTTAAAGTGATCTTCAGAGTCATCCGTCACAGCTTCTTAGTTAACTGAAGTCATCGCTGCTGAATAGCGGTGAGGTTCTGGCAGGCATGGAGGCATAGCTTCTGTAACTGGGAAGAGCCAGGCACACACTACGTTGCTGTAACGCAGCAAGCAGGCAACTAAATACAGGGAATGTAAGTGAACCAGCACATTTTGCAGTGTGATCTACGAGGGCAGGCTAACAGGGCTGAGCTTGTCACTCTGCAGATGAGGAGGCTTAGGGTACTAAATAGCAGCCTTCCAAAGCCTGTGAGAAGATTGCTGAGAAATCAGAGCTAGACTCTTCCCTTGGTTGCATGGTGAGACAGCTAAAAAGCAGTGGGTATAAAGTGAAGCAGGGACAATTCCAACTGAATGTTTGGAAAACTATTTCCCTATTAAGTTAGTTAAGCATTGGAACAAGGGGCCAGAGCCTGGAGGATCTATCTTTGGAGAATTTCAAGACCTGGTAGAACAAAGCTCTTAGCAACCTGGTCTGAATTTGGTGTTTGACCCTTCTTTGAGCAGTCCTTTCCAATATATCTGAATCTGTGGTTGTGTTGAGTGAGCTCCTTCCTCACTAAAACAGCTGTTTCAATGTGGTCTTTCAGTCTAGATGGAACCATGTCTGTTCAGGAGATGCAGAGATCACTTGTTTCCAAGTTTTATGGATGTAGTCTGGGTTGCTGTAGATGCGTTTACTCTCTGACAAGGTTGGAATGTAAAGAAACCCTTGTTAGTCAGGGAAGTCCATGTGACTGAAAGTGTTTAAAAAAATATGATTTTTATTTATTTATCTTCAGTATGCTTTCTTGGTGACTGCCTCAGTACAGTTTGCTGGAGGAGTCATTGTCTTCTTTGGGCTACTGACGTCACCGAAGGAAGTGGGTAAGTAGAAGACGCCTGTAGTATTTCAGTCCTTTCACAGAAAGCAGATCTGCAGCTTTTCACATAGTACTAAAAGTACTGCTCGTTCTGACAGCACTTGTCCTCAGGGCTTTTATAAAATGGTATTGCACTTCAGTGTACTTTATGGAGCAAATGCTTTACTTGCCAAGATCACAGTAAATGCCATTGTGCATCATATGTATAGGGTCTGGATATTTTAAAAAGCAAAATAAAGCACCCTGGCTCTATCATCTCCATTAGGATGTGCCTAATTGTCAGTTTTTCTTCACCTACTGTTAAAGAAACAGTAGGCAAACTGATAAATGGCTATTGTAGGAGAAAACTATGGCAAGCCTTAACTATGCAGTGGGAAGGGAAAGTACTTTTCGTCTGCGGGTCTACTCCTGCAGCCAGTTAAATAGCTCTCAGTTTGGATACGGTCCTTCTCTGAGAAGATGGTAGGCAAGGCAAAGTGTAATGGAAAAACAAAAGAACTTTTGGGCTTTGACAGGGCCATGGAGGAGGCTTCCCAGGTGCCTGCAAAGGCTATAAAGTTGGTAGCACTAAAGCTACCATAAAGAGTGCTCATAAGAGCACTCAGCAGCCCAGAAAGCGCAGTGCAGTTCTAGGGTTTCTGTTTCAGTGGAGGTGTTAACAGGCAGCAGCTGTCTGAGCAGTTGCTGGTACACTCAGCCTCCACGCTCAAGGGAAGCTATACTCAGGAGCCAGGTCTAAGGATCCCAACCACTAAAGAAGGGGGAAATGCACTAATTTGTTGTGTCTTCCAACTAATGGCCAGACACTCAGAACAGACAAAGGCGACGCCAGGATCAGACAGAATACTTTCAAGAGCGCTAGAAGACAAAGGGTAGAAACTGGCGACACTGCAGAACACCATCTAGAAGAGTTTCTAAGCCAAAGGAGGATGGAGGTATGGGAGAGCAAGGGAATTGCCAGAAGGGAGAATTGCTTAAAAGAAGCGAGCATAGCTTTAGAGTGGGGAGAGGGTGAACAGGCTGTGGTCCGTTTTTCCTGTTGTATATCCCTTATAAAACTTAGGCCTCCCTGAGCTTGGAGCAGATGAAGACAACAGTGTGGAGGAAGATGCCAACAGACCTTTAATGGGCGATGATGATGCAGATGATGATGACCGGAATTACTCTATTCAAGCAACTGACACTGATAACCAGCCAAAGGCCATTGGCTTTTTCCAGGCTTGTTGCCTTCCGGGTGTAGTACTGGTGAGGACACAGATTCTTGTTATTAAACATAAAGCTGACTGTTTTGTGTTGTCAGCATTTGTTGACATCATTGTTATGTTGACCATGTGTTGTAGTTGTTGACATCTGACTTCCTATGCTGTCAAAACCTTGGGGTTGGGACTGTTATCCTTGTGTGCATGGATTATAATGCTGTCCGGGTGTGTGGTTGCGTGTTGCTCTTCCCATCGGACTCCTGCTTCGTTTAGTGTATGAAATGAGGAGACTTAGGGCAGCAGAGATCCTGTCCTTTTTGCTGCTGAATTTAGAAGGGAGGCCATGAGCAAAGGTGGCTGTAGGATGCTTTCTTGCTATGTTGCCATGAGGAATGGGATTCTCACTGCTAGCTGAGCATCACAGAGAACTCCCTAGCGCTGACATTGGGGGTTTGGTTTTTTTATTAGTTGCCTTAAAGCAGAAAACTGGCCTGAAAAGCCTTAATCAGCATGATGTAATGTGTGGCAAAGTAGGTGTTTGTTTTTATAAACAACTAGAAACAAGGCCTGGTGATGTAGTTTCCACATATCCTTGTCCTGTCCCTTGCGAGAGAACTTGTACTTCTGCATCAGCAGCATTGCCCAATTCATGGACTTGTTTCAGCTGAAAAATTAACCTGCCATTAAAAAACAGTGTTACCGTTCTGTATCAGTGGGCTGTGTGGCCCCGTAATATTAGAACCAGTACAAGAAAAGGGGCAGGGTGGCTGGCTCAATAAGACAGGGTGAACTGTCTGGATTTGATCATGAAGCAGAGCTTCTGAATGGGCAGTATTGTCAGGTACTCTTACTGAGTAAAGAAGTTTGTGGCTGTGATTAAGGCAGCACAAAATCTAGAAGGGATGGGTGGATTGTCAATGTAGGGTGCTGGACAGCCACATTTCTGTTGTTAAGACTGTGGTTGAGGGATGGCAAAAGAAAACATACCCATCTCGAGTTCTTTCCTAATATGGCTAAATGCTGTATATACTATGGGTTGGTTTTGTTGGTGCTAAGAATGGACTGATGTACAAAGAACCTGTAGGCAAAATTTCTTAGTGGTGGTGGCTGCCTCAGTTGATGTGTGACTTTTCATTGGCCAGAATATAAGGAGGTACTATGGAACTGATGTTGTTGTTTCTGTACTTGGGATTTTGAGGACATGTTCTGTGTATTAACCCTGCCACACAAACACCTCTGAGTCTATGAGTTTTATCTGATTGTCAGATCGGTGCCCACCCAAACCAGGACATTATGTGAGAGACCAAATACTGAGAGAACCTCCAAAGCCTTAAGAGAAGAGGAAGTGGCCTCAGGTTGCGCCAGGGAAGGTTTAGGTTAGATATTAGGAAAAATTTCTTCAGCAAAAAGGTTATCAAGCACTGGAACAGGCTGCCCAGGGAAGTGGTGGAATTGTCATCCCTGGCGGTATTTAAAAGATGGGTAGATGAGGTGCTGGGGGACATGTTTTAATGTTTGTCAGTGTTAGGTCGATGGTTGGACTTGGTGATCTGAAGGGTCCCTTCCAACCTAGACAATTCTGTGATTCTAAGATTCTATAATGACTTTTTTGACATATTTTTCCTGTAGTTCCTCTCTTCTCCTGTTGAGTGATATGGTGGAAGAGTTTTAGTACAGACAGCTTTCCCCTGAGCCTCTGGAAATTCAATGTTTAATCACTCAGGCAATCTGGTAGACTGTTTCTAAGGATGTTGCAATAAATATAGTGCAGAGCTTCGTACAGTGCACTTTTCTTGGGCAAAGGCAGAAGAATTCTACCAAACATCCCCGTGTCTTGCATATACGATGGAGAATACCTTGTGTCCTCTAAGAGTGAAAAAGCATTAATAATACAGCTAAAAAGGATGTATTTATTAAAATAACAAATTCAGAAGAAATGAAGTTTAATATATAAAAAGATCTGCTTTTTGAAATTCAAAGACAAGTGTGTACATACAGATATACATAGCCTCAAAAACTATGATTCTAGCAGGTTGTTTTTTCTGCGTTCATCCTTGTTTACCTCTTCAAATATGAATTCCTTTAACTGCCATGTCAGTGTTTATGTGGAGGCCTTACTGAAACAGTGTGCCTCGTCCCTCTGCATGCTCGGCCAGCAATCCCAGGGAACAAATCTTTGTCACACCCGTGAAAGCTCTAAAGAGGGAGATCTCCTGCTGCTAGCTGAGGAGAACTTGAGCTCAGCAGCCAAAAGCAGGAGGTTGTCTCAGCTGTTGGGTTTGGAAGCATGTGCTTAGCTTTGGCCAAACCTTTCATCTTGTGTCCTGGGATACGTGCCTGGGGATTATGACCAAAGCTTTCTCTTCTGGTGCTGTAAGCAGATGAGCCTTCTGAGCAGCAAAAGATAGCACAGAGGAACTACTTCATATAACTTTTCTCAGCATGATGCACAGATGACTAAATCTCAAGCTTGTTTCATGTCACATGGTTGGCTCCCTTCTCTTAAGAAGTTGAATTAAATTTCCTTCATTTTTTGAAGCCTGGTGTCATTTCCTCTCAAGACTACACTGAAAGTGTTTTAACCCGTTGCATTCAGTGAAAAGAAAATAGCCTTCTTGACAGTGATTTTTGTATTCCTGGGTTCCCTTTGATGTTCAGCATTAAGCTTTCATAATGCTGCCTTCTTATTTGAAATGCAGAACCGCTTCCACCTGAAAGCTTTAGCTGGATCCAGAGCTTTATGGGAAGGAGCAGAAATGCTGTTTGCATTTCTCAAGTGCTAACTGCTTGCTGGCCCTCTCTTTATTCCAGTATTCTTTGGCCTATGCCTGCTTGAAACTGGTGAATTACTCCTTCTTCTTCTGGCTGCCCTTCTACCTCAGCAACAACTTTGGATGGAAAGAAGCCGAAGCTGACCAGCTCTCAATCTGGTATGATGTGGGAGGAATCATAGGTGAGTGAACAAGTGAGTGACATCTTCCTGCAGTTGCCCTGCTAGGATTTGAAAATGAAAGATCGCGAATGTGGTTCAGAGCAGTCATGTTCAGTGGCATCTAGGTGTTTACTGAATATATGAAAAGTCTAGTTATGTATGTGGCTGCTTGGCTGTGTGGTTTTTTTGGTTTTTTTTTTTCCTAAAACACAGAGTAAATGAGCCCCCTGAAGAGTTTGCATATAGTTTAAAGGGCACTATCGTATTCTTGGACATTACCCGCAGTGGGCATTTTTCTTTACTCAGCAGGACTTCTTGAAAAGTGCTGTGTACAAAATGGTATCCCTGCTGCTTGCTTCTTCTTTTCTAACAGGTACCTTTGAGGGAGAGTTTAGATCTGGGTTTGGTACTGTCCCTTTTGTCCTGTATTTTTAAGAACAGACTCAGCGCAGATCTCAGCAAAGCAGAACTGCATTACGTTCAGAAATAAAATGTAATTGCAGTTGTTTCTGCTGGCTGAAAAATCTGACCCTGTTCCTCCAGAATAAAGAACATATTGTATATGTGTTTAGACTTCCACTCTCCTGTGCTCAGTTTCTTGCTTTATTACCTTGTCCAGTTAGCTTTCCTAGAATAGACATCCTTGTATTGGTCTGTTCAGGGTCAGGTTTTTTTGCCTCTGTGGCCTTTTCTATGTTAGGCTTTCTCAACATTCTGGTTTTTGCCAGCAGAGCAGTTCCTACAGAGCTAGCAATGATACATAAGGTGATTTTTATCAGCTATTGGCATTTGTAGCAATTAGTTGCACCTACTGTAAGTAGGTGAGACAGCAGGGGGTGTGAGGCCCCTGTGTGCTAATGCTTTCCCCGTGGAGAAGAACTGTCTTTTCCTGCACTTTCTGTGCAGCCACAATGTTAAGCTTGCTTGCATCCAGAGTTGTGGTGATCTTAGAGCTGTGATGGTCCTATAGGGGAAGGAAAAGGAAAGCAGGAGCACTGGCTAGTTGTATGCCAGAAAAAAAGTAGTAATTCCTGGGAAAGCAGTATGATTAGTTCTCCGTGCTCTACCTGAGCCACTTCAGTTTACTGTTTTCTCTGAATCTGGGGCAGTAAGGGCAGGAGACTTGGTTTTCAGGATTTTGGACAAAATGCATATTGATGAGAAGGCAAGAGGCCACTGCAGTCAGTGAAATGAGTTTCGTTCAAGGTGTTAGCATTGGACAATGCTTTCTTTTTTGACAGTGATTTCTTTTTTTGCAGGTGGGACTATCCAAGGCTTGATTTCTGATGTTTTACAGAAGAGAGCCCCAGTGCTAGCAATTAGCCTGCTCTTTGCTGTAGGCTCTCTTTTTGGATACAGCCGTGAGTATGCTTTTGCTGCCCAGTGATAAGAGGTTCCTTTGGTACTTCTTAGAGAGAACCAGAGCACAGCCTGTTCTAATTATGTTGTTTGGTCTTGAAACTGCTTCTGGATCAGGATGATGCCTTTTGGTGTATTTTGCCTGAAGCGTGGCACTGCACAGAAAGAAACTGTTCTCTGGTTAATGAGGTGGAAAAGAATTAGCTGAGTGGTTGGATTTCTCTGTACTGGTGAGTTATAGTACTGATCCTTCCCCAGTGTCAGTGAGATTTTTGGCATTGTCATTGTATCAACACCACAACTGGCAGAGCACAAAATCTCAGGAGCATCCCTATAGTAAGAGGAAAGAGGATCCGGGGACAGATCTGTGCTGGAGTATATATACACTACAAAGAGGCAGAAGCTCTTAGACTTCACTTATGCTTCTGTAAGTCGTGAAATTTACGAGTTTCTGCCTCTTTTCTAATAGATACAGTTCTCGGTAATTAGTTATTGAAAGGAGTCTGTCAGGAAAACTGAGTAGAAGGAGGCAGGTAGATCTCATTTCTATGAAACATCTATGAGGCTCTTCTAAGTTTTGTGTCTTTGGGCATGGTGTCCTGTGGTACCAGAGTGCTTTAACTCACTGGGATTTCATTTCACTTCTCTGTGTCTTCCTCCAAAACGGGGTGGTAATACAGACCGGCTTTTATAGAGCACTTTGCGATCTGTGGACAGAAATCACTGCCAGAGCTAGACATGAAGAGCAAAGTGTGCCTTTCAGGATCATGGTGGCTTACTCAGATGGTCTGACTGAGGTCAAGAAGGTATAATCGTGAAAGAGCAAGCATTGGGTTTGGTGGAGTTTGGTGGAGTTTTGTAGGCTCTTGTGCTAACTCATTACTTTTGCAAGTGAATTGGAAGCAAATATAAAATTACTGCTGACAAAGTTTGAAGTTTGTAAGAGATAGCAGAGCAGCCAGAGGTCCAGGTGCCTTGTGCTTAATTCAGCATGTGCTACCATCCAGCCAGATACAGAAGGCTCAGACAATACCAAGTTACTTCAGTATGATAATTTCCCTCAGCCAAACCAGGAAGCCTTTTTATGTGCATAGTGTGTTGCACATGAGTAATAATGGCCTAAGTATATGTGAAGAGGGCTGCAACTTGTCTTACACATGGGAACTTGACCATGTATGGGCCGTAAGTAGAAGTGGTGAGTAAAGAATTTGGGTGATGCCTGGAAATGAGATACCAAGGAAAACAATGTCTGAAAAAGTACTGAAGGACTGCAGTGGAAAACCAGCTGCACATACACGTTATGATGCTGTTCCTGGAAAGGCATGCAGAACCTGTAGATGCGCAAACATGGCTTTGTGTCCTGGTTTGACACTTTGTAAGAAGGGATTAGGATATGAGGTTTTGCATTTTTTTTACTTCATTGTGCAACATTGTTTAGGCAGTTGCTGGATTACTACCTCCAGATCTAATCTCTGTATTTTAGAAAAGATTTTGGAAACTTCAGAATGAGTGGAAGGAGTGATTCAAGTGCTTCATGGTGGGAGAGTTTGAGTTGAGTCTAACGTCCCCAGAGAGACAGAGGGAGGATTCTCTTACTATTCAAATGGACTTTCAAAGAGAGTAAATGCAAGCTGTGTGTTGCAGAAAGAGGCATAACAAGGGCTAGAACCCAGAGCCAAGCAAATCTGGTATCAAAATAGGGCACAACATTTTAATGGCTAAGGTGACTTTTCTACTGTAAAGTGCTGTCAGGAAACTTCTGGGTCTTTAGTCTCTAAATGCCTTTGCAGTAAAACTAATCTCTGTAGGAGTCTCTAGTCAAATAGAAGTTACTGTTGTCACTATGTAGTTAATTGAACAGACAGTTCAAACTGGATGTTTGCATGCCCCAGAGAGGTTGTGGAGTCTCCTTCTCTGGAGATACTCAAAACCCGGCTGGATGTGTTCCTGTCCAGCTTGCTCTGGGTGAACCTGCTTTGGCAGGGGGGTTGGAGTAGTTGATCTCTGAAGGTCTCTTCCAACCTCTACCATTCTGTGATTCTTTCTGATCCTAAATAAGTGGATTTCTCAAGTTCATTTGTTTTATTTACAGTCGTCTGGTCTTTCTCTTGCAGGTTCTCCAAACAGCAAGCCTATCAATGCTGTGATCATGGCAATTACAGGTATCTTATCAAATGCCTCTGTTATGCTAGTAGACATATATATATGTTGCAGAAAAATCAGTAACGTCCACCTCAGGTAGTGGTAATGCATTTGGATGTGCTGCCATCTCTGCTGGTTTTGCAGAAGGAGTGAAAGCTGAGGCCCAATTTCCGTTATTTTTGGAATACAGCTGTAGGAAAACTGCCGTAGAGAGGGAGGTATAGAATATAGACTGTATAGAATAATGGCTTGGAACTAAAGGGGTCTGCCTTGGCTCAGTATGATGGGGACGGGTTTATGCCAAAATACTTAGCGATGATCTGATATCTGAGGAAGTGTACTTTTGGCAAAGGCATGAGCTGCAGCTTAAGCTTGAGGGTGGTTGTCTGTCAGAACCCCAGATGCCCTGTGTACTGTGGGGGATCACAAGCTTTGTGCGCTACCAGACATACTATGCTGTGTTATGGAATTAAGATTAGCCTGCATGAATAGAGCCTTTCTTTTCAAACACTCCTACTTCAGAACTCTCTGTCCTGTTGCATTTTTTCCCCTTCTACCTCCTTCTCCAATCCCTGGGGACTGAGGCGGTAGCATGGGGGTATACTACTATTCCAAAGTAGAAGTGTGTCTAAATCTGCTTTGTGTTGAGGGTTTGTGTATGCGTGCTGTTCAGAAGAAGCTTTCTGTATTCAGTTTGGTGTGTCCTGACTCCTCTTGCAGAGTGTGGCACAGCTAATTATCTCATTTTTTGATGTTAGATGAAAATGTGTTTGTTGGCAATTTCTGTGTGCTTCCCCCAGGTACGCAAGGTGTGCCATGGCCCTATGCTTCAGCTGTGAGGGTACACTTCTAACTACAATTAGTCTGTGACCACTGTCCCTAGACTTAAGCCTTTTCTGGAGTTTTGCATGGTAGAAAATCTGTGTTTGAAGACAGTCTGTTGAGAATCTATCCTCATGCTTGTTTTGCACCAAGGTTGTTTTCTTGGCATTTCCAGGATTTTTCATCGGAGGCCCTTCTAACATGATCAGTTCTGCAATTTCTGCTGACCTGGGGCGCCAGGATCTGGTGAAAGGCAGCAGTGAAGCTCTGGCAACAGTCACGGGAATTGTGGATGGAACTGGCAGTATTGGTGCTGCGGTGGGCCAGGTGAGGCTACCAAAGAAAAATAAAGGTCTGAGGAAGGAAGCAAAGAGTCTGTTGTGGTTAGAGATATTAGTTCATTCCTCAATCCAAAGTTGCATGGAGAGAGAGAGAGAAAGTGAGGGTTGGGTTTTGTTGTTTTTAAAAAAAATATTTATTCAAGAAACAACCAAGGGAACATGTGCATCTTAAGCTTCCAGTGGAAGCAATTTAATTAAGAGCTAAGCTAAGTATTCATAGTGTTAATGTTATGGCGCTCTCATAATTCAGACGAATTTTAGAGGCTTTCATATCCCAAACTCCAAAAAGAAAGTAAAGGTCAACTTCACAAAGAGTAAAAATAAAATGTTTTGAAGTTTGTTTGGGATTTTTTGTTCAAAGCTAATAGCAAAACCTTTGCTTACAGAAAAGTTTACCAAGTAAAATTAGAATACCTATTATAGATGTTACATTGTTTATAAAGTAATTTAAAATTTGCTCTTATTTGTGGTTCCCCTTTTTATTTCTGGATGTCTTTTACACTTTGTAAATCCAGCACCACTTGCTTCGATAGTCCTTACAGTACACTGCCAGAGGTCTGAAGACTAGACTGTTGCAGAAAAGGAAGCTGACAGTGTGCCCACTGGGGACATTCTTTCTTCTCAAATACAAGCTTTAACTATGTGGAAGAACAGAGTGGTGCTTTGGGGAGGGGAGGATTTAGTAGAAATATTGGAGCCAGTTCTATTCCAGGCATCCTATAGAGCTGGTAAAATACCAAGGATGGAGGCAAGACATACAAGTTTCTTTTCTGGAAGGGGATTTGGGTTTGTACTTGCCATTGATTGCCTGATAAATACAATCATTCAAGGTCTTTTTCATAGGAAAGATGCTGCTTATCTCCTTTAAATATGGAAAATCACAAGTGCTTTGTGGATGTCTTAAAAGTGCACTGCTACACTCAATGTTCTTCTTGCATTGTCTACAGTGTTTCTGTCTTCCCACACACATACCATTCAAACTTGCATCATCATAAAAATTGGGTCTTTAGTTCTGAAAAATTCCACCTGCCTCCCATTCTAACATTGCATTTATTTCAACAGAGACAACCATGATGTCATTCTGGGGGTGTGTGAATCACAGCAAATGCACAATGAACATGTTAGAAATTCAGATCCTGGTTTGTGCTCATAAACCCAGTAGTGGGTATATTAGAAGAAGGGAGGCCCTTGTGTAGCATCCGAATATAAATCTGTTAATAGGGAATACATTTTCTTTTGTAGCCTGTGTAGTCCTGTTGAGCTAGGACACAGTTCAGAACAGACTGTAATCTCACGTATCTTGCCTACGATGAAGGGTTAAGTAGTTAGTGGTCACACAGCTCTTGAAAATGCGTCCTATGTAACTTACAAGCCATTCTAGAGCTTTTAGTTCTTCTGAGAGTACTTACATCCACTTATGTCCCAGTGTTCTGTGCAAAAACCTTGTATTCAGCGGAGTCAATTTGTCACCCTTTGAAACTGTAGTTCTGTTCTCTCTTTCTGCTGCTATGAATTACTGTAAAGCTTCAGGATAGTATCTCCGCTTTGCTGAGACTGTGGGTTTTAGAAAGGATGCTGTCCTGAGTCATCTCTTCTGACAGGAAAAGATCAGCTGGAAGGTTTTGTGATCAGCTCTGTATGGAGTGTTAACAGCCCACAAATTCTAGAAAATGAAAGAACGATGCCTGAAAGTCATGCTTATTTTCCCAGTTTGAATAATTTTTTTTTCCCCTTTTTTTTTTTAGTATCTAGTGTCTTTGATCCAGGAGAACCTCGGATGGATGTGGGTTTTCTATTTCTTTATTCTAATGGTAAGAAATCACCTTTTTCAAAAATTCTTTGTCAAAGTTCAACTTGCAATAGAAAGTTTTTGTGAGAACCTGAAATTTGTGGTTTAAACACGCAGTCTGTTTCTGCAGCAGCTGCCAACTCTGATGCCATTCTCAAAGTTGTCTACAGTGTTCCTTTGCTTCGGGCTGTCTAAATCAACTGGGTTCATTTTGGATCCTTTAAAGTCACGTTGCCCAACGGGAACTGAGATTGTGGCAGAGGCACAAAAATACTTGCCTTAAAATACCTGTACGCGTTTCCTAAAGCTCATACCACCTGACTGAGTTCCAAGGCAGGACTTTTTCCTCCTTCTTGTCCATGATAGGTAGTTCCTAGTATTTTCAGGGAGCTGAAAATACAGGTTAAACTGCTTGTTTGTTAGCCCTTGAAGTCTGGTGGAAGGAGTGATGAGGATCTTGAAACTAAAATGAAGATGCCTTGCACTGGTGCCTGCCCCCTGGGGGAGAAGACCATTCAGGCCCTGATCTCCTCAGCGTTGCTGCAGTGGTGAATACTGTACAATTCACCCATTCTTCCCTGCTGGAAGTGCCAGGAATTGTCTTTGCATTTGTGCTGACAAGGGAAGAGGCCACTTTGGTAAGCAGCAGGGTGGCCGTGAGGAAGGCAGTTGAGGAGGTGAAGAGCTCATCTTCTTTATGAAAAGAAGATCATGTCAGCTGAAATTGTATGAGCAAGCTCAGTCCTTCCATCTGCTGTGTCACTTTGTCATCGCTTCTGTTAGCCTGTATCTTTCTGGGAGGCCTTGAAGGGACACTGGAGCACAGGGTGGCTGCAGCTATGTATGGTTCTCTCTGCTAATTGTCCTGGATGTGCTTCTTTTCACAGACGAGTTCAACAATCCTGTTCATTTCACCATTAATAGTGAGGGAGATCAAATTGCTTCTGCATGAGCGGCGCCTGCGAATGCTGGCTGAGTGACTTCTGCTTGCCTCTGGAAGGACTGTTGTACGGACCTGACAGCTGGAACACTAATCAAAATCCTGGGAGACTTGTTTCTTACATCCTCCAGGTTTGGACTAATTCAAAATAGCTCTGCGAGACTTGATTGACCTGCCTGTGCGAGCTCAATAGTGAAGTACCAAATACCCGTCCTGAAACCGCCTGCATCATGGAGCTGCTGATCTAAGCTAGACAATCCACAAGATCTGGCTGGGATTGTACTGGCCTACCAGACTCTTCCATGTCAGCAGCCACACTAGGGTCTTCTGTTGGGTGGTCTCACTGCTATACCCTTTCTTATTTATTTCTGGGTGTCCTGACCAAAGGTCAACTGTTTAAAACTGATGGTGGAAAGGCTCTCTTCCAATGAATTTTGATGCTCTGTTGTGCCGGTGAAGTCATACAGTGCATTTCATGGGTAGTCTAAGTTTGCGATCGGTTTAGCTTTTAGAAAGGGCAAAATTATTTGGAACTTGCGCTGTCTAGTTGTTTAAAAATAATGTTGTTAAATCTCTACACATATGGACCTCTGCTATCTGTAGCTATTAACTGTCATGTAGTCCAGTAGATCCACATGGAGAAGTTACCTCCATATTTGTTTTTAGCATTTTTTAATATTATTACTAATCTCTGGGAAACGAGATTTCAGTTTTTAACTATTTAAGCAGACAAATAGTGTGCAATACTTTGCTGTGATCTCTGAGGATAAGCCTTAATAGATCCTTTGTGTCTAAAGGATCCTTGAATGGCTTTGGGGATCACTAGTGGGACACAAATACTTTCACTACTGCTTTGTTATTTGAATTCTAATCAGTACTGACCAAAATGGGACTGTTGGGTGACCCTCTGAAGGCAGCTGGTGTCACTGATTTCATACTCATTGGGCAATTGCTCATCTCTGGCAAAGGAGAACCAGAACAGAATTAAAGGAATTTAAGGGACTTGGCTGCTCTCGGACACGGGCTTCCAGACAGGGACTGCAGCGTACTCATGGAATAGCATCACGGAGCGAGCGTTGCTCTCCTCCCCAGTGCTCCTCTGCCTATGGCTGCATAGGGGACCTCAAACTTCAGGGTTCTAGAGCTTGAGTTGTATCTTGAAGAGAAAGGTACATGCAAGTCAGCACTAAAAAACATGTGACTGCACTTAGTGTGGTGGTATTTGAGTGTTTTGCGGTGCTGCGGTAAGCAGGGTGACCGACCGACACCTCTGACATTTGTTGGTGATGGTAATGGGATCATCGAGTAACTTCTCAACAAATTGTTTTCTGCTTATGCCTTGAGATGTTTCGTTGCAATAGGTATGTGTTAACAGGCAGAATTTCTGATCAAACGCTCAATCTAACTAGTCAGTGATGCCTGGATGGGGTGGGGGGCAGGAATATTCTGGGGGCTGAAAATTTGAAACTTTTTAAATGGGAAAAGTTGCCTTTTTAAAATGTACAGTGATTTTATGTTATTTTTTAAATTTATGAATGTCAATTTTTAGTCACGTGTTGATTGTAATGAGTGGAACATTATTAGTGCCTTACGGTTCTACTGTATCGAATGGTTAATTGGCGATTGCTGCTTCTGCAGTGACGGCTCTGTGCACAGCTTTGCTTACTGTGAAACTCACTTGCTCCATTTTATACATTTTTTTTTTTTTTTTTTGAGATTCTCTCTCTTTCTTTCTTTCTTTCTTGGTGGAGGTGATTCTTGCCTTTTTTGCTAACCCTTGAAAAATTTCAGTGCTTGGGAAAGCGGTGCCATTAAGCTGATGAGGGACATGAATCCTGTTCTTGTCTCTTCTCATTCCTATTCCAATTTTTGCCTGTATAATTAGAGCAGGAGACTGAGAATCTATCATCCTGTTCTCAGAATTATGCCCTGGGGTTAGTGTTCACATCCCAAGCTACTCATTAGCCCCTGTACAAATAGAATCAAAACTCCCTGAAATTTAGTTCTAAAATTGATGGCGGCACCGTTTGCCCCAGCCACCGTGTCTGAGAATCTGTGGTTTCAAATTCCAACCTGGATGAGCTTTTTTGGCCGGGCCGTCTGGGCGCTAGATAAGCTTCTCATGAGAGGTGGGGTGGGAAAGGGACAGTCGCCGGCGCCCGGGGGGGGGAGGAGGAGAGGCAGGCCTCCATGACAAATGGTTTCCTGTAAACAGTTCTGTCCCCTCTTGAGAAGTGTCAGATGCGTTGTGAGCGCCGCAAGCACAAGCTGCCCAGCAGCTCGCATGTAAGTGCGCAGCGGTGCTTTGAGGCCACCTTCAATTAGCTGGGCGTGCCGAGGACTTCAGGATCGTTGTGGTGGTGGTGGTGTTGTCCTGGACTTTTGGTTCTGTGTTATTTCCTCAAGGTGCTCAGATGGAGGAAGGTTTTCAATCTGATCACGTCCAAACTGATGTCACATGAATAAACTTATTTTGACTTGATCTGCACTAATTCTTCTGTGTGCTTTATTCCATTTTTCTCAATGGGGTTCTGCTGAGCGTGTGTCTCTCCTGCCTCATTATAGGCCTACCTCCAGCAGCTGCTTTTCACTCAACCGCTGTGAAGACCAAAAACCAAACCCTCATCCCAGCCTAAAAGGGGACCACGTTCCTGCGTGCTGCGGTTCGTCACTCTTCCTCATCAGTCTCACGGGAAGCTTTGTGAGAGTCCCCTAACAGAGATGCCCGTAACAGTGTCATTAATGGTCTTAAATAAAGAAGCCAGAACATACACTTGTTTTTATTTCTTTATTTGTTGATCCGCATGTAGAAGTCAGGTGTTCTCCCCTTGAAATCAAACATGCCATGTGGCTGCTGGCCCTGCTGTGCCTTCTCTCCTGTGGCTTGTTTCTTTAAACACAAATCCCCACCTAGACTTAGCTGTGTTTAAAGGGACACAGCGGGGAGCTTTGTAATTGTGTTTGTGTTGTATAGTTTACCCTAAATTCAGAGTTGAGCACAATGCTAGATTGCTGGAGAAACCCCCATGCCTGCAGGTTCTGGTCCCTCAACTCCCAACTAGTGTGGTGGTGCTATGATGCTATTCCTCCAGAAAAGTAACGATTCATATTTTAACCCCTTTTCTGTCACTTTTTTTTTTCCTTGCTACTCATGAAGACCTTTCCAGTCTTCTCTGGAAGTACTCTAAGGAGAAGGGCTGAATGTTTGGGCGAGCAGAAGTGCCGGAATTACTTCAGAGGGCAAAGGAAGCACATTAGGAATGGATCTCGGGGCGCTTGGCTGTAGCCCAGGATGTGCCAGACTGTCTGACCAAATCGGTTATGAAAGAGAAGGTGTGCCTCAGCCCCACAATGCTTTTCCCAATCAAGGAAGGTCCTTGCAATAGATGCCCTAGGAGCAGCGCTGCTGGGTCCTGGTTTTCTCGGAGGTCTGGAACCCAAATGGCCTGGTGACAGCTATCACAGCGCTCTCCAAAGGAGGAAGAATTGGGCTTCTCCTCCAAGTGCTGGGCTGCCTTAGAGAGTGAGTGAGCTTCTTGTCCTCACCAAACCCAGAAGAGCAGCTTTCCCTTCTGCAGGAAAGGGGGAGGAGAAGCAGCAGCGTGTTTTAAGGATCATTTTTTTCTCTCCGAGATAAAAGGACAAAGTATCTATTTGGAGATAGTCCCACAGATCTCACCAGTAGAAGCACTGGCTGTTCTGGGACATCTCAGACACACCACTGATGAGTTACTCTTGTGTAATTTCGCCCTCTGTCCAGGGGTGGCCAAAGTGCTCTGCCAAACCTCTTTCCAATTCCCCCCCACCTCTTCTTTTCTAACTGAAAGTGCCTGCAGGGATGTTTTGGGTTCTGTATTACAAAAGGTTTCTAAGGCACAGTGTGGCCACCTTCCTCCATCTTTGTCAAGCCTTGTCTAATCCTTTTAGTAAACAGCCTACTCTCCTCTGAAGGCTGTAAATAAAAGCTCTTAGACCATTTTGTGGGGCTGGGTCTGTGGGGTGTGTGTCACGTACAGGCCCATGAAGGCGTCTTCATTCTATTAAAGCTTTTCCTAAATGACAGTTGCTTGGATGAATATGTGCAGTAATGCAAAGAAGAAGAATTTGGGCAATTGCTGTGAACGTTCCCTTTGGTTCTCCTGCGCTGGTGATGGTGTCCATGTACAGCCGGATCCAAAGAGGTTCTCCTGGAACATCTCCTTTGACCACCTCTGCAACAGAGTGCAGGTGTCTGTGAAAACCAGAAGCGGTGGGCAAGTCCAAATGTACTCCTGGAGCACAAGGGCAGAAAACAAAAGCTTTGTGGCTTTCTTGATAGGTTTAAGGTTACTGCCAGGAGAAGGAAGGTTTCTACTGAGATTACAGAAGCTCAGGTAAATGGTTTGGGGACAACCTATCTTGTTTCAGAATGGCTTTAAAGCAGCAGATGGGAGTTGATGGACCTCAAGGTGAATTGGTGAAGTCTCTGTCCATTGGTGTTCTTGCTCTGTTGCCAAGGGTAGGAAATCCATACACCACCCCCTCTTGTCCTTACGGGCCACATAAGTGACAATATAATCCAGAGTGTATCAGCGGAATGACAGCAGATGAGGATAAGATTATTCAGATGTGCTATTTAAAGCTTCTTTCCTTATAATGTGGTAAGAAAAGCATTGGGGATTCAGGATGGGTTGATTTCTCTGGGCTCCTGGATTCCAGCCACTAGCTCAGAAAGCTCCCACACCCGGAGACCTACATCCTCGCTCTTTTTCCCTGTTTGTCAGGTGGGACCAGTTTCCAAAACCTCGCTCCTCTGCTCTGGGGTGCCTGGCAGAGAAAAGCGACATTGGGCTGACAAAAGCTGGTGCGAGTGCCAAAGGTGACAAAGCAATTGGGTAACAGCTGACTGCGCTCTTCAGCCAGAGGGATGGGAGCATCCGAGCGGCAGTTTCATGGGGACTGGCTCCGCTATCCGCTCACCTCTCCTTCATCCTCCTTGCCCTCTGCTGTAACCCTGGCTTCCTTCTGGGAATATTAATGTTTCGTTTCTCCCGGTCAGAAGCAGGTTCATCCCAGGACCGCTTATCCCGGCGTGGCGACAAGAAGGACAGACGGCAACAGGCGGCTGTGGTTCCTGCTGTTGAATGCGAAGGAGCTGTTAACGCCGGGAGAGATGCAAAGGTGGGAGCCCTGCCTGCAACAGCAGGCGTGCGGCAGCGTCGTGCCAGCACCAGTGATTCCTGAATTAGTGCACGCCTCCGAAACCCCAGGTGAGCAAGCGTGCAGGGCTGGCAGGGTCTCTGCTGGAGCTGGCTTTTCGCTGCCGAGCTTTGTTTCTGTGCGCATCTGCGATGCCCTTCTGGGCTACTGGAGCTCCCAGGCCCTTTTTTAAACACCATCTTGGCCCTGCGTGCTCAGGCAGCATCAGGGCTGGTTTCCCTGAGGGGAGGAGGAGGGTGTCGGGGGAATACGGAGCCATGGCCCCAGCAGCTGGGTGCCACCTTGGTTCTGAGGGACTCTGGCCTTCGCTCCCAGATGGCGAAATCCAGATTGCTTTGTGCGGCTGGTTCTGCTGTACTTTGCCACTTGCTTTGGCTGCCGTTTCGCTGTCAGTTGGACGGGGATTTCTGCCTGTCTTCTGCGACTTCGCTGACTGCCGTTTCCTCAGCTGCCTTCTCTCCTTAAGAAAGGAGCAGGGAGTCGCTTTAGGGGGTTTATCATAAGTCAAGGTCTTCATTTGACAGATTTGCTCTTTTCTTCCTCCTTCCACTGTTTCACCTCAGGTTACCCATTCTGTCTCAAATGTGCAGGGCTGGATTCCTCTCTCTTCTGTCCTCAGCCCGTTTTCTTTGCTCCAGCCTTTGTGGTATCTCGTCTCCAGGACTAGAAAAGGAGCCAGTATTTTTCTGTGCTAACAAAGTGAGCATTGTAATGCAGTTGCCGAGTGGGTGGATGTGATTGCCGACAGACGTATTCCTCCTGCTAGGGTGTGGATTAAAGCTCAAGGTGACTTTGTTCCTGCATAAATTTCAGTAACTTTCCCCAGGGAACTGAAGGGGCAGGGGTGGGAGGGGAGAAGTATGATAAATGAAAGTGTCAGAAGGAAAAGCACTTACATCGCACGCACTCCCAAAGCGTAAATGTGTGCTCCGTAAGGAGCTTTCAACATAGCTTAAGGTAGCGCTCCATGGGTTAAAAAAAATACCCAGGAGGATGTTTAGCCGTGAAGTTGAGCCTGGCACTCTGCAGGCTGCTGTCCCAGTGTAATTGCCTGGGTAAGTGGATTAGTGAGCAGCAGTGTGGCTTGTTCAGGGCTAGGCAGGCTTCGAGGGGAGCGAGGAGGGCACTGTTCCTCACAAAAAGGATGAGAGGGAGGCAGGCTGCCTTTGCTGCTCTCCACCAGTCAGACCTGTTCAACACTGGAAGCTGTGGCAGACGGCTGGGCTGTCATCTCCTGCGCTCGCTAGGAAGGGTCCCATGGAAACAGTTCCTTTCAGAGCTATCGCTTGTCCTTATCTGCCGCGAGGTGGGTATGGTGACAGCAAATCACATCTTGGGACACCTCTCCTCTGCCTTTGTTGCCATGGGAATCGGTGTCTTCCGCAGCTTTGTCTTCTGTGAAAAAAAGAGAAGTACTGTTACCTCCCCTGGCTCACCCACCAAAATGTGTTGAGGATGGAGGGGGGTTGTGGTCAGCCACGTGGCACCTGGAGCAAAACGTTCGTGCCGCGGACGGGGCAGTGAGGTCGCTTGTCTTAATGTCTCATCCGGCCATGCATGTGCCTCTGCGGTAGTCACCACGTCTACGTGATGGCGTGGTGATGCAGAGCATGAAGCGGTGAGGCACGCTGGCCCAGGTAGCCCGGCTCCTCTCCCCCTGGGTGTCAGACGCAGAGCTATCTGACCTTGTCACCCTCTTCACAGATAGGTAGGAGAATCTGGGTCATGCAGATGTCTGACACGCCAAAACATGATGTTGTTTTGAAGGTCTGGCACAGCCCAGGGGTTCAGATGCTTTTCCAGGGGGGACTCAGGTGGGTCTTTGCCGGGGGGAGGAAAGAGGGTGCACTAGATTTATGGGGAGAGGTACTGTGTTTCAACTCCCTCCCTGGGTGATGAGCAGCCCCCGGAGGGGATGTGGGAGCCGCGTGGCCGGTCCTTCACAGCCAGGAGGTGAAGGCACTGCGAAGCCTCTGAAAGGGACACAAGGATCTCCCGGGCAGCCCAGTCGGGAACCTAACCCAGGATCTGCATCTCTCCTGTGCTTCAGCTCATGGCCAAGCCCTGACGAGTGCGGCAGGGAGAGAGGGGAAACTGCATTTACAAAGCGAGCCTTAACTCTTAGGGGAAACTGGTCCCTGGAATTTTCCGTGCTGTACGGGGACTCAAGGCTCTCGCTCTGAACTATCCTGAGGTGATTCGAGAAATCAGCTCGCTTCAGAGAGCTCCCTGCCTTTCTATTGCACGTCTCGTTCCCTCCTCCCAGCCTTCGCTTGTGTCATTTCTTTAGATCGTAACCGATCTCTATTTTAGTTACGCTTCTCGAGCGGATTCCGATACCCAATTAAAAGATATTTATCTGCCCAAAACTCCTACGAAATAAAGAAGTGGTGTTATTTCCACAGCATGAATGAGGAACTGAGTCAGCGGGAGGCCCAATGACGCATCCGAGGTTACCCAAGAGGGCTGAGAGCTGCTGGGAACCGAATCTGGCAGTTCCTCTCCCAGTGGCCAGAGCCCTCCCTTGCTCTTGCTCTCCACGGCACTGGATGTGGGGCATCGCCCCGCTCTGTCCCTGGCCTTTCATCTCAGCCTGGGTCCTTGGACTCTGAAACGAGCCATAAATGCAATCAGGCTCTTTCAAGGGGAAAGAGTGATTTATCTGAGCCCTAAACGTTTGGCACTGGAATTAAAAGTAGAATTTGAACTAATCTGTGTAAATGCATTCAAACTGCGCTGCTTCATGCTATGCAAAGAGTCTTCTTGGTCTTCAGCCATTCAAACTAGAAGTGGTTAAATGTAGAAATATAGATGAGAAGCGTGGAACTCTGGAGCAGCAGGAAAAAGTATGCCATAGCAGTTTAACCCGGGATGGAAATAAAACATGCAATTATCTCTCAAAAATGTGTGCAAGTGCTGTATTTTTAAATATTTTTTTTTAAAAAAAAAGCTGTTTTAAATGACTCATTCAAAAATGCAGGAAGTTTCACTTTCTCGTGTAATAGATGCATGTTTCTGTGTTTACCCTTTTGCATATGTATGAGTATATCCACATGTATAAATACATGAAATGCTCACACTGTTTTAGCTCAGTTTTTCCATATTTCTCCCTCTTCAAGTGGCGTTGTGTACTCTTCAAGGATATTCATTTTAAATCCACTTTAACTTGAGCACTGCTAGTTTAACAGAAAGGGGCTTCAATTACAGCTTGGAGCTGTTTTCGTTGCCCTTGACCTCCGTCCCCGAAAGGGCCTTCTTGGAAATTGTCAAGAATATTGAAATAAAGTGACGGGATAAAAACAATGAATAATGGAGGGTGGGCAACAAATGAGTCACCGCGAAATACCGTCAATGGAATATTGCTGAGCTGCAACTCAGCTCGCTCTGGCTGCCTATGTATCATTGCTGAGTTCTTCGAAATGTGCCCCTACAACCGGCTGATGCAGTCAGCAAACCGCAGCGAAACGGTACAACTTCAAAGCTCTGGGAATAAAGCGAGCCGTGTCTGCCACTCTCTGCTTACTCACCCTTGAAACGAGCTGGTACGAAAGCGGCAGAGAGCGATTCAGGCTCACAAACAAAATGACTCGCAGGCTGTGTGATGTGTTAGAAATTAGTCACGTTTCGGTCGGGGCTTCTGATTTTGCTCAGCAGCTGGTTGCGGTGCCTCGGCCTCCGCCTGCCGTCCTGGAAGTGGGGCAAGATGGGAGAAAGCAGGGAGACATGGGGGGAGAAAGGAAAAATTGAGCCCTCCGAGCCGCCCCGCTGCATGTGGGGTGTGCACGGTCGGGTGGTGGCGGGCAGCCCTCCATGCCGGGATGGCTGTGCCAGTGCCTCCAGGCAGGGATTTGCCCGGTGACCTGCTGCTGAGGGCTGAGATTCTCCAATGCTACCAAGCAGGCAGGAGTGATGGAGGTTGGGAAGCGCCTGTTTGAAGGCACAAAGGGATGCTTTATTGGCCCGGGGCTTCTCATTCAGCGGCTTCCCTGGTGTGGACACCTCCGCAGGGAGGTCTTTTACCTTTGCCAGAAGAAAGGAGGGGAAGGTCACCCCATTGTTCTCAGGCTTCAAAACTGTGTCCCCTCCCTGAAACTATGGGGCCAGTGGGGGTCTGCTTTGGTGGCATTTTTCTTTCATGGGTCTGGGGGTGGGTTAGCCTCATTTTCAAACACCTTCCTCCAGCCTTTCCCTTATTGTATAGCCATATACATCTGCCGACAGGCAGTAAACCAGCAGTTAAAATCCAACCCTGTTCTGGCCGGCTCCGTGAGCCCCCCATCTCTTCCTCCTCACTGCCGCGGGGCTCAGCCCTGCCCTGCTGCTTTTGGGGATGAATGTACAAAGGTGCATCCACCCCGGACGCTGGAGGTGGGAGCTCGGTGCCCGCCGTGCCCACAGCCCTGCCCGGTACAGCTTGCTTCCCCCAGCAAACTGCAAATGCTGCGGGCCAAAGCAGGGCATTTTCCCCTGCTTATTCTGTCCCGGGAGCCCATGAGGGCTGCTGGCATCTCCACCTGCTCCCATCGAGAAGAGGGTGGGATCAGGGGATGACAAACAAGGTATCACATGGGATACCTGTGCTGGGGCGAGCTGTGGTGGGAAACAACTGAGGGAAACGAGCCTGGGGGTGTCACTCCATGCAGAGGTGGCACCTCACCGTCCTCGCCCTCTGAAACACGGTGCCCAATGCACAGGGAGGGAACAATGATGCTGGAGTGGCACTGGTGCCACGCTGGGAATGCAAAGGGCCTGAGCAGTGGGTGGGTTGATTTGTGGGATGTGCAGTGATGTATTTTTAGGGTTAGGGTGTGGGTGTCCTGGGTTGTAAAGCGAGCTGAGACTGCCGGGTGCTCTGCCGGAGCCCGGTTCTCAGCAATCGCTTTTTCTTTCTGCCCAGTACCCAGTTACAGGGGACACAACCCAAGCAACGGCATGGCTGAGCACAGGGGATGCCCACCCACCTGGCACATCCCCTTGGCACATCCACCGACAGACACGGCGCTGCATGGACCCCACCTAAAGCTCACAGCCATCAGGCAAGAAAACCTGCATCGGCTCCGGTCTTTCAAATAAGAGGCGCGCAACGTTGATGAATCTGAGCAGAAGCTGCAACGGCTGCTTTTAATCAATGAGAGGACATCTCACAGGTGAAGCCAGCTCCCTGCCGTGGGGGCCTGCAAAGGGACCCCTCCTGAAGGGGTTACCCAGTGCTGCCGGCAGAGCCCCAGAGCCCCGTGTTGGGTTTGGGCTGCTTTAATGTTTAACGGGTGCAGGTGCAGCTCGGTGACGCAGGCGGTGGAGCAGGAGGCTGGCGACAGTCAAAAGAGAAGGGGTTTTACAGCACGTGCCGCAGGTGCTTTCTGAAACGTTAATATCACATCATCTTGCTCCTACTTTTCTGAAGCGGTGACGCCCAACTCGAGCAAAAATCTGCTGGAGCTAGTGAGGGTCACACATATCAGTCCCTTCAGCAACTAGGAATTAATACAGAATATTTTATCCTTTAAAATGCTGGGCAAACATTAACTAATCCTCTCAGCACCCTTCTGGGGTAGGTAAATATTACTCCCTCCCAGGTGCAGAAACTAAAGAGGAAAAGTTATGTGATTTGCTTAAAGCCACAGAGGGAATCAGGTGGGGGTAGAGGTGGGTGGGGGAGGTTTTTTATAGCTTGGGCCTGTGCTTGAGCTCGTTGCAGGTGCTGCCTCTCAGCCAGCATTGTTTTATAAAGTCATTATGGTAGCAGGGAGCATACTGGTGGCTCCTTAGCACTATAAGGAGTGGATTTCCACAATGTACCAGCATGCCTGTATCTGTAAAGAGCAGTGATGCTCTAGGGCCTGCCTAGAGTGCAGACAAAAGGAAGGGCTTCTGGGGACAGGGTTTTCCAGGACCACATGGCTCTGCAAAAGTTATCTTGCTTTGAAGTCAGTAAAGTTTTGGCCATCCTGCCGTGAAAAGCTTGTTGCTTCCAGACTGCGCTTACTGTGGGTGGGGGGTGCCTCTCAGGGGGCTTAGCCCCAAGCTGCCAGCCTTTAAAGTGGGTGATAAATGTTGTCTGCAGAGCTGGGCTTGTTTATCTTTGGGATTTACATAGCAGATACAGTGGCGGGACAGCCCTGTGTTTGCAGACCCAGAGGGGAAGCTGTGCTCCGGCTCCTGCCAGCCCGAGGAGGGGGTTGCAGCCGTGGGTGTCGGGGGGCTGCTGCTGCCCGGGCTCAGCCTCCCCCAGTGCCCAGCGCTGTCCTCGGCTCAGGGAAAGGGTGGCTCTTGGGAAGCCAGCGCCTGGTGCTCCTCAGGATGCTTGCCTCCTCTTCTTTGCGGCTGGGATTTTAAATGCCCTTGTAGAGAGGGGTTTCTCTCATTGTGCTTAATTACACCACGCTAACCTCTCTCTGCTCCCATTCCCACAGCGTGTTGGCTTCTCCTTGCTTGTTGCCTCATCTCTGAGCTGGCCAGGGCTTCGGTTCACAGGTGATCAGATAAAATTCAATGGAAACATTTGTGTGCAAAGTCGCTCTTGCCTGCAAAGATAAAGGTCACCTATGTGACTCCAAGGTAGCGCTGGGGTTTACTGAGTGCTTACCCAGCAGGCTGTGATTGTGGCCACCTCAGGGCAGTCGCCGTCCATTGGAAAGCCCTTGTTTGTCATTCTCTCATCCCACTTCGGACGGGGTCCGAAGCAGGGCCATGTATTTGGGATCTGTTCTTGTGTGATGGGCTGCTGGGGAAGGCTCCTGTCTCTGCTGCATAGTGCCCAGGCTCTTTTAATTAGAGACACATGGTTCATTATTTAAAAGAATATGCTTTCCCGATTGATTGTTTGTTAGGACCTTGTACCTGAGAGTGCTGCAGCTTGTGAGCCTTAAATTAAGCCATACAAAGGACATTGAGCACCTTGGGAAGGGGGTGCTGCAGAACCAGAGCCTATTGTTCTCGTCCTGAATTGCAGGGAAGCTCTTTCCCCACGTCGGCTCTTTTACTTGGTAGCCAACTAATACACACGGCGGTTTGTTTCTGTCTCCATCTGTTCCAGCTTCAGTTTATTCATGGCTCTGTAGGTATTGTACACTCTGCTGCTGCTTTTTCTTTTTTTTTTTTTTTTGATGGGAGAGCCTCCCCTTTTCATGGTTCACTTATTCATTTTGTAGATCTCTGGCTTCCTTGTCAAGTTTTCTCTTTTGTTGTATTAATTGGTCTTAAATCTATAGTCAGGTGCTGTGCGCGTGCTTCCTGTGTACACCTTAACCATCTGCTGTGCTTCATCTCCATGGCACCCAGGCCAAATTCCAGCTCTGGTAATGACATCCTGCCTCCCCACATTTTCCCTCTGCTTTTAATTGGCTTTAGTTCACTTTTTTTTTCTTTCTTTCTTTTGTCCTAATGTGCCCCTCTGCTTGGTGGTGGGGAGAGGTGGACGTGGATGATGAGGGTCTCCAGGGTGCCAGCACCCACCTTGGGGCAAGAGGTCTGGTAGCTCTCCTGCCTGCGAGGAGCAGCCACAGCACAACTTAATGACTGGAGAGCAAAATGGGGAAAACATTAGATTGGAAACAAGCTGCCTGTTTTCAGTGTTGAAAGCGGTTGCACGATTTTTCGAAGGCATGTAGTGAATTTTGTGTTTCCCTGAAGACTTTTGCAGGAGAGTTGGTGGCTTTGTGAAATGGGTGCCATTGTCCTTCTGTTGAAAAAGGTCAATTGTAGAGCAACTCCTGATAATGTTTACCTCTGGCCTTAGTCCTCGTAGATCTCAAAACATTCAGGGTAAAACCCGACATGTCCAAGTGATCCCAGAGCACACTGAAGCTCCAGGAGTCTTGCTGGCACTTTTGCCTGGCTTATCTGACACTTTAATAGCACAACAGTTGTTAGCTTTACAACTGGGTTTCAGGAGGACGAGACTGGTGTCTGTGTTTGGGAATTGCTCTGCGCAGCACACGTTTTCCTGGGGGAGAGCTGAGCGGGTTCTTTCTACTCTTTTTTCCTTCTTTTCTTTTTTTTTTTTATAATACTCATTTCTAATTTTTGTTGAGAAGATCCTCTAATGCTCAAAACTCACTTAAAAGCATGGCCTGAACTTCTTATGCACTTTGTTTATTCCTTACCAGCCTGGAAGCTTTCTCTTCCGTCTGCTAATCCTGTTACTTCCAGTGATGGCCCCAGCCATGGGGCTGAGCCCCTGGCAGGGCTCTGTCTCACTTGTGCTCTGCAGCTGCAGTCCTTCATGTCACAGCCCGGCTCCAGTTGTCGTGATGAGTCCTGTACCAATGACTGTGGGCACCCAGACCATGGATGGATGGATGGATAATGTCCTCCTGCTGTTACTGCCCACTGCTTATCATCTAATCTCAGTTTCATTGGAACAACTTTGTGCGGTTTAATGTCAGTGGTCAGACCTCTGCTACCTCAGTGTGGTTAGCTGCTTGTTAGTATTGCTTTACGTGGGGCAACCTGTCAGAGGATTTCTCCCTTGCTGTCACCTTGGTGGGCGTTCAGGGCACAGATCCATTTCTCCCTCCTTTCTGGTGCTGGCTGTTGGCCCCTGCAATGCAGAACACTCATGGAGGGGGCCTCTGCATTGGGTTTCCTAAGGGTGTCTCCATGTCCTGCTTTCAGGCATTGCCAAACAGGAGAAACAGCAACTGTTGTCTTCATAAGGATGATGGGTAAGAGCCCCAGGAAGGGGCTATGCTCTTTGGCATCCGCCTCTGAGCCTGGGTCCTGCCTTTCCCTTTCCTGTCCAGAAACTCAGTGTGCTCTGCAGATCGCACTGTGAACTCTTGGAGAGGACTGAAACTGCTGTTGTCTCTGTCCTTCCTGAATCCACCATGCTCTTCATGTGGATAAGAGGTTCCCAGGCGCTTTCTGAGGCTGCACTTTGGACCACATGCCCCTCCATTTCCTCAGCATCAGGTGGAAGCCAGCCTGTTTCCACCATCACAGAATGGCTTGTAGGGGCAAACAGTCCCAGTGGTCAAGGCAAGGGACCAAACTGGACAGCAGGGCTGGGTGCCCAGTGTGGGGCTGGACCTGAGGCACGTGCCACAGTCTCTGGCCGGGGCCACCACCAGATTCTTGCCAGCTCCTTTCTTACATCAATTTATCCACGCTCAATTAACTTCCTCCCTTTACCTTTCATACAATCTTGTGTGCAGGTTATGGGATGGGTTGGAACTCTCAGGTGCGTTTAAATGTTGGTAAAATGTGTATAAAATGAAATGCCACCCACCCCACCCCGCCTTTGTGTTTGTTGGCACTTGGCTACCCAGTCAGTAGCACTCTTACAGCTGTCACAGCAGTCTGGGTGCACAGCCTGGAGCTGCTGGTGCCCACTGAGAAGGTGGGTGCCTGCTGAGGGTGGCAGCAACACCTGCCTTTTATGCAGCATTTTGTAGCAGGTAAAATCTTCCCAGTTGAGTGAAGGACCAGTGGTGGAGGCTGGGCTGCAGGGAGCTCCTCAAACATAGGGCAACAATTGGCATCACCTTTTGCCTTGGTAGGCAAAATGTTCTTGGGACTTCAAATGTCTGGTGGTGGTTTCATCTGCATTGGAAATGCCAAAGGAAGGATTGGGACTGTGGGAGTATTCAAGGGAGGGTTGTTACATGAACTTATGTCACCTCCTGGGCTTCTGTGAACCAGTGGAAGGAATGTCAGAGTTTGTCCTTGCAGAAGTCCTCTCACCCAGTTCTGCACAGACTTTCCCTTGAAACACCAGTAAGCTGCCTTCATTTCCATCCTTCCACCAGTGGAAGATCAAGTACTTGTACTGAGGTCTCCACTAGCAAACCAGCATTGAAAGTGTAGTCAGAAAGACTAGTACTTAGCAATGAACAAAGCAGTACAGTTAGCAATAAAACCACCATCAGTGAATAACCCTGCAACCCCCAATCCAACAGAATCCTTGGAATATTATATATTATTTGTGAGCCTTAAAGTCTTTGTAAAGATGGTAGCCTGCTCAGCAAGGTGGTAAGCATGCAGGAAAGAGTCTGCCCTGAAGTATTTGGAATCCAAGTGCACAAGACTGTCAGGCAAGGGCCAGGGGAAAGAAAGAGCTATGGGTCCCGTTTCCCTGACAGGGAGTAGGCTGGCTACAAGACAGGTTTTTAAAACAGTATTTGGAAGCACGGAGAGGTAGGGAGGAGGCTTCCCTCATGAGTCACTTGCTGGGACGTTTCATAGCATGGCCTGGCCTTTGGTGCATCTCTGCGTGATTAATAGTCCTTGAGAATTCAGTCTTCAAGTTTCCAGAGTTGTAAGTTCAGCACAAAGTTTCTGACTTGGAAGTAGTCTTTGAACAATGGCAGTAAGCTTTTAATCATTTGCTACAAGGTAAGACTTCTAGATCAGCAATGAGTTGGGTCAGATTTGATTGTTTTGAATGCATAGGTTATTTTACCAGCGTAGAGGGTCAGTACTTTGCTTGCGTTCATCCCCCCTGTAGCTCTAATTTCTTCATTGATGGAACAGATCGTGAATGTTCATGGATTTCTCACTGCTCTCGCTCCCGTGAGTGGTTTTCATGTTTTACAAGTAGGCGGCGTGGCATAGAAGAAATAAGGTTTTTTTTACTCGTCGTCAGAGCAGAAAGCATTGGCATGGTGTTAGCATTGGTGGGCAGCATCCTGCCTCCCCCGGGGGATGCTTACAGCAGGGAGCAGAGGTCCCCTTGTTAAGGACTCAGTCAGTGCTCCCTTCCCCTGCCTCTTTCCTTGTTCCCACAGATCGGATCAGCCCTCTGTGCCACAGCCTGTCACCTGATTTATGGGAGCCATAAACTGCAAAGCAGAAAGAAATAAAAATACTAAACGCTTAGTTTCTTAAAAGGCCAACAGCGCATTGAAGTCTCGGTGATAATTTGCTTATAAATAAATATTATGCTTCAGATCATAATCCCGGGCTGCAGATGGAGGCTGAGATCTGGCCTGAGCCCTCCCACTTTGGCTGTAAAAGGGAGGGAAAGGGATGAAAAAAGCCACATAGCATGTGGGGATTAGGCGTGGCTACCTTCCTGTCCATCGCCTCCTGTGCCTGGGAGGTTGTGTGGAGAAGTACTGATGTTCTCCAGCAAAAAACCTTGTCCCCTGCTAGAGGGACAGCAGCCTGACAGGGGGATGGGATTTGAGAAGAGAAGGGAGGATAAAAATCCACGAGCAGCAGTCAAACAACTGAGATTATATATATATAGTCTCAGTGCAGAAGTGTTCAAATTGTTGGGTCGAGAGCTGTTCCCCGTGGACTAAGCACGGGATGTTGCTACTTTAACTGTAATATTGTCAGCCTGGCCAGGGCAAATGCTTGTTGATGTTGTTTGAGCCACGGTTCCCTTTGGTGAACACCAGTTTTGTGCAGTGCAGATGGGCCTATCTGTTCCCAGTGGTGAAAACCAGCCCCCAGCCAGTACCGCACCTGTAAGAGCGGAGAAGCAGTAAGTACGTGAGCAGGTTAGACCTTAAGTGGTGTCAGTGTTTGATTTTTAGAGAGGTCTCTTTGCTGCCTGAGGCAGGGGCCTGCTCTGGATGGATGAAATTCCTTTCTGGTTAAGCTTCCTGTGCCCATTTACCTACTGGGCTTGCATCAGTGACTGGCACCTGGTGGCTAAAAGCCATGATTTATCTGCCAGTTGAGTGCAGCTGTGTTTTCTCCTATCTGATCTTCTCCACCTTCCCCTGTCAAAACCACCTACTAGGCCACTGCCATCTCAAATGAATCCTGGTGTGATGCTCTAGGGTTGCAGGAGGGCAGGAAAGTTGTCGGCAATTTGATTATTTTTTATTTTTTTTTCCTTCTATCCTTTCCTTATGTCACAGAGTCACAGACCGATGTGGGGTTGGAAGGGACCTCTGGAGATCATCTAGTCCATCCCCCCTGCCAAAGCAGGTCCACCTAGAGGAGGTTGCACTGGAACTTGTCCAGGCTGGTTTTGAATGTCTCCAGAGATGGAGACTCCACTACCTCTCTGGGTAGCCTGTTCCAGTGCTCTGCTCATCCTCATGTTTAGATGGAACTTCTTATGTACAAGTTTGTGCCCGTTACCTCTTGTCCTGTCACTGGGCACCACTGAGAAAAGACTGGCCCCATCCTCCTGACACCCACCCTTTAAGTATTTATAGGTGTCGATCAGATCCCCCCTCAGCCTTCTCTTCTAAAAAGACCCAAGTCCCTCAGCCTTTCCTCATAGGAGAGATGCTCCAGGCCCCTAATCATCTTTGTGGTCCTCTGCTGTACCCTCTCCTGCTGGCAGGGAGGCTGCTGGCAACGTTGCCTTGCGAACAGCACAGAGCTTTGTTCCCTTTTTCAAGATTTCTTCATACAAGAAACTTCTTTAAAAGAGAAACTTGCTTTCTCGGATACGCATCCTAAATGTGGTGATGTAGGGCCATTTATAGAAACATGAGAACAGGGAGGAAAATCTCACTTCTGGTTTCTTTGGGGTTTTTTTCCTTCTTTTTTTGCTCTCTCCCAAAAATTAAAATGAACACATTTTCCAGGAAGCCCTAACTCTGCTCTGGGACTCATAATATTCATGAAGTCCACTATTCCAGCTCTGGTCCAGGTGCAGTGTTGAATCATCACCTTCCTTTGGTCTGCGGGCCACCCTGCCCCTGACATTGCCCGCTATGCAGTTGGTGGTGTTTGCAGTGAGAGCACACTGCTAACTCGGACACAGCTTGGCATCCTTGTAACTCCCAGGTCCTTTTCAGCCGGGTGACTACGCAGCCAGTCTGTTCCCAGCCTGTGCTGATGCCTGGTGTTATTCCTCCCCAGGGCAGAGCTTTCCCCTTCCTGTGCTTTGTGAGGTTCCTGTTGGCCCAAAACTTGAGTTTCTCAGGGTTGTTTTGGACCCTCAGTTTGTTGAGAGTATGATCTTTCTCCCTTGCTACATTTAAAGGTTTTTTATCACTCCTTGAGAACTACTGAGTTCAGCCTTGCTGCATCTTGAGGGCTTGCTGGTGATCTCAGCAGACACATGTTAATGGTAACCGAAGTAGCAGGGTACTGCATTTCAACAAGGACTTTCTTAATTAAAATAAGAAGGCTTTAACAAAAACAGATCCCAAGCTTAAGTAGCCTGGTTGAAAAGGGAATCTGAAGTATTTAACTTCTCCCACAAAGCCACCACTTGGGCAGTTCCTGTTGCCAGGGTGGTCCTGGGCTTGGCAGCGCCTGGGCTCCTGGGGCAGGAGATGCTCCTGCTGTCCTTGTGAAATCAGGAGAGTTTCAAACACTCTTTATCAACCCCAGAGAAGCAAGGGCATGAGTCTAGTTTAACTCCCCCTGGGGAAAAAAAATCACTTTTATGTTGTAAATTAATCTAGCCAAGAGTGTTCCCTTCTCTACAGTACTGTATATTCTCTTTACAGTATTGAATGCTGTAGGAGAAACCTCTCTGGGAGAGAGGGCTCACAGGCTGTTTCTCCTCTAGCTAGAGCAGGCAGTTCACTATCTTGGAGAAATCAAAACCTTCAAAGCTTCTGGCTGCCCCCATCTTTCCCTTAGTGTTTCCTGAAATGTTTAGCAGCATCCTCTTTGCCTGTTTCCCAGAGACTGAGTTCCTCTTTGTGGTCAAGGTTTCTCTTTCCCTCCTCCTCAGTCACGGAGAAGCAAGAGCCTTGTTAGTATGTCTTTGCAGGGAAAACAAATGATCGTGATGGCCAAAATGCACTGTTTCTTCTGGTAAGTGGCTGCAAAAGTGGACCTTTGTTCCTTTCTCCAGTTGTATTTGCTTCTGCAAACGTGAGGGAGAAGAGACGCTTTGTCCCATCAGACAGGAAGTAACACTTGGAAGTGTGGTGAATTTTCAGTGATCCCGTTTAATAATACACAGAAAGAAATCAGCTTCAAACTTCATTCCCCCCAAATCCAGCCTTTGATTAAAAGGCCACAGATGATGTGGTACCATCTGAAAAGCAATGAACATCTTGCTTCTAACAGGCCTAGAATACTCTGGCCCTTTGTGGGTCAGAGTAAGTAATAGTTGCATCTTCACAACCAGTGCCAGACGTGGTTGATAAATCAGTGATCTCTCCAATAAAATGCTCAAAAATGAGGAATGCTTCCAGTAACTTTACTTGGATGTTCTTAACTCTGACCTTCAGGGAGCGCAGACACTTAAGAAGAATAATACACAGATACCGTTCATTATAAAGTATGTAAGTAAAACCACGTTAAACAACATAACTATATACTCTCTGGACATCCACAGGTTTGGATAGGTGAGGTTGCATGCTTGTCTGTGGTCCTTTAAGCCAGTGTAGGCTTGTCTGTGGGTATCAGGTCCAACGCTGTTACCTCTGCTGGTCCGGGCAGTAGCTGCAAAGTGAATGAAACCCGTTTGGCTCTTTCGCTTTTTCGCCTGCAGGAAAGCTGTGGGTAGCAGAGGATGTTTGGCTGCTCTGCTGGTAGGGAGGTAGTTACAATTGCTGTGTAACCTCTTCTCGCTGGGTAACTTGATCATTGCAACGGGCATATGCTGTGGTAAGCAATGCCCATCCCAGGCCAGCCAGGATGCAAAGCATGCCACCTGCTCAGCGACTCTTTTGCTTTGATTTTCTTTCTGATGTTGCAGTGATACCTTTGAAAAGCTATATTTGCAGCTCCATCCACCAGTGCTTCTCTTCCAGGTTTGATCAGTGATGGGCTCTCATCTTCCTCTCTGCTTTGGTCAGAATCATAGAATCCTTATGGTTGGAAGAGACCTTAAAGATCATCAAGTCCAATGTTAACATACAGCCAGGTTACCACTAAACCATGTCCCTCAGCGCCACATCTACAAGTCTTTTAAATACTTCCAGGGATGGCGATTCAACCACTTCCCTGGGCAGCCTGTTCCAATGCTTGACAGCCCTTTTAGTGAAGACATTTTCCATAATATCCAATCTAAACCTCCCCTGGTGCAACTTGAGGCCATTTCCTCTTGTCCTATCAGCTATAATAAGAACCTCTTTTCCTCTGTGCCTTTCTTGCAGCTCCTCTGCATGTACCCTCGCTGCCTCCAGTGAGGTAGGCTTTCTGCCCACCATTGGGGTGACCACACTCCGTGTCTGCCAGGGCTGCTTTGCCTTCCTCTGCCTCCAAAGGAACAGCTCCCTAGGGGCAGTGGTCAGCACAGCAGGTGGCGGATAGAAAATTATCCCTGGGATCTGCAAATTTCTTTTGGAGGTGACCTGGCTTGTGTGGGTTTAATGGCCTGACTTGGCTCCAGGGAGACCTTATAGCGGCCTTCCAGTATTTGAAGGGGGCCTACAAGAAAGCCAGAGAGGGACTTTTTACAAGGGCATGTAGTGATAGGACAAGGGGTAATGGTTTCAAACTGGAAGAGGGTAGATTTAGATTAGACATCAGGAAGAAATTTTTCACTATGGGGGTGGTGAGACACTGGAACAGGTTGCCCAGGGAAGTTGTGGATGCGCCATCCCTGGAGGTGTTCAAGACCAGGCTGGATGGGGCTTTGAGCAACCTGGTCTAGTGGAGGTGTCCCTGCCCATGGCAGGGGGGTTGGAACTAGGTGATCTTTAAGGTCCATTCCAACTCAAACCATTCTATAATTCTATGAGACTGGCTGCAGAAACCACAGCAGCCCCCATGCATGCGACTATCCCCTGCTCCTGGGAGAAGCAGCCCCGTTGCTCTCATCTGATGCTGAGGTGCAATGCTGAATTCATTATCCATCCTCGCTTGTCCAGTGGCAGATCAATTAATTTTCCAAGTGACATAGTCTATTGAACACTTCTTTAAATTAGGGCACCGGAGGCATAATTTAGATTAGGGTTAAGTTCCAGCTGCAGGGGAGACACTTAAAACGTGCAGCGCGTGTGCTGACAAACCTGCTCATCCCACCAGAAAGCGAATACATCTGCCTTCTCGGAGGAGAATTTCCTCCAAAACCTGGGGACCATTTCAGGCTTTGCTGGGGTGCAGAGCTGCTCTGTGGTGAGAGGAGGAAGGAGCCGTGGCCTGATGGAGATGGGTGCAGTAGCTGAGCAGAGCTGACTCCTCAGGCACTGGCTGGTGAATGATCAGGGTCTCACGACCCAAATGCACAGCGGTGTGGTGGAGGTCTCCGGGCAGATGGGACAGGGGATGCTTTCTCTGGATATCTCTTTTATTCCTAGAAAACCTGTGCGATGTGCTTTTCAAGTCCGCTGTTCCAGAAAAGCAGCTAAATATGTGCTGTACTTTGATCGTGCGAGTGTTGGTGTTAATAAGTTACAAACTGGCCCAAGTGCTCTGCGGGAGCTGGAGGCAGCCTGGGGAAGTTCCCTGCTTTTCAGTAAGGGGCACCTCGCTACACCCCATTCTCTTCCCATCTTCATCACCCTCCCTCCCTTCCCTGAGCTTCATTAACTCAGGCAGCCTCTCCGGCTCGGATGCCAAAACGGCTCTTGTAGTCACTTTAGTTCATCTCTGGTCTGATGCAACCAGCCTCCAGCTGCTGGAATGCCGCTGTGCGGGAGCGCTCAGGGCCCAGGGGGACAGAACTGCCATGTCCCCATTTGCCCAGGGAAGGAGACAGGTGTCACGGATCGGGCACGGAGAGGAGAAGCCAGTAGCTCTGCCACCAGCCCACCACCAACTCTCCCTTTCTCTTGACCTTTTATAGTCCAAGATGAAGGTCTTTTGCTTGATCTGGCTTTTTGCTGTATCTAACCTCACAAAGTCTGCTCTCGGTGGCTGTGGGAATGGTGGCCTTGCTTCCGCAACTTAGATGTTACTGGGATTCTCCTGTCCATTGAACTCAGTGCAAGTCCTGCTTATAAAGCGTGAGCATACTTTACAAAAGCTGCTGAAGCTTCACTGTGAAGTGCAAAACTCAAAAAAGGAAGTGATGCTCGTTAGATATCATGGTTTCTACTTTTTTTTGTCATTGTTGTTGTTTTAAAGTAGGATTTTTATGGCTTTCTTTAGCAAAAATTTATTTCTGAACAAAGCTTGTTTGGCCATCAACAAGGTCTCCATTGGAGCTTTTTTGCAACAGCTACTTAGAATTTATTTTAAATACAACAAATATAATGAAAAACGGGAAGAGAAACTGAACTTTTGATAGAGCCTTCTTCTTTAACATGCACTCCTTAATATCACAAAATGTCAGAAACTGGCTTTCCCAGCACAAAGCTGAGAAACGGGCTCTTTATTTATACGCATAGAGCTGCTTCCTTACTATCCCTGCCCTTGCAGACACCCTTCAGGCTCCTTCAGCAGCCTCTGCATGGCAAGTCGTGCATCGTGCTCGTTCCTGGACCCTGATGCTCTCTATGCCGGAGTGCAGTGGAGCACTTGCACGTCAGGTCTCCTTCATGGCCTCAGGTGCCATCTCTCAGGACTAAGCTTTTCCCTCAGGTTTGGACCTTATCTTTATTTCTTTGCTTACGTCCTGTTGCCCACATTGTCTGAATGAGACCCACCTTGTGGCTGTTTCTGTGTGTGGCTAAGATCCCTTGTGCCAGCAGTGCCGGCAGGGAGGTGCGAGACAGCCGAGGGCGAGCAGGGCAGGGACTGCATGATCCGGTGTGCCACGTCCGGATGAGCGGTGCCTCTCCGAGGGTCGCTCGCTGGAGCCAGCCCACGTGCTGTGGCTGCCGTGGAGCTGGGAAGCGCTGGGTCTCTTGGGCAGTCCTTCCCCACACTGGAGGGACCTGGCTTTCCCTTTCTTCTCTCTGTCCTGGTCCCTCCGATGCCAGCGTGCGGTGGCGGTGGGAGGAGAGCCGAGCGGCGCGCTGCAGCTGGGGACTGACCCCTCGGGAGAGCTTGGCAACCATGGCTCTGCCCTGAGACAAGGGAGTCTGGGTCCCGCCACCAGCCCCGCAGATGCGGCTTGCACGGGGCGGGGGGGCCACAGCAACCGCTTGACAAAGCAGCAGAGGTTTGGCAGAGGTGTCTGCGCTGCTCCTGAGGCCGGGAGGGATGTGGTGGTCGTGGTGGTGGTGGTGGTGGTGGGTGCTGGGCGCAGATTGAAGTCTGTGCTGCCAGATCTGCTCCCGAAGGCAGCCCAGCAGTGCTTGCCGGCCCTGCAGCAGCGGTGTGGGGTGAGGCAGGGTCAGATCTCTGGATGGAGCAGGAGATGCTCAGGTCGGGGCTGTCGAGCGCCTCGTGGGCACGAAGAAACAAGCCCCCAGTGTCCATCAGTCTGTCTGCATTGCTCTACAGCCCTTGGATCCCAGCCCCGGGCTGGGCTTGGACTCTTCGGGGTGGCACAGCGGGGACCCTACCTGCCCCCTGGGGCAGAAGGCGTGTGGGCCCGTGTGCCAGACGGGCACGTACGGCAGGGCAAGGGCAGGAGGCTTTCTGCAGGCGAGGGCTTCCTTCAACAAAGCCGTTTCTGTCCCGCTCCCAATATTTCTGCCTGTGCGGTGGTGAGGGGGGGACCGTGTGTGTGTGTGTGTGTGTGTGTGTAGGAGCACAAAGGACTCCAGACAATAGGGCGAGCAGGAGCATTCCTCACACCCATGGCGGCCGGCGAATGAGCTTTGTCTCCAGCCATTGCCTCCCTCCGTTTCGGGGGGCAGTGGCTGCCGTCGCCCCCCCCTGCTCCTTTGTTCCCGCGCTGCCTGCCAGGGGTGAGACAGGCAG
This sequence comes from Numenius arquata, assembly GCF_964106895.1. Lineage (NCBI taxonomy): Eukaryota > Metazoa > Chordata > Aves > Charadriiformes > Scolopacidae > Numenius > Numenius arquata. Next base: position 69,859,621 of record NC_133577.1, read on the forward strand.
GTGAGCGGCGCAGGGGGCCGGGGGCTGGCGACGTGCGGCGGCGGGTGCATGTTAATAGATTTCCCCAGCCTGTCGCCGGGCGTTTGACTTGATTCATGAGACTCCTCCGTCTTGGGGACGACGATGGATGGGGCCGGGAGGGAGAGCGAGCGGGGAGAGAGCTATTGTCTGCCAGGCTTGAGGCCCTGCCGGTGACACTCTGGTGGCTGCCATCGCCGCCCCGAGCCCCAAAAGCGCTTTGCACCTTTGCCCCGACGTCCTTTCCACCCAGGGTGTCCGTCTGTCTGGGGTGATGGGAGGTGGGACCAGCTGATACCCACACACCATGTGTGTCCCTGCGGTGTGAAGCCGGGCAGGGAGAAGGCGGGCAGGCAGGCAGCTTCCCAAACACGCTGCCTTGAAGTGCAAAAAGCAATTGGGCTCCAGTCACAACGGGCTGCATCCACGCTAGGCTGCTCATGCGAGTGGAAACACTTCCAGCAGGTGCCTTAGTGAGTGGCATCAGAAATCAAACATGGAAAAGCCTTTTTGTGCTTTCTTTTTTTTTTTTTTTTTTCTTTTTAATGGCAGCTGTAGATTTTGTACTGTATTTTATGACTGGCTATGATTTTTGAACAAAATTAATAGACAAATGGTGGACAGATATTAGCCAGGCAGCAATCAGCCCCTGTCTTGAAAAGGCTGATTCAGGTACAGTATTTGATAACGCTCGTATGGAAAGGGTGTGGATGGTAATACCAGGGAAGGAAAACAAACCAGACTGAGCGTACTCCATCATGCTGACAAAGACCTGGCTTGTACATGATGGGGTGCAAATTGGATTGTTTGCATATTCAGCTGACTGTCTTCCCTTTCCCCAACCCCAAGCATCGGTGGTGCCTGAGCTCCTTGGCGACCTATTTGAGTGGGGGGCGGGGAGGATGACGACAAATGTGCATGGAGGGGGGTGTGAAGGAGCACATGGTGGAGTGATGGTGCTGCTTTCGGGGGCTACCATGGAAAGGGGCTAGCTGGTGGGATGAAGCTCCGGGGGTAGGGTTTATCAGACTGAATGTAGGAAGCTACAGATGAGCTTGTCTGACAGCGTTCCTTTTATATCCCTAACATGCAGCTCATCCCATCCTGAACTAGACATCGAACAACACATCTAAATCATGCTCCAGAGAAAAGTAAAGTTCCGAGGTTTGATTTTTTTTTCCTCTTCTTTTTTTTTTTCTTTCTTTTTCTCAGCTTTCGAGGAATGAAGCTGAACTGAGGGGTAAAGGAGCATTTATTCCCAGTGGGCAAAGAGAGGAAGCCTTAAATTAAGGATTTTCTCCAGCAATAGCTCTCCCCAGGTGGCAAGCCCCACGTCTGTTTCCAGTAAACCTACTGGGACTACAAAGCAAACAAATCAAGAAATGTCAAGGTGTATTTACTCTCCTGTTAACCTGCTGCCCCGCTCCCTCTCTGGCATATGTTGGCAGCACATAAGGCTGCACCCTGACGCTGCATCCCGGGAAGGGGACATGGCTGCGATTCTGGCCGGGGAGAGGTGACCAAATGAGGACCTGGCTCCCAATTTCCACTCACTGGCCATGGTAGTGCGGAAAGAGGGTGCTGGAGGGGAGCCAGTGTTGGGAACAGCGGTGCTTGGGGGCTGTGTCAGCCTTTCGTGCCGTCTGCTCTCAGCGGGGCAGAAAATCGGTTGTAAAAGGGAACTCGCACACACCTGTTTGCAGCTGAAGCTGGAGGAGCGTGTTAGAGGTCACCCGGACTCTACTTCTGTCAAATATTTCCTGCAAGTGAGATGGGTTTCCTGAACACCATGTTTTACTTGGTGACACATCCAAAACCTCTGGGAAGAACTTTTTCAAATAAGTTTGTCCTCAACTTATTTGAGGACAGGTCTCCTTTTTTTTTTTTTTTTAATTTTTTTTTTTTTTCTTCCTTCTTCTAAAGAGAATTAGGCAATCACAGCATTCTGATGAAGTTGCCTCTTTGCCTCTTAGCACGTAGCCTTCCTGAAGAATCAAGGAAACGCTGATAAATTGGTTGTAGGAGACTTGCCTGCTGTTCTTATCCCCGACTAATCTTCCTGCCTGTGCTGCCCTCGGAGCACGTCCTGCCCCTCGATGCTCTGTTAACTTGTCTCTGCTTATAACACGCTGTACGTAAAACACAACCGGGCGCTTTTCGCTCTGATTAAAATCATGCTGTGTGAAAGAAAATACAAATTAGCTCTGGCCTTTGGGCTCCTGACAAGTTTCCAGCGCCGCTTTCAGCACCACAGAGATTGTGTAACCCGGCGTCCTCCGTGGGGTGACGTCTCCCCCTCCGTCAAGAGCTGGGCCGCCGGGTCCAGGTTCAGCTGTTAATACTTCAAGCAGCTTTTAGCGCTGAAGGAGGATGAGAGATTGCCAGCAGCCAGGGGAAATGCAGGAACTTGCATTTTTCTTGCTAGGGAACAATGAGGAGAGGTAAAAAGAGGAGGATTTCCTGGGTAATTCCCCAAGTCGCAATGATTGCGTAAATACCTAAGGTGTGCCCAGTGACTGGGGAGCCCAGCACAGGGAGAGCTAATGCTTCAGTACAGGTTAACCCTTGAAGGAAGAGCACAGTAGCATCTTATACAACCTAAGGCTTAACAGGGCTATGAAGATGATTAGGGGACTAGAACATCTCTCTTATGAGGAAAGGCTGAGGGACTTGGGTCTTTTCAGTCTGGAGAAGACTGAGGGGGGATCTTATCAATGCTTATAAATACTTAAAGGGTGGGTGTCAGGAGGATGGGGCCAGTCTTTTTTTAGTGGTGCTCAGTGACAGGACAAGAGGTAACGGGCACAAACTTGAACATAGGAAGTTCCATCTAAACATGAGGAGGAACTTCTTTACTTTGAGGGTGCCAGAGCACTGGAACAGGCTGCCCGGAGAGGTTGTGGAGTCTCCATCTCTGGAGACATTCAAAAACTACCTGGACGCCATCCTGTGCAACCTGCTCTAGGTGGACCTGCTCTGGCAGGGGGGTTAGACTAGGTGATCTCCAGAGTTCCCTTCCAGCCCCTATCATTCTGTGATTAAGTTTGCCAGATCTTTTACGCAATTTCCTGCCTTCTCTGGGGATTTGAGCCGGGTACGCTGTGTTACACCACCTCGGTGTTGCTAACAGGAGGGCTGAGGCTGCAATCTTTAAGTCTCGGTGACTTCCTCCAAGGACGCTGAACCAAACACCATCCAGACCCGTGAGCGAACGAGTCGCAAGTGACATCGCTGGTTCGAAACAGCGCGTGGGCAGGACGTGGGTGAATGTTCCCTGTGCTGGGTGTTTTCTAAAGGTCTCTGAGGCATGAGGCATGACTGAATGACTTGTGTTTTCTTTAAATGACGAGTGGGTGAATCTTGAATCGTTGGGCTGCTTTTATTTTTGTTAGATGTGTGTGGGCTGACAACATGACTCAGTATTTTCTCCGCAGATGCAAAGATCATATTGCCAATTCTGGGTACACTTTGGGCAGTTTCATGCAGGGAACTGGAATGTTTTTTTAGTCCAGAGCTTTGCTTTTTGGCAGCCTTAAGCCTCTTGATGTGAAAATAAATAATTTAAAAAATGAGTGCTTTTCCAAAACGTACAAAAACACAGTGAAGAAATGACTGAACATGGGAAAATTAACTCTACCCCCATATTTTCCCAGCAATTTATCTGATTATTTTCATGTTATTCTGGAAATGTCCATTAATGTCTGATTTTTTTTCTCTCTAATTCTCCCTAGTCTTGATTGCTCCTGGGCCATCTTTTTGTTTGCTGAATGTCATCTCCAGTACTCGTTCAACCAGCTGTGCCTTGCCAGGTGAGAGCCACTGTCCTCTGACTGATGGGTGTGAGTTCCCCCCCTGCTCCCAAGAGATAAGTAGGCATATTTGTATGTACATGTATGTGGTTTGGCCAGTATGCAGAAGTGACAAAAGTCCCAGAAAATTCCTCTTTCTACCTTCTGGCAACCTCCCTGCCCTGCTCCCCCTTCTTTCTCCTCCCTGTATGCCACCTAGAGCATCTGGCATGTGCCTCAGGAGATGCACGAGGCCAGGTGTAGGCTGTGGATGCGTTTATTGTGCAACAATGAGTACCCTCTTCTCCCATCCCCTCTTCTCTGCTGCTGAGCAGAGTGCTGGTAGTCATGTCCCCGATAAGAATAGGTTGCTTGCTAAGACCTTTACCTGTAATCATAGCCCAGTGTCCTAGAGCCACCTATATAAACCATTTTTCCCTGCTGATACCAGCCCTCAGCTCACCACGAAGATCTGGGAATGGCTAGACAATAGTAGACTTGTGGGTGAAGGATGTTGTATGGCAAAGGTTGTCTTTTGGGAGATCAGAAGATAATGTGCCTATAGATGTATTCTCTAGAGCGTGCTGTGTGAAATGAATTCCAAACACCCTGGTTTTTTTTTGATTTCTAACAGTACCATTAACCTCGGAAAAATTCCCACACTCATCCCCTAGTGATGGCCTTGGCTAATGTGATCTGTGCTTAGCCCCATGACCCAAACCCCACTACTGGCCCATACAACAGTGAGCCATACCCGACCATATTCACAAGCATGCACTGTAGTGCCAGGGGACTGTATCACCTTCCTATCATTCTAGTTCCTCAGTCCTAAGCTCTACTCCTTGTTCCTGACATTTTCTCTAGCCTCCACCGCCCACCCATGGCAGTAGTTCACCCCAAACTTCAGGTCGAGCACATCCATCGTCCCTCCAGACCTTATGGGAAGCCACTTGATTTGGTTAGCTCGAGTGCCTTTGCAGCTCTGTCCCAGAATGACCAGATCTTATCATATCTCTGCAATTCTCACATTATTCAAGAATAATCCTAGACTTTCAGCCCTTTTCACCCCAAAAGCCTGATTCCAGCTTTAACCATAAACTATCAGCCAACACTTCTCCAAACACAACCCAAAACCTTCTGCCTCGCTGAGCACCAGAGATTGGACTTGTCCGGGGGCGGGGGGGCAAAGAAAGAGGTGGTGCTCCTCAGTCCTCGGTGTCCCCATCTCTAACCCTGACTTTAGCGTTCACAAACCTGATGCTCTTTATATACTGGCTGGTACCTCTGACTGCCAGAGGTGTTCACTGCTGCCAGCCCCAGCCTTCGTGACTGTGTTTCTAAGGTCTTTGCTGGAGTCCGGGCACCGGGCCGGGGGCGGCCAGTGGGGCTTCCTGGGTGTGGAGACAGGAACTTGTGTTTGTCAGGGGTTGTGGCACGTTTTGGTGGAGTTTAGGGTAGAAAGATATTTTTTTTTTGGGGGGGGGGTGTGCATGGCTTGAAGGATCAGCTGGCCTGCTCCAGCTGCTGAGGGGATGGTAAGCTGGGTGCAACCTAGAGCCTGGAGCAAGGGGGAGCGTGACAGTGTCTCTACATCAGTGAGAGAGCAGGGGGGTACGCGGTCACAGAGAAGCAGCAATGGGTCAGGGATGATTAGAAACACCTGAGAATGGCTTATGCGTTCCACTGACCCCGCTCCTTGCCTAAAACAAGCCTCATTGCTCCTGCCTGCTTACTTCTTGCTGCCCTTCCACTGGTTCTTTGTCACCGTCCCCACCTCTTGTCCTCCTGCCTCTGGATCTCCAGAGCTACTTGCTCCTCTAGAGCTGGTTCTTCAGCCCTCCCCGGCTCCATGGTGCTGCTGTCTCACCTGCTTTTGGCAGTCAGATCCCACCCAGGGGCCAAGCGTATGAACCCCAGGCTGCTTATTACAAGGCGCTCTGCACCCCACATTGCACATTGGCATGTCCTGCTGGTTGGAAGCCAAGGATGGAGAGTGCTATGGCCCCGAGTCTCTTCAGGTGTCAATGTGGTGTTGTGAAAAACCAGCCTGCTTCTGAAGTTTTTTGGGGATTGGGCTTTCAACTTGCTTCATTTACTTATTTACATTCAAGGTCAGTACTGTATTTTTTGTTTCGAAGCTGCATTTAATAAGACTGTCACATAAAAGCTCTCCAAGTTTCTGGGAAGAATACTTATTAAAAGTGGTTTTGTAATTCTCTTCCAGTGTGTGGTCTTTGGCTTTTCTGAACCTTTGCTGTGCTGCATTCAAGTACAGTTTAGTGCGGCTGGAAAGAGAAAAGCTGACAAAGAGCAGATGAGACCAAGAGGGAGACGGAGCTGTTTTATCCTTCTTTTTTTGCAACAGACCAAGTAGGTATTCCCCACCTGCTTAAGGATCGCCCACAGCAGACTGACTCACAAACACACCTTGTTCTGAGAGAAATCACAACAGCCAAAGAACATTGTTTGTGGCAGCAGAGAAAGTGCTTATTAAATGGCCAGCTTTGCTTTGCACGCTTAAGGTTGCAACTTCAGTCTTTTCCAAAAAACCCAGGTTTGTTGCAGTAATCAAGGCTGGTGAAAGGAAGGTCCCAACGGAACCCTGAGACCAACCTGCTTCCTCATTCTTTGCCCTCGCATCAGTTGGGCAACTTTCTTCTGTGTCAAGCAAAAACTTCCTCATCCAACCCAGCAACGCTGGGCTCACCCTGAACAAAACAAGGTCTCCTCTCCACGTCACGCACCAGGCGAGGCAGCCTCGCCCCCATCTCTTACGGGAATACCCCACGGTTTGCTTTACCACGGTGATTAAGGGTGTTCTCATTTGCAGACACATCCTGAAATGCACCCTGTGTGTGTTTTTATGGCCACTTTGGATAAAGTTACCAGTGCAGCTGGTAACTGCGGCTTCAAGATAAAACTCGCCACGTGACAACCCGAGAAACAGCAAGCTGAGGAGTGAGTAATTGCTCATTCTCAGACTCCAGCGTGGCTACGTGCACTGACGCTTCGTTGCACAAACACAGAATAACGACTTTAACTTGAACAGTTGTCTCTCGGTAATTGTTATATTACCTGTAATTGTTTCTGTGAGAGTTTGCAGGCCCTATCGTTAATACACATCTTCATGGCTGTGCTTTTGAACCAGATTAATAAAGGAAAATAATATTTTTCATGAGAAAGCCTCTTGATAGGTATTATTTCCAGAAACCCTGAAATCTTCATTTGCTACCTTATTGGTGTTTTTAGAGGACTGATTGTCCGTGGCCACATTCTGAGTTGCTGAAGTACCGGGATGTGCTGGAAAACAGAGAGTACCGATACAGGTCAGAACTGCATGCACTTTCTAAGTAGGTCAGGGTTTGGTCTGAGAATCAGGTGTTTCTTAAAGATGCCCTCTACACTGCCTATATTTCTCTACTTCATTCTCCATTCACTCACACAGCCTGGGTGCTGGATTTATTTGTTTTACATTGCTTTGCTGTCCAATTTCTGCCAAATCATCATCTCGTGTTGCTGTCTTATATAAATGTTAACATTAGCTAGCTTCACAATAACAGCCTGGAAAGGAAACATTTACTTCTGAGCTTCCCCCTGCCAAACAAATGCACAGTGATAGTTCTTTTGTGGCTACTGGTGGTTAAGGGCATGGGATGTAAAATTATAAAGCTGTATGCACAGTCAGTCTATTACAATTATGATCACAGTAACACGCACTTCAACATATATATTGTTTCACTTTTAAATTGGCGCTTTTAGCGTGGAGGACATGACTCCCCATTCCCTTATACAACATAATCTCTGCAGGTCTTTGAGACTCTGCCAGCCAGCAGGAAAAAAAATATCTCCAAAACTCTGCTTTTTTTGTCCTTCATGACATATAATGAATGCATCAGTGTTACTTTTGTGTCCTGAAAGAAAGGGTGATGGCACAGAACGGAACAGTGAGACAAACATATGCAGAGAGTTTGACAAGAAACAAACCCATTGCAAACTCCAGCTCAACAGTATGAAGAACACTAGACTTCATGAAACCAGGTCTTCCTTGGTCCTCAGATCCCCCAGGAAGAAGGGCCACTACATGTCCACTGTTGCACTCAACATATGGCATTCGGTTTGTGCACTGGTAAATTGGGAAGAACGTTCTTCAAAAATCACAGCAAACAAATGCTATTTCATTGACTTTTTTAATGATCCTTGGTTGGGTCTTCAGCTACTTGAGTCCCCACGAGAAGAAGTAAGGTAAAGCCAAAGCTCCAGCAGCCCCAAGAGCAGAAGCAAACAGGACCTGGCTGCTCCCACCAGGTCAGGAGGGAGCCACCAGCCCAGGCCGGGAGGGTGGGAAGTGGGCAGGAGGTGACAGCGCTACTGCTCCACCACACCTGCCCCAGCTGCACTCATGGAATCACAGAATCATCTTGGTTGGAAGGAACCTTTAAGGTCATCGAGTCCAACCATCAAACCAACACACCACTAAACCGTGTCCCTCAGTGCTACATCTACCTGCCCTTTAAATACCTCCAGGGATGGCGATTCCACCTCTTCCCTGGGCAGCCTGTTCCAACGCTTGACTACTCTTTTGGTGAAGATATTTATCCTAATATCCAATCTACACCTCCCCTGGTGCAACTTGAGGCCATTTCCTCTTGTCCTATCGCTTGTTCCCTGGGAGAAGAGACTGACCACCCCCCCCCCCCCCCCCCCGGCTATGCCCTCCTTTCAGGTAGCTGTAGAGAGCAGTAAGGTCTCCCCTCAGCCTCCTTTTCTCCAGGTCAAACAACCCCAGGCCCCTCAGCCGCTCCTCATAGGACTTGTTCTCCAGACCCTTCAAACAGCTTCGTTGCCCTTCTCTGGACACGTTCCAGCCCCGCGCAACGTCTGCCGCCCCCTCAGCGGTGCCCGCCGCGGAGGCGTCTCCGCGTTCCCTCAGCGCTTGGGCCGGAGGAGCGGGGGCTGCCACTGCGCCTGCGCGAGCGGCGCAAGCCCCGACAACAAAGTCCGGCCTTCGGGAGTCTTCGGAAACGCTCGGCCACTTCCGCCGCCGCCGTTACATAAGGGAGAGCCGGCGCGCGCCGCCGCCCGCCTTCGCTCCGCCCGTGTCCTCGCGGAACCCTGCCCCTCCCCCACCCTACACCGCGTGACGCTGCCCGGGGATGGAGAGGGGGAGGAGGGCAGGGCTAGCGCGTGCCTCCCCGCGCCCCGCCTCCCGCCGGGGGGTGTCGGAAGAGTGGGGTGGGGAGGGGAGGGCGGTGGCACGTGCGCGCCCCTCCCCGCGCCCAATGGGAGCCCGCTCCCCGCCCCCCCACCCAGTGCGCACGCTCAGTTTCGGGCGCGGGGGGGGGGGGGCGGGGGTGTGTGTCTCCGCGGGGCGCAGGCGCGGCGGCGACGGTGGCCGTGCGCGAGGAGGGCGGGGCGGAGCCAGGCGGGGGGGGGGCGGTTCCCCCCTCCTCCTTCCCCCCGCCTCCGCGGGGGCCGGGTGACGCACGTGCGCGCGCCCCCGCGCGCTGTTGTTCGCTCGCTCCCGCGCCGCCTGCCCGTGCGTGCCGTGCCGTGCCTGCCGGCGGCGGGGCGCGCGCGCGGCGTGTGGGGCTGGCACGCGCGCTGTTGTTATTGGTGCCGGCGGAGGGCGGGGGGGCGAGCGGGCGCCTCAGTCAGTGAGTTCTTTAAAGATGGCCGGAGCGGCGGCGGCCGCCGCGACCCCCGTGTACTGCGTGTGCCGGGAACCCTACGACGTGAGCCGCTTCATGATCGAGTGCGACATCTGCAAGGACTGGTTTCACGGCAGGTAGGCGCCGGGAGACGCGCCGGACCGGCGGCGGGTGGGGGAAGAACCGGCGGGTCGGCCGGTCACCGGGCACAGGCGGTGGCAGTCAACACCCCCTCACACCCCCCGCCCCCTCGGTAACGGCCGGGGGGACAATGGCTGCGCGACGACGGCACGGCGGGGGGGGAATGGGCTCCTGTCCGCTCCGGCTCCCCCCCGCGGCGGTGGCAGCGGACGGTGCCGGCGGGCGCTGCCGTCCGCGGGCACATGGGTCTTGGCTTGCGAGGGGGCGGCCGGGCCGGACCGGGAGGGGGAAGCCGGTTATGAAAGAGCAACAGATGCAGAGCCGGCGCCACCCTAAAGTTCGGGCTTCGGGCTCAAGTCCTTCCCCCCTCGCCCAGTTTCCCCGGGGTGTCTCTCCCGGGACAGGGCGGTCTCTTCGCCGAGGGGGCACCGCGCCGGCTGCCGGGCTCTCCCCCGGCGGGGCCTGGGCTCCTGGCTGTCCCTGCGTCTTCTGTTGGGGGCGGGGGGCAGCAGGGTCGTCCCCGCTCCTCTCGCCGCTTTGACGTTTCCAGCCCGGTCCCGAGCGGCCGCCGCCGACTCGCGTGTGAATAATAAAGGCCCGGCGGCAGCCTGCCGGCTGCGGGCAAGGGGAGGAGGAGGCGGCGGTGGCGGCGGTGGTGGCGGCGGCGGTGGGGATTCACGGGCAGTTAAACAAAGGAGCAAGTTGGGGGGCCCCCGGTTCAAGCGGCTTGGCCGGGCTGGGGCGGCGGGGCTCCGAGCTGCCGCCCCCATTATGTGCCAGAGCCGCGGCGCCGGCGTGCGGGCCGGGGAGCAGGCGGCGGTGTCGGAAGTGCCGTGTGATTGACAGCAGGACATTTAAATACCCCCCGTGCTAACAAAAACAGGCTCCCGGCCCGGCGGCCGCCTCGCCCTCTGCCGGCGAGGGGTGGCGGAGTCCGGTCGAGCTGAGCCGAGCGGGGTCGGCCGCCCGGCAGGGCCTCGGGTCCGGCGGTGCCCCCTCCTTCCCACCCGCCCCGGGTCCCCAAATCACCCCGAAAGCCGTGACCGCACCTCGCCGGCGCTGCCGGCCGCCGAACAAAGCGGTGCGGCAGGGAGGGAGGGAGGGAGGGAGGGCTTCCCGTCGGGGAGAGGTGTCGTGCGGCAGCGCGCCGGCGGTCCGGCCGCCTCTGCCTTTCATCTCCTGCCCTCCGCGCTTGCGGCAGAGAAACGATGATTGTGTGGAGTGGGTTGTGGTGGTGTTGTTGTTTTTTCCCCTGTCGCTTTATTTAGTTTTGTCTTTCTTCCCCTCCATGGCAGAAGAAAAACGCTGGCTTAAAAGTAGGTTGTGTACCTAGGTGTTACTTAACAGTAATTATTACACATGGGTGTTTTCTTGCCACGTTTTAGGATGAAAGGAAGGCTTTCAGTATTTCAGCTGTTGACTTGTAGACACCTTGAGTTGATATGCTCTTTGTATATGGATTTCCCTCGGCTTAAACCACAGTATAATAGGAACTATGAAAAGGGCTTTGTAAACTCTAAGAACTGGCAAAGCAGAATTGTCATACCTTTAAAAACAACCCTTCATTAATATTTTTAACTAGACTGCTATTATTCTTGCTAGTACCGTTGTTTGAAGCTAGACGCACAACAGCTTTTTTGGATTAGGGGAGTTAAACACAAGTTCGTCAAAACTTGTTTGGTGCTTGTAGTAAAGATGCAGACATTGCTTGAAGGCCTTTGTAAGGTTACAGGTTCTCTCTATTGCAAGTATTTTTCTGCATTTGTGTGTTTCTCTGTCAGCCTGTCTTGGCAATTGCTCAGTTTTCATGCAGGCTTAACTTAAATGGCAGTCTTGTGCACCAATATTACTAGGGTACAAATGAAGTAATTTCTGAAATTGTTAAGAGAAAGAAAGTAATGACTGATGTGAAGGTGGGACAGAACACTGTAGCTTTCTTAAATCTTGATGTGCATAAAGATCCACAGTGGTTCCTGTGCTCTGTCATGCAATTGGTAGAAAAACTGTGCAAGCATAGAGCTGCTTTGACAGTCTGAAACCCTAAGTGTGGAAAGTAAGTAAGACAGCAGGAGCTGCCAACAGCCATGTTGCACTGGGATTTAGTTGCTTACTCACCCAGTCTTGTGGCAAAGGGACAGGATCGTGGGAGACCGTTGTTCTCTTCCAGCTGTGGTCTGTTCTGGGAGTGCCTTTTTCCTTGGTCTAAGAGTATATGAAGATTGGTACATAGCTTGTAAAAGAAAATATGCCCTCTCAACTCTTGAAGATTTTGGTGAACTTCTTGGTTTCATGCTTTCATGTTTGTTTGTTTGTTTTTGTTTTTGTTTTTTTTTTTTTTTAATTCTGTCCCTCCACCCCCCAGAATGGAATGATGTGACTTCATGTTAAGAAACTTACAAAGCCCATGCTTACTTAAGGCTGTGGTGCACTAGCATGATATGGATCATGTGTTACTGGATTACAGACTCTTTGCTGCCTTCCTATGTATAGTCAAGAGAGTGCCTTAGGAATACGCTGGAGGCAGTACAAAGTCTGTTCTGACAGATTGGCACTAGTCCCTTTAAATTTTATGTGATCTTTTATCTGGATGTTCTTGTACTATCTGTTTTCAAATGATTGTACTTTGGCTTACTATCAATATATTAGTATTATCAAATAAGCATTTTATTGCTTCTGGCAAATATTTGTGTAAAAACAAATATTTTGATATGCCTTACAAGGTTGTGAACCTACATTCTGGGTTTTAGTTACTCACGAATGGGCCTAGCATCCGGCTGCAATCTTGTGCAATTACTTATTGCTGAACAAAAGAGCATAACGTGTGTGTGTCTGTGTGGTGTTCTAGGCTTCATCACATTCTTGAATGGCTTGCAAGAGTGCAGAGACTACAGAGACTGAGATGTGACAAACTGCCAAATCTTTCAGATGGGCAAATCCATTTATATTTTAGATAATTTCTGTATTTTTCTTGGTCTTTTTATCTTCTTTAAATGAAAACTTCACATTAACCTGCTTCCCCCTTTTTGGCTTAACACCTATTTAAGTTCTTGACTTCATGTTCAAGTGATATGTATTGTAGCATGATACTTCTCGTTCTGTTTCATGTCTCCCTTTGTTTTTTGATGCTCTACCTCAGTTATTAGGTTAACTACATACTGTTGTCTTTTCTCATTTTTTATTGTGATACATATAACTTTATGCACAGAATATCTTTTTCTTTTTTTTTTTTTTTTTTCCAATCTTGCTGTCATCTCTGTTCTTGGAACATGTTTGTGCAGTTTGCGGAAATTCTATTGTCAGCTTTGAAATTTTTGTCCTTTTTCTGCCTGTGATACCTGTACTCGACTAGGCTTATGTGCATTGCACAGATGTCACTTATTCTTGTAGACTAGATTTCAGACAGGTAGGAACAAACAAGTTTAAGCCTATAATCCATTTTTTGTCTGCTCAACATAATGTTGTCTGTAATGCTTCAGGAGTAAGTGATTGTAGAGTTAGCTTTATAAGGCTGTTTGCTTTGCAAAGCTGTGCTGGTACTGTACAGGTTGTAAAGGAGCATGGAGAAGACAGTCAGTTAAACGGAGAACTGAAAATGCAGGTGCCCCTATGAAGTTTTCTGTGTAGCCCTTTTCCAATGTTTTGTTTGTCAACAAACATACAGTGAGCTTCTAACATGTCTCAGTGACAAATAGGGGAAGAAGTTATCAGATGTATGAATGTCAATTACAGTAACAGTCTCCGCCTTTTAAAATGCCTGTAGCCTTTCTAATGTATTTTTTTTTTTACATTAAAACCTGATTTTTTTAAACAATATTTTATCCTTCAGAGCCAGAGCAGTGGGGAGTAGGAAAAGAAAGCATCCTTTTTTGTTCAAAACTAGTAACTTTCCCCAATTCATTCCCCAATTCCCCAATTTCATAATGGTGTCAATTTTGGTGTTGAATTGTGTTCTTTGTTGAGAAGACAGAAAGAAGTCAGCTCATCCAGCTTTGCTCAGCTCGTGTCTTTGGCGTTTTGTGCAAATGAAACTTAAATTTAGAAGCCATAACTTCTTTTTCTTTTATAATTTTTTATGTTTACAGAAATCAGCATTTCATTCAAGCAAGTTAGAGGGCAATAAAGGAGATACAGCACTGATCTGTATGTCGTGTACATATCTACATACATCTGTTGCAAAGTGAAATAAAATTGATTAGATCTATATGGAATTTTTAAATTGATAGCTCTTGCTCTCAGGATTAATTCTGTATTCTGTGTAGCCATCTTGAAAGAATTAACTTTTTTCCCCCTTTCCTAGAGCAGTTCGTTGATGGTATATAGAACCTTGCCATTAAGCGTTTGATGTTTTTTTAGAGCTTTTTCATTATTAAAAAACATCTAATAACATAATTTGAAAAGAAAGGTGATTCACGTATCTTTTGAGAATGATTATTTAAATTGCAGGTGCCTTGAGGCTTTTTTTCTGAAATGGAAAAAAAAAAATATTCAGTGCCAAAATCACATCTGGGCTAAGTTTATGTAGAACATAGTTTTTCTGATATTGTATAGATTTGAACATGTCTTCGTTTGGTCTCTGAAGAAACAAAATTTCTCAACCACTCCTTAATCAGGTCTCAATTTCAAAATCAAGGTTTCGTCTTGCAGCTGTTAGGTTACATGGTACAGGTCCCTCATAATGCACTGGTTTGTACTCTGAAGGCAGACTTTCTCCTTCAGAAAAGAAGGAAATGTACATGCTATAGTGACTACTTTTCCTGAATTGGTTCTTTGTTTTGGAGCTTTATACATGAGGTTCTGCACGATGGGCTTCGCCAGCTCTTTGCTGCTGAAAAAGGCTGTCCCGCTACTGGCTGCATGCTACTATAATTTCTCTTTTGCTGGTTCAGTGCTTGTCTGATTGTTTGGTAAGTCAACTCTGCTCAGAAAACTGACAAAACCCATTCTTTTGCTGGATTAGCTTTTTGTTGGGTTACTGAGCTGAGCAGGCTCATCAAGGGCTAGGATGAGTCCCAGACTGTTGCAAAACACTGGCAAGAACTATGTTGCTGGAGGAGATGATAGTGGGTGGGAAAGACAGAGGAGTTGCCCATTTTTCTTCCTCACTGCCCACTTTGGGATCAATGGCTCACACAGTTTTGTGGAGCCTTGTTTTTGTGTCTCAGTCACCATATGTGATTTTGCTTTGAATCTGGTGGCCTCAGCCCAGACTCATCTGCTTGTCTAGTGGGGTCCAGTAGCAAGCAAGGCATTTCCAGTGCAGCTGCAGCATTGCAACACCAGAGCATCGTCTGTTTGCAGAGACAGGCAGAGCTCCTGCATCTGTCTTAAAGGGACTTAGAGGACAAGGTATGGCGATACTTATGTCAAGAAATGTGGAGACTGCAAAGAAAAGCTGTTACAAATGTCTTCTGGTGCAGACCTTCTGTTTACAGAAAATTAAGGCCTTGTAATTATAAATGTTATGGGGCCTGAACTGAATCAACAAATTATTGCCTGGTCACTAGAGCTTTGGTCTGGCACTAGAGGCTCTTGAGCTGACTTTCTGGCTTTTATAACATATAAGCCTTAAATTCTTCCTGTGGCAACTGATTGTGTATTAAGGAAGTGTTTTAGACCTCAAGGGAAAGTTAATGTGTTTGTTAACCTCACTTTTCTTTGGTTTAGCCTTGTTTCCTCAGAGGCAAGATGGAAGCCTCAGCTTAAATCCAGAGGACTGTGTGTCCTCTGCCAAAGAATTAAGTGACTTCAACTCACCTCGTCTAACAATACAAAAGCTGAAACAGTTTTGGTTAAACTGAGAAGAAATTAAACTACTAAGGATGCCAGTCTAGCACTTGTGTAATTGGATGTCTGTTTTCAATCCTTTTATATTCTTCATTTGACCAAGCCATTTTTTCCCTCTTGGTTCCCATCTGTGAAGTGGGAAGACTTATTAATATATATTAAACTAGATGTATTCTACCATAATAAGCACTGTAGGGTAGTAAGTATTCAAATGTCTTCAATTTTTGAAACTGTGTAATAACATGTAGAATTATACATACAAATTTTTTTCTTTACAGTTTTCTTGAAAAACTGGCTTTATTTAAAGTATGTATACTTGGAAAATTAACACTTATTTCCTTCAGATCTGTAATTTGGTATTTTTTTTCATTTGACGTTCTGGAATTAACCATAGTAGATGTTTTAGAATATGTATTCTGACATAATAACTAGGACAAGGAAAAAGAAAAACTATTGTCCAATAAAGATCTGTAAGAGAATTGAAGGGTACATGATTCAGCTTTTTAAATTAGAATTGCAACGAGATTCTAGTGAGTTTCTAAACAATTGTTAAATGCTGATAGTTCTAATTTCTAAAGTACAAATTAATTGTTGCCTATTACTTAAAAGATACAAAGGTTCAGAATTAGTGATTTAAACACTACCTTTAATCTTTTGTAATGTTGTAGTTGATCTATATCAATATTTTTGGTATCATTGGTTTTTTTTCAGCCATTCTTGACTGTGCAAATGAAGGCACTGGAAGTCTTTATGTGTAATTTAAATGGCTAAGAGTGAATTTATTAGCTAGTTAATTTATGATGATTTTATATTCCAAAATGTCTTTTGTTGATGCTTATGTAGCACTCTAGTATCTTCCTTTCCTTTTGTTATATTTATTACATGCTGGATTTGACTGAAGAATTAAAATGTTTTCAGAAGGCTCTGTTTTGTGACTTCTCTATGTACAAACTGTAGAGGTAAGAGAGCTCTGGGTAGGGGGCTGCTGCTTGGTACACTTAATCTCTGTATACATCTGCTAGGTGCAGAGCTACAGTGCAGAGTGTGAAACATATTCCTGTTTGTTTGGTTTTGTGTGGTTTTTTTTTTTTTTCTTTTTAAACTTATCTTGATTTTTTTATAATGCTGAGTTCTATTATGGCAACACAATGGCAATAAAATGGATTAAGCCTAACAGTGGAGTATCACTCTGTTAACTGCCAGTGGGCAAAGTCATATTAATTTTGTTTTCATTCTTCATTTGTGGTTTCTACCTTTTTTTTTTTTTTTTTTGGTGGACAGTTTTCATATTCATTAGCAGATTTCTTACGCTCAGTGCAGTTTTCTGTGTACATTCTATATCATTGTTTGAAAGATGATGTGATAGAGTGCCTTCATTCTGTTTACATGACGGTTTGCACAAGTCAACAATGAACTCATACTCTTCATCTTAATATTTGTACTGTCCCTACATAATTTTAAAATAAAATACCATTGTCTCAGAACAACTGAGTAATCAGTAAAGACTTGCAAGTACAATGTACATGCTTAAAAAACAGAAACCTGCTTAAGTTTTACATTTGTCTCATTGCTGAAGTATGAACATTCAATTAACAACATTGCTATTGCCTTCTTAGCAATGTAGAAGAGATACTTTAGGGAAATATACAGCTTTTAAAATAGCTAAACTATTTGTCAGTCCTTTCTAATGCATTGTAACATTAGCTCATGAATACATAGAACTAACAATCTATGGACTGTGAATAGTCTTGAGATGTCTGCTATACGGTAGTAATGTGGATTTATGTGGCTAGTTACATCTCCTCAGGTCAATTCTGCTTTTGAATGGAATTAATATTTAATACTGTTTTCTCCATTACTTCGGCATTAACTAAAGTAGACTTTAAAACTGGTCTTTCTTTTTGAAAATATTGAGTTCATTGTTGCTCAGGCAGGCATAAATGCTGATGTTTGCCACAAAAGCAAGAAAGCCTTTTTTAAAAACCCTCCCACATCATTCTGTCGTAAAAGCCAACTGGAGTGAGGATGACTGTTCTAAATTTTTAATATATTGTGGTATGAAGTCTATTTATTTTCATTTGAAACTGTCAGCTAACATTGCAGCTAGCCTGGGAAACTCATTTCATAAATTTAATTGTGTGTGTTCCATTTACATTAATGCTTTATTCACTTAAAGGCTCTTAAAGCACTATTCATGACGAGGAGTGCAAGGAAAGGTGACTTTCTGAGAAATGAAGTCTTTGATACTGAGGCTGTAGGATTGATCTGATCTGTCATTCTTGCCAGTTATCAGGCAATATTTTCTGAACAGACTGACATTTTCCTTTTGGGATATTGATGTTTGAGGGCCAATAAACAAAGGCCAAATTAGGTAAATGAAAAGCAACCAAAGAAATGGCTATGTCTTATGACCCAATAGTACTTGTAAAACTTCTGATTGACTTGCCCAGGGTACGGATTTTTAGTTTTGTTTCAAAACCAAAAATATTTGGATCTTTTCACTGAAGGATTATGTCATGCTGTTGACTTGCAAAACTTGGTGTCAAGAACAAGTGGAAGTGAAATGAGACACTGCAGAACTTAATGTACGGCTTCCAGTGGTACTTACTGATGGGCAGGTCTGTGAGTTGCACAGTATGAGCAGTCTAAGAACAGTAACAAAAGCAAGATAGCCATGCTAATGTGATAGTTTGCCCAGGCAAATGTTGCCAGTCTACCTCTCAGGATAGTATTTTCCCTTTTTATTTCATAATGGCATGCTGTGTTGACATGCCACCACTTCAAGCCCAAACACACTGTCCTAGCCATTTCTCTGTGCTCTATTGCTTATGTAAGATAGGACCAAAAGCATGTTAACAAAAATGGTGTACGCATGTAGTCTGTTAAATGTCATGTTAAGTTCTGACGATAGTATTTGTCTGCCTGGAGGATACATCAATGTGATGCAAAGGTGAGCAGCGACTTGCTGCCTCCAATGCTGTGCCCTCCTGTGTGAATTGCTAGGACCTTTGGGGACATAATTTTCAATCTCTTAATGCTGCAGTAAAATATGCTGCTCTGATGTAATGAAGACAGGAGAGGTAGTTTAGAATTCTGCTCTTATTCTTGCTAAGAAAGAATGGGGCAGCTGTAGTATTGAGTGATTGGACCAACATCCTTGCCGAGAAGTGAGTGTCTTAATTGAGTGAAAGCAAATGCCTTAGCTGTAGCTTGTCACAGAATGGTAGGGGTTGGAAGGGACCTTCAGAGCTCATCTAGTCCAACCTCTCTGCCAGAGCAAAGCAGGTTTGCTTTAGAGCAGGTTGGACAGGAACACATCCAGGCAGGTTTTGAGTATCTCCAGAGAAGGAGACTCCACAACCTCTTCTGGGCAGCCTGTTCCACTGCTCGTTACCCTAAAAGTAAAGAAGTTTTTCCTCATGTTGAGATTGATTTTCCTGTGTTCCAGTTTGTGCCCGTTACCTCTTGTCCTGTCGCTGGGCACCGCTGAAAAGAGTCTGGCCCCATCCTCTTGACATGTGCCCTTTAGGTATTTATAAGCATTGGTGAGATCCCCTCTGAGTCTTCTCTTCTCTAGGCTAAACAAACCCAGGTCTCTCAGTCTTTCTTCAAAAGAGAGGTGCTCCATTCCCTTGATCACCTTCATGGCCTCTGCTGGACCACCTTCAGTATTTCCTTGTCCCTCTTGAACTGGGGGGGCCCAGAACTGGACACAGTACTCCAGATGTGGCCTCACCAGGGCAGAGTAGAGGGGGAGGATGACCTCCCTCGACCTGCTGCCCATGCTCTTTTTAAAGCACCTCATCTTCCAGCATGGTCAGCTAGCTTGTGCTTGAAGAAGGAAATCCTTCTTACTTTAGTAAGAAGGATTTAGGTATGAACTAGAGTTAGGAGTATCATTTCAATAGATCAGAATTTTCTGAAATGAAGATGTAATTTTTAAGTGCTTCTGCAAGTTTTACTGCTTGGCTTTTATATCTTACTACTATGGGCAAACTCTAATTTTGTCTTGGGAGTTGGTGTCTTGGCTGGCATCACCAAATGAAAGTGTACTGTGCATTTGATTTCCATCAATCAACCACAAACCCTCCACTTTTTACTCCTAGTTAGTTCTGGTATTGGATACTGAATAGGCTTATTACTGTAAGAGAGATCAAAATCTTGTGTATTGGTGAAAGGAGGGTATCACCGTTGGTGCTAGTGCTCGACTTGTTAACGCGGAGTTACCTATTTCTTGCAAAGGTGAGTACATGCCTCGTACACAAGTGGTCTTTTCCCAAAAGTTGTTTCCTTACATTAAGGAATAGATTTGCAAGAACTCTACAATCCTGTTTATTGCGTGTTGGTGCTCTTATACCTTCAGCCCCCCAGTGTGAGCCAATGTGTGTCTCCACCTTAATTGGCTGAATCTGTGTCTTTCATAGGGTAGCACTGCATCTAATTCCCTTTTTTCTTTGATGTTACACGTTCTTAAACAGTGATGTTACGTGAGGAGGGGGACAAGGAAATGAGACAAAATTTTGAAAAAGTACTAAAGCAAGGGAAAATAAAACTTTAGCCTTTAAGTATGGTCAGATTATCAGTGAAAGGATTTTGAGCAAACATCTTGTTCATCTTGACTGAGCTTACATGAAGCTCCAGTACATTTACATCATGTAATTAAGAGTGAATTGCGATGTATTCCTTACTGCTCTT
Source organism: Numenius arquata (assembly GCF_964106895.1). Taxonomy (NCBI): domain Eukaryota; kingdom Metazoa; phylum Chordata; class Aves; order Charadriiformes; family Scolopacidae; genus Numenius; species Numenius arquata. Next base: position 69,879,695 of record NC_133577.1, read on the forward strand.
GGCATGCGTGTGCTGAGAATGGAAGTGAATGCATCCCTGCAGTACGTGATATCAGTTCCCTATGCAAACAAACTTCAGGGAAAATTCCCAGGGAGTTGCTTGTGGACTATTTAGAAGCTTGAAGCAGGAAAGTCTCTATCTATAGTTTTCCACGCTGTCCCAGGGCAACACTACTAAAATATAATATGCTTTTTATAGCACATCATATTAGTAAAGGTTTTGAATAGTCTGTTTTTCTGTTGTATTTTTTGTACAGCTAATGGGAAATTTGCACACAAAAGTAGAAGGTAAATGTTTTATATACTAGATCGGTGGTTAACACAGTATAGTGAAATTCTGTTTCTTATATGCTAACCTGAGAAAGCTGGACAAGTCTCTTTCCAGTGTGAATATATGCCTTACTTGGAGCTTCTGAGAAATTAATCAGCTTTTTGTGAAGTTTGTGCACCATAATACTTTGGAACAAGGTTTTTGTTATGAAATGTTCTCTATCCCTTAATGTGCTTGCCAGCGTCATGTGTACCCTCATCATATGTGTTTGGAAGAAAAACTGTGGATGTCTAAATGATCGTTGTTGGAAACTTACTGACTATATGCTAAGAGGCTGGGAGTAAAGCAGATACTTCCTTTTCAGAGCTCTGTACCAGACACAAAGAAACCTCTAACTGGATGTGACTTCTGGTTTTCAGGTGTCTGAAAAATCAGAACTGAGATTAGGAGATTTTTCTGTTCTCATGGGGTATCTACAAAGAGAGTAAGCAGCATAGTGAAGAAGAGGCCATCTTCTAGGTGAAAAGCTGGATGGAGAGAGGACAGCAAAATGAAGAAAATGCAGAAGGAAATGGTTAACAGAACAAAGAATACTTGGAGAATATGAACTTGTACTGCAAGAGTCTGGAGTTTTAAATTTGAGCATTAATTTGTGAGTGAAAAAAGCTTCTGTGCTAAAATACCCACTGCAATGACCAATCACTCTGAAGCAAAGTATGGAAGATCCATGTTCTAATGTAGTCTTGCTGATCGGCTTGCTGATGCTGATACAGATGTGTGGTTGAGTTTTTGATTTGATGGAAACTACTTTATGGTGTGCAGAAAATAAGAAATGATAATCAACATTAAATTTAAAATGTAGCTTTCTATATCTTTCTCTGAATGGAATCTAACCACAATCAGCTGCATCAAGTCCAATCTTTAATTCTTGCTTTTTCTGAAGATGAATACACAGTTTGAGGTTGTCTTGTGTAACTCTGTGATTTGAATTGCTAAAAGTAAAACCTCTCTTTTTAAAGAAAGCTGACTCTGGGTATATTTAAAATAATGTACTACAAATTATATTGTAAAGTTGGGGAATTCTCTGTCTTCAAATAACTTGATTATTTTTTCTTAGTATTTTTAGTTTTACTTGTTTTCACAGCTAGTGCTATGTAATACAAACTGATAAATAAATTTTTCTTCTGTAATTGAATTGTAAGAAAATGGCTTAATACTTGCATTCAGTGAATTATTGAACTCATTAAAGACTCTTTAGAGGTCATTGACTTCTAAATCTTTATGTAGGAAACAGTCATGGTAAAGGATTGTTCTCATGTGAAGTATTTACTACTTTTTGCTAATTATTAAAGAAAAACCTTTTTGATGCTTTTGGATTATGTTAGTAGAGGTTGTAAAGAAGAGCAAAACATTATTATCACTTTCAAACCAGAAAAGCAACAACTGTTAAGTGTTATTTATACTCCAAAAAGTCTGTCAGGTATGAGTCAGGTTTTAGGCAAATTTTAAAGTCCTCACCAGTTTGTGAAGTATTTAGAGAAATAGACAGTTCTGCCTTTTAAAAAAATGAAAAAAAAGGTGCATTTATAGTTAGGAGACAGGCTGTTATGTTCCTGTAGAAAGCACTATTCAATCCTAAGACAAAGAAAGTATTAGTATGTCTTAATACCTGCAAAAGGTTGTGCTGTAATGCATGCTCACTGTATGTATTTATTCTCTAATGTCAGGAGCAGGGACCAGAACTCAAGATAATCCTGTCTACATCTGAGTGCCCTAACCAGAAGACTATGTCTGGGTCATGTTCTGTTCTGGGTCTGTAATTCTTTGATTCTTTTCTGTGGAGTAAGAGGTCATGAGTAGGGGAGATAGAATATCTTTACATAAAAAGTAACCTGGAGATGAACATTCCCTTGAGATGTGTGGGCTTGAACTCCAACAACCTGAATAACCACTGCTGCCATCTCACTTGGAAAAGCAAAATAACTTCTCCCTTCCTCAGTCCCAAGATATAACTATTTTTTAGAGCCTGGTACTCTGAAAGCATGGCAGCTGTGTTTGCCTTCTGGCTTAGATGCCAGGGAGTGTGGCACATGCTGGCTGGGTGTGCAGGGCAAGCAGAATGCTTTTGGAACTTTTGGGTTAAGTGATGAGGTGCCAAGTTGAGTGTAGCTACCCCTGTGGTTAGCTGTCCGTCTTCTGAATTTAGGTAGGCTTTAGGAGCCAGCATCCTTATTTGGATATTGCCCTAATACCCTTATATATGGGTATCCTTTTTTGTGTGTGTTCTTGCGATTTCTCACTCATTCTCCTCTACTCCAGATTTGAAAATAGTTGTTTCTTACAACTGTTCATTCCAAGGCTGCATCCTATTATACTTGCTATTTTAAGTAATCCACTTAGTATCAATTGTTGTGGAACAAAAGTCCTCAGGTAGTCTTACTTTTGGTTTAAACCAGATTTATAACAGTCTAGTGATAGATCCAAATTAATCTAGAAAATTTTGTTTTAATAAATAAATTTCACAGAACCACTGAGGTTGGAAGGGATATCTTAAGATCATCTAGTCTGCTTTCCCTGCTTAAGCAGAGTAACCTACAGCAGGCTGCTCAGAACTGTAACCGATTGGGTTCTGAATATCTCCACAAATGGAGACTTTGCAGCCTCTCTGGGCAACCTCTTCCAATGTTTGACTGCTCTGGCAGCTAAAAAATAAACACATAATTTTTTTTTCTTGTGTTCAGATGGAATTTTGTATGCTTTAATCTGTGGCCATTGCCTTTTGTACTGTCACTGGGCACTACTGAGCAAAGTCTGTCACCTTTCCCCTCCCTTCAGGGGAATTTATGTATGTTGATATTTACACACATTGATAAGATCCCCCTGAGCTTTCTCTCTTCCAGGCTGAAGGGTTGCAGCTCTTTCAGCATCCTAATTGAAGATTCTTTAGTCCCTTAATCATTTTAGGGGCACTTAGCTGGACTTGCTCCAGTACGTCCATGTGTCTTCTACTGGGGATCCCAGAACTGGACCCAGCACTCCAGGTGTGGCGTCACTACTGCTGAGTAGAGAGGAAAGATCACCTCCCTCAACCTTTTGGCAGCATTTTACCTAATGCAGGCTAGGAGGCCATTGGCCGCCTTTGCCCCACAGGGTTGCATTGCTGGGTCGTGATGAGCTTGTTTTCCACCAGGGCTACAAAGACCTCTTGAAGAGCTGCATTCCAGCTGGTTGGCCTCCAGTGTGTAATAGTGCAGATTACTCTTGCAGACAAAGCTCAAGACCTGTAATAATGTGTACTTTCAATCTTGAATTGCAAGGGCATAATTTACTTAGCTTATATCAAAACATTTTAATATGATCACTTCTTGTAGTATTGACACCCAAAATAAAACACTTGGATGTGTTGCTCTTTGGCAGACTTCCTGTCTTCTCTCATAAAACAGTTAAGCAAGATTTGAGTCAGAAATTTTCTCCTGAAGAATTAATTTTGTGTTTTTCACAATGTGAACCATAATGCCCCTGTAACTTTTATAGGAATGGTATATATAGGTCTGTACTCATTTCCAGGGGACCTTCTGTAGCAGGTCCGCTGCTTCCTACTTTTCTTGTGCATTTCTTTGAACATTCTTGTTTGAATATTATTGGTGTTTTGCCCACTACGAAGGCGGCATTGTAAGAGCTATATATATGTACACTAGAGTGATACACAGGTGAAATCTTTTTTCTCCATCTAAAAGCTGAGGAGCTGACTAGCATAGACCGTGTAGTAAAGATTACCTCTAAAAGTGTTTGTGTGTAAAATCTAGAATAAAAGATACGGGTTTATGCTTTTGCAAATAATTTAGATGACTGTATATAGCTTATGATAGAGCAAAACTGGTTTCAGTAACCTGGATCTGAGCTTTTTAGAGTTATAGATTAAAATCAGTATGTCAGATTGTATCCAGAATAGAAGTAATTGATGTAGATAAAATTCAGTCTTAGTGCTGATGTAATTCAACTCCCAAACTCTATTTAGCTTTGTTCTGCACTATTTGAAGTTTCCATGTGGTCTCAAAATTGCTGAGCTTCATTAATTCCGTCTGAAGAGAATTGAACAGTTAGATTTCTGTAGATGGAATAATGTGTAAAAATAACTTCTTCATATGTTACGGACTGCACGGATGCAGTTTTTGGCCAGTATGCCCCTCTGCACCTCTATAAGCAGCTGAGAATCCAATAGAGATCTCTAAATTATAGGCATTATCTAGTTGATTGAAGGAGCTTATTCTACTTACTGCTCTGCCAGCCAGCCAATGTAACATCTGATATTTAAACTCATTATCTGTGTATCTGAAACAGTTTGCTTGTATCATAGCTTAAATAGAAGTTAATGTAATCAGCTACTCCATCTGTGTTTGAAATGGGGATGGTGAGCTAGAGATGAGCCAGTTTGCTCTCAGGTTTCTTCAAAAATGAAGTGTCTGTCTCTACTTGCTATTGACTGCAAGTCTATTTGCTTTATAAAAAGTAAGGTATTTCAAAGCTATAGGAGCCATCATATATTATTTTCTGTTATTGTTAGATACAGAAATTATTCTGCTTGCTAAAAAGCTTACTAAAAAGCTCTTGGCAGTGTCTGAAAAATACTGTAGGCTGGAGGGGGAATTACACAATTGAGAAGCAGAGGAGTTTAAAAATATCTTTGAGTTTTTCTTTCCTTAAAGGAGGAGAACTATTTAATGGGTTGAATTTTGAAGGCAGTAAAAGTTTCATTTCAGATACGTCTGCAGAGACTCTGAATTACTACTGTTAGCGTTAAGGCTGCTTAGTAGGAGGCTCCAGGAGGTCTTTAAAACCAATCTAGTTCAGAAATTATTAAACCAGTTAGGTGATAATACTGTTTTTGGTGTAAGGAGCCGGTTAAAAGGTGCGTAAAGCAGGCTGAATCGAAGTTTGCTCTTGCTGCAGTCTGTAGAAGCAGCAAATCAGTCATAGAGTAACCCAGGAATAAGGGATTTGCAGCAATGAAGTCTTAAGGTTGTGCTCATACAGGTTACTGGTGCTAGAACGTGGGAGACAGAAAAGGGTATTTATTGCCTAGTGTTAGCGGAAAGTCGTATTTTCAAATCATGCCTGATGTCATTTTCCATTGAAGGGGCACAGTTTAAAAACAATCATTAGCTCCCTAATCAATCCCCTCAGGCTAGGAAGCCATTGTGGGTTTGGTACTGTTCATCTCCAAACCTTTTTTTATCATTGTGCTTGAGAACAAGACAGATCTGATGGTGCTTACTGACAGCATTACTCAGGATGTCGAAAGCTTTACAGAGTGTGGATTGCATAAATAACTCAGTACTGATAGTACTTGTCAGGCTTCATGATCTTTTTAAACAGCTCATCTTTATTAGGCAACCTGATCTTTCTAAACAGCTCATCTTTATTAGGCAACCGGAATAACCAGCTAGTACTCTCTTTGTAGGAGGCTGCAGTCCATGCCCTTCGTTTATGAGGAGCAGTCAACACTTCTACATGTTGAGAAGGGAATGGAACTGCTGAAGACGTACCAACAAATTCCCAAATGAATTAAACCCTGCTTTTATTATACAATGCAGATCGCCTGAAAGAGGTGGTTGGCCTAATATCTAATATTGAAGAGATACTCGTAACATAAGAATATTAGAGTAAGTCTTTTTTTGTGAAACTTGGGTGTAGGTAACTCTGGAATTTAAGAACTGCTTTGAGTGATTATGCAAGAACCATTAGTGAGATCTTTCTAATTAGTCTCTAAAAAATAAACCCCAAGCATTAAGTCTTGCTGTTTCCCAGCAAGCTGGCATTTCTTTAAGAGCAGTAGATATCTTCGCACTTCAGAATGGTCATCATGTTTCTCTCAAACTAGAAGGTGAGAATCTAGCTGAAAATTTGTCCTTCTGATCTTGTCCTGCTTTATAGAAAGCCATGTTTGATGTAGTTTGGAAATGTGGCTTTTAAACTGTTTGTGTTACTCGTTTGTTTTTCTGATCTGTTATAGTTACTGATGTACTTCATTGAATTACTGGAAAGAGTGTTTTGTAGGCAAATAACATATTGGTAGTGACATAAATCATATATCTGCCTGGTACGTGCCTAAGCTACTCTTGTACAGGTAACTAGTCTTAAGGAACTGATAAAGCTAATGCTGTGCTATCTAAAAAACCCTTGGTTTACTTATGTCTTCTAGTGCCAGCATATGCATCTCTTAGACTTAGAAACTTCTTTTTCAATATTATGCAGGATATACAATTAAATTCTAGGAAGTTTTACAGATGCATGGAGTGATGTTCCCTGCAATCTGGTTGGTGAGCTGTTGGCAATTTATTGGAATAGTTCTGAGCGTATGTGAATAATGAGGGTGAAGTTACACAGTAGGCCTGACTGGGTCTAGTGACTTCTATTTCCAAAACGGGCAGTCCTACTCCTCATGTCCTTCTCTTCAGGTTACATAGTCCAGCTCCCTCTGATGGATTGGCTCTGATAGTTGTCCGACTGTGCTGTAAACTAACTTGAGAAGCAGGCAAAAAACTGGCTAGGTTAGTTTCTGTCAGATAAGTGAGTGAAAACAGGTTGGCTTGTAACCGGGCAAGTACCAGGACCATTGCAGGGAAGGGGAATGGGATGCTTACTTGGAAGAGAATGAGTAACCTGCCTCTTCCAGTGGCTTCAAGCTGTTAGATCAATGAAAGCTATATCATGTCATTGCTTCCTAAGGTTAGTTTGTCATTTTGGGTTGAACTTCAGCTTCTCTTCATAGGCTGTTTGTGATTCAGTTAATTTCTCTCATTTCCTCTCCTTCCAGTGCCCTCTGTCTTAGAAACAAGTAACTAATATGTCTACTCTTTGTACAAAAAGCCCTTGCTACCTCACAGGAAACTATGCACTGGAACTGGAACTAAAATTTGTGTTGATTGCGGTCAAAGGACTTGGGATGCCAGTAATTCTTAAAACCACATCATAGGCAATGTTTCATTGAGATGGCTAGAGACAGTGTGATAATTAACAGAAGTCTGTGTAAAAGTGGAAGGAGTCTGTGTTGCTGAGGAAGATTGAGACAAAAAACAAAGAATGAAAAAGTTGGGGCAAGCAAACGTGGACAATAGATAACAAAAAAAAAAGCTTCTTTAAATTTCATTTTTTTATGTGTTCATTCAGGAAAAGGGTTGGCCTTCATTTGCTGTATTACAGTTGTCAGTTGCTTTATTCCTGAATGAGTGAAGTATAATTAACTTGTATACTGACTTCCCTTTTCCACCTTCTCATTATCTCTGTAGTAGAACATAGCTTATTTCTTCTTCTTTTTGTGCTGGGGAAATAATGGTAGCAATTTTGAGTAGTAGTTTGTTCTTGGGTAGAATACAACTACAAACGCACTCAGTTAAGATGTCTCTTTCAAGATAACTATGGCAGCTATTTTAAATGGGTTGAAGATTTTGTGGTTTGGTGGGGTTTTGTTTTGTTTTTCTTTTCATAGAATTGAGACAGAGTGTTAGTTCTGCCTTTACAACCACTGTGGTTTGAAGGTATTATTTTAAAGTACTTTTTTTTTTTTTCCTCAGTTGTAAGTTTTGGATTTTTTTTTTTTTTTTTTTTTCCTCATTTGTAAGTGTGGTGAGTTGACCTTGGCTGGACACCAGGTGCCCACCAAGCCACTCTATCAGTCCCCTCCTCAGCAGGATGGGGCAGGCGAGAAAATAAGACGGAAAAAAAACTTGCGGTCAAGATAAAGGTAGTTTAATAAAGCAAAAACGAAGGCTGTCCATGGAAGCAAAGGAAAACAAAAGATTTATTCTCTAATTTCCATCAGCAAGTGATGTCCAGCTACTTCCTGAGAAGCAGGGCTTCAGTACGTGTAGCGGTTGCTCTGGAATTATTGCACAGTTAGAATAACCCTGGCTGGGAATTGAAATAGGGCAAATTACATAAATAAGATGCAGTTACATGTCGGGCTTTTACTAGATTCTTGAATATCTTAGAGAGGAAGAGGTAAACTTTTGTTGGCTTGAAGTTTTGAGGAGGAGATAAGAATGTTTTTCCATGATGTATTTTTAAAGATCTAGAAAACCTTTGTCATCATTGTATAAGGAGATGGTTAATTTCTGTCTTCTTTCTTCCCTTTCTAGTGTCTTCTCTCTTTGAATCAAATAACTAATATGTGTGATCTTCTATGTATGTAAGGCCCATGCTGCCTGTCAAAACAAAGCTGTTACAGACTTGGGTTATAACCAGAGCTGAAATTCATGTTGGCTCTGGTCAGATAAATTGGGACTCCAGTATTCCTAGAATTACTTGAAGTCCAATGTTAATCCTTTTTTCTGCATCAGTTGTGGGAAGGACAGGATAGCTCTCATTTATTCCAGCATACTTCTAGCAGTTACAACTTTGCTAAGACACAGTGCCTGAAGTAAGACTGAGCTATTGTTTCTCCTTTTCTTTGGTATGTCAGTCTGGGAAAACGAATGGGGAAAGATGGGAGGCTGAACTGCTACAGAGAATCTTTCTGAATTCCTGAGCAGAGTGGATGGCTTCACATATGAAGGATTACACCAATCACTGGTTTTAAAGTGCTAAAAAAATATTTTTTCTTCAGATCAGATTGATGTACCTTTTTTTCTTTCTTTCCTACAAATCTGATGTCTTGATTCACTTGTTGGTATCATCCTGGCTTATCTCATCGGTTTCACACTGAAATAAGGCCTTCAACTATCACTGTTGCTTTTGAAATGCCTTTTCGTTCTGCTCTCACTGTCATGTTGTTTACTTTCAAGGTCTGCTGTAGTTTTCTTAAGTGTTATTTTTCTTATCTTCTTGAGGCAGCTTATTTTGCTGAAATCTACACTAAAAGATCTAGGCTCCTTCAGGCTGTCATTTCTGTAAAACAATGATTTTAAGAGGACAAGGACAAAAGTTAATTATAAATACTCTTTTTAAGCAGCTTGATGCAATCAATCTAGTTGAAAGAATTAAGTAGCGACCTCAGTTGGCATAGGAAGGAGGGAGGAATTGGGTATGTGCTTAGTAGATGTTACTAAACAGAAGGAATACATCAAAAGTAGTACTTTGGTATATTAGGAAAAGTACTTCTCATAAACTGCTACACGTAATCCATGATGGTTGATGCTAGCATGAATTTAGATGGGCTATATGTCTCTTCCTAACAGTCTTACATTGTAGTGAAAAGGTTGTTTGACTTGATTGTGTATTTTTGAATGTAGAGCTCTTTGGATTTCCTGAGCATTGTACTTATTTTGACTGGAGTTTGAACAGTAATTTTACTTTTTTTTGCTTGGATTCCTAATAGTTACATGAAACAGTTGTATAGAAAATCAGCCCTCCACACAATCTTTTCATAAATGTAGATGATTAGAAGTAAAATTATGCTGTAATTATAGAAGTAAGATTATAACAAATATTCACATGTCGAAGTATTTTTTTTTAAAGCAATGACCCTTTCTGTCTTAACTTCATTCTTCCAATTTCAATAAATTGAACTAATTATACTTAAAATCCAGATCTTGGAAAGAAGCATGTGTTCGGTTTCAAAAACATATAAACTCATTTTCAGACCAGACTGGAATTACAGAATGGAAGAATCGGTGTACAAATAATGTATGTCAATGTTGTTTCCCCAGGTTTTAGGTACTATGGTGATTATGTTGAATACACGACTACATCCCTAAATATCGGTAGAAAGTTTTGTTGTATCTGTAACTGAACCTGTATCATTATGTAACTTGATACTTTTGTTCCATTGATCATAATTTTCCCATTAGGTTTCAGCTTTCCAGAATCCATTCTGTGGAGTTGAGCTTTCTTTGACAAGATGTCACGTACTCACCTATTTTAGTCTCTCTGCTTTGAGGGAGTGAAAAGCACCATTACTTGAGAGAGAAATTATGTGTACTGATTTTCTTAGTGGAAGAATGTGCATGAGTATTGCCATCAAAAGTGCATTCTGCAACAACTACACTAGTATAACTATCAAACTTTAAATTTTATTTCTGGAGGTCTAGCAAGTCTGAGCCTTTGGAAAGCCCTTTGGATGATATACGTCTACATGTTTGTGTTACTGCAATAATTTGTTTCAGAGAAATCTTACATAATTTAGAAGCAATAGCGTACTTCAAATACATTAGAGGGAAGTCTAAAGCTATGTAACGAACATTTACGTTTTTAGTGTGCAACATGATGGTTGATCTAAAGTAGACTGAGAAATCAAAGGTCAGAGTTTTATGTGTATTATGTCATGGAGCACTGCTGTTCTTGGGATTCTTATGGGTGTTGTAGGATCATGCAGTATTGAATAAGTTAGTGTATTTTGAAGTATTTTGGGAGTTGGCCTAACATGTCATTTTTCTGTTCTTAAGAACTTGGTTGGTGGAAAGTGTGTGAGTGAATATGTACTAAAACTATATATGCTATTAGGCCAACATGCATGAAATCAATGCAAATCTAAAAAATTATTTTTTTTTTTTTTCTGGAGAAAATTGGTAGCTCTGAGAGGGGTGAGTAATTGCTACAGATAACCATTATTCTGTTTTAAAATTTGATTTTTTAAAAAATTATTTTTAAAAAGTATATTTATGCATGCTATTTGAGTTGTATTTATACCGGTCATTTGTTTTTAAAAGGCATTTTGTTTTGGAAAGTGAATATGGCAAAAACAAAAGCTCAAATATCTTTATGTTGGGAACTTATTTCTGTAATTTATTTTAAGGCAGTATGGTTCTGTATCTAGTATTTAGAAGTTTGTCTCTTCTTTAAAATTATTTAATTGCCGAAGTATATTATTGTAAGTCTAAAATTACTAGTATTGTGATTCCAGAATTGTTACCATGCTTATCATGGTAAGACTGAAATAGCAGGTAGTTCTTTGCACTTTCCTGTGTTACTTTTGTGTTTTTCTGTCGGTTCTGTTCCTTTGTTGTAACTGCATGCATTTTTGAAGGGGGCTGTGGAGGAGAGAGAAGGGGAATCTAGCTGGCACTTGAGGTTCAGGTTTTTAAATCTCACTACGTTTATTTTGAGTTTTAGACTCTCCTTCAAATAAACATCATTTTTTAGCTGGTTTTGCGCTATGGGATGGTATGTTGTCTGTCAACTGTATTGTCACACTATGACTTTGTCTTTCTATTCCTAATTAAGTATTTTAATTTTGTCCCTGAATGAGTGGCAGATGTGGCTATTTGGTTGTGGCAGTGACATCTGTAGTACTTCCATTGTTTTAACCTGTAAATATTGCCTACTTGGCATCCTTTTCCCACTTGGAAAGAATAGTCTTGAATTAAATGACTAATTAAAATTCCTTAAAAATTGCCAAATTGACTTCCTACCACATGCTTTTCTTTGCGTTCTTGAGATGGAATAGGAGAAGCTGTTCTTTGCTTAGCTTGCAAGCTTGCTAATTAATTTTGACAATAAATGCAATAGTATTTTGGGTTTTACTGCGCTCAAACAGATAAAGACTGAAAGTAGCAACTGCAGACCTTGTTACAGGTAAAGTTTGCTATAATACTTGCCTACTATTTACAGAGTTATTTGCTCAGTATATTAATAGAAATGCCTCTCATCCATGATGATTTGAAATTCAGTCATAAGACCTGATACTAAAAAGACAAGTGTCAGTCTCTCTTTCTTATACCTGTATATTGTCAGCATAAGATTGCTAAACAGACATCTCTTTCCTATTGTTTAGTAATCACTTTTAGGAAGACAAAATACTGTAGAGATGAAATAACAGAACATTTTCAAATATCATGTATTGAAAATAACATGAAGTTATATATTTGGTAAATAACTACACATAACTGTAACACATACCATTTTATTTTTTATTTATGGGAATCTTATTGTTAGGGCTTCAAAAACCTATCTGAAAAAATGAGTTGGGTGGTGGTTAATTTTTTTTTCTTTGGATCTGTTGAACTGACTTGCCATGTAGCAGCCTGATGGTTTAGATGTGGTGAGAGAAACAATGGAAGTCCATGGTCAGACAGTTGGAGGAAGGAGGGTGGGACTCCTTTCAGCAGCAACAGCTACACTCAGTTTAATGTTATGTGAAACTGTGCCCTCTAGTAGTGAGTTCAGGTTTTGGACAATTAAGGCTGTCCTGTTACTATTGAATCTATGCAACCTCTAGAATTGACTTATTTCTTTACTCATCCCTGTTAAGACACAGTAGGGACTCACTGTCTGTACATCTTCTCAGCTGTTCTGTGGATAACTGGAAATTGAAAAAGGATTTTGGGGATCTGCTTTCTCAGATAATAGGAAACATGCCTATAGCCCTAGTAATTGTCTATAGCCCTGTAATCCTAGTAACAGGGAAGATGCTCTAATACCCCTAGCGTTTTTCCACTGTTCCAGGAATTTTGTTGATTTTTTTCCTACTGGATGTGAAGACACATGCTTTTTTCTTGTTTTACTGGATAAAGCCTGCAGTGCTTTCTGAGGCATAGCAAGGAAAGGTTGTGGGTGCTGGTGCAAAGGTGGACTTGAAGAAGATGATGTGCAGAGTTCTTGTTCAGAAATAACATAGTAGAGAAACAAAAAGAACATTACCCATAGTGTTTATTCAGGGAGAACATAGGGGGATCTTGGAAAATGTAATTTTCGGTAATTTTATAGCTTGGGATATATGCAAGGTATTGTGCCTAATTAAACATGCTAGCAAGAATCTTGAACCTGCATTTTTTTCTGCACAATGACAGCAAAAAAGTCAGATAGTTCAGATCAGACTGTGGAAAACCAAGAGGTATTTAGGCCTGATCTTTGTGTGTCCCAAGACTTAAAAAAACCTTTGGCTCAATTTTGAGCTGTAAGGCAATGTGTAATTGGGAAACAATATCTACCTAACAATAGCTGTTGAAGAAATAGTAGATGTTCCTGTGATGGCCTGTCACGTTTCCCCATCTGTTAGGTGAAGCTTATAGATACAAAGTTTCATGCTGGTGTTGAGAGAAGTGGAGGCTACTGAGGGAAGCTTCACAAGAAGTACAATTGTGTCTCGACAGAAGAGTCCATTAGATTGTGTTCTGCGTGCTACTGTAAGAGGGAGAAAAAGGCGCTTATAGAATTGCAGTGATGTTGGAAAGGAACAGAAGACAGAATCCAAGAGGATGGTGTCCTCTGTACAACCCAGCTTCTTGACAAGTTAATTCATTTTTTTCATGTTGAGTATGATCCATCTGTTTTCTGCAGTCCTTTGATTAGATTATCAAGAATTACTTGCATCTCTTGATTTTCAAGATTGATTTTTTTCAATATGCCTAGTATACAGAAAATCTCAGAAATTTCCTAATAGGAATAACTTGCCGACAGTTGATAATCCGGCCTGTTAGTCTTTTCAGTGGTGACAATTAAACTGGGGAAGTGGGCATCCAAACTTTATTCATATCTTGACAAGTGTTAACTTCTGTAGTGCTCTGTGTGTGTAATCATTCCCTTTTGTACTTGGAATTTTATATAAAGGTGGATTATATATGCTACTTGTTTTAATAAGATAAAACAGGTTTTCAAGTAGTCATATCCCTTTAAGAACACTGAGGATAAGGCCTTGAATCCAGAGTGCTTCGAATTTTTTTCTTAAACCAGGATTCTTTCAGTCAGACCAACATAGGCAGTTAAGCAATCTCAACAAGTGTGGTCGTGCTTGATAGTATCAGAAGTAAGGAAAAGCCAGACTGAACTGAGAGTAAGCACGTATTAGATTTGGAAGGTGCAGCAGCCTGTGTGGTGACTGATGCGGATCCAATACTTGTTCACAATGTCATGCTGCTGTAGGAGAGAAGAGGTGCCAGGTGCTTTGGGTGTTTTACTTTGGACAACCATGCAGTCTTCAGGGAAAATGCTCTCTTTAAATGTTTTAGACTTCTGCAAACTCCTTGTACAAGGCATTCCGGCATAATTGTGAAGTAGTTGTTGAATCTGTCATACCGAACTATTTGTACTCATCTCTTAAATTCTAAATTAATAACAATACTGCACTAGAGAACAACCTCTGAAGGATTTTTGTTTCCCTTGTGAAAGAAGCCTTATTTTCCCTTTGCAGAAAAGCAGAGGTCCATTGGTATCTATCAGATATGTTAGATAGTCCCCTTCTGATTGTTTTTGGTTTACACTTGCTCTTTTTATGTAGCTACAAATGTAATAATCACATAGAAAGTTGAGACTAAATCAAAAACATTCACCTTCTACCGAGACTTAAGTCTGCAGAATTGCTTCCTTGGACTTTGAATAACAAGGGGTTTCTTCAGTTGCCAGGGGTGGACATGTTTTTGTATGTGAGAAAGCTTAGGGCTTCCCCAATTCTTATACTGCCTCTTGCTGACCTTGCATTGATACTAGACACCTTGGGGAAGTTATGAAAGTCTGACCATTCAGAGACTGATATCACAGAGTCTTATTTTTAACTATTTTTTTCTACTTTGCTACTGCTTCAAATGAAATTGGGCCTGTTCAGGCCTTCTACCTTCATGAACAGAATTAGAGATGTATTTTTGCATATCTCCTACAGTTGGTTTTTTAATTATGATTGCATTTTATTTTGTAATACTGTAAACTTTTCACTATTTCTGAGGATTAGTCTACAGCCTCCCTGCAGGAGATGAGCAATTCAGAAACTAGGTAATATATACTAAAAACATTTCAACCCAAATGGATGGCAAGGTGAAGGATAATAATGATATTTCATTCAGGAAAACATCAGTGGATTGGGAGTGTTACTGTGTTTGAGTATGTTAATGCTTTCCAGGCTCTCTGTTACCTCTTGGTGACCTCGCTTTGATGCTTGAGGTCTGAAGTTGCATTTACCACAGTAATTGATTGCTCGCTAGTAGCCAGAATGATTAATGTCAGATTCACCTGTGTATGTTGGAGAAAGGGACTCAGGAAAGTGACTTGTAATGGTGCTGTATGTGATTGATGTGCTCTGTGGCATCCTTGGCAATGCTTGTTCTTGCAGGTGCTGGCACCTCATTTGCTCTTTGCATCAGTCAGGTACCTGCTAATAGATTAACTTCCAGTATCTCCCAGTTAGTGTTTTGCCTTTCCAGTTAATTCTGAGTTTAGAGCATAAAGAGTAGAACGAAAATGTTTGCTTTCTTTATTGAATGGGTGTTTCAGGTACTCTAATACCATTCCAGTGTCACTTGCTGTCTCTGCACACAAAGCCCCATGTGCCTTCAAGAAAGGTTATGGAATTAATCAAGTCAGAGAAAGTGTTTAATACTTAGCTTGAAAATAAAGCAGAAACACTGTTATCTGTAACATTCTACAAAAAACAATAAAACTAACATCCTTAAACACAATATTCCAGACAACTATCAAAGCTTGGAGGTATTTTTACTACACTTTGATGCACAGGTCTTATTGGTAGTCAGCAAGATAATCTGATTGGGGTGATGATGTATATATCAGATATCAAGAAAAAGGGAAGGGTGTAAGTGAAGTTTTCCCATGGAGCACTATGTTTCACTGAGTAATTGTGCAAACTTGATCAAGATACATTCTAACATAAACATCTTTAGCTGATCAAAAATCAGAAATTAGCTAACTGCATCCTGGGCTGCCTCAAAAGAAGTATGGCCAGCGGCTCGAGGGAGGTGATTCTACCCCTCTACTTTGCTCTCATGAGACCGCACTTGGAGTACTGCATCCAGCTTGGGCCCCCAACATAAGGAGGACATGGACCTGTTGGAGCAAGTCCAGAGGAGGGCCACAAAGATGATCAGAGGGCTGGAGCACCTCTCCTATGAAGACAGGCTGAGAGAGGTGGGGTTGTTCAGCCTGGAGACGAGAAGGCTTCAGGGAGACCTTATAGCAGCCTTCCAGTCCCTAAAGGGGGCCTACAGGAAAGGTGGAGAGGGACTCTTCATTAGGGAGTGTCGCGATAGGACGAGGGGTAATGGTTTTAAACTGAAAGAGGGGAGATTTAGATCAGATATCAGGAAGAAATTCTTTACTGTGAGGCACTGGAACAGGTTGCCCAGTAAAGTTGTGGATGCCCCATCCCCGGAAGTGTTCAAGACCAGGTTGGATGGGTCTTTGAGCAACCTGGTCTCGAGGGTGATGTCCCGGCCTGTGGCTGGGGGTTTGGAACTAGATGGTCTTTAAGGTTCCTTCCATTCTGTGGTTCTATAATGGGATTCCTAAGAATGTATAAAACCAGCCTTCTCATTTGGGGCTTTTAGAATGTACATTTTTTTAAAGTTTTCTTACAATACATAGGATTGAGTCACTCATCTATTCTATAAAAAGAGAGAGAACACAAGCAGAAGGAAATGGGACATGCATTTTAAAAGACTGCTTCTGCCATCCTTTTTATGTATGTCAGCTGACTTTCCATGTAGTAACAATTCCTGTAGTTGTGGTCTTAAAACAGATACTAAATATTGCAAGAATTGTGATGAACTGTGGCAGCTGAGTTTTGTATTTACATTTTAAAATAGTATGTATATAAAAAGGCTATATAATTTTTAAATTTCTTGTGGTATGTAGTGAATGGCAAAGTAGAAGAACCAGCTGAATCTGTTTACAGAGAATTCAACACTATCACTTCTTGATAGTGACATGGGAGATACTCTTCAGTTTCAGATTTTATTTGCTCATTGGTGTGCTTTGAACACTAGACCGTTTAGTGTATTGTTCTGGCAGCATGTACCAACACTTACTGGAGCATATCAGCAGTTTTGGCACTAGGCTGCTAGGGAAAAGACTTCTTGTCTGGGTCATTTCAAAGCTTCGGTGTTTAAGCTGTCATTACACTCTTGATGTGAAACGGGTTACCTGAATGGAGTAGTGTTCAAGTTCTCCTGTTACTACAATGCATTGAATATAAATATCTAATTTTGGTGTAAATGTTCAGTGTTGTAATCTTGCTTCTGTATCTTGCTTAAAGTGAGCGATTTTGTGTCAATGAACTTTTGAGAGAAAGAACTATGCCAAGATTTGAATTCTACCAGCAAGCAGGCATTACCTTTTTTTTCCTTGAGAACTTTGTGCAAAAGCACACCTCCAATTGACCTCTAGTGTTTCAACTTCTAAGAAAATTAACTTCATTTTGGCTTTAGAATTGTGTTATTTAGATATACAGCAGTGTAGATGTTTTTGTTGTGAGTGTTATGCAGATCTTCAACTTTAATCCCACTTCGACTGTTTTATATGGGAAAAAACGGGGACTGAGAAAATGTTATATCTCTCCAGTGGTCTTAGAGATACTTGTTGCTATTTTAAAACAAAAACACTTTTACAAGTGATTTGTGTGGTTATTTGTGTAACTTGCATAGCTAGTACTAGTAGTGTAAAGATTTCAGGAGTATACTTCATTCATTTGTCTTGGGGGGTAGGAGTGAGTTATGTGCTTTTTGCAGGAAAAAAAAAAAAAAAAGAAAAAAAACCCCAAGAAAAAATCCACGATGTCTTCTCTAAACTGACAGTACATAGACTTCAGATTTTTTTTTTTTTAAATCATAAATTTTATAAAGAAAGTTGCTTGAATGATTTCTTGAATGATTTTGCGTAAACTGTTTCCTGTAATTAGGATCAAAGCTTATTTTGGGGATGAGGGGTAGTGGTATATATTATGGATTCATTTTTAAATAAAATTGATTCTTACTTTCTTTTTATGAGGTTTTTTTTTAAAATGGCATTTTTTGTTCAGTGATAAATAAATTATTACTCAAAATTTATGTGTCGACCCAGTAGTTGAGATAATTTTTTATCTCATTATGATTTTGTAGACTGATCATGTTCTGGTAAAGACTTAAGGTTTAATTATTTTTAGCTTAAAAAATAAATCACGCATGTATTCTCATTAACATTTTAAAAATATTATTCCAGCTGCGTTGGGGTAGAGGAGCACCATGCTGTTGACATTGATCTATACCATTGTCCCAACTGTGCAATTCTGCATGGACCTTCTCTAAGTAAGTATGGGTTATTCAAATTCCATTTTACACTTTCAGACTGTTTTCTCTCTATGTACAATTGAAAAAGACTGTTCAGAAGAACATTCAAGATGAGTTTGATTATTTAGAAGGTACTGGTTCTACATGACTAACTCTTGAGCTGATAAAAACCCCACAAACCAAAACAAACCATCCTGAAAGTTTCCGTGACCTGGAGATGCTGATAAAATAAAAACTACTGCTATAGATCAGAGAAATCAAAGTACACAGAGGCAAAAGAAAACAATCTGGAATTGACAGAGAGTGAGAGAATGAAAATTAGGGAATCATCATTAAAAAAAATCCAAAAGATGGCTTAAGTTTCCTATATTTGCCTAGGAAGGCAACTTTGACAAAACGTAGAAGTTAGCTGTCGTACCTTTCTTGATGATTGTAGATATATGCCACAACAGTCTAGTGAAATCTGGAATATTAACTTCCAGATTTGTTGTGTTGTTTAGTTTTGTTTTTCTATTTATGTCCTTGAGAGTTACACAGCTCCAAATTTCAGGTTTCTGATTTATAAACAAGTTTCCACCAAGTTCCTCGTGTGTTTTTATGAGTTGCCAGAAGAGACTGTGAAACAGAGCAGCCAGAGACACCTCTCCTCTGGTCCTCCTTTCAGTAGGTAAATGTGCTATAGAGGTCTGCAGTGGAAAGATAGTGGCATAGCAATTCTGAAGAAAATAGTTTTTATCTCTCTGTAACTACTGAAAGGATACTGCTTTATCCATACTTTTTTCCTTAGATTTTTCCCCATGATTTCTGTTCTCAAAAGGAAACAATGTAAAAAGGAATTTTCACCTTTCCAACAATGAATTAAGTTTCTGTGTTCAGACCTGAAAAATGTTTATACGCACCGTATGTCTTTAACCTCCAAGTGCTAAGTCATGGTCATCTGTGTTTTCTAATGTGTTTTTTTTTTTTTTTCCTTTTACTTGAAGACCATGTAGTGATTTATAGTCAGCAGTGACTTAAGATCTAGATTTTTTTTTAAAAGCTGAATTTACTTTACAATTTACAAATAAGTTTAA
Source organism: Numenius arquata (assembly GCF_964106895.1). NCBI lineage: Eukaryota > Metazoa > Chordata > Aves > Charadriiformes > Scolopacidae > Numenius > Numenius arquata. The sequence goes on from NC_133577.1 coordinate 69,898,959, forward strand.
AACCACTCCACTCTCACTGGTAGTGATAAAGCATCACTTATGGATCTAACTAATGTACGTTGTGTGATATGTATCTTGTATAGTATTTGAGTTCAGGGTTAGCTATTTCTAGGTTACGGGCTAAAAGGTCAGATAAATGCTGGTTTACATGCTTGTAGTTTTTAGTATTCCAGTTGTCATTTTCAGTTAAAAATCTGCATGTCGCTCCTGTAAATCAGAATATAAATAACAGCCGTTTATTTCCCCAACTTTCTGCCTGTTTTTTTAATGTGAATTAGAGGGACTAGGAGGAGTAGAAGGGGGATTATTATCAGACGTTCAAAATAACAAGCTAGTAAATTTGAAACTTCTTTTCTCTTTTTCATTTGTGAAAACTAGTATGCTTCACTGTGATGCCTGTGAATAACCTTTTGTGTAATGCAGAGGCAGCTGCTAGCTCTAATGTAAGCTCTGTCTCACCTGCAGCAATTTGACAGTGAGATAACAGTGATTTCTGTGTTAGAAGTCTTTTCAAAAAGACAAGAATCTGCAGTAAAAATTATCCTTATTACTTCATATTGCCTCAAGTAAGTAGATCATCCAGATTTAGTAGAAGCTTCAGGCACGCCACTTACCAATGCAAGCTGAGGTGATATGTTGAAATATGTCTTCACCTGGAGTTTTATTAATTGTCCTCAGCTAAGCTGTCAGAATCAAATCTATGATGGTTTGTTGTTTGGGCTTTACTTACTTCAGTGTTTAGAAAGACTGATAAAGCCTCACAACTTCCCACACTCCAGAGTGCTTTAATCATATGAAATTATGTACATAAGTAAAAAAGGCATTTTTATTTACAGCTTCATATTCTAACATCCCTTTGTCTAAGGGAATTTTGAAAGAGACAAAAATTCAGCTGTTTGATTTAAGAGGGCAAGTATATCCATGATTTCAGCAGGCACTTGAGTATATAATCCTATGTAACCAAATCGCGTAGTGCAGAAAATTTACTAAAAATATACAAGAAACATGTACTTCATACCAAATGGATGGTTACTTTCAGTATCTGTTGTGGTTTTAGACCCAGCCAGCAACAAAGAGCCAGGCGGCCGTTTGCTCACTCATTCCCCCCTGCCACTCTGCAGTGGGATAGGGAAAGAATCCGAAGAAAAAGGCAAAAGTTGTGGGTTGAGATAAAAGCAGTTTAACAGAACAGCAAAGGAAAGCGCAAAAAAACAATAATAGTGAAAAAGGAATATACAAAACACGATTAACATACAACTGCTTACCAACTGGAACTGGGAAAGCCCAGCCCACTCATGAAGCAGATTCCTGCCTTCCCCACTCCTTGGCCAACTTCCCCAGCTATATCCTGAGCGTGACATGGTATTGAATACCCCTTTAGCTAGTTTGGGTCAACCATCCTGGCTGTGTCCCATCCCAGCTTCTTGTGAAAATTAACCCCATCCCTCCTGGAACCAGGACAGTATCCTACAAAAATTATTACGTAAAAGTTCCAATAATGAAAAGAAAGCTACTTTGTAGTAGATATAAAGATCAAATTAACCAATCAATTTCTTCTTGTATTTTAAACAAAAATAAATCCTCTTCTTAGTTTGGAAGAGTAACAATTTTACAAGAACTTTAGTAAGCAGATGTGTAAAATGCTAAATAATTAATCCTAAAATCCTAAATAATTTTAAAAGGGGCAATTTTAAAAAATAGTAATAGACTGGGGTTTTCTTAGCTTATTTGGTTTAGTCTTCCTATTATATTTTGTTATTTTGAAAGCTTTCTCAGTAATCCTTAAGTCTGAAATGTTTGCATGAATGCTGGGAGTCAGATCTGTCACCAGACTCTAGAATCCAGCGCTTTAAGAGAGTATGAGGTACAGTAAATGTTACCAGGACTGTAGTTGTCAGGACATTACTTTCTTAACCTGATTTTACCATCTCAAATTCTGTAAATACCCTCCTACCTTTTTTTTTTGGTTTGGTTTTGGTTTTTGTTTGTTTTTTGGTTGGGTTTTTTTTTGTTTGGTTTTGTTTTTTTTTCTTTGGCTGTGGTACTAATGCTGGTATTTGATCTGAGCTGACAATGTGAGATGATGTACCAAGGCTTAGAAGTTGTATTATGTGATTTATTGTATGCTCCTCAAAATCTTTTCTGTCTTCTTATGCTAACATTTCTCTTGCATTTTTGCAAGAGAAATGGGAATCGCCTATGGGACCACTTCCAAGACTTGAGGCCTCATTGTCCAGCTGTGTACCTCTTGATGGTCCCCATTTGAAGTCTAGCATCTGACCTCTGAGGCAAACAGACTAGTATTGTGAGGGGCAGGGAATAGTGTTTGCCTAAAGTAGGTACAGTTATTGGCCTGTTGTTTTATTTGTATAAGGAATGTAATCTAAAAATAGCTTTCTGCTTAGTTTTCATGAAAGCTTCCAGCACACTTCTTTCCTTTTCTCAGTCCCCCCAGTCTAGTCTGTTTTTAGTGTATGTATTTTTAGTGTTGATACTGTGGGTTGTGCCTCAATTTTCGGGAACAGTAAGGGTGAACACTAGTTGCTTCCACTAGTTTGGAGTGATTGGGAGAGGGAGGTGTTATATGTGCATTTCAACTTCGGTAGTTTGGGTTTTTTGTTTTAATTTGAGCATGAGGATCCATTCAGTTAAATTGTTTTTCTTGCAACCGTTATTGTAATGTCTTAAGGGGTTATAACAGCTTTAGTATTAAGGGATACATAAGCGGGAAAAGTTTTCATTACTGTTTTTTGTTCTTCAGTGTTCTCTTACTTATAGAGTGATGATGCTCATAGCCAAGTACTAAGTAAAGCAAAAGAACAACTTTAACTTCTAGTTTTTAAGTGTTGGAAAAACAGATTTTTAAAAGCTGATTTTGTGCTCTAAAATTTCTTAAGCAGCTGTATCATTTTACAATTTTAATGAATTGTTATAATGAGTGAATTTATGAGAAACTACTCTATGGCAAATTAGTATCAGCCACTAATTTCTTGTATTGTTATCTATGACTGAGAAAATAGCTTTGAAAACTTAATAAACCTGGCTTCATTATTTATGAAGTTTTACTGTATTTGGATAGTTGGCTCATTAAGCAAGCTCTTCAGCACGGGTTTTCAGGTTAGCAAATAGCTATAAATGTCAGTTTATTCTCTTAAATGTCTTCTGAAGGGTACATTTTGTCACTTCTGTAGGAAACAGATTATCAATAGGAATAATTTACCTCTTACGTGTAATGATGATAAGATGTCAGTTATTCCTACATAACCAACTGGTTTTTTCTGGAGAAGCAGGATTTTTTTTTTCTTTTTAGATGCTACTCTTTTTTTTTTTTTTTTTTTTTTTTTTTTTTCATCTGAAATCCTTAGCTTCCTGTTACTGTTAGCTGTGTTTTCAGTAATGCTGGCACTTTTTTAGATTTTGGGTGCATCATGAGTCTGCTAAACTTAAGGATGAGCTATTTCATAAAGTTCAATTTTGTATTAATGCAGTTGCTTAGCTGGGTGTTGTATTTGCATTGCAGGCTGTTTTATATATGCCTGTAAGACACCATTTGTTTTGACAAGTGACAATAGATTTTCCTCTTCTGTGTTTCCTCAGCAGATGTAACTAAATTTCTGCTTAATATTAGTTAAATTATAGATCTGCTCTTACTAAATCTTCTTGGAGCAGTCTTCTAGTAGCAACCGTCTAATGCTGTGGAACAGAGTTTGGCTTCTTTCATGACAAACTGAAATGCAACCTAAAAATTACTGTACCATTAGTATATTTCTTAGTGTGGTAAATGATATGCTGTTAAGTCAGAAGAACGGTAGCAAGTTCAGCACTGGTGGAGCTTCTTTCCCAGACGAGGACTTTTTTGCTGAGGCACCTGCTGGGAATTTAATAGGGCTTCTCAGCCTGTTGAATGTTTGAGTACAAGAGATACAGGTTTATCTGTATAGACAGAAAGTGCTCCAAACTGCATTTTGCTAACAAATAGATAGATGATACAATCAAGAGCTTTCTTGCAAAGCAGTAAGCTTGTGTTCTTTATAAATAAAGATACAAAATGAGTGGTTGATGAATTAATGAAATATCCATTATGAAATAATTTGTTATGAAATAATGAAAATTTGAAAAAAGGCAGTAAGTTCACCATGATATCGTAAGTAAATTTATCTTCTGATTCACTTAAGGCCAAAAAATTAAAATGGGGATGCTGCATACAGCTTACAATGTTCTAAAATGCAGCCTTTCAATATATATGAAGGGGGCTTCTAAGACAGAAGATGACTTTTCCAAGACCTGTAGTGCGAGGACAAGGGGTAACAGTTTCAAAGTGAAAGAGGGTAGGTTTAGGATGGATGTAAGAAAGAAATTTTTTTTTTTTTTTTTTTTTTAAATGATGAGGGTGGTGAGGCACTGTAACAGGTTACCCAGAGAAGTTATGGATGCCCCATTCCTGGAAGTGTTTACAGTCAGGTTGGATGGGGCTTTGAGCAACCAGGTCTAGTGAAAAGTGTCCTCCTTGCCATAGGTGGGGAGGTTGGACTAGGTGATCTTTAAGGTCCCTTCCAACTCAAACCATTCTATGATTCTGTGAAAACAGATGGGGTTTTTCTTGTTTGTGTTTGTCTTTTGTCATGAGGAGACCAACACAACAGTTTTTATGTAAATGTCTAGTTTTTCATTTTCCTTGGCACTTTCAGTACAGAGAACTGTTAAAAATGCAGTTGAGTTTCAGATTATCAAAGTTGTAATAGAACATTAATTTATCCTTTGCTCTTTATTAATATGTTGTAACGGTCCATTAAAGTTTCAACCAACTCAGAAGTTGGTTGTTTTGGGGTGCAATGCTTGCGTAACATGCATTGTGCTTGCGTAGTAAAGATCACACCTGCCCAAAACAGTTTACACCCAAAACTGTTATGTAGACGTAAACAGTGCATAAAAGAAAGGTGGTTTGGTCTTGAACAATATATGGAAGTGAATAGTAGTAATATTATCAGACTGGATATGTGCATGCTTATATGGTGAAATAGCACAGTGGGATTAGGTCCTGTTAATTCTGTGTTATTACATGAAATGAAGTCTGTGGATCTCGAAGAGAGAAGATTCTTCTGTTTATTAAAAAAAAAAAAAAGTCTGAGATTTAGGAACTCAAAGTTCTATTACTAGTTTTGTTGCTGACTTTTTAGTTTGGGGCAGCTTTGAGGCTGCTGCTGTTTACTTGTGCTGCACTGCATATAGAGTGTTAAATTGTTGTGTATAATGTGCACTGAGGTTCTCAGATAGAAGGAGCTGTAGAAGTATAGAGGATTACTGCCAGGTGTCCTGAAGATTCTGTTTGTTGCAGATAGGTAGAGTGTCACCTGCATAAGCAATAAGGTTTGTTAATCATAGTAATGTGATTGAGGCATGTCTGGCTCACTGATGGGATGACTGCTAATCTGAGCCATCTGATTTAACTAATTCAAAGTTCAATCCTTCTGAAATTTATAGTGAAAAAGAGGAGGAACTGGCACAGACATGACTATACAGAGGTGGATGATGGCTCCAAACCGGTGCAGGCTGGAACACGGACCTTCGTTAAACAGCTGCGGGCTCGCTCTTTCCCAAGGTACAGAAGCTTACTTATGCATTTCAGTGAAAAAAATAGAGAAACGTTGTTGGCTGAGGGTGTCTTAGAGGAGGTGACTGACATTTCTCTGGTTCAGAAAATGAAGGTTGAGGATGACTTCCTCCTCCTTTAGAATCGTTTCCTGCCCCATCTCTGTTTCAGATGGATGCATTTACCTTTTCATGTACTAGCTTCCCCTGTTTAGTTTTGCACTGGGATATGTTGTCTGTCAGCGCTGCTATAGGGGGGGGGGGGTGGGTTGAGTTTTTTGGGGTTTTGCTTGTTTGTTTTTGTGAGGGAATGGGGGTAGTAGCGTGAGTGGTTGTGTTTTGTTTTTTGTCAGAATCTGATCTGTCAGAATATTGTCTGTCTATTCCTCTAGTCCAGGAATATTCCTCAATTTAATTCTAAATAACATAGAACATTCATATGAGCTGGTAGTCGATCTGTTCTCACACGCTTTAGAGGAAAGTGGAGAAACATGGTTGTATTTGATCCTGAGCTATCTATGAGAATTCCTTTTCCCTATCCTCTTAAATTTCTCTGTTCAGTCATATAGAAAGACAATGAGTTCATAGGTTATGCACAAAAGTAAGCATTTCCTTGCTGGTTTAGGTCTTCTTTGTCTCTTAGTTGAATGCTTAATATAACAATACTGGGTCCACTTCTTTTGGATTCAAATGTAGGCATTTCCATCTGTCTTCCCCTAACCTGTGACATTTTTTTTTTCAGTAGTGCTGGAAGGATGCTTTTCTGCTAATATTCCATTATTTCTTTCCACCAGTGCTGATGAAGTCATTTTGAAAATGCATGGAAGCCAGCTGACACAAAGATACTTGGAGAAACATGGGTTTGATGTTCCCATTATGGTTCCTAAATTAGATGGTCTGGGGCTCAGACTTCCTCCACCAACTTTCTCTGTTTTAGATGTGGAACGCTATGTAGGTAAGAGTCACTCTGCAGTACTTATAAATAATCCTGTCTATAAATTAAAATAAATATTTGCATGATTATAAGAGCTTCCAGGGTGCTAAATATTGTGTTGTTTTGTTTGTTTGTTGTTTTTATTTTTTTAAATATGTGGTAGATATGTGATAAGAGTACAGTCTTACTTTTCAACTTTCAAACATGTTTATTTTGGTGCAAGCTATACATGGAACGCTAGGATTTTTTTCTGCTACATGTTGTAAACCAATAAAGTGTAATGACTTTTAAGGTTGTTCTCTGTGGGAATTGAATGAATCACTCTTATGATCAATAAAGTTTAACCATTGGTTAGGATATTGCAAAACTGTTTGGGCTCAGTAAATTGGCATTTCTGAATTAAATGTTTCTTCCTGAAAAATTTCCTACCTTGGCTTCCTTTGACAGGAGAACTAGAGCTTCCCAAGGACCATTTCTTTCTTTCTTATCAGATCTCTTTAACAGTCTGCAGTTGTTTCAATGTCATGTAAGTGTGCAGTACAGAGAAAGAGAGACTGAGCCGATCGCAGCGTGATATTTCCTGTAACATACAGTACAGTTGAGAAATCTGTATATGGTCTTGTCTGTGTTCCTGTGATAACCTAATATAATGATGTGTGCTGAAAGTTTCCATCCATCAGCATTTTACGATAGCACCAGAACAAAGGAAATATGTCGTATATGCAATGCTGTTACCATTATTACGATTATGAACAGAAATGTGTTCTGCTTTAAAGTGTAATTATAATTTTGTTACTTCTGAATCTTTTCTTTTGGAATACTGCCTCTTCAGATTCAAAGAGACACCTGGTCTTCTCGTTCTCATACATATATTTTGATGTACCAGGTTCTCCGATTTCGGGGAAGACATTGGAATGTCGCAGATTTACCTTTCTGTTATTGAAATTGAAAATAAGAAAACTGAATAAATACTATTCCAACTGAGATGATACTAACTTGCAACTTTAAAGTGATTATGTTTATAACGTACATCTAGGTATATTTCAGCATTCCAAAGTTGTCAAATTTGACCCTTGAATAACTACATGGACATAAAACAGTTACTGTTACAATGTTGTTGTTAGTCCTTTCTCTTGGCTAAAGGTTATTTCTTGCTTGTCTAGTTCTACAGATGTATCACTTTAAAATACATGTGTAAACCAGTCCTTGTTGTCTTCAGAAATGAATCACACTCATTACAATTATTCAATGAAATTACTCTGTGCTTAAAAGTTATGCATGTATATAAGGAGGGTGGGCTTGTAGAATGTTTGTGAAGGAGTATTTGCATAGTTTTTAATGTTAAAAACTTACCAGTACTGGCGCAAGTTTAGTGCAGTTTGCTAAGAGTTACAAGCTGTGAGCAGTAGGATTTATTATTTGTAAAGAATTCTCAGTGGTCCTTGTGTTAAACATTCAAGTGCTGTGGTGATGATTAATAAGAAGAGTGAGGAATAGATCTGCCTTGATAACTCTCTATACCAGTCTTTACAGTTGCAGCCACAAACCCAGTTTTGTTTTTAAACCAGTTGCAGTCATCCTATACTGCTTTTTCTTTATGGTTAACCACAGGAAAGGGAATTTATTTTTAGAGTGTTTCCAGTACTGCCCTTAGCTGATTATAGCAATCAAAGTTAGACCTAATAAAAAGTTGGTTTATCCTGATGTGTCTCGGTTACAAGAGAATGCTGATGATAGTGGAGTTTTTGTGCAGAATTGTTTTGATACAGCAAGTTAAGCCTCTTTTAAATTGGCTGGTTTTTATCTGTGAAAGGTTTAAGAAAGTCATGCTGTTTTTCACAGGTGGTGACAAAGTGATAGATGTAATAGATGTAGCAAGACAAGCAGACAGTAAAATGAAGCTCCATAATTATATTAAATATTTCACAAATCCTGACCGACCAAAAGTATTGAATGTGATCAGCCTGGAATTTTCGGACACAAAGTGAGTATTGACTTAAATTCCTTGAATGTAGGAAGTGATTTTTCACTAAGTTAAACAGGATGTGTAGGAATATAATGTCACTAGTGGGAAAGATAGGAGGCTGCATATTTTATGCAAACAGCTACTGTGATGTAGAATCATAGAACCATTCAGGTTGGAAAACACCCTTGGGATCATCAAGTCCAACCATCTACCCTACTCTACAAAGTTTTTCTCTACACCATATCCCCCAACACCACATCTAAACGACTCTTAAACTCATCCAAGGATGGTGACTCAACCACCTCCCTGGGCAGCCTGTTCCAGTGTCTGGTCACTCTTACTGTGAAGAATTTCTTCCTAATGTCTAGTCTAAACCTACCCTGTTGCAACTTGAAGCCGTTCCCTCTTGTTCTATCGCTATTTACTTGTGAGAAGAGACCAGCACCAACCTCTCTACAATGTCCTTTCAAGTAGTTATAGAGAGTGATGAGGTCACCCTTCAGTCTCCTCTTCCTCAGACTAGACAGTCCCAGCTCCCTCAGTCGTTCTTCGTACGATTTATGCTCCAGGCCCTTCACCAGCTTCGTTGCCCTCCTCTGTACCCGCTCCAGCACCTCGATATCTCTCTTGTATTGAGGTGCCCAAAACTGGACACAATACTCCACAGGTGTGGCCTCACCAGTGCTGAGTACAGGGGGACGATCATCTCCCTACTTCTGCTGGTCACACTATTTCTAATGTAATGCGTGTATAAAACATTTTTACTAATTCATAAGTAATAACTTTGTAGGAAACAAAAATTTAAAGCTGTCATTTAAAAAGAGGTGTTCTTACTCTTGATTATATTTATGGTTCTTGTTTGTTTGTTTTAAAAGGATGTCTGAATTAGTGGAAGTACCAGATATTGCCAGAAAGCTTTCATGGGTGGAAAATTATTGGCCAGATGATTCTGTCTTCCCTAAGCCTTTTGTTCAGAAGTATTGCTTGATGGGTGTCCAGGACAGCTATACTGATTTTCATATCGATTTTGGAGGAACATCAGTTTGGTACCATGTTCTCTGGGTATGAAGGTTTCTTGAATTATGACTGTGTGAAACAAAGTTTATTCAGTGTGCAGCTTTCTGCTATGGCATCATCACCTGTATGAAATTTTGTGCTTAAAAAGCCAGAGAAGGAGCTTGAAAGTGAATTACTGGTTGTTGGTGTTGCATTTTTGTGCTTTTATTTTAGAATGCTTTTGGTGACTTCTAGACTGTAATTGGTTGACTGATCATTTTAGTAGACTGGTAGGTGATATAGTGAGGTTTTAGTATGAAACAATGAATTGAATGAAAATCATTGACATACTCAACTTTTTATTCTTCTCGCAAACTTTGACCATGTATATAAATGATAGAAGAGGCAAATTGGTTTCATTGTAGGTTTCTCATTTGGCATGTGTGCACTTGTCCATAAATTGTTTATAAAAGCTTGGATTCTTTATACTCCAATTAAAAGTTTTGTTTGGTTGTTTGCTTTTTTTATGTGACAAGACACCAGCTGGCTAGTGGACTATTGACTATGCTTTTTGGTGGATTACAGTTGTGAAACACTGGAGCTAGGAAGCTCAAACGTTCCATAGTGGAAATGTGGAATACTTAGCATTTAGATCAATCTGTTACTTTATTAGGAATGACTCAGAGGTTGTATTATGCTTCCACTGATTTATTTCTTTATTTGATATTTGTGTTTAATAGGGTGAGAAGATCTTCTATTTGATCAAGCCCACTGATGAAAATTTGGCTCTGTATGAGTCTTGGAGTTCATCCGTCACCCAGAGTGAAGTATATTTTGGGGACAAAGTTGACAAATGTTACAAATGTGTTGTGAAGCAAGGACACACTTTATTTGTTCCAACAGGTAAGATTTTCCCCTTATTACTAGGACTTAGCATGTTTAATCACTAGTGATTGTGTTATCAACATTTGGTTTCTCCTAAAATTTTGGATAAGAGAAAATAATAAAATAAATTCAGAAATTTTTTTAAATAGGTAATTAGCTTGCCTGACAGTAATAACAGTTACCAGGGAAAGAAAGGGTGTTTATTACCCAATTACAAGACAACAAATTAAAGCTTAATTTGGATGTCAGGCAAATAGTTCCAGTTCACAGAACACATATTGTTCACCATTTGATAGATATCCAGACTGAATTCTTATCATAATTTTATAATACAATTTTGGTTTTGCAGCTTTTGAATTTTGAAGACCTACAAGGCAAAATTATTACAAAAAACATGACATAACGTTATTACGCTGCAGGCTAGAGGATTAAAAATAAAAGTTGGATGTTTTTTTTGGTTGGGACCCATCCCGTCCCCCTTGTTCCCCCCCAGTTTTTGTTTTCTTACAGCAGGAAATCTAAACTGTGGTGAAGCCTGTGGAGACTGTCTGAATCAATATGAAATGTCCCTGAATAAAATTGAAGAATATATGATTGAATTCATGTGTTAATTCCTTTTATTAAAAATATTTTTAGATATAGTTTATGAAACTGTCGAGTTAATAAATTCATTTTAGCAGCTTCCTTTAAAAACGATGCAGTGGCATTGTCTTTTCTGATTTTCTTTAACAACATTTCTTGTAGCCATCACCTAATAGCATCTGATAAATTATATGACATTTCTAAGAGATGAGAAACACTGAGACAATTAATCTATTTATAAACTTTATCTATTTTAAAAAGCAGAGAAAAACCCTCAAAACAAAACACTCCACGCTTACACCCCTAAACTCACAAATACCATAATCTTAGAAGTCTTTAATAAATCAAACCATATTTTGCCAATAAAGCGAGTGCCAGTTAATTTCTTATATTTTCACTTATCCAGCCCATCCATATACATACTTTTTACTGTAAAAGGTTTGTCCTGGGCAATATCTTCCCTTTTTGGGGGGAGGAAGCTTTAAATACACAGAGAAGGAAAATGGTGCACAATTCTACTTCTGAAGATTGTGTTCAGTACCTTATTCTGTCACAGACTTCTTAGACTACTATATTTTTCTCATAGCTCAGTTCCCTACCTGTGAGGTTTAGTGTTTACTGTTCTAGTTCATGGCTTGTGCAGAGTAAGTACTACATGGTAAGGAGCTGAATCTGCACGTAGTATTCCTGAACACCCAGAGCTTTTAAAAACGATATATTTTTGGCAAGAGAGGACATCAATTTGCTGTTTATCTGAGTGTAAGGTCATACATCTATGAACAAAGAATGCAGAATGACAGAATGAAGAACTTTATTGTGACCCACTTTATTGTGATCTTTGAAAATAGTTACTGCTTCCCAAGTAATCAGCTGAATCTGAGCTCTCACTCTGATGTGGTCAAAAAGTATCACAAAATGATAATTTCTAATGTATATGTGCATTTGTGTGTGTATACATGTGAAAGGGTACCTTTTATGTAAATGTGTATATACACATGTGAGTGTGTGTATACACACATACATATTTATATACATATGATGGAGTACAGTGTACAAACCAATACATTAAACTAGGGTTCAAGACAGTGTTTAAAAAAATGGGAAATTCTTGAACACTGTTTAAAGGCTTTAATAAAAACCTAATGTCTACTGAAAACTGCTTTTGCTGTTCCTGCTTGCACTGATGCTAGTGGATGTCATAATTATTTGATAATCTCTGAAATATGTTCAGAGTAGACCTCTGATTTAAAATTAATCTTGCGTGTAGATGAATAACATCTTCTGGGAGGCTCTTGAGAGTTATTCAGATATCATTTAGGATATTCTGTGTGGTCTACACCAAGTTTTCTTGCCTTGTTACATAGACCTTGATCAGAACTATACCATAAAAATAGCAAGTAGGAATGTAAAAAAAAAAATGATAAAAAATCCCTTAGTTGATGCAAGTATGCCGTAAAAATCCTTGGCACTGATGCAACAGTGAGGATGCTTTGTTGTCTGTTTTGTCAGTGTGTGGGGAGATGTGTGTTTGAAGGATTGAAATACACATATTCCTTGGAGAGTCGGAGGTATTCATCAAGTAGGATGATGATGATGAGTGGAAAATTGAAACCATGTTAACAAATGCAAAATGCAACTGATAGTACAAGGAAATCTTCATTGAACTGCATTTCTCAAAGAACAGAAGTAAAATTGAACCATATGTAATATTAATTAAAAAAAAACCACTTAGATCGCACGTGCCATTGTATTCTACATTCTCTCATGCACCATTCTGTGACTTACTTCCTTCCCAAGCTACACATAAAGCATGTTGCTTAGTCAGCATTATTGCTAGGTTTCAGGTCTTTTTACATGTGGTAACACAACAACTAGAACTGGTTGTTCTTAAATGAATTAGGGCATTGATTTAAGGGTAGTTTGCAATATATAGTTGCTTGTGATTTGGTCTGACCTCGCCTCAAGTTGGGGAGCTTCATGTGTTCGTACATCCTGCCTATACTCAGTCAAACCATGAAGTAATCTGCAAATGTGTGGCCAACTAACTCATCTCTTGTCAAAAGATGACCCATGTGCATGCAAAATCAGAAGAAAAATTTTGAGAGAAGAAATTCTATTTGTAGTTTATTTACATTAAAGCTGCACTGTATAAACTTTAAAGGTAACTCTTTTAAATCGGGAAACCAGTATCATATGTTCTTTCGTGTACTTGAAATTGCCCAGTAGTAGTAATCTGCTAGATTGATAGCATAATGTTGATCATGGTTTGCCATGTTGAATAGCATAGTTCACAAGGACAATGATGGGTTTTAAACTGATCGTAATTCCACTGGAATTAAAATAATTTCACTGTATTTAGAATAATTAATGGAACTACTTCTGAATTATTATTTGAGAAACTTCAGTGTTGCTAAATGACTTATGTTGTGCAAACAGCTCAGTTATTGTAAGCAGCGTGTAAATATTTAAATTTCTATATTATTGTTATGACTTTATCTTTTGTTGACTATGTTTTTCCTCTCCTGACTTGCTTATTCATGTTGATTGGAGGGAAAACTTTTGGGATTTTTTTATCTGAAAAATCAGTAGCAGTCTTGCATTCTCCCCACTCCCTCCTGCTAAAAAAAGTCTTAAACTGCTTCAGAAAACTACAGTTCCACTGGATTTCTGAAACACTGTAATTTACATATTGTTAAAATTTAGATTAATTGTTCCCAGCACAGAATACAATTATTTTTTTTTGTTTCCAAAACAGCATTTTTACTTACATATGTATTTAAAAACAGTCTTAGAATAATTTATATGTATGTATTAAGTTTCAGAATCTGTCGTTTCAGGCTGGATTCATGCTGTGCTCACGTCTCAGGATTGTATGGCTTTTGGAGGAAACTTTTTGCACAACCTCAATATTGGCATGCAGCTCAGGTGAGTCTCAGCTCTTCCTATACCTTTTTCTCAGTAAGTAGGATGTTTTTTTTAATAGATATTTTTTTCATGCTCTTAACCAGGATCAAATTGGTACAGGCTCTCAAACAGAGAATAATGGCATTTTCAGTTAGACTGTATCAAGCACATACTCTTATTTCATTTTTGCAAAGTTTGTTTCAAAAGCAAATTGAAGTGTATGCAAGAATTTAAGTGAATAAAGGGGAAAAAAAAGAAAAGAAAAACTCTACTTTGGAGATTAGTATAAGTGAGTGAAACAAAACTGAGCAAGCCCAGGTGTGCGACACAGTTGAAATGAGCGTCCTCAAGTCAGCATTGCTCTAAGGGCAGCTGTATTTAGTTTTTGTCCAAGATGTGGAGCTGTCTTCTAAACATATTGTTTTTATTTATTACAGTGGAATCCTGATAAAATTCCATCTGTTAAAAGATCACACATTGGGTTTGTATCCTAGTTTTATGAAGTCCAACTTTATTCTTAGAAGTGCCGCAGTCAAACTTGATAAGGTCAGAGCCTGGATGAGACCAGAGTTCAATCTTGTCTGTGGTCTTGTTGGGATTTAACTATGTGGTACTTGACTTCTTTTATTTATCATGGCCATGGTTATTTTATTTTATTTTGGACATTGTGTCAATTTGAATGATTAGATAGTTGAATAATGAATTTGATAATTAAAATATTCACATTTTGTGATGTCTCTATTTATTCAGGTGTTACGAAATGGAGAAGAGGCTAAAAACCCCAGATCTTTTCAAATTTCCTTTCTTCGAAGCCATCTGTTGGTTTGTGGCCAAAAACTTACTGGAAACATTGAAAGGTAATCCTTGTTTTGTTTTAAGAGTTATACATGTATCTGCTTTTTTTTAAAATTTTATTTTATTTTTTGTTTTAGTTGATAATGGAGAAAATTATACTGTTGTTGTGTGAACAGAGGGAGCTTCTTAAGCTGGAAACCAGACTTGAATTCCCTTTTTTGGAAAAGTCACATTATTTTTTAACCAGATTTTAGTGAATGCTGCAGTGTGACAGTTCTAGATCCAGTGGTTCTTGGTTTTAGTAAATGGTATTTCTGAGAACTACTTAGGTGATTAAAGGTTTCTAGGGTAACGTGCTGTGCATAAATCTTAGTGCAGTTGATGATGCCTGTAGCAAACACTATGTAGCATGCTGCTAGAACTTTTGAACTATTTTATTAGTGTTTTCCACAGAATCATGGAATTGTCAGAGTTGGAAGGGAGCTCTAGAGATCATGTAGTCCAACTCCCCTGCTAAAGCAGGATTACCTAGAGCACGTTACTCAGGACTGCATCAAGGTGGGTCTTGAAAATCTCCAGAGAAGGGGACTGCACAACCTCCCTGGGCAGCCTGTTCCAGTGCTCTGTCACCCTCACCGTGAAGAAGTTTTTACTCATATTTGAATGGAACTTCCTATATTCCATGCTGATAATGTATCTCGTCAGTGAAAATATTCTAGGTTACCAAAACAGAGTATCTAAAATCCAGGCACGGTGAAATTATACTACCAGCAAAATAGGATTAATTTGCCATTATCTGAAAAGACCTTGTTAAGGAAGATAGGAAACTTACTTCAGTGGCATCAGTTTTTCACTCAGGCTTCTTCCATGTCAGTTACAATCTTTGAGTACCCTTTGGTAGCCTTTCTCTCTTTCAGCAAATGACTCTCTAAGTGATCCCATTGACTTATGTATGTGTGTTTCTTCTTGGTGGCTTTACAGCCGAATGAATCATAGAATCATAGAATGGTTAGTGTTGGAAGGGACCTTAAAGATCATCGAGTTCCAACCCCCCAGCCACGGGCAGGGACACCTCCCACTAGACCAGGTTGCTCAAAGCCCCATCCAGCCTGGCCTTGAACACTTCCAGGGATGGGGCATCCATAACTTCCCTGGGCAACCTGTTCCAGTGCCTCACTGCCGTCACAGCAAAGAATTTCTTTCTGGTATCTAATCTAAATCTCCATGACCCCTCCTCCTGTCACTACATTCCCTGATCTTTGACATTTTCAGTCAAACTACCTGTTGTTTTCTGCTCTTTCTTGTGAAGGGAAAGGTGTCTGTGAGGGCTTTTGTAGGAAAGATACATCAGTTCCTCTGAGCTGTGTTAAATCATTTATATGAGTGCTTATCAGTAGACATAATCATCTCCACAGCATCTTGTTCTTTACAGTTGCAGGTCCTTTCCAGACTTCTAGCTCTGTAATTTCTGTATCTGTACCTGTGTATAATTTTGCTGGAGAGAGTGCCTGTCTGACTTCACCTTCTTTTCCTCAAATATTTTGTCCTCTACCTGCTCTATTTAATCTTGATAATAAATGTCATATTCCAAATGATGTATTTCAAAGGAGGGAAATGAACCTGCAGAGGAGGCTGCTGAATTCAGCTTCTGCTTTGGAAGAGATCAGAATCTCACGTAACCTTTTTCTAATATGAAGAGAGTCACAGTTACTGAAAATTATCTAGTCTCCTTTCAGCAAATGATGGCATTGAACAACGATTGTTTCCTAAATGAGCATTTAAAGTTTCTAGATGAACCTAAAGCAGCTCAGAAATCTTAGCAAATACAACAAACTTGCAGAAAATTTTTCCTTCAGAAAAAAAAAAGAGTATTTTCTTCTTGAAAGCTTGCTTTGGTTGGTCTCATACCTGCATATTTAAAATTTAAAAACTCATCAGAAGACATTGGAGCAGTTTTCCTGCTGGAAAATCAGTGGGGATGTATGTTTTTAAATCATTTAGCTAACTATGAGTCCTGCCCTGGGTCAGTCCCCCCTCTCCTCCCCCTCTCCTTTAGTTATCCCATGACTTCTTGAGTACATAGGCTAGGAGCCTCTTGTGACTTGTATCTTAGGGGAGGGGTATGAAGCTTATTCTCATGTTATTTTTAATCTATGGATCAGCAGATACTTTGTTGCAGAATAATGCTATGATCAATGAGTCCATCATAAAAAATAAAAATTGAGGTTTCCACGGCTAGGGTGAAGATTATGTTGGACTTTGGCACCAAGGCTCATGTGAATTAGGTGTTTACCAGTCAGAATCCTTTGTTTTATAAATAAGGGATCATATCAGTTCAGTTGTGAAAGGTAACAGTGGTGACCAACATGTAAAATGCTGAGTGCATGGTTGTTAGCAGTACTTTATGTGAAATTTAGGTCAGTAAACAAAATGAGCACAGTGTATCTTTCTGGTTCTTTTTATAAAATGATAGCAGGGTCATAAACATTTGGTTTTGTCTTTGCATTGGCAAAGAAGTGTTTTATGATAATGTAAGTGTTGTGGCATTCACCTACACTATTTTTCTTTATAGTTCTTGGGGCTTCAGAATAGGTAACTTGTTCATCTATCCAATACTCATTAATTTTGATTACTCTTATGTCATGCAGTCTTTTCTATTGCAACTAAAAAATCCAGCCTGTGGTGCTGCTCTGTATTATCAAAAATTTATCATCTGAGTCAGCTAGTGGGCAGCTAGTACCTTTTTAACAAGTAGGAGGCATCTTGGAGGGAAGAATGGCTGTTTAGTAACAGAACTTCCCTTTTTCTGCCGGCAGACTAACACATTATCCCTAAGAAGAGTGTTTTATTACTGTATTCTTTTAAGGGGATAAAATTAGCCAAATAGTTCTAGTCCTGGTGCATTTGATATTGACAAGCAGAAGTATTTCTCAGGAACATGGGGAGAGGTTGCCACCTACTTTTGACTCTTTACGGAGGATTTGTCTTTTCCCTTTTTTTTTTTTTTTCCCCCCCATGAAGGAAAAGAGAAAATTGAAAGTGAATTGCAATCACTTGGGACTACCAGCTTTCTTAAGAGCAGCTTCTATAGCAGAGTGTTTTCCACCCACTGTCCCCTTTGATTTTGGGAGGAAAGAAAGATGTAAACTGTGTGAGGGAGAACTGTGATATTTGGAAGGGTGACAGAAAATGTTTGGGCAGTGAAAGTGTGATAGTGTGAACCATTTGCTATATATATGGGAATAAGCAGTAGGGATTCTAATTTAGAGATACATCCCACATCCTTCTGGTCCACTTGGACTAAAATATTTCTGAATGAAATAGAAGTGATTTCCTTCTTCAAACATGTTTTCTCTTGTCCTGTATTTCAGATCTGTGTTGTTTTAATTGACCCGTAGTATGTTGTAAGCTATCCCAAATTCACCCAAGAATATTTCCAAAAAAAGATGATTTTATGTAGAATCACTTTACGGTCGGGTTGGGGTTTTTTGGTGTTACAGTATGCACACAAATACAGGATGTCATGTTTCATTTGCTTATACAATTTTCCCTTTTTTGTGCTGTTGCATAATGGCAACTTTATTGGTTGAAGGGTAGGTGTCATCCTATTGTTTTCACTGTTAGTGTGTTTCTAAATTGCTATCTGTATCCTTTTTAGAACTGAGGGAAGATGGTTTCCAGCCTCCAAGCTATTTAGTGCAAGGAGTGAAGGCTTTACTTACTGCTTTAAAATTATGGATGAAAAAAGAAGTAAGTATAAGTGATTTTCTTTGCCATTTTGATGAGCTCTGTTTCGATTTAGAAGTGAAGGTCTGTGCCCTTTTTAAGATTGTTTTTATCTGTTGGTTGTGTACTGAAAGACTGTACAGACAATACGTACTGCTGATCTGGAGAAGAATCGTCATGACAATTTTATATTCCAAGATGCTAATAAAGTAGTTTTAGACCAATTTATAAGGTCTTGTATTGTTGCTGATAGAAGTAGAATCTTGCTTCACCTCAGGATGGGGTAAGAATGCTAGAAGATAAGCTGATAAGGTAAGGCTTTTTTCTAACAAATCTCTTTATAGAGTTGATTCATTCTAGTCTGAGGCAGTGAAGGGATGGAATGCCCTGATATTTAGCATTTTCCATTAATGTTGGCGCTTTGGAGAGCACATTTCAGTTACACTTGTGTTGCTGAAGAGTCGGTTTAGCTTCAGATGAGGATATTCACTTCAGTTGAATACTGTCCCTGCAGAACATTGGGTGACTCCTGTAAAATCATTAATGTGTTGTCTACGCTGGCTTTGCTGGTGCTCTGCTCTCCAGGAAAGCTTATTTGTTTTGGCACAGCACAGGATCTGGCCTAACTCCATGGGTTTTTTCATGTGGCTGAGCTAATAAGCCCTCTTGGAACCTATGCTTCTGGGAAGTGCTGTTCACTGACAGGCAGTTTGGTTCTGACTGAGCTTATTAATTCTAGTTTGTTGCTGGCCATGCTGACTTGGACTGGCTTTTAGAGATCCTCTTGTCTTTCTTCCCACAAGGTCTCCTTGTAAGAGAACTTACTATACAACAGATAGGAAATTTACGCAAAGCTGCATCCAGCAATTATGCTGGCTCATTAGAGCTTTGTGGAAATGAACACAAGGTGCAAATGCAGAGGTGGTTACTCTGGGTGGAATCAGCTGGGCTCCAGCCTGTGTATTGTTACTGATTCCCAGTGAACCTTTGTTGGCCGTCTGTAAAGCCTCTGAGTTAGTTCTCCAGCGTCTCTTTGTCTATGCCATTCTGGATCAAAGCTAGCTAGTGTGCAGTGTAGCAGTATTTACAGGATGGTGTGCCTAAGCTGTTAAACCATGTGTGAATCCAAGCTATCTCTGCATCCGTGGCATGGATAATAAGCAAGCTGAGTAATCAGGCTGCTGATAACTGAGATCAAACGTAGACTGTATAAATCCTTATTTTAATTTGAAATTGGATTGGAATTCTTCTTTTCTAGATTGCTGTAGCATAGTATTGTAGCATTTGTGTACTGTCTAGTAACTCATTAAGTAGTTTGATTAATACTTCATCTAAAATGTGATATGTTTCCTGTTTTTCTGTGGAAGAAAATTAGTTGCGCATGCTGCATTCTGAATGCTTATTAATGAGACCTGTGAGTATTGCCAAACCACTGGCTGAACACACTTGAATTGTGAGGAAACTGCACAGCATCAGTGATCTAGTCACAATGTTGTTTGCTGTCCACCAGCTATCATGTTTCGTACCTTGCCTTCGTCTTTTCTAGCTACTGCTTCAGAAGTGAGCTGTGATCTTTGCTTTGCAGCAGGCCATGTGCATGATAGGATTGTAGTTGTGTGCAGCTGAAGACAGGAGGAGCTTTGTACATTGCTGTATGATCTGCTTATGCTGGGGATTTCAGACAGATTCAGAAAAAGAAATGACAAATGAATACTCCACAAATGAGAAGCCTACTCATGAGGTTTCACATTTGTATCATGGAGCATGTCTTTTCAAGACATATGTGAATTATCTTAGTGCATTGTTTTAAACTACTCGGTGGAGAATTACAAACTCGTCTGCAGCAGGGAAGTAGTATCTTCATTTCTGCAATATTTAAAAAGTGCCAAAAATTACAAGATGCTGAGAATAGAGATTGAACGCCGCTGAAATTATTTTAGTTTCCATGTCTTGTTTTGAATTCATGTTGTGCAAGGCTTTTATCAGTATGTGTATCCACTGGTTACTTTGGTGCAGATCATCAGTCTGCAGATTAGTTGATATACACAATAACGATGATGACCTCTCCAGTCATCTGCCTCTTGGATTTTTAGCTCTGGCTTCCTTCCAGCTTGCATAAGCAACAGGTCTCAGATTCAGTTTTTCAGATGTTTGATTCATGTACCTGTAAGATTATTTTGGGCAACTGTCCTGTATTTTAAAAAAATATATTAATTACTGTTGTAAAAGAAAAAAAAAAATCAGTTTTTTTTGTAAAGAGGGAGGGATGAGGGGTTTAGTATTTTTGTTTTATCTTTATTTTTTGTGTGTGTTGTTAAATATTGATATACTGTATTGTGATGCTAGTTTCCAAGGATGAGTGGATTCAAAGGACGTTTTTTTATCTGTATCTCTTGATTTAAGACAAGTTTCTTTTTCCTTTGTATATTTCCAACATTTACAAAACCATTTCTTGAAGCTCATGAATGAATCATAGCTTTTCTCATTATTTTCTTTACTTAAAATTTACATCTGACATACTTAGGCCATTTTGTTGCTACTGTTCTCCCTAGAACAAGAGAATTCCTCAGTCCTGTCCATTTTCCAAGAGGCAGTATGCAGACACAAGTTAAAAACAAATTATTTAATAATGATAATAATTTTCAGACATGGTGACTGTAGGTGTTTGTATTTCCTGCCCATCCTTTTCTTCTGTCAGGCTGTTAGGCTATATATCCATTTGAATTTGTTTGCATATTTAAGTTGTTTAGATGGATTTTTTTTTTTTTTTTTTAATAGTTACTCTGCCATAGCTTAATTGAGAAAGCTTTGGTGTAAATAGATATCTTTTTAGTGACAAACAAGTGAGCTTGCCAGTGGAACTTAGTTTGCTCAAGGAGTTACTATAAATCATACTGGCAAAATAATGCTTCTGATACAAACTACGTTTGCATTAGGAAGGCTTTTCAGTATTTTTAAACCAGAGAAACTTTGAAGTCAGTGTTTTGGAGGATTGCGTCAGTCACTTCCTTGTGAAGTCTGTGAACAGGAAGGCTTTTGGGAGAGTGAAGTCCTTAAGTAGAAAGGATTGAATGGTCCTAAAATGACCAGCAACTTTCTGGGAAAATTACACAGTTTAGTGACAGAGGTGCTGTGTTCCCATGTATGAATATGTAGAGGTGGTGCATTCAAAGAATGAACAATGGTAAATAATGGCAGCTGATTTAATCTTTCCTGTAGAATTAATGGCACTGAAATGAATGATTATACAATGGTTATACATCCATGTTGGTTTTTTTGGAGGGGAGAGGGCATTTTTTTTAATGACTGAGAGGAAGCCAGGTTCACTGAAATCACATACAGTATCAAATTGCTTCTAGCAATAGTGTTGCTGCTGAATCTTATTTTTGAAATGTGGGTAGCCGAAAGTGTTTGTGGGATATTTTTCTATTTAAATAGTCGATTAAGGGGATACCAGAATTCATGTCAGTCATTCTCGTGTATATGTGAATGCTGTTTTGTCTGTTTAACTCTAACTAAAAGTGTTTTGAGGCACATTTAAACTGTACATACAAAATATTAAACATATTTTTTACTAGGTCTAACTGTAGAGTATTTGGACTTACTCAGATTGGTGTTACATATACAGGAAATCTGTCTTTGATACTGTTTCAGAGGTTTAAAGGGAACATAAATTGTTACAGCTTCCTAATTTTTTTTTCAGGCATGATTTTTTTTTTTTTAATTGCTTTCTCCAACCTACTAGATTTTAAATAAGCTAAGAAGGTGATTTTTAGGAGTGAAATTTTCACTGAATTTCACTGAATTTTTAGAGTTGGAAGGGACCATAAAGATCATCTAGTCCAACTCCCCTGCTGAAGCAGGATTGCCCAGAGCATGTTAGAGCATGTTACTCAGAATTGCATCCAGGCGGGTCTTGAAAATCTCCAAAGAAGGGGACTCCACAACCTCCCTGGGCAGCCTGTTCCAGTGCTCTGTCACCCTCACCGTGAAGAAGTTTTTTCTTATATTTGAGTGGAACCTCCTATGTTCAAATGTGAGACAGTTGTGTAAAAATCTGCATGTTGGTTACTGCTTATTAGTCTTGATTTGCTCTTTAGATTAAATTTTTGCCATAGTGAAATTCCCTTAGTCTTTAACCGTTTTGAAGGTCATAACTCTAATAAGTTCCTGAAGTGTGGCTCTCTACTGACTATGCTAAGGGGAAAAAAAAAAAGAAGCTGATTACTGTACTGACAGGTGGGGAAATTAAGTGGTTTTCAGTATGGCTTTGTACTACCCCTTCTTTGGATTCTTAGAGACATTGAGGGATATCTGCTGCCTTCTAAAGCTTGGACTGGAAGCTTCAGTGTGTGTATGTATCTGTCCCAGCAGTTTGCAGGCATTATTACAGAAATTATTCTGTTTTTTTCCTTTTCAATTTTTTCCCTGTAGATTTCTTTATTTCATATTACTTCTGCTTTTATCTGAAACAAATTAATTAAATATCTTTTCTTCCTCCTTTGCATACAGCTTGTAACAGAACATGCCTTTGAAATTCCAGACAACATTAGGCCTGGACATCTCATAAAAGAGCTCTCAAAAGTGATTCGTTCTGTAGAGGTAAGAACAGAGGCAACCCTACATAAGCCTGAAGGGAAAAAAAAAAAAAAAAGGTCTTTGAACCAGGGAATTCCATAGTAATTATGCTTCTGATTGACTGTATTCACCTTTTAATTTATTTATCATTCATTTAATAATAGAAGATCAAGGAAAACTGTTGGGAATGTGGAAGGTATAGGTATTTCAGATAAAGAAAATGTATAGCGAGGATGTTTTATGTGTTTGAAAAAGATATTTTTTTTTTTATTTTTATTTTTTTTTAATGCTGAAATTACTCGTAGGTCAGTATTTTCTTACTCATAACTACTTAAAATAATTATTGTGAATATGCTGCTAAAGACTTTAATTTGAAATTCTGTGCATATTCCATTCTCCTATCCTGTTGTTTGTTAGTTCTGGTCCAGTTGTCATCTCTTCTGCTCTTTTTCTTATGTTTTGTCTCTATTTGCTATATACTCAGTGGGTTGTTTTTCTTTCTATTTTCCCCTCCTATAACGGTGTTTTGCTCCTTTAATCCTTAATGAATATTGATTCTTGAAAAATTCTCACATTTGCACGTGGAGAGAACAGTTCTTAGAACTGAAGAGAAGCGAGATCTGTTGCATACAGTACGCATCTACCCTATGAATAAAACCTTATGTTTTGGTGATAACTTTTGGTAGTTAAACACTACTATTATGGGAGAGTTTAAAGGCCCCAAATGGGAAAGAGGTGCAGTAGAACTAAGCTTTATACGTCAAATCCATAGGAAATATGTGATGTTTCTTTAAAAGGTCTAACAGTTTATTCCTCTGAGACTTTTCTGAAATACGTGTTTTTAATTAAAGGAGGAAAACAGCAAACTAGTTAAAACTCAGGGAATTCTTGGTGTGTGTTCAACTTCACGGTCTTCGCATGAAACAACTTCCCCTCACCACTCCAGACGAAGGGTGAGGAAACTGCGAGACCATGCTACCAAAACTCCTTCTAATCTGGACATCCTGGAACTCCACACCAGGGAGGTACTGAAAAGGCTGGAGATGTCACCGTGGGAGGAGGCAAGTATTAAGTTACACGCAAGAAAAACAAAACCAGAATAAATTTCTCACCTGTATTGAAAGACAAAAGCTTTTAACATGCATAAGAATACAGGCTACTACTCTTTGTCATATGGTACACGGATAGATTTGGGTTTGGTTTCTTTCTTTCGAGTTTTCCTGATAGGAATTTCTTTCTTCCTAGATAATTTTTTTTTGTGGAGGCTCCTTCAACCTTTTCCTTCAGAAGGTGCCCTGAATCTGCTACTTAATTCAAGTATAGTTTTTGAATTAGGACTGTTGTAGCTATCGAGTATTACTTTGAATCAGTTCTGTGAAGAAAAGGTAGCTTGAAAAGCCTTGGTTTGGTGAGGCTTTGAGCCAGATTGCTTCTCAATGTGTTTTTAGATAGCTGTTTCTTATAGTTCAGTTACTGCAATTTGGTTAGCCTTGCTTTTTGGTCATGTGTCCTCTTTCCTGTTTGACTGTGCCTCCCTGCCAGTAAGCCTAAGGCTGCCTTTGGTCTCCATTGTGGGGCTGTGGACTTTGTGGTCCTATTTTAAAAGTATCATGGAGTCAATGAGTGAAATGAAATCTCTTGAAAAATTCTTTTTTTTCAGGTTTGATAACGTGGTGTCAAAAAAACAGCAACAGAAATGGGATAAAGAGTGAGAGAATGGAAATAAGTAGCTTCATGAAAGGAAATAAGTAGCTTTCTGAGAATGCTGACAAATTTGTTTGGGACAGGATGGACTGTCATAGTGGAGAAACACTGGTTTGGGTCCTTATATTGATCTTTATAAAACATGAACAAGACACATTCATTTAGCCCTCAAAGACAGGAAGCTGAACTTAAAATTTACCACAGATAATTAACCTGTGCAGTTCATTCCTACAAACAGTTTTCAAAATAAAACGTTCAGGAGTATTAGTCATTGTCATCAATACAGAAATAATACTGTTTACTGTCAGTATTGACTTGTAAAAAAAAATACTATTTTACATGTTCCTGGTTTGGCACATAAGTATATTGCCAATTGTCTCAGAGTATATGTCAAATGTAAATTGTTTAGAGCTAAGAAAGTTCTGCTTATGGCAGGTTAGTTTCCATCATTGATATTTTACTGTCCTATAAATTAGTTCTGTGATACTAATTCCAGAAACCAGATACCAAATTCAGGAATTTCCTTATTCTCCAAAGGAAACATAAAAGGAGTATTATAGTGAAGTTGTAGTTTCAGATGCTTCAGGAGAGTATGGATGATTCAAAGAAGGAGGAGGAGGAGGAGGACATGCAGTCTGCTGTTTTTTACATCAAATTATTTTTTGTCTGAGCTTTCTTCTGTTCATTATCAGGAAGGTAACCATCCTGGTGCTGAGTTTAAGCTTTTGTGGAGTGCAGGAAAAAAATAAAATTGAATGTATAGAAATAAATAATAAGCAACACTGCTTTTACTTCTTTAGGATACTGCAAGCTCGAAACTAAACGGGAGATTTAACAAGCCCTTTCAGCCATCTTCTACAGTACCTGAATGGCGAACAAAAGACAATGATCTTCGCCTTCTGCTGTCAAATGGAAGAATAATTAGGTACAAAGGGTTGATTGTGGATCACTTTTTCCTTGTCATTATGGTCTGGAGCATGCTAATATTTAATAACATTTCTTTTCTGTTTGTGGAGCTCTAAGTTCCCATTTATCAGTAAGATTGGTGTTAGAAATATAGAAGGTATGTGTTGTCTGTTGTGTCTGCTGTCCCCTAGTGGAGCCACAGTTACGGAGTGAAGAGGAGGAGATGCTTTGCATGTTCCTTTGTTACAGCATTTCATTCAGTTTCTTAGTTGGGTTTGTACTGAAGGGAATACTTGAAAGTAGAAATGGTTGTTTTGTATCCATCTATTAAAGTGATCCTCATTAAAAATATTCTGGTGTAAAACTTCGCATCTTTATGGAAATGACAGTTGTACAGGGAGTAAAATGGGAATATGTACGACTCAAAATGAAAAGATGAGCATAAGAGGATGTGGCTTGTATCTTGAGAGCATATTTTAAATAATGAAAAGAAAGAAATTCCGGTTTGTAAGAATAACATGACCTTTTTTTTCTTGTGAGACAGAGATGAGAGACGCCCATTTACAGATCGAAGTCTTTATACAGCAGATAGTGAAGATGAAGATGACAGGACAAGGTCGAAAAAGATGACTGTTAAGGTAGAAGACCAGCCCTCAGGACTTGAAGGAGAAGGGAATGCAGATGCCCAGAAACCACTGAACAGTAAGCTTGTCTCCAAGTCCTGTCGGTTGAACTTTATGATGATCTTGAGAAGGGTCTAACTGTTGTGAAGTCTGACTGAAATTTTACCAAAGTATAAAGAGGATAAACTAATAGATCGGAGAAGTAACATTAGAAATTACCACAAAACATTTGTCAAATATTGCTTGTCCACTGAAGAAGCTAACAGGATCGAGTAGAAAAGTAAAACTCACCTTTTTATGTTAGTGCCATCTTGAATACTATGTACAGCATTTTTCAGAGTGGAGGTTTAATTGGTGTTCTAGATGAGTATTTGTTCCTTTTGGTCTGTTTTGTAATGCAAGAATGCTGATTTTTCTTGACCAAAATATACTTCAGTGCGAAAGGTTCATAGATTCATAGATTCATAGATTGGTCCAGGCCAGAAGGGACCTCCAAAGGTCATCTAGTCCGACCTCCCCGTAGTCAGCAGGGACACCCCCAACTAGACCAGGTTGCCCAGGGCCTCGTCGAGCTTCACCTTGAATATCTCAAGGGAAGGGGCCTCAACCACCTCCCTGGGCAACCTGTTCCAGTGTTCCACCACCCTCATAGTAAAGAACTTTTTCCTAATATTCAATCTAAATCTCCCCTTCTCCAACTTAAAACCATTGCCCCTCGTCCTGTCATTGCAGGCCGTTGTAAACAGACCCTCCCCAGCCTTCCTGCAGGCCCCCCTCAGGTACTGGAAGGCTGCTATGAGGTCTCCCTAGAGCCTCCTTTTCTCCAAGCTGAACAACCCCAGCTCCCTCAGTCTGTCCTCATAGGAGAGGTGCTCCAGCCCCCTGATCATTTTGGTGGCCCTCCTCTGGACCCACTCCATCAGGTCCATGTCCTTTATATATTGAGGGCTCCAGACCTGCACACAGTACTCCAGGTGAGGTCTCACCAGAGCAAAGTGGCAGAATCACCTCTATGGATCTGCTGGCAACTCTTCTTTTGATGCAGCCCAGGATGTGATTGGCCTTCTGGGCTGCGAGAGCACATTGCCTGCTCATGTCCATGTCATCACATCATTCACTGCAGAGAGTAAAGATCATAACATGCAGCTAATTTTAAATCTACCTTATATTTCACTTTTCCGTTCCATTTGGTGATTACATACTTGATCATACAATTTTGTATGTTTTGCTAATGAATAGGTTAATTCCATACAAGTGGTCAGACATAATTTAGCATTAATCATATCTTATACTTTGAACCTTTGCCATAATCTGCAAGGCTAGGGAAGAATTTAGGTTATCTATAAAACACTTTAACCTCACTTTTCAATACTTTAAATCCTGCTTCACTAGGAGTTAATATTTTTTCATCTTTCTGCAACCTTAAGCCTTCCTGCCAAGTGTTCAGCAGTGCTGTTCACAGAGCCTATTAGTAAAGTATCAATATTGAATGCTTGTTTTCTGTGCCTATTTTTAATAGCACTATCTGTGCACAGTGACAAATTGGTCCTTGACATAGGTGTTCAGCTGTTTAATTATAAAAGTCACATCTTTTCACAGTAGAGCTTACAAGGGCTCAGAGGGTATGTATTGGGAAACTGAGGTCAACACTTAAAAGATAACAAGATTCCTCTAGAGACTTATAGTTCCCTTAGTTTCCTGCACAACAATCTGTAACAATATTTGAGTCCATTGTCAGCCTGGATAGAATATTTAATTATTTTTGTTAACAAAGCAATTTATAATCCCTGTTGACTGCTCCTCCAAAGGTCACAGAGGACTGTATTAAAAAATTTGCACAGGAAAGCAGTCCCTCTTGAGTACTCAAGAACCAACAAGGCAGACGGCTTGTTGAGTCAAGGCTTAGGCATATGTGGTGTTTTTCAACTTTCAAACGTGCTCTAGCAGAAAATTTGCTTTGGCAGAGGGTGGTGGACTAGGTGATCTCTGAAGGTCCCTTCCAACAATGGATTCCAACAGAATCCATTCTGTGTTTCTGTCTGATTCTGTGAAAATTGAACTAAGTAAATTAAACTAAGTTCTACACTTAAATCAAAGATTAGATCATACAGAGAAATGGTAGGTTTTCTTCAAAATGATTGCTGTTATTTGATACAGAATGAATATGGCAGTGTGTATCTAAATGTAAGAAGTGTACTTAGAACTAGAAGTTAATGTTGAGATTGTTCTGCCAGAAATTGAGTACTCAGGCCTATCACTAATATTTTTAGTTGAATAGTAGAGTCTTCAAACTTCCCTATTAAAGATCATCTACATTTCATTGTTTTGCCTTAAATGAAGGTCTACAGGGAGAGAGAGAAGATACTTTTTGCAGAGAATTCCATAAAAGGAACTACCTGTTTTTATAACAGCTGCCACCTTCCATTGTTCTTACTGGGATTTAGGCCAAGAGGCAGTGTCCACAGAGAGAAGCCTTTAAACAGATCAAGCTTTATGTAGCTTTGTGCGTCATGCCAAGATCCTGGTTCTAAATGGTGACCCAGTGTTGTTAGAGAGACAGAGATCAAGTGCTGTGCTTAATAGAGCAAGATACTTTGTGTGAATGAAGGGAAGGTGATTTAAGGTACTTTTTTGAATTCACACTAGCTTAGCCTGATCTTACAGATAACGACTGCTTTCATTCACTGGATTTCTGGAGTATTCCTCCCAGTGTCTGGAAGCATGCAGAGCCATAACTTTACTTGAGGGTAGACCGGTTTGTTTTAAAGTAGCAATAGTAATTACCAATGTAATTCACAAAAACAGCAAACAAAGAAAAGCAAACCCCAACTTGTATATTTAGAGCGAATTTTTTTAAAGCTCAGTTACAATTTACATTCCAAGCTGAAGAGATGAGGGGTCCTAATAACAAATGATGTGTTGGTGTGAAGATCAGTAAATGTGTCTGAAACCTGTATGTGCAAGAGAAGGGATTTTATATATATATTTCACTTCTTTTATAGAGGAATATAAAGGAATGCTGCTTCCCTGGCTTTTTGAACGATATAAGGCAGAAGGAAAACTGGGGAGGTATTCTCTGACTGCTTTGCACAGAGCTTGCAAAAAAAAAGAAGTGGTAAAAATGGACAAAGGTTTGGCCATATATGAGGTTCAGATTAGGTATTAGGAAAAATTTTTACACAGAAAGGGTTACTAGGCATTGGAATGGGCTGCCCAGGGAAGTGGTTGAGTCACCATCCGTGGAGGTATTTAAAAGACGGGTAGACATAGTGCTTAGTGACATGGTTTAGTGATGGTTTTTATCAGTTAGACTGATGGTTGGACTAGAGATGATCTTAAAGGTCCCTTGCAACCTACACAATTCTATGATTCTATGAATACTGGCATAGCCAAACTGGATCAGACCTGAAACTCATACAGTGTGCTAGTACCCAGCCCCAAACGAACCAGGAATGTCTCAATAATGTTAGGTGGTTTTAGCTGTTCAGTCTAGATCATATTTCTGGATAGTAGGCAGATAAATAATTTGTCTCTCTTAGTAGGTCATCATCTGTTAATATCTTTGAGAAGGCAAGAGGGCTTCTGAAGTATGAGACTGTATTTAGCATGGGTTTTAGTATATAGCTACTTATGTACATGTCCAGTTTCTTTTCTTTCTTGCTGAATATTTGCCTTCTTACAGGAAGACTCACATTTTTGTTAATAGTTTTGTCATCTTAATAATTAGGACTTTCCAGTTCTTTAAGACAGAAAGAATAAAAGTTCCTAAGGAACATTCATGAAGTTTGTTTATTTTTAAATTGTAGTTAATTATTTACGCAGTAATTTTTGCCTAAGATCTGAATTTCCACGTGTGAGCATATTTAGATATCCTTAATTGTTCTTGCATCTTCATCTAAATTGTCTCTAAGTTTGGAGCAGTCTTTTTTTTTTTTTGTATCATGCATGCTGTTGCTTATCCTAGAATCTTGTTTGCCTTTTTGAAGTGAGCCGAAGGCTTGAGTTATCAGAAATCCCTTGGGTTTTTTTGAGCTATAGTAATTTAGGATATTCATTTTGTTGACATATGTTGAACATTATTTAGCTTAACTTCATATACAGCGTTGTTGCACTTTTACTGTGTTTAGATATTTCTCACAACTCTTTCTAATACTATCTTAAGTTTAGTCTTCTCTAGATTTTGGTCCCAGCTGTTAATTTTATTCACTTTCTGATAGTCAGCTTTCTTCTGACTCTAAAAATAATTTCCAATTATGCAGTGTTTAGAAATTAATAATATCCCTTGAAATGTATTTGACACCTATTTATGAGCTTTGCCACAGTCTGCAATAGGAACAAAATCCTAGTAGAATTGCAGTGTATATAGGGTTGTAGGTCTTTTATGCTTGCATAATTAATGAGTTATGAAGAATCACGTTCTGTTTCTGTAGTTTCATACAAAACTATGTTGAAACCAAACCAACGCATCAGAAATTAGCTCTGGAATGAAGACAAGTAAAGTTAAAATGTTAGTTTGCTTTCAGCATAGTTTTATATGAAGCTATAAGTACTTGAAAAAGTTACATTGCTTTCTTTCTCTGCTACCTTCTTCACACACGTTCATAATTTTTTTTTATTCTATTTGGCTTTTCTCCAAAAAACTTTTGCTAGTTAAACTGCATATTGTAGTCTTTCAGAAGTTCATACTTAGTCAAGATTTCTGCCAGCAGCCTTGACACAGGTATATAGCCCACTGACCTTGAGCCTTGGATTCCGAACACTTATAAAATGCATTTTCTGCTTGTGGTTGTTTGGGCCATATGCTGTCTTTTAAGAGTACATGCTTCTGAGAACTGCTCAGCTACTTCATGTTTGAGTTCTTTCAGCACTTGAAAAAGTAAACCGTGTGGACTAGGTGGCTGATTTGATTGATTGCTTTGTCATATGCCAGTGTTTTTTATGTCTATTTTGACACCTCATTCTCTGATTAGTACTTTATCTTACTACTAGCAAAAAATATTTCTAAGGTTGGTATTTCCTCTCCTCCTCTTCCTTTTCAAGTGTTTCTGTGATGAAAACAATGCAAGTGTATTGTGTATCATCACACTAATATTTTAATCTTATTTAACAGGTCTGAATTTAACCCTGTCTGGCAGCTCTGTAGTAGCACAAAACAGGCAGAATATGCTAGTAAATTGTTACGTAAAAGTAAAATTGCAAGTAAGGCAATGTTTGGGTTTTTTTACCTTTAAATCACTTAATATCCTCTGACTTCCTTGTTTACCGTTTCTGTAAAACTGTTTTTATTTTTAAACAAGGAAATTCCAGGTTCAGAGTCTTAAGACAAAGTAATATTGAAGATTTCGTCTAATTTAACTTTTTCTGATAGCCACTTCTCTGACTCTAGCCTATATACAAAAGCAGAAATTGCCCAAGGTGCCATCTGTGGAGTATGTGTTCTATGAGCGAGAAAAAACACATGCTCCTGCTGCTTCTGATTTCTCTTCCTCTGGCTTCATCCAGTGAGCCACTTGAGGAGTCTATTGGTCAACTCACTAGAGTTCTAAGCAAACTTGATTTATGAACCAGATCAGTGTGTGGATGTGCTTTTGTTTACGGATTGTTAAAAACTAAATACGTGTTTCTTATTTTTTACTTCCAAAATAATTGTTAAATGTTACATGTAATAGATGTTGAGTGTTATATTTTATTTTTTCTCTCCTCAGTGTTCTTCGAAAGTGTGAAATCAGAACTCAGGAATGGATCCTCAGAGTACTCTGATATTTCTGATTCAGAAGAATCTGAGCCTGATTGCACTACACAGGTATAACTAGAAAAAGTCACACAAGTTAATGAAGCAATTAAATATAATTTTGCTTGCTCACGTCAGATTTATCTGGTTAAATTTTGTGTTAAAACATCAATGACAAAGTATTTAATTCTTGTTCAAGTTAATATCTCAAGCTTACAGTTCTGCCTTATTCTTCATTTATTCTAGCGTTGAGAAAAATTACAAGATATGCTGTCTTGAGCCAAATTTTATGATCTTCTCTGTCATTAAAGTGGAGCTGGCAGAGGATGAGCCCTGCTCTGGAACATGCAAAGTCAGAAAAAATTTAGCTCCTAATTGCTTTGTTCATTTCTTCCATAACAAGTCTAAATTTCATCATTAGAATTATGAGTTTCTACCACACAATTTCATTTTGGAGCTTGGTTAAATGAAAACAATCTTATAAGCCTTCAGTTTTTAAAATAAGCTGAAGTGGCTAAATCCTATTGAGATGTTTTAGGCTATTTGAAATAAATGCAAATCCTCCATTGAGGGTCTAGGTTGTAGTGATTTCTTTACAACTAAACAAAATATAAATGCACAAACACGTATGTACATGTATATATATTTGCACACATGTGTTTTAATACAACTTTCAGTATTTAAAAATGTGCATATGTATATACAAATATTTTAAGGATTTTTTTTTTTCCTTTCCAAAATTGTGCTCTGGCTATACTAATTTCAATTTTAATTGGATAGCAGTAAAATTCTAGTAGGGTGGAGTGATTACCTCAATTTTTTGTTTTATATTTCTAGAAAGCTCATACTTTGGTCTTTCTTTCAATTGTCAGCCTATTATAAGACTTTACAAGAAGTCTTCAAATTCCTACTTTTTCCATGGTGGTCAAAATCTATTTTTAATATTTGTTATCTTCCATCATTACCGGATCTAGATGTTGGAATAAGTGATAAGAACCTTCATGGTGTAGCTTCTTCTGGTTTCCTAAACTGCATTGTCAGCGACTTTGGCTCAGCAGGTTTTCGTTTTCAAGACACAAAATCAATAATTATTTAGAAATGATGTATTTCTTCTTCACAGGAGAATGTAGATAGTTTTGGATGACACTGTCATTGAGTGAAATGTTTTATATTAGTGCCATTTACTCTGTCGGTTACTTCTGTATTCTCTGCTTCTTAATTTCTAACAGTATGTTTAAATTTGCCTTTTGTAACGCTATATCCAAAATGAACTATCTCAGTAGATCCTTAAATCCTTTTAATGTTTTTATATTGCACCAAAGAAGATCTTAACAAAACAAGATAATAGCTTTATTACTAACACTGACTCATAGTTATAATTTCATTGCCCATTTGTGTCACTTTTGAAGTGTCAAAGATTAACAAGCTGCTCTTGTGAATGAAACTATTGTATAAAAACATCCCGTTGTGATGTGATGCACTTAATTCATTTCAGTTCTGTTTTTGAGGATAGGGATAGTGGTGTCAGTCTTCAAGCTTTATGATTCCTCCATGTTCTGATCTTCCACTTTCAACACTTTTATTGAATGTCATGTATATTCTTTGGCTTGAAAAAAAATTGTGGTGTTCTCTGTACCTGTTGAAAATAGATTAGTCTGAATTACTAGGATGGAACGTGTCTATTGTAGCCCTTGCTTCATGTCAAGGCATATTGAGCCACATATGGTTGCTCCACCTTTGAGAAGCTCCTGCCCATACAAGCTGTAATCTCAGCAGGAGCTGAAAAGCCCTTTCATTCATGAAATGAAGCTGTGCCACTGTAAGAGAGGCAACAGCTGCTGCGTCTCTGTTCCTGCTGTGTTCTGGATTTACCCAAGAGCTTCTGTCACTCACAAGAGAGATGCTGCTGCTGAAAGTTATCTTTTGTGAGAGCAGGAACCAGAAAGAGTTATTTGGGGCAGGTTGTGTCCCATTATATGTAACAAGCATCAATTCTGGCTGCTGCTTGGAACCATGCTTCCATATTTTTTCCTCTACTTCGAATATAGAAGATCAGAATAATCAATGCTCTCTTTAAGGAGAATACAATGATTTGTGCATGGTTTACTGTGTGTAGTGCTTTCTGTAAGAAAATGGAGATGCTTTCTATATTGCTTGAGCATGTACTCGTCAGTGTTACAAAATCTGGATGTATAGCATCTCAGTTGTTATATTCAAATTAACTGCATTCTGATTACTGTATATATATATATATACAAGTTGGACCTGGAAGCTTTTGAATTTTTTACTTAGCGTAAATTAAGGTAGTGTCTCTGTTTAGGAGACATATCAACCATTCTGCATACTGTTTCCTCTTGTTTCAGCAGAAGGATTCCTCCACAGAGGAGTCGGAAAGCTCAGGTGATGAAGAGAAACAGGAAGTAACATCAAATTTCAAAGAGGAATCTAAGGTCGTGAGAGACCTTTGTCAAAATACCCAGAAGCCATCCAGAAATGAAACTCACAGTAAAAAGTAAGCACATTATGGGCATTTGTTTATAAACAGTTAGACCTTTTCACACATATTTATGGTTCTGCTTTATACCAATGTAAAAATCACTCCTTCGGAGATAGTTAGGGTTCTGTTTTGAACTGCTTAATAATCCTTTTTTTTTTTCTAGGGAATGTCCTACCTCGACAAGTACAGAAGAAGAAGCTATTCAGGGCATGCTTTCTATGGCAGGATTGCACTATACTACATGTTTACCAGGTCATACTCAAAGCACAGACTGCACAGATAAAAGAACTCTTCAGGAACACAGAAGCTACCCCAGGAGTCGGCATAAAGACAGACAGCCATCTCAGAGCCACAAAACAATAGAATGTGGTAGGTATCTGAACTAATGACACCACTGCACTCTGCTCTTGGACAAACTGCTCACAGTAAGCACTTAAATTTTTAGATTTGTACACAAGTTTTAGTAAACGAGACCAACATTTTAAAAGGTGTGTTCTTTGCTTTTGCCTTTTTTTTTTTTTTTTTTTTTATAAAAAGGAATTGTTACTTCTGGAGACTGGGACAAACTTAGCTTGAGAGGCCATCAGAATACATCTTCTAAATATTGCCATCTGAAAGTTTTGCCACAAGTGGCAAAGTTACGGTTAGATTGAAAGTGTAGTTTCCTTATTGAAAGTCTAATCTCCTTCAGAAAAGATTGTCAGAACATTCATGCTTGCAGCTTTCATGGATTGTGTGTTGCTTAGATATCCGTAGGAATCTGCTTGGTGAATTTTCATGTGTTTTTGGAAAGCGTATTTGGCTTTACTCCTGAAATTCTGCTATGAATGCAGTGCATTAAAGGAGATTCTGCTCTCGAAGAGGAGAATTCAGAGGTAATTTTTTTGTCGGTGGCATTTTGATGTCAGTGGAAAACAGACATCTGTTAAATGCATTTTGGGAATGACAGACAGCAGAACATTAACACTAATCCCCTCAAAGGAACCAAAATCAGTTCTTGGAACAGAGAGAAAGAGAGTCATTATGCTTGAAAATTCTGTGCTTGAGAAGGAAATGGCAGAGGATTATAGCTTTGCTGATGTGAAACAAATAGAACCCCATCAACAAATAGGGTGCTAATTTGAAGAAGTAATAGTACGTTTATTTCTGTTTAAATAGATAACAGGAAGGCTTAATGTGGTGTCATGGACTGTGTAGTGGTACTTGAAGCTGTATGTCCTTAAAACCCACCAACGACATAAATAAAAACACCACCACCACCACCAAATCCTAACCAGAGAAGTACACACGTGCATACAGTGTCTCTCCATCTTTGTAACTTTATGAAAAACATAATATCCGAGTTTCTAAATTGTGGTGGGTTGACTCAGGCCAGCAGCTAAGCTCCCACACAGCCACTTATTCTCTCTCTCCCTGACCTACGGCATGGGGGAGAGAATAGAAAGAGCAAAAGTGAGAAGATTCATGGGTCAACGCAAAGACAGTTTAGTAAGTGGAGGAAACAAGCGGTGAAAAGGCAATCACTCACCACTTTCTGCAAGCAGACTGATGCCCAGCCAGTCTCTGAGCAATTACTACCTTGGAAAACTGCCTTTCCCCCCAGCCTCTACTCCACTTTTTATTGCCAAGCATGATGTTGTACGGTATAGACTATCCCTTTGGCCAGTTCAGGTCAGCGGTCCTGGCTATGTCCCTTCCCACTCTCTTGTCTGCCCCTAGCCTACTTACTACAGGGGGCAGGGTGGGAAAAGAGAAAGCTGTGACACTGTGCAAGCACTGTTCAGCAACAGCCAGAACTTCGGTGTGTTATCAACACTGGTTTAGCCACAGATCTAAAACATAGCATTATATGAACTGTTAGGAAAAAATTCCATTCTTTCCAGACCCAGTACATGTGTTAAACTCCACGAGCGTGGGTGAAGAGGTTGAAACTGTGCTTCTTAACTAGCACGTTTTGCAAAACCTTTTGGTCTCTACAAATTTGAATTGGTGTCTTGGGATACCCTTAATTTTACAAGTTAACTGTATTGTAAATGTGTTTTCAATGTGGACGCTTCTTCTATAGGCCTATCAGCATAGATCTTCTGGGTGTTGTACCTGAATAGCGCATCAGTGCTTAGAAACAATACAATCAATAATACCTGAAAATTAAATGTCTATCTTTGTATGAACTCCTCATGATACAAAGCCATGGTGGAAAACTGTAGCGTAACAAAGAAAGAAAGCTGTCTTCAACATCAGTACTTTCAAATTTAAATGATTATATTTGACCTTCTTACTGTGGTATATGAATCTTTACTCGATGTATTTATACTGTGAGATCGTTTTCCCGACGTAGTGTGTGAAACCAAGCAGCTCTGACAACCTTTGTTTTATATCTAGGAAATATTTTTAATTGTATTTTCGTTTCTTTCTTGTTTTAATTTTAAAGTCATTCAAATGTATAATTAACTTTGTATTCCTAGTTACTGATTTTAAAATTTAAGCTTTTTGAACTTCTCTTTAGGTAGGTCTATGAAGGAAGAAGAGAGAGACTTGGGGACTTCAGCATGGACTAGACACCTGAATGAAGCTTCGAGGATTACCCCTCAGGTACAGCAATACTTTGAACATTTTGGACACCTTTTTATAGGAAAAAGAGATTGTGAATTTCTAAGTACAGAAAGCATGGTAGACAGGTCTTTCAACACTGTATATCTGATAATAAATACTTCTGGTGCTGGTAGCTGAGTATTATATTTTTGTTATGCTTTTTTTGATTATTGTTGTCTTCTGTCATAGTGGCTGGTATTAAGATGCTCAGGGCAGTATCTTGACAAATAAAAAATACATTATGAGAAAAGTGTGAATTTACATTCAGTCGAACTGAGGAAGCACAGTATTGTTTATTCGTTGTTATTGCCAACCAGAGCATCAGAACAAGTGGAACCTGTTGATAGTATTTCTAGTAAAGATACTTGCTTAGGAAATTAGTACTGCCAAACTGATACCACCTTTCAACAGCCAGGAGGTAGGAGTATTTTTGCTTTCTGATGTCCAGGTGGAATCCAGCAAGGAATATATAAATGAAAGGTTGCGTGCCTTACACTCTTAACTTTTTTTTATTTCTAAACTTGTCTATATTGGAAGTATTAGAACAATTAAACAGAACAATTAAAGTTGAAAAATAATACTGCTATTTAATAGCTGTATGATAACTGCATGCCTTGTAGGTTTTTTTTTGGTAAGAATATCGAACTACGTGCTACTCCTTACAGTTTGTAATTTCCAATTTGGCATTTTTTCTCTCGTCAGCTGAATATTGAAGACAAATTGCCTGTTTAAGTAGTCAGTGCATGCTTGTTATAGTGGCCAGTTTAATCAAGAGCAACTGCATTTGTTTTGATCACTGCAAACTAAACCCAAAAAGTAGAGAAATTGAGTAAACTAGTATGTGTAATTAATCCATAGTATTGCCCTTAAGTGCATATGAAATAATACCTTACTTTTAAGAGGTATCTATACTAAAAGAAATGATGGAATCATAGAGTGGTCAGACACTGGTGGAACTGAAGTATCTTTTTCAAAGATACAGCAGTATAATTAGAAAAACGGGAGTGAACTTGTAGCCAGAAGTTACTAACTTCTGCTTTGTTTCTTCTTCTCATTTCTATACTAGGATACAAGTAAAACTCAAAAATATATCAAGAAAGAGGGTGTGTCAGAAGCCAGTCATAAGGTTCAGGAAAACAGGAGTATAGTTCACAACAACGGCTTGAGTTTTCAGCATGGCAAGTATACACGAGACTCCAATCTAATTCAAGGAGAATGTCGGCTGAGTGATGGCAGCCTTAGCCCTGACAGGCCGTATGGTGAAACGTCCTTGTCTGTACCACTTCATCCAACAAAGAGGCCAGCATCAAATCCGCCCCCTATCAGCAACCAGGCGACAAAAGGTAATGTTTATCTCTGTGGTCCTCTTGCCAGGGTGGGGGGAAAAAAAAAAGACTAGGAAAAGAAACTTGCAAACATCTCAAAGAGCTGTTAGATGCAGGAACTGAGAAAAGGACAGACTTAGACCTTGAGGAAAGATATAAGATGGGTATCCTGTGGACACTCAAATTTTGGTACAGAATGTGTGGAGGCAGAATTAAGAGAGGTCTAACTGGGTGTGTGGCCAGATGAAACTTTCACAGTTACCATTGCACCTCTGCTGGTTTATCTGTTACACATTTATTACAGGGAACAGTACCACAACTGTACTCTGAAACACTGGCCTGAATCAGATTTGTTTATCAAAGTGAAGTTTTAAAAGCTGCAACACTTCAAAAATAGTCTGATGATCATACTGTTTAGTTTTTAGTTTCTAGTTCATTTTCTGTAATTTACTCAAGGGAATAACTTACTTGAGCAAAATTCAGGAAGCGCAGTTTAGGTTTTTCCTTACCACACCCACCCCTAGACTGGAAATGTTTGTAATAACTTTCTTTATGATAGTGCTAGCCAGAGTTTAGGGAAAACAATTCCTGGCCTTTTGCAATTCTAATTCCCTGTTTGTTTGCTCCCAAGCAGACAAATGATGATCTTTTGGGGTTTTTTTTTGTTTTTTCTTTTGAAACTAATTCAGGTGAAAATTTGGCCTGCTTCAGCTTGAAAGCTGGGTTTCATCTTTGTTCTATGATGATAAAAATTTATTCTGAAATTCCTGATTGAAGTACTTGATTTCGTTTTTCAGGTAAACGTCCAAAGAAAGGAATGGCAACTGCAAAACAGCGCCTTGGGAAGATCTTGAAGCTGAACCGGAATGGCCATGCACGCTTCTTTGTTTAATGTAGCTGCTACTTCTACTACTGCTGTCTTTCCTACACAGACCAGTATTGAGGTCAACAGAGCCTGGAGCTGCTGTGATTCCTCTGCT
Organism: Numenius arquata; assembly: GCF_964106895.1. NCBI lineage: Eukaryota > Metazoa > Chordata > Aves > Charadriiformes > Scolopacidae > Numenius > Numenius arquata. The sequence goes on from NC_133577.1 coordinate 69,938,272, forward strand.
TGAAGCAGACTTGCATGTACCATATAAAACACTGCCTGATGAACAAAAACGAGAAAGAAAGAAAAAAAAAAACCCACAAAAACAAGAAAAAAAATCAACCCAATGCTGCATTTTCACTGTGCCACACCTGCTCAGCAATAACCATACGGGAACGGGGAAATCTTCAGAGAGACATGGACTGTGAGAAATAGTCTCTCATCAGGGCTTGAATATCATTTGTTGCTGGTAGTTTCTGACCTAATTAATGAGGGGAAGATGATGAAGGTGGTTTATCAATAATTTATTTCTGATAGATTTTGACGACTTTTAAATTCATTTAAAAAAACTATTTATTTGGAAGACTTTTTTTGTGGGGTTATTAATTTAGATTTAAGAATGTGAAAGTTTTTAATTGTTTTGATAATGTATGTTTGGTGCAGTGGAGAGCCACATTAATTGTGATTAGTCTGGACTCCTAAATTTGATATTCAGGTTATAGTCTTAAATAGGGGTGAGATGCATTATTAATTATTTTTTAAATTAAGGCATATGGAATCTTTTTTTTTTTCCTGCTTTTTGTAAGCTATTGGCTGGGCTTCTTTTGACTTGCAAGTTGCATATTCTCTGCCAGCTTGATTATTTTTTGACCTGTCCTCTTTTATACAGATTTATTTATTTGATGGACTAGAAGAGACTCCTAAAGACAGAAGAATCTTCTTGTGTCAGTCCAGTAGCTAACTTGTTTGAAACTGCACCCCTTTCCTCCAAATTGGAGTGCATACTTTTCCTTCTGATGATCTATCTGGGATGGTTTTCTTCTGTAAAAAGGCTCCCTGAAATTGTATTTTTACAGGTTATTTAAGAATTGGTTCAAAGGGGGGAAACCTGATACATCTTTTTGGAGGAACGGGGGCATCAGTTAAGATAAATGTTTCTTCAGAACAATTACTCTGAAATAACTCATAAGATATACATTACAGTCTTAAGATTTGGCATATTACTTAATGTAGCATGGAAGAAGCATTAAAGTATTATTATTGTGCTTTAAACACATTTTACTGAAGAGTCAGGAAGGCAGGAGAATGTGTGTTGCTTTCAAAGCTGGGTGAGACAGCCAATTAAAAGTCTTAACTGGTGCATATATAAGCATTAAGTAGCTTACTGGTATCAGAATGATCATTTGTGTTAGGCTTCATACAGAGCTGATAGCAAATGCCGATTCTGAATTATTGTAAATAATTTTGATTTAAAGTTTGTATTTTTCTGTAATATAAAATTAAATATTTAACTTTGGGGGGATGGGGATGAAGGCAGAAAAGCGAATACTTTTACTTGATTCTGGAAAAAGGGCATTTTGCAGGGTCCAGCCAAAATGAAAACAGTACTATGCTAGTGAAAACAATATTGTTGTTTGTCTAGTTTTTTTTTGGTTGCTAAGAGTAAAAGTACTCAAGCATAGCTATCCAAGTAATTGAATTGATTTAATTTTCCATACCAGTTTTTCCTTCCTCCATATTCTATGCTGGAATCATCTTCTTTTGTTGTGGTTTAAAAACAAATTCAGTTGGACTTTCCAGAATATTTATACAGAGTTCTCTTCATCTAGGCTAGATCATGAATGCCTTTACAAATCTCTGGAAGTAGTTCTGAAGTCAGGTGTCTTTGATTGTTGCAGGGTCAAAACTATTTAGCATTATGTTATCCTATTTCTAAATTGAGAAACATCAGAACATAATGCAACTGCAAATAAGTCAGGTAGCTTTCATGGCTTTACTTCCTCTGGAGCTTGGAAAGTATAACTTACGGTGATTTTTGCAGCCCTGCTTTTACATTATATTGGCTTGACTTCATAGTTTTGTGTGTGTGCGTATGGGTGAATTTTTTTTAACCTTTTTTGTTTGCTGATTACGGTTTCATAAAGGCATGTTTTCAGTCTTTTTAATTTTTTTTTTTTTAAATTTAATAGAAACTATAACCTTGTTTAGACTATTGGGAACGGAGGTAACAAAGGATTTCTAAAATGCATAAGATAAGCTAAGAGGTACTCTACAGGTGCTGAAAGTGACTATAAGTACTTGCTGTTCTCAGGTGCTAGGTTTTCCAGATGGAAACAGTTAAAAGAGAATATTTCAGCTATCTTCTAATACGTTCTCACCAAAGTCAGTCAGAGAAATAAACTATGTTGTCAATATTAGTTAAAATTATATACCCATATAAATATTCTCTGTGGTTGAGCTTGAGCAAATGGATTAATTCCTGCCAGGCTTTGGAAACTGTTTTTTAGCTTTAGCATATTGAACCAAACTGTTTCCTTCTTGCTGGCTGTATAATTTTTAAGAATAGAAAAATTCCAATTTAGTGCAGCAATCGGATTCAGAGCAGAATGAAGAATGAGCTCTCTCTCCTTAAAGGCAGATTTTTGAGAATGCTTATCTGAAATAGAAGTATGCCAGAATAGAATCTGGAGTAAGGAATTTTAAAATATGGAGTATGCTTTCTTGTACATATAACTGATTTATACAAAGTCTCTTTTCTGACCATCCGTATTATTTATCTGTATCTTACTATTGGAACACAGATGTGGCTGGACCCATATATATTATTTCTTCTTGGTTTTATTCTTTCTTTATTCTACTTTCTACCTTTTTTTTCAAAGTGGCTCTCCACTGTCATGAATTTTTGTAATAGTCTCTTCACGGGCTGTCAACAGGCAGAGGTTCATTCCCATTTTCTTCAGATATCCATGCTTCCAGCAGAAGTTAATTCTGATGTTCCACCTCAGAACAAGTAATTTAAAAGAAATTGCCATGATGAGCAGTATTTAAAAAAAAAAAAAAAAAAAAAAAAAAGAAAGAAAACAAAGGGGGGAAAAAAAAGTCTCCTGGTAGCTCATGAAGAGGATGTGGTGACCTCACTTGTTTTGTGTACTTGTATCTAGGGATATTTTTATTGTGTTCTAGATGAAAACACTACTGCACCAATCTTTCTGTAGATGGACTGAACTTTGTGGTGTTGTAGTGGAGAGAAAAAGCCCTACTTTTTTCCTTGCTGTCTCACTTAGGGTGGAAGAGGGAGGTAGTAGGAAACACTGACTGGACAACAAAGAGAATTAAGCCTGCTATGGTTACTCGTTTTCAAGAATAATCTTTTTTGAAAAGTCAGAGAACTTTGATTTGGCATAAAACTGAAAATTTTTTTTTGTAGACAAAACAATAGGAAGTGAAATAGTGTAGGGGTTTTCGTGTTCTCTAAGTTCTCACGTTCCTGCAATTGGAAAAAAAAAAACCATGAAAATGGAAAGACCACCTAGAAACTGTATCAAAGACTCTTCCAGCAACTTTCCCTTTTCTTCTTCTACTATACTTGTAATAAACCCTGGCTACAAGGTAGCCTTTGTTGACCTCTGAGGTAGATAACCTATGCAACCTATAATACTTTACATGAATCCGTTCTTAAAGACAATTTTGAAAGGGTTAGATGTTGAGAGTTAAAATTGTTGCATTCTGATCACGTGGGGGATTTGGGCGGGGGTGTTGTTTTTTGGTGGTTGAAGTGCTTGTGTTACCTTTAGTAGACAAATTAGAGAGCACAGTGTCCATGATCACATTTTAGAAGCTTCAGCTTTCCCTGGGCTTTGCTATATGGCATAAGCTACCTTTATTCACAAGGCCATGAAGTTGTAAATGTTGAAAATCTTTGCAGGGTTTTGGAGTCAGAGCCGATGTGAGTCTTGCTACCCCCTTTTTGGTAATCGTGGAGACTTAAATAGAACTGAAACTAGAACAACCTAGTTCTAGGCTAGTACTGGAAGCCTATGACTAGTGCCCTATTTCGGCTCCACATGCCCACTTATCCCTTCACACCCCCACCATGACCCCCAAATCTAGTGTCTTTCCAGAGTTTGATTTACGTGATACTTCCAGACCATTAAAAGCTGTTTGTAGCTCTGGGGTTGAGTGAGCCCAGAGCTACTCTTTCACAGAAGAAATATAAATGGAACCAAGGGCCTTAGTATTTGTGGTTAAACAAGAGTAAAAGCTGCAACATCCATTTTTCCAAAAAGAAAAAAGAAACCCAACAAAAAACCAACCTAGTAACCCTCTTTGTGGGAACGTATGAATGATAAATCATGCAGTGGATGGGAAATATAAGTAGCACTGATAAGGAAATGCATGTTCTTCATAGGCTGCATTTCTGTTTGGAAAAAAAAGACTTTTTCTACTTTTAATATAAATTAAGCCATAAGAGTTTCATGCTGTGGGAAGGAAATTAAAGGGATCACTTTAAGAGATTATATTGATATGTATTGTCACTTCTGCTGGGAAATGTCTATTGCTGCCAATGCTTTGGTGAATCTTTTTTTAAAAAAATCCATGGAATTTGAAAAAAAAAAAAAAAAAGAAAAAAAAAGGGGCTAGTTCTTGGCTATATTTCCTAGTTTTGTAGTAACGTTTTGCTGGCCCGTTTGTCTTTTCCTCCTTTTTCTACTCTCATAGTCTAATTTCTATCTTTCCTTCTAATGTCTCTGAAAATATTAGCTTGTCTGCTCAGTAGGGGTCGGTGTATGTGTGTCTTCCTTTTTACAGAAACGCACTACTGTGTTAAGTATTTGGCTGGGAAATGGGATGCTGCAGCTTTAAGAGCATTTTTTTCAATTCATAACAGTATTTCCCATCCTCTTTTGCCTGCAGGCAGGGAAAGTGTATGTACAGTATTTATTTTGTTTTGATTTTACTTTAAATTTGTAAGTTTCTATAAGTAGTTCACATTGATTATTCTAGCGGAGGACAAGTGGCTTTGTTTAAATTTGTATTTGATATTCATAGTTTCAACTTTCTGTACTTTAAAATGCTGAAATTAAAAAATTGTATTGCTTATGTTTTGATTTTAGCACTCTAAAGCGTTTAATTTCTTCAGACTTCTGCTCATTTGCTTCATTGTAAATACAGAAAACTACAGAGTATTGAGGAGAAAACTGCTTTTCTAGGTCCAATCTTTGTGCCCTTTACTTGTCACATTTTAAAGAAAAAATTTTCTGTAGAAATGTGAGACGGAATATTCTCATACTGTTTTTTTATTTTTTCAAAGTGCAAATCTCATTTCAATCCAAGTATAAGACAACCATATGCATTTTGTGAAGATGTGTGTATTCTTTTTGAATCCTAATATAAAAGGGGAGGTGGAAGTGGGTTTGGTCTGTCATATTAGCAGATCTAGAACTGTAAGAAGGGTCTCAAATGGTATTGTCATGTTCTTGTTCTTGCTACTGGTGACTCATCTCTTGATTTCTTTTTTTGTCCTTTTTTCTTTTTTTTTTTTTCTTTTTTCTTTAAGCGTGTGCAGTTTCTGGAAGAAGAGATTTGTCTTTCACACTTCCATGTACTTTGTCATACTGGCTTTTATCCTGGATGACTTCTCTGCTTGTTTCTCCCACCACATGTTGTCTTCTGGTTTACAGTTGTCAGTGCTCCCTATTTTGACTCCGTATGGCAGTACGGTGTTTGCATATGGGTACTCTGCCTGGGGGTAACAGAAGCATTGCTGTGTCCCATTCCAAGGTCGTGTAATATATTTTCTTCTGCAAATAGTGCTCCGTGCTACTGAACTGCTTCGGTGCTGTGATGGGCAGATGCTTAGATTCCAGTGATGGTCGCTTTCTGAGAGCCTAAAAACCTATAAATGATGCAGCAATGGCATTGGAAGTACCAGATGGCAAAAGGTGTTTGATTTGAGCATCCTCTGCAGCTGTTCAAGTTTACTTCTTAGCCTGGCTTTTAGTTTACAGAGAATTTCTGGTTGATTCTAACGACTAGGAGATCTTTTCATGGACAAGGACTTCATTGTGCCCAGGTGCTTTACACACAAAGACCAAGAATGCTGACTTCATCAAACCGTGCACTGCTTAAGTGTAAGATTGAAGTAGCTTTAAAAAACCCAACAAACTAGTGAGTTCTGTGGCCAAAAGTTTCAAACATGGTATTGCTGTAGATTTTGGGGGGCAGAAGCATCTGTGCTGTTTCAAAAATGAACTTCATTTGAGTGGTGTAAGAAATCGTGAGGAAAAATCATGATTTAAGTACAGAGGATGAAGATTAAATATTTATATATCCAGAAGTCAGTTCCTGCTGTATTTTGACATGCCTTTACATCTTTTCAACTAATGTGTTAAAATCTTTTTTTAATTTGGTTAGCCAAAGATTTGCCAAAGATCTGAAAGAGGTATTTGTCTATCAGAGCAGCCACGCATTTTGAAAAAGTGTTGATCACTGTGACTGAAGAACAACGCTACAACCTATGCATTTCCATCAAACAGATTCATCTAGATTTGTCACACTGAGCTCACTGCTCATGCTAATGTTTTGGTCTTAAAGCGATAGACTTACGAGAGCACCTCAGTGGGCCACAAATACAAGTTTCATACCCATATAAAAACCTGTATAAGCACCTTTACTATTTGTCCTTTTGTTTTTGCCAGCTATGCTCCACAGCATTTCTCTTTGATTGCTGTTTGGTGGATAATAGATGGGATAATACACTGGAAAATAAGTGAAATATCTCACAGTGCTGCTTTAAATGCTACTGGATAGCCTTCAGCACCTGGAGCCATATTTCCATTCTTGTTTTCTGCTTTTCTATTTGGGGAGGGTGGGGAAATATTTACCTGGATTGTTCTTTCCTAATGGACAGATGGATTTTAAAGATTTCAAGGCTACCAAATATAGCAAAACAATTGAATTTCTAAAGTCAGGGAATAGGCAAGATACCTGTCTTGCTATCTGAAGACTAAAGATGTTGGGTTTTTTTTGGTTTTGTGTTGGTTTGGTTATTGTGTTTTCTTTTTTTTTTTTTTTTTTTAAATCAACAGTGTTCTACTGGTTTTGAGGTAGGGTATCCCCTTGTAAAGTGCCTACAGACTTGGTTTTGTGTACATTTAGTTCAACTCTTTCACTAGAGGGTTTGTCATAACCTGCTTAAGTTGTGAAGCTATTGTGGTGGTGGCGTCTCTTAGTTAATCCATTCAACCAAACCTTTTCCTGTTTGTGTTGTTTAGATATAACTTTGGATTGATAATGGAAACCTGAGTAGTAGAATGAATGTAGTGAAGTCAATCATGCTAAGTGTTAGTTTCTGTAGAAACTTTTTTTTTCTTTGTATAGAATTATTTTTCCTGAGAGCCCATGAAATTACACTTTTACTGCTGGTAAGTAATATCAACTGTCTCAAGCCAAAAGTTAATGAGGACTGAAACTGTAAAACCAGAATGTTATTGTTACTGATTCTGATACAACCAGGAATTTTAAATGCCTTTGTTTCTACAGCGGTCAATGACTAAAGTTTTTACCTGCAGAAGAAATAGCTGGTGATCAAGACAATGAATAAAGTCTGCCATTGCCAGAGCTCATAGTATTCCATCTAACAGCTGGCTAATAGGACAGTTTGCTTTGTCTAGACTAAGGTCTGATTTCTCTGAAGCCAATTATATTCAGTCTTTAGAATAAGTACTGCAAATTTTTGAAGAACTGTGTTTGGCTTAAATAGATCTATTTATCTGTACTGCTCCTGCTGTATTTGCTTTGGTCTTGGAAAAAATACTCTACTTTGGAACGTATAAGTCAACTAAAAGAACGGTATACAAAGAGTCTGCTTGTTTGTGATGCTTTGCCCCAAAGTTTATTTCTCATAAGGAATGTTTTATTTGCTGCAATGAGTATGAGTAAAGTTCCCACCCATAGTTGGAGAATGGGATATTTATCTGGAAGAAACATTCACCCTTAAATCATTCACCTTGGTGGTAAGTCATAAAGATGCAGGTCAGCTTTTGTTCCAATAAAACTAAAAGCCAACAAAACTCCAGAAACTGCTACTCTGATCTCCTAAAATAGGATCTGGGCTGTGGAAATGTGGTTTAACGCGGCAGCTTTTTCAAGCTAATGTTTCTTTGAAAAAGATACTGTCATGTGCTTCATTCTGAAGTTGTTGATTTCTCGTTACAGAGGTTTTGCTTTTTTTACAAAAGATCTTTGAATAGATTCACTACTGGTCTGGCCCAGTGAGGATTTTCCTGTGCTCAACCAGCACTTGTAGAAATTGTTTTGAATTCCATCATGTGGCAGTTACTGCATAGAGCTCTTCCCACGTGGCTAAAGTGCTTCTCTTCAAGAGGCCACGAACCTCTGTGTTCCCTCCAAGCCATATACCTAATGAGGAAGGAGAGCATTCAAAGAGCATTTGCCATGCTAACTATCCTAAAACTGGTGTCGGAACTGGGTGGCTCAGATGAGGTTAGCATTGAGAGAACCCTTTTGCCTTTAAGTCCATCTGTCCGTATTCAGCCCATGTCCACCGTGAGGTGGGGGGGAGAAGAAAAATCTCCGAGCTGTGCAGTCCTCTACTGCAAAACGAGTTGGTCATATTCCAAAGACTGCTGGACAGCTGTGCCTGTCGTAAAACTAAGCACCACAAGTGAGGCTGAATTGCCGTAGTCTTAGGAGGGAGACCAAGCATTAAATGGGACATGGCATCTGAATCATCTCTTTCTCCCCAGGCTTTTGCAGCAGCCCAGAGAAGAGGTATTAGTGAGATGCCTTGGGAAAATGCTAAAACATTGCATAATGTACCCCTTCCACGGCTACATGAAATTATTTTAGGCACTGGTTCTGTTGATCCATTTTCTTCAGTGTTAAGAGGATTTCACTTGAAGTTCAGTTTGTACAGAAAGTAGAAAGAGATTTCATGTTAGACATCCCCACAGTTACTCTGTGAGAGGTTTTTAAGGGGAAGCTGCAATGTATTAGACCAACTGATTCATTTGAGAGTGGGAAATAAATGTAATGTTTAGCGCTCATGGTTCAGGTGTAAGATGTTTCCTCTCCACACAAACCTTGCCCTGCTTGTGTACTAACAATACAGGGCAGCTACGCTGGTAGCTTATAGACTGTTTTCAGTAGTGTTGCCATTAGGAGCTTTCTTTAAAATAAGAACATTTTAATAAGTACATTTTAAATAACACAGTTGTAATTGAGGAGAAAAATTATGTCATTTGGATGGATTGAATGCATAATATATGTAGTGTCTAGGAGGAGATGTAGGAATAAGGCAGATTTCCCGGAAGTTAATGTGTTCAGTACATTTAAAAAATGCAACAACTTCAAAAAGAGGACCATTCACAAGATTACAAAACTGAGGAAGTCAGAAATGCTTAGCAGGCCACAGGATCTATATATGTATTCTTTTTACTATACTAAGACTGTCTTCCACCATGGCAGGTACATTACACACATATATTTATTCTGTCCCGTGTTTTCCGTTGCCTCTACTTTCAAAGAATTTTAAAGAGTAGAATGTCAGGTACCAAACTCCAATAATATCAGTATTTTTACCGTAACTATGATTAAAGGAATGTCTTCACTAATCCTTTTGCTACACATTTTAATTAACAACAAAATAGTGCTGTCAATACTTTTAAAATACTGTATTTAATTTCTTTTCCACTTGGTTGGGACATTCAGAGATTTCTTAATTTTTTTCTGCACTGATGCTAACTCTCACTGTATTTTACAGTTCATGGCTTGAAGAAAAAAAAAAAGTATAATTCTGTGCCAGACTGTTGTGGTTCACTGAAAAGGACTCTAAAAGACTGGGAACAACAGAAAAAAGAAACCTCTGATCTGTTAAATGCTCTGTGGAGCCTGTGCCTCCGGTCACTATCTGAAGCACTAAAGCACAGGTTACAGTATAACTTGAGATCTTAAAGATGCTAAGTTGACTAATCAGATCAAAATGTACATAGTGGTAGAGAACAGAAGGGAAACCATATGTATTACATGAGGTAATTTTTTCTTAATTAGCTGCAGGAATGCTAGATTTTTCACTGTTTCACCAGCATGGAGGAGTTACACTGTATGGGCTTAATACCTGAAAGACTTAGACTGACAGGTGATAGAAATGGTTGCAAGTAACAGGGTCAAAATAGGGTTGATTTCTGGCTAGAAGCACCACCATTTTCTTTTTTAGGGAAGAATCTGCTTAGATTTGCACACCTTGGCTACAATCCTACCCTTGATTTCTAACCAGTTCAGCTGCTGAACATGCATACACTGATTTTAATGAGGTCTGAATTAGTGCCCCAGCTGATGTAGTGGCATATCTTTAAATACGTAGCTGTGCTTCTAAGGGTTTTTTCAGGTGATGCTGCAGTTTGCTCTTTCAGGGTCCTCGGTCGAGACTTCCGATGATTTGGAACTCCCAATGCTCTCTTGGAAAAAAGCTGTCTTGGCGCATCCCAGCCCAGCCTAGTGTGGGAAGGGGGCAGGGTGGTCCTCTCTGCTGCCTGGGGAGTTGCTTTCTCCTATGCAGGAATTCATTTATGGGGAAGGCTTTGGATTGTGCTGCTGTATCTTAACCTTTGTTTTGCTAATGTGATGAGGGCCTCTGGGGTGTACTGGTGAGGGAAGGGAGCAGCAAGGGTCAGAGGAATTGGCCAGTCAGGAGAGGGTTGTTTGCCCTCCAGGAGACTGAAGCAGCAGTCTGCAGACATCACCGAGGTACCTGCAAAAGGGGATTTCTCCCATTTTGACTGGTTGACATGCCAGCTGCTGTGGGGCTATCCTTTTCATCTCTTTCCTCACATATACCAACCCTGCCAGCCCACGTGGTGAAAAGCATGGAAGTGGTGCAACTCCAAAAGATAGACATCACTTGCTTTCCCCTGTGTTGCGGGGAGAAGCAGTAGTCAGGCTAAGGTGTGACCAGTCTCACCAGGGTCTTTTTAGAGGAAGGCTTCCCTCCTCAGCCACTGCCCACTGGGGACTGCTTCTAGACGTAGAAGCATTCTTCTGTGCTTCCCTGGATTGATGGCCTCCCTGTCCTTTGCATGGATGTTGGGTTTGGAGAGGTTAAGCAAGTTTCTGCGATAAACAGGACAGAAAATAGTATGGAGGTATCCAAGCTGATGCCTGGAATGGTGTGAACTTATAAATGCAACCCCTGGGGTCAGCTTGAGTTTGAGTATTTTGAAGTATTACTTAAATCTTACTTTTCCAAATCAGTCTTTCACTTACACTGCTGGCATAATATGAAGTGAACCTCTCCATTTTGCAATTTCGGAAAAGCTTCTTCTAAACCGTTGTCATTTTGCTATGTTTCATTCCTCAGTTGTTACTTTGAAATGGAGTGGAATGTAGCTTTGTCCAATGTCTCAGTCACCTAATAACGTAGCAGCTTAGCCTGGAAAGCCATGATATCCCTGCAACGCTGAATCATCAGTTTCAATCACTGTAGTAAGAGGACGGAAGGAGGTTGAACAGACACATTTCCTTTTCTATAAAGACATCTAAACCAAGCGACCTCTTTGAGAATTATTTAAGATCTCTGGGTCTTTCTGCTTGAATTTCTTTATCATCAGCCAGGAAGACTGGATCCAGATTCTGGTTGGTTTTGCAAAGGATCTGAATTGGAGGATATTTAGTGACTGTTACTTTTTAAAAAATTTTATTTATTTATTCCATTTCACTAGTCACTTATGCTTAGGTTTGTATTCTGTTGCAACCAAGTTTGATGCAAGTGAAAAATCACAAGTCTGAAAAATCTTAAATGGATTATTTCTATAGACTTTTAGGTTTTGGAGCTGAAGGCTACAAAATCTTATTGGGCATTTTAGGGAGCTGTATTGATTTTTATTTTTTTCTCCACCTAATTTTTTGGTTATGCTTTGCAGTGTTTCTGCATTGGAACACTTAGTCCTTTTCACAATGTAATTCTTCTATGTAAGCTAAGACATCTCCAGCCTTTCATTGCACCACCGTCCAGCGTGATCTGGACAGGCTGGAGAGCTGGGCAGAGAAGAACCTAATCAAGGGCAAGTGTAGGGTCCTGCACCTGGGGAGGAAGAACCCCAGGCACCAATATAGGTTAGGGAGGGATCTTCTGGAAAGCACTACTGAGGAGAAGGATCTGGGAGTCCTGGTGGATAGCAAACTTTCCATGAGCCAGCAATGTGCCCTTGTTGCCAAGAGGGCCAATGGGATCCTGGGCTGCATAGGGAAGAGTGTGGCCAGTAGGTTGAGGGAGGTCATTCTCCCCCTCTACTCTGCACTGGTGAGGCCACAACTGGAACACTGTGTCCAGATCTGGGCTCCCCAGTTCAAGAGAGACAGGGAACTACTGGAGAGAGTCCAACATAGGGCAACAAAGATGATTAAGGGATTGGAGCATCTCCCTTACGAGGAAAGGCTCAAAGAGCTGGGGCTCTTTAGCCTGGAGAAGAGAAGGCTGAGGGGAGACCTTGTCTATGTTTACAAGTACCTAAAGGGTGGGTTGAAGGATGATGGAGCCAGACTCTTTTCAGTGGTTCCCAGTGATAGGATGAGGGGCAATGGGCACAAGCTGGAACATAAGAAGTTCCATTTAAATATGAGGAGAAACTTCTTTCCGGTGAGGGTGCCAGAGCCCTGGAACAGGCTGCCCAGGGAGGTTGTGCAGTCCCCTTCTCTGGAGATTTTCAAGAGCTGCCTGGATGCAGTCCTGAGCAATGTGCTCTGGGCAATCCTGCTTTAGCAGGGGAGTTGGACTAGATGATCTCTAGAGGTCCCTTCCAACTCTGACAATTCGGTGATTCCGTGATTTCTACATTTTTCAAATTCTCCTAATCTTTGATGGCATTTCTGGCTGCAACTGTTGCTAGCTGATTTTTCTGTCTTCTCAAATGGTATTGATATCTTAAGGTGCTAATTAATGATGCAGTGCAAGCCCAAAGGTTGGCATACCTGTGAATAGCCGAAAGAATTCAACAGCCCAAAGGGCTTTCAAATCAACACCAACAAGATCATCATCAATAACATCAATAGCTGGGCAATTAAAAAGGCGTAATAGTAAAATTTAGAAAAAGAAGGGACTTACAGATCACTTTTAAACAACAGGACCTGCATCACTATTAGTTCATAAGGTGTCTTAGAGGTACGCAGAAGAAAAGGTATGTATTTGTGTGTATGTCTGTGCAGCTCATTTAATCTGTGCATTTCCCAAAAGGGGGGATTGACTGCTGAGGCAAATACTGTCTACACAAGAACGTGGTCTGACATAGGGCCAGGCTGTGCCTCTGATCTCTGCTGTAATTCACTGCTCTCTCTTTGTGACAGACAGTACCTGAGCAAACTAGGTTTTGGAAGCCCGTGGTCTGCACTTGTGCTGAATAAGAGACAGTGATCATGTAGAAGCAGCGAAGGTGAAAAAGGAAGGGATGAAGGGATGTTGAAGATGGTGGGAAAAATGGATCCTCTGATGTTATGTGGATCAGCTGCTGTACATTTCTATCTCAAGTCATCAGAAGGATATCCTGGACAAAATGTTTCTAAAATGAACCTTTCTGATGCAAGATGCTGTGTTTAACAGTTCTGATATGAGACATTTTGGCTGCGTACTGAAAATGAGCAGGATTAACAAAGATTTCTACTAGCCTCCCTGAAGAAAGCGTCTGATGAAAATTTCAAAGTACATCAAGTCAGTTTTTAACAAGGCTCTGAGCAGAGGCAGATCTGACATGAAGGTTTTGTTTCTGCTGCCTGGCTAGGAGAGTGTGTATAAAGAATTCATGTAATTGCATTTATTCAACTTTTTACATATTCATAGCTTCATGTTATGAGATCAGAAGATACTCTGCAGTGCCCTAATACCATACACTAACGGCCAGCTGGAAGGGGAGCGGAGACCTTCGCTAGTGACAGCCTTTGCAAAAACTCTTGTATTGTTTTCTTTCCCACCTTTTGTTTCACTTAGGTGTTACTGCTTGTTCTTTGTAATGTAACCTTTTTGGGAGAGCAGCTGTCGGATGCCAGATGCTTGTGCAGTGCCTAACAAACTAATTTCCTTTGATGCCTTGAGCCAGGATTATTTATAATTTATCTTTCTGTAATATTTTTACCCATGCTACTTGAGTAGAACAGAATTTCCTATTCTAGCCATTCCATCACAATCTCAGAAAATGATACGGATGACTCTCCTTCCTCTTTCCCTCTTCCTGCCCTGCAGACTCAGCATGGAAAAGACTATCTTGAACAGACACAAATAGTTAGGAAGGATGTATTTCTTTGGGTCTGTGGGTCATAGGACAGAGTGGAATCTGCACCAAACAAAATTATTTCTTCTGCTAGGAAGACTCTTCATTTTCATCAATGAAAACGCTTCATTTTTTTTATTTTTATTTAAAAAAAAAAAAGAAAAATCAGTGCAAGGGGTAAGGGTGAGCCTTTCCATCACTCTCAGAATATATGTTTGGGTTTTTTTTTTTCCGTTGTAAAAGGTGTTCCTTGAGTATAGAAGAAGGGGACAATGTCCAAAAGCTGGGGGTTTGGTTTTTGTTTTTTTTTTTTTTTAAGCTCAAGCACAGAGGAAATTAATACAATATTGATGACCACCAGGAGGAGCTCACGATACAGCCTGCAGCGTTACCTTCCTGCCGCTCAGCTTGTCGGAATTTCCCCAAAGAAGAAACTTGAAGTCAAAGCACGGTAGGCGCACCCATCCCCTTAAAGCTGTCAGTGCTGGCATTTGACATAGGAATGCACGAAATAGAACTGCATCTGGAAAAGGCAAAGCGACCCAAGACAGAGGGCAGGTAGGACAACTTGCTGTAGGCAGTTGCTGGGAGGTTAGAGAACAGGATGATCTATCGTGCTGCTAACGGCCCCGTTCATACAGGGAATCCCAGCCTCAAACTTTACTTCTGAAATCTCTGTTTTTCTCTTGGTGAAAAAGTAAGCCGAGGTGGCATAAAGACCAGCTGGCAAACAGAAGCAGGGGGGAGTGTTCACTGTGCTCGTTAAAGTTTTAGTAAAGAAAGCTCTTTAGAGCTCTTTATAGGTAACTCCACTCTGTTTGCTCATGTGAATGTTCCCAGCTACCCAAGGGCGGCAGAACAAATTTGTAAGTAAAAGGCTGGTCATTTTTATTGTGGAAGAGATGCTTCATTTCAGAAAGCACAGCTCTTCACCTTCCAGCTGCTAAGTTTCCTCTGTCCGGGACAAAGCAGGAAGGAGCCACCAGCATTGAAATTGCTGAGGAAATGATTTTAACAACTTTCTGCAAAACTCCAGGATGAATGAGAAGAACCCACTGTCTGTCACATCTGTTCTGCTCTCTTTCTATTTTTTTACTCGTTTTAAAATCCAGTATTTAACACTGCCTCAATACTAACCAGTTCTCGTTTCAGTGGGGCAAGAGACTAACGTCTGTAAGTCCCCAGTGACTGTGGGCACCTTTCTTCTTGCTAAAATAAATTAATACTGAACAGAGTCTTTTTATCATGGCCACGTTCTTATCAGACCATCTCGCTTTATATTCCTTCCTTCCCCAGCCATTGTGGAAACAGACATCCTGCCCAAGGCATCGAAATCCACAATCTGCTGCTTCTTCTATGGAGCCTCTGGATTTTTGCCAACAGCCCCTTGAGATGGTCCCAGATGCGATTTGCTTTTTCTGTGCTACCCTGAAAATATCCGGTAAAAACAAAGGGCTGCACTCACCACAGTTACCGCTTTGGAGGCCAGCACTTCCTCTGCTGTCAGGGATGTACAGTGGGAGATGTTAGTCATGATGTACCCCAGAGTAACCATGACTGAAATGGCAGGGTCACAGTCAAAGGGATATTCCTACAATAGAATAAAGCCAATCTTTTTATTGCGTCTCTCAGCTGTTCCTCGAGTTTACCTCCAGTTCCCATGAAGCTAGGAGATGTGTAGGGGATGTCTTTCCCACAGCTTTCTTCTGCGGGGAAAATGCAGATTCCTTGCACCTACATTTTGTGTGAAAGGAAATTAGGTTTTGATACTGCTTTTCTTCGGGGAAGCGGGAAATGCAAACAATGCTATTTTTATTTCAAAGTGACTTAGACTTAAATAACAAAACAACCAATGCCTTAAAATAAAACCAAAATGTTTATTGACTGACTCAATAACTTTTTTTGGGAGAAGGTTGGAGGAGAGAGGAGAGAAGTGGAAATGCCAACTCGTGACAGTTTTTGTGGCTTGGGTTTGTGGAGGTCTTGTGCTACTTTGGTGGGCTTGGAAATTTTTAGTAGTCCTGTCTATCAGAAACACAACATTGTAGTCCTGGCTGTTAGTGTAAGTGGTTGAGAAATCATGGGGATGAAGGTATAGCAAATGCCCCTTGCTGCTGGGTTTCCTTGTGCGATGTTTTGTAACCTTTTTTCTTGTTGCTTAGACCTTCCCTGCAGCTTCCCTGCTTTGGTGTAAGTTGCCTTAACTGCCGGAGTTCCCGTAGTCTGACTGTCCTTGTCTCCCTAAGTGTTTGTGCATGCAATAAAACATTCAGAAGGGTTTTATTAGCCCCTTCATTGATTTTTAGGCATTCACCCACTGAGGAAGGACAGGTGAGAATCCAGTGTGATCTTTTGTGTGAGTCTGTGCTTATTGGTTAAAGGCTTTACTTCAGTGTCACAGCAAAGAAAAACTTCAAATGTCTCTCTATTGGGATCCATCTTGCAATCTTTCTGCCACTAGAATGAAGAGATTGGAGGAAAGTGAAAAGAAGAGAAGAAAAAAGATAGATCCCAATGAAATCCACACAGATCATGTCTCAACCACTCTAGAAAGTCATGGCAGGTTCAGTTGGGCTGAGGAATTGTTACCATTGAAGGAACTTTAAATTAGGAAAACCCTCTGCTCTGCAACTTATTTTCCTAACAGAAAGCAACTCAAGAAAGTTGGTGATGCACTTGTCTCTTGGAGTTTGCGGTGTCTTTTGGAAGAACATTTATGTAGAACCTGAAATAAATACAACTTTTCAGGACTGCAACTAATTAGGTTATTCTCCCCCATCTCTCCTCACCAGTCTGCAGATAAATCCAGTCAGCTTTCTGAGATCTAGCTCATGGCTGTCCCCAGGGCAATGCAGTAAGTTTGTGTCATGTTGTGGATGTGTGGGCATGTTCAATATGGCCTTCATGTTTATTTTCAGAAACAGAACTGTATCTCTGTGGCATCTGTTCTGTTAAATATTGACTTAGAGGTAAGGAACCTCCCTGGAGAAAACAGCTCATGGGGATTTGGCATTTCTATGGCTGGAGGACAGGTTTTTTTTAGGTTTCAGGTTTTTTTTGTTTTGTTTTGTTTTAAGTGAATTGGGACAGAGATACTTTTTGAAGTGTCTTTTCAAACAAGGCAGGAATATTGCTTCAACAAACCACGATGGCTGATAGTCCTTTGTGTGCGAGACCGATAAAGCAGAGTACCTTAGTGACTGATGATCTGAGATCCATTTTAAAATGGTGGCTGCCTTTTTGTTGTTACTTTTCAGAAATATCCTGACCTTGCAGACTTACAGACAGGCTTTTCTTAACAATATATGCAATGTCAGCACCAGTCAGAAACATAATCGCCTTCTGTAAGCAAACAGCCTGATATAAAAGGTGGCTTGTAAAAAGTCAGTGAGCTTGAGTCCAAAGCAGGATGAAAACTTTCATAGGAGAGGAAAATACAAGAACTAAATATGATGGTCACTGAAAAACTGGTGATAACACCTAAATGGATATGAAACCAAGAAGGATGTGAGCACAGTGGTGACACAAACCCAGCCAAATGGTTTCATAGATTCATAGATTGGTCCAGGCCAGAAGGGACCTCCAAAGGTCGTCTAGTCCGACCTCCCCACAGTCAGCAGGGACACCCCCAACTGGACCAGGTTGCCCAGGGCCTCGTCGAGCTTCGCCTTGAATATCTCAAGGGAAGGGGCCTCAACCAGCTCATGTGTCAGGGGCTCAAGTTTTTTGGGTCAGAGATGTTTGAGCATTAGGTAACCCCCATAATCATCCCCCTATGTATCTCACGAGCCTATAGCATATCTCCTAAGGAGGCACCTTCATTTAAAGTCCTTTACTACTGAGGATGTCCCATATGAATTGGGCATCTTTCTGACAGCTAACAGCTCTTGCTGATTCAGCACTGGTGTAAAGTTTTGGGTTTTGATCTACAGGCCTGTCTTTGTGTAGCTGTAAGTGACCATAGGTGCTTACTGGTGCAAATACTTAAGACAGGAAAAGGCAACTGGAGCGGGTAGGAAAAGTAGGAAAAGTCATACAGATAATTTTGGCAAGTTTGAGTAATTAGACTGTAAGAGGGACAAATATAGGGGTATTTGTTAATTAGCTGCTTTGCGGAAATTTTATCTTCCCAATAGTAGGAAGAATGTTTTGAGGAATGGATGTGCACATAAAAAGCAGTGTATTATAGTGCCATGTCAGAGATTATATATTTTATAAAACAGGAGCTGGAGCACCTTGTCTTTAGACTTCTGCCTGCAGGTGGCTGCTGCCCTGCTGTTGGTGATCTGGTCCATGTGCTGGCACTATGCTGTTTGCTGTGTTTCCAGAGTAAAAGAAAGCTCTGGTGACATTTCTGGCTGTGAGCTAAGTTTGTGGACAGGTAGAGGATAGCTCATGTCAGTTGATGGGAAGGGTGAGACTCGAAGGGCTGACCCCATCATTTGATGAAATTCCTCCTTAGCCAGGCTCCTCTCATTGTCTCCCTTTCTTTGTGGAGGTCCCAAGTCTAGGATTGCTGCTGACTGCATGAGGTGTAGCGGTACACATATTAGTGTGAAGCAGAGAGATGGCTCAGGGGCCTGGCAGTCCCCAGCTTCTGGGGTGCAAACGTGTGACTTGGTATGTGGCTTGGTCCAAGCAACCAAGCTTTTGCACCTTGTTGTAACCAAATAGTGCGAGGGATACTTTGCGTCTCTGTGCTCTTCCTCCCTGCAAATGTAGGAGAGAGGACATCTCCCAATGTTAGCGATGATTCGTACAGTCACCAGGTGCACTGAGCTATTTATGCTGAATTTCTCTATGTTCTTTTGTTTTGAAGACTAATACTAAAGGCAAGTATCAGTCTGATAACTCTGAGAACTGTAATCTCTTTATCCCGTAGGAAAGAAAACAAATGGGCCCCCTCTGCCCATTTATTCCTGCGTACTTCTGCCCAGAGCTTCAATGAGGAAACCAAGCATGTGGGTGGGAGCTCTTGCCCCATCTTTCATACTTTTATGTTCCCCAAACCACAGAAAAGGAGAGACGTGCTATTGCCTAGCGTCATGGAAGTAATGCTGTGCTAAAGACACCAAAAGCAGCTGGCTGCAGAGCAGGGACCTCTGCCTGCATCCCCAGGTCCTTGGCAATCTGATAGTTGGCTGTGTTTATTTCATTTCTAGGAAAGAGGCTGATGCTATTGACCCTGAGCTATTATTTGCCTAATGAAATACAGGGAACTAAGGGGTGGGAGCTAGATGTGTGAGGATCTGCGGCTTGCTGTCTTTCCTCCCTCTCCGTCCCTGGAAGAGTTTTGCAAGAATGCCTTGATACTGCCAGAACACTAGTGTTGATGGTTGGTAGCAATGTCCCTGCTCCAGGGGTGGCATATCCTGAAATGCTCTGCGTTGCTGTCTGCAGCCCTTACAGATTGAAACCACGCAGCTGGAACTTTCCTGCCTGACAGAGGAGCTATGGTTTTAATACTCCAAGGACCTTTGCAGAAAGACAGTGTTTTGCCAGATGCCCTCAGCCATTCATTAATGGTCCTAGGCAGCCCCTCGTGTCTGGGGCCCTGCCTGTGATGCTGAGCCTGGCCGTCACCCCAGCTTTGTGGCCCAAGCAGAGCATCCTGCCCGTTTTGACAGGCCTGTTCAGCTCAGAACATTGCACTTTAGCAGGCACCAGGAAGGTATGGCCCTGCCCATGTCCTGCCTGCCTTCTCCCCGGAGTTCTGCAAAGGCTCGGCTGTGAGAGCCAGGTGGGCTCTGCCAGACCTGCCTGCTCCAGCAGCTATTGCCACTGAAGGCGGAGGGAGGCAGGTCATGTATCAAACAGATTTCTGGATAGCATGGGGCCTTTTTCTGTCAGAAAACCCAATTGAATTTGCAGATAACAAAGAAAATGCCGTCTGCCTCATTAGTGGGCTGCAATCTGTTCCTTCTCTCCACCCCCCCCCCTCCCCAGTTATATTCCTCACCAGGGATTTATTGCTCCTTTTCAATCTGATGTTTTAATCTCCCATTCCGCCGTCTTTGCCCTTCTTGTTTCCCTTTCCAGAGCTGCTGCTCTTACTTTTGTCACTTCTGCCCTTGCCAGCTGGAGTGAGACGCTTGCTTGCATGGTGTTGTGCTCAGAAAGCGCCTTTAACTGCCCGCCACCACGAGCTGCCAAGAGAGAGGAGATGTCCTGTAAACACAGCAAACTAAAATACTGCCACAAGGCTGCACAGGTCTTGCCCTTTCCACAGGGCTCCTGTGGCCAGGCATTAAAAAATACAAGCTGGCAGGCACAGGCTCTGGGGTTTTCAGGAGACATCATAAACCTGGGGGGCCCCTGTGCTTGCCCCGAGATCTGTGTAAGACAACTGGCATCAACACAAAGCAAGGAAGGAGAATGTACATGTTTGCATTGCTGTTGCGCACACAGAGGTGAAGATGGCCAAGGTCCGTGCTACCTTCGTGCTCAACAAGTTCTTGCTCCGAAGAACCTACAGCAAAGCAGAGGAAAGAAAATGGCCCTGGCTACTTGCTTCGCAGAGATAAACAGTTGGTGGCATCTGAAAACGAAGACTTTAGTGACAAGGCCATCTTTCCATGCAGGTAGAAACGGCCTGGGAGAAAGGACCGAGCCATACTGCATTTGAAGAGCTCCCAGAAGAGCCTGACGATTACATATTTCGGCACATGTACCCTTGTACCAACAACCTAAATAGTTATGCCTAAGAAGGCCAGCGCCGTGGTAGGGCAGGGACATAGTGTTTGCCCTCCAGTGCCAAACCGACACATCCCTCCTCCGCGCTCCAGCGTCTTTGGCGTGTGCTGTACGACGAGTCCTTTCTCTCCTAGATAGGGACACGCTTCCTGTGGTTTGTCCTCTGGTGCCTATTTTTCAGCTTTTCCTGCTGAGGGGGGACGGGAGCCTCCAGCGATGCCATCAGCTGGAAGGGAGCGGGTGGCAGCGGCGAGCCCGCCTGGCCCCAAGCTTGTCCCCCCGTTGGCTCGGCAGCCCCGGCGGCGCGTGCCAGGCGTTGTGCAGCTGTGGGGCTCGGCGCCAGCGGCGAGGTCTCTGCCTGCGCCGCAGAATGCCTGATTCAGCAGCAAAATCCCCGAGCTGCCTCCAAGCCCTCCTGGAAAAACCATCTGTAGGCGTCCTGCTTGGGTGGGAACATCCAGTGCCGGACGTGCCTGCCAGTTCTCACCCTGTCTGCCGCGCGGCGTGCGGCTCCCCTGGGGACAGGGCAGCCCCAAAAGGCTTCACCTCGAGTGTCCCGATTTCTTTGCTGCTTGAGGGCATGAACGAATTACAAGGGTTTGGGTTGCTCTTCCTTTCTTGCCCTGAAGGTCTTATCCAAAGTCCGCTGAAACCCATGGAAAGACTTGCGTTGGCTTTCCTGTGTCCTGGGACTGAAATTGCTGCTTGCTTCTCCGTCAGCCACACATCTGTAGTGTTCTGCTAGTGCCTTTTAAAATTAGATTTCCTAGGATAAAACAAAAAAGACTAGAAGGGAGGAAGGGGAAAAAGAACACACTAAACCTTTTCCTTCATCTAAACCAGTAGTTGGCTGGGGACAAATTGAGATAGTTACAGGGGTTGCCTGAACACAGTGGCCTCTGCCTGGCACTGAGTGGCCACAAAAGCATCTTAAGTAGAAGCAGTTAAATGCATCTGGGATAATCTCTTAGTACTGTTCCTACTGTCCTCTCTCTGTTGATATACAGGATATGTTGAGTCTTCTTTCTGGAAGTTCTTTATGGAAGTACAGCAAGAGGCTAGATGTGTTTTGCGTGTCTGCACAGTCCCACAGTGTGTAGCACATTGCTCTGGGGCTGAATGACACTTACCGTTTGGTCTGGAATGGAAACTTTTTCCCAGCTTTTTGCACCAAACTTGTCTCAGGATGCCTGGCAGGTGGTGGCCAAAGTGACACCAGGAAAAGAGAGGGCAGCTGTTTGACAACTGTTGCTGTGATGGCTGAGTCCAGTGAGCAACACTGACCATCATCTCCCCCTTCATTTGTCTCCGTGTCTCTCCAGGCCTCAGCAGCACTGATGGCCCAGGTCAGCTGCAAGCAGGGGCTGTGCCTGGATGGAAAGCTGCTGGCAGGGACCAGCACCTCGTGCTGGTTGTGTTGAGGTCTAGGGATGCTCAGCATCACTGCTGGTTGAAAGCAAGCACTCTTAGTGGCCCAGTGGTCCAATTCTGAACGGGCTGAGGAGTATTCCTCTCACCTACCTAAATCATCTTGGCTGATGATGCTTCAGTCCCAAGCTTTGACAAGCGCAGAAGCCCAAACCATGGCCAGAGGCTTTGTGTCCCTGAAACCCCAACTTTGCGTGTCAGGGGAGCCCACCGGGGTTCACTGGGGCTGTGACAGGGAGCGAGGGCTTGTCCCCAGCTCTGCAGCTGCTCCCTTTGGAAGTGTTTTTGTGTCTCTGGAAGCAACGCCTCAGCTGGTGCAGATCATGCTGGTCCCAGGGACATGTGGAGACTGTTACATGCTTACATCAATCACAGCATGCCAGTTTATTTTGTTTCTCCTTAGCTGTTTTGTAATGCCTTCCCAATTCAATTGCTAATATTTTTCATAATTATATTTGAGCAGCTGCATTGGTCTGGAATTTGTACAGATGTCCTGAATTCTGCAATGTTCTCACATGCATGGGGCACCGCTCATAAACCACTCACTCCATAGAGAGGATCCTGCAAGCAAGCCAGCATTGCTGATAGTGAGCAGGGATCTTCCTCAGGTAAACATCCTCCTCATCCCACCTCTGTCAGGTGAGCAGTAGTCACCCTGCACAATCCCCCTGTTCTCCTTGTTTTATGTGACAAGTCTGCTGGGGAGAGAAATGAGCAAAGGTTTGAATTGCTTGTGCCTGCACAGCAAGTACCCCCACGATGGAGCTGTGTGGAGAGGACAAGGGCCAGGGATATTCTGGCAAGTATCATTTTAAGGCATCCCGAAGAGGGGCTGAATTCAGGTCTTCCATGCTCAGGACAGCAGGTCCTTGGTGCTGGCCGCAGTGACCCCAAATTCCAATGTCTCACATGGCTACAGGAGGTCCTCCCTTCCTCTCTCCATGTGTATGGTGTGTCTGTGCTGAGCCACAACAACAAGGAAGAAAAAAAACATGTGGTATTTCTTCCTTTGAGCAGTCAGCGGTAGAGGCTTGCTGGGCTGCCCTGGCCCGGTGCTCAGTGCTGTGCACAAAGGAAATCTCCTTCTGAGATGCCCCACGGCGCTCAGATTTGCCTCTGAAGCGGGAGATGCAGTGACCTCTATTTCAACATGAATAATCACAATTGTAGTTCATGCCCATCCAATGATGCAGGTCTTTATTAGACCTGACTGGGGTCTGTAACCTCTGCTGGCTGCAGGTTCTCCCAGCTGCCGGCATGCTGTGTGAAGTGCTGTTTGTATTTCCTTCTATTCATGCCAACCTTACCTGCCATGAATGATGCAATCATGCGGACAAGAAGAGATCATAGGGAGGCTCAAAGTCCAGGGTGGAAAAAGGGGAGAGAGAAAGAAGGGAAAAAAAAAAAAAAGAGTCAAAAATAGAGTTTCCAAGGCTGGAGGTCATTTGGGTGTGGGGCTCAGGGGACATTAGAGACATGCTGGAGCCTCCAGGTTGGAGGGGAATATCCACTTGGTGCCTTTCACTTGCCTGTAGCTATCTGTGCTTAAGCTACCACAGCCCACAGCTGTGTTGAGTCCACTGACTTCAGGGAAACCTGAAGTGAAGTGAGTCTCTGGGAACTGGTGGAGCCCTCGTTGCTGGAGAGGAAGGGGCGGCAAGGACCATTAGCAAAGGGGAGTACAAGCTTATCTGTGCAGGAAGACATGAGGCTGAGCAGAGGCACCCAGAGGTCTTTCCCAGCAGATAGTTCTGTCACTGTACTTACACTAAAATTGAATAAACATGTCCTTGTGTTGACTTAACCTTCCCAGGGACTGTGTTGATCTGGTTTTGTTGACATGCTCATTCCTAGAATCTGATTCTCGCTGAACATGAGTATAAATGGGAGGTACCCTATATGTTACCTGAAAAAAACATGTGAGTTAGGTTTTTGATTAGTTTCTGGTGCCATCTTTCAGGCTCTGGGAAAGTTGGCAGGGTCTGCACACCCATCCCTGTGATGACACGATGCCAAATGTCACCTTGTAGCAAGCTCTATAGATGCAGTTATTGGGATAAGACTCCTCCTTGTGATCAGGAGCCTAATGGCCCTTCAGCGTGTATTTCTGTTATGTCCTTGCACTTCAGCTTCTGCTGCAGGTAAGATGGGCTGCAGCTAGTGAGGGCTTTTGGGGAGTCCAGTGCCAGATGCTCACCCTCTCACCTCTTCTAAACCATGAGATGCAATACTGTGTTTCTGCTTCACTGCAGGCACAAAACAGGACCTTTGAGGGATTGGTGTGCAAAACCGGAGATCCTCCTTTCAGACCAGGGTTTAAAGCTCTGCCCAAGCTGCTCCCAGCATGGAGTATACTCCCCTCCCTTCCAATAACTGCCACCCTTAACCAAACCTTCTCCCACTCCCATGCCCCGCCAACACCCTTGTCTGGTAACTCCAGCACAGCCCATACCCACAGCTGGGCTAAAGAGGTCCTGTAAGTGTTGGCAGCAATGAGCATAAGTCCCATTTTCCTTCTGGCAGGAGGGCTGGCTGTCTTTTTACAAGGCACTGCTCCCTGTTACTTGGGCCAGGTCACCAGAAACTCTGGATGTGCATCCCTGTATTTGTCTCATGGGGGATGAGATAGCAGTTCTGGTCAGAGAAAACCCTCCTTGTTCCCCTCCCCTCCATCAGAGGTGTGGGGAAATGGTGAGCAATTAATCTGAAATATAAATCCCCATAGCCTGAGAAATTCTGGATAAGAGCCAGAAAGAGTTAACAAGGAAACATGTTCCCTCCAGCATAATTGTATATTTGGCTTATATTTTAATAAATGAATAACAGCTGAGCAGAGAGGCCAAAAGGAGAGACTCCCCCCACCCTGAGGTACTTTCAAGGCAGTGTTTGGGTTGCGTATGAGTCAGGTACTGGAGTGGGCTTTTAGCACAAACACTGAGGATTAACTGTGAATTAGACAGCTACATAGACAGTGAGCAGCAATCGGAGCGAGTAGCTAATGCAGGTGTGAAGGGTTGAGTTTTTTTAATGTTTAAATTTTCTTGTTGAATTCCCTGAAGGCAGGAAGAGGAGGAACAAAGCCAGGCACTGTGGTCGAGCCTTAGGGGAGCTGGAGGCCTGGGGTGATAAATCAGCAGCGCTGCAGTGAGATTAAGAGAGAAACTAGTGTAATAATATATGAGGCAATATGGAAAGAGGAGTTTTATTACTCCAGTCAGCTCTGAAAGGCTTCAGTTCCAGATGGTTAAAGTGGGGGTAAGTCAGGAACCTCCATCAGATGGGGCCCATCATCTGACAATAGCAGAAGCAGAGGAGGGTTTCCTCTGCACCCAGAAAGGGTGCCAGCTGGAGAGAGCTGTCTCCACAGCAGGATAAAATAGCTTGCAATAGTGGAGAATTTCTTCTTTGTGAGGAAAGCTGGTGATAAGCATGGTCATTTTGGCATTTGCCTCCATTCAGGAAATGCCTCTTGTTCTTGCAGAATATTTCTGGGAAGGCTTTGGGATTAATTTGCTGCTCAAAAGCAAATGCACCAGGTGGTTCTGGATGACGGTGCTGTTGGCCTAACATTGATGATACCCATCAATTTGCCTTGATAAAGCCCCCTGCCGTAGCAGCTTCACAGACTGACGGCCCCGGGTATGGGTGGTAGTTTATCACCCGCTACACTGTGATGGGGACCCATGTTCCCCAGGGAGCAGCTTGAAGCTGTTAAACTTGTTTCTGATAAATCTCCAAGCTGTGGCTAGGAAGCAACGTCTTTTATAGCTCTCAGCCAGGGCGAGAGGTAGAACAAAGACCTGGTTCGTGGAGGAATTTCTCCTGCAAGAGTAAGAGCTGTCGGGAGTTGACGCTGCCCAGCGCCACGTCAAAGGCAGGGTAAGCTCAGACCACAGCACTGATGCAGCGTCACAAATTGCTGGGAGGAGGGGGGATGTTACTCTATCATGTGATTTATTTTTTGTCTTAGTTTGAAATGGTTAAGGAGAATTCTCATTTGGGGAAATTTTGGCTGTACTTTGCTACAGCATTAGACTTCTCTGTTGGATCTCTTCTGCTAGAAATGTTTAGATTTATTTTTGTTTGTGTTCTGTCTTACGCAGCTAAGAAAACAGCTTCAAATAGGACAAATTGTCTTGTTCCAGGGAGGAGGTCTGATCTAGAGAGTGAAAACAGCTTGCTACTTGGAGAGCCGTCCACAAAAGAGCAAAGCTCTAAGGACAGTTCCCTACACGGTGCCCCACAAGAGATATTATAGAGCCAAGATGTGGGCCTCAGGAAGCACTGCTATGTGAGACAATCTTCTTGTTAAGTGTCTTTTTGTCCTAGATTTTATGTGCCCCAATGCCTGGTCCTCTGGGTGCTGCTCTTTTGGGTACAATGGGCAGGGAGGCAGGTGCCTGGCGTATTCCCTTCTCCTGGTTGTAAGAAAGGGGAATCATATGAGTTCATTTCACAGAGATGCTGGTGCACCTTTCTGATAGTCTTTAATAGCTGGTGCTGTAGAAGAAGAGTTGAGTCTATTTTGATCAGGAGTGTGTCTCTCCCATACTTGTGTTTTGCTTGTCACTGGCAAGATGAAAGGAAGAAATGCTCGTGGAAGAGCCAGTGTTCCTGCAAAACACTAGTGGAATGTCAATTCTGAATGCACAGAAGTGTGAGCTTCTTGCGGCAGTTGGATGGAGAGTTACGTTCAGAAGCTTAGAAAAAAGTGCAATGACATCATATGACCTGTACATCTTGTGAAAATGAATCAGTGCTACTGTTATTAAAACATCTCCACTTGTAATGGCTGCTTTGGCAGACTGGTAATTAAACTTGGTGTAGGATATAAAGCCTGGTAGGAAGGAACTCTAAAAGCAACAGGAATTTTGCGGCTTGAAAACCACTCAGTTTAGTCCAATTTCTAGCCAAAGAGCCAAAGTGTGGATTCCACACTTTTAGGCTCTCAATTAAAAGGTCATAATCACATCATCAAGAGGTCCAGACTCACCACATCATCTGTCTGTTTTCCAGAAAAAGTCACTCTTGCCCAAAGGACAAGTGGAAATGCCTAAATGAGATGATAAAAGTGCTAAGAACCGTTTTGCTGTCAAGGCTTAAAAAATACTTTCATTAAGAAAGAAATGTTAGGAAAATGGCAGTCTTTTGATAGACAGCTCACAAGACTAAATTTGTGAAACTCCATAGAAAGAGGAGCTGGTGGAAATTATTCTTACATTTACACCTAAGGCAATCACCCTGGATTTATTACTACATCTCGGGCTGCAAGCCTGAGTCTGATTTAATAACTACTGTTCCTTTCAGTTTCTTATCCAGGGTGGTAAAACAGCTGTAGAAAGCTGAAAAGAAGTTGAACTGCGTGTCTTGTCTTTTCAGCCTGTTTCTTGTGTTCATTTTGGTCTATAAACAAACATCTCTCACGTCTCCTAAATAGATTTTCTGATCGAGTTCCCAGAACAGACCACCACCAGTCTCATTAAAGCTTATTTATGCTACTTTCATGCATGAATAAAAAAGCTTCCATTCACTGCTGATTTTATTTAGTTAGATCCTGTGCCTTGTGGTGGACATTGAATTGGAGTGACATTTTTGGCAACAAAAAAATAAAAAATAGTGGGACTGCGGGGAACAGTTCAATGCCTGCAACTTTTGCAGTATGAAAAGCAAGGGGTTAACCTGTTCTTGGCTGTATGGTATTGATTGAGGCCCATGCAAAGAAAATACAGCTGTAAATAGTTAGGAGTATTCCCTAGTAGCTGGTTGTTTTTGTTTTGGTTTTTTTTTTTGGTAAGTAATTGAACTGGGATTCTGGAGGTACGACCTGTTTCCCAGGGATGCCACCCGCTTCCTGCATGATAGGAGGAGGAGGACGAAGGTCACTAGTTGCTCTAGGTCTCAGCTCCCCAGCTGAGAATGATCCTTTCTCCCTCCTCTGCTTTTTCCAACTTGCTTGTTTATATCGCTGGCTTTTCAGCAGAGTAACATCTACTCTGCCTCTGTGCTGATCATGATGGGTCCTGGTCTCAGCTGGGGTCTCTAAACATCACTACGAATAACAAATATAATTTTCCCTTTACACTTGTCTCCATCTCCATCCATGCTGAAGTGCCTGTGAGGTAAGATTAATAGCTAAAAATAAAATAAATTAAAAAAAAAAAAAAAGAAGAAATCAGTAAAGATGAAGAACAAGGGAGTAAAGATCCAGCAAATGTGAAAAGTTGTGAAATGGGTTTGTTTTTCTCCATTCCTGCTGGCTGATGATCTCTTGCAGAGTTACCGCATTTTGGGAAGAGAAGGATTTGAGCCTGTCCTTCAAGTCAAAAGGGTGAACAAAAAGCAGCTTTGTGCGTTTCCTTTGTGCTAAGCACATTGTGAATATTCTTAAGCATTGCCACAAGGATTAACATCTCTGCATTTTAATGTGCCTGGTGCTGGAATGTAGCTGGAAAGCGGAACAGGCAGGAATGGTCTCTCCAGGCGCTGGGCTCTGCTAGGTGTCTCTTTGAAGTGCTATTCAATAACTTTCTGTTACTTTTTCTTTTTTTTCTTTTTTTTTTTTTTTTTCCTCCTCCTTCAACAGCTTCTGGAACAAATCCTGATAGCTTTCACATTTCTGAAATTTACTCGAGTGGACTGTTTTATCTCCAAATACTTTTGCATGGCAGTAGTATATATATATAAAAAAAAAAAGCATGTGGACAGAAGTACAGAGTTTGGTATTTACTTTGGATCATTAACCTGGTCTGTAAATTTGACTTGATATCTCCTTTTTTTGTTCCTCCCCCAGCTTTGTGTAATTTCAGAGCCCGCGAAGAGACGCTGTCATTTGCTGCTTCGGGATCCCGGCAAGAAATGGGAGTCTGATGGATTGTAAATGCACCTGCTTTGTTTAAAACCCAGCCAAACAGATAAGTGCCCTTTTAATTATCTCACAGCAGCATTTTAGACATAGTTGTGCACAACATCTCTCTTCAGTTCGGTTTCAATTCGGTGAGCCCTCTGTGTTTCACCATTGCAAACAAATGCTCTGTGGTTCTCCTTTCGGCTGAGAAATCCCAGACAATATCAGTATTTCATGTGAGATAATTAATTAGCATCTGTGGGAACTGCAGCTGATGGCTCGGGAAGCTCCCGTGGGTCTTTCCTTGCCCCTCTGGAGCCGCCGTCTCCAGCAGCCCTGTGAGGTTTTGGGACTCCAAGAAGCAGCTCTGTGGAACCAGACGAGGCTGATGTGACCCATCTGAGTCTTAAGGAGTCCTCCGGGACTCATTAGAGTTTTAATAACTAAACTTGGCTGGTTTGATTGAGAAGATGCTTGTGCAGGCTTGGCGGGATCTCAGAGAAACCAGCTAACGCTGCTGGCAGGAGAGAGGGCTTTCTGCATGTGCTATTCATATGTGTGTGGAGAAAGTGATAACCCCTACTTCTTCCTGCCGTTTTCCAGGTGGGAAAATAGTCGGGAATAGGAGTCCTTAGTTATACTGAGTTTATACAAGGCACAAAGAGGGATCGTGGGTGAGTTGTAACAAGTATTGTCCCCTCAGTGTTGTGGGGGACATGTATATCTATGGATAGCAAATACAGACTATCAAGAAAACAATTTCTGGCAGCTTAGTTCTGCTTCTATATGTGACCACTGCCTGCTCTTGGATGCTGCAATTATTAAATAATCTAAGAAATCTGTAAAGTGTGATCTCGTGCACAGTGTAAGTTTGCAACCCTATACAGGCATGGGGCTGGGGCAAATATTAACTATAGCTGCAATTTGCTGTGCTAAAATAATGAAAAAATCACTAAAGCTGAGCATGTGAGCTTTGGAGGGGATATGTGGCAGCAGGAGGGACAGGAGCCAAATTATCTACTCCAGAGCTGTCTTGTCTGCTCTACTAGGGTTAATTAGCAGTGTAAAATGTCTGCCTCACTGCTATGAAAACTAGAAACAGGTTTGCTACAGCAAATCGGACTGTAGTAAATGATGTGAACTCATCTTACCATATTCCTAAGCAGAAGGTGAATTTCTTGGTGAAGGTGCCAGCCTGGGACCGAGAGAGATTGGAGAGATGAGACGATGCAGTAAGGAGGTTACTGCCGCACAAGAGAACTGGATCTAGATCAGCTCGGGTGATCCCTGGAGTTTCTGATGTTCCCTCTTTTCTAGGAAAAACTTCACTCCTGCTGTTATTACCAAGAAAATTTTTATATTAATAGAAGAAATGACTTGTCCTATATCAATTACTATGCTCTGACTTAAAATTGTAAACATTACTTATTCCTGGCTCTTCAATGCTCTGATAGCAAAAAGGCTTGACAATATAATAAGAAACACTGATCAAATTAAAGGACATTGTAGAGAGGTTGGTGCTGGTCTCTTCTCACAGGTAATTAGCGATAGAACAAGAAGGAATTTAAGCTGCAACAGGGTAGGTTTAGACTAGACATTGGGAAACAATTCTTCACAGAAAGAGTGGTCAGACACTGGAATAGGCTGCCCAGGGAGGTGGTTGAGTCACCATCCCTGAATGTGTTTAAGAGTCGTTTAGATGCGGTGCTGGGGGATATGGAGTAGGGGAGAACTTTGTAGAGTAGGGTAGATGGTTGGACTCGATGATCCCAAGGGTCTTTTCCAACCTGAACGATTCTATGATTGTATGAAATGAAGCCCTAGTGAGAAAATCAGGGTTTGTTCATTCAGCAAGGATGGATGGGAAGTAAAAAAAGCTTAAATCATCTGTGTACCCCAACAAACAGAGCTCTCTGCTCCTCCAAAAAAAAAAACCAAAACCAACCTTTTTTTAACCTCAGAGATCCTCAAGGTTTTGATTATTAGGTCTGCAACTTGAAATCTGATTTCTGCCAGTGTGCTGAATTTCCAGTGTTCCCTGGAATTAGGTCCTGATAAATTAACCCTAACCTGGCCAGTTCAAGACTGGGCATCAAAGCTGAATTTGGAAATCATATCCTGAAGTGTGGTATGCAACTTGTAAGGCTCTGTGCTCTTTGGCAGGAGAGGCAGAAAGTACTTACAGTCCCTCTGGAGCTGTACTGATGTGAGAGATGATGCTGAGTGTGTTACATGCGCCTGTGGTTTGGTTGGTGCAGCTGAGGAGAACGGATTCAACAGATCTTGACAGGTTTCTGCAAAAAATCTTGTCAAGAAAAGAAGACCCCTGAATCCCTAACTATTTTTTTGTCTTACAGGTGAGCCTTGAGGACACCTGGGTGACTATAGTTCCTGAATGCATGACTTTCCCCTGAGATTAGAAGAAAGCCATGGGGAAAGACAAGAAAAAAGAGGAGGCTGTCTTTCTGAGGAAAAAGATAACTTTGGTGAGGGCTTTCTCACTCCTCATCGGCAGCATGGTTGGCAGCGGCATCTTTATCTCCCCAAAAGGAGTACTGAAAAACTCTGGCAGCGTGGGTTTCTCCCTGGTTGTCTGGTTTGCCTGTGGGCTCCTCTCAATGTTCGGTGAGTTGTGGTGAGCTTTGCCAGCCTTTGCTTAAGCACCTGGGAGGTGAGGGAAGCCAGCACGTTTTTATGTATAAAAAGTTGAGAGCAGAATAGACCAAAATTTTCCCCTTCATACTGCAACAGAAACAAAGGTTTAAGAAACCTGGGGGGATCACCAGGGGTCTTTAGTTCAAATGATTCCCTTGTGGTGACCGAGAAAATCCCAGCACTTACGGTCTGTGAATATGAAATCTTGTGTGAGTCCGGGGCAGAGGAGTAACAATGACTGCAGATGGAGATAGCGTGGTCTCTGCCAGGAAACCTGGGAGAAGATGAGAGGGCTCATTCTGTGAGGTGGAAGGGAGACGTAGGCATCCAAAAAGCACTTGTGAGTCCGGGGGCTGTGCAGTGCTTTTCATAGACACTGTGAAAAGGGCAAGAAGTGACGGTCTTAACATGCCGTAAGGGACCTGTCAGGGAGGAGTATAGAGAAGTGCTAGAGCAGATTGCCTGGGGAGCTGCAGAGTGTCCACCAGCCAGGGGTGGGTGTCTGGATGTCTGTCAGAAATGTTTTGGATGTGCCTGATGCTGCCTTGAAGCAGGAGATGCAGCAGATCAGTTCAGCCCTGTTTTCTGTGTGTTACCCTTGGCTTGGTTTCTGGCATTAATACCAGTATTTTCTCACAAAGGGTGGACAGTTTGATGACAGTTTCATTCTAGTTCATCTAAAATAATGTAGCTTTTAAAGTTCCAATGGATAAAATGTATGGCTTTTAGTTTCCTTCATTAACTGTATAAAATCACCATCTCGGAAACACTCTAAAGGTGCTGTTAGGAGAATTGCAAGATCTCTCTGCACTGGGAAGAAATCTGATGTATATTTCAGTGGGTGACTTTAAAGTTCTTATTCTATATTGACTTAGGAACAAAAAAACAAGAAAGGAAAAATACTCCATGTGGGACAAAACACTTTGGCACTGTGACATGTACACACAAGCTTAGAAATCGAGGCATTACATTGTTAATATGGCAACAAGTGTGGTTCTTGCTTTTAGCATTTCACTGAATTTCACTGAATTTTTAGAGTTGGAAGGGACCATAAAGATCATCTAGTCCAACTCCCCTGCCGAAGCAGGATTGCCCAGAGCATGTTAGAGCATGTTACTCAGGACATGTATGTACTGATATTTCATGTTGCAGCCTATGTGTGGTGATTTGGCAAATTATGTACTCTTGCTTAAAGAAAGTATTAAAATATAATGTGACCATCGTGTTTCTTTTAACTGAGCAGAGCAATAAACGATGTGTGTGCTGATCACATAGCCCACGCTCTGCACTTGGAAAGGTTTCTCTCTCCATTGCATCCTTTGACAGATTCTGCTGGAAGGGCCTTGGGAGTCTCTTTATCAAGTTATTGTATTTTGCAGCCAATTTTTTTTGGTTTTTTCTTCCCTTTTATCAGCTTGATGACCTCCCCTGATCATTTCTCTGACACTTTTTTTGCAGTATATTAAAAAGGCCTGCTTTCTTATATGCTTTTTTTTTTTTTTCTTTCAAGTATGGCATTTATAGAAGTCCCCTACATGAGTTCAGCAAAGCGCTTAAACATATGCTTAAAGTATGCAAAGAGACCCACTGGAATAAATGGGACGAGGTGTCTGCCTGTATTAGACACTTTGAACAGGGATTCTGCACAAATTTGCCAACAGAGAGGCAGGAAAAATTGAGGTCCTCACCATCGGCATGACCTGAATATGGTACTATTGCCATGGGACTTGGAGGCATGGCCATATCACCACTGGGTTCCTCTGCACTCTCCCTTCACAGCCACCTGAGCTGGGCAAAGAAGTAGACAGCACAGCTAGAGATGGTCTTACCCCCCAGGGTCCCATCCCAACAGCGCTCAGCCCCGCTGCAAGGCGAGTTGTGCTCAAAAAAGTGAAGTGTTCTATGATTTCTTTTGGTGAACAAAGGATGTTTAACCTGGCAAGCAAATCCAGTGTAGACAGGGCTTAAGATTCATACTTAGACCCATTCAGACGGCATGATGAATTGCTCTATAGAGAAAGCACAGATGTAAAGATCTGTTTTTGGCACAGGAGGAGGTGTAAAGGTTTCTATCCATTTGCTTGAAAGTTTTAAACTGCCTTCTCCGGCACACCTCTCCCAGGGTTTCTCCTTGTGCCCTGGCTCAGGGTCAGGGAGGTGCAGAGGCGCTTGTCGAGGCAGGAGCAGGCAGTCCCCAGGCCTATCGGGGTACATGAACACGTGAGAAAAGACCAGCTGAGCCTCTCACACAGACGCTTCCTTTGCTCTGCACCATGGGAGCCATGTTTTCTCTGGTGGCAGGTCTTCCCTCTCAGAGGAGATGCCCTGCTAGGTCTTCTGTCTGGTGTCTTCGAATGAAGGAAAGGATTTATGTGAAGATGCAAGATAAGGACACAGAAACGTGGTCTGTAATAAAAAAATGTGATTGAAACGACCAGTTCAGTGATTGCCTGTTGGCTGAGCTGCTGTAACTGCCTTGTAAGCAGCATTTCACCAGTCTAACTGTGAGGAGAAGAGAGAACCCAAATCTCCAGGACGGTTTTTGAAGGAAACCTGTTGTAGCTTAGTGCAACATTTCTATCACACACCTTTTCACATAACTTCCATGGGAAAGTTGTGTCATTAACCAGAAAATGGAGAATTTCTTCCTGTCTGACAGAAAAGTCAATTACTTCAAAACTTAATTCAAAACACCGTAGCGCACAAAAATAGGGAATAGTGGTTCTGCTAAATCCCCTTTTCTTCCTCTAATTCATTACTTATTTTAAACAGATTCATTCAGTCCCTATACAGTCACACAGAAGAGAGAAAATCCATGGGACGATTTACACAGTGCTTTTCTACCTGAACTTTTCCAGGTGCCTTGTGTTATGCAGAGCTTGGAACAAGAATCACCAAGTCTGGAGGACATTATATCTACATTTTGGAGACATTAGGGCCTCTGCCAAGTTTCTTATTCCTGTGGGCAGAGTTTTTTGCTATCAGGTAAGGGCTTTTGTTTGTTTGCCTTTTGCTGGATGCTGTGACAATTTAAAAAAAAAGCAAGTTATGGTGCCAGGTAACAGTCTAAGCAGTTTGTAAAGGAAAGAGAAGAAACAATCTGAACAACTCCTAAAGATTTTCAGTGATAAAAGGAAGAAGGCACAATGACTAAATAGCTACACATGTTCAATGTGATCTGTACTTGAAGAATATCTCTCTTCTCCCTTGGCAGCTGGTATCTTCCAAGAGCCACAGTATTTTTCAGAGACTGACAATAGATGTCAGATTTATTTCAGATCTTCTGTTTTCATTGTGAAGCTTTTTCAGGTTCTCTTGTGTAGACAATTTTCTGGCTTATCCCTGAGTCAAATAATATTTTAGAAAATTGTGAATTATTTCTTTTTTAACTTTAAAAAAAAAGTCCTCACCTCTCAATAACCTGTGCTCTTCATATAAGCTGAGATGAAGCAGGACATATGAACCATTGCTTAGTACAATTAATCTCAACTTTTGCTTTCAAGTTGGGAATGAATCTTTTTTTGCAGCATGTGATTTTTAACCCATTTACTGAGAAAAGCCTGTGAAAAAGACTTTATGGGAAATTTATCATCTGCATGGGAGAGCAGGATTAAGCTGGGTGGGGAAAATTCCTCCCCTCCTGAGTTTTGTGCAGTTTTACATCATGCCATTTTTTGGCTGTCTGCAGACCCCAGTTTGTGCTCGGTTCCCCCTCCCAGGCCTGCCAACAGTGCTGTGGTTTCTTTGGCGTTTGGACGCTACATTCTGGAGCCGTTTTTTGCCCCCTGTGCAGCCCCTGTCCCTGCCGTGAAGCTGGTGTCCCTCCTGGGGTACTGTAAGTACTAACTTTTACTGGAATGCTGACCTCGGAGCCTCTCTGCCCTAGACCAGGGGCACTTACTGGGTGTTATCTTCTGGGATAACTATGGGATTGGAGCCCCATCTTACCTCCTTGGCTACCCAAAGCTTCCTGATCCAAGGCACTGGTTTGGAGCCATGATATTCTCCAAGAAGGTGCATGGGCCTCCCTGTTGAGCAGCTGGAGCCTTGGGGGTTGTGCCAAGTATGGGAGTAGAAACTCTTCATATATAATTGTGCAAATTCCACCTGGGTGGAGGGTGTAAGGCTCAAGCTTTTGAACTCCTTGCCTGCTGCCTGCAAAGCTGTTCTGCCTGCTCTGGGCTGGTGTGTGCTGGTACAGGGGCTGCTGTGAAGGGGGCTGCTGAGATGTCCTTGCAAACTCATACCTTCCTCCAGGCAAGTGTGGGTCACCCAACAGGAACCAGGCTCCTGGTCCCTCTTAGGAGCATAACTCAGCTCCCCCTTCAACCACTGTACGCTGGGCCACACCTGTAATATTTTCTGATATCTCTTGCCCCGGGCATCCTCTCTGTAAAGATGCAGCCTTCTCCCTGGCATCCCTAGAGCAGGGAGCACTGCTTAATTTTTTCCTGCATGTGTCGACCTGTAGCAGTGTGGTCTCCTCTCCAGACACAGTCCTCACCCTCAACTCCTGGAGCGTCACCTGGAGTGCCCGGCTGCAGACGGCTCTCTCCATCGTCAAACTCCTGGCTCTGGCACTCATCATCGTGCCCGGGATGATGCTGCTGGCCCAGGGTAGGTGTGCTGCTGGGTGACTGAGGGAGGGTGCTCGACATACTCACCTGTCACGGCCTTTTTATAGGTCCCTAGTGACAAGTGTGGTACTCCTTTAGCTGGCAGGATGTGAATTAGCTGGGAGCTGAGACCAGGGTAGTTGGCACTAAGCTGCATCATTGCACTGGGCCAATGCACCTGGCTCAGCTGCGATTTCTTCAAAACTGAGGGAGAGCCTTGGTGCTTGAGGTTTGAGCCTACCCAGGGTCATACAGGCACCTTCCTCTGTGGATGGTCTTTCTTTGGTATCAGACTTGCCTGATTCCAGCTTGGCTTGAAATCCTTCCAAAGCAGCACAAATTTGATGGACATCAGTGATGTGTGACAGCATCCCGTGGTGACCCAAACCAGTCACGGCTGTGCAATGTGTTACCAGCCCTCAGCTGAGCCCTGGTAACTGCATCTCTAACCGTTTTGTGGCTGAAGCTCATGTTTTTTACCTTCTAATAGAGATGGGCAGTAACTTAGACGTATGATGGACTCACACAGGATTGTATACTCACATCCAGAGTGGGGGAAAAAACCCCTGCTGGTAGTATCTTCTGGGAATGGTACAAGAGCGTTGGCTTTAATCCAAGCCTCAGTTTATAGAAAAACCCAAGGCATTCCCACTCAAGGGATGAAGCCTGTCCCCTTGTCATGCTACTACCTTCCTCTGCAGAGAAAACAACGCAGGCAGGAGGCTACACGTTCATGTTTCTTTTTGATGTCTGGAGCTGGCTCCTTTGAACGTGCGAAGATCCCCTCCGGCTGGCAGCACTTCTGAACTGAAGGACTGCCCTGCAGCTAGAAATCCTAAGCCATTATTGTTAGGAATGCCTTTAAATGATAATCTGGAGCCCTGGCACCCTTCCTCCAGTGAGGAGGATAAGTACTGGTGACATCTGGAGGGAGAATTCACCAAGAGACCCCAATATGACAGGTTGTATTTAATTTGACTCATGGGAGACTGTAAATCACTCATTAATGTATTGCAGACAATAAATCCTTTTTATGCGCCATCACTTATCAGCAATCATTTTAAAACATAAAAAGACTACCCTGATAGGCCCACTCCCATATTTTGGTTTAGTTTTCTTCAAATCTGATTTCTTTTTGACCTGTTTTTTGTGCTTAAAAATCAGTTTTGTGCTTTTAAATCAATTTGCCTGATTCCCTTGCCTTGTTCTACTTTCTCTGGTTATACTCTTGTCCTTTCCTCTGCCGTTACCTTCCCTTTGGCTCAGGTTTTTAGAGACTTGCTGGGCCAGGGTTGCAAACCCTAATGTCCAAATCTTGTCACAGAGCTCCTTGCAGAGGCAACTCCATAGAAGCGGCCTGACTTTCTCCATGTGTCTTGTGCCATTTCATCCCTTTCCTGGCAAAGCCCAACTAGGCAAGATATACTCCTTTTACTTTTAAAGATACTTTGACAGGGAGAACTGAATATAGATCTGGAACCAAACCTTGGGCCACCCAGATTTGGAAACGCTGGAAATGCAACTCCTTTTGACTGTGTTTCCTATTGGTCTTCCTTTGAATGAGAGGCCGTTAGGTGTTTCTCCCTTCCCTAGGTTTGTTTGATGTTTGATAAAATGTGGTTCATATCCAAAATCCTGACTTTGATTATTGTTTATTTGTTTGTTTGTGGGTTTGTGGTTTTTTTTCTGTTGTTATCTCAAGCAGAGAACTTCTAGGAAAATTGGGAGAGTTGGTAAAATGGCATCTTTATCTGAACCACCTCTACTTTTAAAATTTTATTTGCTTTTTCCTCTGTGTCCTCATTCCCTCCTCCTGCAGGTGAGTTGCAGTGGCTGGCAGGGATTGTGCCTGGAGTGGGGGCCAGGATGGCAGTCCCTGCTCCCTGTTCCCTCCTCTGTCCCAGTTCCCATGCTCCGACCAGCATGGGGCTGGGGTCAGCGCTCCAGCAGCGGGATTGGGAGGGAGCACAGCGAGAGCTGAATTAGCTGCCTCGTTGGCTGCACCACATCAAAGAGGAGTATTCATCCAGCTGCTCAGGGAGCTGGGAAGGGGAAAGAGGGGGGCCAAGTCAGCGAATTAATTTTGGGCCTAAAGAAAGGACAGGACAACTTGGGTCCTCTCGTCTCCACAATCTCCCGTTCCCACAGCAGGCTCTGTCTGAAACAGAACCAGCTGCTGCCGTTGCCCTTCCTGAAATGTCTCCCGTAGCTGGATGGGGGACAGATTTGTTCTGTCACTGTTTGTGAAGTAAATGCATCAGCACAGCAAAGCAAATTAAAGCAATGAAACAAATCTGAATACCTGGCTCCAGGGAAGTCACAAACATTCTTCCCAGGTCTGGGCAAGAGGTACAGGGGGTGTTATCCCGCAGGAAGGAAGCCCATCTCTGACATTTCCCTGCCCCGTGTCCATTTGTTTATCTCTTCTGCAGGCCACACCGAAAACTTCCAGGGTGCTTTTGACAGGCAGTCACTGGCTTTGGATAAGCTGCCTCTGGCTTTTTACGCAGGCATGTTCGCGTACTCAGGCTGGTAGGTGCGACAGGAGGGTGCTTCATGGGCCAGGAGGCTGGTGGCTGAGACATGGCTCAAACTCTATCCCTGTCTCTTCCCATCGTGCAGGTTTCAGACAAGCTTTGTGCGTGAAGAGTTGGTCAGACCAGAGCGGTAAGGCTGGGAAGAAGTCGGTTACCAGCATCTGGGGTACCGTGGCTTTCCCAAATGCAGTATGGGAGGAAATAAGTTTGTGTGTTCACCTAACCAACTGCAGTAATAGTGTGCATAACAAGGGATAACAGCTTGTTCTTTGTGTGCCCCTCTTCCTCTTTCTTGTAGAAATATCCCCCTGGCTGTCATCGTGTCTGTGATCACGGTAATTGTGGGGTACATGCTCACCAACATCTCCTATTACACGGTCCTGGGAACGCAAGACGTTCTGGCTTCTCCTGCTGTGGCTGTGGTGAGCCATCACCCCTACTGTTATCTTTCTTCAGTGTGGTCAGCTGAAGGGAGGGGCGGGGGGGTCACGGCAAGTGCTTTGGAGATGATTTTTCCAATAAAATGCTTTATTGCTTTGTCATTTCTCTGGATTACTGGGCAACAGTAACTTCTTCTACTCTTGCCTAAAAGATAATGAAAAATAACCTACAGATGACAATAGAAAAGGCAAGATTTATGATTTATACTTTACTCCTTTGATAGAGGAAGTTGTCTTTGTCTTGAATCTGATGTTTAGAGATCACCACGTTTTCCTAAAGTCACACTTGCTCTTCCTTCAGAGCTTTGTGCAGCGAGCCTTCAAAAGCCTGATCTCCGTGGTCCCTGTCCTTGTTGCGCTGTCCTGCTTTGGAACCATGAATGGAGGAATCTTCACGTTTTCAAGGTCATGTTCCTAAGAATTCATTGCTTACTGAATTGGAGGGGAGCATCAGCAACTTGTGCAACTGCCTACCCACGTGATGGCATTTTAGCCACTCTTGTGGGAAAAATAAGGCCTTTGACTCCCAGGATGTCCACTACAGGACAATCCCTGTAGGCTAAGAGATGACCCTTTCTATTTCTGGCTAGGTTCAGACTTTGGTACCTAGGGCTGGTCACAAACAAAGATTTTTATCTTCTTCCCCCTCTCCCCCTCCCTTTCAGTTTAAATCCCCAGTTTAAAGTGAAATGTCAATGCTTCTGGTAAACTAGAGGCTTTGTTGACGTTGGCAGCTACTCAGTGAGACCAAGTCTTCTTTCGCTGGGTTCACCCAGCTGCTCTGCTACAGGGCATGGGGCACCCTCTGTTGTGAGGATCTCTGGCCAAAGGCAAGCTCTCCCTTGAGGACTTTGCTTTAAGGTCAGTGAAATGTTATTAGGGACGGGCCATTCCTAAAGCAGTAGCTGAGGCTTAACAAGTCTGGTTGTAGCAATAATAAAAGCTTTGTTCCATGGAAAAATTATCTTGCCAGCTTCACTGGCTACTACACTGCATGTCTTTACGGGAGCCTTGAAATTGGAGAGGAGGGCAGAGCGTACGGAGAAGCACGTTGTGCTGGTCCCGAGGAGCTGAGTGAACTCTCTAGAGCTGGTTCTCTTTCACAGCTCTGATTGCAAAAGGAAAAATCAGTTGATATGAAAGGGATGTTTCATAGTGTGAAAGCTAATGCGTTATTTGATCCACTACCCTGAAGTCCTATATTAAATACAGGTGTGGAGAATCCTCCCCTTTAGCTCCTCTAGACAGTGGTTTTCTTTGAGGATGAGAAGTCCCTGGACAGCACAGAGTTTCTGCGTGTCCCTATCACTTTTCTCTCCCCAATCCTGGCACCATTAACATAATCACTGCAGAAAGGCCATATAAACAGTGATGGGGCCTCCCTGGCTGCTGGCCAGCCACACCCCTGCAAAACCACAGAGACAGCAATAAAACCAGTTTTACACTCATGCCCCAGCTGCTTTGGGCCCTGCTCCAGCCCAGCTGATGCTCTGGCATGGTTTGTTTGTGAATATTAAATTTATAAAATTGGATGCAGTGCCTTCTCCCTAATTGCCCTTTCATGAGTCAAAGGAGGGATGGAGGCAAGGAGCTCTCTGCTGTCATTTTGTAGCTGGTCTGGTGTGTAGCTGGCCTCTGGGCAGTACGCCAAAATATATTTTCCAACAGCTGGCCGAAGGATTGAAAATCCTCTATTATTTGAGGAAATTGCACTTTATTTTTTATATATACATATTTATATACATATATATGTGTATATATGCATATATATTTTTAATATATATACTTATATAAGTGTATATATATAAGTATATAGATATATATTAAAAAATATAGGCATCAAGACTGACAATCCACTTTCATTAACTCACCAGCCTGTCTTATAAAGAATCGAAGCTTGTGACCCTTCCACTTCCTACCGGAAAGATTAACCCCTTCTCTGATGGTTTCTTGCTTCTGTTTCCAACTTGAACTCATTCATGGTCACTTTGGACTTGCCCAAAGGTCTCTGCTAATAGGCTGCCCAAGGGGATGCTACCAGTGGTCCTGCTGGTGGGCTCTGCACTGTGTTGAACTAACTGGTCCTGGGAGAGCTATGGGAACTCAACATTGATTTTTTCTTCCATATGCCCCAAAAGTGCAGCTAAAGGCAGAACTGTGGCCTTGAATAGCAGACCTGTGCTGGGGAATGTGCCTTGCGGCCTCAGGTCAGTCCAGCAACTGATCTTCTAATTTCCAGTCTGGATGTGGGATACTAATGCATAGGGCTCCCTGTCTTTTCCTAGGACTCTGTTTGTGGCTTCCAGGGAAGGACAGTGGCCTCCTCTCTTCTCCATGATCCACATTCGAAGGCATACACCCCTTCCTGCTGTCATGTTAATGGTAAGGAGATCTGGCTGTGCGACATGCCCTCTTCTTGCAGTCTTGGTTTTCTTGCAAAGCCTGGAGAAGCTGAGGAGTGTTAAAGGGTGTTGAGACACTAAGTCAGCCTCTGAAAAATAAAGAGGGTGGAATACTGGAAATGGCTGCAAAGTATTAAGTCCCCTTGGGCCAGTAGTGGTATCCAAACCCACTACCTCAAAGTCCGTGCCTTATAGCCTTGGACATCTTTTTTTAAAAGTACTGTCCCTACCATCTGCCATGGCTGCTGCTCAGTATTGTCCTATGAAAACACCTCTGCCAGGCTTTGGCTATTTGGAAAACTGAAATCCCCAGGTGTGGTGGGAATGACTGTTTGCAGAGATGCTCTCAGTTTTTGTTTTGTTTTGTTTTGTTTTTTCCTCCGGCTATGGTCCAGCTCCATCCTAACTGTGCTGCAGTGCCTCTTGCAGGTCAGTCAAGCTGCTAAAAACTTAGCAGATAACTCTGTAGGTAGCCTTTGTAGTGACAGCACGGGCTTTTGGATCACACATGTTTTAATTGCCCTGCCCAGGACATAAAGCATCAAAGATGCTGTTGATCTTGAAAGGATTGCTCCTTCCTGTGGCACATCGTAATAGTGAGTTTAGGCCTTTTGCCTTCAGTCTGTGACACTGTTTTGTAAAGCTCACTGACCTCTGAAATGTTGGGGCTGTGAAGTAGCTGCCTGTGATTGCAGGGGGGCTGGAAGAGGTGATCCACATTACCCTTTCTTGTCCGAGGACCGTAGTAAGGCTTTAATGACTGTATTTCATCTTCACAATGCTCAGTTCCCTTTGGTTACTGCCATGGTGTGTATCGGAGATATCTACCATCTAATGAACTTCTTCAGCTTTTCCCGATGGCTCTTCATAGGATTAGCCACCCTTGGACTCATTGTCCATCGCCACCGACACCCGGAGCTGCACAGCCCATTCAAGGTAACGCGTGGCGTGTATCTAACAGCCAGGAATGTGCCGGCTTGTGATTTCTCTCTCTTACTTTCTAATAATTATAGCATTACATGGCCATGATTGCCTTTAGGCAGTCAGGGGTCTTGATCCCTATTCCTCAGTAAGGGATGCAGGGAGAGCCCCTGAAATGTGCCCAAACAGCCAGATGTGGCAAATCCTATATAGTCAGTTCTACATGGTGTCACCAGCCACATCTGTAAGAATGGCAGCCTGCTCCAGGGGACAAAATTTCAGGCTGGGAACTGGGATATGTGCAGAAGGCAGTTCCCACACGCATCTCATGGGCTGCAGGGAGAGACCCTTGCCTGGATGTTGTTTCAGTGGTAGGTTAAGTCTCAGCTCTAGCTGAGAACCAGCAGGGTGTAAGGCTTGGGGGAAAAGAGGATGGTCGGAGGGATCCTGGGAGCAAACCTGACTTACGGGGAATCATCTACTGGCACAAAAATACCATATAGTGTAAAGCAGCTCTTGTGCAACTATTGCTGCTGTAGGCCCTGAGGATGTGCACAGCACATGGATGTGTACCACAAAGTGTAGGACGCCTTGTCCTCTTGTGCCCTTCCCTAGCCTCCAGCAGTGGCTCTTCTCACGCAGCTGGGTGCTGGGATCTTCCTTGTGTTGATGGGGGACGTTGGAGTTGGTGCTGGAGCAGCTTTCTTGTGCTTGGAGCACCTTTCCCACTGCTGGGTAATGTGCAGAAGGTGCTAGGCTGGGGTGGTGCTTGAGGTGTACAGTTTGCTCCTGTCTCCAGTTGCTCCTGCCTGGTGCCTCCAGCCAGCTCCTGGGGAGGAGAGGGGACCTCTGAGGCCACAGGCACTGGGCAGCCGATCAGCGAGAAGCTCAGGGGATATAAACGCTTCCCATGGCTCCCAGGGCTCCTCCCTGAGCCACATGAGGCCCCATGGGAAGTTTGGGGTCATTTTTCTTCTCTGTCTTTGCTGGAGACTCTGTGTTTGGCAGAGAGCTTGAAGCTTCCCAGTTCGTTGGCTGGATGCACTTGTGTACTCACCCAGAACCAGATTTTAAATATGTTTTCTCTTTTTCTTTTAAACCAAGCTTCTCAGGGGAAGTTTATTGGTGGATAGCACTGGTGATGTTTTCAGCTGCTAAGATTTTGCCCCATTTTGATTTAGGCTTTTAACGGCTCCTAAAGGCAGAGTAGGTGAGGGAAGGAAATGCTGGGCTTTTGGTCAGTTTGGTTGATTTATTTTTTTTCCCTGGTCTCCCTAGTTTTTATAACCACTTCAAACCTGAAGCCCAGTTATCAGTAAGAGGGAAGGGCTGCGCGCAGGTGGTGTGGGCACGTGCTGCGCTCTAGTGGCCAGAGAGAGGTCGTCTTCTGCCACCAGTTTATGGAGAACAAATCGTACAATACATGTGATTATGCTGGTACTACTTCTCCCCAGTAGCATTTTGGGTTAGAAATAGTGAGAAAATACCAGGAAGAGGAGGAAGCCGTCCTCTTGCTCACCTCTCAAGCAGATGTGCAGCGTGAGTGCGTGCATGTAGGAGAGGCTGGCAGGGGATGCTCTGGCTGGAAAGACTGCAAGAACACATAAGTTTGGTGGCTGGAAGGCTGCCATCGCTAGAGCAACTGATGTCTTCCAGCTCGGCATGGTCCGCATCCAAAATAGGATCTGTTACCAGAAAATAGGATCTGTTACCAGAAAAGAGATTGTCACCCTAGGTGAGACCAGCAGCTCCTTCATCCTATCAGCCATGGTGAGGAGTAACTTGGCTGAGGTTGGATCCAAAGACTGAGGGAATGTTTCACAGTTTTATTGTTTATTGCAGTCTTCTGATTTACTCTCCAAATAACCCAGATGAATTGGCTCACCCAACAGGGTAAGGCTGAAGTGCTGACTGCTTCTTTGGTCTTTCATCAGGGTGTTGTTGAAGCTTATGTTCTTGATGTAGGTGCAATGGAGATAGGAAGTCTGGTTCATCCTATTTTGGCTGCTATAAGTCTCAGTCAAGTTGGAGGAAGGTCAGAATAAGCCATGAGTGTTACAA
Organism: Numenius arquata; assembly: GCF_964106895.1. NCBI lineage: Eukaryota > Metazoa > Chordata > Aves > Charadriiformes > Scolopacidae > Numenius > Numenius arquata. Next base: position 69,982,901 of record NC_133577.1, read on the forward strand.
CCAAAGAACACTTTAGTTCGAAGTGCTGCTTCTACTCTTGGCTTCAGATTTTCCACCACCAGTTGTGACAGGTGGCAAGTAGGTGCATGTGCGTGCACAGGACCGGTACATTCAGAGAGCAGTGGGGTATAAGTGACTTCTCCCCCTGCTTGGCTTCCAGTTGCAAGTGAAGTTTATATTTTGATGCACATGAATATAGGAGGCATGCCCCTCACAGGGCACACTGGGCTCTGAAGATGGTACAAGTCAATTTTTGCTATGTGCATTCTACTCATTCACAACTGATTGTACAGAAACACTGTGCAAGACAGCTGTATGGTTTTTCTCATCTTCTTTAAGATGGAGAAGTGAATACAGTGTGTGCCGGCATGTGTGGAGGCTGATTCGCTACAGCCGTCAGTTTTGCATGAGCGTCTTCTGTGCTCTTTTCCCCAGGTTCCCCTGTTCATTCCTATCTCTTTTACCATCATCTGCCTCTTCACAGTGGCAATGTCTTTCTACTCAGACCCTGTGAACATTAGCATTGGATGCACCATGGTTTTAAGTGGTTTTCCAGTCTACTACCTCATAATCCATGGGCAAATGTCAAGTCGTTGCCGTAGATCATTTTGTAAGTATGCGTTTTGAGTTTCAGTATTGTGGACCTACACAGGCTCAGGGCTGGGGATGTCAGTTTGTTCCCTGGGCTCATCTCTAACACAAATTGCTCCATGACCAACAGACCTCATGAAACCTAAATCATGACCCCTGCCACCCCTTCAATGGCTTTCCCAAGACACAGCCTCCGCAGCCAAAGAGACCAGGGGTAGGCTGTGCTGCGGGTGGTTGGCAGCCAGACACGGGCCGTGTCTGCCTGGCTTCTGAATATACTGATAAGCCAGCCTGATGCTTTGTTTTAAAAAAGACAGGGCTGAGGTCTGCCAACGGGGGTGGGGGAGAGGAACAGAGAGGGTCATTTTTGCACCCCAGCCCTGGTTTCTGCTAAACTTTATCACAACTTTGGGATCACCACCTCTCTCTCAAATTTGGCTGACAATGAGCAAGGAGATCAAAAGTTAGGATGGAGAGATTGACAGGCAGACACTGTAACCCTGTGCACAAACACACTTGCTGAAAGGCTGCGGGGAGGACTGGTGGGAGAAGATGGGACTACCTGAGGGCTATCTGTTTGGTGAAGAGGCCAGGATGGTTTTGGGCATAGATGTGGGTGTGTAAATGAAATACATCTCCACTCTATGCAATGTCTAGCACAGATTTCCTTTGGATGTGGCACAGTGGTTGCCCTAGTGGCACAATGATTTACTCAGAAACAAGAGCCTAATTTTGAGTTTAATTTATAATTTCAGTTATGAATCTTTTTTTCTTTTGATTTGATGTTGGGCTGAGGGGTGTATCAATAACCATTGAACAGAAGAAAATATACAGCAAGAAAGGAAAAGGTTACAGTGATCAGCTAATGTAGTGATCCAGCCATCACTGCTGATGGTCTGATTTTCAGCCATATCTCAAGATTTCCACTGGACTAAACTTTCCTCCTTTTCCTTCCCCCCTTTCAGATTATCTTACACACAAACTACAGTTACTGCTGGAAGTAGTCCAACAAGAAATCAAGACTTACTGAGAAAACCATCAGAACTCACAGGAGAAGATAAAATATACGTACTCCGTTTCTGATACCTTTGATCCTACCAAAGAGAGGCCATGCTCTTATTCTTTTAATCACTGCAAATGAGGATGAGCCTGAGCCAAAACCTTGCTGCAAGTGTTCCTAAGCCTGGCAATCGGGATCAGCATGAACGTGGCACATCTGTTTCTGCCCTTTTCTTCTTTAGCAGAACAAGCTAGTTCTCCACTCTGTAGGCAAAGCAAGCTCATTTTGTCTTCGAAACCAAGATCCTAATTTTGCAGCCTAGCCCAGTCCTAAGTAAAATTGTGTGTGTGTGTGTAAATATATATATATACATGCAATTTTTAAATTTCCTAACTTGACAAATAGAAGAAGGGAGTATGTTGCAGAACTTAAAGAGTCCAGTACATGGAAGCCAAACGCAGGTTTCAAACTGAAGTGTTGTAGTAGCCATGCTGTGGACAAGCGTTATGAAAGGAAGTGGGTGGGAAGAGCAAATTAGAAATAAGGTAGATGAACTGGAAGGAGGAGGCAGGGAGCTAAAAATTCATTCACCAGAAAGTGCAAATTCAGTTTAATGGGAAGATATTTTAAAACTCTTTGAAATTCAAATATTAACAAAGTCAAGTCAGAATGTTTTACTTTGATTATTATATAAGCAGAATAAGTTTATTCTCATTTGAAATAATATTTCAATTTTGAATTTTATTTTTCTGAAATGACATTTCAAAATGTACAAACACATTAAAAAAATTAGCTAAACATCAACAAGAATATGGCAAAATAGATCCTGATCCCTCCCTCAACTCCCCAGCCCTGCTCCTCACCTAGTCCTACCAGTGAAGTTGAAAATTTAGATTTCAGACCAAGTCCAGTGAAATACAATTTCTTCTTTAGTTAGACAAGATCACTGATGAGGGCAGATTCCTGAAAAAGTGCATCTTTTGGTGCTGTAAGAAGACATGAAAGACTTCATGTCAGAGCTTTAACTTTAAATCTGCAGTCAAATGACTTGCTGAATTGATATGTAAATGCTCATTTGAACTATTGACATAAGAAAGATTTCCATTACTGGATTGCTTTGGTTTACGTAGTGAATGTGGAAATGTTATGTCCACGTAAAACTGCAATTAACTTTTTCCAATCACTTAATTGTTAATCTTCTCCTAAAAGGTGGGAAGTAGTATGCTGAGACTCTAATGACCACTGGAGAGAGGAATCACAGAATGTGGTGCATGCTTTATCTTTTGTATTGAGCATTTATGTACTTGGAGTAAAACCAAAGTAACATTTACAAACCCAGTGTAATTTACCGAAACTTGTAAAATTCACCATAAAGATTTGGAAATAAATAAGTTGTTGGTTTTTGTTTTTTTTTTTCAAAGCAATTGACAGTTATTTTTCTTGTTATGACTGCTTCCTGTTCCTGCACTACATTAAGCTGGGATAGCAGCTGCGTGGTTGCAGGGTTCATTCCCCCCCCTCCCCTCCCACAGTTTAATTTACAAGCTGCTGGACATTGTCCAACAGGAAATCCAGTCTTACTGGGAAGACCATCACAACCTACAGGAGAAGGTACTGACTTTAAATGACAGTGTAGTTTCAGGTGAGATCTTGAAATGTTTCCAGCCTTCCAGACGTGGATCAGTCCCACCTTGTGCCAGGCTTTACTGAAGCTGAACCCCCTGGCACACCTTCCTGCAGCACCCTGCAGCCAGGCTCTGGTGTGGGTGGCTGAGGAACCAGCCCGCAGAAGACCTTGCAGAACCAGGTGAGCCCAATCACACCAATACAGCCTGAGTTCACCCCTTTAGGTCCTGGTTTGGGGCATTTTTCACACCTTGAGGTAGAAGCATGAGGTGCTGCCAGTGTGTTCCTGTACTGCAAGACCTCTGTGAACGTGATGTGCCCACACTGTAGCATCAGTACTTGCGCATCAAACCTTGGCGTGCTCTGAAATAGCAACAGAGCTGCTGTGTGTCCGCAGATAGACACACAGAGAGGGTGAAACATCACTTTTTTTTTTTGTCCATTTCCTCTGAAGAGAAAAAGGGAACAAGAATTGAATTTCCTGGGGGGAAAATAAGTAATCCTACCTGCTGGACCATGTTTTCTTTATACATGATAAATCATTTGACATATGCCAGGAAACCACACTTGGATGCTTCTGCTGACTCTGCAGGAATATGATCTCGCAGGGCTATATATAGGATGTCTGCTCCAAGACCTGTCAGATACTGGAAATGCAGACAGATATAGTACCACGGTTACATTGACAGTTAGAAATCAGAGGTTTAACAGCTCCACAGATGACATTGCAATTAAAAGTTATAAAAATAAAAGATATGGTGTTCAGAAGTGTCATTTTACAGTGAGCTCAAGTTTCCAGTTTGTGGTGAGTTGTTTGTTTTTAGAGAGGATGGTATGTTGCTCCCAGCAAAGCTATGTAATACCTTCTACTAAGCCAGAATGTTTTTCCTAGAGCTGACATCTTATGCCTACTGAAGCGCTTGGCTTCAGTTCAGAAGAGTATTTTACTAGAGAATTCACATATGCAAAAATGAACCTTCAGGACCTGATCCTATAAATCTCATCAGTCAAAGGGATGCATAAAAGTTGTGCAACTATGGAGATAAGAGCCAGATACTGTAAGGAAGGTCAAAAGACGCAGACAGGGAAGAAACAAAGTTCAACTTCATAATCACATTTGTGGTGTTTTGTTCATGTTTTTTTTCAATACTACATCTATAAAATGCACTCAGAGAGCAGCCTTTCCCAAAACTAAACCAGAGATTTATGTGTTTCAGCCACTACAGATCCAGTCTGACTAGATCATCAGGAAATAAAAATGTTCTGGGCAATTCAACTGAATGTAATTTGTGTAACAACTAAAAAAAAAGTTTGCATCTGAACAAGTTTATGTAGTTAGTACTACTTGACCTGTCGTTAAGCTTTATGCTTCGGAGCTCTGCTAGGAAATGCTCTCAGCCTTTTAGAGTGAAAGACTGGAGGTCAGACAGGAAAGCTCCTAACTCTTTGATTTCTGTGGGGAGTAACAGAGCGGAGGATCAGACTTCGAGGTAAAGGAATGCAGATCCTCATGCAGATCCTCGGGATGGCGTGGAGCTCTGCGTGGGCTGATGGAGCCTGCCCCCCAGGTCTCTGTGCTTGGTTTGCACTGGTTTGTACCGCAAACCCCCAAACAGCGTGATGACCAACACAGAGAGCTGTGTGTTGAGATTTGCACCCGCTTTCTGCATTGAGATTTGGGGTTTGCTTTGCAAGGCAATGTCAACTTCTGGCTTTCAAAGAATGATGTTCAGCAGAAGCTGCTCCTGGCAGGAATCTCGAAAGGAGAAGGTCCTGAATATCCCCAGTCACTGGAAGGATGGCAGGAATCGGCTCAAGGTAAGTGCTGGTGTGCGACAACAGGAACCAAGCAGTAGGGATAAACTATGCTGTTTTGTACAGATGTTGATTTTACTGATGCATCTGCCAAAAACATAAGCTGTCCCTGGCTGCTCTGCTCATGCCTGGCAGACGCGCGTGCGTGTGTGTGGCGCAATAACCAGAAGGAAGCGTTACGCTGCTCCGCTTCCTAAGGGCTAGCGGAGAGTCACCCGTGACGTCCTGCGGAGAGAGACTCCGAGAGAGGCAGCGAGGTACAGACGTGCCATTGGAAGTTCACAGGGAGCTCAGACAGGCCAGTCATATTTTATTTCTGAAGGGTTTACTGCAGCCACAGGACTTTTCCCATGCGGAGCAAGTCTTTGGGGGGCTCATCCCACCGGCGAGCAAGTGGCTGATGCCCTTGACTCCCGGGGGTGGTGGCTGGGCGGGACTGTAAGGGAGCCGGGGAGGTGGCATGTGCCGGGCTCTGACAGCTTTCCTGGGGTGCTGCTGAGCTGGGAGGGAGGAAGTTGGGCATTTCATGGTTTGTGGGCTTGGCTGTAAGGTCTGCTGGAAGGATAACCGCTTGCAGTCAGTCATACTGTAAGCTGTGTTTATGTCTTCATTAATTCACCCTTTTTTCCGCATGAGGAGGAAGTGTTTAAGAGAAAAGGTGGCATGAGGTTACGTTGTATTTGTAAAATTTCTTCTGTATAAAGCTATTCCTGTGGAGATACAAAAAGCGAATTTACAGGCTCTCTCTCAGTTGCACAAGACCACATAGCAAAATCTTCAGCAGAAGGTGAAGGATACTACCTGCCTTGCCAGCGAAATATTTCCATCTGCTTTACTAAGTGTTTCACCTCAGTTTCTTTATAGTTGTGGTTAGTTGGTGAGTGGAAAATCCCTGCAACGGGCAGAAACGCTTGGAAGTGAAAGTGAAAGTAGGGCACAACTGGACATTTTGGAGAGCTGATGGGGTTAGGGCTAACTGGGAGCCCTGGATCTCCACAGGGAAGCCTGCAGGAGTTAGCATTCATTTGTGGTGTGGGGAGAGAGGGAACAGGGATGGGGGGAGCAATGGAGAAAAGCTGCCTGGAAACATCATCCCACCCCACTCCTTTGCTTTCATCTCCATTTCCCCTCCTCTCCCTCAAATCCCACACTTCAAATCCACAAACTTCAAATCCTTCTGCTGTGGCAGCAGTAGCAGCACACTGCTGTGCAGAGGGGAGAAAAGGGACAGCCACATACAAAAAAAAAAAAAAAAATCTCCCGGGAGTGCTGGATGTTATGAATCTCCTGCAATGGGACTTGAGAGAAAATGAATTGGGAGCATTTTTCTAGGAACAGGCCTGGCTGGTGTTACTGTGTACAAAGAGCAGCTGTGGTCTGAAGACAGCACTGGAACAAGCTAAGGCTGCGAAGGAGACTTGAGTCCTTCCTCGCGCTTTGTCCTGGCAGTTCAAGGGCTGCCAAGCCTTTGTTTGTGGACCTTTGTACTGTAACCAGCTCTATAAGGGAGCTCCTCCTATGATGATTTCCTCTGGTCAGCCTGCTCTGAATACCCATGATCCCTGCCAAAGCATGAAGGATGTCAGAGCTGGATAAATGATCATTTCCAGTTTCTCTGAATAGTGTGTTCTTTGGGCCAGCCACGGACCCTTGCAAACTCCACGGCAGGCAGGTGGGCAGCTCTCGGCTGTGTGTATGTGCTCCACAATGGGGTAATGTTGTAGGAGCAGCAAAGTGATGAGATGTATAGAAAAACGTTGGCTGGGTCCAAAACAATCAAAGGAGGGTGAAGCACAGCAGCAAGTAAAGTAAAATCCTCCGAATTTGAATTATTGGTGGCTACATGTTTCAGCTTGTTCTCTTTGCAGGTGCTGTGTCTTCAGGGTAGAGCACAGAGCAGAGACTTTGCTGGTAAGTGATATTTTTTGTCTGGGGTTTTTCGCCCTCCAAAGAATTTGACCTTGGCTGGCTGCCAGAGGCCCACCCAGCCGCTCTCTCACTCCCCCTCCTCAATAGGACCTGGGGGAGAAAATAAGATGGAAAAGTTGATGGTTTGCGATAAAAACAGGGAGATCACTTACCAATTACTGTCATGGGCAAAATAGCCTTGACTTGGGGAAAGTTAATTTATTGCCAATTAAAACAGATTTGGATGGTGAGAAACAAACACAAAAATTAGAACACCTTCCCGCCACCCCCTTCTTCCCAGGCTCAACTTCACTCCTTCATTACTAACATTCTTTCACCTCCCCCTGCCCCAAGTGTTGCAGGGGGGAAGGGGAATCGGTGCTGACCTCAGTCCACAGGAGTTGCCCTCTGCCACTCCATCACCCTGAAAAATTTCCCGTGCACCAGTGTGGCTCCTTCCCTTGGGCTGCAGTCCTTCAGGATAAGCCTGTTCTGGCATGGGCTCCTCTCCATGCATTGCAGCTTCCTTCAGGGCATGTCCATGTCCTGCAGCGTGGGGTCCTCCACAGGCTGCAGTGCAGATATCTGCTTCACCATGGTCTTCTCTATGAGCTTCAGAGGAATCTCTGCTCTGGTGCCTGGAGCACCTTCTGCCCCTCCTTCTTCACTGACCTTGATGTCTGCAGGGCTGTTTCTCTCATGTTTTCCTCATTTCTCGCTGCTGGACAGCTTTCTTAAAGGTGCCACTAGCTTGGCTGATGGGCTCACCTGTGTCCTGCAGTGGGGCACCTCCTGGTCTCTTCTCACAGAGGCCACCCCTCTGCCAGCACCAGGCATCTGTGACCTGCAGCAGAGTGGCAGAGCTTGGTGCACAGGGGGTTTTCCTGAGGCAAGAAAGTGTCAGGGCAGCGGAGAGACCCGCTGGGAGCTGGCAGCTCTGGCAGGAGATGCTGACAAGGCCTGGGCCTTCCTAGGGCAACCATGAGCACCCGCAGGACCATGAAGAACAGCCTGGGGAGCGCTAGCAACCACAGCCTGGTGCAGAAGTTTGTGCAGAAAGGTCTCAGTCACCGTCAAGGGAGAAGTGCTGTTCGTGGTTGTCACCCTCTCAGAAGGAGCACAGCTATGGTATCAAACTGCAGAAAGCCATGTCCTCCGCACTCAGCAGAACAGATGTGGTAACCCAGATAGAGCTCCCACAGAAGCAGGCAGCCACCGAGGTCTCAAGCTGCAGGGAGGGCCAGAGACTTTTGCTGGTAAGGGGTGGAAGTAGTGAGAAGAGCTGTGTGAGGTGTGACCAGGTGGACGATCTGTTCAGCCTGGTGGCAGAGCTACGAGAGGGAGGAGAAAGGTTAAGGAGCTTCAGGAAGGCTGAGAAAGAGATAGGCCGGTGGAACCATGCTCTACCCTCCCTGAGACAGATGCAGGAACAGCCACCAGAAAAAAACCCCAACAAGATCAAGGGTATACTGTATCCTCCCCCCCACCAGGCTGAAAGCAGTAGCTTAAAGGAGAAGAGCGAATGGAGACAACTCCATACTCAGAGTGGCAGGTGAACCCCATCCTTGCCACCCACCCTCCCCTGGTGCCTCTGTACAACAGGTATGAGGCTCTGGATATGGAAGGCCAGTCAATGGATGATGTGGATGACGGTTCATCTACACTACAGGTGCTACAAAGGTCAGAAAGGCCTACCCCCCCGATATCATGACCACTTCCACAAAGAAGAAAAGACGGGTTATAGTTGTAGGTGACTCCCTTCTGAGGGGAACAGAGGATCCAATATGCTGGACAGACCCTCTTCTTAGGGAAGTCTGCTGCCTCCCTTGGTCCCAGGTTAAGGCCATCACTAGGAAACTTCCTAGCCTGGTATGCCCCTTGGACTATTGGCCATTACTGTTTTTCTGTGTGGGTGGTGATGAAGCTGCAATGTATAGTCCAAGGGTGATCAAAAGAGACTTCAGGGTATTGGGACAGTTGGTAAGGGAATCTGTAGCACAGGATAGTTTTTCATCTCTCCTTCCAGTGGTGGGCAGCGACACTGGAAGAAACAGATGGTTCCAATCTATTAACACGTGGCTCCATGGCTGGTGTCACTGACACAATTTTGTTTTTTTCAATAATGGGGTGGCCTACATGGCGCCAGGCTTGCTGATGTCAGATGGGATTCATCTTTCTCAAAAGGGGAAGAGAGTCTTTGCTCATAAGCTAGCAGGGCTCATTGACAGAAGTTTATACTAGTCTTGAAGGTGGAGGGGGAATAATATCAGACTTGCCTGTGACAAGCTGTGGGATGACAAGGTTAGAGAGACAGGGTGCTAGCGAGGACCCTCAGCCTGTTGCTCTGAGATGTGCTGGGCTACACTGCAGCAGACTTGAAGTCTTAGAGAGATGAGCAAGGGGGTCCTGAGGTAACAGGATCCAACATGGAAACACCAGTGAAATACCTCAAAGGAATTAAGAGGTGTTCCTCTAAGAAGGTGACACAGCCAACAGCCCAGCTGAAGTGCCTCTACACCAACGCATGCAGCATGGGCAACAAACAGGAGGGGCTGGAAGCCATTGTGCAGCAGGAAAACTACAATAGTTGCCATTACTGAAACTTGGTGGGACAAATCCCATGACCGGAGTGTAGCTATTGATGGCTACAGGCTGTTCAGAAGGGACGGGCAAGGGAGGAGAGGTGGTGGGGTAGCCCTGTATGTTAGGGAGTATTTTGATTGTCTAGGGGTTAATGATGGTGACGATAGGGTTGAGTGTTTATGGGTAAGAGTCAGGGGGAAATCCAACAAGGTAGATATCATGGTGGAAGTCTGTTATAGCCCACCCAACCAGGATGAAGAGGTAGATGAAATATTCTATAAGTAGCTGGAAGAAGTCTCACAATTGCGAACCTTTGATCTCGTGGGGCACTTCAACTTGCCAGATGTCTGCTGAAAATACAATACAGCAGAGAAGAAACAGTCTAGGAGATTCCTGGATTGTGTGGAAGATAATTTCTTGACACAGCTGGTGAGTGAGCCAACTAGGGAAGGCACCCTGCTGGACCAGTTGTTTGTGAATGGAGAAGGCTTGTGGATAAAGCGATGGTTGGAGGCTGTCTTGGGCATAGTCATCACAAAATGATAGTTTTTGATTCTTGGAGAAGTAAAAAGGGGGGTCAGCAGAACTGCTACCTTGGACTTCCAGAGGACAGACTTTGGCCTGTTTAGGAGGCTGGTTGACAGAGTCCCTTGGGAGGCAGTCCTGAAGAGCAAAGGAGTGCAGCAAGGATGGACATTCTTCAAGAAGGAAATCCTAAAGACACAGAAGCAGGCTGTCCTCATGTACCAAAAGATGAGCTGACAAGGAAGAAGACCAGCCTGGCTGAACAGAGTACTTTGGCTGGAACTCAGGGGAAAAAAGAGTTTATGGTCTTTGGAAGAAGGGGCAGGCAACTGAGGAGCACTACAAGGATGTCATGAGGTTATGCAGAGAGAAAATTAGAAGGGCCAAAGCCCAACTAGAACTTAATCTGGCTACTGCCATAAAAGACAATAAAAAACGTTTCTAGAAATACATTAGCAAGAAGAGGAGGGCAAAGGACAATCTCCATCCGCTATTGTATGTGAGGGTGGTGGTGCAAGCTCCCCCTCCCCCCTACTTTAGGCCACTCAGTGTTTGGTGTGATTCACACACATAGCTGGGCCATGTAATAATATCATGGACCAGAACGTTCCTTGAGATACATAATGGTCCAGCATAAAAAGAAAGAGAAAAACGTGAAGGGTGATGGACCAGAATGCTATGGCAACCCCTTAGCGCACCTGACTCCCATGACTCCTATTGCTTGGGAAGAATAACAGTAATGTATCACTCCTGACAATACATGGACTGTGGCCCGAATAGGTGGGTGATACCAGAACTTCAAGATCTAGCAAGTTCTGGGCTTGCGCAGCTGGTGGAAAGTACCAGAATATCCCATTGTCTGAGTAGGGCTGCAGTAGAAAAGTACCTGATGAAAGTCAATTATCTCAGACCCTGTAAGTAGTGATTCTAGTGAGACCCTTTGAGCTTTTCTGGATTGCAGCGGGTTGTGGCCAGCATCTCTCCTGAGTTGGGATGCTGTTCAGGCAGACACCTTGAGGTTTAAAAGGCCAGGACGAGTCAGCCCTCCCTCTCATCTTAGTTATTGCCAGCTGAGGAATGTCGATGCATTGTCATTATTGACTCCAAACTCGAGAAAAGGGAAATTTTAACTATAGGCTGGCTTCTCTTTCATCCACCTCCTCTGTATGTGCATCTGTAATATACACATTAGATCTTAGGAGTGTGGGTGTTCTTATATTTTATTGGATCCAAATACTTTCCATTTGTCTGTGCCTGTCTAAAGAGTCAAAAGGGACCTTTGGTCCTAGCAGTCAAAGAGTTTTGTGTGTGTGTGCGCGCGCAACCCCTTGAGTGGTGTATGTTTGTGCTCATGAGCATATGTATTGATTTAGGATGCCTAATAGTAAGTTAGTGTGAATCTTGTCAATTTTGAATCTGCAATTAAGTTGTTGTTCAATTATTTTGTTAAATCATCTTGTAAATCCTTAAATCGGTTAATGGTTAAGTGCTGCTAAAATTCAACATCTTGACCTACCTCAAATCATTAATAAATTGTGAATTGCCACTGAACCATAACCATGTCAAATATTTCCATCTGCAACAGAAACATAGTGACGAAGGATGACTGAAGGCACTCTGACGTCTGCAGCTGATCACACGCTGCCTATAGAAGCTATATCTTACCCCCCGTTAGACAGGTGGCACCACTGGCCTTCACGTAACGAGCTGAGTTTGTCATGTCAAGTGGTATTTTCTTGCAATGTGTATTTTAGAATGATTTATTTTAGAGAAAAACAGTCACCCAGGACCAAGCCAGAGAGGTCAAGGTCATTTCTGTGATGCTTACCATGCCCCATAATTGTATAAGCATCAGTTCCTCAGTTCTGGGCTGAACCTGCACTTCCCAGCTGGAGGGGTCGCCCTTTCTGAGAAGTGATTAGGCTTCTGACCCGACCAAGGATATCACATAGTTTGACAGCTTTGGGAAAGACCCATACTTTAATCTGGATTTCTCTTCTGATGTTAGGGCCGAGCAAGCAGCCAGGCATCGGTCAGCTCTTCTGCACCTGTGGTGTCTTCTGTCTCATCCGTCTGCTCCCGAAATGGAGTACGCCTGGTATTGGCTTGATGATTCTGGGCAGTGGATTGAGTATGGGGAAGAGGTGAGATCCATCTGCTGTTGATGCCAAAAGCTCTTGTTAAGCCATCTTTGGGGAGTTATTTAGGGCAAGTTGTTCTGCAGCTGATGTGTTTCACGTATGCCACTGGGTGCCCTTGCAGTGTTGCTCTGACGCCCTGGTAGATTTGTCTTATTAATTGTCCCTCAAAGCAGTACTTCTGCTCTGTGAAAGCTTTCAAAGGACTGGCTTTGAAAGTGGGTACATTTTCCAGGGATGATGTATGTCTTTTAGCTGAAGCTGACCACACAGGCTGAAGGCTGCTTTGTTGCTGTTGTTACAAGCAGCTGTTCTCTGTGGCATACCCTTCCGTCGCTGAAGAACAAAATGTTTGAAGCCTTAGAGACTTATTTCAAAATGGTAGCCTGGAATAGGGCCCTGAGGAAACACTGGTATTTCACCAGTGTCACCCAAACCAAAGACTGGTTTCTAACAGGTTTCCTTGTTCTTTCTATAGCATCCGGATCACTGCTCTGCCACAGTGAAATCTGCAGATCTGGAGAAGAAGTTTCTAGCTGACCAGAAAGGTGTTGTGTTCTTCAGGGCTGGTTCTCAGAAGTATGAATTAAGCTTTGAAGGTGAAGTATCTCCTTGTTTTAAGTTCATTACACAGTGTAGCTGGCTCTACGGTACCCTTCTTCATGTGGATTTGTCACCCTGTGTCTGGGTTTCTTTGAACAGGTCTTTTTCCTCCTGTAAGTTTTCTCCAAGCAGAACTTGATCAATATGTGCATTTCTATTTCTCTGCAGCTTTGAGATGCCCCACTTGAGCTTCTAGACTTGTGCATCTATAGTCTAAAAAGCATCTCTGACAATATTGTGTATTCAGAGTAAGAGCTGAGAGTAAATGTTCCATGGCATCTGGCTTATGCATTTGGGTTTATACAACTAAAGAGGAGAAATTAGAAAGGAAAAAAAACAGGCACTGAAAAGCCAAATGGTGAAGAAGTCAGCCCATGGTAGACATCTTGCAAGCTAGTCATGGGGAGAGAAAGCACACAGTGCAGCAAAGGAAAATTTAGGGCTGGTTGCACAGAGAGAGAATGGGAAAATGAGAAATGCTTTTCTGTTTCTAATTTATTTACCCAACTTAAAATTCCTCTTAGCTTTCCAAACTTTAAATCTGTTTCCTGTCATGAATAAAGAGAGTGGTGCTTAAAGGGGGAAACAATGGATAATTAGCCACGTCACACAGCATGTGCTCTGTGATATTGTTACAGGACCAAGAAGAGAGGACAGACTTTCCTCTTAGCACCACATAGCTTTCCCGGCAGTGCGGGATTGTTAGATTTATGGCCTCCATCATATTGAAAACTCTTCCCTGCTGTAGGCCTGACATCAGATGTGGTTTTCTCTGGCCAACAGCCTGGATGTGAATGCGTGTGCAGGTGCAGTTGGTGGTTGATTGCCTTTGAGTGTCACAACCTATGCTAGCAGGTGGTTGACCTTGCTGTGGTCCAAGTGGGAATGGTTTAGAGGTATGGAGTGGGGTAGGTGTGGTAGAGAGAGCACCATGATGTGGTATTCAAGGCTACCTCCTTTTTTATTTTTTCTAAACACATAAGAGTGTGTCCCTGGACAATAAATTGTCTAATTAAGGAGTCGTTGTGTTTTTCTTTCAAGACATGGTCCAAACAAATTTGGTCTTTGAAACTCAAAGAAAAGTTGCCCGACTGCCAAAATTTCTGTCCTCTCAAGGTGGACAAGACAGAAGGTAATATACATTAATTATTTATTAATGTCTCTAGATGACAGCACCTTTCTGCTAAGAAGCTCCTCCTACCTGTCTAGAATTCATTTTTTAGATTTCTTAAATTAATTTTTTGGATATCTTTTGTTTACTGGTTTGATGGCAAATTTTGTGGTGACAGTATTTGTAAATTATGCAACACTTCTGTAAAGTGTGCTGGAGGGATATTTGGTGGCAGTCTCTGGCAGCTGTGAGAGACCCCTAGAGTAGATTTGTTCTCTCTGTGAAAGCAAAGCCACATAGGACTGACACAACGGTGCCAGGAATTTTTATTCCTTGATTTATGGCTCAACAATACTAAATAAACTGTGCACAGGGTAGGAGCAAGGGACTGCCTGTCCCAAGAACTGTGCAGCAGATAGATGCCATCCCCTGGAAAGTTGAGGATAAAATAATGAAGTGAACTGGATGCACTTATTTGGGATACCCTGTCTGACAGCATTTTTAAAGGAAGTTCAGCTTGACAGAATTTGAGCATGTCTGCTGTAAAAGTTAGTTGTGCTACTGCTTTATTTTGAAAAGAGCCTTTTCTGCTTCAGAAACTCACCAAGCAGACAGTGCATTTGAAACCAAGGGTTCAATTTAAGGGTTGGTTCAACAAAGTGGGGATTGATTCAAAAAGAAAAACAAACTGTAGCTCCTGAATGGATGTTAGTGCTCCTATTGCCTGGGTTAAAACATGCATACCAGGAGGCCATTAATGCTGGAAGTTGTGAAGCACTGACTGATGCAGCAGTGCCTCTGCAGGGCACAACTGTCCACCCACAGCATCCTGACAGGCTTGGTCCTGGGGACAGGTAGGGGCAGGCCACCCATTTGGCTGTCGATTTAGAGATGAGTAGCCACATGGAGGGAGAGGGCTCACACTCTGGTTTCCTAGAGATTCAAGCAACACGTGGGGAGGGCTAGCTGGGAGCAGTTGTATAAACCACCTGGCTAGGAGCATGTTACTTCTCGTTTGAAGCTCTCCTACCGGTGTCTTGACCTACCAAGAGATGCATTAGGGCCACTAGGATGTGTATGGAAATCTAAATTGGAGAAAGGGATAATGGTTATGTGGAAAGTAAAACAAAAATAAAATTCCAGGGATACCCGAAGGCTGCCATAGAGCCAGCGGCTGGATTCCTCAGAAGGGGGATTTGGTTAGGAGTATTATGGACTCACTCGCTCCTTTTTTCTTTCCTGCAGCCAAAACATGACTCTCTCACGTTCTGTCTGTCCTCCACAATGGGACCAGTCTGCACTGCCTGATGTTGGGTACAAGGTACCTCTTTCCAGCTCTCCGATGGGCAGGGAAAACTGTGTCCTGTACTGTTTTTTCTGAGAACATGACCCAAGGCACTTGAGATGTTCCCAGCTTTTAAGCATGTCTTATAAAATAAGCAACTATGAGGGGAAACAAGACTGACAGTTTCACATTCAGAACAGACCTGTGTCTCCTGAGGAGGCTCTCTGAGACCCCCTACATACACCATGCAGGATAAGAAAGGTCTTTTTGGCCATTACCGGTTTGACCTGTCCTTTGCGTTCTCCCAAGGCACCTGATCCTCTGATAAAACTGAATGAACTGCATCTTAAAGGGGTGTTGTAGTACTTCCCCCATCGATTAGAGGCAAAATGTTATTTGCTGTGGTAAAACGAGGGCTTAGCCCTGTAGGGAAGGAGCTAGGGTGTCAAATTAAGTGAAACTGATATTCACTCTTCTCCAGCTTGAATACTGCTGTGCATTTCATCTTTAGGTTACTCTGGAGTAAAAATAATCTAGATGTGGAGGTATATCCACCAAAGGAAGCGCACATGGGATTGTATTAATTTCCCTCAGTCAGTGCCTGTGCTTCCGTGTGGGGAGTGGGGGTGAAGGTAGGGAGAGAATGGTTGACTGGAAAGACAGGAGAAGCTTGTGATTTTAATGGCAGGGCTTTTCCTCTGATGTGAGGAGGTCGATGAGTCCTTTGAAAGAAATGACAGTTGTTACTGTCAGTAATACTTTATTTTTGGTGTTTTTAAAATTTTCAGTTGGTACAGCTTAGCTACACTTCCAGTGAATATGGAAAAATTAAGAGGCTGTTTGAGAAGACCATGAAAGATTACTACATCCACCAACTGCAGAGGATCCAGAACCCAGCACTTTGGCAAGTTTTTCAGTGGTTTGTATCTATTTTATTTCATTACCTTTAGGGTAGGAGAGGACTGGTATTTCCTGGTCTCTTGTCTCCTCCATAGTCTGCATTAGGATTTGCCAAATTCAGCAGTCCAGCAGAGGTGAGACTGCCACGTATCCACCTGGTAGCAAGGTTCAGAACAAGTTCCCAGTAGGCACACACACACGAACACACGCATACACGCAAAATGTACGAATATGCTCACAACTCCTCACGAAAACCAACACAGGAGTCATGCAATCATAAACAGCACCAACGGTCTCATCCTCTTCCCTTCCTTTGGCTGATGGGATTGAAAGCCTGTTACTGTAACATATGTAAGTGTATGGGTCCCTCCAGGACCTGATCTTAGACAGCCTACCCATGTGCTGGCCCTTGGGTCCTCTTGTCTCCAGTTATGTTTGGCATCGACACACACACATGCAAATGGGTCTCTATAGACTTCACAGTGTCTTCAGTGGTTGACCCTGACCTCCTGGTCCCCCCAGTAAGCAAGGTCAGACCTTCTGGTCTCTCCAGCATCTGGCCCAGACTTATGAGTGCTCCGAAACCTGACTCTCAGGCCAGCTACCCTCCTCACTGGCTGTCAAGCTTGATATTGGCTAGTAATCACACACTGACACACACCTTGCTTGCTGCAGTTGGTGGTGCTGTGAACATGTAGCTCCTGTGACTCAGGGTCTCACTCCAGTTGCTGCACCCAGACCCCCATATTAGTGCGTGCAGACTTGGAGAGTCTCCTACCTACAGTTCCTCTGTTAAACATCCCATTATAAGTCCTGTGCAATCCTCAAATGCTCTTCCCAGCTGTCACATAATGAGTTCCATACTCTCGTATGTGGGACCCCACTTCTGTCCATGAGCTGCTCCAGAGCCTTTCCACTGCTCATGGTGCTGGGTGTCCCCTGGTGTCTGGGGCTGAGGTTCCCCTGGGGCAGCCCTGGGAGGGGCCAGGGCTGGGGCTTCTCTCTCTGGGATCAGGTTATAGGGGTTGTCTGTGTGCTCTTTTTTGTCACTAACCTAGCAGGTTCTGTGTGGGGCTCTTGCTAGTGTTATTCAAAAAGAAAGTTCTTTTCCTTTACCGTGACTAAGCTATGGTGTCTCAAATTTATCCTTTTCATTTCTTAGTCTCTTCCATATAGGATTTTTAAAAAATCGGGAATTTTTATGTGATCAAGAATAGGGGTAGAGATTATACGGTCTTCACTGTGGCTTCACAGAGCTCAGTTTTATAACCATATTTATGCATTCAGGATTTATGTAACCTGGGAACTGACCAATTCCCAGTCAAGAGATGTTTGTCTCTTTACTCTCTCATGTGGTATGAAGTTGTGGGTGACGCAGTCCATAGCGATGCTGAGAACTTTTTGTTTTGCTGGGAGGAGCCAGCTGTGCAGCAGGGTACCAACAGAAGTGCAAAGCAGGCAGTAACCCCACTGAGAGTGGTTTGTGTCGCTGTTTCTCCATGACCCAAAAGTAGGAGGACTTGAGTTGGGAAACTGTCCTTGTTTCAACCAAGGTAACATTCTTTTTTTTTGTCTTTAGGCAAAAGGAGCAGATGAAGAAGCTCAGTAAATCAAAATGGGTGGATGAGCGGCTCCTGTTCCACGGGACAAGTCCATCCCATGTGTCTGCCATCTGTGAGCAGAACTTTGACTGGAGGATCTGTGGGACTCATGGGACAATGTATGGAAAAGGTACAAGTGCAGAAGTGTGGGTTCAGGGGCCATAAAAGCATGGGCTGCAGACCCTGACCACCCTGTGTGAGTGCAAGTTGACTGATTGTCCCTGACCCCAATTAGGCCACTCTCACCTGTGTGTATCTGCATTGCTGCAGGCAGCATCAGCAGCAATCCCCTTTCAGGAGGAGCTAAAACCACCCCTCTTTTCCTCAGGTACCTGCTGTTCAGCAAAGCTCTTAGATAGGTGGGACTGGGAGGTTGATGGTGAAATGTGGCTAGAGTCTACTGATGCTTTAAAATAAGCCAATGTGGAAAAACTTGACAAAGATGCATGTAGAGCTACCTGGGGTTGTTGAATCACTGGCTGCTATAGTGCTGATAGCAGATGTTTGTTCCTTGGTTGATGTATTGTCTTACCCGTGGCTTTTTCTGATCCCTAGGAAGCTACTTTGCCAGAGACGCCAGCTATTCTCACATGTACTGTTCCTCTCCCAGTGGTCGCTACAGCATGTTTGTAGCTCACGTTCTTGTTGGAGACTTTGTTCAGGGAAATCCCAAATACCTTCGCCCTCCACCCAGGCACAGCAAATCAAACAGACTTTACGACAGCTGTGTGGATGACCTGACAGACCCTTCCATATTTGTCATCTTTGAGAAGCACCAGATTTACCCTGCCTATATCTTGGAGTACAGCACCGGGGGCCAATGTATGATCCTGTAATGAACGGTGGAAACTCCTTTGAATTTACACCGAATAAATTACACTTTAGTACATCTGTTTTTTTAATGTTTGTTCAATTTTAGTAGTAGCTTTAGAACATTTTGTAATGCAGCAAACTAGTATCAATCCCCTGAAAAATTTTCGGTCATAGTTTTGGTTTTTTTCCTTTTGTAGGGGCTATTCCTTTACCAGCAGAGAGTGCTAAACTTTAACCTCCACTTTATCTCCAGCCTGGGATGGGGATGTACCTGCCTTGTGTACTCTGATACAGTGACACCTGCTGCTGCTGCAAGCGGCACTGCTGAGTATACAGTTAACTTGATCCACTGATACAGGCAGGAATCATCCCTACGTGACTATGACGATGCTGATATGCCAAAGGGAGGCTGGGTGGGGAATGCAGAAGGAGGAAAAGTGAAAGTACCTACATCATGGTGCACGGGACAGGAGTCATGACCTGTCCTTCCAGGAAATGGCAGGAAGCTCCTGCATCGTGGAGGCTTTGTAATTAATGCTGGCAATGAACTTTGCTTTGTTTCCTGGTTGCATTGCTGACAGCTCTTCCCACACAGTTCTCCTATGTCAAGTCTGCCTGTCCCTATGGCACCCTGTCCTTGCTCTTTCCCCCCTGGGTTTAGGTCAAGAGAAGCAGCTGCTGAAGTTAAATCCCCACCACACCATGACAATAACAGCAAGGAATTCTGTGGTGAGCTGAATAATGGTGCATGGTGGTGTCCCACCGGCGCTGCAGAGCCAGTGCTTGCAGCAGTGAGGCAAAGGAGCTTTGTGAGGGACAGCCACCCTGCTTCCCACCCTGCAGACTGAAACTGGTGGTGGCTATTTTGAATTGTTGTGCTGCTGCCTGGCACTTCTCCAGGAGATTGAGAAGTGCTCCATCAGTGTGTTCTCTGACCGGGATGGATGACGGACGTGGTACTTGGAACTTGGGGGATGGTGAGACAACATTCAGGGTGACTGATAGCATGGGAACAAAAATTAATGGTTTATTTAAAAACAGTTTTGCTGTATAAGCTGTTGTAATTCAGCAAAGGAGTCACAAACGGTTCAGTTGTGCCTGCCACAAGTGGGACGAACCAAGAGCAGGGATGCGTGTAGGATCTCATCAGCTTTCCTAAAGCCTGCTATCTTCAGGTACAATCAGTGCCCTCAGAAATCATCAGAAAGGCAGCTGACTGCAACAAGTCCCTGAGCTGCCATATTTAGTGCACTTCCATGTCCCACCTCTTTTGCAGGAGCCTAAAGGTTGTTCTTTTGCAAATTAGTGACCTGATCTTGTCAGCCACAGGTAAGCAGAGAGTTTTATTCATACCCAGGAAGTAAAAGTGAAAGTGACTTAAATTGACTTTTTCCTGAATATATGACATTTTTTAATTAAAAAACAAATAAATAAAAGAAAAGCAAATGGCAGCAGGTTATCTGCCACATACCTTTCTCAATAAGGTAAGTGGTGTACAACAGTTAATTGCTTTCCTGTGCTATCAATACCACTGCATTGGAAAACTGCAGTGATTTTGGAGAGCTTTTTGCCTAGGATTTGTCAGTTGTTGTAGATCTGCATCCTGTGCTTTGCATAAACATGAATCTGAGCATTTTTTGTACACGCAATAGAAGAAAGTCTGTTTTAAGCTGTTAATTTTATAAATAAGTGGGATTATACAGACATCTTTCTTGGTATACAGACTTGCTGCCTGGCTGTGGCACCCAGTGGGTGCCATGCATGGGCAGACTTTACCCCACAGTTACCTTCCCATTCTTCCCTCCGAGCTGCAGGCTTGGGAGGTGGGAAAGGAGTGAATAGTGGACATTTTCAGCTGTCACCCTGTCTTGGTCCTTGCAACATTGCATAAATTTTCTCCATGGTTTCATGGGGGGTTGCGTATGTGGCCTTTGGTCAGGACAGGGGCTGGGAGATAGAGGGTTTGGGAAGAGTTTTCCTATTAGAGAAAATGCTCTGTGAAATAATGCCCTTGTACAAACCATCTTCCTCCATTCTTCTTCACCATGACAGAAGAAACCATCCATCATGTTGGGAGAAAGCTGTTTCCAGCAAGGTGGGCTTTGGGCTGTGATTGCCAACCTCCTTGAGGGCAGGAGAAGAGAAGGGAGAGCCTGCTGAGGGGCAGGTCAGTCACTGAAAAGGGGGAAACCAGGCAGAGAAGAGAGGACAAGTGCAAGCATGCAGAGTTTGGAGGAAAAGGAGATTTTTCCAATGAGTGAAAACTATTTCTGGCTGCAGGGAGAGCCTCCAACCATTAGGTGCTGGGTATTACATTGAGAAGATCAGGCAGGGGGCTGGCGTGCACAGCTGTAGCCGTGTCCTGCAGCATGGGGCTGCTGAGGTGTAGCTGCTGTTGGCTTTGTAGGTTGGAGTACCAGATCTGAAGTGGAAGCACTCCTTGAGGAGCCCACACTATTTCAGGGTCACTCTCTGAAGTCTCAGTTTGTGCTGCTGCCACAAACAGCAGTCCCACCTCCAGGTGTATGTTGCTGCTGCTTTACCTATGTCAGTACCAGTGACTGTACTGGGGTGGGGAGGATCAGATGCAGAGTATTCACCTACTTGAAAAACTGACTTAGCCCAAAACCCAAACCTGAAATATGGTGTTCAGCAAGAACAGTTCCTGATTCTGCTTGTGTCAACACCGATAAAGAAGAGGAGGTGCTGCAGGATAGATTTTGACTGGCATAAGACGATACTGAGTCTGTAATCCAAGCAGAGCTCAGAATGGTAAAAGATTTGGGAATATTTTGGTCAGTGAGGCACTGAGAGCGTGAAAGTGAAAAGCAACTTAATATGTGAATGCTTCTTCATGGGATTTTTGTTCAGTATTATAAATGTGCTAAAAATCTTTCCAGACCTGAACCTTCTGCTACCTCTGGAGTGCCTGGCTGCCTCCAAAGCACCGAGCAGAAAGCATTCCTAGGCCACCTTTTTAGAGGAGAAATGCTTGCAAACCATCAGCAGCACATGCAATTGTTGGCAAGCACTAAGTATGGATCGGATCTGTGGTCTTTTCTTTTTTCTTTTTTTCTTTTTCCCCCTCCTGAAAATAAGTGTTTGAAGAGCTCCCTACCCTGTTGAGAAAGGGTTAAATGATTTCTGACTCAGATGCATGGGGCTGACAGTTGCAGTCTGGTGGTGGAAAAGGCCTGACGTGAGGAATGGTGTGAGTAGCCAAGCTGGTTTCTGTGGCGTTTGCTGCCTTCCCTGCCAGCCGAGCTGGTGCCAGACAGGCAGGTGTCGGGGTGGGCTTGTCCTGTAGCCTCCACGGTTCACCAAGCTCCGTCTGCCCAAGGGTAGGGAGTAAGGCTGCCCTCAACATAAGATGGAATGTTCAGTTGATATCTTGGCTAGTTACTTCTCTACCTTTTGAATATGGTCCCTGATAGCTTGGTGCTGTGGAAGCACTTCATCTGTGCCACCATGGGGAGGTTCTTCAGGAGCGTGGCAGCTGCAGGAGACCAGAGGGAAAGGACTCTGCTGCGAGCCCAGCTACCTCCACGAGAGTCCCCACATGCAAAGCTGTTAGCTCAAGTCATGTTTTCAGTGTAATGCATTTCTAATTAATTTTCTTGTGGTGCTCTTAGGACTTCACTGTGTCCCTGGTTTTAATGCTGTTGTTACATATTCATGCACCTGTCTGGACTTTCTATCAAAAAACACCCCAGCAAGTTTTCAGGCTTTCTTTTAATTTACTGGTGGCAAATTTGACTTTTCAGCATTTTTAAGAACCCTTTTTAACAATTTTGACAGAATTTATTACAGGATGATTAAACTGTAGAAACTTAATGCTTGATTGAGCACACTGAATGGCATGTTATTTTCCAAAACATTTAAACTCCTAAAAATCAACCTGAGCCCCATAACCTGGCACTAACACTGTATGAGTGCCAGGTGAAGAAAACACAGATATTGTTCTTGGCATGACACGCTCGATGATTGCGCTATTTAACAAGACTCTTTTGGGATCGAGGGAATAACGATCACAAATCAATGTGTAGCTCTGGTAATGATGGGGGGGCTGAGGGTTTGGGGGAGGGCAGGGCTCCTCAGCTAGGGGCTGCAGGAGACAGATCTGTAGGAATCAGACTTCTACTGCCCAGGGAACAACATTTTTCTATGTGTTCCTGTTCTTTTTCAGTCCTGTTTCTTTTGATGAAGCCTATTGTCTGGCGTGGCGAGTCCTAGACACCCTTTCCCAAAATGACTCAAACCATCTTTCCAAGATTACTTACATATTTAGCTTACAAATAGGAGCAATAGGAAAGGCTGATCTGGTTCTTATCCATCTGTTCTTAATAAGCTTAGATTTTCTTTCCAGATGCTTTACTGCAATGTCAGAGGACCCATTAGTCGGTGTGCCAGTGCTCAACCTGTAAATAGTCGGGAAGCGGCTACACATGATATCCCCACCACTGAAGGAAGCTGTGTCTTTACCCAATCCCAAAGAGAAGCTTTATTTCCCTGTGTATTCTCTGAATCCTTTTTCTTGGGCTCTATCTTCAGCTTTGGTCTCATTAATTATTCTTTTTTTTGAAATGGTTTTCCCTTTACTAAGTCCAAAGGAGCTGTTAGAAGTTGCATTGGTCTCTGCTTTCTTTAACACCTTGTACACTCTTTCACTCTTGCTTCTTGCAGACTCTTTCTGACTGCATTTTGCAGATGGCCCCTTGTATCCTCCAGTTTATTTTCCTTTTGAAAGTTACTGTAGGTTTATGATTTTTTTACCTATACTGTGCAGGTATTCCCCAGGGCTCAGTATATGTTCTCTTTAATATCTTTATCAATGATTTGGACGAGGGGATCGAGGGCACCCTCAGTAAGTTTGCAGATAACACCAAGTTCGGCAGGAGTGATGATCTGCTTGAGGGTGGGAAGGCTGTACAGAGGGATCTAGACAGGCTGGATCAATGGGCTGAGGCAATGGCATGAGATTCAATAAGGCCAAGTGTCGGGTCCTGCATTTGGGTCACAACAAACTCATGCAACGCTACAGGCTCAGGGAAGAGTGGCTGGAAAGGTGCCCAGCAGAAAAGGACCTGGGGTTGTTGATCAACAGCCACCTGAATATGAGCCAGGAGTGTGCCAAGGCGGCCAACAGCATCCTGGCTTGTATCAGAAATAGTGTGGCCAGCAGGACTAGGGAAGTGATCGTCCCCCTGTGCTTGGCACTGGTGAGGCTGCACCTTGAGTACTGTGTTCAGTTTGCACCCCTCACTAGAAGAGGGACATTGAGGTGCTGGAGCATGTCCAGAGAAGGGCAACGAAGCTGCTGAGGAGTTGGTCTCTTCTGCCAGGTAACAGGTGGTAGGACAATAGGAAACGGCCTCAAGATTAGATTGGATATTAGGAAAAATTTCTTCACCAAAAGGGTTGTCAAACATTGGAAAAACTGCCCTGAAGGTATTTAAAAGGTGTGTAGATGTGGTGCTGAGGGACATGGTTTAGTGGTAACTTGGCAGTACTAGGTTAATGGTTGGACTTGATCTTAAAGGTCTTTTCCAGCCAAAATGATTCTATGATCTGTCTGAAGCTGTGATCTGCTTTTCTGTCCTGGAGGCCAGCTGACCTTCATTTTGCCTCTCAGCTCAAGCAGGTTCCTCTAAAAGTCTTCTCCACATCCTTTTTCCTCTTGGATCCTCATACAACCTGACCTCATATTAATGACTAAACAACCTCTCCCTTCACAGATCTCATTTGACTAAAAGTCCTCGTATCCATCATAATGTCTTTAAAAATGCCTCTTTTTTTTTTTTTATTTTTGTTGACTCAGCAATTGAAATTCCTTACTAACAGAACGGCCTCTTAACATTTCTTTAGTATAGTCTGAGATGTGTTTAGTTTCACTGCATGAAGCTCTAGGCTACTAACCAAACCTGAACTTTGTGACAGTACTATCAAAAATACATTTTTCCCATCAGGACCTCCTCCAGCTGCTGCTATTTCTGCATAGTCTGAGTAACTCCATGGTATGTCCCATTCAAAGCAGCACCTCCACAGCTTTCCTCCCAGTGTGTCACACCTTGGTGCTTGCCCATGGTCAGTACCTAACACCTCTGGTACTGGCTGGATGACACTACCCAGAGGCAGGTATACGGGGAGGCAATAAGCACCTCTTCCCTCCCTGCCTGTGTGCTGACCATCCCCCAGGGGCTGCCATTGCTTTTGCCATTCGTAATCAGTGCCTTTCATGCATGTCTCAGGTCTTGCCTCAGTGCCTCCCCATGGCACATGTGCATTTTGATGTATTTGGCAGCCTCTCATAATTTTACTTCCATCGCTCAGGACCCTGAGTGAGGTCGAGGTCTGAACACTGTTTATTTTCTTGGCCAAACCAGAGCCTTTCAAAATTGCTTTAAGCTAAACAATTTTTATGCTGCGTGTGCATCTGTGAGGAGAGTGCTCTTTCCTTTTGGAAATCCTAATAACTCACTGCAGAAGAGTGCCAGAAAGCTACTCCATGCGCTGATAAGGAACAATAGTGAAACATGACCATTTCAAGAGCCGAGGTGATGTTCTCCAATCCTATGTGGAAGGCCTGAGGAGAGGGCGGCAAGTACCACAGACTGCAGGGATGGACAGGACTCTGGGGATACACCACCCCACCAGACCTCATCTGTGCATTCTGTAATGAGGAGGAAGCAGTGTCCAGCAAACAGCTCTGGTGGGAGGTGGGAGAGGGCAGGGGTACGCTGGAAAAC
The DNA here is from genome assembly GCF_964106895.1 of Numenius arquata. Taxonomy (NCBI): domain Eukaryota; kingdom Metazoa; phylum Chordata; class Aves; order Charadriiformes; family Scolopacidae; genus Numenius; species Numenius arquata. The sequence goes on from NC_133577.1 coordinate 70,008,146, forward strand.
TCTAAGTCATAGACAATTAATTACCCCTGGTTAAAAAATAAATTTTTTTAACTTTTGCAGGCCCTTTAAGCCAAAACTTTTTTTCTGGTGGATAATTCCCATCCTCTTTCTAGAGGACCTGGTCTAGTTGGGGGTGTCCCTGCTGACTGCGGGGTGGTCGGACCAGATGACCTTTGGAGGTCCCTTCCGGCCTGGACCAATCTATGAATCTTTCTAGTGTCCAAACCACTGTGCTGCCACTGTAACCTTAACTCAGGTGGAGAAGGCATTTCAGACTGACCAGAAAAGCACTCCAGTTTCAAGCAAGTTCTCAGCAGTGTGAGATCAACTTTAAAGGTGAAATATCTGTTTGTTTGATGTCTAATGCAGGTGGGATGCAACTGGCACTGCAATGCAGTGTGTCCTGGGAGAAGGCAGGCGGGAGCACAAGAAGGATGAGAAGGGCTTTGTGAATTGTAAGCAGTTGGTGCTACAGCAGCATGAAGGGGAGGAGGGGAAGAAAGGGATCCTCCTCTGAGCAGGCACAAGGACATGTGGAGATGTTGGTGCAAGGAAGGATACAGCCCCAGCCTAAGCAGAGGGAGCAGGAAGGGGTGGGAGCTGAGGGTGGATAGGGTACAGGACCCACACTGTGCCAAGTCTCTTGATCTTTTAGTCAGGGTAACTCCAAGAAAAAAAGTGCTCCTTGAAACAGGGCAAACCCAGGTGACAATCTGTTCTTCAGCTGTCAGATAGATCTTCAGACATAGAATCATATATTAGTTAGAGTTGGAAGGGACCTTAAAGATCATGTAGTTCCACACACACTTCTGCCATGGGCACAGGCACCTTCCACTGACCACTCAAAGCCCCATCCAACCTGGCCTTGAACATGTCCAGGGATGGGGCATCCACAACTTCTCTGTGCAACCCGTTCCAGTGTTTCACCACCCTCACAGTAAAGAATTTCTTCCTAATATCTAACCTAAATCTACCCTCTTCCAGTTTAAAACCATTACTGCTCGTTCTATCACTACACTCCCTGATAAAGTGTTCCTCCCCATCTCTCCTGTAGGCCCCCTTTAGGTACTGGAAGGCTGCTGTAAGGTCTCCCTGGAGCCTTCTCTTCTCCAGGCTGTGTGTGCACAGTCATTGAGATTGACACTGAAAATGGAAATGGCACAGAATAAATGGGGAAAGAAAAATTGAGAGTACCCCAAAAGGAATGTTACCCAAACTTTCATGCTTTGCTGCCTGTGGCAGGCAGAGGAGGGGTTCAAGGCACGCTGCAAGGATCGCTCCTTTTCTCACAGCCAACATACCTCCATGCCAAAATCAGGGCTTCTCATTCTGCATGCCTTCATGTTTTCATTCAAGCCATACTCCAGAGGAACTGGCCCACACGCAGGCGACGAGGCAGATCTGCCGGTGGCCCCGCGGGAGGGCGGCGGGGTGTCGCAGCCTTCTGCTGTCGGGTCCCTAGGTGGCAGTGCCCGTCCAGCTCTGGGGACCTGCCGGGATCCCCCGCTGACCGGACAGCCCGGGAAAAGCCAGCCTGCCTCCGGGATCCCCTCTGCGTGGAGAGCTGGTCGAGTGCGGGGAGCTGTAGGCTGCTACAGAGGAGGAGGACGATGTAGGACCATGCAGGATTGGAGTAGGGTGAGAGGGCAGTGGGAGAGCTGAGGGTGGTCGTGATGAGGTGTGGGGCTGAGGGAGAGCTGGGAGGTATTGCACAAGTCCACCATTAACAGTCAGCAGCTAGTGGGATCTGCTGGGTCCTGTTATTCATGAGCATCAGCATCACAAACAGGTAACTTCCACCCCCCCACCCCCCCCCCAAATCACAGTTTAATCGCAGCTGCTGAGCACCAAGTGCAGATTAGCACAGATTTTGACCCACAGCAGGAGGAGGTGGAAGAGGATGTAAGAGACAGGGTGTGCAGCAGAGCACACTGAAGGGCTGCAGATTTATTGCAGATGCTTTTGCGACTGCCAGAAACTGATGTGCCTTTTTTATTGCCCATGGTCATCTTTCTACACTATCTGTTGATCACGGATGCCCGCTCCAGGGGCAGGATGGAAAGCTGCTGGTATTGGCTGGATGGGCACAACCATTGGGCTGAATATGGGAAGCAGGTGAGCATGTCCCTCTTATGCCCAGCACCCTATGTCAGTCACTGTACTCTTGCTGTCTCCTTCCCTCAAGGTGTAGGAAAGGGTTGAGCATGCCAGGACAAGAGGTGCCAGAGCCCGTCTCATCATTGGATGACGCAGGTGCCCATAGGAAATTATAAGGTCAAGGTACACATGTAGTGATATTTTCCCAAAATGCTCTCCCTGTCTCCAGCAATTCTTGGCTTGGGGATCTTCTGCGTCAGAGTTGATATCTATATATGTAATAACCCTGGATGTATTATTCTTTTAGTAATTATTCCATCACTTTTTAAATCTGTATATACTATTAGCATTGACATCATCTTGGGGCAAGCATTCCCACAGCTGAACTGAAAGTTGCTTGAGGGAAGCTCTCCTTTTCCTTGCTTTGAACTTAGCACCTGCTGGCTTTATTTAATAAATGTGACACATATTCTCCCAGTGCTTTCTTGATCATCTCACACACTTCTGTCATTTTTGCTGATTTTCCTCAATGCTCCCAGTTAATCCAGCTCCGAAAACAGGCTGCCTTTACAGGTGGCTGGGGAATTTGTTGAAAACTCATGTTAATTTGAAAATTCTGTGGATGCGAGAAGGGTTCGCTTTCTGTGTACTTCTGAAAAACAAGTCCCTGAAAACCACCTGCTTTTCCCATCAAGGCCCCTGGGAAACATTCCCATCTTTAAGCTCATTTGGAAATAATTCTGGAGCCTGGAATAGTGGCTCTTCCTTCTAGGGACCCTCTATTTCTTCCTCCCAGGCCAGTCAGAAGAGGGTGAAGCGCTTCGGGGAGCAAGGAGGGTGGCACTGCGCAAGGACGGTGAAGGGAGGTGACAGGCACAGGTAATCAGACTTCACTGCAGCCACCCGCAGAGGTCCTGTGTGGGGGACACAGAGAGAAGGGATGGACAGGAGAGAACCCCTCCAATCTGCAGTGGTGCAGGGACTGGCAAAGACAGCAGAGAGACCCTGAGATGAGTCTATGACCTTACTAGTTTAAATCACTGGCTTTTCCCCATGACTTGTACAGGTGCTAGATCCAGCTCTGTGAAGTGTGTGACAGCCCCATGGCCCATTGCTAACAAATATCCCTATCCTTTGTGGCATCCAGAATAAGGTGCTGCTCCTATAACTTTGGCAGATGTGGAGCTGTGGCTTCAAAATCATCAGTGCACTTGTGAATTTGAAGTTGGTTCGCAGAAATGAGACAGATTTCAAAGGTAAAAGACCTGTGTGTTTACCTCCCGACACACTTATGGGGGAAATAACTGTCATGCAGCTTCTTTTCCAAAATGTCATTGAAAATCCTTTTCTGCTTGGATGTGAGAGCAGTGAGGGAACATTTCACAGAGTACAAGCAGCACCTCTTCACACAGTAAGAAGGGGAAGAAAGAAGTGAAACATGAAATAGAGAAAATGAAAACGTTTTTTGCAGACTAATCAAAACTGGAGCTGGGTCTGGTCTGAACAGAGAGACATTTTAGAGTAGTGTCTCTGTCTCCTTGATGTTACACTATGCTGAGCTAAGGTTGTAAATATGGGAACCTTTCTTATGTGTTTACAATTGGAAAGTCAAGGGCTGAAATAAGGATGCGAGTATGTTGAAGGGAAAGATAGTGACTAATTCATCATGGATATGTTGTCCTTCTTTTGCATACACAGTGTAGGTGGTTGTTGCATGCATTGTAATTTGACTTTCTATAAGAATCCAGTTTACCATGGTGCACAGTGAGCGTGACGTGTTGGTGACTCCGCTTTTCCTTGGCTGTGAATGTGCCATACGGCTAAGGCTTTTCAAAGCAGAAAAAAAGCAACCCCAAACAGCTGTGGCCGTTGCCTTGTGGGAGAGGAACAGGGAAAAAGAAAGGTCAGGGGCACCACAGTGTAAGCTAATTGTGAACTGTATTTGGGTTTCTATGATATATATACATTCTGTGCAGAGCTTAAAAAGAAATTGTGTGCAGTGACAGTTGCTCAAGATGTATCATATTTGAAGGAGGCTGTAAGCTGTGGAAGACAGCCTTGGTTAAAATATTAAAAAATGTGTATATCTTTCTGCCGAGAGGAGGTGGCGTGCATCGTCTTATGGTATCTTCCAAATTAGCCTGAGGGTGCAAGAGGTAAGTAGGATGTTCCCTTCTCCTGTCTGGGGCTAGAAAAAGAGCATGGCTTCTCTGGTGGCCTTCTTGAACAGCTGGAAAAAGAGAGAAGTTTGTTCAAGACCTCTGCAGGGCAAGTGAGCTGTAAGCAGGCTGGTGAATTATCACCCAGACAGTGGCTGAGCACCACCCTGGTAGCTCCTTCTGGGTTTTATCTTTTCAGAGCTCTGCTCCATTACTGTGCTCTTGTAAGTGAGTGTGTGGAGTCGTTATCCTTACATCTTCCCCAGTGATAAAGCTGAGTCTGAGGCATCTGACACAATCTGAGCACGTCACTGCGTAGGGGCTGGTGAATCCAGCGTTCACCGGAGAAGCTGCCAGGCTTTTGGGGTGTCTGCGCTCAGCAGGCTCTGGGCTTCCGCAAGCTCCAAGGGAGGCATAGTCCTTTTCTGAGCTGCCAGGGCCTTGTCTGGTGTGGGCAGCACCAGCTGCCAGGTTGTGAGGAGCGGTAGGAATTACCCGGAGCATCTCCAGCAAAACAGTGAAAGCGCCTGGGACGGGGAGCTCAATGTGAGGCACTGTGACACACTGGTGGACAACAGAAAAGATGTAGTATGACTAAAGTGGAGTCTGGATCCCCAGAGAAGGACTACGTAGTTCAGAGGCCTGTTTTTGGGATAGAGATCATACTACTATAAATGGAATGAGAAGTTTGATGGGTATCACCACGCTTTGACCACTTGGAGTGAGGCACAGTCAAAAAGATGTCCACAAACCTCCCCAAAACTTTCACAGGCAGCACTTCAGGTGCCTGTGAGTGTTTTTCCTGTGCTATCACCATGAGTTCAGAGAAGGAGAGGGTCCCTTCTTTCAACAACACAAGAAGAGCTGGTGCTGGTTGGAAGACAGGTCATCAGCCCCCTAAGTCTTGGTGGCTTTGGAGACAGAATCGATGTGAGGGGAAGAAAACATGACATTGGGTGATGGTGACAGTCAGCTTCTCAGTCAGCCACTACAGCTTGAACCGTCTGCACAGATCCCTTCCTACTGACAGCAAAATGCCTGACGCAGAAGTGGCAGGGAGCAGAGGAGGGGCTGGGTGCAGGAGCAGCATGAGCGAGGCTAATCCCACTATGTTGCACAATGACGTCTGCTCTCCTGGGCAGCATTCCTAGATGGCAAAAACCTCCTTTCTCATTTGTGGTGCACTTGTCTTCTCTCTCAAGAAACAGTCCACAGAAATCTGAATCCTCAGACTGTGATAAAAATCTGCAGAAGTCCTAGTGCTGCAACGAGTGGCAATAGGAAACAGGACAAGGAAAGGTATGGGATGTTATGCTCATTATTTTCCCCCTGTGGAAAATAATATCTGTTTATTTATTAAGTCCTCTCCTGCTTCAGGATGACTCATTTATCTGCTGCTGTAGACTTTGTGCAGGTAGACTGGGCGGTGGGTTTGACAGGGTTGGCAGGCTGTGACTGTGACAGGCGTGCTGCAAGGGGAGTGCACCCAGGAGAAATCCCAGCAGCCTGGAGACTGCCAGGACAATTTCCCACTTTCTCCTGGTGGGAAGTTACATGGCTGGGGGTGTTCAAATGAATCTGATGGAGACAGAAAAACTCTACCGTAATGGAGTTTCTAGAGTGGTGTTTTATGTTCTTCTATCAAGGCTGATACTGGTGACAATGTGCGACAGCCAGTCCAACTCAGACGTGAATAGCCATATAGCCTGGGGAAAACATACTTTTGGTTTGGAGCAGGAGGAAGAGTGGGACTGGACCAATTAGGGGAAATTTGTGCAGTGTTGTTGACGCAGGTGCCGGTAGAATCTTATAGCAGTCAGAGGAGGTAAGAGAAATGGGAAGAAAGTGACTGTTCTCATTGGAAGAAAAGGCAGATGTTAATAATCAGATAATCTGGCATGGGTTTGGTGGGCTTTTCCTTCTCTGATTCCTCTCCCAATGGGTTGAATTGCATGCTTCTGCTCTGCAATTCAGGAAGAGGATAGTTTTAATAATTTCTTAGGGTCTCAACAGGCATTGTGTGAACTGTTCATGCCACTGCATTTTATTTTTTTTTTTGATAGCTAACTGCCAGAAGAGGCCAATATGGCCTTGTGGTAAGAAGAAGTGATGGAGCACTCATACTTGAAGAGCTGTTTGTACTTTCTTTAGACAGGACTAGGTCATGATATTATTAAGCATGCTTATAATCACGTAGCCAGGCAAGGAAGGAAAAGGTTACGCAACTGAAAGCATTATGTGACGCATCTTGCTGCAAAGCATCACTATAAGATACATAGACATTCTCTACTTGTAGCTTGCATTAGTAAGAGAGAAGAGTTTATATGGAATATAAAGTCAGAATGTTTTCTGAGGCAGTCCCTAAACATGACCAGGAGACTGTCTTGTGGAAACCCCTTGAGTTTGTTAATCTTGGTCAAGCTTGTTTTAAACAGGCAATTGGATGCCGTTCACTTACGTCATGTTTCCTTCAGACTGGAGCCATTCAGCACTGCCTGAAATAGGATATCAGGTATATATCTGTTCACATCTGCTCATTACTTTGGGCAAAGTTATAGTCTGTAATGGCTTACATCAAGCAAATCTAAAATACGTGCCTGAGTCTAAGGACTGGTTTTGTTAGTTTTCAGCTTGCAAATGTGTTACTCCAAAATGTACAGCTACAAGAGGGACAAGGATGGCTTTGAGGAAGACGTTTGCAGGGGACACAGGGATGTCTATTCACACCATGACATTGTACATCTAAATGGCTAGAATGCACAGAAATGTTGATTTATCCATTGTGCTTTTGGTTTGACTGAGATGACAGCTGATGATCTGGAGGTTGAACCTCAGTGCTCCCTATTCACAGGACTGTTTCTCCTTTAAAAATTAGTGGCACTCTAGAATTTCAAATTAAAGCATGCACATAAGGGGGACCATCAGCTCATTTAGTATTGTTATAATGAGATTTAGGTCTTGTGTGTTTTTGAAACATAAGGCAGCGTGATTATCAATAAAGCTGCTTTGTTGATTCACAAAAGTAACACCGGGGCTTGTCTATAAAGATCAGTTGGTGCGCAAGAAAGATAAATATGCACTTGATATAGAACAATGATTTCACTTTCTCTTTTCTAGCTGGACACCTATTCCAAACCCCCAGTGTCTTTGCACAGTTTCGTTTTAGCTTGCTTAGGACTGCAGATACTCTCTGGGCAGAAGAAATGTGCTCCACAGAGAGCAATAGCTCCTTTGTATTACGGACAAGCTCTCAGAGTAGTAGTTTAGAGCACACTGGGACAGGAGTAAGAGTGAGGAAAGCACCATGAATAACTGAGAAAGGGCTCTGAAAAATCCCAGGCCACGATTGCACTCGCAGTGGTGGTGCTAGGTCCTTTGGGAGGGACCGGGGAGGTGTAACCGAAAGTGCCGTAACATGTTGGGTCTGTGTTGCGTTAACTTTTTTCCAGCTAGTAGAAGTCAGCTGCGCTGACAGCAAATACAGGGAAACTGAGAACCTATTTCAGCAGACAATGAAGAATTACAGCATCCACAGGCTCCGGAGGACTCGGAGCCCGATGCTTTGGCAACATTTCCAGTGGTTTGTATCCGCTTTACTTCATTCCCCTGGTGGCAGCGGAGCCGTTCAGATAATGGCTGGGGCCCCATCCCGTCCTCCCAGCGTGTGGGTGGTTCCCCCTTGGCAAAGGGCAAACTGCCTCCCTTTCCACACGGCCCAGTATCCCAGCCCTCGTGGGCTCAGGCACATTCCTCGTGAGCGGACTGCTCCGATTCTCTGATTTATGGTGGAAAAATAACCAAATCCAAAAATGGGAGGGTGGATGACAAAAAGGTTGGGGCCCTGTGGGATTAGACCTGGTGTTTATAGGAAATTTATGTTTTGAATAGGAAAACCCAGCAACTTAAAAGATTTTTATTATAAAGATGGCTTTTATAAACCTGGGGTTAAGATTTGGGGTGCATACAAATCTTATTTTGTAAGCCTGGCTTTGCATAAGCCATTTTTAAAACTATCAGATTCTATGACCTTTTTTAGAAAAAAAAAAACCAAACAAACAACAAACCCAGGCAATTTAAGTTGTAGTTGTACATACCCTCCCTGTTGGTAGAATAACAGGATTTGGCAAAACATTTTCTTTACTGTTTGGCTTCTCACAACTGCAATGTTCTCATTCAAAATGGAGACTGCTAGTTTTTTATTTTTTCATGAAATCTGAGAGTTTGATTAACCCCAGCCAGAGGAGTGGGTGGACTGTTTCCCCAGGATATGGGAGACCTACATTTAATCCTACACTGGAACTGAACCTAAGGCTCCCTGTTTTGGGTGCTTGCCCCATCATTTCACAAATGGAGCACGGGATAGTGTCACTTGTGCTCGAGTATAGTAACCAGAGATGCCAGCCTGGGTCTGAAGTTTTCCAAGGAAAAAACAGCACAAAACCTGAATGTTCCTGGAGGAAAAAAAAAAAAAGTGGTTCCAGTTGGCATGAGCATTTTCCACAAATTCAGCAAAAACATTTAGTCAAAACTCTGGTGGAGTGGGTTCTTTGTTTTGTAGGTGTGTGAGTAGTTTTACACATTTCCTAGTTTCAAACTTGGCTGTGACTGAACAGAGCATGAGAAATTAGTAGGTTTGATTTAAAGGCCAGTGAGGGGACAGATTAAATTAATTTTACCCCTCTGATAGAGAGAGGAACTGAAAATGTTTTAATACATCTAAACTAGTAACTACTTAGTTCTTCTCTGAGAAGAACAGATATACTGAATTTGTAGAAAATGTGCTCTGCTTGCTGGCCAGTGTTTTATGAGAAAAATTGAGGTCTAAGACCAAAACTTAAAGTACTAATTCTATCAAGAATTAGAGTTCAAGGCTGCAGAGGAAGTGTGAGAGAGCACTGTTTGGCCTGCGATCTGTTGTCTTTGTCCCTGTATGAGGTGTGAATAGCAGCTATTTGCTATATATCAGAAACTCAGCTTTCTCGTTTTGGTTCTCTTATCCCCCATCAAGACAATTTTGTATTTCTGAAATATCTCCTGTTATACTAGCAAAGTTTCTTTTAAAAATATCTGAAGCGCAGTGGGATTTTTTGCATTTGAGGTGACACAGGGATTCCTCTTAGCTCCAGCTTGAAGTTCCTTTGTTTCTTTTGCTGATTTTGCAGGGAAGAAGCTCTAAAACACTTTCGCTAGGATGGTGGCCAGGGAAGGAGAAAACATGACTGAGGAAGACCACCTGACACACATTAGTTATCTTCGCCTTCCTGGTACTGATATGAAAAGGAAAGAAGAAAACTCTTTTTGAAGCCCAGCTAAGGATCAAGCCTTCTCTTCAGCCATGCCATCGATTCCAGTCATCTAGCTCAGTATTCTGTCAGACCATAGTTTGCTGTGATCAGATCTAACACCATGAAAAGAAAAGGTTGTTTTTCTTTTTCCCTCAGCCACATACCCTTGTTTTCTCTTCAGGGATTTTTGCAAAGGCAATGCTGAACAGAGAGTAGCTGTGTGCACTGGCATACCTGCCTTCTCATGGCATGCAGAAAACCACCACCAGCCATTTGATTTCAGGTGGAAGGCTTTGTCTTGATGTCATGGTTTAATCCCAGCTGGCAACTAGGGCCACGCAGGTACTTGCTTAATCCCCAAGTTGCTATAAGGGAGAGAATCAGAAGTGTAAAAATGAGAAAAAAATCATGGGTTGAGATAAAGACAGTTTGATAAGTAAAGCAAAAGCTGCACATGCAAGGAAAGCAAAACAAGGAATTAATTCACTGCTTCCCATCGGCAACAAGGTACAGCTGGCCCCAAGATACAAGTGCCTGAGCTGGACCCGCATCAAAATGCTTGGGGTGTTTCCAGAGTGCAGCGAAGAGCACAGTACAAGCTGTGCGGGCCTGATCCTGCCTCCATAGGCCTTTTGTAACCAGTAAAGCAACAAAAAGCAATGTTGAAGTCACCAGATCAACCCCATCTGCTGATGCCTTAAAATGAACTCATGTGGAAGCACCTGGCAAAGATGTGCTTGGAGCTACCTGGAGTAGGTAAGAAAAGGAGATGCTTGTTGAGGAGCTGGCTGCCAGAGTGCAGATAGCAGATCTATGTTACTTCGGTTTATGCATTTTCTTACCCGTGATTTTTTCTGGTCCCTAGAAAGCTCCTTTGACAGAGACGCTAGTTATTCTCATCAATGCTGTCCATCCAGCACAGACCACCATGGCATATTTGTAGCTCAAGTTCTCGTTGGAGACTTTGTTCAGGGAAACCAAGTCTACCTTCACCCTCTAACCAGACCTGGGAGTTCAAACAGACTTTTGGACAGCTGTGTAGATAATAGAAAAAAATGCTTCCATGTTTGTCATCTTTGAGAAGCACAAGATTTACCCAGCCTATATCTTGGAGTATACACGTTCACTCCGATAAAGATGATGTCAGAGGTAACAATATCTTGTCTGAAAATAACTCTTTACAGTTTGATGTTTTTGAACTCTGCCTTGCACGTTAAGAACCTCGTAGCTGACGTTCAGCTATACTTCAGCTCTGTTTCAGTTACAGGAGTGAAACTACAAGTATAGTAACTTTTGGAATGGCTGGGTCCTCTATGAGAGTTGTTTTCCTCCTAAACAGACTGGTGACAGTTAAATTGTAGTAAATAATATAACCATGACAATGTGATGATGATTTGGATGCAAGTGCAATGTAGACTTAAATGTCCATTATGATTAATTTATAAAACTAATTGCTTCCATGTAAAATATGGTACATAAGTAGATGTTGTTTAGGACATAGTTGGGGAAATGAATACTGAAAATGGGGAAATGGAGTATAAAAAACATGTTTGAGGGGTGACTCTTTGGAGTTGTTTTTCCATGGAGTGAAGATCATCAGCATCTTGTCAGTGTAAGAAAAGTAGACAATGGGCTCTGAGCTGTTTTTGTCCTGTGGTTTGGCTGCTTTGAGTTTTGTGGCAAGAAAAGGCTTTTAGATCATATCTTAAAGGACTGTTACACCATGTTCCCTAATTTCTCTGCTGGTCCCATTTGGTTATCTTGCAATAAGAGTCAGAAGGGCTCCAATTCAGATGGAAAAAAAAATATTCCTGGATAACAAAGCAGCAAATGACTCATTAGTCTTCCTCAATCTGCCACTGATGATGTGCTGAAGTCAGAGTAGACAACACAGTGGACAGCTAGTGAAGGGACCCATCTTCACTTAACCCCTCTGAGAGAATAGATAGCATAGATACCACAGGCTATACTGCAGCCCAGTCATACCACAAATCAAAACAACAGTAATTTCTTGCTCTTCTAGGAAGAGCTAAGTTGTTATTTTGGGCTGTCTGCTCCCTCCTGGGCTGCAGGCTGGGATAAGATCTTGCTTTAAAGGCGATCATGCAACCTCACTCCCAAAACTTGAAGAACGAGTGTGAAACATTCTTTGGGTTCACACCAAGATATTGTAGCGGGTTTCTACCAGGTGTTGCCATGTAGGTGTGCAGCAGCCAGCTGTGTGCCTGGCCTTCCTGTGCTGAGGGCAACTCCAGCACATTCAGATGTTAAACTGGAGCTGGGGGAGGGGGGGAAGCAGAGTGGTGGTGCCATTGTAGGCAGCTGTTGCCCAGGTTTTGCTCTTATAGAATCATAGAATTGTCTAGGTTGCAAGGGACCTTTAACCGTTTAAAGGTTGGACTTTAATCTAGTCCAACCATCAACCTAACTCTGATAAAAACCATCACTAAACCATGTCTCTAAGCACTATGTCTACCCATCTTTTAAATACCCCCAGGGATGGTGCCTCAACCACTTCCCTGGGCAGCCCATTCCAATGCTTAATATGCTTCCAACACAATTTGTGAAGGAAGAGCAGGCTCTCCTGTACTCCCTTGAGGATCAGTCTAGTCCATGTACCAGCTGGAAGCAGCTCCTTTGCACTCTTCCCTGGTGCAAGCCCTTACACTCAGCCATCCTCTGTGAGGAGTCTCAGCCACTGCAGGACTAAGATTGCTTCAGCAGGCCCATAAAGGGGCTGAGGGCGCCAGGCACCATGGCTGTTTTGAACTATCTCCTCTCCATGGGGATGCTGTCTCCCACTTTTGCCCAGGGCTGAGTTTGGGGTCATAACATTGCAAACATCAGAGTGCTGGTGGCCCCGTCTCAGGCGGCCACCAGGAAGCACTGTAAGGAGAAGTCCCGCAGCCTCTGCCAGCGGGAAACCCCCAGGGTGTAGGAAACTGATGCTATAAAACATCCTGGGAGCCCCATAACTAATGCTAGGAATGTGTTTTTCTTTGTTTCCTGATCACATCACTGTCAGCATCACTTCTCACCCTATTCTTCTATGTCAAGGCTGCCCATCCCACTGGTGACACCCTGTCCCCACGCTGTCCCCAGTGGGTGACTCCCTGCTCCACAGCAGAGCTCCCTGTGTTTAGGTCAGGAGAAGGAGGCATATTTGAGCTGCTGAAGTTAAATCCTCACCACACCATGACACTAACAGTGAGGAAGTCCATAGTGAGCTGAATAATGGCGCATGGCGGTGTCCCACCGGTGCTGCAGAGCCAGTGCTTGCAGCAGCGAGCGCTGAGGCAAAGGTGCTTGTGAGGGACCACAGCTGGCCCAGCCACCCCGCTTCCCACCCTGCAGACTGAAGTTGGTGGAGGCTATTTTGAATTGTTGTGCTGCTGCCTGGCACTTCTCCGGGCGACTGAGAAGTGCTCCAGCAGTGTGTGCTCTGACTGGGATGGACAGGGGATTATTCTGCTGTCTCAGCTCGCAGCTCATGTCTGTAGGAAATCCCCTAAGCAAATTAGCTCCCGGAATGAGCTGCTGCATTTGGTTTATTTCCACCTTCTTACCCTTCTGCAGGAAGTTGAGGGATTTGACCAGAAACCGAAGGTTTTTCTTAAGCAAACTAGTGAGCGCATGAGGAGCTTTGTGGATCCAGTGGATGTGAATTTTGTTAGCCATGGCTAAGCACAGGGCTTTTGATGAAAGCAGGAGCTAAAGGATGCTTTGGAAGGGGTGATATTTGGTAGAAAACATTTTCAGTTGGTGATAAGACTGTTCTTTTAACTCTGTCTCTCTAATAATCAGCATACCAAATCCAAGTCTGTTCTTGCTCCCCAAAACCGCCTGCCCTGCTAGGTGTTGTTGGGGCTTGCTGGGATGTAGGTGTTTTTCATTGCAGGTTTATCAAACCTCATATGCCTACCCCTGAAGTGTTCCTGTCTCTTCAGATAGTGCACACTTCACCTCTGTATAACAACCCGAGGACCCCATTTTACTGAATCACTAGTTGCCCATTCAGGGCTTGAGGTGCACGTCTGTGGGTGCCTGAGATGGACTTTTGCTATTACTGGGTACAAATATTTCCTCTGCAGTGCAGAAAACTGCTAAGAGTTTCAAATGAACTACTTCCTGTGACTGACTGCACACATACACGGGCGTCTGCTGCTATGCTTTTTATGGAAGCCACATTTCAGATGCCCAGTTTAACAAAAACATCCTGCATCGGCATGCTTGTAACAGCAAGTGCTGGTAGTTAAATCACACACAGGCAAACAGCTCATTTCCTTCCTGCTCTGTTGTTAAACCTTGTAACTCAAAATCCAGCCATCGCACTTCATGTTTTTTTGAAGGTGAGGAGGGAGATGACTATACTTTAATTTCACAAAATGCTATTGCTTAGAGTATATTGTATTTTTGAAGGTTCAAAGACCTCTTTGCTGGAGTGTAAAATGCTGGAGAACTGAGTGTAATATCGTGCTGTTCACTGTGCATCTTCCTCACTCTCTGGCGAGCTTTCACATGAGGGGTACTACACCATTAGAGCACACTGTCCCTTTACATGGTCAAGCCCCAAAGGCAAAGCACCCCAGAGCAGCATTATAAATTTACTCTTATATTTTGATTCAATTGTTGCATGATAAAGGGAAACAGTGACTTCTGTCCATTGAGGTGCAGGAGGAAATGAAGGAGATGGACTTTGATTCGTACTGGGGAATACCTACTGGCCACAGAGGGCACAGCTGGTTCCAGTGTATTCATTGGAAAAGGATTTGGTGTCTGCCAAGTAGATAAGTTATTGTCTAGCTACCCAGAAAGCCCCATGTGGCTTAAACTGATTACTTATTTACCCCCTGTACATAGGGAGGTGAGTGTGATAAATGTAGCTATTTTCGCTGCCAGGGATTTATATTTCACGTGGGAAATAATGGCTTTTGGTTGCTGCAGGTCTAGATAAGGTTCATAGAAAATGCCCCAGTTTAGTATTGGTAATGGCAGGGTGTTCTGGCAGTAGGAAGCAAAGTCTAATTAGTACAGAAGATGGTTGCAGAACGGCTGCTGGCAGTCATGTCATTCTCCTGTACGTCAGAGTCTGCTCCCTCTGCTTGGAAAAAACTTTCCTATTTCTGTATTAACTCTTGGGATGAGGGCTGTCCAGGGGGTTTCTTTCTTGCACAAAACTTTTCCCAGTGAGGCTTCTAACAGAATCACAGAACAAATAGTAGCTGTAATATATTTTTCCTTAGGAAAGTTTAATGCAGTAGGATAGGAGGATTTTCTCTGTAAGGGAAAAGTGTTTGAAAGAAATGCTGTTGAAAGGCATGTTAAGCGCTGGCTACTACATCAATGTGGAGAGCAGGATGATAGCTTTTCCCTGGAAAAGGATCAGATCTCTTTGAGGGTAACTCACAGATGTCATATGGAAAGGGAGGAACAGGAGTATTTAAGGAAGAATGAAAGGAAGAATTCATTTGGGTTTCGACTTAGAAACCCGAGGAGGATATGAGCCTGAGGGCAAGGCTAGGGCTGCAGCTCTGGTCAGGTACTCATCCAGAAAGCCAAACCATTCTAAGGCAGGCAATATCCCTTGGGATCACAGAGGGCTTACGGCAGGAAATGTGGACAAGGCTTTTCTCCTAATCAGTGACTCACAGAATGAACTTCTTGACTGTGCTCTTTTCCCAGCCCAATAGGATTGTGTTACTTTCTACAGAGCAGTGCAGTTCCCATAGGTGGGATGCCAGTCTGCCCTTCTGCAGGCATTTGATGGCTTTAAAATGAAGGAAAGATTGCTTCTCAGTTGGGTATTAAGTTCTGGTTTTAAAACTGTTTCTGGGATAGTAGAAAGCTTAATTACAGTTGCATCCCTTCATTCGTTGCCGTATGTGTCCTGTCTTTGGCCTCAAAGCAGCAGAAGTCAGTGCCCACCCAGAGCTGTGGGTACCCGCTGCCTTCCAGTCAGGTCACACACCCAGCAGCTCAAATTGCTTCTGTCTCCTCAAATACTGCTTGGGATGGCTTAAGCTACAAACCCCAACGTTTTCAGCCTACTTCTGGCCCTGAGAAGAATCTTCCCAGGTCCACAGACCATCACAGGCTTCTATAAATTGAAAGAGCTCTGTCCTTTTGCAAGCTGGTACACAAAGCATTAACCTCTAACGTAGAGAACTGCCAGATCATTTAGGACCTTCGAATCCAATGTCCACTCACAACATTACAGCTAGAAAATCTATCAGTGTGATGACCAGGAAAGACCTCTGTTGATACCTGAACACCAGCTCCTGAGTCTACTCAGTCACAGTGACAGAAATGCGGCACATTCAAATCCTCGGGTGAGAAAAATGTGACTCAGGAACAGTCAACTGGCAGCCAATAGTAAAGGCTGCCTACATGCCATGGCCAAACCCCAGTGAAGAGGAACTAGAAAACAAGGCAGAAAGAGGAAGAAAACCACTGGGCGTCCCGTGGATTTCAGAATTCAGTTTTGACTCTTCAAATTGTCTTAATTTCTTTTTGTATAACACAGCCCCAAAGCCACATAATCAACAGTTCTCCAGTCATCTGCTATAGTCAGGTGGCAGCCAGAGCAAGGTTAAGTTAATTTAATATTATCAGTTTCTAATTTCATTACGATTCATTATCAAATACTTTGTTGCTTAAAACAGGACCACAGCTCCAGTCCATCTTTTTCTCTCAGAGGGAGTTAACTGTTCACTGTGAAATTAAGCTTCACTGATTGAGTTTGGTATTTTACATTAAACCACAATAGAAATCCATTAACATTATACAGGAAGGAACAATGCTAAAGCACCTCAACCTTCTGCCCTCTCAAAATTACCAGCTGGTTAGAAAGCCGACTGAAATGTTGGATTTGTCACAGAAAGCTGACTCAGGTGAAATTGCTAAAGGCCAAAGCCTTTGTCAGGATACCATCTGCATGAACAGTACTAATTAGATGTGGTATCTTGTGTGTTACTCAACTTCTCATTTGCCAGTATTAAAATGTAGGTCTTGAGATGGCCATCACTGATACCAATGTGGAAGGTTCTTTGAAGATAAAGGCTGGATCTGCAAAACTGAAATTTACATGAGCAAATTTTAGATTTTCAACAACCCTCCTGAGTTTTCAGGAAACCAGAAATGAAGCTTTTTAAGGCCTAAATTGAATAGGGAAAAAAAAAAAAAGTTTTCTTGAATTAGCCAGAAGCATTCATTTGCACTGTGCCTTGATGCTTAGTATTTACATCTGGTCCCCTTCAAAGGATCTTGGAGATAACAAAGCAAATTTGTATAAAACAACCAGAATAACATATTAATGAATGTGCTTGATGTACCTCAGAGTCCAGCTCACATTCAGCTGCTATCAGAAAAGTTTCTCATGTGGACATATTGTAATATGAAGAGAAAAAAACACCTATTTCTCAGGAGGTGCAAGGACTATAAAGGCAAGCACCTAAGATAAGTTAAACAAGATAATCTAAATGTCAATATTTAGACTCTGGAAAATGAAACTCCTTCAAATACATCAGACTATGGCAAATACTCATTCAAAACATCAAATATGCCAACACAGTATAGTTCTCTGAAGTGCACCCCTTTATCTGTACTGTTGTTCAGGTAGGTTCATTGTACAGAAATCCCTGAATATTCCCTGGAGCAGAGGCTGTGATTCAATTGACCATTGTGCAGGAAGGAGCACAAGATCTATATAAATCTCAAAACCCTCTAATATATCTGGGATCTAATAATGTTTAGTTTTCTTTAGTATATAAATTTAATTTTCTTCTCCCATTTGTTCCAGTAAGTTTCTCTGTCCTTAGTGTGAATTTCTTCTGTATCTTGTTTCTTTCTTGTATGGGTTACAAATGTGGAATCCTTACAAGACTTTTACTACACCATGGTTGTTATCAGAAGGAAAGAGAAGGATATTTAAACACACCAAAAAGAAACCAATTGTTTTTTGCAAAAGATATTTGAACATGTTGCAAAAACACTGCAATTAATTATGAATTAATTCTAAACAAATTTTATTTAATAAATTCTGAAATTACTTTAGTTTCACAGTAGCATTCATAAGCATGTGAAATTCTTTAACCCTGACAGAACAATATACCTTCTATCTGAAGAAATCAGTCATTCAGTGTTTTTTTTTCCCCATTCTTGTAATCAAGTCTTTGACAACATGCAGGCCTTAATAAATGACAAACACGAACATCTGTCCTTAAATAGCAGCAATTCCATCTGTCAATAAAAATATTTCTGTTCCCCCACATTGGGCCTTGAGTTCACAACGCACAGGCTGGGTGAGCAGATGACAGCAGACTGAAAGACTCCCTTTTATTGAGACTGGGGATTACCATCTGGTTTTCTGCTCCTGCTACAAACTGAGCCCTAAGAAGGAGTGTGCGTGCTCAAAACGCAGAAACAACACAATGTCCTTTCTCCAGCTGAACGGGTCTTTAATTTTTATTTTTTTTTTAAATAGTGTTTTTGAATACTCAATTCCTTTTAGGAGCATGTATGTTCTTTGCCTTATTAATTGCTCTTATTTTGCAAAGTTAAGTGAGAACAAGTCCTACGGCTTAGGTCACACTCAGCTGGATCTTATTTACTAATGCTCCTGGCAAACAAATTACCCCCCTTACTGAATGAATTAAATGAGGATTCCCAGTTCACTACACATTTATTGAGCTAATGGTTATGTTTGCTTTGGGTTTCTTAATGTGGGCAAGGCTCCCAAAAGTGATACTGCTGATCTGAATTCTCCTGTGTGCTGTGGAAATGATGCTTTGGCCACTTCACTTACCATTTGTTTCAGCTGCTTAGCAACAGTGACAGT
The DNA here is from genome assembly GCF_964106895.1 of Numenius arquata. Classification (NCBI taxonomy): domain Eukaryota; kingdom Metazoa; phylum Chordata; class Aves; order Charadriiformes; family Scolopacidae; genus Numenius; species Numenius arquata. The sequence goes on from NC_133577.1 coordinate 70,026,523, forward strand.
GGTCCAGCAAATAGCTGGTATCTCCGAAGGGTATTGAAAAATCAGTAGTCCATGCTTGATGACCATACCAGACACACTTTAGTACCTGCTGGTGCCTTTCTAGTCGCAATGTCCTTTAAAAATAAGCAAGATATTATTTTTGTGTTTCAAAAAGTCTAACCTGTAGTGCACTTAGTGTATCTTCCAGGGGTGCGTTTTGGATTTTAGCATCTCAGCCCAGTTGCTTTTCTTTTAGCTCCTTTCTGATCTCTAAAATCAGAGACTTTGTTACCTCTCTCCTTCCCTCCAACTCACCATGGTTTTAATTTCTCTATTTCCTGACCATTAAAAATATTAATTTTACCAGATTGATTCTAAAGTTTTGTATCCAGTGGTAGGCATTATTTTTCCTGTACAGCTTTAAGCAAACTTGTATATAGGTATGCACGCACACGGTGTGAATGTGGGTACATATTAACACAAATTTTTATTTTATCCAAAGGAAACCTGAGCGTTTTTGATTTGCAGTTTCATTAGTGAAGAATGCATTTACTGATATAATGTTAGGATTTTACTTTTCTGTGTGAATGAACTGGAAGAATACATGAGAACTTAGGATAAATCTTGAGATAAGGGGATAAGACAAAACACAGAGGGTAGCTTATTTCCTTTAAAACCTAGAAGGGATGAATGAGTATCCTAATGTGAGTAAAGGGACTGTGACATTTACTTAGCTTGGTTTGGGAAACAGAAAGTTTCTGCTTAGAGGTTGGGATCATCAAAGGCGTATTTTCCACCCAAGGTCCGCCCTTTGCTCCTTCATCTTTCTCAGAGAATGGTGGGAGAAGAAATTTGTATTTGTAACTGTGGAGCAACTCTCACAAGGCAGCCACATCCCTTCAGCTGATTTCCTTGGTCAGAGGCTGAGGATGATCCATTCTCTCTTTCACAGCGAAGCAGGAGCTCTGTTTGCCACCATCCCCCTCCGTAGCAGTCTGGTGGGAGCAACTGGTTTCTGGAGAAAACTCAGTGGTGCAAGCAAGGCTGTCCAGGTGAAACCAAGGCTGCCCACCTGTGGGGGTGTGGAGCAGTGTGGCAGATGGACCTTGACTCTCCTTGCCTGCCAGGGGCAGCAAATGCAGTGGCCACATTAAGGGAGGACTCTGGGCTGGACTTTCTTCTGGAAAATAAACACAAAAGACCAAGCCACTATCAAACAACCCTCCTCTTACTTTAGGCACATTAAAAAAAAAAAACAACCCAGCTGCAAGGGTCAATTGGGCTCCTACCCAGGTTCCCCTCCTAGGAAACGTGCCCCAAGTGTTTTCTGCTGGACCATGGTGCTGTTCTCACTGCCTGCAGGGAACCAACCCCTTGGGTTTGGGAGCTATTTTAATGAAATAGCTGAGGAAGGCTGGTTGTTCCCATACACTGTTGTATGGTCCATAACTCTGGTATGCATATCAGAGGACAGAAATCACCCCTGTGGCCTTCCTTCTGTGCAAGTCCCCTGCTGCTTCCCCAGCCTCTCTGCAGCCACAGGTTTGCATCCTGGAAGCAGGAGAAGAGAGCACACCAAGGGGTTGTCCTACTGCAGTGTTTCTGAGAGAAAAAGAAGAATAAGACAAACCAGACAACAATAATTGCAAAATAGCCTTGCTCTGAAATCAGGCAAACTGCCAGAGAGCTCTTATGCAAAAAAAAAAAAAAAAAAAAAAAGCTGGAGATTCAGCTCTCCCACGTAAACAGCTTCATTTCAAAGTCAGAGTCTGGTGCATACAAGCACACATGCATATACATGCTACTCTTCTTCAGCAGGCTTTAGAAATCAAATGTGTGCCACCTATTCAGTGTTAGCATTGTCATTGTCACAGTCTCAGGCAGCACCACCAAACAGTGCAATCTTGGAATTTGGCACCTTGGGGAGATCTGTTTGGTTTGTTTGGTTTGGGTCATTAATTCATCTTCCCAGGTTCTGTCCTCTCATGCAGGAGGAAAGGAAATTTTATCAGAAGGTGGTGCCTGCTGGAGCACAGGGTGCCCTCTGGCCAGCAGGACCTCGTCTCCACCAAACATCCCCACGCCCTCAGAACAGAAAACTTCATGTTCTGTATTCTTATGGCTTGGAACAAGCAAATATTTCATCACAAGCTGTGTGTTTCTAAACTGATCTGTCTTGCACAACATCACTATGCATTCAGGCGGTTCACTCTAATTATCGCTTTATAGCATTTTGGCATCTGCTTCTGTTAAGGCTCTGAAGCTGCTAGTATGTTTTCTTGAGTTGTTTTATTTTAAAATAAATTGATTTGGTGTCTGGCTGTCAAAAGCTGCACTCTTCATTTTATGCATTTTATATTCATTTTCTGCAGTATGTCCTGATACTGCAGCTCAGCTTCAATCTTGAACCCACAGAAATCCTTCAACAGGCTGCCGATTAGGCTTGCAGGTCATCCACTGTTCCAGGTTTTTCCCCAGATTCATGAAATTTGTTCTTGAATAACAAATAATACAATTTAAGCTCTCAAAAAAGTGTGGCAACTGTTAGGGCCTTCTATAAGGTTTCCTCAGTGTGCCCAAGAGCTCTCCAGCCTCAGCCAGAAGCAGGCTGGTACACGTGGGTGAAATGTTTGACTCCTCAGAGTTAGCTGGCATCACCCACTACATCATTTACTCTAGCAGCAGCAGAGCCTGCCAGCTCTGGGTGGTGTTTCAGATGATAACCTTGTTAACATCTAACCTTGACCAGTGTTAGGCTTGGCATTATCAGTAGCTCAAAGTAGGGTACATAGACAAGGAGGTGGATCAGGGTTAAAACTCACAAGCTAGGGACTAAAATGCAGGGCTTGGTATTTGAGCACTCTGGTTCTTGGCACAGTGTGAAATCCCAAACAACAAGTTTATTGTAGATTCCATCCCAATTGGAGTAAAATAATGAAAGACTGAAGAAATCATTGAATAAAAATATGGTACTTTAAAAAAAAGTATCCTTGTATGCTTATTTTTATGATTCCAAATTGGATGCATTTTCTAAGAAATGTTTTGATCATTTCTTAAAATAACAGTGTCAGTATCCAATAGACAAACTGTTGTCTAATATATCTCTGCGGCAAGATCTACTGAAAACAGTTTACTGAAAAGTTTCTGATGTTAATATTCATAGATAGTTTCCTGGTTTCTTTCTCCCTCTGGTTCATCAGCTCATTTTCTTAAGAGTGAATTTGTTATTTCTAGTGTTGTTTGTTTTTTTCTCTAAGTTGTACCAATAATAATTTAAGATGGCACTACACCATGTTCTACATTGCCACAAACCTGGGCTGGATGGCATCTTCTAACAGTGACATACAGTAAAACAGGTATTAAGTGGATGAGGATGCTTGTATGCTCTGTCATTCTTTGGTTGGTATTTAACAGCATTCAAGACAGTAATTAAGTAATTAGATAGACATCAATATTTGCTTAGTACAGTCTTCCTGAAGAAATACACGGGCACTGTCAGTTTGGACAAAACTCAGAGATCTAAACATTTCAGGTGGAAAAGTTGAAGTTTGTATATCTGAAACACTGGAGTTCTCATATGTTGATATGTGTGACAGTGTTATGCTGACAGTAACAGCAGTTGTTTGTCAGCAGTCAGCACTGTTACAATACTCTAAGTAGTGAGGCATAAGCAAACCACCAGCAATGTATACTGTCTGTAGTAATTTTCAGTTCCAAGCAGGACACAGGCACCTCAATTTTAAGATTTGGATTTGGTAAAGTATGATTTTGAGACTGGAAAACAACAAAGGCATATGTTGTTGTATATGGGTGGGATTCCATGTTTTTCATGACTATGCAGGTGACAAAGTGTGCCCTGTCCCCGACAGCTGTTGTGTCAGGAAGGCTGTGATGGTGCGTGTCTCTGGGGCAGCAAGGGTTAAGCCGTGTAGACCGCCACTTTGAACAAAGGCTCATGTGTTCATGTGTTTTCTTCCTTGAAGGGAGCGAGAGAAAGAAACATAAGTAAAATATAGCAAAAGCTGTTGTGAAACAAGCCTGTTGCTGTTCTCTGAAAAACAAGCATGTGAGGATTCATTTTTAGAGCAGCAGGGGAACCGGAGGGTGGCCGCAGCCACTCTTCCTCCAGGGGCTGTCGCTGCCCTGTGAACGCCAAGGACTAAAATCGGCCGGCTTCTTAGAAGAGGACGTGGTGGTGACCATGTGCCACAAAAAATGTCTGCTGTACAAAACCACAAGCTATTTCCCACTCTAAAGCAAAATCTTTAATAGTAGCTGTTCTTCAGTAATTGGAAAAGTTATTCTGATTGCCTTTTTATCTGGAAAAAATATGCCTAGTTGAAACTTATGCTCTTGAAGAACAGTTTGAAAATCAGTCCAGCTGATCTAGAAAGACTCAAAATCCATTGGAATAAAACTTTTTCATTGATTACTCAGCTGGAATCACAATAACACGGTCTAATACTGAGTGCTGATTAGTGAAAAATCAAATTAATTCAATTGTTCTTATTTATTGCGCTCAGAGATGTTATTGGTGACTTCTATTCCAAGGGTTTCTCCTTCACCAATGATACTAAGTGAAACAAACAGTCATGTTAAGGCTGACATAAGGAACATTATAAACTGGTGTGACTAGACAAGAAGCACAGTGAGATATTATATCTGTAGTCAGTGTGTGAATTAAACTATGAGTAACTCTTAAAAGACTGCCTACGTGCAGCAACAGATCCACCATCATCTGAAGTCTTATGTAGTCATCCACAGCAGTGGAAAAATAGATGTGTCTATGACATAGCTCTAACAAATTACCATTACCAGTAAGACGTGGTAACACCTCCACGGTCCCCTGGGAAGGTGAGGTTTCCGCTGTGCTTGGCCAAAGAGGTATGTGCAGGAGCTTTCCTGTACCAATCTACAGCAGAATTGTGTCACTGATGCACTGCAGCATGTTGGATGGTATTTGGCCAAATCATCCAGTCTCTCTGCGTTCCAGCTTTTATGAGTGCTATGAACATGAAGTTGGGAATTGGCACTTCCTTTGACAACGTGCATGAGCTGAGGCACCGGGGACCATGCTGAAGGGCAGGAAGGATGGGAAGCATTGACCGGATGTCAGCACTCACCGGGGTTCAGACACTGCAGAAGAACCCCAAGCCTCAAAGTCTGGGGAGGTGAGTCTCCACAGGCTATGAAGGTGGCACGTGAATGAGACAGAAGGTGTAACACAGCAACCATAAAGTTTTCCAACAGTATCTTCTGATAGTGGACACAGTCAAGGATTGATTTACAAGGATTGATGCCCACTCCAGATGTGCACTCACCTTCAAGTAGTCAGGTATGCGGACACAAACAGACGCTACAGGGGTTACACTGACTTGGTGGATGACTGCTGTGCAAAGAGGACTCCTTCCTGTCGGGGTGTCTGTAATCTCAGACAGGTGTCTGCCCATGAAAATGAACTTCGTTTCATGGCAAACCGAAAGGTCAGATTTCAGCTGACAATTGAATGTATAAAAATACATAATAGCAAATGCATCTATAGAAAACAACTGATAATATGCTTCTATGGTTCATAGCAGTGGTGACAAATTTTACCGCAGACAATGAGTTTATTGAGCTTGGCAGCACTCCTTGACCATCAAGAAAGTAGTTATTATAGAAATTTTTGGCATTGATTTATTAAGAATTGGTTATTTAATATTTTGTCATTCCGTAGTTCAAATACTCAGAAAAGCGTAGAACTGCACTTCTTGCAACTGAAGGAACGGTATGGGATTGCAGTGTATTGCTCATACCTGCCTACACAGTTGTTAATGCACGCATCTTAGCATACAGATCCAGCGGTTTCTTGCAACTGCATTGGAATATGCTTCTAAATGAAGTCAAGAAGCAATAATTATAAATTTCAAATAGTCCTAAGTAAGATTACAAAAAAAAAATTTGGAACATACAGAGCTGTGGACTTCATGTTTTCGTATATATACGTATGCAGGTATATATATATGTATGTATCATTGAAAGTTACTATATGAAATTACACTTAAGTAGGCTAAATTCTGTAAGAACAGAGGACTACATGTCTTCATATTTTGTGAAAATGTAGTTGTGAGAATACTACATTACAACTTTTAAAATGACTTTTATTCTGAAACTGCCAAAACCCATTAACCTCAAATAAGACTTTTCAAAACAGGATTCAACCTTTTCAATCCAATTGCAACATGTTTTATTTAAATACATACACTGAAAAATAAAATGATGACTATAATTATTCCTGGAAGGTATTAAAAAGTTGATCTGTATGCATAAATTGAATTATGGCTCTGGCAAAGGTGCATTACAAGCAAATAGAGGCAGTATAAACACTTCATACTCCTCTAGCATCTACTGCCAAGATCCTCTAAACATTTTAAATCAGTTCAGACTGTTGCTGAGAGATAGCCTGCCTGTACTCGATTACATACGCACAAAAATCAGAAGATCAAAGAAATTGTTGAGAGTACAAAAGTGTTTTCTTGAAAAAGTTAGCAAGGGAAGGCTAGAAGTGAAGGTAGTGGAGGCTGCACAAGCTGCAGTCCCGAGGACTGGCTGTTCAAATGCCTGAGCAACACAGGGAAACCATAGGGGAGGTCAGCTGCCAAGAAGTCTAAAGGCATTTCAACAGCACATTTGTGAAGTGTAATTTTGCAAAGACTTATAAACTGACCAAATTGGGCAGGTTTTCCTGGGATTAGCAAAAGACATGGCCTTGCCCTGAAAACTGTTGCTCTGCCAAACTTGATGTTCTGCTATGAAGTGTACTTTTCCTCATGGAATAAATGTTATAATGTTCCTTGGATATTAATGTTGTTAAATAACAACAATAGCCACACAGAAGCAGCTCTCTAACATGGAAAATTTCAGTATTTACACAGAGCAAAGCTAGCTGCGGTGAAAATCAAGGTGTTAGGAGGGATGAGGCAACCCGGCAGTAGTTGGTGTTATGTCCTCCACCCACTGCATGGACATACAAGTGTGTATGTTTTGTTGCTATGCCAGCTACAAGTCAGCACGGAAAACTCACTGTCCATCTACAACTATATGCTTCAAGTAAAAATTAAAAAAATAATTTTTTTTAGTTTTACAATAATTTTTAAAAAATTTTTAAACAATTAAAAAAACAAAATGGAAAGGTATATCCAAGCAAGAGTTTCTTGGTTACTACTTCACTGAAGAAGCAGTCGGAGACTGTCACCTAAAAAAAGTCTTCATTTTTTCTTAACCTCCCCATGATCTCCTCCTTCGTAACACAGTATGAGCATTGCGGCTCTGGTCCCACGCCAGTCTCAGGGTGCTGAACTGTATGAGCAGGACCTCAGCATGCTATGGACCTGTGGTCATGACAGTGGGAGCTGGGGAAGCCTGGCAGAAACATGGAGACCTATGTATTTGCCCAGGTTGCTCTGGTCTTTATTCTCTCTGGCGTTCAGTTCCCAGCCCATAAAGTGGGATCACTGCTTTGACCCAGATAAATGCAGTGGGGGTAAATGCATTCAAGCCTGGAACATACATCCATCTTGCGGTAACGAGGAACCATCAAAAACAGTGAGAGTCACCAGGACTGTCAAAGCCTCCTTGCCTCTGTAAAGGTGACTGTGGCACGTAAATGAATGCTAACCTTTTTGCAGGACTAAAGGACTTCATCAGAAAAGAGGGACACGCCCCCACATGTTGAATTTAAATAACATGATGATCAGTTTGTGAAGAACAAGTTAAATAATCTAATACAACTTTTTACCTTAGGTCTGGACGAGGTTTACCTAGGGTGCAAGAAGATGCTGGCAGCAAATGTAGAATGAATTGTGAAGCTCCTGAGCCGGGGAAAGGGCTTTATCTCTCTAGGACATCCTCCACAAACCATGTCCAGAGTGCCAACTGCATGAAGAAGAAGTGGGACACTCAGAAACCATATGCAGATGACTGAACCAGTGAGGAAAAACAGGAGAGAGAGCATGGACAGCCTAGGCAGGTGATGGAGCATGTGCTCTACAAATCCAGACTGCCTTAAGCCAAAGCAAACAAAGCAATCTGGGGAAAGTTACAATGGTTTAGATTTTCTAAATACAATAATTTTTGTTTTATTTTGAAACAATTTTCCTTAAGGAATGTTGTTTGATTTTAATTTGCAGAAGGTTGACAACTGATGCAATTAATTTTTTTCCCTTTTGCTGGAAAGATTTATTACTTTTTTTTGCTAATCCAAAACAATATTTTCCCCTCTCATATTCATCAACCACCTTTCCGTATAACTCCCTCACCTTTTCAAGGCATGACCCAGCCCAGAACCTGATGGGTATTCAGAATAAAATTTCTCCTATGGACAGATTTTCCCACAGTTGTTCTCTTATTATTTTTGCTAGATGACCTGATCTGATCTGATGTGGCAGTTTGTGTGTTTTGGGAACATAGCTTTCTCAAGTGGTCTGACGACATGAAATGGAAATGGAGTCTAACTTGAGCCACTCAGCACCAAAACATAGTGCTGGAAGGAGATGGGCAAGTCATTGAGACCCATCCCCCTTTGCTAGCAAGCTGTAGATGTTTAGTTCAAAAGTTTTATTATAATAAAAAGCTACCAAGGCTCTCAAGACAACTTGGAGGTCTGTGGTAAAATACCCAGTCCTTCAACTGTCGCGTGTTATTTGATGGAAACAGGAGAGAGTGAAGGCACCCCCACCAGGGGGGCTGAGTCCTTGTTGTGAAAGGCAGCAAGGGAGGATTTGGTTTAGACTTAGGTAAAATGCTTTGTACCGATAAGGACAATGTAGCCTTGCTACAGATTGCTGTGGAAAGTGAGGATCGCATTCAGGAAAGTCTTTAAGGCTATCTGTCAAAATGGTGTGGTTGCTTCATCCTGGGGCTGGATGGCCTTCTGTGGTCCTGTCCAGATTCCTTTCCTTTTTTTTTCCTATAGATTACAAAACATTTATTAGCTGTTTCTTCCTCTCCTACTATGGTTTATCTACAGAAATCACTTCTGAACCATTTCCTCTGAAACAGCATTCCCTGACTGTTGTACATAGTGTGCTCAGTAACTGAAGGAAAAAATAACAGCTGGAACATCACCTATCTAAGATCTTATCCACAGGCACAAGAAATCCTTAGAAATTACAGGGACCCTGGCCATCTCCTGAAACTATGGTTTCCAAAGACTTTACCTGGATCATGACTTCACACCTCATCTTTCTAACTACCTCAAACTAGTCTGGGGGCCACCTTACCCGTTTCTAAGAGTAAATCCATCCCACATATGCTCGAACCTATCCCACTATCCACACATAGATTCTCCAAAAGCTTGCATTGATTAGCAATTCTTATAAAAGTGGGTACTCTCTGTGATATCTGATCCAGGACTCTTTGTTTGCTAATGGGCATAAGGTCAATGCACAGGGACCCATGAGTGCCAATGACACAGGAACAGCTTCAAGAGGATGCTGACATCCACACAGAGGTGTGGGTCGGCGCACGCAGTGCACTGACATCGGCTGCAGCCCTGAGAGCCTTGCAGGAGCATTACAGTGTTTTACTCTTCTGACATTGGTAAAATGAATCACTCTGGTAAAGCTAGAGATCCGTTTGTGCATATAGCTGGGAACAGGAAGAGGAGCTAGTAAATAAGACTGGATGTGTTATGGCTAGCTGTCTTTTGTTCCATTTGATCACTTGAACAGACAGAGAACTGCTTACTTTAGGCTATCAGGCATGTTTGCTATACATAAGGATTCATGGACTTTCAGCTACGTGGTGTTTTTTTTAACTTGCTAGAATTATACCAAGTATAATTAAAATTCCAGGGTTCTGCTTGATGGGGAATAACGATAGCACTAAGTATCAAGGCACCGTGTAAATGCACTGCTCCCTCTTCTGTGCTAATATAATGCTTCTTTTTATTAAAAGACAACACAACCTCACAGAAATGTGGATAAATAAAGTGTTAAACAGAATGGTAAATCTAAGTATAAGCATATACATAAAGGAATAAAATTTTATCACTTTATTATACATATATTACAAAAGCTGAAATATTTCCAGAGGAAAGTTTTTCTGTTGGAGGAAAAGATTCTTCTGTGGAGCTGTTACAACATAACAACAACCTCTACACCTTGTTTGGAAGAGGAAAGTTTTATTAAAATACTGAAGGCCAAGTAATTTTATTCCATGAATTACTAGAAATGCAGAAAATAACTAAGTGTGGGCAAGTCTTGAGAACTGGGCTATCTCAGAGCTTGTTCGAGAAATGGTCTGAACTAATTTATTCACAGCAGTTTCATGCTGAGCTTCACACTCAGTAACTAGCAAAATACGATTTTTAATGATGATCACTTAAAATATAGAAAAAGAAAAACAGATCAGTGACAGGAAAAAAAAAGAGGTCACTTTGCACATAAATCTCTTTTGCATAGCTCTCTGTCAAGAGCTTTCAACAAGGGGCAGCTTGGAGGGGGACTGATCCCAGCAGGAATGCACCCTTCGGGAAATTAGACTAAAGTATACGGTTCCCCAGATGGTTGGAAAGTCCCATCTTAATGCATCATAGAAGTTACAATTAGGCAAAAGCAATTGCTCGTAGGATCCTGGGAGGGATCTTTGGGTTTCCTGTTATAAACAGTAGGCAGTTAAAGACAAGCAAACTTTAACCCTCCCAATGAGCTGAAGCACCGAACTCAGTTGCTCAGAAGGCTCCAAGAATTCTCCAGCAGAGATTGTTGTGATCTACCTAAACTCACCACATAACCTGAAAGAGCTGTGGGAACACAGATTCAGCAGATCTCCTGAAACCTTGTGCTAGGACGCTTCCCTCAAAAATGTCAAGGGAAGCAAATATTTTAGGGTCAAAAAGTGATGAAAATCAAGGTCTTCTATGGCCTTGCTTAATGCTCTGCTTATTGACTGGAGAACCAAGCTGGTTAAAGGGTGGTAGGAATTCCTTTTGTTCTTCTCATTGAGCTTCTGAAAGGTGAAATATTTATCCTCTGGGTTTTCAGAAGGAAAACCTTCATGCTTTTCTCCAGGAGGGAGGTAAATTGGAGATGGGAGCCTTCCTACAAGAAAAACATTAGTGTTTAATTCCCTCTGGAATTAAGTGGAGGCTTACATCTCCTCTCCGACTTTATCTTTCTTCTGACACCCCTGCCCCTTGCAGGTTGTCTGGGGTCCACCAAAGCCCCAGATGCAACCTCAGAGTCACAAATGTGCGACAAAAAGTCAGTCCTGCAGTGGTTGGCACTGCACCATCCAAGGTCCTCACCCTGCAAATCAAACCAGATTGTAACAGATCTCCTTCCACCTATTGCTCTCCCACATTGGGTAGGATGACTCCCAAAATCGTATCAGGAAGCCCCAGTGCAAAGCATGGATTCCAGCCCCCTAGACCGACACGTAGGAGGAATTTGGAGTGTTAAATGTTATTTATCTCAAGCTTCTTTTTTTGCCTTTTCTTACCTGCCTCCTTTAATTTTCAAGATCTAAGGAAATTGAAAATACAAAGGCATCCCAGCCCCAGAAGCAGGGGATGTGTGTGAGGTGTACCTCTTACAGGCATGGATTCACCCACTGTCTCCTGGTGCTGTGGGGACACGTCCAGGCCTCTTGCCATGCAGGGGGGGATGACGCAGCCCACGAGCACAAGCTGCCCCTACATGCAGGCAGCAGCAGAGCTGTGCACAGGTTGCTTTCCTTCAAAGCTGCCTGGTGAGACAGTTCAATGGTCAAAGCACGCTCACTGGGGCTGCTGTAAACTTTGGCTTCCTTGACTTGGGAAATACGGGAAAGTCAAGGGGGAGGGAGTTATTTCGCAGCAATGGCCACAAAGAGCGTGATTCTTTTATTTATTTTTCTGTGAACACCCTAGCTAGATGACTAAGATCTGCAGACTGATGACCCAGAAACAGTAGAGATAAATTTCATATGTAGAGGAAAGGAAAAATAAGTTCAAAGCCATACACAGACTGTTATTTTCCCAAGTTCAGTGGTTTACCTCACAACCCGAGCCCTAACCAACACCAAGAATATAGCACAGAGATCTGGTCAGGGCCTTTTTTACTACCTCTTCCCCCTCTCAGGGTAGGCTAACTGAGATTAGCTGCACCTGTGACTTCTCAAATTAGCAGCACATAAACTCCTCATAACTTCTGGGTCTCTTAGATGTGAAGGTTAGGGTGGCTTGTTTCTTTTCCTGGTTCTAGTTGAAGCTGCTGAGGTGGGGCCTGCTGGTTTTACTGCACCTTTTCCTTCCTTCAGGTAAGACGTTTGCACTTGCAGCCGGGGTGGAAAAGAAAAAGGAAGAAAGCATCAGGTGAAGTAAGTCTGCTCTGTTATCTTGGGGTGCTGAGCTCTTCCTGAGGTGGCAGGAGCAAGGTTTACAAGGTGGGATAGTGCAGTGATTTCTGAGGAACTGAAGAAAGACTGGGTGAGCGTAGGGGGGGGGAAAGTGCTTCTTTGTTTTGCTTCAGGCCTGTTTGAGAAACCTTTCTGTAAAAAGAGTGTTAAGCTATGAAGCAAAGTGGTGTGAGGCAACCTGCTTGCAGGCTAACTGGTTAAATTGTGGCTAATACTGACCTGGTGCTAAGCTAACCTAAAGGACTTCAGTATTTTGTTTTATGTTTTAGACCCCAGTGATATTCCCTGGGAGGCTCTATCTGTGGTGCAAGTGTTGGGTTTAGGCTGTTGTGTTGCTCTCAGCCTGTGATTCCCTAGTGCCAGTGAAGTGCTGTATGTACAGCTGTAGCAGACGACGTGCTCTGGGTGCCTATGGAGGCTGATGTGCCTCATCCCAGCACCTCGCCATGGAAATATACGGCAGGATTCTGCAGAGGACAAGATTCCCAGCCTGTGTGTGTGCATGACCATGTAAGCCTGCAATCATAAATACACTCACCCTCCTGACTGAAAATCTCCAAATATCTCTGTTTTCTAGCCTTCCTCTTGGACTACTGGTGTCACTTTTTGAAAAAAGTTGCTTTTATTGAATATGACTTGAAAGTATTAAGCGCCAAACAGTGTGTTATACTGGCACCAGACAAATCCCTTTTGAGTTCTTAGTCATATAATCCTGTGAGCAGCATGCAGGGCGAGGTGGGAAAGTTCTCCTCTTTCCATCACGTTCCTGTCCAGCTAGCTAGGCAGCATCTGACCCAGAGGTATTATCCACCGGCCATGATATAAGCCATTAGGTTCAAACCCCAACATCCTTGTTTGTCCCTTCAATGGCTGTAGCTATGAATTCCAGAGAGTGGCCCTGCATGGTTAAAAACTCATATCTTGACCAATCTTATGCTCTTTGATTTCTTTGACTATTTCCTCATTCCTTTACCGTGATGTAAGCTGTAAATGTAGAGGTTAATGCATGTCCCTTATAACATGGTTTGCAACAGTAGAATATTTCTTCTCTCCATACCTCTCTTAACAGTCTCTATAACCCAGCAGCTGGCTTCTTTGGCTTCTGCACCACGATTTCTACTATTTTCTGGTCTTGACTATGTCAGAGGCTTCATTCTGTGGGGCACATCAAGCCTTTATTCCACGCAAAGTTCATAATCCTTCACAGGGTCAAAATTACTGAAAGACATATAAGGTTGTTTCTTCATGCTTTCTCTCTCCTAATTAGTTTTGGTTTGTAATTCTCGTGATGTAGCACAGCGTACCCACATTTCCATCATAAATGCTACAGGAAAGACATACTTCACATCCAATGCTCTTTTTAAATGTTGAATTTTACCAGAGTTGGGAATAACTTGAGGTGAGCGACTCATTCTGGGTGTCATCTCAAAGCATATGGAGGAAAAGAAAGCTATCAGAAGTAGTCAACACAGATTCACCAAGGAGAAGTCATGTCTGACTAAGCTGATAGCCTTCTACGATGGCATGATTGGTTGGATAGATGAGGGGAGGGTAGTAGATGTTGTCTACCTTGACTTCAGCAAGGCTTTTGACAGTCTCCCACAGCATCCTCATGGGTAAGCTTAGGAAGTGTGGATTAGAGGAATGGACAGTGAGGTGGATTGAAAACTGGCTGAAAGACAGAGCTCAGAGGGTTGTTATTAGAATCTAGTTGGAGGTCTGTAACAAGTGGAGTCCTCCAGGGGTCAGTACTGGGTCCAATACTCTTCAATATGTTCATCAATGACCTGGATGAGGGGATAGAGTGTACCCTCAGCAAGTTTGCTGATGATACAAAACTGGGAGGGGTTGTTGACATGCTGGAGGGCTGTGCTGCCATACAGTGAGACCTGGATAGGCTGGAGAGTTGGGCAGAGAGGAACCTGATGTACTTCAATAAAGGCAAGTGTAGGGTGTTGCACCTGGGGAGAAAAAACCCCCATGCACAAGTACAGGTTGTGGGCTGACTTGCTGGAGAACACCTCTGAGGAGAAAGATCTAGGAGTCCTGGTGGACAATAGGATGACCATGAGCCAACAATGTGCCCTTGTGGCCAAGAAGGCCAATGGCATCCTGGGGTGCATCAGGAAGAGTGTGACCAGCAGGTCGAGAGAGGTTATCCTCCTCCTCTACTCTGCCCTGGTGAGGCCCCATCTGGAGTACTGTGTCCAGTTCTGGGCTCCCCAGTTCAAGAAGGACAGGCAACTGCTGGAGAGGGTACAGCAGAGGGCTACAAAGATGATTAGGGGCCTGGAGTGTCTCTCTTACAAGGAGAGTCTGAGGGGCTTGGGTCGTTTTAGTCTAGAGAAGAGAAGGCTGAGGGGGGATCTGATCAATACTTACAAATACTTAAAGGGTGGGTGTCAAGAGGATGGGGGCAGTCTTTTTTTCAGTGGTGCCCAGGGATAGGACAAGAGGAAATGGGCACAAACTTGAATATAAGAAGTTCCACCTAAACATGAGGAGGAACTTCTTTGAGGGTGGCAGAGTACTGGAGGGAGCTGCCCAGGGAGGTGGTGGAGTCTCCTTCTCTAGAGACATTCAAAACCTGCCTGGACAAGTTCCTGTGCAACCTGCTCTAGGTGGACCTGCTTTGGCAGGGGGGTTGGACTAGATGATCTCCAGAGGTCCCTCCCAACCCCATGTGATTCTGTGATTCTGAGTGACCTTTCCCTGGAGGTGGGCTGTGTCTAGGCCTCTTTCCTTAGTGGACAGGAGAAAACCAGAAGAATGGGGTCAAGTGTCCAAGCAAACTTTGCGGGGAGTGACAACGTGTGAGGGGGACTCTCACTCGGCAGTCAAATTTGGTTGAATTAATTGTTCAAGTACGTGACATAG
This sequence comes from Numenius arquata, assembly GCF_964106895.1. NCBI lineage: Eukaryota > Metazoa > Chordata > Aves > Charadriiformes > Scolopacidae > Numenius > Numenius arquata. Next base: position 70,041,757 of record NC_133577.1, read on the forward strand.
TGAAACTTGGGAAAGAGTAGAGAACCTGGATGGATGTGTTTAGCTGCAAAGAGGGTCAAAGAAATAAGGTTTGGAGGAGGCAAAGATAATTACGCAAGGTCATTTAATAATGTCTGTGGAGTGCTGGAGCAATTGGGTGAGAGGGAGGTGCAAATCAATATCTTAATTCAGTTGGATCTGTAGTAATTCTGTGCAGCCTGGTGGGGCAAGTGTTTGGTTAAATGATGCTACAGGGTTTGCTTTCACTGTAGTAATAAACCCTAGAAATGCAGTGAAATTCATATTTACGCATATTGTGATGGAAGGGATGTTTACATCCTTTCCAACACAGAGTCCTCTCTGATAATATAACTGGTGTTGTGTCCAAAAGAAACAGCAGAGAGAACAAATTGCATAGCATAAGAATGAGCCATAGTACAAGGGGGAAAGTTCTGTGGGAACGTTTTCCAGTCAGCATTGACCTGAGTGAGGGCTGGACTGCAAGTGCCCTCCTTCACAAGAAAATGCATTATGTTTCTCAGCTACCAAGTCCTTCCTCCTTTCACCCTGATGAATTTCTCATGCAAAGTTGAAAAGTTCAGTGGGGTGGATGGAGCCAGATCCCTTCCAGAAAGCTGTACAGCTTGGTAACTGGATAAGGTGAGACATGTAGGTCTCAACCCCCTAAAGACTTGAACCTGACTTGCTGCATCGCTTCAGTGCTCTACCTGCTGAGGGAAGGGAGGTATAATGCCCCCCCTCCCTCCAACAGTGCCTCTGAGACCACGTTTATTGCCTTCAACTCTTGCATACTCAGCAGACCAGCTCTGTGAACAAAAAGGCATGAGCCAAGTAGATTGGTGTAGATTGCCAAGGGAATTCATGACTGCTGGTGTGCTGTAAATGTCATGCCTAGAAAAAAAAAAGTAGAAATCATAAATCATGTTCATATTTCTAATATGTTACCTCTTACTTTCCTCCTTTGTTGTTTCTTCTACTCTATATTTGGAGGACTGTACCTCATAAGGGATCAGAGAAGTAGCACTGGCTTGCTGAATGAGGGTGTGGGTTTCTGTCCCACGACTTAGAAGAACCTTTCCGATATACTTCTTTGGCGTTCCTCAAGTACAGATCAATGTAGTCAATGAAACCTAAAAGCAATTCTCCTCATCCTATAGAAGAGCGATGTGGGACTGCAACCCCACCACTGTGGAAAAGCAGGGATGAACTGTGCAAAGTATGCTGCCAAACATCTGGTTTGGGCTATTCTGGACTGCCTGGGGACATCAGTACTAAACATGTGGGCTGGTGGAGTCACCTTGGTGGGAAACCTTCCTTGTTCACTTGTGAGGAGCTCTGAGTGTTGCCCTGTGGGTGGAAGTTGAGACATGGCATGAGGAGCAAAGCAGTTTTCCTAAGAAATTACGAAGTACTCTTTGCAAGCTTTCACCAGGGCCTGCACTGAGGTGGGAGGAAAAACTCTGGTCAGGCTAATTGGGAGAACAGAAAATTTAGGATGAGTTTCCTTGCACTGATGGCGTGAAGCCTCTGTTTTGTGGACCTATACTGGTGTAAACCTTGAGTCAGCAGTCACTCCTGATTTTTATGTGCTGAAATGTTAGCAGGATCCTGTCCAGTTGCCCTCAGGACCCTGTGCTTGCATGGTCTTTTCCTCATTATGCACGAGGTTGCTCTGAGATATGTTCTAGGTCATCATGGGCTCTTGTTTGACTTGTAATTCAGCGCACATTTGTCCCAGTGCAGGATTTTGTCTTCACTATGTTCAATGATGTTGAACTGATTTGAGGACTCCATCTAGGTAACTTTGCAGTCTACAGAGCAAAAACTGAGCAGCTTCATTGCGTGGTGCCCTTCTATGCGTACGTGTTGACACACACATGTCGTCTTTCTTTCCAGTTCCTTCTCTCCCTCCTCTTTTTCCATTTGGTTCTGCTTTGCATTTTATTTGCAATGTGTTGTCCTGTTGTGAGTATTGCTCATGCATGTTGAGTTAGGGTTCCCCAAGGAGTCTGTCTGGCATTGAAAAATTAAAATTAACTTTTTTGTTTTTTGCACTCTCAAAGTCCTTTATTACAAGCTGGGGGTTTTGCTCCAGGGCAGTAGGGTGTTGGGAAGAGTTGAAATATGGCACTGCTGAGAATCAATTAGTATAAAAACTGCACTGTACCCAACTGTGTGCTGATTACTCCACCCCCAAAGGCAAATGTGTTTTGCAGTTTAGGTCACAAGTGAAATAAGCATGTTGAATCTCATTCTAACATGTCACTTTTACGGACTTTCTTCTCCACCTCAGTGCTTTCAGATGTGTGAATTGTGTCCTGTTGAGAGCTGGGCAAAACACGTCTGGAAACAGCAGCTTGCTCCCTTCCTCTCCCCTAGAAAAGAAGGGAATTTTCTTGCAAATACCAAACTGATTTATTTCAAAGTGTTTCAGTTTGTCAGATGTCAATAGGGGGACTTTGGTGCCACTCACAGTGAGGAAGGTGGTATCTCACATCTACAGATTTGACTTGCTGTACATGAGGTGCCTGAGTCTGTCCTCTCTGCTTGTTGCGGAGATCCGAGAGATGTCTTGCACTTTTTCTCTGAGAGTCCCTAAAACATTGGCTTTGCTTCTACATTTAAACGTTTCACACTAAATTGAAGAATCAACTGCGATTCTGGTTATGAGGTGATCTTAATTAGTTAAGGAACATAGCAGCCTCTCTGCTGTTGAATACCTTTGCACATCCTGAGGCTATAGTAATGGCTAAATATCCTGCCAGATTGGAGGTGAGCAGCTTGCAGGGTTTGTTGGATTCAAGAAAGGAACAAAGTGAGGAAGCCTCATCAGGTGAGGACCCTGCTGTATGCAACCAAAGGCTCTGTCTTTTGTGACCTCTGATCCTCTCTTACTATTTGCAAAACTTGCTTTCTGTCCTAGGTTATCATTACACTTTGGCCAGGAGAAGGGATCTCATTTTTACTGCAGAGCACCCAGCTTTGTGGCCTTAATGGCAGCCAAGGGATGAAAACTATGGGGTGTCCTGCATTCCTTTCCCCTGTGTTCAGTTGTGTCTACACAAAACTGTGTCCTAATTCTGGTACAGCCACTCATCCTTTCTTCCAGAGGACACGATACATACCCTTGTAAAACCTCTTGATAGCTTTGTGGTACAAAAGTGTGCGATATAAATCCAACGGACAGTCTTTAATGTAAGGCTGTAAAATGCAGACAGGGCCCATCCCACTTTTGCCTCTTACTATTTTCCCTATTCCTCTTGTGGGCACCTGCACAGCATCAGGGAAAACTGGATGCATGTCCCTTCTGAAGCAGTCCGATTCAAGATATTTAGTCTTGGGGAAAATGAAGCTCTGCCTCCCCGTGGGGAAACAAATTCAGCTAACCATGTAGTGCAGGGTGGGGGTAATGCCAGCACATTGCATGATAACTGCTTGACAGTGCTTCCTTGTTGCTTCACCCAGTGCCCAAGGAAAGGCCCAGCTGCTGCAGCTCCAAAGCCTTGGGCTCTGTCCTGAGCTTGCATAACACCAGAGAATCATAGAATGGTTAGAGTTGGAAGGGACCTTAAAGATCATCTAGTTCCAACCCCCCTGCCATGGGCAGGGACACCTCCCACTAGAGCAGGTTGCTCAAAGCCCCACCAGCCTGGCCTTAAACACTTCCAGGGATGGGGCATCCACGACTTCCCTGGGCAACCTGTTTCAGTGCCTCACCACCCTTACAGTAAAGAATGTCTCTTCTGACAGCCAGGTGAGCCCATGCTCTAATCTATAGCTGTAGCAACTGCTTTGCTGCTGTGGGTATGAACATACCACCTGGTTTTCTGCTGGCCAGACCAGGGCAGCTCTTGGGCTGCAAAAAGAATCTAAAACTCCCCATCACTTGTTCTTCTCCTTGCCATCAAGTCACTGTTGAATCAAACTTCTTTGGTTTGGGTTTCATTTCATTTTGCAGCTACAGGAAGAGTCACAAACTACTCAGATTACGTAAGATAAAAGTGAGTAAGTTCTGCTGGCACACATTTGGGTCTGTTCTTGTCATGTGCAATTGTGATCAGAGTGGGAGGTGCTGGAGCCCCCCTCTGTCCGCGCCTGACCCTTCCAGTTGGAGCAGGGCTCTATACCGCGCTTCCAAGTGATGTGTTTCGTACCAGGCAGCGAGTTCAATAAGCCTGTGAAGTTTGCTAGATGTGAGCAGATTGTACATGGGGCCGGGGTTTGGGTTTTTTCTGTCTCTTTGTGCCGTTGCTGGTAGAATGCGTTTCCCAAGCCTCCATCTGCAGGCCTGTTTATTTTCCCTCCTCTAAACCTTTTCTTTGTAGGGCAAGATGGAGAACAATGGGGAGCAATGGTCTGAAACTGAGCAAAGCGGGGGAAAAACTAGGCTAGACGTCAGTAGCAGTTTCATAACCAATGGAATTGAGTATGGGAGCATTTGCCCCTGGGAAGAAGCTGAATCTTTTTTCCTCAGATTCAAATGAGGCAATGCAGAGGAGGATTCTATTAAAATTAGTGCGGGGCGGGGGGAAGGGATTTGCTGGCATGACTTGGGCTGGAGGAACTCTTGCAATCTGTCCTGCCTGTTAACTCAGTACAGATTTAAGACTTGATTATAGGGTATTTCCTCTTAGAAAGGCTTCAGCATATCATCTTCCTTACTCGCACGTACAAGGTCACCTGATTTATTAGAACCTCAGGCGCTGCCTAACCTCTGGGGGAGATGTCTGGAAAGAACAGATAGCTGTGACGGGGCTGGTGTGAGAATTTAAGCTGAGCATTAGTTGACATTTGCAGTGTAGAAAACAAGAGCTTTGCCAAACCCAGCATGAACGTTGGCCATGGCTGGAGACTTGCCCCTGGTCAAGTTACAGTACAAAAATTTGTACAGTGCTACTGTTAAGCAGTTGAGCCCCAATGGCTCTATTTAAGGCTTGTACTTGTGAAGTAACTGGAATGGCACGTTGCGTATGGTGGCAACTGTGCTTCTCTCTGGCATTTGAAATTTAGACTTGGATTTTGTTCAGGTTTTTGACCAGGACCTCAGCTGTTTGCAAAGGGGCAAAGCAGGACTGTGATAGTGGTTCTCACCACTGCTTGGAGCAGAGCTCCACCTGACCTTGGGATTGTCCTTAGATCTACACCAGCAGATTTCTAATGTGTTTTCTTCCTTCTCAGCTATACCTGCCCCACCTTTATTTCCCTCTCTGGTCTAAATGGGTAATAGAATAGAATGGGAATTACCCTTGGGTAACCTCCAGCGAGCAGAATGCTCCTCTGACATAGCTTTATAAATAGATTTATAAATCCTATGTGAAGGCTGTCCCCAGTGAAGGGGTCTGTCTTCTAGTGGTGCCCACTGAGCTCATCTGGGGATGCATTGGCTCTAGACCCATTCGGGAGCCTTGACTGCTTCTCTTGTGTAATGGTCACCCCTGTATCTCTTTGCCTCAGCTCTGAGGAGCACAGCCTGGCCCAAGAGAAGTGTCTCCATGAACTGTACGCTCTGGCATTTTCCTGTTCCAGTCACTCCAGGGACAATAAATAACAACATTAATAAATAAAAGCATGTGCTATAGACTGAAGATTATGTATGACCCATTTTCCAATGGCAGTATGCATGTTTTAGTGCATTAAGTACTTTGTGTATAGTTTAGTTTCTTCTTTTTAATCTCATGAAATGAGGCTCACTAGTGCTGGCTCCAGGTTGCGTCACTGTGCAACACCATCCTCACACAGCAGCTCAAATATAGATGCAGTAGTCATATACTCTCCTGTGTTTAACTGAGGTCCTCTGCTGATGTGAGGGGGTTATGAACATGCTTAACACTTTAGGGCTTGAAGTAGTTGCATGTGGAGCCAGCTAGGACGTATCTATGGAATGCAGCTCGTGCATGCAGCTGAAGAATATTCTGGTAAGAGTTAAACAGTCTTCACTGCATGAAGCAGTGAATCTCTCTCTCTGTATATCTATCAATATACATATGTGCATATATATATATATATATATCCCAAATCCAATTAGTTCCCAACTCCTAACTTTCTCTCACTTGAGCTATGAAACACAATGATACTGCTTCACATCTACTGAAGCAGAACTTGTTTCAAATTGAGTGAAGAATGTGTCATTGAGTGAAAATGATTTGGCTTGAACTAGGGAGCCTGTTTGCAATAGGAAGTGTTTTATCAGCTGTCAGTTTTGAAGCTTCAATGCTCAGGTAAAGCCTCCTAAACCAAACCCAAAGATTCAATGGATTAAATAGATTTACTCTTCAGTAGCAATAAGAGACTGACAAGATAAGAGGAAGCAAATGTAATGTTTTTAATGCAGATTTGAACAGTCTCCCATAAAGTCAAAGCACCAAACACTGGGTCTTTTTCAGCAAAGCCTAACAGCACTGAGTTCAGAACCTGCTTGAACACACCTTGTTTTCAGTATTCATCGCTGAAGGGATACTCTGGATGGTCACGCCACCTGTGGATAGATAAGATTGAACAAGTAAGTTTCTTGGGTGAAGCAGGATCTCGCATCACTGATGCAGTTGTCCTGTGCCTAGCAAACCTTTTCCTTGCAATATATCGGTGGCCTTCATGGAAGGCTCTTCTGCTTATACAGAAGCTGTCTGCTCTGAATAATATTCCTTGCAGAGTTGGAAAAACCTGTGCCTTTAAGGAGAGGACAGAGACAGACCATTTTTCGGGCCTACAGACTGCATACCTTAAGGACAAATGAGAAAAAACAAGAAGACTATGGATGTCAGCTATTGTTGCTATTTAACTCAGGCTAGTAGAAGTGTTGTAGGGAAGGGGGATGGCTTCACTATGTGTGCATTGTGGAAGGAAAAGACTTCTTTGTTTAGATCTCCAGAAAGACCCTCAGAAATAAGGGCTATATTTGAAGGAGAGGTAGAGACATCAGACTAATACTTTGGCTTAGAGCTGGCATGAACAGTTCTGGGTCTGGAATGGTGCTTTCTCTAAATGGCTGCCATATCTAGACTAGTTCTGGCTATCCTCTAGCTCAGCCTAGATGTAGATTCTCTGCCAGCTTAATAGTAGCAGTGGGAGACAATTTACAACGAAGCTTTGGGGTGATCCAGTTCAGGGGAGAAAGGCATGTTCATGGCTGCATTCTACCAACGGTAGAGATGCTTCAGGCTTCATTTTAAATACTGCATGCTTAAGGAAGATGCATCATCCAGAATCATTATAAAAGGCAAGAAAAAAATTTCCAAGGTCAACTGCAGGTGAAAAAAAAAATAAGTGTCTGCCCATTATTGGCAGACTTGTGAGAGAGGTGGTTGGTTTTTGCTATCGGTTTTCTTATTTGTTTGTTTGAGAAGATGATGCTAAACAACAAGTCCTGGCTTGACAAATACTTTCCATTAGCAAAATCAAAAATTTCTGAAGAGCATTCTCAGGTGCACCATGGCAGCTGGCTGCCTTGCCTTACAGCAGAGCACAACAAATACTGGCATTTATCCCAGCTGTGAATCGTTCCAGTTTGGGAAGGATACATTTCATAATATTGAAGTTAACTAACTGGAAGGCATCAAACATTTTGAATTGGTTGTGTCAAAACATTCATTCCAATATTCAGCCAAGCTGAAGTGTTTACACATTAACAGATTGAGTTGGTTCTAAAAAACAAGCCACAACACTTTGGCTTGTTTGGTTTTAGTATAATTTGACGATGTCTGAGTTGTCAGTGTCATAATCTCTACTTTCCATCTATGGAGCATGTGTGCTAACCAGATCTTACATGTTCAAAGGCCTGAGTCCTTTGAATGAAAATGATTCACCCAGAGGAGTCAATGCAGCTTACAATAACTGGTAAGGAAGAATATCCGTAGCAGAGACTGGGAGCACAAGATAAATCAAGCAGACAGATTAATGTAAAACTTGCCCAGCACAGTACTTCTAGATTTCTCCAGGGGGAGAAAAAAACATTTCAGACTTAGATTTCCTGAAGCAAAATCTCCATTTTCTGCTCAGATGCTTAACTTGCTAACTCATTCCACTGATTGCAATATCCTGTTCGTATGGGCTTACTCACACCATCAGAATGACAGACTTGTACACCATATGTGCGGTAGCTGATAACAGAAGAGTCAGAGGAAAGCTGCATTTTTCCATTCCTGCTGGTGTTTGCATCACAGCAATCAAAGGTTTTGCACAAATTTGACTAACCAGAAGTCTTTCTCTATGGTGACTTGACTTTTACAGACACATACTGCTAGATGAGATAAGAAATCTCTTTAGGCTGGTAACTTATCTGTTGCAGTGTCAATTCCAGACACTTCAGTGTGAGAACACATAGTAGGCAGATATATGTTTAGCTGCTCCTTACATGGCAACACCACTTCTCTGAGAAGGCATTTTTCACAGTTGAGGTCAGACTGTAGGTAAGCATTTTCCCAAACTTGGCACTACTGTGAAAAATAGACCTGGCAATGTCTATCCTATATGCATCCTGTTTTCCTTGTCCTTAAGTGGCCTCCCGTGACCAAATTTAGTCTAATAAAGCAAAACATTTAGTTTATTAGGTTTTTTGATTGGTGGCTTAGAAAGTTCTTCTCCTATGGGCATTTGCATCCTTTAAACTTACTTCTGGAAAAGGCTCTTGCATTTGCACCAAGGTTATGTTTTGTGTATATAATCACTGAAAGTTTAAATGATGTTAAAGTTTAAATGATGTTAAAGCTCAACTTAGCTATGGAAAAAACAATCTCAAAGACCAAATCACACATAAGAATCTGCTAGGCCATTTGTAAGAAGCCTTTTGGAACTGCTGGATGGAAGGGTATTTTAAGAAAATAAAGCTTCAGAGCACCTGGCTGAGCTTAAATATGAAATATGAACTCCATTATGATGCTTCTAACTTAATTTGTATTTCCTGTCATATTTGTGCAACACAGTAAATTGTTTTTGTTCCTTTGCAACACTCCCCCCATCTTTTGAGCAATGGTCAACACTTTAGAGTGCTGTTGGTGCTGCTATCCTGCTTTTCATTATTTTTAGTGCTTGAGCACACTACAGTTTGGCAAGACACAGATAATCCAAGGTAACCAGAGAAATATATGGAAATTAATCACTAGCATTTGGCTCTACGTTGAGCACCCTGAAAAGGGGAAAGCATAAAGTTTGGCCATAAACTGTAGATGCTCTTGACCCGTAGGAAAAACAAATGGCCTCATTATCTGGAAGAGGAGATGTTGGGTCAGTCTGAGACTTCTGCTGTAGTGCACCCTTCAGGTGAAGCGAAACTACATTGAGTGGTAAGCTTTAGATCCCAAGCAGCAAGAGATCAAGGCTTGTTAGTTCTCAGAAGAGAGAATTATGAAGTGGTCTAGAAGTCAAACAAGTTGCATGGTTTTCTGCTTTCCATATAAGAAGGAACAACTCAACATGACAGCAGGAGAGGGAGATTGCCAAAGCAGACAGCACCAGAGGAAAGGCCAAAACAAAGTTTCTGACCACTTGTGGTCACTAAGATGTGTCATCTTTTATGAGGAAGTTGCATAGGCAAATTTTGATGCTCTGACCAAAGCATTAAGTAAGAAGGTGCAAGCTCTCCCTAAATTAGCCCTGTAAATTCATGTAGCAGTGTTCTTAATACTTAGCCCTCTGTGTGGTGACTTAGGACAAGTTGCCTCTGGAGACACTAGGTTTACCATCCATAAGCCATTGTACTCGAGCAGCGATATGGTTTTCTGAGCACTGGAAGTGAGGGTGGAAAAGAGGGGAAAGACAAGAAAGTGCTCCTTTTTGAATTTCAGCTCTGATATCCACACTACTAGACAGCGGCAATGCTACACCTTGTAAGTGGCTGAAACTGTCATTACAACATATGGCAAAAAGTGTTTAAGGAGATAGAGCAGAGATAGAATAGCTGACCTGAGCTATAAGCAAGAATTGCACACTTATTTTTGTAATGGGTCCAGGAGCATATTCAGGATTCATTAAAGACTTCCCATACTTAAGCCTTACCTTAAAATAAGGTTGTTAATACAAAAATTAATATTAAAAGGAACTGATTATTTTTTTAATACTCTGAAAAGACAGGAAAGTTCTAAAGATTCTAAAATTTGTCCTGGACTTACATTAACAGTTCCACATAACGAACATTTTTGTTCAGGGCTTCAATTTCTTTCATCTCTTTCTCAGTGAGGGAGAAATCAAAGATCTAATGGAAGGAGAATTTAGGAGTAAGTTAGCATTTCTTGTCAAAATCAACATTCATATGTTCCAGATTTCAGAAGTACAATCCCCTTTCCTCCCCCCTGTCTCCCCCACAAGTCCATACTTGCTTGTACTTTTAGGAAAGTCTTGAGGACATGAATAAGTCCAGTCACATTTGCTTACGCTCTTTGGCAAGAAGAGAAAGGCAGTCTGGCAAGTACTGGGTCACCAGCTCTGAAAGCAATACATTAGCAGGGAAAGTGGTGAGCAGTGTGGAGCCGGGAGCACTCAGTGCATGAGTGCTGCAAGGGACACAGGAACAAATGCTTTATCTTATTTGGATGCGGTGGTCAGGCCAGATGCTTTCTGGTGGTGTGGTTATGAGCATTTTTGGCACACCTGTATGCAGCAACCCTTCCCTAATGAAGCTGCCCCATACATGAAGATTGGGCAGAACAAGTCAGTCATTTCTGAACACCTAGAGCTGGCAACCTTGGGCTGCTGACCTACTGAATTACTTCATCTTGCTTGTGCTGCTCACTGCAGCAACTGGAGCTCTGTGATACACCACCAGCTGAAAATTTAGCTATTCCAGTGGGTTAAAAGACACCACAATTTCCTCTCTGCTTTGCCCTGTTGTTGTCATATCATGGTACCATTAAGTGATGGGGACAAACACCATCAAATATGTCAAAGCTTGACATTGGCTAAGCCTTATGTCAACAGAAAGAAATGGGAAAAATCACCTTCCGTGAGGGATAAGACAATGTAAGTGGATTCATCCATGCACCATCAGAGTATGGATTTACCTGGAAATTCTCTCTGATGCGTTGTGGATTGAAGCTTTTCGGGATGACCACTACCCCTCGCTGGATGCTGAAACGCAAAGCAACCTGTGCAGCTGTCTTGTTGTACTTTTTGCCAATAGCATTCAGCACAGGATCCTTCAGTAAAGGAGGGGAGGACACATTCACCCTGGAAGAAAATTAGAAAAAAGAAAACAAAAAAAAACTTTCCTTATTTTTAGTGTCAAAACAGAGGCATCTAATTGTTTGTGGACAGAATACTGCACCTTTTTGACAAGTACTGTGAAAGATGGGAGAAAAAGCTTTGGCTTTCAGGTTGGCGAGCTGTCAAAGGCGGCTTCCTATGTGATGTCCTAATGTTGACTTGGTTTTTACTTCCTCACCTAAGCCTCAACATTCCTGATTACAGACACTTGCTTTCTGTTAGACGAGACCTAAGGGAACCTCCTATACAGACACTTGACATTTTTTGACGACAACATGCAGCAGGAGTGTTGCAAGTTTACATTCACAAGTAATATTTAGGCACTGAAGCTCAAAATTACTTTGAGAAATGGGGATAAAGGTATTTTTGCACAGAGACCCATCAGTGAAGAACTACTATTCTTTTCTTAGATATTGTCTTTCTACTATGAAGTAACATGGGTACTTACCATGTTTCATCCCTTGAGGTTCCCAATGGGCTGTACCCAACAATAACAATGTCGTGTTGCCTGCAATATTCTAAGAGTTTGGGTTGGGTGAAATAGGGATGGCATTCGACCTACAAGAGTAATATAGAAAGAATGATTGATCAACAGGACTAGATATAGAATCAGATGGTGTCCCAATATTTGTGAGAGCTACAGACCAAGCAATGCTTTCAGGGAAGGATACATGTAAGTTAAGGAATAGGGAAACTCAATCTGTGGTTGCTGTTCTAATTGTACATTGCTGGGTGATGGATTTTTTTTTTTTTTTTTGTGGACAGCAGATCAATCAACATCTGTGATTATAATTTGGCTGCAGGGAATTTTTATTGGACCCTAGTAGAAAGGTGGCAATAAGCAGGGGGAGAGGTGGAGGTGAGGGAAGCTCACTAGAGAAGTAGGCACTGGTGGCTTGACTGGTTAGTTCTGACCAGTTTGGCTTGGGATTTTTTTGGACTTGAAGCGAGGTATATGGCAGAGACTTAAGATCTGCATTGACTCAGCATTCAACCTTGTCATGGAGCTTTGGCACAGAGGCACCAGTTTTATAGCCCTGGAGCGGGAGCTGAGAAGAGTGATCCTTCCAGTACCTTCAAATATTTATCTTAAGCCTAGATAGGTTGAGTAATATTTTTCAAGCTAGAAATGGAAGTGTGACAGTATGGAGAGCATTATCTGTAGCAAAGTGTATATCACCTTTCTGCACATGGTGGCTTAGGCCACGTGTTGCCTCTGCGTTCCCTACAGGGGCAGTAGCACTGTGGCAGGCACTGCCCTTGGCTTGCAGTCATACCTGGTTGCTGACAGGTTTGTGCTTAAGTCCTGGCTTGTTCAGGATCATCTCCAGCTGCCTGCGGTTGAAATTGGATACTCCAATAGACTTTGCCAAGCCTGCATCTTTACACGCTTCCATAGCCTGCAAAGAAAGCGAAGACCAGTGGAGTCCTACATGTTGGCTTGGTTCCTTGGCGCATGTGTTTTTAGAGATAGGTGGAAGATAGTATGTTCTTGAGACTGCAGAAAAATCATTGTAGCAGCAGAACTAACACCTCTTTTAGCATGAGGGCTGGTGCCACCCTGCTATTCTAAATTCCATTCCCATGTAGACCCACTTTCCAGACAAAATCCTAACGTTTTATACCACCTGTGAGGGTAGAGTTTGTCTGGAGAGTAGAAAGATTAATCTGAGATACATATACTTAAGTGTCAGACATCTGCTTTCAAAGAGTTCTGCTTACTTTATGCTGCTTTAGCACTGCCTCAATCCTGGAGAAGCGAGAGTGAACAAAACAGATTGCTTTCCTGATAAGTCAATTTATTCCTTTTGATTGTATGACAATTTTTCTTACGAATTCTCTATCTAGTGAAATTCCCTAAATATCTGGCAAGGCACATCATAAAAACAGCATAGAAAACTTCAGTACTGTATAAATTAGGGGAAAAAATAAAGGTGGGGGAGGGGGAAGAGGAATTCTAGATATCCTGCACTTCAGACAAATCCTAATAGCTGAGAAAGTCTTATGAGTACTGGATATGAATATATGCTCTGGTCTTCATTAGCTTCATCTGCTGGGTTGTTAAGGGGAACGACGGTCCTCTTCTACATCTTCCCTTTTACTCCCAGAAACTCTGCACACAAATGATTCAGTGACTTTGAGGCAGAGCAGACCCCACTGTGAAGCTGGATGCCCCACCTGATGGTTTTGTTATTCCTTTCTCTCTCACAGGAGCTGAAAGCAGGGAGGTAAGAGGCACCGTGTATTTGATGACCTCTAGTTGGCCTCATATGCTTTGTATCACTCAGTGACAAGTCAGCAAATACAGTCATCTGGAGCCATTTTTGCCTGCTAGCACCACGCTGAGAGAGTGAAATGATCTGAATTGAGTTTAGCCAGTTTTTAGATTGATGCTATTATTTGCAGGCACTCACCACCACCTATTTTTCTCATGGCTTCTTAGCTGAAGAGAGTGACCTGCTACAATATATCCTTTGCAATAAGCACCAGTGTGAAGTTAAAAAGAAGAACAGTGTTCAGCCAGCTGCTGCTTTCAACATTTGAGCAACTAGCCTGCAAAAGAGAGGAATGAACTGCATCAGCCTAATACAAGGGTAACATAAATAGCAAATGTGGAAGTCCCAATTCCCCCTGAGACCCAGCCTGGGTGGCTCAGATGCCAGGGGAAAGCCCAAGCCTGCCCCGGGCTCTCTCCACTCTGAACTTTCACTCAGAATCTCACCCATTCTCCATCTTTATCTGCTGTATCTCAAGTAGAGCTAAACTGACACACAACTACCCAGCTCTGGATGGTGCAAGCTAAAGTGGAACATTGCCTATAAGTATCTCAAGGGTGGGTTGAAGGAGGAGGGAGCCAGACTCTTTTCAGTGGTTCCCAGTAACAGGACAAGGGGCAACGGGCACAAGTTGGAACATAGGAGATTCCACTCGAATATGAGAGAGAATTTCTTCACGGTGAGGGTGACAGAGCCCTGGAACAGGCTGCCCAGGGAGGTTGTGGAGTCCCCTTCTTTGGAGATTTTCAAGACCCGCCTGGATGCAGTCCTGAGTAGCATTCTCTAAGCAATCCTGCTTCAGCAGGGGAGTTGGACTAGATGATCTATATGTTCCCTTCCAACTCTAAAAAAAAAAAATTCAGTGAAATTCAGTGAAATGTAGTAGTCCGTGTTATCTCTCTTGGTATGAACTGTGCTGAATTAGCGATGCTTTTGCAGCAGACCTGGTGTAGAAGGAGAGCTGACCAGCTTTGGCCATCAATTAAAGAGTGTCCAAGGCTTTGAAAGGCAGGAATGTGAGGAGATTGCTGATCTCACTTTCTGCCTTGCCTGACATCCTGAAGCCAAGTGCAGTAGGCTTAAGGAGATATTTGGCTATAGGACTAGAGTGCATCACAAACAAATTTAGGGTGCAATCTTTCAGGCAAGTGTTATTTCCCTCCAAGTTTTCTTAGCAGAAAAACCTTCTGTTCTCATCTGATAATTAAATTTAAAAGTGAGTGAACTTGTTTGGGGGGGTTTGTGTTGTTTTTGTTTTGGTTTTCTGGTGTCTTTTTTTTTTTTATGGTGAACTTTAGGGCAAATTCTGTTTGGTGTGGTTTTGGTTTTGTGGTGTATTGTTTTGGGGTTTTTTTCTTGAAGGTGAAAAGCTTCCTTTTGTTGAGGAAGATCCAGTCACTTCTTAGGGCTCCAACTTTCCCCTGCTGTAAAGATCTGATAAAGAGGAGAGATTGGTAAAAACCTGCAGATATCTCTACCAGCAAATGTGGAGTGCACTCTGAAAGAAGGAATGTGGATGTCAGATATTTCAACAATGTTTTATTTTGTCATATAAATAATTAAGTGATGGCAAGAAACAACATCCTTAGGGACAGAAGTAAACTTTATCCATGGAGCTAGTAGAATTTGATCCATTTGCCCTGTCAATATGCCTCAGCTCTGTTTGAGGGCCATAAGTAAAACTGAGAATGAGGATCTGTGTTTTTAAAGAATATATGGATGGATGTTGTGTTTGCTTACCTCCCAAGTGGCACATAAGTCTGTCTCATGGTAGATAATTTTTCCATTTTCATCTTTTGGGTAGATTGCGTCTCCAGGCTGAAAAATAAAACCACACTTTTGTGCTTTGAAGAAAATTTTCACTTCTCAGAGCAAAAATATTTCCACAGACTCTTCTACTAACAAACAAAAAAAATATTCAAAAGCTTTCTAAAACACCCGAAGTTCAACAGGTCATTCATGCTGGGCTTACCACATCCTCCACTGCTAGATCATCCTTGGATACACTTCTGAACTGTCACATGAGTGCACACTCAGGAGTTCCTGGATAGCCTTGTTTTTCAATAAACTTTTGACCTTTACATTATGCATCCATATGACTAATCTACTTCCAAAGGGCTGGGTTAGAGTACCAACCTGTATTCTCTTCCACTTCTTCCCTCTTTTCTTCCCAGCCCTTCCCCTGATCCTGTTTGTGTCCTAGGCACCTGGGAAGAGTTCCAGCTCCCAACAGTTGGAGGGACCATTTCCAAGAGCTACTTACTGGTAGTAAAGGGCTATATGTGTAACTATAGTACAGGCCATGAAACTCCTAAGTGCATTATCCACCTTTCTTTGGGTACTAGGAACTCTTTCTTCCCATCTATATACCTCACAAACAAGACTTCAGAGATTAGTTATGAGCTGATATCTCACGAGCACAGCTCTCTCTTATTTGCTGGTCATTTCACTGCAGTTGCAGGCAATGCATTAACAACTCTCTCCCTTTTATCTGATTGCAATTTTGCTTTTTTTTTTTTTTTTCATAAAAACCCTTCAGTGATGTTTGACACTTGATCTGATTGCAAACTGCTACATTTCCAAGACCTGGGTACAAGATGTTGGCATGGTAACTCCTTGGGAACATGTGGCTGTGACTAATACGATCAGTAACTGGTGCCTCCCAATTCAGTCAAGAAGTTCAAATTCAAGGCATTTCATGGGAAAAGTGAACCTAAGAAAAACACAGCCTCAGATTCCAGAGGTCTAAGTTACAAGCATAAGCATGTCTCCTCCAAATGTGCTGGTTTTCTTCAATGAATTCTACAAAGACAATATGTTGCCTTTGTGTCTTGCTGAAAAGAATAGTCTTGACTACTACCGACCTGTCAGCCTCACCTCTGTGCCTGGGAAGATCATGGAGCAGGTCCTTCTGGATGCCATGCTTGGGCACATGGAGGACAGGGGGGATGATTCAGGACAGCCAACATGGCTTTACTAGGGGCAAGTCCTGCCTGACTAACCTAGTGGCCTTCTATGATAAAGTGACTAGGTCAGTAGACAAGGGGCGACCTATGGATGTAATCTATCTGGACTTCTGTAAGGCCTTTGACACAGTTCCTCACAACATTCTACTTGCCAACTTGGAGGGATACGGATTTGATGGGTGGACGGTTCGGTGGATAAGGAATTGGCTGAATGGTCGCACCCAGAGGGTGGTACTCAATGGCTTTAAGTCCAGATGGAGAGCAGTGACTAGTGGTGTCCCTCAAGGGTCCGTCCTGGGACCAGTACTGTTTAACATTTTTATCAAAGACATAGACAGAGGGATTGAGAGCACCATCAGCAAGTTTGCAGATGACACCAAGCTGTGTGGTGTTGTCGATACACTGGAGGGACGGGATGTCATTCAGGGGGACCTGGACAGGCTGGAGAGGTGGGCCCAGATGAACCTCATGAGGTTCAACAAAAGCAAGTGCAGGATTCTGCACCTGGGAAGAAACAATCCTCAGTATAAATACAGACTGGGGGATGAGGTATTAGAAAGCAGCCCTGAGGAAAGGGACTTGGGGGTGCTGATGGACGAGAAGCTGGACATGAGCAGGCAATGTGCTCTCGCAGCCCAAAAGGCCAATCACATCCTGGGCTGCATCAAAAGAAGTGTTGCCAGCAGATCCAGAGAGGTGATTCTGCCACTTTACTCTGCTCTGGTGAGACCTCACCTGGAGTACTGTGTGCAGGTCTGGAGCCCTCAATATAGAAAGGACATGGACCTGATGGAGCGGGTCCAGAGGAGGGCCACCAAAATGATCAGGGGGCTGGAGCACCTCTCCTATGAGGACAGACTGAGGGAGCTGGGGTTGTTCAGCTTGGAGAAAAGGAGGCTCCGGGGAGACCTCATAGCGGCCTTCCAGTACCTGAGGGGGGCCTACAGGAAGGCTGGGGAGGGTCTGTTTACAAAGGCCTGCAGCGACAGGACGAGGGGCAATGGTTTTAAGCTGGAGAAGGGGAGATTTAGATTGGATATTAGGAAAAAGTTCTTTACTATGAGGGTGGTGGAACACTGGAACAGGTTGCCCAGGGAGGTGGTTGAGGCCCCTTCCCTTGAGATATTCAAGGTGAAGCTCGACAAGGCCCTGGGCAACCTGGTCTATTTGGGGGTGTCCCTGCTGACTGCGGGGAGGTCGGACTAGATGACCTTTGGAGGTCCCTTCCGGCCTGGACCAATCTATGAATCTATGACTACAAGGAGGTAGGTGGCTGTTTGGTACATTTTTCTATTGGAAGGCAAACTGTTTGCTATCATAACTTGAGGTGGAGAAGCCCTACTTACAAAACCACCCCATGGTATTTTGGAACAAACCATTTATCCCCATGATATCCCAGCAGAGTTTCTGAGGACTGCAAGCTCAGCGCATAGCAGTTGGACTTCTTTGAGTTCAGGGGATGAGTCTGAATTCAAGACCTTTTTATTCTGTTCCACTTTGAATTCATTGACTTCTATTCAACATCACTTTTTTTTTATAGTAGTCAACAGGCAGCAATTACATTAGCTAATTCATCATTTTCCTCTATCACTTGTGTTCCAAAAAGCCAACAAAGTCAGGATGAATGGCACTTGAAGATGAATTTAACTTGACGAGATAAGTGGTGCCAGCTATTGTGGGTTTTCACAAGGATTAATGCTTCCTCCTGACTCCAGGGAGCTGCACAAGATGTTGAAGTACAGTTGTCTCTGCTCAACAGTCTCCAGGCAATAATTTCTCTGCCAAACTACCTTCTTATACAAGGGAGTTCCTGAATGGAAAAACTGTCTGCAGATGGATGAAGAGGGATAAAGTGCTAAGAGAAAGGCAGTGTTATGATGGTGATTACTGAGTTTTTGAGAAGGTCTTTCAGAAGTTGCTCATGTTTCTCAGCTTTGGGTTCTTATGGACTACACAACACCAGTCATTCCCACAAATGCTGTTGTCTTCTCTTGCAGTTCTTGTGGAGATAGCCACGCACCTTTAGATGGAATGTAGGGTGGATTCCTACCATACTGCTGTACAAGCGCTGAAATAAGTGGGACAACATCCTACAGTCACTTTCACTATGTAGCGATCTCATCATATCATGTCATGTTCAAAGTTTGGAGGCACTCCAAAGCTACCAGACAACTTACCTGCATATTTAAAACACAGCAGTTGTTAACCACTGAGAGGAAAAGCCCTGCTGCCGTTATAATAATGTCACCAACACGGATGCAGGAAGGCAGGTCTGCACATCCCGCCACTTTTCACAAAATGGTCTTTGACAAGTGGGTTTCCTCAAAAGAGCAATTTTAACAACTTGTGGATGTCTATTGTATAAACTGAAGGCAATAGGAATGCAAATAGAGAGGCCATTGGTCTGTTTGATTTATTCTCTTAAAATGACAAGAGGATACTTGGATGAGACTTGTTCAATGTAAGGCTAAAACACCTGCTTTCCTGCCAGATCACAGAATAATTTAGTAGGGAGGGATTTGGAGATCATTTAGTGCACAGGTACCTGCTTACTGATGGATCAGTCATCTGACCAGAGCCCCCTATAAAACCTGCCAGCAGGTATCAGCTCCCAGGCAAGGGGCCCGTGATGGCCTGGGGGAGACCTGTTCCTGCTGGTCATCTGCCTTGCTTTAGCCCATTGGTGGGCTAAAGGGAGGAAGGATGAAAGTTATGAATGGGGACTCTCTGTGAAGGAAAAATACAGGGAGGTGCAGGCTAATGTTGGTAAGTCAGTGAAGAATGTCACCCCTGGATGTCAGCCACTCTTGATCTACCCAAAAGTGGTGGGGCTTTCCTCTTCTGACTGGTGGTCTCTGAAAACAGATTCCTCTTGCTCTACCTAACAGGCCCTATGAGAGCTTGCTCTGCTGGGGCATGTTTCTTACTGGTTTCAGAGTGGGACCGTAAGATTTGTCTCAAGTTCTTCACTGATTTCCAAGCAGAGACTAGTTTTGCTAGAAGGCTTTTGAGGAGTACAGGAAAGCATCAATATCTGCAGACTAGGACAGAGTAGGAGTTTGTTAGCATTACACCTGCATACTTCTCACCAAAGGCAAGCATCGGACATGGGATGGGTGCATTTGTGAGAGGAAGCAAAGAAGGGAAACCTGTCACCATTGCAAAAAGGGAAGGGGGAGCTTCTTTTTGTATTCGGAACAGAAAAATGTATATTTTTCAGGCAGAAAGCAACTTCTTTTCTTTTTGTCTCCTCTCAAGGGGGACATGAATGAATCTCCAGGACTGCTACTCCTTTAACAACTCAGATTGTTGATACAGGCCTCAGGGAGTCAGATGTATATTACTTTAAAGCCAGCTGTCTATATCTTTATATTGTGAGACAGTGACCTTCACTATGTGGGAGAATGAACTACTACAGAATACAAACACAAACAAAGGGAAACAGGAAATTGCAAGTGGTGGGAAATTTTTAAAAATGTACCCAAAAGGATTCCATACGTGGGACTGCATAAATAAAGTTTTAATATCTGAGTTCAGTTCATCCTATACAGATCTTACAGTTATATGGCTTCCTTGGGGAAAAAGGAACTGCAAGTGTAAGGTGATTGCTTCGTTGGTAAATTGCTTCTTACCTGATACTTCTGGCGGTTGGGCATCCATGATAAAAATATAATTTTAATAATCAGAGAACTACTACCTTCTTTTCAAAAAAAAGGCCAGTTTAGAGCTTAAACATCATCCCATAGAAACAATTATCTAGCTAATTACCTGACCCTGTTCTCTCTCCAAAAAAGGATTTCATTGGTTCAAAACCACTTAAATACATTTCAAATCTCATTATTGCAATTTCAATATTATTTAATTTGCCCTTAAATCATGTAGTTGCAGGGAAAATTGTAAAGCAAGGTACAAATGGCTGTGAAACCAGAAAGTTTGGGGAGTTGCAAGAGCTCTTTGCAAGAGAGGCATGCAATGTGAGCTCTTGCATTCAAAAGTTTTGGCTATGAGTTGCCCAAAGCCAACAGCATGAAGGAATATCAGGCTTTAACTTTTGAGAGTGAGAGATGGACAACCCATGTTTGGGACCAACTGTGATCTAGTGAAGCTGTCAGAGAGGAGCACTGGAGTTAAGGAGAATTAAGATCATAACTATGACTTGCCCAGTGGCTTCAATAGTACTGAGGCTATTTGGCTTTTGGAACAGAGTAAGGAAATCAACTTGGTGGCTTTTTCCACTTCCCCCTCCCAACCTTTGCCCCTAGCCCTTCACTATTTTTTCACTTTCCTCCAGTGATTCCCTCCTCATGGCTCGGAGAGGATTAAGACACATGTACTGCTTCAGCTACAGTAATTCTTCAGCGTAGGAAGTGTTCAACCCCAGTAAGGAGACTTGTCCTTCCAATGGAGAGACAGCATGCTACAGCTGACAGCAACTGTTCTTACACCACCGATAAGGCTCTCTTTGTGTGGGTAGGGGACAGAAATGTATTCATGCAATATATATCAAACATTATCTGGCCAAAGTGCTATTTTCAATATGGACTGGAAGCTGCAAGGAAGATGCTAGATGAAAACCTTGGTTCAAGGCAATCATGCACTTTTGGGAGGACAATTTTTCCTTTTACCTTGAAAGCCATTGGCAGCTCAATAATGTAAAGGTCAACGTAGTCCAGCTGTAGGATCTTCAGGGTTTTCTCCAGCGTGGGACGTACCAGCTCTGGGGGGTGGCAAGTATTCCACAGCTGGGGAGACAAGCACAGGTTCTTTTTTGAGTGCCAGGAGGAACAATGAGCATCCTTCAGCTGACACCACCCACCACACACACATTCTTGTCCTTCTGACAGAGCCCGCTATGCACAGTGCAAAGACAGCATGGTCTACGTCACTGCAAGACAGAGGTGAGGGCCTTTATTCTTTCCTCTGCCAGAGGCAGATGTAGAGGTTGAGACAGGAATCCTTGCCCAGGACTGTCCCAGTGCTGACCTATTAAAGCCATTATATATTTGTTTATTACGAGACAGGTTCTTCTGAGTTGAGTATATTGCAAACTCTTACTCAATGAACTTAGGCAGACTCCTTTTGTTTTGTGAGCTTTCCAAGCATATGCTTTCACTGGAAAACTTTGTTCCCACAAGAAATCTGTGGTCAGTTTTATGCTTGAAGGCAGAAGCTTAGATCATGTGAGTTAGCTATTGAACAGCCAGGCACTCAGCACAAAGAGAATCTTTTGGTTTTCTCTTGTGGTCATGGAGCCTGAGTGACTGCCTGACCTAGGGAAGTTTTAATTTACCCCCCAGTCCTCACTGAAAGCTGTGTTATTATTTAGTTGCTGTAGCACAGGTGTGACTAGTTAAAGCACAGCCTTTTAAACCTTTTTAATCTCAACTGCTTCCTTGCGGGGTTATGCCCTGAGGTTGCTATGGAGTGTGCTTAGTTTACTAGCTTTCAGTACTATCTCTAACTGAACTCTGCTGATGCAAATCTCTTGCAAGAATAAAACCATAGCATGGTAATTAGTAACCAAGAGCTCTTTGTAAAGTGATTGCTGCAGTTAAAAAAACAGAATTAACACACAATAGAAGGTTTAAAGTGCCATTTGTTTGCACACAATAA
Source organism: Numenius arquata (assembly GCF_964106895.1). Lineage (NCBI taxonomy): Eukaryota > Metazoa > Chordata > Aves > Charadriiformes > Scolopacidae > Numenius > Numenius arquata. The sequence continues at coordinate 70,063,805 of NC_133577.1, forward strand.
ACTGGGTTATTTTTTTGTTGTTGTAATGCACTGAACTGATGTATAGAGTCATGTTGAGGTTTTTGGCACCTTTATTGGCTGGAAAAACCTACTGTTTGTTAACATTATCTAGCGAGTTCTACCACCAAAGCTGGCAGTCACTGCATGCCGAGGTATAGAACATATTTGTTCTTGAGACACAAAACACGTGAATTGCCATTTTCAGGAGAAGATAATGATTATAGCTGTCAAAGGACATAGTCTGGGTAAGTTTTGAAGTATTTCAGATATTTGTTTTTTTTAAACCATATTGGTTTTTTCCCAGGGAATAACTATCTGCTCAGTTCTGCCAGTAGAGGCAATGACAAGTTCAGTTCTACTGAGGGGAGCACATCTGACTCTGCCCTAAGCTGGCAAACCAAAGCAGGGGTTGGCACCTGGAAATTCGAACTACACCTTCCCCAGCTGTAAGTTGCAAGGTGTGAAGAGTTTATGATAACTAGAACAGTGGTTACACAGGCTGAGGTGTACTGCAGTAAAGGGACCAAGGTCCTGCTCTCAGAGTTTTAAGCTGTTCCACCGGATTTCCTGAAAGCCTTTGGTTTTTTAAGCACTGTATATGTAAAATGAGATGCTGTTTTGGACTTAAATATAGGTAAGGAAATGAGTCTGTATAGTCTTCATGTTTAGCTGGTTTCTTTACTGTGTTTTAGAAATCTTGTAACCTGAGGTATGTTGACAGCTTAGAAGCAGTTTTTCTGAGTGCCCTTTCTAGCTCAGAGCTATTGAGCTCAGTACTTGCCAGTGAACATACTTCCCTTTAAAAAACTGCAGAGATTCTAAAGAAACAGCCCTAAGAAATAGCAAACATTTGTACTATGTTAATACATGGATGCCATGGAAACTTAAGAGTTTCATAACTGTTTTTATGACTTGTACAAGTTATTGTACTATCTACCTAAGTAGAACCCATGTAGACGTTTGAGCAGTCAAAGCTGCCAGCTGGCTTTGGCATTGCAGGACACCACATTTCCTGGAAATGTTACTTCTAGTTTAATGAAAGAAATATCCTGGGATGAAAGAGGAGACCAAAAAGGTCTTGCTATATAAGCCAAGTGAGATGTTGGCAGTTGATATAAAACCTCTAAAATTTCTGGATGCTGAGCCGCTCTGCCTGATCACCCAGCCAGCAGCAAGAGCCAAGTGCAAGTGCTGATGATTTCAGCTGGCAGATGCAGCCCGATTGCACCAAGTCACTATTCCAGTAACACTGCCACTCAACAGGGCTCTTCTTGTTAGTCCCTGCTGATGGACCAGCCTTCAATTTGCATCATCTTTGTTTAAAGAAAGATTGGCATGAGGAGCCTGTGTCTGAAGGGTCTTGGGAATTTCTAGTACTTCTGATGTTCATAAGGCTGAAACTAAAACCAACTTTTGTTGTGCAGCCTACTTTCAAGAATGGTCTACAGTTTCTACCATGTTTCCCAGAAGATGCAGCAGTTCATATGGGTCAGTTACCAACCAGTGGCTGTTGTATCTACCAATAGCTTGATATGTGTCTGTAGTTCATAAGATATAAAAGTTTGAGAGGTACATAAAGCTGAAAATACATAAGCTCATAAGACAAGGGACATCAAGTCCCACTCCTCCTGGGAAGTTCGGAGCTGCTGTGAAAACATTTAGTGAAACCTATGAAAATCCTGGATTGAGATGGATTGAATTGGTTGCAGAATATTTTCCACTTCTACCTTTGAACTCTTTAAAGACCGCAGGGGTGTTCTAATGAACTATCAACCTGAGCACCTGAAGTTTTGTCACGCACAAACAGGACACAACAGAAAGATAAGTCCACTTGTGTCCCATCTCACTGTCACAAGGCTGGACCTGGAGGTACTGACTGTCGTGGTACTGCGAGTTGCAGCCCTGAGGCTTGCAGGATCTGCCGTTAGGGAACAACTGAACTTACAATCAAGAAATTGAATGCAATTTCACAGGTGGCTCAATGTTTAAGTAGTGATCATCAACTAGGAAAATCATCTAGTGGTTAGATTAGACAACTGAATATAGAAAGGCTTAATTAATAAGGTAAGTTTGGAATCCAGATAAAATTTTACCAAGAGGTGCACTTTCACAGAACCTAAAGGTTTATATGGGAAAATATAGCGCAGGGGAAGCATTTGGGAAAGTTGAAGGCTCAAAATTCTTAGGACATCTGGTTCTAACCCTTTGGCACAACTTTGTGCTTTTGATTTGAAATATTACTGGTAATTTGCAGTAATGAAACTATAAAACAGTTGAAACAAAATATTTTGACTGATACAAATCAAAATATTTGGCATATGAGAGACTGAGAGACTACCCTGGCAAAGGTGGAAAATTTGAGGACATGAATCTTTTCTCAGGATGGCAGGGTTGTTACCAGTAGAATCGAGCAGGGAACTTGGAAAAGATTTGCATACTTTACAGGTTGGAAATTGCTGTACTTGGAAATTGGTCTATAGCTGCTGAAAATCCACTTGGTCTGCAAACTGCCCAATCTGAAGCTTAGTTTCCCAGATCGTAGAACTTAACTAAATTGCTCACAGTAGAACAGGTCTTTTATCCCATGGGATCTTTCGGTCTAGGAAACGTGATATTTATTTCCAAGGCCGTTGAGTTACTTTTGAGGATTACGTCTTATTTGGGAAAGGAGAAAGGGAAAATATTAGGCTGATATGTCCAAAGAAGCACTGCAGGAACAGGAACTTGAGGCCATAAACTCCATTAGAAACTGGACAGGCACCATGAACTTTCTGGGGCCATCTGATCTTTATTCTGGAGCACGCAATGAGTTCTCTCTCTTATACATAGGATCTAGTTACTGTAGTTGTAACAGCTTTTGTCAGACACTTCTTTGGACAAGGGATTTCATTCTCCTAGCAAAGAATCACCTTTTACAGCTAAGACTTTAAAGCATTAACTAGCTCATGCATTACTCCAGCCTCGTTGCTCTAGAGCAGAAGTGTGATGACATCTTCTCTCCAAGTAAGTTGATTCATCATCCTAGAACTTTTTAATGACAGGTGATACAGTAACTAAGGGTGTAGCTTGATGAGTAATTTTCTGGCAGTAGTACCAATGTAAGCACTTGCCGTTCTCCTGTACACAGACACTTGCATGCACGTGCTTGCTTCCACCCCTCTCATTGTGCAATCTCACGGCAAACCTGTACGGGGAATTGTTCTAACAGAAAATAACTCATTTGCAGGATCATTGTCCAGGTCGGGCTCAGTGTGTGACTATACAAGTGTGCATGCCAGCATGACACATGGGACAGTAGTAAGAGCTTAGGCAGCACTGCTGAGTGTAGCAACGGTCTAAACTTGCAGGTGCTTAGAATAATAGGCACAATGGATGTTGTATGGTTCCCATTGCTAACAGAGCTTTAAACTGAGAACAATAGTGATTCCTGTGCTTAACAGCATATCTAGTGCTCATAAAACTATGTGGCATTATTGTAATGCTAGGAAAGAAAAACAGAGGATGTTGGTTCTGGAAGCATGCCAGATGTTGACCACTGGCATTCTTAAGAAAATCCATTCACAGAAACCCTGGATTTAATGTTAAAAAACCTGAGCGCAGCTTCTCACCTTGCCACAGTAAAAAATGTCTTCTCGCTTGATCTTTCCTTCAGCAATCTTCTCCCGGATGGCTTGTCCCACTTCATGCTCATTGTAGTAGACAAAGGCACCATCGATATGACGGTAACCAGTATCAATGGCAATCTTCACCGACTCCAAACAGGTACCTTTGGGAGTCTAATGGGAGAAGAAAAAGAGTAAACATAGTTTCAGCCTCCTGCTCGCTGCTTCTGCAATGCTATAGAGACCCTGAGATATGCACAAGGCTCATGCTGGAGTTCATCCAGTCTAACCATCCCGTACCTCCCCAGACACCTCTATTTCAACTTATCAATTAAAATGTGCTGTACTTCTTTTCTTCAAGAACTGTCTCAAGTGTGGAATTAGACTGGAAAAGGGAGCAAAGCAAAACATTCTCTATGTGTGTGGGGATGAGAGAGTACTAGAGTCCTCAGAAAGTAGAATTGAATGTATTCAATGTGAAAATTATTTCAGAATTTCTTATCTAGAGAACAAGGGCTTTCCTACAACAGCCGTCTGATAAAATCCATTACTCGAAGGGGAGAGGGCTTTTTGGTTGAGGAGAGCTGGTCAACCACCTGCCAGATCAGAGGCTGTTTGAATATCTTATGGCCCAGCAGAGCAGGAATTTGGATTTCATTTCTTTCTCCTCAAATCAACTTACCACTGGTGGTATCACAATCTGAAGGGTGATAGTTCAGGACTGTCTACTGGTATTCCCAGTTCTGGACAGTTGCCTTACTGTGTGGTGAAGAACTAGTAGATGCTTTAGTGTGCATTTATATATATCTTACTGCTTCAGTTTAAATGAGACCAAGAAACCTCTTAAGAAGTCCAAGTGGCATTTTTGTACTATGTGCTGCACTTGTATTTACTTATCTTTTCTGAAACTCAGGGTAAGCTTTTTTCAGAACAGTCATATTTTCCATTAGCCAGTGTGGCAAGCAAAATACCCGTAGGCCAAACCAAGCAGAAAAGTGTAAAACCAGTCACTGAAATCATTTGACTGGTCACTGAAATTGTACTGAAAATATCTTAGTGTCACCACACTTTGTATAATGAGAGAGCAGCTCTAAGTGGTGGTGTTCAAGGACTCTCAGTGACATGTGGCAACACTATTCTCCCACCCTTTCCATAGGCATCGCTCTGCTGTGACAGGGACACCTGAGTCACTTAAAGGAAAACTGAAATAGGGTGAGTCAACCTGCTCTGCCATGCTGCTGTCTGCCAGCAGCAAATGCCAAGAGGTGAATGTTGCTACCTCCAAGTGAAAAGCCAAGACCACGCTGCTGCTCCTATGAAGAAAACAGATGCCAGAGACATCTGGAAATGAGACAGGATATGAAGAGCAGATTTCAAATTTGTTGGTTTTGTTGATGCCAAAGAAAGACAAGAAGCAGGACTAGCAATAGGTGCTGTTGGGAAGGATCACTTTTCACCACAGCAATCAGTGTCCCTCCTCTTCTTACAAGCTGCCTTTTGACAGCAGCCACTGGCTTGGCTGTCTGGGAGTTTGTCATAAAATAAGCAGCCGCACTTCCACCAACTGATGAACTAGAAGGTGTGAAACTCATACCTGCCACAGGATGCTGCAGTGACTAAGGACACTGATCTGCCCTTCTGTGGCCATGGAAGAAAGATCTGTGAAGGACGGCTAAAGACACATGGGGGTCAACCTCTCTCTGTCTTTCAGTCCCAGAGCTGTGGGTTTGTGGCAAATTATTCTGGGGTAATGGGACCTTATCCTGGCCTGCTCACTCTGCTCTTCAGCATCCCGCCTGGGCTGGCTGCTGCTGGACACAACTGGACCGACTTCTGTTCAGACTCAAGGGGGACTTTCCGCTCCGGGATGCAGTTCCTAAAGGTTACTTAAAATGCAAAGTTGCTTACGCTTGCCCTTTTTTATTACAGATGGGAGTGAGGGCCGAGAGGCAAAATGGCACAATTTGGCACCCTAAGGTATTTACGGCAGTGACGACGTAATCTTGACTGCTTAATTGAGAGGGACAACGAAGCACTTGTTTGAAAGCATTGCTGCTTTCGCTATGGGGCCTCCCAAAGGCACGCTCAGCCCCTGCCGCGGCCCTTTTCTAGTTGTTAGTAGGATGTAATGCAGACCAAGGCAACTAAAAGCCTTTCAGGAGCAGTCAATGGCTGGTTTTCACTCAGGGCATGTTGGGCAGCATTACAGAAGTGCGAGGCATGGAGCCTTGACAGCCTCCAACATGTTCGCTGCTTTGTCCCTGCCTGAACTTGCAAGGAAGGATTTGAGGAAGGAAGCAGGCAAAAAGCTCTGACAAGAGTACTACAAGCCTGCAGTTACTGATGACAGTAACCTCAGACCTCTGTCTCAGCAATGAGCTGCACGAGGCTGTAGCTGCAGTTGCAAAGCTCAGGCTGGCTAGCACAGAGCAACAGGCCTCAGCTTAAAGGTCTTGTGAGCTCAAGCCCAAGTGATGACTAGTTATCCAAAAGAGAAATATGTTTTAAAAAGCGCAGTGTTTTCTCTATGAAACATGATTTTTCAACTAGTGTGGCTTTTAGATTGCTTCAGCCTGTTTGACTTCTACCATTCAAGTGTATGGAAGCAGAATATTTGGAGTACAGTGATGCATTACCTTAATATAGATTTTTATTTTTTTTTTTAAAAAGGGGGTTTTGTTTTTTGTTGTTTTTTTTTTTAACTTTTTTCCTTTTGTTGAAGAACCTGAAAATGGGGTGCGGGCCTGATCCTAAGATTTCCTCTCTCTTCTCTTCGCACTCTTGAGAGATTGGATGAACATGGCTTCCAGTCATTTCCTGAAGCTGTAAACTAAACCCCACAAAGCATGGAAATGTTGATTATCGAGTAGCATCTTTTCTCAGATGCCAGGGCCAGTTTGGTCAGTAACAAAAGCAGAAGGAATAAGTGAAGAAGGGGTAGAATCTCACATATAGGGCAACGGCATAATTGCAGACTCTGGAGGAGGATGGAATAAAGGAAAATGAGAAAGTTTGCAGTTACTGCAATTGTCTTTGGCTGCATCTGTTAACTTATGTTAGAGCTGAACTTCTATGTATTTCTTAATGTTCTGCATAGGACTTACACACATCTGTATAAATAATCTTGTGAAAGACTCCTCCATCTCAAGGATTAATCTTATTCTTCAGGGGCTTGAGGAGGCTTTTTTTGGATGAATCCTTGATTACCAATGGCCGGAGATGGGTTTACATTAAAAATAAATGTTTTCATTGCACTAGTTCATTTCATCTGATGTGGTATATTAGTTCTGACAGATTCTGGTCTAAGGTGCTTCATATGAAAATGCAAGACAACCTAGGGAACAGTTTTTGGAAAATCCTGCTTCTATTGAACTGTCCCAGCTGAAGTCCTGGGACATCTGTGAGTCTGGAAACTTTATACCATATGTTTATTTTCATTCTAATGGAGAAACTATCATTTCTAGCATTTCACATATCTGATCCTTCCAAATCCTCAGTAATGGGCTGTGGTAAACTGTGCTGATGAGTTGCACAGGCTAGTCATATTGTGGGTTTGCCACTTTGTAGAAGCATTGCCTTAAGTGTCATATCTTATTCCATTGTTTCCTGACAGACCCTATTAAAGCTGGATGACTCAGATCACCACTGCTCCTCCATCTTTCAATCAGAGAAAGCGCAAACCTGGACCTTTCCCTTCTGCCCTGCCACTCAGCCTGAGGTATTTTAATCTCTTCTGTCTTTTGTGGAAATAAAGTCTTTAACTAGTAGTGGCCGGATCGGAGATTACCAACTGAAAACCAACTTTTACTTAAGTGCAGCTATAAGTTTGTGATATGACTGCTCTTAGGTCTTGCGGTCTTGTACAAGGGACAATCACTGCAGCTGATGGAGCAGTGCCTCCCAGGCTGCCTGGCCACTGAGCAGCCACCTTTATCAGGAAAGCCAGACCTCTGCCTCCTCCTTACTGTGGGTTATGCTCACTAGTGTACGTTATCTAAAATGTGGTTGCCTGTGTTGTCTACTCATTTCAGGTAGGCCTTTATTCTTGCACCATTCCCAAATAAGCAGGGCTCATGTTTAGAGCAGCACAAATACCAGATGAGGTACTGAAATGTCTCAGTGCTATAAACCTTTGTGCTTTGTCAGGAGTAAATCAGGGTGCTTTGGCCTTAAGACAAATCTTAGCTTCTTTATTACTTTTTATTTAAGTGTAGATAAGAGGTATGCTTGATCTGTAGCTACAGATATATGTTTGAGCTTCTAATCAGTGTGCCCTGCAACTATGCTACTTTGATCAAGGATTGCTCATTTAGAACTGGAAATTTATAACCACCTGTACACTGTAAGTCAGATTTTTATCTTCAGTGCTCTTACAGTCAGTCACTAATTTGTGCCAGAAAAGGTATTAAATTTATTACATGTTTTATGATGAAAGAAAAATTGCTTGGTTGACTGGAAACACTCACTCAATCACTAATAACTCCTTCAATAGCATCGAGGTTGTTTTTAAGATCATAAAGTTTAAGGAAACACAGACAATTATTTCCTCTATCAATCAATAGCTTGTAAACCTGCTGATTTGCCACCATGCGTGACAGATTAAACCAGTATCAGTTTCCTTCAGGTTCCATGGTAAATAAATCTGGCAGAAGGGCAGGGGGAGCAGACTCAGATTTGCACCTTCACTGAATGAAAGGAAGAAGCAATTTGGCCCCTTCTTCATAGATGAGGTAGCCAACTGGCCAGTTACCACATTATGAGAGTCTGAAGAAGCAATGTGCTTCATCAGTTCTGCCTGTCTGAAATGGTCTGGTTTCTTTTTCCTCTGAGACCATGAACTTTTTTCATGTTTATTCCAGACAACTTCCATCACACCCCATTTTGTCAAAAACTATTCTCCCTACCACAAAAAACGTACACCTTCAGTTTTGTCCATGATTGCATGTGACCAAGCCACAGGAGAATATTTTTTGTGCAGGCATACCCAAGTAGAACAGCATTTGCTTAGCAGTGTTAGTGGTTGTCTTACTGCTATTTAGTGTTGTATTTCAGCTGCCCACCAATGCTCTTGCTTTTTCTAAAGCACCCTTTTGTGGTCAGCAATTTCCATCAGCTTTTCAGCTGATAAAGAGGGATTCTTGTCACCTCCAAAGAAAAAGCTAACGGGACACTTTAGCAGCAGATCGTGATCTTGCAAAACCACCTGAACAACTACCATCAGCATCTCTTTTATAAATGTATTACCATCGTTTTTGTCATTTATTTTTTATTAGTGCATACAGTAAAGGAAAACAGTCTGAGTTAGGCTCCCAGATTCTGCTCTGCCTCCTTTCACCTATGCAGCTTTAGAGAGCTGCACCAACCTCGGCAAGTGAGAGCTGAGGAAGCAGCACTGTGGAGAAGGAGCCATTTACCTTAGTCCTGAGCACTTCACCCGGTTAGTGCAATGGTATGCAGTCCCTCAGCTGGGAACGCTGATCCTGGGAGGAAGAGCTCGAGGTGTTGAGAGAGACAGGGCCATCTCCTGGAAAAATCTGAAAGTAGCTGCAGCTGAATTACACAAGAGATCCAAACTGTGGGCTAAGCGCTCCAGTCCTAACCTATAATTTAATATGTGGAACTGCTGTTTAGGAATCTTAGTCAGCTAAATACAGGAAGGAGAAAGTAGGTACATTCCTGGGCTCAAAGCCTCCTTCGCCAGACCTCGGCACTCACACACAGATTCTTATGCAAGTTTCTAAAAGCCCAATTGCTTATTTCCATTTGCCTGTTTTCCGGACAAACTGGCAAAAAGGACTGGCTTAAGATGTTAGGAACAGAGCGTAGAAAACGTGTACTGAAAGCATTACAGGAAAGCACAGGTTGAGTTTACAAAGCCAGGGGATATGAGCCACACAAGGGTACATTCTTAGAATTGTTTAATCTTGTAAAGGAGAAGCTGTACTGTACACCTCTTTCTTGGAAAATGCAACCGCCAGCACATCCCCTTCTCTCGTACACAGGAAAATCTGGCTTTCATCCCCCGGAAGCACTGGCAGCCACCATCCAGGAAGCAAAAACTAGTGAAGGGATCTCTGCAAAAGCAGGTAGAGCTGAGAAGGGAGGCAGAGAGCACACAGCTGAGAGCCACAAGCTGTTATGCTGTCCCAGAGCTTTCCTCTGTATCACGCAGTTTGTTGCCTTATAGAAAGTGGAAAATGGCAAGTGCGCCCAGAGAAGATGGGAGGAATGGTGATGCTTGCTGCCTCGTGTCGTGCTGTGAATAAACATGGATAAGGGGTGCCTTTCTCCTCTAGCCTGATGTCCTGTCAGTGGCCTGAAGCATGAGTTTTGATTGCCCATACAACAGAAATTAGATTGCATAACAGCAGATTTAGCATTTCTAGAATTCCTGTTACATTGTTATTTTAGGATTTAGCCAAAGCTATGCTCAGGGAAGCCTTATTACTGTAGCTGGCAGAGGCTGCTGGAGTTATTTTTACCACTTGATTGCAGAATCCTCAGTTTTAGGATCACTGCGACTTGATCAAATTCACTTAATGCAAGCCTAAGCTAAAGGTCTGCCATGCCTCTCCATCAGCAGCTACAGGATTAAAGCAAACCAAGCCAATGATGTGCACACGCAGGTCTCATGCTCATAGTGCCAGCAGGGTGTGCTGGGACAGTTCCCTGAAGAGCTGGAGGACACAATAGCCAGCCCTGGAAAGCATGGATCTAACTGGAAGTGTGGATGCTATCAAAATACCCTTTAGTCGAGAAATGTGATCCCAGGAATGCTTGAGGTACAAGGGGAAGATAAAGTATAAGCTTGTGCAATAACGGAGAAGAAAGAAAAGGTTGCCAGTAGTTCTTCTACTTCGTTCCCTAGAGTTAAAGGGGAGAGGTTTCTGGCGCCAGTTCGAAGAAGTGTTTGCAAAGGCAGATGTAAAATTTGGGGAATTCCACCACCTAGTTAGCTGAACCAACAAAAGTTGGCTTTGATGAAGCCTAGAGAGGCATTTTCTGCACAGCATTTTCAAGTTTTGACAAATGTGGCCTCCTAGGTCAACCAAAGACACAACCCAGATGTTAGCTTCCCGCATAAGCTATAGGAACATACTTATGCTGTTCTTTGGAGAACTGCAGGGAATCAGGGACACATGGGAGTACACAGCCATATTTAACGTATGGAGTCAGTCAGGGATGTTTTAGAAAATGGAGGTTTGTCTGGAAAATTGGTCTCTAAATGTTCTTGCCAAAAAGCGTTTCTTTCAGTTGTGTTAATTCAGATTACTCACTCACAGGCATTCAGTTTTTCCCCTCTTCAACAATGCCAGTGATTCCCTGTCTCACCTTCTGTAAAACAATGTTCATAATTTTTATTTACACAGGAGGACTTTCTCTGTGGTTCTTGAGCAGGGTTAAAAATCCAGCATGTTCAGAAAGCCAGAGGAACAGTGAAAAAATTAAAATTTTTTTGTGTCAATATTTGGCCTTGATGTTATTGCATTGGTAACAGCTAGCTTTGTAGTTTTTGGAAGAGGGGTATATTGAAACAGCTAGTGCTTGTCACTGCAGTACATAGCTACGGACTGGGAAAGGCCTGCTTTCCGTTTGGTTACTTTTCAAACAAGAACATCTACGACTGGTTTTGGGTAGCTTATCTGGATTGCCTGTCTGTTAATTTTGGATCTGGACTGATTCAACACAATTCTACCTTGTGTCATAGCCAGACGTGTAGCTCAGTGGGTGATGTTGGCATCTGATATTCACCATCCGAAAGCCGTACCAACTCGCAGACAAAGTTGTCATCTCCTAAATGTCACCTTGCTCTGGGAAGGTTTTCCTCTGGAGTGCTCTTGCGGTGTTGGTACCGTGTTTGGGAGCCAAGTGACACCGTGCCAGGTTGGCTGTAAGAGCCAGCCCCTCTGCTTGGATTAGGCAGGCATCACTGCACTGGGGCCAGGCAATTATCTGGCTGTCAACGGTTTCATTAGTAGAAGTCCTCTGCTCTGCAGGGGGATATGTCTTTTGGTCCTGGACCCGTCTCAAAGCATTTTCACATAGCAGCTGAGATGTCAGTGTAGGTTAGAGGAGCTGCCTTTTTAAGAAGAGTTTTTTTGAAGGCTCATAGTTTAAGGCATGCTCAGGTTTGGGGTGGGGGGAGTCATTCCGAGCACAGTCTACTTCTCAGAGCAAAATAAAAAATCCACCGTTTTCCAGGACTAGCAGTTTTGTAGCTATTTGGCTCAGAAGTCCTCCATAAGTTGATGAACTTTGTAGCTAGAAAGTTAGTCTTTCATTCACCCTCATGTACAAGGCTGGGCCCATTCTCATCAAGAATTTTACATGTTGATCATTTCAGTAAATGCAGCTTTTAATCTGTCACACATGATTAGACACTAATTGTATTCATAGCTGGAAACACCACAGAAGCCATTGGCACAAAGTAGAGATTAGTCATACTATCAGTTTGTTTTCTATTAAGCTTTGGGATTCATAGAAATGAAGAACCACAGAGATTTCAGCAGAGAAGATACATCAAGGTGAACGAGCATTCCTGCAAATTCAACAGTGTCTTAATGCCACGTGTTTTGTGCAAATCAAAGTCATAAGAACAAGGGTTGTGTCCTCAAGAAAGCTGCATGCAAGAATTTTTCCTCCAGCTTGACAGTGATAAATCATTTTATGAAATCCAGCTTTAAAATCTGACTTTAATGGTTACAGTACAGTTCTTACACAAAAGCTAGGAGTTTTTCAGCCTGCCACATTTCAGAAAAAAAGCAGCTGGCTTTTCTGACTACCTGTTTTTTTCTAATTAGATGACTTAATTTTCCTTTCTTAATGAGATAAAGATGCAATCTTGCATTTATGCAAGCCAAAAATGTTCCATTGTATAACATGAGATTAGAGGGAGCTAGCAGGAATTGAGGTGTCAAGAGGTGGTTGCAGGCAGGGGAGGAGAGGTCATGGCTGAACACCAAGAAAACGAAGTGTTGAAGGGATGGAAATGTAGAAAGACTGTTCCAGTGGCAGGACAGAAAAGGTGAATTTAAGATAAACGAACTCTGCTTTTCATAGGTGGTAAATATGCCATTAAAGCATATATCAAAGGGAACTTTAAAATGTGTCATGCAACACTAACTTTTTAGCAAAGGTCATCGATGAAAGCAGAATTTGTCTGAGACCCTTTTGATTTAGTGCATTCTTCTACTCTGTAACCTCACCTATTTGCTATGGGGAAATTTGATCTGTGAAAGCAGCATCTTAAGTGTTTATCTGTTCATCCCTTATCCTCTGGTGTATTTGCCACCTCAGTAGCCAACAGCAGGGATGGATTAAGACAATAATACAGCCCAGAGCTGCTGCAGTTTCTTGAATCCTCATGCATACTCCTTGTCCCATATCTTACTTACTCACGGTGCTTTTGATCATGTTTCCAGTGAGCAGCCCCGCTCCTACCTGAGCGCCACGTTGTTCTGCTGCCTGCTAAAAGCTGATGCCTGCTACTGCACCTCCTCGAGGCATCTGGGAACCAAATATCAAGAAATCTTGCCTTTACCCACTCTCGGCAGCTGGGTCTTGCCAGTAACCGTGACTTAGTTGAGGAATAAGGAGTAAAATCTGAGAGATTAATCAAAGAGGCTATCACTCAACACCAGGATAGCAGCCACCAAAAGAAAGGCGTCTGTCTCATCTGCGGTCTGTGCAAGCTGATTCATCTGAGTATGGTTTAGCCCTCCAAGCGTGAAACTAACTGAGTCACAACTTTGTCAGTGAGTGATCTGGCTACAGTTATATGGTTTTGGGATAAATATCATTCAGCGTAAAGGCTAGGCTAAGAGTTTAGTAACAGGAACCCTCCAGGATGCATAGCAGATCAGTCACAGTTCTCTTCCTGGTCTGCAGTAATGTATCTCTTTCCCTTCTGCCCTTGCCTCAAGTGTACAGATCTCGGTTTGGGAATACAGTTTTAGGATATCCTCAGAGACCAAGGGAACATAAGGCCACCCGCTGAAACATCTCTGAAATCCCAACCCTGAAAGACTACGTGTTGCTATGTGTCAGCCAGCTACTCCAAAGCGCTCCCTGAAGACAAGAAGAATTAGTGCCGCATGAGGTAATACCGCTGCTCAAAAAGCAAATGGCTGGAGGAAGCCAGTGGTGGTTACTTAAAGGGACTGTAAAGGGGCACAATGTACTTTGGAAATGCTGGTCAGGGGGCATGGCCCAACAACCTCAAAAAAACAATTTTGTTTTCGGAACTTTCTTCACTTCTTAAGTTCATGGCATAAATATGAGGTTCTGTAGCCAAACATCCCATCCGACTCGCCTCAGCTTTGCTCAAATCAGGCTCCCAATAGCCTTTTTAGGGAATAAAAAGGCAAAATATCTCCCTGGCCTACACCTGTGGTGATTTAATGTAGGTTTATAATGGTCACTTCATTACAGAGCTAACTTCAGAGTCAGTACGTGCTGAACTTAAACACATATTCATGTGTCATTGTTCATGTTAAAAGGACTGTCGTATTTTCTTTATTTATTTATTTTAATAGCATGTCATGGGAAGCAAACTAAGGCTGTAGGGACACTTGCATGTTGGAGCAGTTCCTGCTCTTGCTGCTGCCTCCCATTTCTAGAAAAACTCTAGAAGCCAAGTGGGAGGTTTCCCTCAGGAGAAAGAAGGAAGACAGTTGTCTGAGTCAGAGAAGGAGAAATTTGTAGGAAAGAGATCAAGAAGTAGAAGCCTTCAACTCTGTCTCCAGAGATCTCAGATGTCACTCCTTCCTGGGACTTTCAATATACCACGCGTTTGGTAGCTTTGGATCAGGCCAGGTGACTTTCTCTAAGTCACCTGAGATCATTCCTGTCTCCAGCTGATCATGTTTCAGAAGCCAGTGATGTCCAGGAGGAAAACAGAGGTAACTAAACTGTGTGTAATCCCCCCATTACCACAGCTCAGAGATCCGGATTGCATCATGGGGACCAGCCACTTATTACCTCTTTTGACTTAAAGGTAGCCTATGGCAGCTCCAAAGGCATGCAGAGATCAGCCTGCGTTGTTAAGAGCGATTGATATTACATATACTTGTGTGAGGAACTTTTTGGCATAAAAAGTCCTACAAGAGCACTAGGGGCTCTTAGGCCCATACAACGAAAAGTTACTCTGCTCAGCTTCTAGCTTGGGTGTAAAAAGTAATTGAGGGTGCCAAAACAGTGTTTTCACTTATCCAAAACAGACCTTTTTTTTTTTTTTTTTAACTTGGTCACTCAGATTGGATACGGGAGCCTTGGATGAACTTTTCCTCTCCTTGATTCAAACCAGCAATTTCTTCTCAAACAAAACCCAGACTGTCTGGTCGCTCACAAGGGTTACTTTGTGGTAGTTAAGGATTTGGGGAAACGGGTCTCTCCCTCCTGGCTGGATGCCATACCAAATTCTTCAGCATCCAAAGCTGTGGGGCTGGTGGGCAGCATGCCTTCCTGTGGGGAGGGTGCTCCTCCCATGGCAGCCTGTACGTGTCTCCTCTTGCCTCTTTCTAGCTATCGCATACTCCCATGATCATGTTTTTTCCCTGGGCTGTGTGATATGAATTTAATCCCCAGAGGCAGAGAGGAAGACTGAATCTGGTTTCCCACTGCCTGTGTGGATTCCCTCACCAGCAGGCTATTCAGGGAAAGGCAACTGCTACCTCCAACTGCTTTAATAATCCTTTGATTCCTCAGCTTGTACTGCCAGTGCCCAAAATGAAATGCTTTGCCATTTGTTTTGCCTGAAAATATTCCACAAAACTGCTTCCAATTTATGAATGGATTTGGCTACCTCAGAACCTCATTTTTAGCAAAGTCGCAACTTGCCAAAAACCCTCACCCAGTGCTATTCTTGAGCACTTTGCCCAATCTTATGTTTCAGAAGCAGCGCCTGTGTACAGTGTGGTTGCTACAACCTTCCCTCCAAGCCTTCTCCTCCCTCAGTCAAAACAGGAAGGCAGGAGAAGAGCTGTGGCCAAAGCCCCTTGACCTTCCAGGGAGTCAGCGAGTATTTATGTGGAGGCACTGGGCTGATGATCCTAGCTGTGTTGACAGGGATGAGTTATAAAGTGAAGCGGGCATAAGTGCCGTTTTAACGAGGCATAGGATTTCCAGGATTTAGGAGTGTTTTTAGCACCTTTCCCCTCTGAGCCTGCTCGTCCCCATACCCCATCCGCTTCCAGATGGGTACCAGTACTGCTTGCCGGGCTGTGCTGGGAACCGAGTATCAATGCTGGGAGGTGGTGGGAGCCTGGGGAGCTGATCTGGCTCTGCCGTGGCACAGGGTGATGCCACAGGCTCATCAAAGGGGCTGTCCTCCTCCACCCTCCCCTGTGGAGCTGCCCTCTCCCTCCTCCCCCCACAATCCATTTAATACCCCGGAGAATTGGGTCAACGGCTCAGGGGCCCTCAGGGAGGGAAAGCTGGATACAGCGCATCTGCTGGAGCCTTGGCAGAGCCGCTCCTGCACACGCGGGGCTTTGCCAGAAGGATCCACAGAGCCAGACAGAGGCAGAATTGGCCTCAAATTTTAAAGCCGTCTGGAGGTCCTTGATAGTCCAGATTCACTGCTCCCGCTGTGGTTCCCTCCCAGACTCATAAGGAGAGAGGATGCTTGGGGCCGGGACAAGAGAACAGGGGAAGGAGTAAGTGACTGAGACTTTCAGTGTTTTGCTTGAGTCCATCCTTGCTGGGATGAACAACATAATTTACATAGGCAAGAATCTGATACAATTTACACATTTCCTTTCCTTTGTAAAGGTGAACGCAAGACTGACTTCAATGCACTGAAATCTACACCAAAAAGCAAACTAAGCTTTTTAGTTGTACAATTATTACCTTCCCTTAAAAATAAGGATAGGAAACACCAATTAAAGCAGAAAAAAAAAATATTTCTAAGTGCTTTTCTTGATAAACAACCCAAATTTATCACTAATTCTATGACACAGTGAAGACAACTTTCTGCTAGCATGTGAGCTGATAGCAAATGAAATTCATTGCACTTTCTTGCTGTGCTAGGACAGTAAACCAAAAAGAAACCCCCAACATCTCACTAGCAGTGTTTTCAGTCTTGAAGAATTAGCCGAATTCTTGTCATCCTGACCTGTAACCAGTCAGAAGAAAAGCTTTCTTACACCTAGGGGGAAAGAGTGTTCAAATTCAAATTAATCTGATTATCAAATAGACCTTTTCCACAGTGGTCCAGCTCTGCTCCAGTTGAGCGATGTATTTCGTTGAGTCAGTAAACGTGCACAGGGACCAAATTTCGGTCAATAGATTTATTTTTTTTTTCAGTGTTTCACAATTGGAGAAGCATGACTTATCTCCCAAAGTGGTCTTTTGGAGAACAATTAAGTTATTTAAGACGAGCGAGACAAGCTGCTGACACGTTTCAATTCTGAAGGCACTGCTGTGCAGTTTATCCAGACAAAGCCTGAAACATGAAAGCTGGCCTCCTGTCTCTGTTTTCTCATAACCAGCCATCGGAGAAGCAGATTTCCCTGCTCTGTGGCTAACTAGATCTGCCTGGTTTCCTTAACCAGCGAGAGCATTCCTGCACTTCAGGAAGAACACTCCAGGCTCGTTACGAGCTACTGGGCTATAGCGCGAGATTGAGAAAACAGATTTGTTTTGGACAAGCTGCTCTGACATGGAGGTGCCAGGGTGAATAACCTTTGAAATAAAAAAAAAAAAAAAAGAAAAGGGAAAAGAAAAAAAAAAAAGAAAATCTGCTTCCAAGAGCAAGATGAATAATCTGACAACTGAATGGCTCTGTATTTTATATCAAAGCACAAAATGACTAGAAGTTGCGGAGATCTGACTCATAAGCAGAAATAGCGTGCCGGGGATGGCTGGCACCGTTGCTACCACCAGCTGCCTGCCTCCACTGCTGGAGAATGGGTGGCTCAGATGCTGCTTCTTAAGCAATTCAGCCACAAAAGGCTAGAGCTAAGCATTTTAAGGGAAACGTGTCAGTGCTAGTTTATAGCCTAGCTTGTTAAGATAAACCTTGAAATGGTCCTGAGTTGCCACAAAGCCTTTCAGCTCTCTGGCCGGGAGGAACAGGACGGAAACCTCACCAGGCATCCCAGTGGAAGTTGTGCCAGGCACAAGTCAGCACCCGGCAGAGCAGCTTGTCCCGGCTAAGCGGCACTTCACTGCCACAGCAAGGTGTTGGCAGAAGCCCCCTCTCCTCTTATCAGCAAAGCAGCCTTTTTGAGGTGGGAAAGCTTTAAGCTGTGACCTATTTAAATGTCCTGCCCCATCACCGACCGGTAGCTGCAAACAATTCTGCAACAAATCCCGCAGCACCTTGCTGCCGCCTTTCCCCAGCTGCCCCGTGACGAGTTTCCCGACTCAAATACACGGTCCTAATCCTGGCATAAATCTTCAGCCCAGCTCCTCTAGATAAAGAACAGTGTTTCACCTGGTCTTCTGCAAAAACGATATTTCCAAGTGCCTTATTAGCGCTGCTTTCTCTACCTCTTCTCTGCTCCTCCTCCCACCCATAACTTTCTAACACGTTTATCATGTAGAAAAAGAGAGACAGCTCAGAAAAATCAAACTCCTACAAACTCGGGGGGAGGGAGAACGGGTAGTTGGGTATATGCACCCATCCCCCCTGAGGGTGCAGTTAAACAGCAGCTTCAATTGCTCTAAATTGGAGTTGCCATAGCAATGTCCTGCCTGCATCGTCCTCTCGTGTCCCCCCCCCCCCCCCCCCCCCCCCCCCCCCCCGCTTCTGTCACTGGAAAACAAAGGAGGTACAGGGGAAAGCAAAAAGCTACTACCCGGGGCTGATTCACCTGAAAATCAACCCTACGTAAAAAAATTATTCATCTTTGCTTGCTGAGCTCCATGCAAAGGCTCACTGTCCACCTCGACCCGTGGGAGGGCAAAGGAGGCATCAGAATTTTGCACGGCTGGGGAAGAAGGAGCAGGGCTGATACTGTGCTGATTTTGGGACATTTGAATTTCTGCAGAATGAGCTCTTAGCAGGGTTATAGCATCGCCGAGAAGCTGCCTCCGAAGGGGGAACCGCATCTGCCTCGCCTCTCAGCAGGTTACTTGCTGCTCTGAGCTCCCTACCCGAGCCTGGCTAATGCCACAGCATCGGGCGACAAGCCGCAGGTGGGAAGCGCGGCAAGGCAGGAGCACCCCTTCTGCTGGCAGCTTCACTTTTCTCAACTTAAAACTACTGTAAAATTGCAACTGAAGGGTTGGGGGCATGATATGCAAGTCTGGAAAGAGACACTTCAAGTTTGCCGAGTGCTATTTTGTCACTGAATTATGCAACGTTCTGCTTTGCTACATTAAAACTCCTGTTAGAAAGCTTAATTTTGTTTCCCTAACCGTTATTCAAAGAATGCACTAGCTGAAAATATCTCCAGAAACTCTGGAGATGTGGGGGACGGTGCCCAGCTTTTGAAATTGCAGATTCTCACTAATTCTTCCCCTGTGAACCAGCATTGTTAACCAGGGTGATCGGCAGCCCCAGGGTTTTCTCGCACCCTTTCTGCATCACTCATGCAGTGCCTGCAGCAGTGTTTATTGAAGGTCGTCTTCGAAGCTGTTTTTAATATATCATAGTACAATTTGTGGTTGTTAAATAACTTTAATCAAGAGCTTTCTTTAAAAAAGTATTTTTAAATACCTTGTGGTATGAGGAGTCATACACACAATATTGCATCTCACCTCTGATACTGTTACACAGGAAGGGTTCTGGCCACGGTACCTCTTTTCCTACTCTACAAACAAACAAACATAAAAGAACTGCTGAAAGATCAGGCAGTTTAGGAGAGCGAAAGGCTAACGAGTTGCCTGTGAGCTCTCTTATGCACAGAGAGAGGAAGCATCAGGTGTGCTTCCACAGCCTCAATGCAGCCCAACCAGCCACAGTCAGATGGGATGCCTGCCCGGGACACGCAAAACCGAAGGATGCGGAATATTTGAGCCTGGTTTGGCCGCTGGCAGTCAGCTTGTGGGAGCCGCAGGAATCAGGATGCAGGAATTTGGGTCTTTGTTTCAGGAACATTCCTTGGAAAGTGTCAGGGCCAGCTGCAAGACGGTCCGAAATCCCTCATCTTATCTGCGCTCGGCGCAGGGTGGGCAGCGGGACCGGCCCGGGGGGAACCCGGCGGCACCGTCCTGCCCCCTTCCCCGGCTCCGGGCTTCTCGGGACGGAGGGCTCCGAGCTCCCCTGCCAGGGAGCCAGCCCTCGCCGGCTCTTACATCCCATCCCGGTGACCGCGGCGGCACAGGGGGTTGCACCGCCCGGACCCCTCATCCCCGGGGCAGTGGCAGAGCCTCTCCCCGGCCCCCCGCGCCCCCTTCCCGTGCTCCCACCGGCGCGGAGCCGGGCGGCGGTGCAGGGCGCTGAGCAGCACACCGCAAACGGGGCGGGATTCTGAGGGGTTTTTTGCCCACCTTTTCCTCCTCTGCGCGCTGCCCGCACCGCTCACGGGAGAACTCGGGCTTTAACTTTGCACGGGGAAAGGAGCAAAAAGAGAAATAGCCAGGAGAGAAGGAAAGGGGGAAGGAACCCCCGGATCGGGGGTTCTGCAATGAGGGCGGCCGCCACCTGCCCCCGCCAGAGGAGCGGGGCGTCCCGGCGCCCACGGACTTACTTTCTGGGGGTCGGCGTAGGTGCCCAGCCCCAACAGCGGGATGCTGTTCCCGTCGCTCAGCGGGATGCGGTGGCTCTCGGCTGTCAGGTTCATAGTGCCGGCAGGTAGGGCCGCCCCGAACCTGGGGCTGCCTCCGCAGGGGCGGGAGCCTCCGCTCCGCAGCCAACGGCGGTCACTTGCGCACCGGCACCCACCAACCGATCGGACCGAACCGACGGCACCTCTGCAGGGGCTGAGGTACGAACTGCCCCCTTTCGCCGGCGGGGAGTGACTTTTTGGGGGGCCGAGCCACGTGTGCCCGTGGCGGCCCGGCACCGCGCCCCTCCGCGCACCGCCCCGCGCCCCGCCCCGCCACGGACACCGGTGGCCCCCGCGTACCGCCCCGGGCCGGCTCCTGCACACCCCCGGGCCGGCCCCCGGGGACCCCCACGCACCGCCCCGGGCCGGACCCCGCGGACGCCCGGAACGACCCCGCAGATCCCCGCGGACCCCCACGCACCCCCCCGTGACCCCCGCGGGGTTCCTCCGGTGGAAACTGCGCGCAGGGCAAAGGCTGCTTCGTGTGAAAGTCGAGACGGGCCGGTGGGCGTCCCGCACCCCCAGGGGCTGGGGGGTGGTCCTGCCCGCTGCCAGGGAGTCCCTTCGGGGTCGCCCTGCCCGCAGCTGCCGGCCAGAGGTCCAGCCCCTGCCTGCCGCGGTGTCTGCTCAGCCACCCACCCCTGCCCTCAGTAGCAGGGAACGAGCTTCCCGTGGCAGGGCTTGAATCTTTGCCCGCAGAGGCGTAAATCCCTTTTTTAAAAGCCCAACTTCGGGGTTATCAAGGACACTTTGTGTCCTCCGGGGACAGTTTCCACCTCTCATTTGTAAACGCTGCAGGCCACAGGTTGGAAACCACTACTGTAGGGGCAAGGAAGTAATGAAGAAAATCCCAGGCAGGAGACTGACGAATTGTTCCTCTGCCCAAATTACAGTGGATGGGCTCAAGTTCCTCACAGTCTGATTCTCCTCCGCTGTGGAAAAAATGTATGTATTTCCTACCACTGATACCCCAGAAGGGGAAAATGCCCTTCGTGAAATTCAACCCCTGGCTCTTACTGCCCTTTCTGATCCTAATAAAGCACTCAGGGCTATGCCTTTACACTACACTGCAAAGATGTTCCATGTCCTGAGCCAGCTATTTTGTGTCCTGCAACTGTGTCTATGCTGAGTTCTCCCCATTTAATTTTGAACCATATAGTCTTGTATGTCTTCCTCAATCAACCTGAAATTAAGCCCTCAGCAAACATTATTCCTCAGCCGTAACAATGTCCTTTGCTGGGCAGATTGTTTTATCTCCTCTAATACCCCACTTAGCTATCTGTGCATGGTAATAGTTCAGCAGGTTATGCAATTCCAGGAGGGGTTAATGGATCCATCATGATAAGTTATCTATGCAGGGTTCTTGAAATCAATAGGTGTGCTCTAGTTTGCATTTGGGGAAAGGGTTAGTAGCTGTTAAGGCTGGGGACCTACCTAGAGAACACACTACCAAGAGACCCTTTTAGCATTGCAGGTTACAGAGGATCTCCAGTGAGATGGAAAAATTGCCACTTTTACTGGTAGGAATGTGCCAAGCAGCTCATGACTAAGTGGAAGTCTACTTGATCACTGCCCAAGAATTACTAGATAGCAAGGACGTCCTGCAGGACAAAGGTGGCATGCTGTGGTGTAAAATGCTCCTTGGGAGGCGGGCTGAGGGCGGCCAAAGTTTTTCCAACAGCCTGTGCTTTACCTGAACAACATAATGCAAAGGACTAGCTGTAAGGTGACTGGGTTCTCATCTCAGGGGGGAAAACTGGGGCAAACTGCAGCCGGGTTGTAGTTACTGTGGGCGGCCTGGTCCTGCTAGACCCTGTCCACATGTTATTGTAAGCTGTGGGTACCTGCAGGTGCAGGTATTTACAGGTAAGGTGGAGGAAGGGAACCCACTGACCTCCTCCATGCCTCCCTCTTGTTCCCGTGTAACTGGTTACCATTTTCTTGCTACAGGAGAAGCTTTTATCTCCTCCCTCCATGCCAACCATGCCTAAGCATACTCTGTGTGTTTGTAGGAGGACAAGTTGATGCCAGCGTGCGGAACAGACTGCTACATCTCTGAGCTATAGCCCTTGTTCTGCAGTTATTTCCAACAGAGGAGCAAAAGCGTGGAGAGAAATGGAAATGGGGTGAGTAGAGAAGAGTCTGATGTGGCAGAGGGCATTGAGAGACCTTCCCATTTCCAGCCCAGTACTAGGATCCCATGAAGAGGCCCTGCTGCTCAGAGGCTGATTCCTACCCCTGAGCTCCCATGCTCCAAGTCTAGCCCAGAACCCACTTTTCCATAATTCCTCCCAAATCCAGCAGCTTGTGGGGGAGGTTATGGCACAGCTCACTCATTTGCTTCAGGCTCAGAGCACATCCAGCTTGTTTATGTGCTCTGGCATCAGAGCAACGCGTGCCCTGAGCTGCACGTGATCCCGAGCTAAGCAAATCACGACTGTGTCTGCGGTGCCTGTCCTGGGCAAGTGAGCAAGTTCAAGGAGCCTCTCTGGTAGCAGTATGCTAGCCTGTTACATGATAGCCCTCCTCAACAACAACCGGGAAAGGAGGATTGACGGACTTGCCATAATTCACAGAGGAGGGAGCTTGGGCAGGAGAACAACTCCTGCTTCTAGGAACAGTTGGGCCAAGTGGTCTGTCACCCAGTGAGGCAAACCAGGCAGCCCCCGGCACCTCAGCCCTGCTACAGGCAGGAGCCCCTGGCACTCGGCAGGGTCGGGGGTGACAGAGAGCTGTGGGGTAACAGGCAAAAGTCACCTCTTTTCTACATTCACTGCTAGACTGGTCCTTATAAAATTCAGCCAATGTTCTTGTCAGAGAAATTGGAGAGAGGCAGAGGGTTTTACAAGTCCTTCCCCCCAGCCCCACGCTTTAGCTGACAGCAAATACTGTGAGCACTTTTTACACATGCGACTCCTAAATTCCCATAGCAGCTCTGGCTCCCTACCCGACTGTTTAATGCCTTTGCAGATTTTATATTAAACCCTAGAAAACAGATAGGAAAATGTACTTTTTCCATTTACATCTGAGTTGCTAACTCAAAATAGCCTTATTTCATAGAACCTAGAAATACTAGCGGGTTTTGAGCTGACTATGAGTATCCTTTAAAGAACAAAGGAAGCCAAATAATGCAGCCCAGAGGCTGTTGCATATAAGTCTTGTTAGTAACAATTTCTGCTAGCTGTTCAGGAGAGTACACTTCTTGGTTTCAGAGCTTAAATGACTTAACCAGACTTTTTACAAAGGCACAGTATCTAGCAACTCCAACTGCAGAACAATGCAAGTTTCTAGAGGCAGAGCTTTGGCTGCTGGTTGTTGTTGATCAGCAACTATTCAGGAGCTTTTATAAAATGCAGATGTGATCTCAGTTCTTTCTCTAGGAAACAAAAACAATGAGGTTTCAGCCTGGCCTTACTAGCAAGTAATGAGAATTACCATCCTATCGACACAAGTTTGCCGTCTCTAGCGAAGCCTGTAATGCACACAAAAACACCTTCAAAAGCAGCTAAGGTAGGTTCACGATTCTTGGATCGATGGCACAGAGTTTTATAGCTACGTTAGTCATCTTAGGCAAGTAAAGAGTAGGGATTTGAAAAACAGCATCTTATACTTAAATGTGGGGTCTGTCCGTGCCTGTCCGCCCCCACCCCCCAAACAAAATAGTTTAAAAAATATGAAGAAAAGTCAGATATAAGTTTTTACAGGAGAAGTAGATCAGGCATCTGAGGTTTCTTACTGTTAAAAAAATGCAGAAATCTCAGGTAAAGAAAGTACTTAACGGCCTCTTTACCTGAACAAAACTTGTCAGCAATCTTTTAAAGAGGTCACCCTTCTACTCATTTTATCTCAAATTGCTGAGTATCCTGGTAACAGGAGAAAATGTGTGAGGCCTTTAAATATAGCCTCCCCAGTTCTTGGAGGATAAAAGATGGAAATGAGAAGGAGTTGTCAATTGGGAAGGACTGGCCTCATCATCTTCTAGGTTTCATGTTTTCTCTGACATTTGTAGGTTGCCCCCCCCCTTTTTTTTTTTCCCCAACAAGTAGTTGTTTTAGACAAGGGAAGATGTTAAAAATAGTATTCTCTTGGAACTTGTAAATCTGGGTGTATTTACACATTGTAGATTAGATTAGTGAGATTCTAGAGGTGGGTGACCTGTAGTGCCTAAAAATTAGCTTTTCTAAAATGGAAAATAGGAAGTGCTTTTATAATACATGTATTTCTCTATTAGATAAAAAGTGCATGTTGCCACACTGATTCTACTTTCTGTATGAGCCGTGCTCTACTCTATGTGTAATTATCTGCTAGAATGCATACCCTGCATGTGTTTTTAGTTAAAATTTCTTAAAACACGGTCTTAAAGTCTGCATATTTTCAGCCTAGTCCTTTAATAACTCACATAAACTAGCATGTGTCCGTTGTGCATGTGGAATATCTATTTATAATGCATATTTTCAACGATTTAGCTAGAGATTTTGATAGCATGTGTCATGACTAATATTTCTTTTCCTTTTTTACCATTAAATATGATAAACTAATACACATCAAGAAAAACTTCTAGTTTTACTTTTTAACTCTAAGAAATAAAGTCTGTGTAGTGTTTTGCAGGGGGACTATAAATGAAGTGAGGTGGTTTTTTTCTTCTTGTTTTTTTTTTTTCGATGTGGAAACAAATGGTATAAACTGAACTGGACAACTCTTCTTCTCTGGAAGAAATGTTGCAGCATCTTCTTACTCTTTATTCTCAGATTCCAATTATCATCACCTATGTCATGGCATAGCCCTCAAGGACACTCAGAGAGATGAGTGGTACCTTGTATCGCCTGCGTGATTCCCTCCCTTAGTGGCCAAGGGGTTTCTTGTATGGAAGCATTTGTGATCTTTTCCCTTTGATCGTGTTTGTTGCACAATGAGGCTGATCACAGCCGGGATAACAGCCTGGGCTTTGTTGGGAAGTACAATATAATAGGCCTTCTTAGCAGTTTCTATGCAAACACTTTTTTTCCCTAGCTCACACTGGTGCATGTAAACTACTTCGCAAAAAATTAAACACGAAGTGACATGCTCTTATTTATTTAAACAAATTTTATGCCTGCTAAGGACTTGTTCTTGGTAAGTCCTTCTTTGAAGGCCCAAAGTTTGCTTTTCAAATTGTGTCTGACTGACTTACAGCTTGGTGGTAATGGGGGTTTAACACATGTGCACTTTCAGTGAAGCTCTTCACTGCAAGACCAAAAAAGCAGTACCTGACCTCCAAAGACCTCATCTTGGCCCTCTTTTCCACCACTGCTACAGCACTTCTGCTGGATCCTTACGGAGAGCATGAGGACAGGGAGAAAACGTGCCTACCACTTGTGCCTGTGGAGAAAATTAGGAAAATACTTGACGGCTGTGTCACTTATCCCTTCTGCTTCGTATAAACGTGCTGTGGCTATGGCTGTGATAAAAGGGAAATTCCTAGGTATCCTTGATGCTATTCCATTGCTTCAAGTAACACTGAGAAAGTCAGGCCACTGCTGGGCTTTGATCGCTCCTAGGGTACAGGAGGAATGCCAGCAGCTGCTCCAGATTATCCTCCCACTGCTTCCAGCAGCTGCAGAGCCATGCTCGCACCGTAGCAAGGCACAGGGGCTTCCCCACAGGCTGTCCTGGGGATGGCCATCCCGGTGCGTCCCTGTCCCCATGCCTCCTGGGAGCAGGCACAGTGCCCGGGGCTGCGGTGTCACCTCGAAGCCAGGCTGCCGCAGCCCTTGCGCCAGGAGCTGTGGGGTGCCAGAGGCTGCTCTGCCAGGGCGGGATGGTTGTGCAAATAGCGAGCGCTGGCTCAGCAGTTCAGTCCCCCTCGTGTTTGGATTGTAGTAGCCAAACGCGTCTGTGGTGGCTGCTGTACCAGAGGGGGTGGCCACGCGGGAGAGCTTGCCCAGGAGGAGGAGAAGAAGCAAAATCTCACAACACAGGACCCACAATTAGCCAGGCTGTTTACGCACCACCACCGCATCTCCTACAGCACAACAGGAGGGTGGCTGGCACCAGCAGTATGGCCCCTAAAATGTGCCTTTTTTCCCTTCAGGGTCCATTTCAGGTGCTGAATTGCTCTATTAGCTTCTAGGGAGTGCTGATGGCCTGAAAAGCCCTCTGGAGGACCTGGAGCTCTTTTGGAGAACCAGGAGCTATCGGGAGAGGGAAAAGAGATGCTCTGTTTGAAAAGGTAATCCTAATCCTCCAGAAAGGTAATCCTGTAGTCCTTTACCAGTGTCGTTTACACAGGCACTGTCTCATGAGCCTGCTGTCTTTTCGGCACTGTCCTCATCCTGGAGTTCAGTGTTAGCAGGGCTTGCAACAGACCAAGCTGCAAGCCGGCTTATTATTTTCTGTTTACTGATGTTATCACTTTCTTCTAGCAACACTATCTCAGTTTCTGCTCCAGTTTCTGCTATGGCACATGGAGAACCCTGGAGCTGGTGAGCACTGTCTCTCAGGTCCCCGGGCAAAGGTCAGTAGCTGCATGGTGGCCTCTGGATTCCTCAGATACCGACCCTTGTCATGTGGGGAGGCATTAACCTTTGGCCCTGAGTAAGTGTCCTCATATCTCACCTCATTTCATCTGGCCTGCTATTTGATCCCATCCAATATGAAGCCCTTTCCCTCGGCATCCTGCAAATCTCAGCCCCGACTTGATGATTTTCAGTATGCCATCCACCTGATGCCGGCAGAAAATACCTTCTGGATCGCAGCTGGCTCTGGGTAAGTGGTGGCAGAAGGGGCAGCCCAAGAAGAGGTGACCATGTGTCCACAGCCACTGTCACTTACAGAGGCCAGGGGACCGCAGGAGCCATGATTGTTCCCTCCATGTCAGCTCTCTTCCTCACACAAAAGAGGGAGAGCCACCATGGGAAGATGTTGATACTGCCCATGTCATGCGACTAAAGTGTTTTGGGGAGTTTGAGGGTTGGAGGTGTTTTTCCCCTCTGATTCGGTGCGAGTGACTCACTGAGAGGGCCATGCCCGCATGTAAGTCCCTTACTTCAAATCAGGCTCTCGGGACAGAGTAAGAAGCATCACCAGATCTCAGCACATTCCAAAAACGTGAGAGTTCTCTTGTCTCCTTTTAATATAGAGCTTGGCCAAGCTCACCTTACCTCAGTACACCAGCACTCTTCCAGTCGCCTCCCATGTTTGCCTGACAGGTAACCTCACACGGCTCCCTTGGGTCCACCTCAGGGCTGTACAGGAGGTCTTCTTGCTTCAGCTCTAATGAACGATCCTTTCACTTCTTTGTGCTGGATAAACAGCTGTTTTCTGTGTTACCTGCTTTAAGAGCCTCCCTGACACGTTGCTTCTTTCCTTGCCTCCAGCAACAAGCAGACACCTCTGACTAATTGCAGCATAAGCAGCGCTGGCACCTTCTTGCTGTCGGGACAGCCTGCAAACCACACAACGTTCTTCTGCAGCACACCACCTGGCAAATCTTCTTGAGATAAGACAGCAGGGAACAGGCACTTGCAGTTTCTTTCTCTTGTCTTTTACTGTTGAAAAGGGTGAAAGCAACACAGGCTGGGAGATGAGGGTCCCAAAGTGGCCAGTCCCCGTTGATCGCAAGCTTCAAGCCCCTAACGGGGAGACTCTTCCTTTGAAGTACATCTCACTTGGGCCAGAGCCAGCATCAGGAGGAGGAAACTATTAGCTTGTAAAGAGAGCCCTGCAGGTCAAGTCTGACGGCCTGCTGGTTTCTTTGCTTGTAGGTATTTCCTGTGGATGCTTTAAAAATAGATGGTATTGTGGGTTTTGCTGATGCCACCTGCTAGTGGGCAATGCTCTCTGTAAGCAGAACAGGGGATTTGGAAGAGTAGGCTTTAAAGCATCCCATTGATACATTTTAGTCTACCTGCATGCTTTTTAAAGTGTACCAGAGCACTTTAAAAGGACAGCTAAGCTCAACTTTGCTCGTTTTCCTGAAGCTGGTGTGCCAGAGGAGCTCGCTGTGCTCTGACCGGGTGGAGGGCAGTGTTGGGGGGGCCAGAGCAGCACTGCCGAAGGAATCACAGAATCATAGAATGGTTAGAGTTGGAAGGGACCTTAAAGATCATCGAGTTCCAACCCCCCTGCCATGGGCAGGGACACCTCCCACTAGAGCAGGTTGCTCAAAGCCCCACCAGCCTGGCCTTGAACACCTCCAGGGATGCGGCATCCACAACTTCTCTGGGCAACCTGTTTCAGTGCCTCACTGCCGTCACAGTAAAGAATTTCTTTCTGGTATCTAATCTAAATCTCTACTCTCCCAATTTAAAACCATTACCCCTTCTCCTGTCACTACACTTCCTGACAAAGAGTCCCTTTCCGGCTCTCCTGTAGGCTCCTTTCAGGTATTGGTAGGCTGCTATAAGGTCTCCCAGAGCCTGTTATGATCAGAGGTTTTATCAGGGCTGGCAGGACTTACAGCTGCATTTGACTCTTCATTACACATTTAGCACCAAGGTGCTACACGCTGACCACAAGGTGGTTTTTTCCTCTCAGTACCCTCTCAATTTGTAATGGGCATTGGTTTTGTCTGCTTTGCAGTGGAGGTAAAAAACCTCTTTTTTCATCGTCTGCTTTTCTTTTCCCACATTGCCACTGAATTTTTGATGTTCACATGAACATTGGCGGATTGGGAAATCTCCTGACGTATTGTGAAACACATTTATCATACTCTGCCAAGCTCTACCAGCCTATCGCTTGTCTTCCATACCAACTTGCCCGTTTGGACTTCATTGTCAGGTTTATTCAAGCTTATGCCCAAGTAGCTCCCTTTTATGAAAGGCCTGTCTTTCTACCCTACTGCTTTTCCGTGCCTCGTGTCATCTTGTGCAATGAGGCAGCACGATGTTAACCCTTCTCTCTCCAAGGCCTTGTGTAGCTCTTCTGCAAATCAGATGGTAGTGATCTACTTTGGAATTAGGAAATGGAGGCAGACGAACAATTTCTTCCTTTGTATAAAACTGAAAAAACAGTTGTGGTAGAGATGGGGCTGCCTGTCATAACAAGAAAGGAGAACTTAAAGCAACTTCTTTTTCTGAGATGATTTATTAAATCTTGTGTAATTAGTTTAGTAAACAGTAATAGGTAGGAAAAAACAACAAAATGTTCTCTTCCGGCTTCCATAGGTTACTTGGTATCTCTTGTAGCCATAAGGGATTAGCGGTGGCCCTAGGGTAGGACTGTACCATAAAACTTATATTAAATGTTTTAAAACCAATTAAAGAGACATTGCCAATTTGAGCTTTTTAAAATTTTCCAAAGTAATTTTTTTCTGTTGTTGTCAAAGCACCTTTGAAGTGGTAGATCCTGACATTTTCAATAATTTAAAAAAAAAACCAACTATGTATACTCTGCTGATGCTTATACTGTGACAACAGTTCAGCTTGTTATGCATAGTACTGTTGTGGGCAGGCAACAAAAAAAATGCTCCAAAGTGAAAAAACATTTTTCCTAGCTTCCTTCATTTATAGTAGTATTTTAAATCTTCCTTGTAACCTCAGTAAGTGACGTTTTAGACAAGAGGGTTTGATTTCTACGACTAATTTCATGATGTCTCTTTCAGATATTTCTTACTGAAAACTATCGAGTCTCCAAACTGAGAAATGAGAAAATAATTTTGTGAGTGTAATAATAATTACTAGATACCCTATACATCTGAATTTCATGAAAACTGGCTTTCATGATAAGCCAAGCTGCCATTTCAGCTATATTGTTCTGCTTATTGTAGACACGGGTGTAAATTTCCTTTTTTCTCCATGGAGAGCATTCAGCCTGGATTTTCAAGGAACAAGCAACCCTGTGAAAGGAAAAGGCTCTGCAGGGCTCAGTGTTCAGGGTGAAAGGAGACAAGTGGACGTAGACACAGTCACAGTTGGTTTTTCTAGGTAACAATGTACTTGAAGCAATATGAGAAATATGCAGAGGAACTACAGAAAATCATTGATCCTGGGCACAGGATTTGCCTCAGTTTCTTGTATCGTGAGCCAATAGACAGTGTGGGAATAAAAGGCTGGAGGCTTCCAGACCCCTGTGCTCTCCTTATCTTCTTCATAAGGTGCAAACCTATCCCTTGGGATGTATGCAAAATAAGCACCCCTGAAGTTACGGTGTCTGCTGAGTGTGGAATAAGATAAGGTAAAGAACAGCTTTTTAAACTAGATAACTTTGTTGTGACAGTTTCCTTCACATTTTGATTTTGAAACAGAAATTACTTTTGTTGGGATCAATCAAAATGAAAAGTGTGCACACTCTTTTAACTGTCTCCTCTCTTGCCAGGAAACAGCTGATTTCATCCTCTCTTTATTCCCTGCTTATGTTTATTCCTTGCCAGATCCACACATGTCTCTTAACAACTAAAAAGGGGTTTAGAAGTAACTGTGATTAAAACTCCTTGTCCTTTAGAAAGGAGCCTGTCGGGGCACCTTTCGGGCTGCTGTAGCATCCTCTGAAGGACAAAAGCATCTCCTTGACACTTGCAGTCCCTTGGATGTGGTCTGCCTCTGTCTCTGCAAGGACAGTGAAGGCCAGGGCAGCAATAGCTTGCCCCTCCTGCCTGGCCCTTTTACAGGATGCTCCCCATCCTCAGCTCTGCACGTGTCAGAAGGGGGACATGTCCCTGCAGCCTGCCTGGGGATCTCTCACACACTTGCAGGGCTGATGCATGCACCGGGGCGACCAGCCAGGCTGGGGTTGAGTGAGCCTTGGCCTGCCGTCACTGCCTGGATGCACAGTTCGTTGTTCGCCCACAGCTGGGACCCAGCAGCCCTTTTCTTTGGGCTCTGTTTTGTATAAATCCTCGTTGCTGTAGCACTTCATCTGATGTGACTAACACGCATGGTTTTTCTCTGCTCTTTCCCCTGAGGAAGGCGGGGGGAGACTGGTGTGGGCAGCTCAGTATTTCTGCTTCGGTCTGGTTATTTTAGAAACAAACTTAAAAACATATGTTCAGTTCAGTTCGTTTATGTGACAGAGACAAGGTTGAAAAGATAGGTCTGGAAAGGGGAGCTGAAACCTCCCTCAGAGCTGGGCTGTGTTCAGGGATCCTGTTACATGGAGTTTATTGCAGGCTGGTATTTAAATTCACTAGAGTCTGCCCCATCATTGTATTTTTAAGGTCCTTTTCTTTTAGAAATCTCTGCATTTTGTCTCCTCCTTTGTTCACTTTCTTCATTTGCTGTTCCCTTCAGGACAATTTCATTTTTGGAAATACCCTCCGTTCTGCAGAAGTCATCATATATACCATAGCAACAAATTTGTACCAATACTGATAGTCTCAATTTTCTCCTTATCTAGATCCTTGTTGTGTTGCATGTTGTGCCCTTGTTTCACAATTCCTACCTAAGTTTCCACTACTGTTGAGGCAGCCTGTACCCCTGAAATACATACATGTTAATAAGGCAACAACTGGGGTTGGCAGGAAATGGTGGTGGGGGATTTTCTCATGAAAAATTCGGGATTGGCACGTCTGGTTTTCATTCTTCATCAAAGCGAAAGGAGAGTTTTATAAATGATGGTGGGAAGAAACCTGAGGAGGGGAGATTTCAGGAGATAAAGCCCTGTCTGGTGGGGAGGAAGGTGAAGAGGCAACTGGCTTCAAGTCACAGCTTGGGTAGACCTGAATATAGACCTGAAGCCCCTGCCTCTGTGAGCTTGCTGGATGGGGCTGCTCCCATCTTGACCAATGTTGAAAGATTCAGAAAGTGAGAAGAAACACGAGAAAACAAATGATGAATAACCTAATCAGTAGAGGAGAGCACCTGGGTGTGATGTAAGAGACAGAAATTCAAGCCTTTGCTGAAATCTGTTGCAACAATGAATTAAACTTTCTCCTTCATGTTCTCCCCTGTAATCCCTGTGGCTGCTGGGGCTCATCCTGCTTCTCACCAGCCAGACCTTCCCTGGGGATGGGAACTTGCGGCAACTCAAATGCTTCTCCTGGGAAAAAGTTGCCATAAAGTGCTTCCCATCACTTCTAGGAATGCAAATGAGATTTGACGAAGACAGCTGTTGTTTGGTTATACCTCTATACAACATCTTACGGTCTTTTGTGCAAATATAATTAGAAACTTGAATTAAAAAATATATATATAAGTAAATTGGGGGTTTTCTGAGAGGTTTTGGTAAACTTTTGCACTTTTTTACAGTGATGATGTTACAGAAATGTGATTAGTGGGGTCAGGGAAACTCTAAACTGGCCATGTTTGTGAAAAAAACTGGGATTTTTGAGAGGAACACGTGGTTTTGGGCACTCTTCTTTCACTCTGCCTCTTAGTGATATTGGTGGGGATTTGGTTGTTAATTTTAATGGGAACAGGATCCAGTGTATAAATCCCAATCAGCCCTCCATTAACTGAAAACTGGAAAACATCTACTCAACCACTTCTGAAACGTCTGGATGTAAGTAAAAGGGATCAGAGGCCTGTTTGTTGCTCAGAGAATGTATTTGCCGCAGTGGACTAATAAACTTTCCCAGATTCTATTCCTTTAAAAAGTTAATTAAATAAGAGGTCAGCCCCATTTGTAAACAAAGCTGACTGAATTTAATGTGAACGGAAAGCATCAGGGACTTTTACAGTTTTTTTCCCTGTGGCTGAGTGCCGGTACAGTTGCCTTTTAGAAAACTTAGTGCATATGATTCTTTTTTATTAGAAAGTAAACAGAAAGCACATGCCAAGCAGCAGCTTCAAAAGGTCTGTGCTGTAATATCAGTGTTAGAGCTGTGCAAGGGTCTCCTAATGAAATGGGAAAGCAGACAAGATGTTTTCAGGCACTTCGGCAGAAAGCCGAAGCTCTGGCCAGCTTAGTGAAAGGTTTATGAACCTTCTGGGGAGTCTCCTCTATGTTTAATGAGCCTACGCTGATTTTTTGCTGCTTCTTTGAAACCAGGTGAAACTCAATAGTTTAAGGATTCAAAGCAAGCAGAAAAGAAGTGAAAGGAACACTCCTAAGATGGGAAATCTTGAATAAACACCTACAAAAACCAAAGCAGCTTCTTTTTGTGTTGTGCTAGCAGGAACACTGGGCAGGGAGCAGGGGAAGCAGTCGCCTCCCAGACTTTTGGGTCATGACAACTCACTCACTCTTCCCTCTACCTTATGGCTGATGTCAGCAGGGCAGCACAGTGTTATCTGCCTGCAGTAGAGGTCTATCAGGCACAGGAGCCCCCTGCAACACAGTGGAAGGTACCAGCTCTGCCTATGGACCCAGGCTGCATTAACTCTTTTGGCTAATCATAAGAGTTTAGCCATGGCAGTGCCAAGTTTATTGTGGGCTAGCATCCTGCTTTTGGAGCAGGACCTGTAGCCGGGGTATCATCACTTAAGGCTAGCGTGGCTATCACTGTGTCTGGAGTGTTTCCTATCCAGCGCCCTGTGCCTCCTTCACTTTTCATATAGCGTGGCTCATACACGATATCATTTTACTAGAACAACGCTTCTTAGATGCTGCTGTAACTAGAGATACCCTGACCTTATAGTCACATGCTGGTTATTTCTTGTGCCAAAACAAAAAGGTAAGAAAATAGAAACTAAAAGGCTAGAGCAATCACTGGGTATGTATTTGCATTTCTTTCTCCTGAGCCTGTAAATTATCTGGTGAGTGGCAAAGTTTCTGTTTGGGGTTTCAGCTTCGTTTCTGCTTGGTAACTGGCTTTGAAGAGGCTTGGGGGTTTTATTTGCTCCTTCAAGGGAGGGAGAAGAAAGATAAGAGGAGTTGATTGAGGCTGTCCCGAGGCCGGTGAAGCTGCAGCACAGGGGGGACCGTCCGGAAGGATGGCTGACTCTTCATGTGTGCTTAGGCGGGCAGCGAGGTTCCCAGACGGGATGGACAGCTAGTAGAGAAGAAAAGGAAAGCAGAAAAAATGCTCTGCAGCCACACGGCCAGGTTTTCTTTGGGCTGGACTTCAGTCCCCTGTCCCCATCACCTTTCCTTAGGCAAGGCTGTCTCTGCAAGCTTATGGAAAAAAGAACTATACCCTTTTAATTAAAGCTGTGTGTTTGATCAGGTTTCCACTAAACTAGTGCAAGTGCCTCTACTCTTGTTTCAGCATGATGGTGGATTAATTATTTTTTTTAAATAATTGACTTTTGAGTTATTATATCTGAGGTAAATCAATTAAGAGCAGATTGAAATTAATACACTATTTTCACTCCTCCTCAAAACAGTGTGTGATACGGTGTTTAAACTTGTAGAAAATCATGCCTGGACAAAGCTTGATAAACCGTGGTTCCTTTCCAGAAAGCTGAAGAGGAACAGATTTCCCTTGAAACAGGTCTTCTGGACCTGGTTTTGTAGAGTGATCCCCAGGCAGCCTCTGCTGTGTCTCACTGTACCTGGACTCCTTCCTATTACATCAGTATGTGGTCCCTTATAGCAAGATTTTAGCTTGTGATCTCTTAAAGAACAAATGCATGCTTCTCTACAGAAAAAAAAAAAGCAAGGATGGGAGCATGGAAATTTCTGACATTTGAAATTTCATTTCAGTGTTCAAATATTAGAAGTCTATTCTTATTAAATAGCTAAGCGACTGCCAAGGCTGAATGAAAATCACTGGAACGTTAGCTTCTATGGGAGAGTGGCTTCTTGTGTGTCCTACCAGATGAGAAGGCTTCGTGATAGCCCAAAAGCTCTTCTGCAGTCCCCTGCTGAAGGGACGCAGCTTTTGTAACAGCCGCCTCTTGGCTATAAAAGAGCTTATTTCTCTGAGAAGCAAGGCCCTTTTCTTGCCCACTGTGTCTTTGAACCAAACAGCATGAAACCTAAATGATGCCGCATGACTTCCCGAGTTTTGTGATACGCACGGACGATTTCGCCAGCGTTGTTCACGCGAAGCGGGCAAATAAAGCGGAGG
Source organism: Numenius arquata (assembly GCF_964106895.1). Taxonomy (NCBI): domain Eukaryota; kingdom Metazoa; phylum Chordata; class Aves; order Charadriiformes; family Scolopacidae; genus Numenius; species Numenius arquata. The sequence continues at coordinate 70,098,988 of NC_133577.1, forward strand.
GACTTTGCATGCGACTCTTCCCCTCTGAATTGTCCCACGGTGGCCCGGCCCACCGGACCACCCTGACGGGTGAATGAACAGCAGCCGTTCATTAACGCAGAACAGAGATCCGGCGCTGGCCATAGGAAGCCAAAGCCCCGAAGCACACTGCAGTAGCCTTGTTCCCCCTTTACAAAGCTGCTCTCTGTTAAACCACGGTATTGACCCGCAGTGGCGTACAAATGCCTTTCGTTAGGGTTTGCACACTGTGCTGCATGAGGCTGCAGTTAAAAAGCAAACAAAGAAAAACCTGCCTGTGGTAATCTACTGTTTAACAGTATTGGAAGTAAGTTTAATCAGAAAAAAAAATTATTGGGGTGATTATGCCTAACTGTAGCGCTGGGAGGAGCGGGACGCTCAGGCACTGAGGTGGTGGCTTTACCAGTGACTCTGGAGGAGATGGATTATTTGCAAAATCTCAGCCTGATGTGGCTCTCCCAGAATGCAGCCTGCTCCTAAGACACAGGTCCTTATACATTTAATAAGGTGTTAAAGCAGAATTTGGAATGTTCATACACATTCCCCTGTTCTGGATCATTTCATTGACCATCTGGTGCCTTTTCTTTTTTTTTTTTAAAGACACTTTAGCATCCTGCATGTTACTTTCTGCTTACCCTTTGGGCCCCAGTTTGGCAGAGTGCCTGGGAATGTGCTCGGTGTCCTGTCCCTTCCTAACTCAGCAAAACACTGAAGACGGTGCGTAACGATAAGCTGTCATGTTTCCGCTCCCACCTCACCAGGAGAGCCTCATCCTACCAGCTGTTAGAGCAGCCTTTGTAAGAAGGTGGGAGAGGGATGCGAGACTTTATACAAACAGCACTTTTATTCCCAGGGAGGTTTTTAACACTTGTTTTGGTGGCTCGCTTAGATTTGCATATTTGAATACTAATGGCAGCCTGGCATCAAGGTGGTAGGAGGGAGAGCTGTTCAAAGGAAAAAATAATTCCTTTCATGGGTCCAAGCAGAGTTGATCTCTGACACCAAGAGCTGAAAGACTTTCCAGTTGAGCCTCTGTTTCCCCTGTGTGTTAGTGCTGCAGTTACAAATATAGCTGGGGCTTGTGGTGTGAAAATTCAGTTCATTTGCTTAGCGGGAGGAAAACCAAAAACTCTAACCTTTCTGAATTGACAGAGTGAAAGGCCATATTTTAACTTGAAGAAGAGATAGTAGCCATGGAGAATATCTGCTGGAAACCCCAGAAATTACACTGAATGAACACTGAATTGCATATAGTTTTAGTATGTCTGTGTGTGCCTGGATGTGATTGAGAGAGGGAGAAAGAGAGAAGGACAGATCTGATATCGACCGTATACAGTTTAAGAGTGAATGCAGAGGAAGACATAATTACAGACTGATTTAGGAATGAGTTTAAATCTGGTGAAGAAGCCTGATGTAAATGGCTGTGGGCGCACGTTTTTCACATGGGGAAGCAGCCCTGCTGCCACTGCTGCCGTGCTGGGGATCCTTTCAGCCAGGAAAAGCTGCACCACCTCCAAGGGGCACAGGCAAAAGCAGCAGAACCTTTTCCACCGGCACTGCTGCAGCTCCCATCCGACTTGTGACAGAAGCAATATTTTGGTGAAAGGATTCCTGTGCTCTGAGCAGGCCTTGCTGTGCTAGCACCATACTGTTGTATAAATTAACTAATAAGCTAAACCAGCTAAACTGTTTTAAATTTAGTTTGTTTAAAAAGCCTTTTACAGTGGTGTAAGTATCCATTGCTCTTAAACTGAATCTTTTAATTGTACTTCTCTGCATGTCTTTTGCTTTGTCATGTTGCTGAACTTATTTGATTTGTTTAGCCAAAGTATTTTGGCTAACGCTACGTTGTCCTCTGCTCCAGGAGGCCTCTTTGGCTCAGGTGCTACCACAGCTTTTCTAGGAAGCAAGCCAGGATTTTTCTGGTCATCAGAGTGCTTTTGCACTGCTGTTCTGGTTCACTGGTGTTCTTCTTATCTCTGTTTGTGTTACGTTACCATCCAGGGCGTTCCTGCACTTGTTCTATGTTTTTATGGTGCCCAGAAGATGACACCTCTGTGAGCTTGTGGTCTGTGTGGGGGACAAAAAGCCTCAGTGAGAGTGGCTAGAGATTGCTATAAAGATCTCAATGTTGTATGTCGTTCTCCAAAATTAAATTCCTGCTGTAGGTATTCCTACGCGCTGAAGTAAGGAATCCATGTGAAAGTGTCTTCACTCCGTGTGTGTTTATTATCAAAGTCCTTCAGGTTTTGTTTGACTATTTTGATGTGTCCAGTTTCTTATCTGATGCCTTCTGGTTACCTTTCTAATTCAGGGACAAAGTCCAAAGAAACATTGGCATGTACTTACGGAGGGTGGAGTTGGCAGAGAAATGGGTTAGCCCTACCCCCTTTTTGATCGGAAAGTTGTCCTTGTAAAATAGCCTCAGCTGAGATCTGAAAGAGAAAGGGTTCCTGCATCTCCTGCAACTTCTATTGTCACAGTCCCCAGAAGGAATATATCTCATTTTTAATTAGAGGGGGCAGACTGCTTGTGCTGTGGGGCTGTGGTAGTTGTGGTACCAGAGGTGATGGGGCTGGCAGGGGGTGTTCAGAAAGAGAATCAACTGCAGGCAAATGTCTCTTGGAGCTGCTTTCATGACCTGTCCTCAAGGACGTACAAGGTTCGAGGTCCCACATCATCCCCAGGTACTCCACTCCACTGTTTCATCATCCCTACTGCTGGAAAACAGGCCCTCACACTTCACCCAGGTCCCCCTTCCTGTGTTTTAAAGACTATTACTTCTTGCCCTAACCCACCAAAACCCCCGTGGTGTACACTTTATGTATGCTCTGCATGCTTTGATGTAGAGCATGTGTATTCTATGATTCTGTGATTCCTGAGAGAGCACAGAACACAAGAAAACTAACTCACATGTTGGAAGGTGACTTATAAGCCTTTCTGGCTGAGAAGGGCATGACTAGAGAACAAAAATCTCCACGCATGGCATACCAGTATAGTTTTAAAGAACCTAAGTGTGTCCTGACCGCTAGTATTTAATGAGTGGCGATGTTTGGATACTGTGAAAGGAATCTAAGAAGATTTATTACAAAGAGCTTGTGTTTTCTTAGTATGTGCTTGTGATCTACCATCCATCAGGAGTGGGAACCGCAATAATTCTGCAACCTCTTTCAGGTTGGAGTGAGCAACCACGGGTGCATACCAGAGTCACCAGTGAAATACCTAGGCACAGCAAAACAGCAGGTGATCTTGTGGTGATGGCATATTTATAATTGAGTCCAGGTAATTTGCATATTGAGTTATTCACAATATTCCCTGTTGGTAGACAGAATATTGCACTTATGTTAATGATGGGGGGGAAATGAAGAGGGAGGAGATTAATGGTGGTTGTTTTAACTGGAGACCAGAAAGAAAATCCTCTCTGGGGTCATTTCTTCTACTCTCCTGACACTCTGCCAGAGCAGAATTTACCTCCGCTCTCAACTGCTCCTTCTATTCCAGCTTGAAATGCCTGGAGTGATGGTAATGATGTCAGTCTTGTGAGCTGTGACATAAGGTGCAAGAGAGTATCCATCTCGGAAGATGAACACAGCTCTCAACCAGGCAAGTCTCCTTGAGAACCAGGTTAACACCTTTTTGAATACCTAAACAACCCGCTTCAAGTGGCTATAAAACAGCAGATTTTTCCGTGTTTCACCAGGAAACTGCAGGAAAATCAGTGCTTTCACACAGCATTCCACAGCCATTGCTTTGATTTTGAAAAATTAATTAAAAAAAATAATATATATATATAATTCTAGTGAGCTGAATAAAGCTGAATTGGCAAATCATGGATACCCAGAAGGAACAGTGTCCTGTTTATAAGGAAAGAGTGCGGTTACTGTGGTCAGACAGCCGGGCCACTGGCCAGGTCATGCCTCCTAAACATATTTTATCTAACCTCATGTCACAGGCAGGATGTGGGGAATGTAAGATTTTCTCTTCTGAAAGGTAAAGGTCATTCACAGGGAGCATAGGCTTCACTCCCTTAACAGCTGCTTTGCCTTACACCAGCTGAACCTCTGCTTCTTAATTAGGGTATCAGAGGAAATTTCCAGGCAAGCTGGGATCAGGATTGGTGCAGATCCACCTCGGTGGCTTTCCCTGAGCGGTTGAGAAGGTGAAGGCAGGCTGCAACCAGGCTTGAATGTACCCATTCTTCTCAGCCAACTGCTAGCGCTTAAGGTATGTCTCTGCTGGGCAAACACGGGGTGTGACTGTAGCACATAAATCATCTGTGCAGCTAATATGGTCTGGAAACCACGAGGCTGTAGGTAGAGCCCCTGGAGAGTCTTTGCTGCTAGTGCTTGCACTCATACGCCGGTGCTGCTCTGCCCTGGCGGCTGGTGTTGTGTAGGGTGGCTGGAAGAAGCCATCAGGGCTACAGAAGCGCCTCTGCTTGGTTGGCTGGAGCTAAGGGGACGTCTAGTGGTGGTATTTGAAGATCCAGATTTCTGTGTAACTAAAGGCATCAAATTTTTCTCCCGTTGCTGCAGCTTCCTCGAAAGTGATTTCATGACAGGTAGGGACAGGAGTGAGATTAAAGGTGTCTTGTGTCATGTTTCCCTTGTGAAAGAAACTCTTAACTTTAATTACTGGAGGTTCAGCTCTTTCTCTCTGTGCGGGAATCCCTGTGGGACTTCAAAAATGGGTATAACTGGTGTAAAACTGATTGCTATCTTCCTGACTTGGCCTGATGGGCTTTATATGGCCTTTGTTTCTGCACATGGAGACTCCAGACCATAACTAAAAGTAATTTAAACTTTGTAACTTGAATTTTGTATGTGAATACGCAAATATGTAAGACTTTCGTGACTTAGGCGGTGCAGTGAGACCCCACTGTATGACACTGACATCCAGAAATTGGTTGCTGATTTCTTAATACTGTGCATTGTTTTTCTCGGTCATATATCACCTCCCCTTGGATGACGGCAGGGGCCTTAGCACGGGGTTAAACTAAAAGAGACAACACTGTATCCATCTCAGAGGCATGTTTATACACTGCTGTGACTAAAGCGAATGTACGTAACTATAGGTAGCAATGCAAGACAACACAGTGAATAAATACTGAAGGGAGATAGGATGGTATTAGCAATTCTCTTTCAATTTCCTTTTAGGATTTACAAAGATTTTCCTTGCTAAATATTATGCAGTTTGTCATAGGTTTACTCTGAGGGAATGTGCTTGTGGAAAGACAAGTCTCTGGCAAAATGATCTTTAGGGCTGTGCCAATAACAAGTAGAGAAATTCAGGTGCAGCTCCCAAAGGGATGGTCCTCCCTGATGAGGATCATTGCAACAGGCAAATGTGGTAATGTATTGCTGAACTGCCTCCTCTTCCCCCCGCCCCACCCCCTGTCTAAGAAATGCGTCGTTTCCTCAATGTAAAGGAAATAATTACTTATTTTTCAGGCTATTAAGCCAAATGCAATGTATATGTGCCCTCCCAATGTGTTCTGGAATTGCTGCTGCTGCAATCACAGCAGGGAAGGATTTCACTGCTGCTCTTGCCATGTTTTGTTTGTGGCACATTATTAAACAAAGCTGTTTCTTTTTTTTTTTCTTTTTTTTTTTTTTCTTTTTTAATGAACAGGGAAACTTCTGCCCTAGCTCCTTGGCCAGTGTTCTTTTCTGAACCCCAGAATTAATTTATTTGAATAATTTAATAAATAAAGTAATAATAAAACGAATAAACTCCTTTTTTTTTTTTTCTTTCTCCTAGCATGAGGTCTCTTTTCCCTTCTTACACCAGTGACCAGCAGGAAGACCTTGAGTGAGAATCTTTCACCTTTAGCCATCTAATTTATTTAGCCCAGACTTTTCTCTCGCTTTCTGGCTTGTGTGTGCTCATGGCCCATCATTACCTTGATTACAGAACAGCCCTCAGTGATGAAATAGCTCTGGTGCCGAGCAGGGAGCACAGGCAGAGCTCAGACACATACCCTTCCTTCAGACAAGCTTTCATGCTCCTATGCTTGGAGATGGATAAAATTCCCTATGAGATGTATTAAAGTGGTTTCCTTTTCTGTGGATTCACAATGAAATACGTTTGATTCAAAAATTCCTTCCTTCTCACCTCCCAGAAGTTTCTGATTGCTTTTGGTTTTTGGAAACATAACTTGTTCTTATTTAATTCTTATCCATTCTTCCTTACCTACATTTTTGCCAAGATGTGTACTAAAGTCCACAAAGAGCAGATCTGTGGGTGGGGGTAGTATTTTTTTTTTTCCCTGGTGAGACTCTCCCTGCTGCACAAGTGTAAGTTGTTTTAACTTCCTCAGCTTCTGGGAAAAAAAAAAAAAAAAAAAAAAAAAAAAAAACCACCACCAAAAACAGTAGTTGTAAAGTCTCAGGATTTCACTTTACCCCTCTCTGTGCTGTGACTTTTCCAAGGTTTGTTGAGGTACCGAATGGCTCTATGATGGGAAAAGAAAGCGAACGCCTTTCTCTTTGTATCAGCAAGTTCTGCAAGGCTGCCTTTACGTTGTGATGTCCCCTCTTCTGGCCTTGCCTCCCTCACCTACACCAACTATTGCTGCTTTGGGCTGCGCTACAAAGAGGAAACCCCTGAAAGAGAGGAGGGTCCCTCTCATTTGGAAGAAAGATTCCAGTTTCTAGGTACTTCAAAACTCACTCCAAGAGTATCTTGTTGCTTTTGTGAAGGACTTCGTGGTGTGCTACTTTGTGACACACTGCAAATCAGTTTGAATTTCCCAACTCTTCTGCAGCACATCACTCTATTTTCCACCTGTCTGGAGATTTGCACTATTTGGGTCTAAGCAAGGGTTGGTACATGTATTCATGATGGAAATCTTTTCTCCTTTCTCGTGACATACCTCTCGTGACAATACCCACGTGTATTTAGCGTGGGCGTGCTCATGTGCAGGCAGTGAGTACCATCATGACTGTGTTTGCAAGTGATGCTTCGGAGACCTGTCTGTGGGCTTGCACTTTGGCTGGTGCCGGCCGCGGCTGCATCCCTGGCTAGTGCTGCCCATCGCTTCTCTCGTGGAGCAACAGTGCCAACTGCTGGCTGCTGAGCCTGGCCTGCCAGGGGTACCGGCTGTGCGTGGGGGCTTGCTCCTGGGGGTTAATTCTGAGGGCAGAGGTACCTAAGACACAACATCCCTCTGCTGATGGTTTGGGTACTTAACAGGAATTGGCTGGATGGTCGAACCCAGAGGGTGGTACTCAATGGCTTGAAGTCCAGATGGAGAGCAGTGACAAGTGGTGTCCCTCAAGGGTCCGTGATGGGACCGGTACTGTGTAACATTTTTATCAACGACGTAGACAGAGGGATTGAGAGCACCATCAGCAAGTTTGCAGATGACACCAAGCTGTGCAGTGTTGTCGATACACCAGAGGGACGGGATGTCATTCAGGGGGACCTGGAGAGGTGGGCCCAGATGAACCTCATGAGGTTCAACAAAAGCAAGTGCAGGGTTCTGCACCTGGGCCGAAACAATCCTCAGTATAAATACAGACTGTGGGATGAGGTACTAGAAAGCAGCCCTGAGGAAAGGGACTTGGGGGTGCTGATGGACGAGAAGCTGGACATGAGCAGGCAATGTGCACTTGCAGCCCAGAAGGCCAATCACATCCTGGGCTGCATCAAAAGAAGTGTTACCAGCAGATCCAGAGAGGTGATTCTATCACTTTGCTCTGGTGAGACCTCACCTGGAGTACTGTGTGCAGGTCTGGAGCCCTCAATATAGAAAGGACATGGACCTGATGGAGCGCGTCCAGAGCAGGGGGATGATCAGGGGGTTGGAGCACCTCTGCTATGAGGACAGGCTGAGGGAGCTGGGGTTGTTCAGTCTGGAGAAGAAGACACTCTGGGAACACCTAATAGCAGCCTTCCAGTACCTGAGGAGGGCCTGCAGGAAGGCTGGGGAGGGTCTGTTTACAAAGGCCTGCAGTGACAGGACAAGGGGCAATGGTTTTAAGTTGGAGAAGGGGAGATTTAGATTGAATATTAGGAAAAAGTTCTTTACTATGAGGGTGGTGGAACACTGGAACAAGTTGCCCAGGGAGGTGGTTGAGGCCCCTTCCCTTGAGATATTCAAGGTGAAGCTCAACGAGGCCCTGGGCAACCTGGTCTAGTTGGGGGTGTCCCTGCTGACTGTGGGGAGGTTGGACTAGATGACCTTTGGAGGTCCCTTCTGGCCTGGACCAATCTATGAATCTCAGTTTGGTAGTCTTTTTTTTCCGTACCAAAGTAACATTCTGTTGTGTGCAGGTAAGCCCATGCCGCTTACCTTTTTTTGTGACATTTCTCACATTAATTTCAAAACTAATTGTTAATTTTTTTTTAAAGCTCTGCGTCTCTCCCAATCTCCCAGGGCTCAAGGGCAGGAGAAGGCGTATGCTCTGAGGAATGGAATGGCCACAAAAGGTGTCATGTATTCCCTGGGATGTTTTTAATGATTCACTTGTGGCAGCAGTTTGCCAACTACATATTTGAGATGCTCATATGTGTTACGGCCACGGTGACCTGTGGGGAAAATGAGGTTGTGGGTTATGCATTTCTGTGCGAGGGAACCACACAGTGGTTTTGGCCAGAAAAAAAGGGAAAGAAAGTGGGGAGGGTAAGAAAAAGAACAGAACGTACAGGTGTACATGTAAGATTCATTTTATTAGAACTTCAGTTAAATGCTTTAATAGAAAAAAATGGGCTTATTTTTTTTTCCAGGGGAAATATCAAATGGAACAGATAGGTCTGTTTCTTTAAAAGTTTCCCATGAGAAGGTGGTGTCATTTTTGTTTTGCTCCCTAAGGCTTTGTCTTTGCCCTGTCTCCTTCCCTTTTTGGCCTGTGGCCTTTTCGTTAGAAAAGTTACAGTGTTTGCAGGAGGTGGCAGGAGAGGGGACATGGATGGGGAGTAGGAAACAAACAAGGAAGGCAAACAAACAAACAAAGTAAAAAAAAAAAAAATATATATATATATATAAAAATATTGAGACCTTTCAGAGAAAGGGGAAAGAAGGTGAATGAGTAAACCAAGAAACCTTGGAGCGATCATCGGGGAAGTCTGCAGAGAGGAAAAAAATGGAAGGGATGGGAGGAGAGAGCCAGCCAAACAAACTGAAAGTGAGTTTGATGAGTCAGGGTTTCTGTGGGTTTCTTGCACCTCCCAAAAGGCCATTTTTTACTTCCTCCCAGCCACAAATGTTCTTCATTATTTTTTTTGGAACAGAACACAAGAGGAAAACAAATAAATCAGCTATTCTTAAACATACGTGACAAGCCCAGGCTGAGGCACAGGTGGACTGCAGCCACAAGAGGTCTCTAAGTTGAGGCTAGAGAACTTTGGCCACCCAGCAGGTTTAGCATCACTTCCAGCCCTCTGTTACTCTTTCACTCATGTGATTTATTTATTTTTTTTTATTTTATTTTTTGTTTTTCCCCAGCCCCCAGTGCCTTCATAGAGAAACCTAAACTAGGCAGGAAAAAAAAAGAAAAAAGCATTTTGATGCTACCTTGAAAGACAGAAACATCACAACTCCTTCTGTGAAACTGAAACCTCAGGTTTTTGGGAGGAGTTTTTCAGGTGAAGCTTGTAAATCCTATGACAAAAGTAGCTGCCAGGCAGCCTGTCGCTGGCTTGGCACTGTAGCCTCATCCAGGAGACCCAAGGTGGCCCTGGACACCATTGGGAACAGGAGGTCCACTGCACTCTGCTCAGCAGAGGAGAAATTGTGTGCAAGTGCAGCACTGATTATGTTGTGAGTCCTGAGGCAAGTTGGGTGCTTTGCTAAATGTCAGAAGTGGGAAATTTGAGCAATTAGGGGACAATCTCAGTCAGTTTTTCAAGTTTTTCAGTGATACCCTGATTTTTGGGGGTGCTGGGAATGGTTCAAAAGTGAAGTATTGCCTAACATCTGAGAAAGCAGAAGGCAAATAAACAGAAAAGGAGTTTTTAATTTAAGGAATTTCTTTTTTTTTTTTTCTAAACAAAACTCAATACTTTCTGAAGTCCTGGCACATGTTTTTGTGACTCTTCCCTGTGTTTGAGCATGGTGCAAACATGACAATATCCCAATCCTCTATAGTATAGTTTTTACGTATTCACCTGTATAGTAGCCATGCCTCTCCCAGATACACTCTCAGTCCTATTTACTAACAGTCTGGAAAAGAAAGAAGAGTGAGGACAGCAGAGGCTATTCTAATTTCTAATTTGGCTCCTGCATATAAGTACTTACATGGGGTAAAAGCTATACTCAGTAGGAACTAGCCATATGTGGCCCCAGACTCCTCTAACCAAGCACAAAACAGCTGCTACCCTGAGCTCAAAAAGTTTAAGGAGTTTGGGATTCTTGTTTCTTAGCAAATGCTTTTGAATATTCTAGAAAATTATTGTAATAGCTGTAGGCGGAGAAAGAAGCACTTGAAGCAGATCAAAATGATAACTAGATTATAGTAGATGTGTGCTGCAAACACCTGCAAGTGTCACTCAGTTGACTTTTCTCACAGCCCATTTTTAACTAGTTTTTGTGGGAGAATGGGGATGTTAGTTTTGCTGGTTAAGTTGTTTTTCTATCATGAGAAGTGAGTGCCAGACCTGACACAAGGAAGCGTGCAGGGGAGAGAGAAGTACAGCCATCCCTTTTCAGTGACAGCAAGCTGTTAGGTGGACCTAAGCCACACTGTTTGGGAGATGGATAATCCAGCCTTCCAAACCCTGGCTGAGCCTCCTGGCCTTTCTCTCTCCCCCACCTCCTCCCACAGAGGACTCATTCTGGTTTTCCACTTGCTGACAATAAGACCACATACATATAAGAAGATAGTTTTAATCTAATGATGTTATAAATCTAACAAGAATAAAGTTCTATAATAAGAAATGTTATTGTACTACTTCTGTTTACAGTTTGGATATTACATGGCATTCAGTTGGATTCCTTCTTTGCATGTTTGTTGCTTAAACCACCTAATTGCCATGTATTACTTCAAATTGGTGAGTACAGAGAAGTTTTTATTTAGTGTTATAACCTCATTTCACAAAGGGTTTGGGGGTTTTATAAGAATTTTGTCACTTACAGTGCTTGTTATGAGTCTTTCGGGGTCTGCTATTTTAACATTTAATTTGTATCAATTATGGCCGAACCTATAAAATAGCAGTTAAAATATGTTCATTAAAAATTAAAAAAAAAAAAAAAAATCACAGATTTGGTCAACAGCAGGAATTTGTTTGAGTCACTAAAGGCATATCTGGAAGCCTGAGGGTAGGGAGCCAGGAGTGGCTGGAGAGCCACCAAACAAAGCACAGAAATGATGGAAGAGGTACAAGAACAGGGCATCCCTTTTGGGGGAGCTGCAACAAACTTTCTAAGGTTATCAGAAATAAAACAATACACATGCTTAGGAAAGAGGAGAGGAGATTAGGAAAGAGAGATTAGGGCTGGTTCTTTCCTACTAGCTTGCCAGCAGGACTCAGTACTGCTGCCTACCTTCTAGCTGAAGACTTGCCGAAATCCTATGAAGCTCCACAAAATGCTCTGACCAGTGACTTGTTAAAAGACCGCTCCCTGGGCTTTGTGTTTTACCACCTGTAGTAATGAAACAACAACCTGACAGGTGTGATTTGGACTCAGATGATGCCCTTGCATCTCCTCTCCTTGCCCTGAGCCACCCTTCCTTTCTTCACCAGGGCTTGGTTTCTCCCCGTCAGGGGCCTGAACTCAACTCCTTCACCAGGAGCACACACAGATGTGAGAAAAGCCATACAACAAGGTGCTGCTCAGGAAAGAAATTGAAATTCTGTCAAATAGTTTTCTTCAGCATGTACTGGTCTGTTTCTAATAACAGTGTCTTGACTCTTTATTACCGATGTAAATAGTTGAGCTGGACGTCTTGTCATTTTTAAAAAAGTTTCTTTTTTGATTGAACAAAATGAAAACCTTTCCAGGGCATGTGGTTGTGAATTTCAGGAGTCCTGCTCTAACCGTGTTCTGATTTATTTTACTTTCACGGCGACATGAGTTCCTGCTAAGCCATATATTTCTCTGAATAAAGGCACCAGGCTACATGTTTTCTTATCCACTACAGGCCTTTGCCACTGAGATAACCAGCTTCTTGCTGTGAATATATTATAATATATATAATATATTATTAAGAAAAGTTAACAGTGCAGCAGGACTGACAGAGCTGAGCAGACTTGACTGAGAGAGGAGGCGACAGCGGCAAAGGATGGTAGTTCTGCACGTAGAGGTGAGATGCGGGGCTGGGGAAGGCACAGAGCTGTTACTCCCTGTACCAGCCATGGGGTTTCACCGCAGCCAGGTGGGATACCGTGGGGACAGGTGAGGTGGCTGTGTCTGCTGGGGCACCGGGGCTGGCTGTCCCTGTTGCTGTGTGCGCTGTGGTGGTGCCAGGAGCTGCGGTGCCGCTAGATGTCCCTTGTCACCCGAGGGAGGTTGGCGGCTCGTCCCCATCCCTGCGCTGCGGGTAAATACGATGTAGTGTTATAAAGAAGCCAGTGTTTAAAGTGTTAAATATGGAGAGAAGTTGTGGCTACCTTAAGAAAGAAATTCTTATATTAGCCTGTGAGGTAAAGTTGTGAGTAGCAAGGAGAAAGTTGTTTCTTCAGCCTCTTTTCACTTAATTTTCCAGAGAAAGATGCTCTGTCATAGGGAGGTGTTTGTTCTGAAGGGATATTTCCACCAGGGCCAATCAATATTTCCTCGTGAAAAGAAGTTGCACTAGGAAATGTTGGTTTGGTAAGCCTAACACCGTGGATTTGGCTAATTTTTGCTAACACTGACACTGTTTTGCATGGTGCAAGGTGGGGTCCTGATGGCCTGCACCAGCAGAGCTGGTGGGGAAGGGGAGCAGGTGCCTGTGGGCTTTCCTTGCACCTTCTTAGTGATTTTACCATTTTAGGCATGTTCATACTGAAAAAGGCAGGAAAATGAAAGCATTTCTGTGAAAAGCTGCGGGACCCAAAGCACTTTCTACTAGCTGTGGGGGGAAGAATATATATTGGGGAAAAGAAGTTGTCCCCAGCAGGGACCTTGCACTGTGGGGAGGGCAGGAGCCGCATGCCAAGTTCCTTGAGGTGGTCCCCAGGGCCACCTCTCCCCTTCCTTGTGGATCACCCCAGGCTCAGCCCAGCCACCTCACTGGTGCAGTTGTAGCTGCAAAGGCTCAGTGTGCCCCTGCAGAGAGGGGAAATGGCGGGGGGGAGAGGGAGCAGCCCCTGAGGGAGGTGGGCTGGTGTAGGCATGTGGCATGGAGCAGGGAGAGCTAAGGGCAAGGGTCTGCAAACTCCTGGAAGCAGTGCTTAAGGGGGGAACAGGGAAACCTCACAAACTTACTTCCACCTGGCCTCCCAAAACCTCTCCTTATGCTTCCCAGCCCCTGTGTCACCCAGCAGGTGCAACTCCACATAGAGCCCACACTGCTTGGCCATATGGTTTGCATTTGCCTGTGGCTTGACCATCCTTTCAGCCAGCTGGTCTGGTCCTGCCATGCCAGGGGTGCTTTTGCCCCTCCAGACCGGTTTGGCAGCTGGGCTAGGAAGGCAGCCTCCAGCAATGGCAATGTGCCTGCCTCTCCTTCAGTCCTTTAAGAGTTAATTCGTTCCTGTGCCCTAGATGTGTGGCCATGTTCTCACTGGACTGGAAGCTGTGTTTCCATATGCCCCTAGCTCCCATGGCTGGCACCTTGGTGTTGACATCTGCACCGCTCAGCATGCCTGTGCCCTTGCAAAGACTCACCTGAACATGTGTTGGGCAACTCCTCCTGCTCCTGGTCCCCTGCAGTGCCTCATGTGCCTTCTGCACATACCACTGCTGCACGCATAGTGGGGTGTGCATGCCCCTAAACTGTCCCAAAAACAACTATGCCGGTTTATCTGTCCAGAGGATATCTAGCTTGTTAAGAACATCTCTTGAATATAAGTAATAACTGACTGACTGTGATCTGTTTATTAGGATGTGATGCTGTGATGGTGGTTGCATGAACCAAGCTGTTGTGTCTTCAGAGTCGTATCTGTCCGCCTGAGTGACAGAAATAAAGCATTTGCCGCTTTCTACTGCCTTTAAACTTGCGGGAGCCTGTAGCGCTCATCCTCCTCCTGCACCAAGGTATCCACGTGTGCCGCTTGCCAATCGGGGACTTCTTCACCAAGTAGCGTCTGAGGCAAATCTCTTAATAACAGGGGGAATACACACAGATTATTGTGATCATAAATTGGCTGACATAGCCTTTATTACTAATGGTGATGATGGAGATGGAAAACCCAGCTTGATTCTCAGATCCCTGCTGGAAGGTAATAAAATAAAGAGGAACAAAATCTGTGAGTGTATTTGCTACCAAACCTTTGAAAAACACAAAAGTGGAACCCTGCCAGTGCTATTGCTGGCAATTTTTCAGAGCGGAGCCTCACTCCGAGGTAGGATTAGAAGTGGAAGTGTATTTTGTGTCTCTGACATTAGTATCATGTTGTGGACAAATGGAGGGTTTACAGTCATTTGACATTCATTGGTTTCTATTGTAATTATTGTGTGCTGCTCTTACAACTTCGGAGTATTTTTGAAGGTCTTCCGATAATAGAATAATTAGAAAATAACTTCAGCTATTGTTAAAAAAAAAAAAGTGTCTATTTTGCTAATGCAAAAAACTGACAAAAGAACCGCTTGAGTGGAAGTGCTCTTATGAAAATGGAGCAGTGTTGTCGTTTTTCTTTGTTGAGAACGTTGGTGAAGGGAGGCTGACTCTTCCCTAGTCTCTTTTGTTCAACCCTGGGCAACGGCAGAATACACAGCTAAATTCTGGTGGCAGAAACTTCTTCTCTGCTGGTAGCTGAGAATGATATATTATCATGTATAACCATATATACACGATAATCATAACATATGTATAATCATAACGACAACAATAAAAAATCCCTAACATGTAGCTTGGATTTTGAATACCAGAATGAGCCTTCAGGACTCAGAAATGAGCCTGCAGTACTAAGAATACAGAAAAAGCTATTAGAATATTTTAAACATAAAAAGAGCCACTTGATAAAATCAGTAGCAAATAAAAGAGGAATGTAAATGTAATTTTAAATTATTTATTTCACTCCTCTTTTTTCATGTTAATATATCTTTGGTTCCTAGTTCACAACCACACACTAATTAGAAATGTAAGAAAACCTAACTTTTTACCATGCTAATTAAACTGTATGTCACATAGACATTTGGGGAGAATTTCCTATGCTTTCCAGTGCGAATAGAAGGAAAGAGCAGCGGTGCTCACTTTAAACTGGAATTTTTTTCTAGTACCTTGCAGAAAGGCTTCATTGTATTTTGATTAATCCATGCTTGGTCCACCACGGGTGTTTCCATGGAAACAGAATTTTTTTCCTTGATGGCAACTGTTAGGCTCAGGAAGGCTCCTCGCTGCACAAAACTACTCCAGCTCCTAAAGAACTACTTGTTGGAAATTTTAATGTGCATAAACAAAATTCCCAAATTCCTCCTTAGTATTATTTTTGTCAATGCTAATAGAGAATTACTTTCTTAATTATACACAGTGGTGCTTTTTCACTCCACAAGAAAATGGAATAACAGTAGTATTCTTTCCACTGCAAGAGAGCACTTCTGGTCCAGAAAAAATTAGCTTGCAAACCTTCTAAAATTAAAATTTAAGAGTGTTAATGTGTGAATGTTGTTTAATTCTGAATCCAAATAATTTGGCTTAATGGCTGTTAAAATTTAATTAATCTTGCTTTGCTGATTGGCAGTAATTTGAACAAATTATTCTTGTGTACTATAGTTTGGGTTAGGGAGTTTGGGGTTTTTTGGGGGTTGGTTTTGTTTGTTTTTTCCCCCCTCAAAAATAAAAATACTCAATGGATGCTACTTTGATATTTGCAATAGGCTTTGAAAATCAACCAACAGAGGGAGCGTTTGTGTGGTATTATTAATTTAACCAAGTGGTTGGAAACATGACAATAATTTCTCCCAGTATTTTTGGACAGCATATTTGTTGTGTAAAAATATTAGAATTCTTGACCATTCATAAAAATAGAAAATGTTTTGGTTTGGAGTGTTTTATTTTTCAAAAAATCCAACCTTAACTTTTGCAGACAGTGCAAGTAGCTATTTTAAATTGATTGTCAGGTTTATTATTTGGAAAACTAGAAGGTTTAGACCATGGAGTATTTATTATTCTGGTTTAAGAGTAATTATTGGTTAAAAATACATTGAGGAAAACAGTTCAGACACCTCTTATTTATATTTGCCTTTTATTGCAGTGACATTTAGTAGTGCCACCCAGACTTCAAGATCCCGTAATACGAGAGTCCATAAAAAATACAGAATGTAAATATTTTTATTACAATAATACCCTGACACTAGTGGTTGTTTAAGTCAGAACAGAGAGAGAGGAAAAAAAAAATCTATTGATTTGTTCATCCTTGTTTTGTTTCATTTTTGTTCACCGTGGCAGGGAATCTGCCAAATGGAAAAAGGAAAATTGCTTTGTGAGGAAAACATAGTTTTCAAATTTCTTCCAAGGACATACCAAAACCAGAAATTGTATATTAAGCTAAAGAAAAAAGCAGAAGCCTCAGTATTTTTTGCTACCTCTTTACTGTGTTCACTATTAGAATCTGTTTAATAATAATACTTTTTTGCACCCTGTGCTCTGCCCTAATCTTTCCTCTTAAGCTTTTGGGGCACTGGTACTTTTACTTTACTATAGCTGCAATCTATAATATTTCTATATTGTCAGCATGAGGTGTGAAGGGACTGCTGCTCTTCACAATGTCTCAGCAGATCAGAGCCAGGTACCTGACCGAATGACAAGGGAGGCTGTGCAACACTTTGGAACAGGACAGAAAAGTGAAATAACTGGGAACACCAGGGACTGGCTGCAACTACTTGAGTAAAACTTGAGGAGGGTTCAGGGCTAAACACCCCTCTTGTCTGGGAAATGTGACAATGTTCAAAGTGGTCATGTAGTCAGGATCTGGTGGTGATGTACCACAAGCTTGACTTTGGAGAACTGTGCTGCCCAAAGCCTATGGTTTCCTTGAGGACAGTATTTCTCCTTTATAGGTGGGGCTGCTTCGATGAGTACTTGTTTTGAACCTCACAAGAATCATGTGACAGATACTTGGAGTTAGTAAGGTTTTTTTTTTCCTTGATATTGCTTTCCCTGCTGATTAAATTGGGATGCAACTATTTGTTTTATCATTTGTCCTACCCCCTAGAGTGAGCAACCCCAGGAACTTGTGGTGCCGAAGGCTCTTGGGGGCGGGAAGATACAGAACGATACTAATGTCATTAACACCATCTTAAAATTAAGCAGGGAGCAGTACAGTCTGCAGCACTGCAGTGTGTGGCAGAGGGAGAACCCCATATATACACCAGCAGACTATTCTGGGTGTGCTAACACTGGGAGTGAGCAGCTGTGAGAAAAACAGAGAATAAGTGATAGTACACTCTGCAATGGAAATCACAGCAAAGCGACATATGTGTTGACTAAGTAATACCGCCAGTGCTCTGAGAAGAAATCTTCCAAATTGCTTGACGAATTTTCACAAAATTGCTATGCCACACAGCAATCTCCAGAAGTCTCTGGAAATGCAGCCGTTCTGACCCATGCGCACAGGACAACACTGCTCAGCAAAACTCAGTCTTGAACACTGCTGGAAGACCCGGCAAGACCTGAAATATTTGCCTTCCTCATTGCAGACCTCATTAACAAATGCATATATTGTCCCCTGGGAATGTAGTTTCCTAACCATGAGGTTCTTATGTGAGCACCATGTAGATGGACTCCTGCTTGCAGGACTCGCGTATTGCAATGTTTACCATCACCTATTAAAGCTTTAAAACAAATATGAGAACAGAATATGTATTCCCTTGACAAGGCTGCTTTTCCACATGGTTTGGTTATTTATTTTCCTACCACAGCACTGGTTATCACCTTTCAGTTTTGTTCTTGGGATCCTTAAAGATTTGAGAAGCTCCTGTGAGTCTGTGTCTTTTTGTGCGATGGAGTAATTCCTGCCAAGCCATGGATGCAGCAGTAATGCCGCTGCAGCATGTGGATGTAGTCAAGGGCAAGCCAGGACTTGCGGAAGTTGGGGTAGACTTCCCAAAATTTTTGAATGAAGCAGCTTCCATTTACACCTGTAAATAGAAGCCAGACTATTAAAAGTAGTTAGGGCTCTGTTATGGCCTCATCTCTTGAACCGCTCTGCGCTAAACATTGCAAAGCCTTGAAAATCCAGCCGTTCTTGAACGCTCTGGCTCCATCACAGGTGCTAAGCCCTTCTCGGCGTGGCAGCTCCAGGCGCCGGCACGGAGGCACTTACCGCAGTCCTGGATGCAGCTGTGGCCATCCTGGCATGGCTTCCCACGTCGCCTGGCCTGCATCCCTCCTCCTCCCTGCAAATCCTAGCGGAAATCGCTCCTCAGACCGGGCATTGCTCCCAGCGTGTCTGAGGGCTTCATCCTTTCTGCGTGTGCTGCCGGCATGCCCGACGGTGTCTCAGAAATGTCGCCATGCTTTCTGTTGTTTCCCATGGGGGAAACGGTGGGAAAAGTTTGGCCTGAAAAGCCTGGGAGCAGGCAGACATACCCACTACCTGCATGCTCAGGACCCTGGAGTGACCTAGGCCAGAAGGTATTTGAAAGTTTTAGTTCCTCACCTGCCATCTTCATTAATTTTTGTTTTCTAGCTCAGGTTCATGTACTTATGCACAATAGCAAATGGCGTATCTGATATCAGAGGTTTTTCCAGTAACTCTAGTGTTTAACTAACCCTGGCAGTTTTGCTGTTTATTAGCTTCTCAAAAAATGTGGGCATTTGCCTTGTGGAGAACACCAGGTAAATGCCAGAGGAACTCATCCTGTAAATTTATTCCTCTGGATTATTTGAAAGAAAAATCAAACAATTTTGTGGTTTGGTTGCAGAATAAGGCGCAGAAGCAACTGAGTCCTGTTTTCAAAACCGAGATGTCTAAAGATGTCTAACTGTGTGTGTCTCACTGAAAATCCCTAGGATGTAGGTACGTAGCAAAATTTCTATCCAACCTGAGGATCTAACGGTGCTGCAAGCAACCCAAGGGATTTCCAATTCTATATTCGGTTTAGGTATCCAACTCCCACTGATTGTTGGGGTTGTGTGTCTTACCATGGCTGTCTAAGGGTCATGCTTAAAGGTTAAACTTAAGAGGTTTTTTGCTGGCGTTGACGAATAGGAGTAATTGGCCGTCATGACACAGCAGCAGCTGTGCACAGGAAGATTGTCAGTGGGAAGGTGCCCTGGATGAAGTGAAGCACAGGGTTTGGGGCCACAATTTTGGAGGACTCTGCAGCCGCTGTTTTCTTCTTAATTGGCTTCTTATTTGGGATTGTCATCTTCCAGCTGGTAAACTCACAGATCGTGGAAATCCAAGGTGAAAACTAGAGCACTGAAACAAGTTCCTGAACAAGATTCCTCTCATGACTCAGGTTCCTCTCACCTTGCCGTAGGCGAAGAGCACTGATGCAAGAGCAGCAGTCCCCATGAAGAACCACAGCTCAGAGAGCAAAATTATAGGCACATGCACATAGTTGTGTGGTTAATCGTGAACGTGTGAAGCGTGTTCTGAAAATGTTGCATAATGTAATTACTAGCTTCTGTGCTGCAAACTCCTCAGGGAAATTACTGTTGTATGAATGTACACGTTAGCCATATGGCCATTGTATATAATGTTCTGTTCGGGGAAAAAATAGGTCGGTCGATAATTTGACCTATAGGTCATCAAATTAGTCAGAACCGTATTTGCTGAACTTTAAAGCATAGTTATTTTAGGGCCCATAATGAGATTTGCAGGTTCTGAAATGAGCTTCATGACTTTTTTCTTTTTTTTTTTTTTGACACAGTTGAAATGTTCTATCCTGGCATCTTCAAAAGCAGGTAATGTGTTTGCCTGCCTCCAACTCAAGAACCCTAAGGAGTCATTAATTTTTCTAAGCATCCATCCTTTGAAAATTGGTTGCTTAAAAGTGCTGTGAACTGAATACTCAAAATGACTTAGAATCAGAATAACTGAGGCTGGAGGTGATGTCTGGAATCATCATTCTTCAAAAGCTATTGCCATGCCAGGGGAAGGGAAATAGCTTAGAGACCTCTTGGTGGTGGTGCTTGAAAACAGTGTGTATGAAGAAATTATAACCTTAAAAAAAAAAAAAAAAAAAAGAAAGGAAATTCTAAACACAAAGTACAAAGTAGTATTTGATCTGCTTAATTTCAAGCTTTCTTAAGAGTTGTCTTTTTCTGTATTCAGACTTTTTGACCTTGTTTTGTGAAGAGGGTTTATACATAAGTTCAGACACCTGTGAAGTTGATAGTTCCAGACCATTGTTGCATGACCCAGTTACTTCTGCAGAGTTTCCCGTGCACAGTGAGCCATGGTTGTGTGCTCAAGGTCCTTCATAGCCTCAAGAACAACCTGTGAAAATGCCTAATGGGCACTAATGAGCCTTAACGACCCTGATCAGCCAGCCCCACCTGGGGGCCTCCAACCACACTGCTGCCTGGGGGCCTCCAACCACACTGCTGCCTGGGGGCCATTTCAGTTCAGCTTGGGGCTGCTGGCCTTTTCCTGAGCTATGCTGCGGGATGGTGGTCTCCAGTCCCCTCTCCTAGGTTGCTCTTGTCCTGGCTCATCCTTTGCTGAGCTGTAGACTGCCAATGGACACCATTACTAGTCCTCTATGTTCAGCATTGTAGACTTGCCTCCCTTCATATGAGGGCCTGGATGGTGGGTAGTGACCTTCAGCTCTTGCTTAATCCCCTTTGTGGGACAACCATCCAGGTATCTCTCTAGCAGTAAGAGGCTGATTTCCAATCCGGTTTCCTCTAGGATGGCAATGTGGCTGTTGCTACGTGCTATTACTCGGAGTGCAGGTCAGTAGCTATTTTTTTATACTTTACACCTGAAAAATTTTTAAGGCAATATTGACTGACCTAACCTCCAAACCATATTGTTCTCATGCTCGTTTTATTTTTCAAAGCTTGTGTGTTTTACTGTATGTTGTGTTTCAGTGGTATTTGCTGCTTCCTTTGTTGACAAGAAAATTTTCATCCAGTTGTGCCTAACTAAATTTACTTGGATGTTAAGTATGCTAGCTCTTTCCATCTGAAATACCTTAAATAGAGGGTCTTAATTCATTTTAGGTAAAGCTTATTTAATCTTTTGCAGCTCTAAAACTTAAGACTTCAAAGCCAAACTCTATGTTTAATTTTAGTTCCAAAAATCTTCTGTAATCAGAAGTTTAATTCAAATTCCAGGTTTTATTTTGGTTCTTATTTAGCTGGAAAATGTTATTGGGTGCCTATAATGTGTGTCTTTGAACCTAAGATGGTCATAAACCACATGAAATTTAATAGGCTTTCATGCCAAACATTCCTGTTTACACTTAAAAAACTCCTCAAAACAATCACTTTTTTTATAGAAAGCAGCAACAAATAAAGAAGGGGTTGCTGGAGGCTCTTGGCAGGACCAAGCAAAGCTACATGGCCTACATAACTTCCTTGACTAAAGGCACAATGCTTAGGATGATGGTTTTGCAGGCTCAAGGTATGTCTGCATGGTATTCTGCAAACCTGGGCTTGTTCAGCACTCCTTGCCAGCCCCCCAGGAGGGAACCAGACAGCTCTGGTGTGAAATTGCTGTAGCCTGTCAGGATGTGGTACGTGCTGGAGATGCTCAGCTCTGTCTCTTGGATGAGTTTGTATGCGGCCCGAGGGCTGCATGCTGGCATGGTGCTAGCTTGAAGTAGGCTGAGAGCAGCCCCAGAGGAGTGTCAGCATGGCTTCTGGTGGTGGCCTTCTTGGGGCTTGACTGGTGAGCCTAAATGCTCTTTTTGCATGGTGTTTTGTTTCAGTGGGTATGTAAGATAACGAAAAGCTTTCTGTGGGGGGAAATCAATCGACTCTACAGAGATCTAGTGAAAGAGGCCTTCCTGGCAAAAGTTGTGAGTCTGCTTTAATGGTTGTCCCCACTCCTGTCTTGAGGGGCTGTTTTGTCTGAGCACTTCCAAGCTGCGTAGGGTGCGTGTTTCACAGCTGTCCTATGAGCTAGAGCTGACTTGCAGATCATCTGTGTATGGCTTAGCCTTGGCCTGCAAGTGACCCTCAAGATGATGTGTGTGGTAGGTCTTGTGCTGAGATTGTGTGGGAGAGGTGTGTGCTGAGGGCTGGTGGGACTCTCTCATGGGTGGTGAGAGAAGAACATACCCAAAAAGCTGATGTTGGATGGACTCACTGCTGCCTGCTTACGATACCATAAGTTGGCAAAATAGGAACTCTCTAAGGCTCAATTTGCAGTTCTAGAAAGCAGGCATTCTTTATTGCGGCGCTGGGTGCACAGGTGATCGCTCCTCCTAGTGTGCACACCGAGTTGCTCAACTACAAAGATTATATGCACGCAGAATGTACATATTCATTAGATTTCTGAGAAATTATTAACATATTCATACTGTTTCCTGGAACCCATTAATATATGTAAATGTCCTTGACACACATACATTTATGTCCATTGGTGATCTTTCAGAGTCTTCTGGTCGTCGTTGATAGTCTTCCTCACCGTGTCAGCTGGTTGAACTCAGTCTTCATGTGTGCTCAGCTTGTTCTCTTGCTTGGTTTCACACCTCTTTATACCAAAACTGGCTTATTCTTCCTTATCTACCCTACTCAAGAATACAATGTCTCAAGACTCCTTTATCTACATAGCAAATGTTTAACTTATCTGCTCACAAAGCATTTCAACTTGGCTAGGTTTTTTCAGTAAGGAGGGAACCATATGTCCTTTCGGACTAGGTACCACTTACAATTAGGTCTTGGGAGAGACTGGGCTGTACTCAAGGACTGTGCAGAAACTTCAGCTGCTAACACTGGAAAAAGAGTAATTGCATGTGAATGGTGGCGTTTCAAGGGCATACCTTTTTCCCCCTTTGTGGTTCATCACGAGTTTGGCAAGAGACAGACTTCCCAGCTGAAGACTATTTTTTAATCTAACTTTTGTTATGTTCTCCAAGGCCTAGGAGCCCTAGGGCAATTCACATTAAAGGTCACTACAGTTTGTTCAATATGAATTTATCTTTACAGCCCTGCTCTCTGGAACTGCTGAAATTATAGCTGAAATAGGAAAAAAGCATGGCAAAATCTCTCCAGATCTCTGATCCTTACGTCCGGTATCTACCATCCTTGCTCATGTGACAAGAAGTGGTTTCTTTTCCTGTACAAAGGGAGGCTCTTGTTCATGAAGCAGTTTCCATAAGTGCTGAAAATGCTGTGGGTTTTTTGTTTTGGATTGGTTTTTTGTTTGTTTGGGGTATTTTTCCAAGTAAAAAGCGTTCTTTACATTTCTCATATTAGCTATATACTCTTACTGGCATCAAGAGAACACCGCTGAGCTATTAAAACACCTGTGCCCAGAGCCCAGGCATGGCCTGGCTGGCATTGAGCTTGGTGGCACCAGCACAAGCACCCTGTTGCTCCACTTGGGTTCCGCCCCTTGTCCCTGGCCAGTGCACGTGTCGTGGTTTCAGCCAAATTTACCAAAACGAGACTGACAGATGGCCCTCCTTCCACCCACCCCCCACTCCCCCCAAAGAAGAGGAGAGGAAGAGATAAGGAGATTTACGAGTTTAGAATGAACTAAACTACTTTAATGAAGAATTAATACTAAAATCAAAAAGAAGAAAATAATGAAATAGATACAATATATACAAAAACGTATCAAGCTCCCAGGATGACCGTCACATCACTGGCAGGCACTGGGGAAGTCCCAGACTGGACTCAGTGACGGATGGGAACTGGATTCCAGCTCTGGAGTCAGGAACACACTGATCAGGATCAAACGCAGACGAACAGACAGAGTCCTCTTCGGACGTCAGTCATTGAAGAAAGAGAGTTGATCCTTTGATCCCTCAGCTTTTATACTGAGCATGGGGCAGATGGGATGGAATACCCCAGTTGGTCAGGTTTGGGTCACCTGTCCTGTCCGCTCCTGCCCACCGATGTGACTCCTCTACGCTTTTCTGTTTCCGACCTTCCAACGGGTCAAATAAGGAAACTGTCTGACCTTGGTTGTTATAGCAGTAAGTATAAGCAAGGGCCACTCTGCGTACCATTCCAACTTGGCATGTAGCTCAAGCATTGGTCTTATCACTCTGAGAATGAGCAGTTTTCTCCATAATATGCTGTTAATTTCAGGCAGTTAGAAGAGGCCTAGCTAAGATGTAAAATTACAGAACAGAAAGTTGGTTCTGTTTCACTTCAAACCGGGACAGCAGGGCATAGGGTGGAAGAAAAGCACCAGTGCTGCTGAGGAAAGGTGTGTGCAGGTGGAATGAGTGTTTTGGGAACTGCCAGAGCTGATATTGCTACTGAAAAGGAAATCAGTCATCAGGCTGCAGCCTTAACCCACTGCATACAAAGGGGGCTTATCTTTGGTGGTGCAGTGGTCAGAACCATTTATGCTACAGCACTATAACAGGGCTAATGCTCTTCTGCCTGTTAACACAAAGAGACACAGAAACGCTCCCATTGCTGAAGGTGGGGTGAGCTATTACGCTGGCTCATTAAGGGGTTTGTACTCAAATTCTAGTGGTAAGTCACTGGGAAAATGAGTTTAGTTTCATCCTAGACCCATTTGTTTTCACTACACTTGACTGAATCACTTTTGGGGACACTTAAGAATATTTGTGTTCCATAAAATGACACAAGTAATAGATTTATAAAGGTATAATACGCTGGTTTGAGGCTTTTGGTGACTCACATGCCTTATGACTGTCTTCTACATAAAGCATTCGTAAGATAAATTCTGTGTAATTCACTTCCCACATCTTGCCAATAGTGTGAAACCACAGTCATCCAAAATGCAAAATATTTGTTATGGCATGCAAAATTCCCACTTTGTCCTGTGATTTAGATCTCAGTTCACTCTAACTATAATTATTATCCATCACTCTGAGTTATTGCTTGTTAATGATGTGTTTGTTTCTTTGATTAAAGAGTTTAATGCCAATATATGTTCTAGTCACAGTTTATCTTAGACTTCTTGATCACCATTACAGCCACCACAATGTCTGGTCAAGTAAATCCCATTTTGAGCTTTTTTTTCCCTGAGGGAATGCATTTTCAATTAAATTGTGCTTTTAAAATGGTGGAGTATATTAATGTGGCTTATTGTTCTCTCCAGCATAAAACAGCTTCCAGCAGCCCTCAGATAAGCAGTTCAGCATCTCTTCTTCCTTCAGCCTAAAGCAGGGTTCTCAACACCAGTTTGTTCTTGATAATGTCACTGGACATGAGGCTAAAGGCAGGGAAGTTGGGCTTTTGTTGGTGTAGTGTGTGAGTTTCCCGAAACAGAGGTTCTGCATCTTCAAAGCAGCTCTCCTGTTAATTTTATCATCTCCTTGCGCAGCCCAAATTCTGCGCTCCCAGATCTGCAATGGCACTGCAGAGCTGACCCTCTGAAAAATGTCACAGTTATCTGCTTTTACACTCGAGCTTGTCTACAGGCAAAAATAGGACTGCTTGAAATCTCCTGCTATCCAGCAATGCACGTACGTGACCAGCGTCCTCTACTCTTGCATAGCTTTAAAGGACATCGACCAGAAATTTTTCTCTTTTTTTTTTTTTTTTCCATATTAAGCAGAGGGCTACTGCTCTGCTAGGGAATGTGCTTGGTGGCACTTCTGGGTTCCTTATTGAGCACTTGTAATAATGCAGGACTGGTCTCCATGCCCACCTTAGGGTATAGTCTGAGTAGTCAGCAGCTTCACAAACGGGAGAAGGACAGAGAGAAAGGATGGTTTTGTAGACATATCTAAAGCTAATTTAACTTGAAATTTGCTTGGGTATTTGTAGCAGCACAATCTGTAAAATGTACCAAGGGAGACAGGTCAGTATTTGGGATGCTAGTGATGGTGTCCCCAGTTTCTGTGGTTAAATGGCTGTCAGTGCCTGAGCTTGTTGGGTAAAAGCAACTTGGACAGGTCAAAGTGAAGACAGGGCCACTGAGATCTAGTTTCTGATGTTGCATGGTAAAAATTGTTTTCCACAGCTCATTTATGAAATTTGCTTTAAATGTGCTTGTTCCTGGGTTAGCTGTGTGCTTCAGAGTACAACTGCTTCAGAAGATTGATGTAAAAAGACACTGTATGTTAAACTTCTACGAGCCACATTTTGTCTATAGGTCTGCTCAGTCAGGGTATAAGAGTGAAGAGAAAGATGAAGGCAGCACATGTTCCTCACAACAGGGTATCTGGACCTCAAGTTCCTACCAGAACTGGCCAGCATTTGGTAGTCCAGAATGCAGAAATCAAGTTGTGTATGCATTTAATACCTAGCAAAGCACTGGGTAATTTACTTCTTGCTACTTTTTTCTGCTCTATAAAGGAAACATCTTTGCAAGAGTGGTTTTACAAGGCTTGTTTCCCTCTCCCCTACTTATCAGTGGACGATGGTGTGGTGGGCACAAAGGGGTGCAGCTGTGCAGCCCCGCCGCTTGGAGGCTGCTATGTGTGGGGCCAGAGTCTTCTGTACTTTGGCATAGGGGCAAGAATATCTCTAGTAGTCATTTCCAGGCAGCAAGATCTTCTCCCCGTGCAGTTTTCCACATCGCTTGCTGGTGCGTCTGTTATTCAGAGAGCATTAATTTCTAAATGTGAATATGAGATGTCTCTCTCTACTATTTTCACTCATTTATTTTTCATATTTTGCTTTTTCACGAAGGCATTGTGCAGGAAGGAACATCTGCACATTCCGGTCCTGTCTCCTCAGCACTCACAACCTTCAGTGTACTGTCCTCTACAGATCACATCTGTCTCTGAAGTTATCTGCACTATAGCTCCTCACTCCTTCTCTGACATGTTCAGTTTTTATTCTTATGACAACCTAAACTTAATTTCAGCTGACCTGGGTTAGGCACCTTTGGTGAGAAGTTAAACTTTTTTTTTTTTTAAAAATTATAAAATTGTCACGCGCTGTTTGACAAAGGCTCAATAAATCATGTCAGTTTTCCTCTGCCTCCTGTTAAAATAATTCAGCCTCCATTTACAGTCCTCACCCAATAAAATACTGTGGGGGCTTGAGTTATCCTGGATGTCTTTCCCCCAAAAGCCAGACAGGATCATGAGTCTGTGAAGCAGCATTAATAAATGGCATCTCTAGCAACAGCCTAGGAGCAGCCCTCTTCCCTGTGGTCACTCATGGGTGTTCTCTCAGTGCTTCCCCCAAATTTTACAGTGCCCCCTACTTTAGACTGGACTTTGAGGATGCCGTCATCATGGTTTATGTCTGCCCAGCTACAGGAGCAGCAGTGCTGCAGAGTTTTCCTGTTGTGCCCATATGTGTCCCCACTTTGCCTGTCTGGGAGGAGACCCAGCCCACCCACTGAAGAGCTGTCCTACTTCCTTACTGCCAGCCCTGCTGGGGTGATAAACCTACCTGCCATTGGCACCTAAATGACACTCCTCCCTGCAAT
This sequence comes from Numenius arquata, assembly GCF_964106895.1. Taxonomy (NCBI): domain Eukaryota; kingdom Metazoa; phylum Chordata; class Aves; order Charadriiformes; family Scolopacidae; genus Numenius; species Numenius arquata. The sequence goes on from NC_133577.1 coordinate 70,126,528, forward strand.
GGTTACTGCTCCTTCCAAATGAGTGTTTAAAAAAAAAAAACCCAACCAAACAAACCACAAAACCTTTCAGCAAATATGTATCACAGATGATGGAAGGATTAAAGCCCCTTGGGGTCTATCCAGCTGGTGCTTGCTTACAGCTCAGCCCATTTGTCAGGGTCAGTATGTCTACCAGACCATCTTCCAAACAGACAATATGTCCTAGTCAATGAACCACATGCCAGAAACTTTAGCAGATGACACAACCTGAAATGGCAAATTTTGATTAAGCTTTCTAGAGACATCTAAGTCTGTAGACTCAGTTTAGGTATGAGAACCCTTGCTGTATAGTGCCTTTTGTATTGTAATCACTGTCTCAATGATGACACCTCCTAGTTGATAAATACGGGATTTTTGTTATATTTTTTGTTGGCGTTTTTTGTTTGGTTGTTTGGTGTTTGTGTCTTTTTGTTCTTGTTGTTCTGTTTTGAGGTTTTATAGGGTTTTTTGTTTGTTTTTTTGGTTTTTGGGGTGGGTTTTTTTTTTTTTCACATTGCACCGTAAACATTGCTATTTATTGATCGTAAAGAGACCAGTTCTTTAAAATAAGAAAGGTGTTAAAAACATTATATTCATTGTTAGAACTGCACAGGGGCAGCTCTTACTAGATGGATAGTGGGACCCATACTCACCAGAGCTGCAGAACTCTGGGTAAAATCTATCTGAATCTTTTCTTCTTTTTGCACTAAATGTGAGTATTGCATGCACTAGCAGCAAGCCTGGTTTTACACCAGAAATGGAAGTACTTTGTGGCTATGCAATAGCAAACTGTGTTTGCTATGAGGGAGGATACCCACTAACCAAAAATCATGACAGCCACTGCTCAAATTTTGTTACAAACAGAAATAAATTTTTTCTTGCACCATCATTTTTTTAACACTGATCTGTAGGAGAGGTTTCTATTTTTCTGCAGTTCTGTAGATAGAAGCCAGTTATTAATTTATACGTATTCTCTGATCTGGCAGGAAAGGAGATGGTTATATTTCACAATTGTCAGGGCTGCTGTGGCTGGTGATGGTCATCTGCCAATTGTTCAAGTTCCCTTTGGCCTTGCTTTTCCAGCTATTTCCCTAGTACATTGGATTCACTTTTCAGGTTCAGCTCTAAATTTTTGCTTGGTATTTTGCAATACCTCAGACTGGATTAAAAAGTTTCTATGGCAGCTAATAGCTGAGCTCTTTAGAAGATAGCTCTTTAGATAAAGGCATTCATTGCCCTCAATTTTACTTTTAGGAGAATCCAAGATGGAATCTAAATTCCTGAGATTTCTGAAAGATCTGATAAAATCCCTTGTTTGTCCAGCTTAGGAAAGATTTGCTGAGGATTTAATTCCCTTTCCTCATTATTCACAGCTTTCAGCTATTCTTTACCTGTAGAGGTTTTAGTAGTATTGCAGACCAAAACCTTGACCAAGACAATTGCTGTTTTACACAAATCAATTCCAAGGTAACCAGTTACTTTGTCAACATCAGTAAATCTTGCCTGGGTTTACCTTCCAACTTTTTGGATATACTACAAGATATATTATTGCTAAAACTTTTGCTAGGCATTCCTAAATCCAGTTATCAGGTAGGAAAGAGGCTGCGACAACTCCATGCCCACAGGTCCAACTAGCTGCAGGGCTGAGCGTGCACTCCCATTAGGTGTGTATGCAAACAATGTACTCATAGGTATACACACAGCAAGTCACACAGATGAACACAGACAAAACCACTCATTGCTCATGCAAACACAAACAGCACCAACAGCTTCATCCTGTTCCCATTTTTTGCTGATCAGGATCATAGAATCATAGAATTGTCTAGGTTGGAAGGGACCTTTAAGATCATCTAGTCCAACCATCAACCTAACTCTGATAAAAACCATCACTAAACTGTGTCACTAAGCGCTATGTCTACCTGTCTTTTAAATGCCTCCAGGGATGGTGCCTCAACTGCTTCACTGGGCAGCCCATTCCAATGCTTAATAACCCTTTCAGTGTAAAAAAATTTCCTAATATCCAATCCGAACCTCCCCTGGCCCAACTTGAGGCCATTTCCTGTTGTCCTATCACCTGTGACTTAGGAGAAGAGACCAACCCCAGATGAAGTTCTGTTAGTGGGAAATGCATATTTTTGTGTATTGTGGATCCATCCAGGTGATGGTTTCAGACATTCATTCTGTGAAGGGCCCTTGGGTCATATCATCTCTAGCTGTCACACACACATGCACACATGAAGATGTATCTAAAGGCGTCACTCAGTTGACCCAATGGTCTGTCCAGCATTTGGTGCGGATCTCCTGATCCCTCTGGTAACTGGCTCCTCAGTGTCTCAGAAGCACACACACGCTCACCCTGGCTCCCAGGCCACTTACCTTTCTCACTGGCTGTCCAACTTGATACTCGCTGATGATTGCACATTGGCATGTGCACCCTCTCTTGCTGCAGTTGCTGGTGCAACTATGGTGAAGACTGTGGTTATCTGATGCTAGACAAGCGTACTGGCCAGCCCTGCTTACATGTGACCTGGCCCCTTTTTACCTCCTATCCCTCTATTATACCAAGCATGTTTTTCTCCAAACCATCTTGCTCCCTCCCTTTTTCCACCTACAGTTCCTCTCTTAAACGTGCCATTATAAGTCCTGTACAACCCCCAAATCTTCTTCCCCTGTGTCCCATAATGAGTCTCATACTCCCATAGGTGTCCTTCTGGCCCGTGGGGCTGAGGCTCCTTTGGAGCAGCCCTGGGAGGGGCCAGGGCTGGGACTTCTCTCTCTGTGATCAGGTTATTGAGGTTTCCTTTGTGCTCTTTTTTGTTCATGGAAATGAGCCTTTCATCGCATAGCCGAACACCTAGCACAGCTCAAAGGCTTCATTAATGGTTGTGATTTGTTGGGAGGCATCGTTTCAGGCACTGAATTGGCAGTAACTTCATAGCGATTAGCCTGTTACTAATGACAACAGTCTCTGAGTTCATCCTAACTGTATTTTTTCTGTTGTAAACCAATTTCAGATTATCCGAGAAGCTCAGTTTTCTTGACTGGCTGTCTGGTTAGCTCAAAGCAGAAGGATTTGCCTGTGGTACTGCAAACTCTGTTACGTAATGTAGTCTCAGGCTTGGTTTGCTGTCATAAGTGGTTGCCTGTGGATAATGAAAAAAACTTGCTGGAAAATAATATGTATATATGGGTAAATGTTGGTTTTGTCTGTTAAAATTTTTCAACGCTGTCTAATGAATTTTCCCTTTCTGTTGCTTGGGGCTTGTTGTTGAAGTGCTGCACCTTACACTTACTTACATAATTAGCAAACATAAGAGAAAAGTTCAGTAGTAATTAGGCAAGTAAAGAAGCAGTTGTTCAGTAAAGGTTGCAAATAAAGCCAGACTAGATACTTTACTTGATTTCACGCACTGCCGGGAGAAGCAGCCTGCAGGAAAAGTTTCCCATCCTCCAAGAATGGGTCAGCCATCTGGTAGAGCCACAGTCCCTTTACCAGCTAAACGAGAGTTTTTGCTGTCCCTCTTCACTTGCAACGTTTTATGCCACCCCTCTGCATGTGGCATCTTTCACTTAACAACATTTCATGAGTCCTTTGGATTATGGGGTTTTTTAGGTAATTATTTTTCTTCCAGCAATATATATTTTGCCTTGTAATGTAATAGCATTAGCACACTTGGAGCCTGATGACTTCTTAAAAATTTCTGTCTTGTCCTTTGTCAGGGTCATTGCTGTCCTGTTCTTTCAAAACCGTGGCATCAAAAGTGGTTTGGTTTTTTTTTGCATATGTTGCAGAGTTTCTGATGGTATTGATCTGTGACATTTTCTCCTTATTTAGATTTTGGGAACAACCAGTACTCAACAGAGATTAGATCTGAGCTTGTAGATGGAGAATATTCCTTCAGTTTATGTCCTTGGGTGACACTAGACTGGCACCAGGATTTTCCAGAGAGTTGTGAATCGTGCTTCTTCCATTATTGTTTGGAAAGACATTGATGTGCTTGTTTCTCCCTCTGTAGCTTCATAGCTATTGTTTATGCTTCAATTTTGCAATGAGTTTGTATGATATTCTGAAATAATTGGCTTTGCTCAGATCAGAGAAGTGCTAGCAGGTATGCAAGCCAAACTGATATCATAGCATTTGTTTTTTATTTCAGTGACTATCCAAGAAAAGCAGCTCTACTGAATCATACCAATAAATCTCTCTGCCTGAATTTTTTTCACTTCAGAGGATGCTGCCATGGACTAAATGCAAAAAATATCCTAGGTGCTGTGTGAAGGATGAAAATGTCTCTGCTGTTTTCTTTTCTATTTTCTACCTTTCAAAACTTTTAGCAGCAGGCATAAGAAGCATGATTAAAGCTTTTTCCTTCTTGGGAAATAACTAATGTTTAAAATTAGAATACAAAACAACCGGAGTGGGTAATATCTCAGAAAAGATTTCTACAGGATCTGTAACTTCCCATAATTAACTGGTTTAATTTAATGTATAATTATTAGCTATGTTTCGCAGTCTTTTTTAAAAGCCTGAGCAAGACGACTCTTTGTGTTTTATTTATTAATAATTTCAGTTGTCTAGGGTCAGGTTTGAAAAGCCTATGAAAATGCTTTCTTAACAGACTAAGTAAGACTTCACTTGATCTTTGTAGTAAGCTCAGTACACGTGAAAATCTCTCTTTTCATTTAAACTGTTTTCCACACTGCTCAGTTTCTGATAATCCAAGACAAATGGTACAGAATATATAAGAAATAAATCATTAAAAGAGCTGCAAGAGCACTTGAATTTGATACAGAAAAGGCATTTGATGGTGTAGAATGGGTTGCCACACCACATGCCACAGAGACCTTTAACACTTCTAGGTTTGAAAGATGAGTATCTACAATCTGTAGCAATCCTGCAGCAGAAACATAGACTTCCCTTAGGTAATAAAGCAGAAATGCTTGTTATATTGATTACCATGATCCTGGACTTCACAGCTTCTACCTACCAAAAAAGAAGTAGATTCTGCAATTACTTCCACTAGAAAAATAAACCAGAAGAGTGAAGTCTTTTGATGAAGATGTATTTATCTTTTTTTATTTATGAGAAAATAATGAATAGTGCAGCATATCTTCCTGCTGGAGAATGCAGTTGGTAAAACAGCCTTCCCTCCCCCATGCTGTTACACTGACACCCATCCTGTAATTTGGGTAGGGCAGATGTCTCCGGTAGTGACCAGATATAACTCTGACACTGCGAAGACAGAGCCACTAGTGGAGATGGTGGTTGACCTGTTTTTCCCTTTCACTGGCACTTTGCTTTCCTGCATTATATCCCATGTCAAAGTCTGTTCTTTGTTGACTGAGGAGAGAGACAACAATGCTCAGTATAGAATTAGCAAGGGTCTTTATTTTCTTATATTAGCTGTGTGCAAAGAGGTGCCCCAGCCCAATGCATGAAGGACCCTGATCATTTGCCAAGGCCATGGTTATACACTTGGACTCCTTAGGCAAATTTTCTATTATTTTATTGTCGGCATAGGGTGTTCTTAGCTGGTGAGAGCCTGTTTAGGTTGGGTCTTCAGGTCCTGTCGACTCTGAGGTTATAAGTTCATAGGCCCAGGTAGCATTTGTTCTTCTAAGCAAGTTATATTGCAGTTAGCACCTTGTCTTTCATACGTGACTCTGAAGACTGATGTAATTCTTGCTCTTTAGCTCCTAAATGGCCATTTCTAGTGTTTGTTGCACTGCATTAATTGCTAACATCTGTCTATACTGTGGAGTAACTGCACTGCTGCTCTTGTTTTCCACTGTGAATCATACTCAAAGCATCTGCCCTTGGAGACAGTCAGTAGAGGGCCTGAGACATGCAGAGACATGCCTTGGCAGAGTCAAGAATCTGATGTCTTAATTTCTGCTCGATTTTTTTTTTTTTTTTTTTTTTAATTTAAATAAAGGTCATTAAGGGAAGCTGCCAACCAAGAAAGAAAAGAAAACCTAAAAGAAATCATTTATTTCCACAAGGTCACAAGCTGCTCTATGAGCATGCAGACATTAGCCATGACTGCTGGCAACTTGACCCCAACCTTTCCTCAGGGTCATCATTGTTGTTTGTAGTAGCTCATGTGAGAAATCTCTGTCTTAGTCCAGGCTTGCAGGAGACTTTAGTGGTGAAAATGTGCTAGTAAAACTGGGGAGAGAGGTGAATCTCCTCAGTGGGTAGCATTCTACATGCAGAGACATCAAAATGAGTCAGTAGAGTGCTAAAATTAGCCAATGATTGTATGTGAAAATCTTGAAAAGTAGGTCACAATGTTAACATACAAAAATGATGAATACTGCTAAGGATCATGAAGAAAGCTTTGCAGATACTAAGGCAGGAGGAGCAAGTGTGCAACAGACCATAGCATTTTATCTAGTAATTCTTGTGTGCAGACGAATCACGTGTGAACTTAACTTTAAGCATGTGCTGAAGTATTTTGTTAAAAGAAGACTGGCTTTTTTTTCAGCGTTATGGTTTTTCCTTTCTCCTCCTTTCCTGGAGCAGGTACAGGGAGAGGTAGAAGTGCAACCTCTTGGTGGTCCTCAATTAATTAGCACAGTTGTAGGAATGAGGGGCAACAAAAAGAAGTGAAAATTTTGTTGAAGTGAACTGTTTAGGTCACAATCTCTCTCAACTCCCTTGTGTTTAGTTTTATTTTGGTGGTGTTTTGTCTAGATTTGTATCTTGTGGAATTGAGATTGCAATTTTGGGGAAAATGTATTAACAGAGATAACATAAAACCAGCGAAACATTTCAAGCAGATCTCCTTTGTTTAAACTGCTTGCTTTCTAAAAGATCCTCAAATGAGTGGCAAGTAAGTTTGGGGTTGTGATGTACATATAGTTATTTCCTGTGTCTGCTGCTGGTCTTCATCATTGCCTATGACAAGAGGAGCTCAAATAGAATAAGAAATGATTTTTGGTGGGTTTATTTGCAGCTCATTTAACATGATTTTATGGCTGTTTGGGTTATGCATCTGTCTGCATAAATAGATGAGGAATGGCAACCCATCGTAGGAAAGCTTAAAAAAAACCATAAATGTGATTTTCCTTGGTAAAAGACAAGCTAAGAAAAAGACAATGAAAATGAAGAAAGGATTTTGAGTCTAAGTGAAAAATCGGAGCAGGAGTGAAAATAGTTGGATGACATGCAGTATAAAGGACATTTTGCACAGAACATAATAATATGAACAAATCCATCAGAAAAGAACAAAAAGTAAATACATATACTCAGATTTTTTTATACTGTTTTCCTAGAGGAGATGAGTTCCAGTGAATAATTGAAAACTGGTTCTTTGGTATTTGTCCCCAGAAAGGAGACAATACTTCAGCAACATTCAATAGTTGTTTATTTAATAACCAAAATAATTCAAGTTGAGATTAAGGAAAATTGTTCACAGGTAATAAAATGTGCAAACTATGAATAACTTAGGAACAAAGGGTTCAGTCCTCTATTTGTTTAGCTTTATAATGTATATAATATCTTTGAGGTCAGTACCTTAAATAAAACCACTGAGGAGTACCTAAAATGTTAAGAAAAGCATCTTAAGTTCATAAAAAGAGAGTAAATGAACAGGAGAAGGCGGCGTGCATGCTTGTCAAGTTAAGGAGGGAAAAAATTAGGCTGTAATTAATGAGCTAATGGATAAAGCAGAAAAATAGCTTAGGGGAAAAAAAAAGCCTAAAAACCTTAACAAAATAACAGGACGTATCTGAACAATCTGCATCCTTGATGGACACAGAACAAATATTTAATATAAATTCACACAGTTCAAGAGAAATTAGGACAAGGTAAATCTGCTTCCAGAAACATCTGAGGATATATTTCATAGAAAGGAAAAATTACTGTGCAAATCCTGTTTAGCCACCATGGGTAGTATATGTGCAAGTTCAAAATGAAAATTCATGTGTATTCACCAACATATTTTTTGGGGGGGAGCCTATAAAGTACCTTTGAGGATTTTTGTCTATTTCTATTATTGTTTTAAGCCAATCATTAATACGATTGACGAGATCCACACTAGATGTGAATATTCTGTGCTATGGAATATTGTGTAATCATAGAGCCAAGTTGGATGAATAAGGATCTGCATTTGCAAATACTTGTGTATGTTAATTTTAATCAGACACCTCTGAGTTACTTAACCTAAGTGTTTGTTCTTTCTTCAGTTTCTCTGTATTCAAAGGTGTATCTGTGAATGATTTAAAATCTTTTTACCACATTTTGAATAGAAGCTATGACAGTGAAATCAAACGTAGGGGAGTCCATGGAGAAACTAGCTAGTAAACAGGGTGAAAATAAAACTTTTTCTGTTACTTTCAAACAAAGTGAATCCATGACATTAAATTCAAGATATGAAGGATATCCTTGTAAAATGAATAGCAACAACAACAAAAGCAATCCATAGTAAGAAATTAATCACTGAGGGGTTTTCCTCAGGCTTTGTGATAAAGAAAACTGCCTAAAAATTCCATTGTTTTATAAAACGCTAAGGATCCAAAAGTGAGTATGGGGGATTTAGTGAGGTTCAGGATGGCAACAGATATTTTATGAGGTTTAAAATGTTCAGTGAAAAGCAGTATATAAAGCTTTATTCATTATGTTAAGAAGTGAATCCAACTGAATTAATCTGCTTCAAGCAACCTTCCTACAATGCTTTAAGCAATATTAGTGAGGTAATGCTGAAGTTCTTACAGAAGTGGAAACATGCTTTAACAATAAAAAGATTATATTTTAGTACTGGAAATATTTTTAAGTGTAATCCATTACATTAATTGAAATAATTTAGTAATTCAGTGTAGGACAAAATTTGAGATACACTTTTCAGTGCTTGAGGCTAGGCTAGATCAAATTTACTTGAAACAAAAATCAGTTATTAGCATATATGAAAACTGAATTTAAAAACTCACAATCAAATTAACTTTAAGAATTTTGTATGTGGAAAGCAAAGTCAGACAAGAAGTTGTAACAGTGATTGCTGGATGTTATAAGCAGAGTTGAGAATAAAAAGTGGTCCTAGAAAATCTGCATTTTCATAACAATATATTTTTAAGAAATGTGACCAGGGTGTTGAGACCTGCAGAAAATGTTAATGCTGGTATGGCCTGGGGATGGCAAGGGCCAGCAGCTCTCATCAATGGTGACTAGGCTTATTTTGGTGGCTGGGAGGGTGGCGATGCGGAGGTATCCCCATTGGTGAGATGAGAGGTGTCTGGGCAAGCAAGGTGCTGGGCAGGGCAGGGGACTCTCCGTAGCATAGAGATTGTCCTAGACAAGGACCAAGGAATAAATGCAGCTCCAAATCCAGGGATGAAAGCCCATACTGAGGTTTCTCACACCTACTCACAATTTAGCTGTTGCCACCCAGTCTGATCCAAGATAACAGCTGCCTTTTATCACCACTCACCTAGAGAAAGAGATGGCAGGGCCCCTTGGTGGTCCATGGACCAGTCTAGCCTAAGTGGGAATGCCTGGGTGTGGGATCATCCACAGAAACAAGCAAATTGGGGATGCATAAGAGGTGTGCTGATAGCACCAAATTAGCATGTCAACCAGATCCCAACCCACCTATATGCAGTTTTTCAGGACATCCCTAAAAAGAAAACAAAGGCCAGCCTGAAACAAAGGCCAGCTTGCAGCCATTAAGAGATAAATTGGGATGATAACAGGATTGGAATTAAGACACCTCTATAATGAGAAAAAGGAGCAGTGTGTAAATCCTAATGACTCACAGAGATGAGACAGGATGAAGAGAGGGGGAATCACAATGCCTGTTCCGGAAGGGTACATATATCCAAAACCAACTGGAAAGAGCCCTGAAGAGGCAGTGGGGATTTGATAACTGTACACCTTGTCCTCCTCCACAGCAAGTAATCATGGCCAGATGTCTTCGAGGCAAGCAAGCCCCATGCTCAAATGCACTTGGGCATGTGCATCTGGGTTCTTGTAGGTATGGTAGTGTCAGTGGATGAAATCTGTTCTGCTTCAAAATAGTCACTTTCCCCTCGTATACAGTCTTGAATTGAGATTTACTACATTGATGCTATTGTGCTGCAGCATTAATTGTGTTACTTCAACTGTGTGGATAAAAGGGTGAAGAATGCAGAACTTTCAGAGAGGATAGATACTCTATGTTTGCTTCATGGTTTAATCCCAGCCGGGAACTAAGCATCACACAGCTGCTTGCTCATTCCCCCATCACAGTGGGATGGGGGAGAGAATTGGAAGAATAAAAGTGAGAAAACTGATGGGTTGAGATAAAATCATAGAATCATAGAATGGCTAGAGTTGGGAGGGACCTTAAAGATCAACTAGTTCCCACCTCCCTGCCATGGGCAGAGACACCTTCCACCGGACCAGGTTACTCCAAGCTCCATCCCTGGAAATGTTGAAGGCCAGGCTGGATGGGGCATCTACAACTTCTCTGGGTAACTTGTTTCAGTGCCTCACAACCCTCATTAATATCTAATCTAAATTTACCCTTTTTCAGTTTAAAGCCATTCCCCCTTGTCCTATTGCTATATGCCCTTGTAAAAAGTCCCTCTTCAGCTTTCTTGTAGGCATCTGTTAGGTACTTGAAGGCTGCTATAAGGAGTCTCTGGAGCCTTCTTTTCTCCAGGCTGAACAACCCCAACTCCCTCAGCCTGTCTTCATAGGAGAGGTGCTCCAGCCCACTGATCATCTTCGTGGCCCTCCTCTGGACTTGCTCCAACAGGTCCACGTTCTTCTTATGTTGGGAGCTCCAAAGCTGGACACAGTACTCCAGGTGCAGTGTCATGAGAGCGGAGTAGAGGGACCAAATCACCTCCTTCGTCCTGCTGGCCATGCTTCTTTTGATGCAGCCTAGGATACAGTTGGCTTTCTGGGCTGCCAGTGGATGTTGCCAGATCATATTGGGCTTCTCATTCACCAACACTCCCAAGCCCTTCTCCTCAGGGCTGCTCTCAACCCATTCTCCGCCCAGCCTGTATTTGTGCTTAGGGTTCCCCTGACCCATGTACAATAGGTAAAGCAAAAGCTGCACATGCAAGCAAAGCAAAACAAGGAATTCATTCACTACTTCCCATCAGCAGGCAGGTGTGCAGCCATCCCCAGGAAAGCAGGTCTCCATCACACATAATAGTTACTTGGGAAGACAAAAAACCATCACTCAAAAAATTCCCCCCTTCTTTCCTCTTCCAACAGCTTTTATTGCTAAACATGAATTCATATGGTCTAGAATATCCCTTTGGTCAGTTGGGGTCAGCTGTCCTGGCTGTGTCTCCTCCCAAATTCTTGCACACCCCCAGCCTACTCGCTGGTGGGGTGGTATGAGAAGCAGAAAAGTGTGTTATCAACACTGTTTTCAGCACAAATCCAAAACATAGTCGCATACAAGCTACTACAAAGAAAATTAACTTTACCCTAGTCAATGCCAGCACAGTTTGAAAGCATAGCCACATCAGATTTAGAAAGATGTGCAGTTAGTTTTTATTCTGACATGATAAGCCACGAAAGCAGAGAGATGACAGCAGATATTTCAGTTTGTGTTAGTCATCTGAAATACATTGCCTATCTTCAACAGTCTTGCAAGTGATAAATTAATAATTGAGAGTTTCATCTTCAAAACATTTTGGACAGTAGTAAAAGAATTAATATCAGCAGCTCATTCCAGCATAGTAGTATTCTTATTCCAAAAAAAAACCCCCACAAACCATGCATAAAAGAAAGACAACAAGCTGATAGACATAAGCAAACTGGAAGTCAACCAACCCTACCTGACTCTTCATCCTCATTCAGAAACTATATGCTTTCTCCCATTCATGTAGTCCTAGAAAGCAAACACCTTATCCATGGGTTTACAAAGGAGTTTCTTTAACTGAGCTCTTCATAGGATCTTGCATGAAACACCCAAATTTTAATCAAACTTGTTTAGGAAGAACATTTCTGAAGAAACCCAGAGCTTTGAGTGTTATCTAAACTCTGCAAATTTCAGGAACAGATCATGCCCTCTTACTTGAGTGGGGGAATTTGAATAAGTACTGAGAGTTGCTCAGATGCCATAAGACAGCCCCATCCACTGAAGAAAGGACCATTTATTCCGCTAGTGAGTGGGATGTGCTGTTTTTCTAAAAAGCAAGAAAAATTGGGACAAAAACCTTTGTAATATAAACTTGCATCCTTTGTGGTGGTGGGATTCGGATTCTATAGGGAGTAGATTTAATAACCTAAGCAACTGCCAGAGAGATTATATAAATATTTTTCTTGAATTAACAAAAGGGGTGCTGCAATAAAGCCACAAAGAAAGCAATTTATTCAACAATGCTAAACTGGGAAACGTGTACTTGTGTAGAAATACAATTTTGTCACACCCTGAGAGTGAAATTGCTGTGAACCTCCAATTCTACTTTGGTGCAGAATTTCTTTATCTTCTTGGTATATTTTAAGGCCAGGTGCCATGGCAAAATTTTACGATGAAGTAAGTTAATTATCTTTAAATTCTAACATGCGGTGTCATGATGTTATGGTAGGAGCATGATGCAGCATTGTGTTTTATTGCTGTTTGTCATCACAGTAAATTGGCTTAGTTTGGAATTGCAGCAAGAACATTAGCATTCACAACCATTACTGCCTTGAACACTGTCCAGCCTATTCACTTCCCTCTCTCTCTCTCTTTCTGCCCACTCGTTCAGTAATTCTGCTTTATGCCTCTTTGAATGCAAAATAGATTCTATCAGATTTCCTCCCCTCCCCTTACCGCCTTTGCTGGGAGCTGTTGTAGAGAGGAAAACTGCCTTTAAGTTTTCCATCTTGTTTCAGACCTGTGATTATGGGCGACCAATTGTTCTTTGCACCTTTGAGATTTGTTCATTTTATATACTGATGAGCTGTGAAAGCCCTTATATAGTACAAAAGTTGTACAGGTTTGAGCAGTTCAATTTTCATTTTTATTTGCATGTGTCTGGGAATCTGGGGACTCCAAGTGCATAATTACACAAGTACAATTTAGGGCAGGTCAGACAGAAGCTTCATTAACTATGATCATACCGAGAGAACATTCGGACAGCAGCTACCCCTCTGCTCCTTTGTTCCCTGCAAGTGATTGCAGAGGCCCAACCTATATACTGTTTCAGAAACAAAAGAAAGAGGTGAGGAAATCAGTTCCATGTTAACAAAGCCAGGTATCTATCTCTGGGAGGGATGGATGGACTCCCTAAGTACCTTGCTAACTGTTACAGTTCTAAGGATGATTCCTTAGATAACAGGATGATTCCTGTTTGATAACAGTAAACAATATGACAATATGGAGAGGTAGCTTTTGGTGGAGCCTGTAGGAGTGGCAAACCCAGTATTATCTTAGCTCAGAAATGGAGAGTTGGAAACAATCACAGACTGCCATCTTTTAGTCAAAAGGAACGTTCTTTTAGCAAAGATAACTTCTTAGACAAACCTCTCAATCTTAAATATTAATAATTGTACCCACACACATTCATGTGCCAGTGGAGGTTAGAAAAACTGGGGGGGGGGGGATCACCACATCTAGAATTGAGCTAACTGAAATAAAATGTTTTGGTTGGGGAATTCTGAAATAAAATGCTTCTTCATTTCAGATTTTTTTATAAATACATATATATATCAATTTTTGTCCCATTTTTGGCATGAATTTTTTCCTTATTTTCCAAGCATAATGGAATAGAATAGATAGAAAGCCCACACTGAAGTTGGCAGAGGTCTGAAACAGACTTAGTGGGAGCTGCATGAACCCTGAGGTGCATAGAGAGTTGCAGAGGGGACCTTGGAGTGTCATCTGGCCCCACCTCCTGATAATGGCACGGTGAGGTGGGTCAGGTTGTCATGTGCTTGTCCAGTTGAGTTTTGCACTCAAAGATGTAGACTTTGCAGCTTCTCTGAGCACCTTTTCCAATAATTAACCACATTTGATGGGGAAAAGTTTTTGTTAATATCCAACTGGAATTTCCCTTGTTGTAACTTGTGTCTGTTGCCTGTTGCACAATTTTGCCTCTTGTGCTCTTGCTGTGTATGTACAAGTAGGTTTCCCTGTCTACTCTGCAACGTTATCATTAGGTTGTTGAAGACAGCCGTAAGATATCCCCTGAGCATTTTCCTTCTCTTATGGCTGAAAAAGCCCAGTTCCTCAGCCTCTCCTCGTACTTGTGTGAACCAGCATTCCAGTCCTCCTCTGCTGGACTTGTTCCAGTTTGGCAATGTTTTTCTTCTACTGGAGATCCCAAAACTGGACATGGAACTCCACAGGTGGTCTCATGACTGCCAAGTAGAAGGGAAGAGAATCATTTTGTTTCAGCTGCTGGCTACCCTCTTGCTAATAGAGCTCGGTACCCGGTGTGAGAAACGCGCTCAGTGTATCAAATTTTAGTCAGGGACAAAGTCTGTGGAGCAAAGAATATTTATTACAGCGCTGGGAGCTACACAGGGGATTTCTCCTCCCGTGGCTCATTCTCTTCTTACAAATGCTTGTTTTTATCTCATTACTCATACATATTCATGTTTTTTCTTGTAAAATGATTAACACAATTGATGAGTTCTTGGAATGCAACCCGCCCTCGAACACACCTTCCCCCCTCCTCAAACGGCGTAGATGTTTCCTCAGGGGTCTTCCTGGTGGTCATCGGAGGAAGGCTTGAAGCCTTCATCACCATGTCCTTCTTGTGGCTTCTCCACTCTTTACATGATTGACACCTCTGTGGTTATCATAGCTAAGCATACCACCCCTTGTTTTGCAATGGTTTGGTACTTCCCACTGTTGCTTCTATCTGATACCTTATCTAACACTATCCATTTCCCAACCGCATAACAAGCACATTCCTATTTCAGCGGAAGCCATAGCAAGCTCATTCCTATTTTAGCGGAAGCCATAGCAAGCAAGCACATATCTATTTTAGCTGAAGCAAAAATTTTTGCTAAATTACATATTACACCGGTTAGTTATCTTCACTTCAAGGACTCACAGTTAAACCACCACTGCCGTATGTATCGGAGCTGACCTTGAACACAGACAGCCAAATCCCAGAGGGAAAAGGTTGCAGAGGGAGGAGGATTACAGGGAAAGACGGTTACCGAGTGGTCAAGGTTATTAAAGACTGTCGGTGCCTTCAGGGCCCTGGCACTTGTGTACTCATAATGGAGTAGAAAGAAACAGGTTAAGGCCCTACATAAATTTAAAACTTGCCCTGGGTAAGCCTGATGGAGATTCAGCAGGTACAGACTTACCTGACGTAACTTTTGCTACCACAAATTCAGGTATTATTTCTAGGTATCCCAAAGTGGTGGACCGAATCACCCCCAGAAATGCTTATGTCTGTCTGTAGACATTAGGGAAGAAATTAGACACTAAGTTGAGATTCATTATCTAGCTTTTAGGCAGCTAAATTCAGATGAAATGACAATTCAGATGGGATCGTACCATCAGATGGTGCACCAGAGTAGAAAACAAAGGTTTACACTGAGTTTCACTTCGATGTAAAATTTCTTCCTCAGCTTTAGACCTCAAGGTCTTATCTTCACACTGCCTGGGTGCAAACTGTGGTTGCTACTTGCTTGTGTTAGGGCATGGTAGAGCTTTTCTTGTTCACTGATGTGGTTGGCTGTGCTCTGGGTAGTCTTGTAAAAGTCTCAGAAGTTATTCTTGAGGGGTTTTCCAGCTAAACCTATGGCAAAATGGGTTGTTAGTGTACTAAAGAAAGCTCGGTCTTAAATGAATGTTTGCAGCCATTTAGTACTGATAATAGAGTGTGTTTATGATGCGAGAGGCTCCAAACAGATGTTATTCAACATCCACCAAAACCGTTTGGGTGTACAGTTTGAAATCAACTGATGAAAGCAAAGCTCAGTAAAGAGTAAAACTTTCTAAGCAGAGCCAGATGGCAGGGATGAGGAGGTTGGGGGTGTGTGGAAGGAATTTCATCTTTTGAGGACTTCCAGTATTAAAATTGTTTTTGTCCCAAGTAATGGTTCATCACAGGAGCTGGTTTAGCCAAAGAGCTCAGCTTGTGGCAGGGAACTCACTTCAGCTATCTGAACAACAGGTCTCACAGGAAACTCGGGTAAAGACAGGCTCATGTTAAGAATAAGACGAAAACTTTGAGTATCTTTTGACAAACCAAAATATTAAGGTGATGGATCCCCGCCGGCACCCCGAGACAGTAAATATTTGGGAAGCTTTCAAATTGACTTTTTCACGTGGCAATACTTTTGTCATACAAAATTCCTTACCTACTCTAGATATAAAAGAGGAAGCTTAATGGCCCATGAATAGAGATCCTATACCAAGGCAATTGTGAATATCTAATGCAGCTGAATGTGCTAAACTGTCAGCCTTTGTGCTCAGCAATAGCAGCAGCTGAGCCTCTTTTTCTGTAGCGCAAAACACAGCTGGAGTGACCTGGCAAGACCATGAGATGCAGAGGGAGAGTGTGGCAATGACTAGGTTTCACGCTCGAGCAGGAACAAGGCTGGAGAGAGCAGAGCTGGGCAGGAACCAGAGGCTTTATTTTTTCCAGGAAATTCCGTGATTCAAAAAGTGTTTCCATTTTGGAGTAAAAGGTCAGATATAGACTTTTGTTTGTTTGTTTATTGAAAAGATATATTTTTGCAGTCAGCCAGAACATCATACTTTGATGTCCTGTCCGGAATTTCTGAAATTCTGGAAAAAAAATAAAATGCTGTAAATATATATTTGTTCAATCCAGTTCGTGCTGCAAAGATTGCTCAGAGAAGAGAAGAGATACAGGGCTGGCTTTTCAGAGGACCTAGGCAAATCCAGGTGTCACTGAGTTTAGCTAAAGTTGTGGGTATTGAATACTTTTGAAGAATCAGGACTATGATAGTCATACATCATGCACTTGAACTGGAAAGTCGAAAACAATCTTTAGCTTGGAGTGATGCATCAGCAAGACCATGGAGAAAGAAAAAGGCTCTCTACAGATACGTCTTCAAACTTTTGCTTGTAAAGGTCTTTTCTATTACTTTAAATTTCAAAATCTCAGGTTTGCTTAGCAGTTTTCTCAACCGTAGCTCAGCTGTTGACTTTATTACTTTAAAATTCCTTCTCTGTTTTCGTGAAGTGCTGAGAACATCATCTAATTAGCAGAACAGGAATTGCTTTTGAAGTGCTATTACATGAGATTCTGACCGTGACCACCTGCAGTCAACCTTGTGAAGGAGAGAGAGACTGTACTTTATTCCATTAACACTTATTATGAAAGCTGGGAAGGGAGGGAATGGGAATGACAGATGGTTAACATATTTGGAGAGAGTTAATGAGGATGAGTGTTTTCCTTAAACTTTGAGGCAGGAGGGACACTGTTACAAACTGACTCCACGGCTCTGGGGTGCTGGCAGTCTTTACCAGTGGCATACTACAGGGGAAAACCTCTCCTAATCCTGGGTGCAGAAGGATATTTCTCCTGTGCAAACCCTGTGTGTGGCCAGCACTAGCCCTGACTCCTCTGGATTGCAGAAGAGCACAGCTTTTTCTTTCTGGAGGCCCTGGGAATAGCATTGCAGTAGCCAGCACAGAGAGTTTTAAGGCTTACTACACCCAAGTCTCTTTGCTTTCTAGCTCTCCTGAAATCATGCTTAACAGCGGTAAAGATGAAAGTAAATGTAAATGAGAATTTGTTTGCGTAGCACAAGTGTTGGCAACACAATTACAATGATTTTAGAGACAGAACTAAGAAGAAAACTGTCCTTTTATCCACCCATACTTAAACGAACTCAAAGTGGCTTTTCTCTGTGCAGTGAAAAAACGTTTAACCAAATTTGTTACTTGGGATCCTTTCTGGGTATAACGTCTATACCTAATTTATTCTGTGTGGTTCCATTTAGAACGTAATTTAATCAAAATGTTGATTTCAATCTTTTCCCAGGGGTTTGCCTCCCATCTGCCACCTCACTTTCAGAAATACTTATGTTTTCTGGGCATGCCTAGGTGAAACTATCTTCTGCCTAGATGATAAAGAGGTTCTGTTAGCAGCACTCCTAAACTATGAAGAAACCCCCAAGTTACTGTAAGCAAAACACGCTTGTCGGCCTGGTACAGGCACATTCATAGCTCAAGGCTAAAAGCTTTTTTCACAGGCTGAACCTTGCGTTTGTATCCACGTTAAAGTGTACGTTTGCCTTTAACTCTGCAGTCCTTTTCCAAATAAGCACATACCTGCAGTTCTATGTAGGTACAGTGCATCGAGTGCTTGTTTTTGATTGGCATTGCTGCCAGTGGTAAGCACGTTGGTGTGACAGTGTGTTAGCACCCAGCCCTTGCGATAGCTATAATGTGGCTTAATAAACATTCTGATTTGGAAGTGAAGCATTCTAGCAGACATGGTGTCTCCTGGAAGACATCAGAAAATGCTGGATATGGAGGGTGATTTAGTAGTTTTCAGTGCTTTTTCCTTTTTGTTTTAGTTTTTTTTGGGGGAGGGGGGTTTATTCTTTCTTTTTTTCTTTTTTTTTTTTCTGATTACACAATTTACATGGAAATAAACTCATTGCTAGTTTAAGGTTAATCTGTACCTGATGCTTACTGCTAGTTTGCCTGAGCAGCTTGGTCATAATCTTTTATTTGCTGATTTAATTATCTCCATAGCAACTAATTGTGATTTATTAATAATAATGGTAGTAGTAATTGAAACAGCAATGGGGAAAGTATACTATGTATGAGACATGTTGACAAAATTGTTTCCAAATAAAATGTCTGTCAAATCTTTTGGAGGAAGCAACAGGTGATCTTAAGGCAATGATTGTATAGGGAGATGGGAGCTTTTTTAGACTTCCTACACAGCAGAATGCTTTTAGCTTTTTGTACTTTATTTTATATGGTGCCTGATCCAAAACTCATCAAAACATCAATTTCAGTAGTCTTGGGATCAAGCCCTTCTTTAGGTAATATCTGAACCCACTATCAAGCAATCATTCAGATTTTACAATCTTTCATAAAAGAAGAATTCCATCATAAATAAACAAACTAATTAGATTTAAATCTGCTCTTGTGATGAGGAACAGGAAATTGAAGATTAAGGATTGTGTTTAACTGGGGAATTTATTCAATAGTCCTATAAACTCACTGAGGAACAGATTTCTTGTCTCCATTGAATAAACAGGTTTTGATAATTCAAAGAATTTATTCCTAGAGGCCACAAACCCAAAGTCTCCTACATTTTCTTTAGAAATGAGGAAGGCAGAGCTAATCCTGATTGGATTTTTACATGTAAATCCCAGGTATTATAGGAGTCCTTCCAGGCTTGGTGCTTTACATCACTCTCCTGAGTAAAGCCTGCAGAAGTGGGACAGGGGGCCTAGAAAACACCTCTACATTCACCTTGAAATGTTTTTCTACTTATGACTTGCTTGTGGGTTGGAGGTGGGGAACAGAAGTCTTCTGGGGCCCATGAAGAGAAAAACATGAGATTCTTGAGAAAACAGACATGCCAGAGAGGCTACAATAAATCTGCCTCTGAACTTGCAGGTCTTGTCTGCTCAAAAAAGCTGCTCTTCTTGTGCAGTCCCCTTCTCCCTTGATGTCCTCAGCAGTTGCTCTTAGCAGCAATACTGCAAAGCACATGAGACTGCTGGTAACGCACCAGCACACGCTCACGATTTCAGAAACGTGCTCTGCCTCAGATTGTAGAGTTGCCACCATGGCTCCTGGCAGGGCTCTCCTAGCATTGAGTTCCCTAACACTTGTACGATGGAAGAGATTTAAAAAAAAATAAATAAAAATCAAGAGGATTTATAATATTTCTTACAGCAATAAATACCCACACAGATCACTCTGGGCAATAAGATCCTACAGTAAGCACTTATTCCGCATAGAAAGCCTTCTCCCCATAGCCTGCTCCAAGAAATCCCACCAATCTGTCATGCCTCAACAAGGTCAAAGCTCAACTGATGCAAAACACATGGCTTGTTTTCCAGGCTGCTGCTTTAACATGCAGGAGAGGGAACCTGTCCAGAAATTAGGTTGCCAGCCTTGAACTTGGGAAATTGTTTTCAGTTTTGTGTTCTGCAGTTGATTACTTATAAGACCTGAAGGAAATAATTTAGTGTCAGATTCTTCAAGGTATAATGCTTATTTGTTTTCCATGGAAATTGGTTAAGGTTAGATGCTAAATATCTTGATGTTCTCTGGGGGGCATTTGAGTTTGTACCTGAAAAATGGAAGTGGGATGATTCATATACTTGATAAATGTACTAACAATTGTGAAGTTGTCATACCTAATAGATATACAAGTCATAAATTTACCGCAAATAGGACTACATGGTTCCTGATGCTAATTTGACCTTTCCATCTTGTTTGAAAGGACATTTTTGGCTGTAAAGATGAACGTCTTGTAATATTGAGATCAGTGGTGAATTTTATTATTGACTCCTGTGGATCCACTTACTCTTCAGGGGATTTTACTCTTACTTATATTTCTTTTCCCATAATAATTGAAATGATATCTACATCACTAGGTCTGTAAGTTAGCCATACAAAAGAAGCAGTCAGCATCAGTCAAGGCAATGATGAATTTGTCTAGGTGGAAAAATACCGTAAAGTGCAGAGAACACAAAAGCACCCAATGGCTACGTTTTTCTCTAGAGCTTGAGAGATTTAGATTCAATCATCCTCTCAGGACCAGAAGCAGTCTCGCCAGGATAAAGGGACTCTCTTAATACACTTCTAAGAAGGGCTTTAGTTGCTTTAGCTCTTTGAGTGAGTTCATTCAGGGTCTCCATGTGGCCTGATATGTATTCTGAGACACTGGACAGAATTTGGTGTTGAAAACAAGGACTGCAAGTGGCCAGGAGCTAATCGCTTTCTGCTTAGGGCTTTACTGACTGAAAAATGGAGGGCTTCTGCCTCTGAAACCTCTCAGAAATCGTTGGTTGTTTTATTCCTTTCATTTGACCTCTGCTGTTTGCTGCCTTCCTCTTCTGTGGTTGTCCTCTTCTACCTGTCAGATGTTAATTTTCTGCCTCTTGTCCTTTCAGGAACAAACTAGCATTGCTTCCTCTTTATTTCATTGTGCACAAGTACCACAGGGAACACCATTAGTAGGAGGATTTATAACCCTGCAAAACCCACTTGTTATTCTTTACTTGCTGCTGGAAGACCAGTAGAGGAAAAGTGGTGCAAGAAATTTTTTAGCCTGTTTTTTTTTTTTTTTCCTACTGAATATAAATAAAATTAAATTGGTTGATTTGTACCTTTTCCACCCAAAATGCATTGGCTTAAATTAAAGCACTTGTCAGAATAGAATTAAGTGCTCTGGCGGTGATGAATCAAGGGAATCCTCAACCTCGCCTTCCGTGAACTTTAAGAAAGGAATATTTATTTTTCTTGTGTACTTTCAGTCTAGAAAAGAACCGAAATTGTTGCATGGTACCACTTGCATTGTGCTGAATCAATCACTGGAAATAAATAGCGGTGTCAAGCTGCCTCTTTTTGGACCTTTGGTACTTTATGTCACCTTACAGACATGACCAGTTTCTGGGCATGTGACAGATTGCTACAGACTGGTCAGAGTAGGATCTGGGCAATCAAAAAACCAGTGCAATGCACTGGTGGCAAATAAAACAAGTCAACTCTCAGCATTCATTTTCTGTAAGAATTTTCAGCATGAAGCAAATAGGATCTCTTAATAACTGATGAGCAGTTTGTAATGAAGGAATCCTGATTTAACCATTTTGCTGATATTAACCACAGCTCTTAGTGCTCAGAGTTGGTCAGACTGACTGAAGAGGGCTGGTGTCGGAGAGGGATACTTACTTACACCTTTATCTGCAAAGGCTCTGAGGAGAGAGGGAATTAAAGGGAACAACAGGACAAGTGATCACCTCTACAAAAAGGAAAAATGCATGTGTGCAGAGTTTCCCAGACTGCCTTAACATTGTACATATTCAATATTCAGAATTATTCTCTGAATAATTTATGCAAACATATTCCAGTGCAGCAACCATTTCACTGGGTATTTGCTATTTTGGGGCTTGTGGTTGGTCACCTATTTCCGTGTGATGGTTATCAGTCTCTGCATGCGTGATTCTTATGTATGCCTCTTTTGGGTGAATATATTTGACTATTTACAAAGTTTTCCCTATGCGCAAATAAATTTTGCTTTCAGTAGCGTGCATACAAAAACCAAACAAGAAATAAAGGGCTGCAAATATTGTCAGGAGGAACATCAGTACCAATGAAATGCATCTGTACAGCATTTTTTTTTTTTTTTTTTTTTCTTATAGTGCTCTGGTTGTAATAATGGCATTTCAAGGAGGACAGGAACTTACCCCTCCAAGTTACTGCCCAAGGCAACTTTGGGGAATGCCTGGAGGGGGGCCTGAAGCCCTCCTGGCAGCTCTGAAGGCAGCGAGCAGCCCAGCAGCACTGGGTCTCTAGCTCTCGCTAGCCCAGGAAGCAAAAACCCGGGCTGTGAGGCCCAAACTCTGGTTTGGTGCACCGCAGCACGGAGCCCACCTGCCCACAGGGATGAAAATAATCAGAGACGGTGCTTTGTTATGATTTACGAACACATGAAAAATGCAATGATTTTCCTGCTTTCTTCCTCTCCGTGTGTTATTCCATCCTTTCTCCCGGTTACATTTATCCATTTGGGGGAAAAAAAACAACAAAAAACCCCCCAAAAAACCCAAACCCCAACCCAATCATATGGACATGGCTTCTTATTTCTCTGCTCTGTCATATGCAGCTTGGAGAATTCTCTGATGCAATTCTTTGCCACCCAGCACCGGGCAATAAAGCTCCTTGTTACGGCCGCATAGCACTGCCCGGCCCCCAAGAAGCGGCACACGGGGCTGCAGATGAAAGGGACATTAATAAGCCCAGTGAATTTTCAGTTCTCTCCGAAGGCGAATTTAGCTGTGCTCTCTCCTGCTGTGCAAAATGATAATGAGGCAATCGATGGTAAACAGGTGCAGCGAGGAGCTGCTCGGCGTACAGCGAGCCCTCGTGCTCCGCTGCCACGCTCAGCCTCTGAATCTTAACATCATTCCAGAAAGAGTGACAGAATAATAATTCCCATCTCATGTTAAGGTAGAAACCTGTTAAATTCAGAACCTTCTGGAATTAATGCTGTTCTTTTCACAGGTTCGTTGCATTTGCCAAGCTTCATTTCAGGAATTCCTCGAGCAAGGAAATGCATCTTTAGGAATTATTTGTGTAATGAATTATTTACTCATTATCTGATGTTTTAGACCATTTTATAAATCTTTAAGTACTTAGAGGGTTTGTGTGGTGGTTTTGTTTTTCTTTTTATGCTACTCCACAGTTATAATTCATTTTTAAAATACCCCTGGGTTGTGTCTACCTTTAGTCTGACTTGGTGCTGTGGTCTCAATCACCTTTTGTGGGATGGCAGGAGCAGAAAATGCACACATGTATTAACACATGCACACACCTGCATGTGAACACAGTTCTCTAGTTCTAGTTTATTTACCCCATAGACAAAAAGTTAGCACTTGAGGAGTAATTGCTGAGTTTCAGTAGGACAGCACCACTTCTTTGCAGAAAGGGAGTGGGGACCTACCATGGATAAGTGTTGGCTGGGCATGATGCTATTACTGCCCGGACGAGGGGATGGCACAGTGCAGGGGCACTGCTTTTTGCTCTGCTCTTCCTGCGTTCCCAATCTTGCAAAGGGGTTTGTTTTTGGTTTTTTTTTTGTTTTTTTTTTTTTTAATTATTATTCCTCCTTTTCTCCTCCTTTGCATTTTCATCATATAGGAGATGTTTTATATCTAGTCAATATAAGTTCTTTGTTCCCTTTTTTATGGCTTCTTTGTTATACCCTAAAGCAAGCCCTGCCCAGTTCTCAGGGTTGCATTCCTTTACTGACTATCCTCGACCATTTGTATTCGTGCTTTTACCTCTGGAGTCGTCCTGTGCCTGTACTTTCAAGGCCTCTGCTGTCATTCTATGGGCATATTCTCAGGGGCCCCTGTGACAACCTGCTCAAAAACCACTAAAAAGAAAAAAAAAGACAAAAAGCCTCATATATTTGTGTCTCAATACAGGAAACTTCTACTCAGCTTTAAAAATATGCTGAAGTATCTTTTTTCAGTATTTGATTTTTTTTTTTTTTTAAAGTTGTCACAGGAATGACATCTTTTCCTCTTTGAAAGAATTTTATCTGATCTTTTCTATGTTCTTTGTGCCTAGAAGCTTCCACAGGAACCTCTCGTGCTGAGAAACATGTACACATGACTCAAAAAACATCTGCTTCTCTGTCACCTGAAAGACTTTGCACAGAAAGATAATGCATAATTTATAGTAGCGATTTTTGTCATGTTTGGAAGTTGTAGCTGTTTTACCTTAGGTCTACAAAGGGGAAGATGCTTTTCCTGGACCAAAGAGCCCAAAATCTAGTCTTAGTACTGCAGATACCAACTCACATGCTTGACTTGGGCAACATCTGCTCTGTACTTGGTAGGCTGGTCATGTGGTGCCTTGAAGGCCATGTCACTCTGTAGCTTCAGCGATGCACGCTTGACTTCGTGCCTGCCTAAATTAAGCCCAAGCCTGCAGGTCTCACCTGCCCTTATGGGAAGCGGTGAAGAGATCCCTCAGCAGTTCTGCCCGATACAAGTAACCAGTAACATGAATGGGAATATAAATTGCCTTCGTGCCTATTTTCTGTAAGCAGCAGTCTAAATGTAGCCCATTGCCGTAGCACCTCAATAATGGGCTCCTCATCGCAAGCACAGTCAGTTAAGGAGGCAAGTCCCCAGAGTGAAGGTGCATCCTCTGTGCAGCAGACAGCTGCACTCCCATTGCAGTGGCATCGTGTAAGTTCTGCGGAACAAACACCATGGATATAGTGCACCTGTGAGACAAAAAACTTTGATCCCAGATTGAAGGGTGCAAAGGTAATTTAGTCTTGGCAAGCTCACTGTCTAAAGACAGGGTCTCCAAACTCAGTTCTCCTCCTGATTTGCTCATGGCAAGAGTGGGAATAGATGCTAGGGCTGGTGAGAGGGTCCTTAAGACTTTAATCTACGTTCATTACCAAAGAATGTGTCTCCAAAAACAGAGAATCAGATTTTTTGTTCACTCTGAACAAGTGAAATTGTCGTCCTTTTCTAGTACCACATCAAGGGTGTTACCTGTGACTCCTCAGTTTCAAAAGAGAAAAGTTCAATAAATACAAAAATAGTTTTCTATCATTTATTTAGGATTTGTTGGAAAGCAGCTGTGCATGGTACCAGACCCACAGTGGGCGAATCCCCAATACAGCCCGGGTATACAGTTTTGACTTATGCTTTCATTATAAACCTGAAACACATGAAGTGAAACCCCCACCTGTTGTGTGTGCCATGTGCTGAATAATAAATCGACGTAACATCATGTTTCAAAACCTAAAGATGTTCTTTTGGGGAGCAACTGCTTACAGCGGTGTGGGAATGGGAGCGAGGCTACCAGTGTGTGCATGTTACCCAGCTTCCTGAAAATCTTCTTTCCAGTAACTTGTTGTCCTCTGTCCCTGTTTTAGCCTCTGGCTGCAGTGTCTTTGCCTTTTGACAGGACCATTTTGGCTTTAATGTTGCCTTAGTATGTATCATGTAGAATATTTTTATAAAATGTGATGAAGCATAGTTTTACGATATGTACCATTACACATCTGGCAGTTACTCTGCCATCATCCTAAATATGAAAAAGTAGACATTTCCCTATTCGGTCCTCTTTCTCCCTGCTTTGTCTTTGGACCTTTCTAGTAAACTGTAGCATACTAATTTGAGCTTCACCAGACCATAAAATGTTGTTCTAAATTGCTTTATCCCCTCCCAGGTGGTCTTAAGAAAGTCTTAATATCATTGTCAAAGTGCTTGGCTGTCACATGTGCCATCCAATGGGCTAATAACCACTGAAAATACTGCCCCTTATTATGTTACCCTACTTAGAGTTTTCATGCCAGTACAAAACATAATGCTCTTAAGCTCTTCAGTGAGCATCAGAAGGCTATTCTCCCTGTCTTTAATTCATCATTTCTGTTATTGCTCCATTGCTTCTCTTGTTTACTGTTGTGTCAGGAAGACTATTTCTGTTTCAGCTGTAGTACGCACTGCATTTTACTGATGTTTTCATGAAACACTTAACTGGCAGGTTTGAGTGGGTGCTTTTCAAAGAGATCTCTTATTGGTACTTACTTTATCAACTAATTTATTTCTACATAAGATAGAGCCATTCTCTGATAGAGCCCTAGCAGTGAGCACGAAGGGGGCATGAAACAGCTCTTTACCGAGCAGCGAACACTGCTTTCAGTACCCCAAGCCCCAGACACAAACCACCATCGAGATGGGGACAGATCATTGCTGCTGGAAGCAGAGTGCTGTGAAGACCTTTCCTGCATTATTAACTTCTCTGTTATCTCCCATTCATTATTTTTCATGTGTGCTCTGTGTATGTATATTTTCAGGTGCAGACAATATACGGGATTATTTGTTTTTCCTCTGAGGAATGAGCTCTAGAAACTTAGGTTTCCCAAATACACATGAAAGGGACTGAAATATGTTTCCAGTCATGCTGCTCTTCTTGACCCTGGCAGCAGTTTGCTGATCCCAGCGGTGGCCTCAGTGATGGCAGGAATGGCCACAGGAGCTGCACGAATGGGAGCAGAAAGTGCAGCGGGAAGCAGTGCCTGTCTCATGAACCACCACCTCATGAACCTATTGGAGAACACTCAGCTTTAAAAGTGAGGGCACACAAAAATTGAAAGGACTTCAGATAACTTTACAGCTACAATGATTAATGTCTTTTGAAATGAAGTATGTTGCAGAACTGCACCGATAAATAACCTGGGAAGGCCAAGACAATGCTTGTGCTAGCAAAAAGCAGCCACTGTTAGTCAGTGAAGTCCATTTGTAAAAAACTTTTGGGGAGCACCTGTCTGCCTCACTGGTGGTACATCATTGGCATGTGTGGCCAGAAGCCTTGGGAAAAAAAGCAAAGGACAGAGGGAGAGAAAGCCTCCACCATCTTTGGGTTCTAGACACATACATCATATTCCAGAATTCATCACATGTAGCATTGCATCGTTCCTTTTGTATTTCCTTCAGCAGTCAGCAGGCATAAAACAGCACACAGCTGCTTTGGATTAACCCGATGCTTTAGCATCTTCATTTTGCCATGATAAAATGATGTTACTTTGGCATCATTTCATTCAATGACTCTAATAGATCCAGGCAAATACTGCCTTGGGGGTTTTTTGTTCTGAGGCCAAACCGAAAAAGCAGGAAAAAAATGTCTTAGGTCAGAATTTTCTAAAGTTTTCTTTGGCAAAATGAAACCAAATAATTCATCATGCCAAAACCTTGAATGAACCTAAATGTTTCATTCCACCAAAATTGAATGTTTTGTGTTCTGATTATTGTCTTTTTTTTTAATTGAATGACACTTTGATCGAATAAGTTGCAAGATTTTATTTTCAAACCATTGGAATGGGAGGATTTGCCATCTTCAAAAATCTATTCCTGTACTCTCCTTTCAGCCAAGACTTTAGCTGAATTCAACCTGAATTTACTCATTGTTTCCATTTTGTTTGTCAAAATCACTGCTTGTGCAAAAACACCCCCCAGATCTTTCCTTCTTGCTATTGAACTGATTCTTGAATTTTCTTCCTGCCCTGAGTGAGATGTTCTCCCACTTTTAGAGATTTTCTTTTGACTTTGTTTTTTCTGATGAAGAACGTTTCAGTTTTGTTCCTTGATGATCTAAAAGTTCCTGCCATTTGCTCTGTGTCACTGTTCAGATCCTTACTTAGCTGTGCCTTGGCCCTCCCCTGCTTATTCTGCGATAGAGTTACAGGCTAATGGGGACTGAGGCAAATTCTGTGCCTTTGCAGAGTGGATGTTGCTGTCAATACACTTTCCTCGTACACTTGCTTTGATTTAACTTTGGAAAATACACTACTTTTTTTCCTCCCTCTCTTCACCCCCCTTTTCTTTTAGGAACATTCAGTTAAAGCACAAGTGTAAAACTGTGCGAGGAGAGATGAATCAAAGATTTGTATTTAGATTGGCATGTTGCATGCTCTTGAAATACATCTTGCCTTGAGGATCCTTGGCTCTGCCAGGGAAGCCCACAGTCCTCCAGGCAAGAGTCCATCTCTGCCCAGAAACATTTCTGTTGCTGTTTGTTTGTTCCTTGGCCCAGAAGCTTGGTAATCTGGGCTTTTCCCAAAGTACATGTACTTCTGAGCACAGGCCGCTGTAGTGCATCCAGTGAATATGGAAGATGTCTGTTTTCTGTTTTATTATGGAAATAAGAATTCTCATCAAGAATTTCCAATGAACTTCTATCCAAAGCCAGAATCTGGGGTTATGTCCCAAGCTCTGCACAATTGATATCCTTGACATTCACCTTTAATCTTCTGTGTGTGCATTATAAGTATCCAGTAAACAGTGTGATTAAAATGAAATTATTTTGGGAGGATGAATGCTGTTTCCAAGGCTCATAATTTGCCCCTTCCAATCTTGAAAAAGTGACCCATTTGAATGAGGTTTTTGAAGTCTGCTTTGTCTGCAAAAGTGAGTTTTAAATATTCCCATAAAAGCTCTTCATTTCCTGTGCCATGTGCATGAAAACGTACTCTTTAGTTTGCTGGGGCAAGGGAAGTTGAGGTTTGAAAATAATGCTGCATTTATATACAGAGTTAAATAGGCCTGAAAATAATTCTTGTAAGAATTTTATTTACATGACCAAAATTAATCAAGATCTGATTGTTTGAAAACTGCAGTATGGTATGTCAGTAATACTTCAACAAGCAAACTAATCAACTGTTCCTCCTACTGCCTAGAACCGATGAAAGAAAAAGATTCTTATTAATTCTACTTTTAAATACTTGGGAGCCATGAAAATGCTCGCTGGTGAGAGCCAGATGGGTCCCTCGATAGTGAGATTCTTTTATAGGCTCATTCCTCCTTACTACAGCTAGTGCTTTCCTCCTAATGGGGACATTGTCCCACCGATTCTATTTCTGGTTGCACTACTGTTTTCAGAGGCAGCTGGAATACGAGTCATGGCTGGCATATATTTCTGGCGGCCACCACTGGATATTGATGGGAGGCTGAGTCTAGATCCCACCTCCAAACCCTCGCTGCTGCCAGGGATGAAACCTCCCACTGGCCTGAGGATCTCTACTTATGTCTGGTGGCTGAGCCCCTCCCTGGAGGAAGGAGACAGAACGGGTTGTCCCACGTGGCTGGTTTGGGGCAGCCCGCTGGACCTTTCTGAACTTGGTCACTTGGCCAAGTACAGCAGAATTTGGTTAGGTAAAATCTTCCTCTAGTTTAACAAACATAAAAGTTGCTTCTTCTCTGATGTGTTTTGGGTGTAGTGACATCCTTTATGGCTTTTCATGGATTTTTTTTTTTTTTTTTTTTATGGCAATTTCCTTCCAACTGTGTTTATGTCCAGGATAAACATGTCAGCACCCTTTGGCAGGCCTCCTGCAGAGCTCAGTATGATCCCTCATGATGGACTGGCAGAGACACCTCTTGCAGATCATCTTACTGAACAACATGTTGCAGGTTTCTCGGGCATCTTTAAAACACGAACTCCCAATGAATCTTTGAACTTTTGGTTCAAAGTTGTTGGGATGACGTTGCAAGAGGATGAGAAAGAGTGAGACAGGCAACAAGCTGCCTCCTGGATCATCAAAACCGTCTTACTTTCTTGTTTTCTTAAAAATTATTATTTCCACTTGGATATCCTATAGACTTTAGATTTCACAGATGAGGGTTTCCACAGCCAGAGAGTGCTCAGGACCAGTGATCTTAACCAGGTCTTTGCCTAGGCCCAGAAAAACTCTTCACACCCATAGAAAGCTGGTGTCTCTGGAGTCGGCTGCAATGGCTGCCTTCGCAGGCATTTCCAGGAGCAGTGTCTACATCCTGGGCTGAGCATGAGCCAACGTCTGCATGTGCCAACCTGCTACAAGGTCCAGGGATGGGGAAGCTGCAGAGCTCTCTGCTCACTTTCTATACCCGAAATGCTTTTAGTAGTTGAAGCAGTAAAAGTTCTTAAATAATGCACCATTATTAATTTGCAAATAGGAGTCTTGTTTGAAGGCAAGAAGACAAGATTTTGAGCTGTTGCCCTTTGAAGGGAGGGATTTTGGGCTTGTGTGTGCCTGTCTGCTGCCAATGGATTTGAGTGCCCTAATAGGTGCACTGGAGCTGCAGTGTGAGCTCTCCCAGCCTTGGCAATCGGCCTTGGGCAGAAAGGCCACTGGGGAAGCAGAGACTATGGGAATCAGGTCAGCCTGATTAGCAGCAAAAGCCTGTCCAGGGATATAAACAGCCATATGGGATGGGCTGGCTAAGCCCCCCAGCTACACAGGGCTGCCTGCATATCAGCAGTGCGGAACATTGGCTGGACGTCAACCGGAACACATCCATAGTTGGAAAGTGGCAGATCCTGAGCTGGGGAGTTCAGGGGTGGCAACGCAAGGGGAGAGGGATGAGAGCAATTAAAAGGCTGCAGGAGGCAGGGAAAGTGCCGGCTGGGTGCAGGGGGCTTTCATGGGAATGGCAACGGGTGCTTCTCCACAACCAGGGGTGTTGGGATGAGTTGTGCATCTATTTTGGTTAGAAGGATCAGAGCAATGCCCTGACAAAGGTTTGACAGGGATTATTGAGGATTACATGAAATTTGAAAATGCTTTGGGCAGTGGGAAATTTTGGAAGCTGTGACATTTTGACTAGGACTGCATGCAGATTAGAGCTGAAATTAGGTGGAATCATGACACGAACTTTTGGTGGTCAGTAAATTCTGGCCCCTGAGGTGCCAGAGACCCACTGCAGAGAAAGGGGCCCCAGCTGAGTCTGTGGCAGAAGTTTGTGTTGCCTGGGGGATGTGGGAAGACACCTCTTACTACACATTTAAGAAACCTTTGAGGGTTGCAAGCCTGCCAGTAATAAAAGCTGAACGTAGCAGACAGTTGTTAGACAAATTGTTTTGGGATTTTACAGTGATGCGAGACTCTCCTCAAAGAACATAAATTGGGACTGATTTTCTCTGGTAAGGGATGGAGTCAGTCTCAACAGATGCACAAGACATGCCACCTATTTGGGAAATGCTTCCTTTGATTTTTTGGCTGCTAGGGGTATGTAAGGTATCTGTAGTGGAGAAGGTAATAATAAATGCTGCAACAGGGGAAAGGATATTACAATCCAAGCAATAGCAACTGAGAGCTAGAGATGCCTGGTGAGTGACTTTTGGCTGAGGAGACAACACTGGCTGTTGACTTGCTGTCTGGGAAGTACAAAACCAGCTAAACCCTCCCAGACAGGAAATTTAGTAGCAGAACCTCTATAAAAATGTTGCTAAATTAGGGGAGACTTTATATTATTAGCAGGAAATACTATATGAGAAGCGTGAGAAGACAAGTGTTGACCAGCCTCTGCCATGGTGGGGCTGGGAAACCCATAGGTCCCATCTCTGAGCACTCTGCTGGGCAAGTGCATGTGGCATGGCACATCCTATCGAAACAAGAGCGTGCGTGCTTGGTCAGTGGGCTGCATTTGGCTTGTCCATTCTGCTCATTTTAAACAAAAGTCTGCACAACAACAAAGTTATTATCAGAGGTGGAGCATTGTAAGAATGTGGGCATGGTAATATGTGTGCGTGTGTGTGTGAATGTGCACAGATTTACTTCTTGTACATCCAGGGAAAAAAGGTCATTACTGGCTATAGACAGGGAGCTGCTTCTACTCCCTCTTTGATGTGTCTGTTCACGTCTGCCTTACCTTGTCAGTGACTATTTGCTTCTGTCGTCCACCTGGGATAGGGTTATACAACACGACATTTATTCAAGTCATGTGACAGACCTTCTGTTTAGTTTTCTCTTGCCACATTTCTTAAGCTCCATTTATGAGCGACCAGGCAGTGTGTCTGCAAACAGTGTGGTTGCCATCCCTGGCATCTTCTGTGTGAGTGATTGCCTTCGTTCCATGGCTCCATCCCTTGGCCAGGGGAGAAGGGCTGTCCCCTGTGCAGCACATTAGCTGCCACTTTTTTGTCTGTCTTACTTCACCAGCCTGATGACACTCTTCGGGTAGTAGAGTAGACTGGGTGCACAGCAGACTGCCAATATTCAAGCCACAAATCCATGTGGCTATTGGTACCGGTGTGCCTGGACAGGATTTCCACCTCACCCTGCCTGCATTGTGCAGGATACAGGAAGCTTTGAGGGCCAGGACCTTTTTCTCCTCTGACAACACAGCACCTACTGTCTTGGTCCACTGCCGAGGACTGTCACAAGGCATGTCATAAACAATTGGGGATATTGACACAGCACTGAAAAGAAAAGCATCCTAAGCCATTATCTGCACACTCTCTGGTAGCTCTCAGGAGCCATGTGTGAGCCGATGCAGGCAGGACGCAGTAACAACCACAAAACCGTGGATTAAGAGCAAAGAACAAATTTAATCTCAATACCGCATGGATCAGGGAACCTCTGAAGCAGCACCTGGGCAGAGGCAGGCAAGCAGGGGATGCAGGCATGGCGGAGCAAGACTCCTTATTAGCAAGAGAGTCCTTGTTAGCAAGGGAGTGGGAGAGTGAGAGAGCTCCCACTTGCTGTTTGGGCCTGTATTTCAAGGATTCTGGCAGGCAGAGTTTTCTGCTGTGCTTTGATCTCTTCAACAGCAGGGCAGGAATCTCAGGCGTGTTCGATAAGGTGCCCCTGAGTCCATCCCAGGCCTGTCGTATCTAAGTGCAGATGTCCTACTTGTTGAGCACACAGAACTAAGCAACAATTAGTGTGATATATGTGTTTTCCAGCACCCCACATGCAAGTCACTTGAGCATATTTACAGTCCTCCTCGCCAATCTTCCATTACTTTCCCACAAACCATTTAGTGTAAAAGTTGTCTGTTCCATGACAGAGTTCTACTGAGGCAGATCCTGGTTGTATTTCCTCTCTTTTCCTTACCATTTCAGTAAAAACTCCCTGAACTGGCTCAAACTCAGTATTTTTCTGAAGCATTTTACAGGGAATTGGTAATACTCACAGGCTATATGCCTAAACAGACACTATACAATTATGTCTAAATTCTTGGCATGAGACCATGCTTGTAAATAAATCACAGATAAGGAACTGAGCCTCCTTAAAAAAGCACTCCTCGGGTGTTGCAATGATAATTATTGTCATCATAAGGGAAGCTGTTGACAGACAACTGAAGCAGTCTAGAAAGGCTGGTGAAGAGGTTAATTGAGATGGTTCACCCTGGTCAAATCATATAAAGTACAAAGTGGTATAATTAAATTCAAAGTCTTTATAAGCATCAGAGCTATGCTGTATGAAGTTTTGACATCTCTAAAAATATGTGATAGAAATTTGCCGATGTCGCATAGGAAACCCTATAGTGAAACTTAGAGAACAATTATTAAATTCCAGACTTCAAAGGCAGATGTGTAGTAGATTGGGAGAAAACATAATAGTTAGTCTGGTCTGGTTTTAAATAAGTTTATTTGGGGTCTGAATCTCTCTGGCTTCACAGGCATCTTATATAAATGAAATAGTGATTATGGCTTCCTAGGCTCACGCACCTGGCTAGCTGTGGGCAAACTGTGATATGTGTAAGGCTTCAGTTGTGCATTTTAGTTAATTATTTACTTTTTCAAAATGAGTT
This sequence comes from Numenius arquata, assembly GCF_964106895.1. Taxonomy (NCBI): domain Eukaryota; kingdom Metazoa; phylum Chordata; class Aves; order Charadriiformes; family Scolopacidae; genus Numenius; species Numenius arquata. The sequence goes on from NC_133577.1 coordinate 70,160,210, forward strand.
GAAGTAAACTAATTCAACTTTTCACTCTTTTGTGCTGGAGTAGACCAAGGCACATTCAAATAAACTGAACTTTCGAAGACTATTATCGTGGTCTGTTTGGATCTCTCAAATTTACAGGACATTGTACTCTGTAAATTAAACTTTATTTTATGAGCTCATTAAGAAATAAACAAATGTGACAAACAAGGACTCAATCCCCTTTGCACAGAATAGACCGTCACATTAATTCACAAATTCACAAGAAAGTCATGAGGTTTCTCACTTGCAAGTTCTCTAATTCATAACTTGCAACTCAAAACTCTTAACTTGCAACTCGACTCATGCACCTATGAGCAAAGTAGTTACCTAGCTGGTGGTGAGAGTGCTCATCTTTCCTTCTCCATCGCAGCGTGAGCATCCCCTGTATCACCTCAGGAAGGACAAAAGCCTCAGCAGTCCAGCTGCTGTTGGATCTGCTTCAAAAGCTTTTTGGTTCAGCTGATGCTTTTATACCTTCCAGCCTGGAAGTTTGGTCTGTGCCATTTCTGTGAGCTAGTGAATTCTGAAACTGCCAGACAATCAACGTGCAAAGATGATGGTACAGGAGACTGCAATCTGCAGGTGATAACGGTGTTTTATCTCTTCCTGTCCCTCTTATTCTGCCTACTGCCTGCTCTGCTTTGACCTAACGGTGCTGCTCCCAATACATATCAGGCCTTAGCATGAGCTGTGTTAGCCAAAATCTGAGCAAGAGTTGAGTGAACAGTCACAACTGTTAATATTAAACTTTGCCAGGATCCATCAGTTTGGTGAGTCCCAAACTCTGAGAAAGCCCCGACTGGGTTTCAGCTGATTTTGGAAGCAAAGAGGATAATTCCCTCTCTTGCAGCCAGACCAAAATTCTGTGTTGGAAAATTATAGCAACCATTTTGCCGTACCTGATCAGATCAAAGTCCTTTTTGAAGTCATTGTTACTATAGTCACCTCCAGGATTGGAAAAAACAGCTCTGAGTTTTCACTTCAAGTCTGAATAACATGAGCAGTTTGGGGATTTTGTATGCATTTATTATACATTTGCAGAAACTGTTTGATGGCTATGTGTTGTGGTTTGGGCCGGATTAGACACTGAAAAGAATGACAAATACTCTCCGCCACCTCTCCCTGAAGGGGGTGGAGGAAGGGAGAGAGAGAGAGAGATATATTTATGAGTTTAGAAAAGAAACTAAACTATTTTAATGAAAATAATAATATAATAAAAAACAATGAAATCTATACAATACATACAGAACCAGTATGGAGCTCCCAGGACGGCAATCACATCACCGGCAGGCACTGGGAATGTCCCAGACTGGACTCAGAGATGGACAGGAGCTGGATTCCAGATCTGGATTCAGGAATGCATGGATTGGGATCAAAGGCAGACGAACAGTGTCCTCCTCAGACACCGGCAATTGAGGAAGAGAGGCTGACCCTTTGATCCCTCAGCTTTTATACTGAGCATGATGCAGCTGGGATGGAACACCCTGTTGGTCAGTTTTGGGTCACCTGTCCTGTCCGCTCCTCCCCACAGGTGTGACCCCTCTATGCTTTTCCTCTTCTCACCCTCCAACTTAGTACATAACAAAATTAGCTGACCTTGGTTGTTATAGCAGTAAATATAGTCAAGAGCCTCTCCGCGTACCATTCCTTGGCATAAACTAGAAACAATCAGGTTTAATCAGTCTCTGGAAGTGGACAGTTTCTGAAAAACATGCTGTTAATTTCAGAGAGTTCAGTTAGTTAGAAGAGGCTTAACTGAAAAGTATAGTTACTGAACAGAAACCAGGACGCTGTAGCTATATACTGCTATAAACCTGTTTCTGTGTTACTTTATCACATCACAGCTAAATTGCTGCTAGATTGTGTCGACTTATTATTTGATCAGCTGTCACCTAATGTTTACATTTTGTCAACCATTTCGTAAGACTGGACTTTCTCCGGAATGCACTACCACAGTCCTCTGACTGCTTAGTTCTAAAAATATCGCATCCTAATGACCATGAGGAAGTGTTTTCCCTAGATGAGGATTCTTCACCCAGTGTGCGAGAGTCAATCAACACATTGACTGGAGATACTTAGTTTCATTTCAGTTCTGCAGAATCCGGTGCCGGGCATTTAACAATAGCCAGCAGACCTCACATTTCCCTCTGCCCAATGTTTATAATGATAAAATACTGCTGATTGGTTAATAATGATGCATTCACCACTCCGAACTATACATATGCACCTAAACTCGTGTTTAAAACTTTAGGGAGATTATCTGATCAGCATGCTCATTATTCATAAAGGGGTGTGTATTTTAGCATTGTAATTATCCAAGGCTAGTTTGGGATACACTTTTGGCTCAAATTTGGTCCTGAAGTTATAATTTTTGCTATCTTATGTCTAAATCAGCAACTGCAAAAGAACACATCAAGACACACTGTTCCTTTTCACATCCTAGTCAAGGTTAGGTACATTCTTTGATGTCTCAACTCTGTTCCAACCAAAACTTTTCTATAAACTTTTAACTATGTTCTTTAGACATCAGAAGGACCCCACAAACTGCTACCGAAAGATGAACTCCGTGGGACAGTTCGCATAAGGCTGCTGCTCTGAGCATCTTCACCTGCCGGTGGTGAGGACTTAGAGAATGCTTTACCCTTCAGCTCTTTTCCTACCCTCTTTCAGGCTCCTTTTTTCTGCCCTCTGTGCCAGCACAGTTGTTTGTGCAACAAGCCAGATCAGGGAGTCAATCCGGCTGGAAAATAACTATTTAAGGAGTGCTGAATGTAATGTGTAGCTGTTGCCTCAGACTATTAAGACTAATTTCACAGCTGTGCTGTGTAATGGCCTTGGCCATGATTGTCATTCTCACCGGAGTCCCTTTGCACTGCTGAAGTAATGCAGAGAAAACAAACTAGTCCTTCATTATTTACTTTACTGTTATTTTCTGTTTGCTTATGATGGCATGGATCTGTTTTACAATAAAGGATTAGCTCTTAGATATAGAAAGTAACTTAGTTCTACGTGAACGTTGGTTATGACCAAGCATGTTATTTGTAGATAGCCGTGCACTGAAGCGGTTCATTTTGCCTGGCAATAAACAAAATGCTGCTGTGTCTGAATGCTGCCGGTTAACAGAAACTTCATGGAGCCCAAACTAAAAGCTCAGCTGTAAGGAAAGCAGAGTACTGTATACAAAAAAAATACAGCTACAGTATGTGCTACTTATTCGTGTGCAAGCAGAGCTTCCAGCCCTGATGGCATAAGACTGTAACCCAACCTCACATTCTGAGTGCTGCATGGAAATTGAATAGCTTGAATTTCTATTCAGTGACTACCTCTGCCAAGAAGATCCCGTATGGATGCGTTCTTGTTTAAAGTGCTTTGAAAATTAAAATTAAAATGCTTATTATGCTGATGTCACAAGACTTAGGACTTCCTTATATGTAAGAAAGTTGTAATTCTCACTATGTAACTGCTACTTATTAACACTTTCTAGTATTGGATACAGTTGTCTGCAAAATATTTTAGTGTCCTACCATAAATGATGAATGGGTGACTATCAATTGCTCGTAAAACATTTAAAAATGTGTACTCTAGCTACATGCTACAGGAGTTGCAAAGCCGTTAATAGGCAAGGGAGGAGTGACTTCTTGTAAAGGCTATGTAGGCTTTGGTATTTAAGTTCCCCTCCCCAGCCTGTGAAGTGCCGTGGGTGTCTCGGTACTAGTGGCTGGTGACCTTACAACTATTGCAATAGGCAGGTGTCTGGGAGTGGAGATGGATGTCACCTTTCTGCACACAGTAAAGATGACTCTGACACAGCTTGTCAGGAGTTAGGGAGGACCTAATGAAGGGCCAGGGAGTGATGGTGGATGGGTGAGGTCTTCTTTTGCAATCTGTGTAGCATTGGCAGTGCAACCTTTTGATTCCTGGCTTGTGGTGAGCAGAGTATGCTCTGTCCCTGGGCAAGAGCCAGAGCAATGTGCCTGTGCCCACCCAAAGCCCACCCAACAGCCCACCCAATAGCCCACCCAACAGCCCACAAAGCTGTTTCCTTCCTCATCACCTGACCTGGAGCTCAAATCTGATTTCCACCAGGAAATCACACCTGGGAGTATGTACTGGGAGCACAGCCGATGGACACATCAAGGCTAAGCCAATGCAGAGTCCTGGCAGGAGCATCTTCACCCGCCTGATGGGATGGGAGCCATGAAGCAGTGTCCAGCATCCAGAATTGTTCTGCAAAGCTCAACTAATGGAGCAAACCTCAACAAGAGACAGCATAAGAATGAAAGGTGATTTTATTTTGTACAAACCAGGTTTTGCTCATGCGTGGTCCATTGTCTTATACATTTTACTCCCTCATTCTTTTGTATTCAGAAGCTTTAAGATACATCTTCACGTGGTCTGTCCGGGATTATTTGCGGTGACAAAGCATGAGGGAAGCTACTTATTCAGTGCTCAATGTGTCTTCTGGGTTGTTCTTATTATTGACGACCAATGTGTCTTTTGCACCTTGTAAAAGTTGACAGTGACTGTGAATCGTTCGTCTCTCCAGCTGTCCCACCTCTGTGAGTCATTAGGTAAAATTGCTGATTAACTCGTTCTTTTGTCTCTCTGGGTATAGACTGTTGTACTTAGATTGCCCTTTGTTTTTTTTCAATCTAGGTGTTTAGAGAAACTACAGATAGTTGTGCTTGGGGAGTCAATGACCTACTGATTTACAGTGCCATTCACACAGCTCTTCTTTCATCTCTTCCACTTCTTCCTGTTCTCCCATCCCCAGACATTCCTACTCATGCTCCATCCATACCAAATCTGATATTTCTACTACATAGAAGTTTGTGTAGTGCTTCTGCTTCTCCTAGGCTGGGACCTAATGGAGCTGGGAAGGCAGAGGACTGAGGAATGTGCTTGATGCCATTTCCTAGTGGAAAAATTTCCTACTGGCTATGGCAGTAACTGAGGCTTGTTTCAGCTGCGCAGGGAGCAATGCAAATATAAATGGCTAAAATTGAAAGTAGGTCATGTGAACCTGCAGGACCATGACAAGAGAAGCTCAGTACACCTGTCTCTTTCAGGGTGATGTCCCTGGGATTTGTACCGTGAAGTCCACCTGAGCAACTTAAGAGGGCCACACTTCTGTAAGATCCAGGGCCACTTTATAATCCTCATGAGCTAGTGTCTAGAGTCACTGAGGTGACGCGCGGAAACAAACCTTACAACTCCCAGAGAGTTATAAAGCAGGTATGTTTATTGCAGCGCCGGGTGCAAGGGGGATTTCTCCTCCAAACTTGCACACCGGTTTGTAAAACAAGCGTGTATTTATGATGAAAAGCATACATATTCATTAATGTGGGCTGGGTTATTATAATTGATTCTAAGAAAAGGCGTTACTATTCTAATTATTTCTAAGAACTCATTATCAAAAATCTCCTCCCCTGTCCTGACCAGATGGACACCTTTCCCAGACAGTTAGGTTCCTCCTCAGCACCTCCTTAGCATGCAGCTGCTCCCGCTATCTTATACACAAGGCCATTTCTTTATCTTGGAATGCTGGGGCCCCGAGCTTTTGCTCTTTCCCAGACTGTAATACATCCGCACTAACAACCTGTAACCATTCGTTTTCTGAATCAGAGGTAGCCATGGGTGTTAAGGAGGGAGCCATGGATGAGGTCAAACTTTGCCTGCTATACTATCTTTCTAGAAGTGTGGGAGAATCGGCTGGACCACCTGTATCTCCCCCAGGTCAGGAGCAATGTCCCAGTGAGTGTATCGGTGTGGGAACTCACTTTGTCAGGAGAAAGACTATGAACCAAGGAAAGCCACAGTACACAGGCTCTACTCAAGGCACACATTTTGTCTGGCACAGAGGAGAGGCTCCCTCCCTACCAGCAAGTAGGCAAGACCCAAGGGGCTACAGCTATGGCTATGGGAGGAGCAGGAATACCAGGTTGGCTGCATGGGATGGCCATATGCTCCACGCAGGCAAGACCAGAGCATGACAGGCTGGAAGTGCTGGACCTTTATATGATGGCTGCACTGATGTTGTTGTATGGGGCATGGTAGGAAGTTAGGCTTCTTCTGGTGGCAGCCTGCTGGCTCTGGCCAGTGGCATTGCTCCTCTGTTGTGTTCTGCAGTGAAGTGGAGCAGCCCCTCAAACCCTCATCGTACACCCCCAGCATTAACATGAGGAGCTGTGGGAGCAGCATCTCCCACAGGGCTGCTGGTTCATTTTGAAGGACCACTTCCCTGACTTTAGTTACACAGCAGTCTTCTCTCCTTCAAGCAGTAGGTTCTGACAGGCAGTTGTTCACTTTCTTCCCCTGCTGCCCAAGGAAACGCCCATTCAGAGCTCAGGCTGCAGATGGCCCAGCAAGATTGATTTGCCCCAAAACAATCAAGTGCAGAGATTCACTGGCTTGTCAAATGGCTGGCATGGTATTACTGCAGGAGGAGGGGAAGGGGCCTCGGCTTCACACCAGGATGGAAAAAGAAAATGGTGATAGGTGGATTCTTCAAGCAGAGATGTGTAGGGATGCAGGTTTCCTGAAAAAAATCAGGCCTTTGTCATGTCACACTGTTCCCAACCATAAAAATAAGAAAAAATGACCTGTCCTTACAAGGAGGTTGGAGACATTAATTTATGTTTGTGAAGCACTAAGTACTATAGCAATAAATTACATGGGAGATCCTATGAGGATATTACTAATTGTGTATTCAGGGCAGAGTTTGAATAGGATATAGTAAATAAGGCATGAGGCCATGCACTTAACAATGAGGATAAAACAAGTTAATGAATAGTTGCTCATTAAATGTATGCCCTCCATGTGCACAGAAAGGCCAAAGGTCCTGTGTAAAAAGGTATATGCCATCCTGTAATTAAGGATTTTACAGTGCATATAAGAGTTACAAGTTTAGGTTGTCTGGGAAACTTTAAATCAGGCATTTCCTACCCTCTGAGTACCCAACTTTGAATGTAGGCTTTTTATGTAATTCAATAGAAATCATTTAAATATTGTGTTTCTCCTGCTTGTCTTGCCACAGCTGGCAGTGAGCTCCTTCTTCTGTGCTGCCTTCGCCATCTGGAACAGCCTAAATGGCTTCCCGAGTTGCCTTAAATCCCATTGCCAAATCCCATCTTCTGGTCCTATAATTCCCGTCCACCTTTCTCATAAAAGAACTCAGTCTCATTTCTTGACCAACCTTGGCCTCATTAAACTTGTGTCCCTATCAGTTCCTGCCTTTCCTTCTCTTTTCTTCTGTGTTTTTATACCATATAGACATGAATCTATAAGATGCCAATACATCTGCCTACATTTATTAATATTAAACAGGACCATTAGTAATTTAGTATTCTGCAGTTTTCCATGTCAGATTAATTAGTTCATAAAAGTGTTTAGTTCAGTTTAAATTAGTTTTTAGTGAAATAGCAGCAACCCAAAACTTACTGTATATGGAAACTCAGACTGACTGTTCTCTTTTTAAAGAAATCTGGGTTCCAGTACCCTGCTGAAAATAGTAAAGGTAAATAAAAAGCAGAGAATTAGATCACAATCAATTATCATCCGGAAACAAAAGGCAAATAAATATGTTTCAATTTTGTATTGCAAATGTATTATAAATGCAGTCAACAGGAAATAAATATCAAACAGTAAAGTAGTAGCAGAGCAGATGTGGTACTGATGCTGGAAGAGCACTGATTTCAGCAGCTTTGCAGTTGTTTAACACGCGCCAGCTAAATTTGGCCCAATATGTTCTGTGAAACAAAAAATGTAACGATTTGGAATAAAACAGTGGCACTGATCTCTGAACAATACTCTAAATAATCAGTTTTCAATATATGGTAGAAATAACAAGTAGTGCAGGGGAAGTTTTGACATGGACATCAGCAGGAAGCGGAGGTGGCACTTGGTGCCATTTGCCTTGTGCTGCTGCTTCTAATATCCTTCTACTCCAACTGTTCCAGTGGTTTATCGCTTTACAACTTTTCTCCCCCATTATTTCATGAGACAATCTTTGGCTTTGTTTTTCACAAAATTTAAATAATCAAGCATGTTGGTAGTTCTCGTCACTGAATTTTTCATATTGCCACCAACATGATTTTTCTTTGCTTTGAAGAATACTGGTATAGCGGTGCTGTCATCTCCGCCTTTCCGAGCCTCCACAGCTTTGCAGAGATTACAGACTAACGCTCATAGACTACATTTTTTTGCCTGGGACCAGAGAACCATTGATTCTCTAGCCACTACAAACTCTCCTTTTTGTGTCGTAGATGAGATTCTCAACCTGAAAAGGGACACTCATTCATGTGAATTAAAAATTCAGTTGTATGGTATGCACTGTGTTCTGCAAAATCTTTTTAAAAGAAAATAACATTAAGACAGCAGACAGATGAAATTTAAAGAAAAGAAACCAAGCCTTCCCTGCTGACAAACCAATCTGCATTGCTCTAAGAATTACAGAATGAAGTAAAATTATTTTATTGCCTTCTTTCATCATTATGCCACAGTACTAATTATGCTCCTGGTGTTCTAAAGTCTATAATGCTATTTCCTGCCACCGAGTTACTATTTCTTTATTAACTTAATTCTTTAAACACATGCTTTATGCCTCTAGTAAGGACCTGGTAACAGTCTGTCATCTTACAATGACACCAGTGGGTAAGCCTTCATTCAGTGTGAAGGTAGAAATGGCAGAACGACGACTCTGTAGAAATGAAACCATAGAAAATTGATTAATATTTTCCAGGATGATCAGTATATGCTGCCACAGAGTGAATATGAAATCATCACATTTTAATATGGAAGTGATGAAGTCTAGAGCATAAATAATACAATTTACGCAAGCGTATCTCTGCATTCATATTAAAGACTGGTGTTTTTCAGTGTATGGAAGGTGCTATACATCCTGAAGAATACTTTTCTTTGCTGGAATCACTGCTTTGCATAGACTTCAGTAAGAGTGACCTTTCATTTCAGACAGTATGTCCAGCTCACTTTAGAAAGAGCTAAGGAACTGCAACCAAGAAGCAAGCACATCTCCGATAAAGATGGACCCACTGCCACAGCTTTGACAAGCTCAAAGTTTAACATGGAAAAAAGGGTCATCGCTTTCTGGTCTGGAAAGTGTTTGCAAATGGGCAATATTGCACATAAACAGGCAGACTTAATAGTAGCCAGTTTCAAGGTGCTTCCCAATCACTGCTAGAAAGAGATGCTTGAAATATGGCTCTGTACTTGCTAAGAGTATAAAAAAGTTATTGACATAGAGAATAGACTATTGAAGGATTAACCACCAAGGAGAAACAGTCCCTTTTGGAATCAAGCTTACACTAGTAAAGGGAGTGCCTAATGGCAATTTAGTCTGATGGCCAAATGCAATCAGAAATGTTTCGACTTAGTTCTTAAATTAACGTTGTACCTTCTGCCCATGTCTTCTAGCAAAGACAACTTGGCAACTGGGGATTTCTGCACAGAAGCTGACCCTGAGACACCCCTGGGACAGGAGCTGTGAAAGTTGATGGCAAAGGGTTTGGCACTGCGCTGGCTGTAAAGCTTCTGGGGATGGGCTGGAGAGAAGGCCTCGGCCAGGGAAAAGTGGTGAGTTATTGCTGCCCCTTTCATCTATTTGAGTGAGGGGAGGCAACCTTGGGACCAGGGCTGGAGGCTAATGAATGCTGAGCCTATAGGAAATTACAGCATTAAGACTAAGGCTCTAGTATTAAGGAATACATTTAAGCCTAAATGATGTCTCCAAGCATAGGATGACTGTCATCAGTACATGTGCTTGGCAAAATTTAGTGGTGTGGTTTCCAACCGTACCTCCAGCAGTTGTCACAGGCTTATTTGGAGACACTGTCAGACATAACTTTAGATTCTTTATTTTCATGGCCATATTTTTCTCTCCATTAAATGATTACAGGTGCAATTCCTCATAAAGCCAGTGGAAATCATACCCAAATGTTTGGCAATAGGAACTTAGCCTGTTGTTCACTTGACACCAATATAGTATTTTTGAAAGTCTTTTAATTGGACTCCAATCAGAAAGTTGCACCTTATGTTTTTAATAAGTTGATGGTAGACAGTTTTACTTTTAAGAAAAAAACCCTCTCTTTTATTCCTCAGTAAAGTACAAAACTTCTGATATTGACTGAAGCAATGCATAAGTGAGGCAGATCATGGTGAGATTCTGTTTGAAGAGCATTGTCACTGTCCCTGTCCTAACCACGACCCTTTAAGTGTTCAACCTCCCCTGCGGGAAGAACACTAAATTAGACAAATTATTGCAGTGATTTTGTCATACAAGCAAGGGCTTTAGGCTCATTTAGATCATCAGAATAATTTCTCATTTTTACTACATTTAAAGATATTTTGTATCTTACTTTCTGTCCTGTTGCTAATTATTTTAAAAGGGGCTTTGTAATAGAAAAGGAGATCTGTCACCGAACCAGTCATTTTTCTGGCACGCTACACTGCGAGTAATGCAATTGATTAAATAAAAATGGTGCAGCTTTAACATCATAATCTAATCACTCATTTCTTTGCCTTTCGTTCTAATAATGTAAGACATAATGAACTCTTGGTAGATACAGTAATACCCTGTAAGTATTTCTATAGGATTTATGTTGTCATTTAATATTACTTCAAAGAAAGCAGGACAAAACATAATTCTTGCCATTTTGCTCACTCATTTTGTGATTTTTATGTTCTCCCACTATCACTGAAAAGAAATGATCAAATTAACCATTTTAACAAGCATTTGCTAGTTGTGCATATGTACCGTTCATTTAAATGACTTGTGAAATCAAACAGAGACTCTCAAATAATGGGGCCCAGTCTCCTTTCCCTGAATAATGACTTCAAGGAAGATCCACCTCCCTCTCAGGGAAAGAATGGATAGCTGGGAATGCTCAGGGGAATAAAAGGGTTTAAAGCACAGCACATGAAAGGCTGAGTAGAGGAGTCTTTGAAAATAAATGCAGGCTTCAACAAAAGATGAGAAAGAAAAGGGTAGAGGGGGAGGCGGACTTCCCATAGATATGGGCAGCGCATACAGAAGAGGTTGCTGAGGCAATGCATAATACTCCGATTGAAGGGCGAATGCGCTGTAGGTGCAGGGGGCTTTAGGCAGAAAAAAATATGCATTTTGATGAGGGGCACGGGATGTGCAGAGGCTGGCTGTGCCTAACGGGAGAGCGAAGAGATCTGAAAAGGAAGCCAGTCTGGAAAATGACACCAATTATCACAAAATGAAGTGTTTATATTTCCACTACGATGAGTTATTCTTCACAATCACAAAATGATGAAGGTGAGAGAAAGAGAGCTGTAGCCCATATTAATATTCTTAAAATGACAGAAATGATAATAACCCTTTTCCCATATTTCAGATTCAGATTTAACTGAAAATAAAAGGCACCTGATTTCTCATCAATCCGGAGTGGAACAGATATCATAATACTGCCTCACAATTACACATCTTCTGTCTGGTTTGTCTGCATTTGGGTTGCAGTAAAGTTATATTGGAAGGTTCTCTTAGAGCAGGACTGGATTAGGCTGTAGCATTTCCAGTGAGTGTTTACATCCATTTCTCCAGACAACAAGCAAACACAGAAGTGATCAAAGAAAATGGTAGGTAAGCTGCTGGCTGCTATCTTTTTAAACTAGCATCCTCTGAGTTCAAAAGAAGAAAAAATAAATAATTTTTAGTCATTTTCTCAGTTTTTGTTACCAGGAAGCTGTTGATAGGTTAAACATGTAATTAAAAAGGAAGACAGCAGGACTTCAGTGAAGTAACAGATTTGAGCTGTTGTAGCTGAAAGAATGATTTGGCATAACATTGTTAACATTTTTAATTGTGTCAGAGCTAGCAACTTTATGGAGATGTGCTAAAAGATCATCACTGCCTGGCAAATTAATGTACATTCAGCCATCTCCAACTGTCCAAGAAGCAGCTGACTCACAAGACTTACTCATGGATATCTGGTATTACTCTTATCTGAGATTATCTATTGGACTATGTCAGTCAGGGGGCTGATCCAGTATTGTAATGTTTTAAGCTATATTTTCATAGGAAAGTTTGTACTGCACTAAGAAGATTTTGTTTGAGCAGTTAGATATCCTTGGTCTGGAAGAGTATAAAAATGCTACTGTACTTCCATAATGCATTGTTGAGGCTCAAATATTGTACTGTTTTCTGAATATAGGATATAAATATTAAACTAAATTTAGTGAACGGGACTATGTTGACTGTGGTAGATAGATTGGATAACCAGTGGCTGGTGCAAGACTTCTGGATGTTGAAGGACACCATCAAGGCCCTTTTCTGTGAGTTGGTGCCATATTTTTACCATCCTCACATGAGATTTCAGAGATTTCAGAGCCCACAGCCATGCCATCCTCCAAATCTTCTTTATTGCAGCAGTGCTGTGGGTGGCATCTGTAAAGCTTTGTCTTTGGTGTCTATGACTTCCTAAAATGAGGGAGGCCCTTTCACAAGATTAATATTCTCCTGTTTCCAGCCTACTGCAGCTACAACTACATGAGGCTTTGATGAACGTCTAAAGGAGATTTAAGGATTTCTCAGCAGATTTCGGTGCAGGGACTCATGATGTTGGATAATCAACACGGCTGGCTGCAGGCACTCCAGGAAGCTCCTAGAGTGCCTAGATGACAACTTCTTGACACAAGAAATTAACAGCCCTACTCGAGGACATGCATTGTTGGACCCGTTGGTCACAAATGCAAGCGAAATTATCAGGGATGTCAAAGTTGAAGGCAGCCTGGGCTGCAGTGATCATGCCCTAGTGCAGTTCACTGTCCTAAAAAATTTGAAGCCCATGAGAAGCACAGTTAGGACTCTGAATTTTAAGAAAGCAAACTTCCAACTCTTCAAGGAGTTAGTAAACAGGACCCTGTGGGAAATGGCCCTCAAGGACGAGGGAGCGGAACAAAGCTGGCAGATCTTTAAGGACGCTCTCTATAGAGCACAAAAGATCTCAATCCCGACATGTAGGAAATTGGGCAAGGAGGGCAAGAGACCACCATGGTTGAGCCATGACTTGCTGGTCAAACTAAAGGGCAAGATGGAGCTACACAGAAAATGGAAAAAGGGACAGGCATCCTGGGAATAGTATAGGGACGTTGCCCGGCTGTGTAGGGATGAGGTAAGGAAGGCCAAGGCACAGCTAGAACTGAATTTGGCAAGGGATGGAAAAAAAACCAAGAAAGGTTTCTACAGGTACATTAACCAGAAAAGGAGGGTCAAAGAAAACGTACCCCCCCGATGAGCAACAGTGGGGAACTTGTATCAACGGATGAGGAGAAGGTGGAAGTTCTCAACAACTTTTTTGCCTCTGTCTTCACTGGCAATCCCTTTCCTCCTAGCTCCCATGTTGATGGCCCAGAAGTTACTGACCAAGGTGACAAAGTCCCTCCCACTGTAAGTGAAGACACAGTAGGTGATCAACTGAGGAACCTGAAGATATACAAGTCCATGGGACCTGATGAAATACACCCCAGAGTCCTGAAGGAACTGGCTGATGTAGTTGCCAAGCCACTTTCCATGATATTTGAAAAGTCGTGGCGGTCAGGTGAAGTCCCTGCAGACTGGAAGAGAGGAAACATCACACCCATTTTTAAAAAGGGTAGAAAGGAGGACCCTGGGAACTACCGACCTGTCAGCCTCACCTCTGTGCCTGGGAAGATCATGGAACAGATCCTTCTAGATGCCATGCTTGGGCACATGGAGGACACGGAGGTGATTCAAGATAGCCAGCATGGCTTTACTAGGGGCAGGTCCTGCCTGACTAACCTAGTGGCCTTCTATGATAGAGTGACCAGGTCAGTAGATAAGGGACGACCTATGGACGTGATCTATCTGGACTTCAGTAAAGCCTTTGACACGGTCCCTCACAACATCCTGCTTGCCAAATTGGAGGGATACGGATTTGACGGGTGGACTGTTCAGTGGATAAGGAATTGGCTGGATGGTCGCACCCAGAGGGTGGTACTCAATGGCTTGAAGTCCAGATGGAGAGCAGTGACAAGTGGTGTCCCTCAAGGGTCCGTGATGGGACCGGTACTGCTTAACATTTTTATCAACGACATAGAGGGATTGAGAGCACCATCAGCAAGTTTGCAGATGACACCAAGCTGTGCAGTGTTGTCGATACACCAGAGGGACGGGATGTCATTCAGGGGGACCTGGAGAGGTGGGCCCAGATGAACCTCATGAGGTTCAACAAAAGCAAGTGCAGGGTTCTGCACCTGGGCCGAAACAATCCTCGGTATAAATACAGACTGGGGGATGAGGTACTAGAAAGCAGCCCTGAGGAAAGGCACTTGGGGGTGCTGATGGACGAGAAGCTGGACATGAGCAGGCAATGTGCACTTGCAGCCCAGAAGGCCAATCACATCCTGGGCTGCATCAAAAGAAGTGTTACCAGCAGATCCAGAGGGGTGATTCTATCACTTTGCTCTGGTGAGACCTCACCTGGAGTACTGTGTGCAGGTCTGGAGCCCTCAATATAGAAAGGACATGGACCTGATGGAGCGGGTCCAGAGGAGGGCCACCAAAATGGTCAGGGAGTTGGAGCACCTCTGCTATGAGGACAGGCTGAGGGAGCTGGGGTTGTTCAGCTTGGAGAAGAGGAGGCTCTGGGGAGACCTAATAGCGGCCTTCCAGTACCTGAGGGGGGCCTACAGGAAGGCTGGGGAGGGTCTGTTTACAAAGGCCTGTAGTGACAGGACGAGGGGCAATGGTTTTAAGTTGGAGAAGGGGAGATTTAGATTGAATATTAGGAAAAAGTTCTTTACTATGAGGGTGGTGGAACACTGGAACAGGTTGCCCAAGGAGGTGGTTGAGGCCCCTTCCCTTGAGATATTCAAGGTGAAGCTCGACGAGGCCCTGGGCAACCTGGTCTAGTTGGGGGTGTCCCTGCTGACTGCGGGGAGGTCGGACTAGATGACCGTTGGAGGTCCCTTCTGGCCTGGACCAATCTATGAATCTATGTGGCATTTTCTACAACTCCAGCCTCAGGCTTGGTGGGGATATGGCTACCTCCTTTCCAAAAGCGAAACGTTTGTGGTGTTTAGTTTTTGTGGGAAATATCACATACCCTATGTTGTTTGATGATAAGGCCATACCCTGCCAGCAAGAGTGCATCTGCAAGGTTTAACTGTTTCTCTTCTGCACATAGACTGGAAGTAGAATAAGCTTTTGGGCATCTTGCTACCAGATGATGAGCTCTACGGAGTGGTGCCAGCACTCCCAATGACCTCCACTCATGGGTTTTTTCTGACCCTGCATGAACTCCATGGGGATGCAGGTGAGCCCTTCCATCTGGGTTGACCAGTGGGGACTGGTTCCCATGGTGCATACATAGCCCCCTCCTCTTCTCTGTGGGCACAGGGGGACCAGGAAAGCAGTGCTGTCCTGGACACTCTCTGCACTGTACATGGGGATACACAGAGCAGAACAAAGTGGGGGTGATTAAAGAGCAGTAGTTTGCCTACTAACAGATCTGCAAGAAGCAGTGGGCAGGAAAAGTGGCAGGGGTGAGGAAGCTCAATAAAGGCAGTGAAGGCAGCAGCTACGCTTGATAAGGAAACAGGGAGCTGGGCTGATTAGGTCCTGGAGGAAGGGAAAGGAGTCCTTAAGCAAGGTAACTTTTCTTCCCACCCTTTCCCTAGTGGGAGGCAAGAGCTTTTCCCCTGGTCCCACCTGCAATGGGCCATTGATCCACTCTTGCCATGCCCCTGCCCAAGCGGGACATGCACAAAGCAGACACTAGGGAAGGCTTGAAGGAAAGTCCCAGGACAGGTATGAGAAGAAGAGGTGCAGTAACAGAAACAGGCCGTCAAAAGCATTCAAATGACAAAATGTGTGACTGCCACAAGCCTACAGCCGGCTCTGCTCAGTGAGGAGGAGGAGCAGGGCAGAGGCTCATTGTCTGGCCTCAGACAACTTTGTTATCATGATAAGTCCCCATGTGCAGTTCACCTGGGCCCTGGCAATGAGCCAGGCACTTGTACGGGATGGGTCTGGGTCATGAGTTTTCTGATGCATGCAGTTCCTCTGCAGGAGACTCTTCCTGCAGGTTATCGCTCCAGAGCATTTCAGAACACAATAGCTCCCCTGAGCAGCCTGGCAACATCCATCCTTTCTCCACAGCTTTGACACCAGTGCTGTAATCCCAACAGAAATCTCACAGCTCCCCTGTCTCCACCTTCTACTTCAGAAATGTTGTAGAAATGGGGTACACACCTGCTGGGGTCAGAACTGGGGCTGATGGCAGAGGAGGTAGCTGGCATCTGCTCTGTAGGGGAGGGAGCTGAAGAGGTATCCCTGGATATGCCTTCCCAGGAGTCTGCCCATGGGACTTGGGTCCAGAGTGCCAAGAGTGTCCAAGGGCTCACATTCCTCCAGACCCTCCTACATGGGGACACTGAGATTCATGGTGTGGAAATCCAAGGCAGATGCTGGCTCAGTGGTTTGCTCTCTCCCAAAGACTTTCCCAAGTTCCCTGTACTGGGCACAGGCTTTACTGCTTATTATAGTCACTGGTCTGCAAGAACACTATCTTCATGTTTGACTTTTTAAGGCAGCTTTGTTCACCACTTGTAAGTGACAGCTGGTAGGAGTTTCTCAACCTTCTGAGATAGCCACTGGCTTATTTTGCCCTTTGAGAAACTCCTCCTTCTCTCATGGCACAGGTTCATGGGAAATGTCATATCTTCAGGGCAGCAGGCTGCAGTTATCTGAATTTTTTGGCTGGTGGAAGAGGGAGCTTCCAGTGCAGTAAATGAGAGCAGAAGTGTGGAGAAGGGACTATACAAAAAGGAGGATAATGAAAGATAGTTTCAGCAAGGGTGTTCAACAACAGAAGGCAGGAAAGATGAAAAGGGAAAGGTTTCAGATCTTAAGTCTGGATGAATGAGGAAAAAGCAGCAGAGTGCTAAAGCAGTTGAGAACTGGCAGTTGTCAGCAAACAGGAAGATATATGCAGTACTTGAACCTGCAATCTCCTTCAGGCTTTGAGGCCACTCCTCTGGGTCTGAAAGCCTTCTGGGAATCTGTGTACCTCAGCTAGATGCTGGAGGTCTTTGTAGCGTAAAGTCCACATGAGGATTTAGGTCCCACTGCTCCATGGAGTGTTGGAGTGCTGTGGAGCAGAGCTCCTGGTTTGGTTTCATCCAACAGGAATCAATTTTGTGCACACCAGCACTACTTTGAGAAACTAATATGTGGCAAGTGGGGACAGTCTGGGGATTTGCTTCAAAGCTACCCTATTGCTATGAAACAAATTACTAAGCTAGACAGAATAGTTGTGTCTGAAAAGTATATGAATATGTCTCTTTATGACCATGATAAAATACTTTTATCAGATGCTGTATTATTATTTCCTTCAGGATTCTACTTAAAGGTATATGTTTAAAAGAAATTATATGATCACTGCTTATTGTTTCTGCCTTCTCTGCAAAATGGAGAAAACTAAAAAGAATATTTTCTGAACAGGACAGCTTTGTGATAGCACAAAGAACTCCACTCATACTTTGCTTTTCTGCCATGCTGTAAATATTTCATACCCAAATAAGTTTGTGTAGTAGCTGACAGATATATTGTTTTTGCAAGTATAAATTTTGAACGTCACTTGTATTTTTTTTAAGAAGACCAAATAAATTGAAATATCTTCAGTCCCGAAGAAGGGAGGAAATAGTAACCATCTGTGAAACTTGATTTCTGTATTTGCACCACAATAGTGAATTATTTGCATGTCTATTGCCTAAGGGTTAACTTCTGTTGATTTCCTAAACTCTAAAAAATAGAGCCTGAGCCTTCAACTTTGCAGGTGTCTGAAGCTCTGCAGAATTTACATTGATAAGCTCTACCATCTTGAAAATAAGCCATTTTTTAGCTTTCATAAAAGTAATTTTCTTTCATGTTCTAGTTGTGCTAAGTTTAGCTTGTGGTTGAGAATCTCAGACCACGGCCACTTGGGCAATTATGGCTATAACCACACTTCCCAGACCTTGCTCTGCACCTGCGTCCTGTGCCCCAGCTGTGGTCTGCAAGTCAAGTGACTGTTTTGGAGGAGGGTCAGGGGTTATCAGCAGTGGTGGAGAGCCACTGTCAGGCCTTTCTAGCTCCCAGACTGGCCTGGATCCCAGCAACCCTCAGCACACACACTTGAGTTTGTTTCCGTTGGGCCCCTATCCATGAAGCTTTTGTTAATGAAACTCCACCTTCATGAAGGCTCCAGACATCATCTACAGCAGAAGATGTCCTTTTACTTACCAGGCATCTTTGCTATTAATCATGTGGTAGAAATAAGCAGGGCAGACTTGGTTTAGTTCAATCTGTGATTCAGGAAACGCCAGAACGTAGCAATGTCATCTTCTGCTGATAATAATCCAGAAGTCAGTCTTTAAATTCAGCATTTGGATTGCCTATTGATGATTGCACCTATCTGCTACCTCATTCATAGAAATGAGACATGTGACAGTAAAAGACATTAATGCATCTCTCAGTGCAGAAACGTTCTCTCTATTTAAATCTTAGCCTAGCCTAGTTTTCAGTGCTTTTCAAGATGTTCATAAGAAAATAGCTCCAGTCTGGAGGGTTTACTGTTAACAAATATTCTTTGCTCAAATATTTCAAGACATTTTTATGAGTGAATCTACAGCTTGTAAAATCTTTGGGCTAATAGCAGGGCTGAGCACAGGGAAAAAGTGGACATGCAAGCCTATACGCTTCAGCTTTAACTCCATTGCTGTATACTGTTCCACAGCTGAACCCTTTCGAAAGGCTTCTCAGGCTTCTCAATTATTGCGTAGTGTTTGTGATGTAGAATCTTATCCAGCAGGGAAAGAGATAAGACCACCACATTTATTTCACCTATTACTTTGTAATGGGTCAATAGACTACAGGAAGGTAGCTTGACAGGATCCTGGAAATCCATTCCTCTGCTGATTGTGACAGCTGGAAAAAGGAGAACTATGGCCTGGAAAAATGGCTGTAACATAGGTGACAAAAGAAAAAAAACCTATGTAGTGTGAACTCCCTATGTGGGTTTGGATCTCTGTATGAAATACAGAATATAGTGACAGAAAACTGTGGCATTTGTAAGATATTCAAGGCATAGTCACCGAGGTCTAGACCAGTGTTGAATGAAAGCTATTAAATAACTGATTTGGGACGGAAATTATACCCACATAACATGCTTTTCTGGGGTTACTTTGAGCTGTAAGGTCTACAGTCTGCTAGGTCTTCTCAAAGAATTCAATGTAAACTAATATCTGGCCACATTTTTTTTTCCTAGCGAAGATAGGTTATAAAGTCGTATCTGGCATAAGTGGTTTTCCTACAGCTTATTTCTTCCTTTTGTGGTATGATGGTTCTCTGTACCTTTTTCTGAGAACTCAGAGCTGAACAAGACCAACCAGTAAACACAACTGTAGCAGGTATCTGGACAGCAGAGCAATGCCCTCATAATAAAAAATTGATAGGAGCAGAAATTTTGTTAGAAATCTCCCTGTTCTGACAAGATTTGATGTGTCTTGGGGAACCTTTGAACCTCAGCTATGTCTACCCCACAGCTATCAGCAATGTGGCCGTGCTGTGCAGAAGTGCAGTACCTGGTTGATAGAGCTGTGCTGGTTGAAACCTTAGTGTAATACCACTGCATCAGCAAAACTTCAAGAAGGGTGTATATAGATATTCACGTGTCTGTGCCACTCCACCGTTTTATCAGACTAACATCATGGCCCTTCAGCTTCTCTCAACAGTCCTTTAAGCAGAAACATGGGTGCCAAAAACAATTCTTGTTCCTAAGAAAGGGCTAGAGGTGGAGGGCAATTGAACTGTAGCAAGCGGTGCCTGGCAGAAAGAAGGTTCTTAAAGGTACAGTTTGACACCTCTCCTACTCCTGAGTCAGTGCCTTTCTCTGTTCATGCTTCAGTGATTCTCTCTCCCACTAGGCTTAAATTCTGCATTTCAGCAGCCAAGAGGTACGGGTGATAAATCCTGAATTCAGACAAGGGGGCTTAAGATCGGAAATCTCAGCCTGCAGGATGAAGAGAGAAGCCGAAGATGGAGACGATGGCTGAAGTCTGCCAAGATTCAGGGAAACACGGCAGCGTGCCAGATCCTCGCTGGATTTGAACGTATCAGCCTGGTAAGTGTCCAGTAAGGAGGCTTAACTGGGTCTGCAGTGCTGGTTTTGTGGTACAGTATCCTAACCACTAAAGTGGTTTCACTACAGAGCTCATCTCAAAGCCAGACCAGTTTTCCAAGCTAATGCAGGGCAAGGCCTTGAAGACAAATAACAATGTATTTATATAGTGCATTTCCTTTTTACCAGCAAACATGAAAAAAAGCACAGTGATTCCAGATTACAATGTCAGAGATACATGAAGAACATCTGTCACTATGACAGAATCATAAATCATCCCGCTGAAATCCTGACAAGCCTTTTTGTAATTGGCAAAGTAGTTCTTTAAAGTGGGATATAATTAAGTTGCTTAGAGCCACATATTATCAATTTTAAACCCGTTATTTTTCTTATGTGAAAAATGCCAGATGAAACGTACCAGTTTTGTTTTATTTCAAAATGAAGCTCGCTTAAAAAAATGACCACTATATACCACAGCAATTCAGGGTGCTGCTGGGAATTGTCCAATGTGAAGAAATTATAAGGAAAATAAACCTGTGAGTAAATGAAACAGTGCTGTAGGTGCACCAGCAAACCATCCTGATGTGGAAGACAGGTAAGTAGTAAGAGACCAGTATAGCTGCATCAGGAATTCTTCAGTGATCTGAATATCAAAAAGGAATCCTACAAAGAGTGAAAGCAAGGACATGTAAGTGAGATGAGTAATAAAGCGGTAGCATAAACACCTAGGGATAAAACTAGGAAGACTAAGTCACAAAATGAGTTACAACTTTCCTGGAGCATAAAATGGAAGAAAAAGAGATTTTATACATACCAAGAAGTTAGAGGAAGAGAAGGGCAGAGGCACACATAACAGACACCCAGACTAGAGTGAAATGTTTTATTTATTATTTTGTTACGTTCTTCATGTGCACATAAACATTAATGATAGGTACTTAACAACATTATTTTTTTTTTAACCAGGGGAAGGACATATGCCAGAATAGGGAAAAAATAAGTAAAAGAATGTTTTAATAAATTAGACATACACAAGTCTCTAGAGCTTGTTGAAATTCACTTAATACGCACTGGGCTCTCAATTTATCTCTTGAGAGTTCCTGGAAGAGTGGATAAGTCACCAGGACCTGCAGCAAATATGTAGCCTACAATGGAAATACAGTTGGGATCACACTTCCAATTTTTGTTAATGATCAGAATCTGATATTACAATATACATTTTGCAAATTATTTTAAACAAACCACCCACTCAGTTTAAAGACTTGTTCTTCCTTAAATCTTGCCATCATGGCACATGTTTTAAAAATAAAAGAAGGAAAGGGAGAATTTAATAAGGTTTCTTAAATGTGGCACTGAGAGCAGACTCAGATTTGGGCACTATCAGGTTGTTGGCTGCAGTCCTGGTTTGCAGGGTTATAACCATTTCTGCTTTTAAAAATGGGAAATGAACCTAGGGAATTACAGAATACTCTGCCTAACTTCAATACCAAGAAATATAGTGGGGCAAGTTATTGAGGAGTAAATGCATACACACCATAAGAATAATAAGGTGATAAGAAACAGACGATATGAGTTTGTCAAACTAATCTAATTTCCTTCTTGAACAAGGCAGCTGGTCCAATAGATAAGGAAAAGCATTAGAAATGACCACGCATTGACCCAAACTGTATCTTGACCTAAGTAATGGCTTTTGACACTGTCCTGTATGCTCATAAATGAACTGGGGAAAGGTGTCCCCATTTGAAATCACTCCTAATTCAATCCACTGTTAAATGTAAACCTAACACACGACTATTGGTAGTTGCACTAGAAGAATGATGAGGAGGAGTCTTGCACAACTCCTAATGGACAGGCTTCTGTTCAACATTTCAATAAGGAGTTAGATGACAGAAATAATTATATACTTATAAGCTTGGTAGATGACACCATGCAAAGATTTGCGAAATGTGCTCAAGGACAGAATTAGAATTCAAAAGTAACTCAATAGGTTCTGAAATCCAACATTAAAAATTTGAACAAAGACAATTACTGAGGACTATATTTGGGAGGACGAAATCAAAAGCACAACCACAGAATTCCACTTCAGATAAAGATCTAGTGATTAATTAGGACCATGAATGAGTCAACAGTGTGATGCTGTTGAGGAAAAGAGATAAATATAATTCTAGATTCTCTCAAATTGCCCGCTTGCAACATTATATGTAAGATGAGATAATTAGTGCTCTTCTTGGCACTGGTGAGGCCTCAGCTAAAATACTGTATTTTACTCTAAAGCACCATAATTTAAGAAAGACGTAGATATGCTGGAAACAATCCAGAGAATATCAAGAAGAACAAGAAGTTTTAAAAATTGAATCCATAAAGCACGGTTGCAAGTTTTGCTATTGTTTTAATCTAGAAAATATAAGGATATATGGAGTTCAACAGTCTTCAAGTACATAAAAGGTTATTATAAAGAGGGTAGTGATGCGTTTTTTTCATGCCTACTAAAGATATGGGCAGAATGTGAAGGAAACTTTTTTAGCTATACTATAATAGGTATTACAGTAACATGTTGTAACTAGAAGAAAAGATTATCACTGGAATATATTACCCAAGAAGGTTGTAAAATCCCTGTCTTCAGTGATTTTAGGTGCAAATCAGGGACTGCCATCTACGATTATCAGACTATTTTGGTCTTTCTTTGAAGTTAGGAGATGGACTAGGCGAATGTTTTGTAGTACGTGGCTGAGATCTCTGGAACCATGACAGAGCATGAAAGTTATTACAAGGTAATCCATAACAGGTTTTCACTAAGAAAACATTTCAAAATTCCATATGTGGTCCTGGGCATACTCATTGGCCATTATGGAAGATTGTACAGGTTGTTCTCCGGACTTTTTTAAAAAAAAAACAACTTATTTTCCTTTGATTTTGTGTTGTGAGTTTTTTTGGTTTGTTTTTATTTTACCTCGCGAAGGTTGGGTACACCTTTGATTAAAAACATTGAGGAATAACAAGACTACATAATCCCTTGAGATCCCATCCAAGTATACATTTCTCTGATTCATATGCAATCTACAGTATTTTTCTGGGTTGTTGAAGAGCTTTGCAAGCACAAATTAATTATTAAACTAGTTCTTTTCCCAGAGCAGTAATGACCTAATCATTTATGATAGTGCTCAAATGAGGAATTAAACAAACATATCCAAAATAAATACAGATCAAATCATCTCTGCCAATGGAAAAGGACAAAATCTTGTTTTCATGCCAGTGGGCCTGCAAAACAACAGCATAGATACAGACCTCAGTAAAACTAACAAGTCAGGACTTCTCGATCAGTGAGAATTTCTGAATTTTAGTAATTCTTTTTATTCAAAATTTTAGGAATTTTTCTAATTTGGAGAATTAGAAAAATGGGAATGGGAGATGGGAAAGAGAAAAAATGTAAATGTTTTGGAAAGGTTGTAAAGTTTTAAGGGCTTGAATTACAACTGAACATTTCAACATTCAGAAACCAAAATGTTGCAGTCACGGTGTACCACATACATATCTTAGGTAAGGGAGCACAGTGAACATTATAGGAACCACAGTCCTCCAGGGACCCTAGCATACACAAGAAAATGCCAACTAGAATTACAGTGCAAATAAAGTATCATTCTGCAATATGATATTTTTTGTGTTAGGTCAAAATATATCTTTTTAAAATCATACTCCCAAAGTAAAACCGAGCAAACCAAAGTTTTTCGGAAAAATGTGCTCTTTTTTAGAAATTCAAACCCATGTGAAACTTCTGACAAATTCTAATCACTACTTAATATAAGAAAAAAAACTGACTCAAAAATGTTTTCTAGAGAAATCTGTGCTCATCACTGTGCACCATGGTGTGGACCCCAATAAGACTGTAAACACTGGTAGTTGTTTTTTTATTGTTATTGTTTATTGTTATTGTTATTGTTTTTTTATCGCCATTGTTATTTTAGTCTAGTAAAAGATGGTCATAAGCCTCAAAGATAAGATCAGGGTCTGGACCAAATATGACTTTCCAGAAGTTCAGAAATATTAAGGTTTGGTGTTTATTGTTATGCCATACTGAATGTCTACTGGTCTTTTTGTTCTTTTAAAAATATACATGACTTTTAGACACCAGAATAATGATTTCATACTGCACGAGAAACTTCTCTCTTATAAACAAACACCAGAGCTTGTGAATTTTGCTGTGCAAGTGGGCGAATACTGACCAAATGAATCTGGCTAGCTTCAGGTCTATCTACCATTAGACACTCTACATTTGTTGAACAACAGTAAAACACTGCAGAATTTTAAAGATCCTGGGACAAACTCGTCAGGTGTCAAGGACAGCCTTAATCCCAAAGCGCGGAGGAATAATTAGTGCCAAGTGAACAAATCTCAGCTCAGCTGAGCCTGCTTAAGGCAGCCCTGGTGAGGCGGTTTCGTTGCTGGGACCTGTAAACCCGAAGGTGGACTGTTTGGTTTGTAGGCCAGGATGTTGCATACAGCGCCATGGCACATGCCAACAGCCTAAAGGGTCTTAAGCAGCTTAAATAGCTTTAAGCAGCTTTGAAGACTTAGACACTTTAAGCTTATAAAGCAGTTTAAGCTGCTTAAACTGCTCTAGGACTTTAACAAGGGCCCCACAATGCTGCTCCTCGCCAGGCGAGTGCAAAGAAGCTGGCTGCTCGCTGTGGCTTCCTTGCCATCAGCTGGAAGGAAGGAAGGAGCTACAGGGTTGCCACAGATCCAGCCATGAGTCTGCGCAAATGCAAGCAACTGATATGGACATATTTTGGCAATGATGGTGTAGAAAATAATGAAAAGTAAACTCTCTCCCCTTGATTAGCTCATGTTTCTTCCTCTTTTGTAGTTACTTCCCTTCCCCAGCCACCTCCTTCTCTTTTTCTATTTTCGCCCATTTCGCACAGGCTCTTTCAGTATCTATTTCCTCTCTAATTAGTTCTTCCTAAAGAGATGCTCTTAATGCAGTGATATACTCTTAGGAAGAAAACATGTCTCGATTCAGCCTATTCAGTCCACAGAACCGTGCTGGGGGCAACCATTCATTTGTATCCCTATGGTTTAACATAAAGCTAGACCTTTTTTCCCCAAGAGACGGGCATGAGGTGGCAGAAGCAATGTGGAAAAACCTAACTGCGTGATTCCAGTAAGTACCAGTGGCAGCTGTTAGAGTATCACCTACAGAAGCAAGTAATCAGAAGGGCTAACACTGTTCAGAAGAAGGAATGCAATGTGCCGAATCTGCATTGCGTTTCCTGGCATTTTTGAGGTTTCAGAAACGATGTAGGAGGAGGAAGTTTGGGGACAATTGTCCAGGAAAATGGTTAAATGTGTTTTCCTATATTGATAATCTCCTAGGACTGAAAGGACTTTGTATTCAGTTTTCCCTCCACCTCTCTGAAGTAGGGGTATGCAGCACAAACAACAGGTTGTTCCATTTTTACCAAAGGATGTAACACCTCCTCCCCCTTACATAGAAGTCACCCGTGTGCAGCTGCATGGGTGCAGTTAATCTAGTGACAATTGCCTCCATGCAGTGACAAGTCACTTTGAACTGCCATGTTAATAACTAGCACTGTGGTGACATTGTGCTAGAGCGCCTGTGCTGGATGTGATGTCCTTGCTGCTGAGGATGCGCTCAGGCCTGCACTGTCTTGCTTTTCTCATGTTGGAATTCCCTTTCCAGCTCCTTTAGTAGGAAGATTCTGCTCTTCTCTTTCATATCTTTCGCTCCCTTCCTGGGTTCATATCCTAACTTCTCAGGTGTTCTCTCTCCAGAGTCCTCAATTTAACTGGCCCTGTATTTTCCAAAGGCTTATGAAGTCCCATCACGTGACTTTGTGTATATCACACACTCTAATCACAATTTGGCTGTGAAATGTAACTGTAAACCTTATCATACTCAAACAATGTGTTCTGAAGACCTGAGGGTGTAAGCAGGAAGAGGGATCATGGTCAGCCTTACTCACTGCTCTATTTTTTGCCGATTATCTGTTATGCATTCCTAAATGATATTGCATATTGCCATAGTGTGTATTGCACGAGAAGCGGCAATGCGGCATATTTATAAAAGCATCACTTAACGCTTTTGTTGAGGCTTGATTTATACCAAATGCTATTTTTTCCCAGTAGCCTGAAAGTATGTTTGTCTCCATTTTTATGGAAGAAAATGATTTATAGCATGATCTATGCTTTTCAAGTAATCAATGCATTTTAATCCCTTTTCCCATTTATCCACCTATCAATTATTACTTCCTTCAAAATGCATTCTAAAACTCTACATATGATGCCAGTAGGATTCACTAGCTTGTAAGTGATTAAATTATTTCTGCTTCTTAGGTACAGATTTGATATGCTCCCATCAGGTGACACCACTGGCAGTTAATGGATTCCTTCTTAGTGGAGTATTGGAACCACTGGAGCATGGTTTACTTGCGTTCATGCTCTGTGTCTACAACATCCTCCTGGTGGTCCCAGCTCCTTCTCAGGCTCCAGCCAGTTTGGCAGGAGAAAGGGCAGGTTGCCTGGGTCGCCCATGGGCTTTCTGGCCAGTAGAACAGTGTTAGCTGCTCAGCGTCCAGGCAGCTCTGAGGCTGGAGAAGGTGAGCTGCACCCACCATTCCTTCATTTTCAACACTGCTTTGGGTCTTGCTCTCCTCTAGGCAGCTGCTCATTTGCATGAATGATTAATGATGGGAATTAATGAGGTTAATTAAGGTTAATGATAAGCATGGAACAGTCATCTTTTTTGAATTCTGAAAAGCCTTATGTAGTCACCTATTCATAACTAACGCATTTTCTTTACATCCGAGAAGAAAAACGTCCCCTTTGTTTTAGGAAAGAGTTTGGGTAGTTTTAGATCTGAAGGAATTTTTTAACATTTATAAACGAGAAAACATATAACACCAGGCATCAGGTCACATATACAGGCCGCAATTCAGCAGACGTTTACGCATACGCCTAATTTTCCATTGGAACTCGATTCCCTTTGGCTTCCAGGAAACTTTAGTGTATATTAAAACTAACTCTGAGGCGATAGTGGCACGGCATGTTTGCATGCCTTGATAAACCTTTTTGGCACATGTGCCAAAAAAATTTTGTTGACTGTGTTGAGCGTAGTGAGGCCATACATTGTACTGATCCACCCATGGAAAAAGAAATTTTTCAGAGCTGCTGTTGGACTAAATATCCAAGTGCTGGGCAGATCACCAGGTGTTGGCCCATCATAGAGGATTGCTGCTCATATTACCAGCTGCTCACACAGAAAAAATGTATGGGACAGCAGACTCATCCTTCCTTCCTTCCTTCCCCAAACTCCAGACAAATGTCTCCTTGATGAGTCTGTAGGATTACAGCTGACCTCCCTACAGGACAGCGTGGGTCTTCATAACCTAAATTGCCACTTTTTCTCATCCCTCTGTCTTCTTCAGCATCTTCTCCCAAACCTTGACATTCCCACAACTGTTTAAGTTTTTTCTAATAATCTTGTTTATCTGAAATAAACTGGTAGTTTATTTCAACTTCAAGTAATAACTTTCCTTTACATTCATTCCTAGTTCTTTTTTTTTCCTTTTTTTTTTTTTTTTCCGCTTTTGTGGCTAGCTTCTTTGGCTAATGGCTGATACAGTGAATTGTCTGAATTTATTACATGTCTGTGCATATCATTTCCCTAGATTGCAACACCAGCCCAATTCTATGGCTCTGCTGGAAGCTATCCTAAGAGGTGGGTAGAGTTTTAGATTTTAGGAAGACAGCCAGTGTTTGCACTCTACCAATATTAATTTCACGCATTCTCTCTTGCATTCTTGATTCTGTAATCGGTCTGCGCTTCTGTCTCCACCCGTATCCTGCCTTGACACACATCCATGTGCGGATGACAGGGGGGGAATGATGGGTGAGCCGGCCAGCCTCCAGGCTGAGTCACCCCACAGAGGTTGAGTGTCATCTGGCAATTAGGATGGAGAAGAAGGAAGTGTGCCAGCAAAACAGGTGATCTGAGCAATGCATTGCACCCCACATGCCAAAATGGATATTGCACAATGTGCAATGTCTGTGCTATGACACAGAAATACGGAGAAAAGCACACCCATGTATTCCCAAAATGGCCTTCAAAGTAGGAATTAAAAAAATATCAAAACTCAGCCTACTTCTTTTCATGGACCACTTTAAAACCAAAGGTGAATATAACAATCAAGAAAATGGAAAGAGCAGTGGTATAGTATAAGCCTCTCAGCCTTTTTTGTAATTTTTATTTGTGTGCCTTCTCCAGTGCATGGAGGCTCCAAAGCAGGATCACAAACACAATTTACGAGTATGCAACAAATATGCTAATTGTTGGATTGTACATGCAATAAATGGCTGGGACTAACACGCTATTAGCCTAAGCACTAATATCCTCACTGCCTCTGATGCAGGTACCCACTGTGTTTCTGCTGGTCAGGCAGATGGTAATCACATGGGGAAGTGTCAGTCTCCATTGCTCTTTGCAATAGGCTGATCCTCAGTTTTGCTGAGTTGCTATCTTTTATTTTGATTTTTTTTTTCCTCAGGGTTTTAGACCTTTTTTTCAGTCAATATTTTTCCTTCAGTCCTTGAGTGACTGCTACCAACTCAACAATTTTACTTCTGTCCTCGTTTCTGCTTTTTTAATATATCTTGCTTGGCTTAGGTTTATGTGCTGTCACTCATAGCTTAGCAACATTTTTTTCAGTAAAGCAGAGCTGGGGTCATATGGCCGACCTAGGCTTTGTGTTAAAATAGTAAGAGTGTTTGAAAGATCTACCAAAATGGTGGGAGAGAGACTGGTCTGTGCTTGTTGTCTGACACCTTGGTGTCTAAGCACCTTGCTGGCTTAAGAATGTGGACCCTGCCAGATGGCAAAAAGACTCCGAGAAATAGATACTGACATGAACACCAGCTGGGGTATGTACTATAGAACTGATGGTATCAACGATGGTCTTTGTAATGCTAAGCAGAAAAGTCTGGGAAGGATGGACTTCAATGGGAAAATGACTTTAGAAATCAGTGAAGCTGAAAACGAAACAGTGCTGCATGATATTCTGACTTTGACCATGCACAGATTTATAAGAAAAAAAAAAAAATCACCGTGAGGATAATTAATCATTGGCACAGGTTGCTCAGATAGATTTGGCAGCCTCCATCCTTGGAGGTTTTCCAGACATGACTGGATAAAACCCTGAGCAGCCTGGTCTGAGCTCAGTGTTGACCCTGCATTGAGCGAGGTGGATGGACTAGGGACCTCCTGAGTCCCCTTCCAGCTTGAATCATTTGGTGATTCTGTGATTTAAGTTACTGTTGGAGCCAAGGGTAGGTGAGGTGGAGAAATGGTTTTACAAAGGGAGAATGGTCAGCGTGACATTTCCCAGTAGGACTGAGTCTCTGTAAAACTTAGCTGCTGCTGTCCGTGTAAGGTGATCCCATTTCTCTCCAGGTCCTGTCCTGGTGTTCCTAGTCTCTCTCTTGAGCTAGCGCTGGCCTTTATCCAACATCTCTGTGAGCTGTTTCAGCTCATCGACCTGGCAGAAGCTAATTAGTTTTTTTTTTTTTAAACTGGTTGGGATTTCTGCTGATTTAGTTAGCTGAACTATTTCACTAAGAGACAGATGAGCACCACAGCATGAGGAGGAGGTGGGAACGTGGTTAAGATTGAAAGGAGTTAAGGTTGGGCAGGGCCCTCTCAGTGGGAGCGAGCCATTAAATTTGCCTTGCTGCCTCATGAAACAATGTGATATATCTGCAGCAGCTTTAATACGGGCACAACAACAGATTGGGTAAGCCCAGTCATATAGAAAATAAAAACTCAGAAATAAAAATTCGTTAATGCTAAGACCAATGGGAAGTGTGGAATTACAAAACGGAACACGAAAGCAGACAAATCAGTGAAAAATAATGTTCAAGGAAAGATGAACAGAGATATACTAAAGACCTAACACTTGAAACTGAAGCTCTTGCCATGGTAGGAAACCACAGATCTTGTTTACCAAGTTACAAAAATCCTGTGTGGCTAGTTTAAACAGGAAATGGGCTGATCAGAAGCAAAGATAGGGAAATGCATACAACAGAGATAAAATAGACGGGCAAAGCATTTTAAAGAACCCAGCAGCAGAAACTCAGCCCTACTTTGACATGAGATTCTGTGACATGAGATGATGTGACTTCAAACAACAGCAAATTGCACTAGCTCAGTAGTGATATCAGAAAAGCAAGTTGTAGTCCAGTAGGTAGCAGTAACAATGCAACGAAAGACGATTTGATCGCAGCAGAAATGCTAAGAGGCCATGATGTCACTGCAGAAGTAAAGTTTAAGAAGTTGTTGAACGAAATATGGGAAAAACCCCCAACTTTTGATGAGGGGGAGCATGGAGTTGTTAAAATATTTAAAAATGAGACTGTGTCTCTCTGCCCTACGCTATAGGGGAGGTCATTTGCAGTGGAATGCTGCACAAGACACAGATGATGGATGCAGAATTGGAGGTGAAAAACCTCTGGACTCAGGCCCAGAAAACTGGATATTCACACAAAAGAGCATCCTGAAAGAACATATGCAATGACAAGCTTTGCTCATCACCACTTTCATTGATTTTTTTTTTTTTTAAGGTTTCGTGACAGCGGCCTCGGGAACGCCTTGTGGAACTGCAGCACTCAGCTCATCCTCCATCATCATGGCCTTGCAGAGAGGGATGGGTGGCTGCATCTGGGAATGCATCTAAGTAAGAGACTGGTTCACTTTGAACACTGGTATAGAACAATGGTACACCTGCTTTCTGTTGTTGTTTTGCATTATCATACATGCAAAAGCTACTGTGTAGGCAGCACAAGTAGCAGTATACCATGGGCTGGATTACACATATCTTGGAAGGGTAAATTATGCTAGTAGCATTGTGTTACTGAGCTATAGACCTGAAAAAAGCTGTGAAGATACATAACCTAACAAAAAAAGTAAGCCAAACAGGATTCAAAATCAGCTATCAAAGCAAACATCCCTGAAAGCTTAATACCAAGCATCAAAGTCATGTTAGAAAACACAAATTCTGGGAAAGTAGAACAGCTTGCCTGTCCTGTCCATATCCCACTTCTGAGTAATTCAGAAGGAACTGACAGCAAGGATAGGAGAGTCTTCCACCATTAATACTCATTTCAGCATATGGAAATCCAAGATATTCAGTCCCAGAAAGAAAACAAGATTAAAAAAATTATTTACATGTAATTACTATGCTAAAATAGACCCAGAAAAGTAGAGACATCATAGGTGCTAGAAAACTAGATGCCTTGAAAGAAAATGTGCCTATGAAAACATCTGAGCATTGGGCTCTGCCCTCAGTGTACAGCTGAACAGCCCACCAGCTCATCTTTCCCCAGAGTCAGCAGGGAGCACAAGGATATATTTGGTGTGTGTTCTTTGAATGGCAGCCCTGAAGAATCCCCCACAAAATCATGCAGTGGAGACCAGTGTGTGTGAAGGAGAGGACACTCATTAGAGATTTTAAGATTTTAAGCACCTCACAGGAATGACAGTGAACAATCTCAACCATGTCCACTAGAAACACCAAGAAATGACAGAGAGGAATGGAAGACACTACTTTCCCTGCATGTCCCAGCCTTGCTATAGGAAGAAGACAGGAAGAATAACATAAGGGCTACTACAGAATCAAATATGTTCCTCATAATTGCTTTGTTTTCTCTGTGAAGCAAAACTTGTGTTAGCTAGCTTGTTTTATTAGATGCCACTGGAGCTAATAGTTGTGAACCTTACTGAAGGGGAGGAAAATAAAGGTCTTGCTCCAGAGATGCAGAGAGTAGCTAATGTCCAGAATAAAGCACTCTGCCAAATGCTTCAAGGAGCCGGGGGCCTGTTGCCAAGGCACTGCCGTGTGATTGCTGCAGTCATGATAGACTGGGGAGAGAGTCCATGCCAAAAGAGTTGGCAGGTGTGGGACCCAGGTAGTCATGCCACAGTGGAATTTACATGATCCCTGATTAAAGGGGTTTTGCTTTTCATGTATCTTCAAAGGTACCTGGAGTCTACCGGCGTCATAAGCAACAATGGTTTATTTTTTTATTACCTAGACTGAATGAGAGATCTTTAATCAAACTGTATTGCAGTAGAGACAGTTCTGCTGTTTAACCATAAATATTTGGGCGTGCAATCTGCTGTTGATCTGCAAGGTTACTAATATCTATAAAATAAGTAGTCCTTTTTTATTTGAATGATCTACCAAGTTGTTTCAGCTTCAGCTTGTTAAGTTTGAGCTTAGATCTGAGTGTGCTTTTTGAGGTGATGCTGTTGATGTAAGAGGGCACAGAGACTTCTGTTACATTGAATATGTTCAGGATATATTATCTCTGCCATAATTCTGAGCCTTTTTCGTAGCCAAGTTTTAAGACAAAACCACTATTTCTATGCTTTTTTTTTCAAAGTAAAACTCTGCAGTCGGTTCTCAGCTTTCTTCTACTTTTCTCATAAAATCAGACCCACACACAGCCCCACCTCAATGGTATCTGGTGAAATTTTTCCACCTTCTTGTGCTATATATATTCCTATGTCCTGAACAGCAGTATGTGTCTGTGTTTTGGGTACAGACTGCTGTTATTTTAGATATCAGCCTCCATAAAGGAGCATCAGTGTTTCTTACATGTATTCATAATGAGAATTTATTTACTATTTTCATGGAGGTCTAACCTCATTTCCAAAATGAGTTTGTTCTTGTTCTCCAAGTTAAACAACTAAATATATGTAGTTTTTAATTTGTGAGTCTGCCCACCAAAGCCCATAAGTATTTATGTGTATATAGCAGTTGAAGTAAAGAGCCTTAAAGAGCCAGGAGAGGCTCTTAAATGTGTGCCTTCTTTTTAAGCACCTATGAAGATAAGTTTGTTGTGCTTTTACACACTTATCTGAGTGGGGGTGCGTAGAAGAACAGGCTTGTTTTCTGGAATCAAAACCTTGACTGAAATGTCACTGCCTGGATCACTTGCTGCTTGCAAGGCTGACAGCAGCAAGGGGATATAAACCATAGCTCACACTTGCCTCACCAGTAACATAAGCACGCATTGCACACGTTGCGTGTAATCGTGCCACAGTTCCTTGGGTGAGATCATGCTGTAAAGTATCCTGCCTTTATGCAGTGGAAGCACCAAGATGAAGGCCGTGGGTCCCAGAACACAGCCATGACGAAGCAATATCTACGTTATGACATTCAAATTTGTTATATAATTAAGAGCATTCAATTATAGACTGGAAGACATACTTACACCGTATCAGAATATTCTCTGCTGTAAATGAGGTTGGGTTAATTCCCTAACAGGCTGGGCAGCGATAAGAGGTGGAGATAAGCTCCCAGCACTGACTGGGGACAAAATTAAACAAGTGGCATGCTTGCCTGCCCAGCCCAGCCCTGTCCTGCCCTGCCGGCTCCTGTAGCCTGGTCCTACAGCCATGAGAGCCCCTGTGGCAGAGAACAATGGGGCGATGTACGCTTTTTGTTATTATCTACTAATAGATGATTTCTCCTTCGGATTCCCACTGCAGCTCTGCTCTTGTGCAGGCTATTGCTTGGGTGGAGCAGCTGCAAGCCTTAGGAACAGCTAAGACTCTCCAACAATTTCAGTCATTTTCTTGGATTAATATTGGATTAATTTCATCTCTGTGAAAACAATGACTTTTGATACGAGACCTTGTCTCTCTAGGCACATCTGGCAGGTTCAGCCATAGCGCACATAAGCTGGAACATTAAGGCTTGTTTCAAAGAGAGAGGGAATGTGAGCCAAGACACAAACACGGGCCCCTATTTTCCTTTGAAAAATACGATTAGCTTTTCATTTTCCTCTTAGGCAGCATTAGGCTACTCCCTTGAGTGTGCAAAGGGTCCTTTATATTTTGTAGATATTTGGGGAAATTACCTTGGCATTATCGTTCCATAAGTCACTTTGAAAATATTCTAGATACCACGCAGAGATGGAAAGACAGTCTGTGACCAGAGCGCACAGCCTAGACACAACCAAGATTAAATGCGAGGGCAGCAGACACAATGTACCGATACATCAGGATGACTGCATAGTTACATTCTTGTTTTCCCACTGTACTAACTCACAGAGAGCACAAAATAAGCCTGTGTAGCAAAGACATACGAAAAACGACATACTGGAAGAAATATTTATGTTTTATTAGCATATTCTCGCCTCTAAATGAGTTTGGGCTAATTACTTATCAGGCCACACAGGGATAAGAGGGGGAGATAAGCTCCTAATATCACATTAGGAAAAATTAATTAAACAGAATAAACATAATTTATTTGATTCTGCTGTTTCCTTTTTCAATTGCTTGATTTAGCAATCTCGGTAATGGTCTTTAACAAATTCTTTATTTATTTTCCTAAACAGAAAAAAGAGAAAAAAATGAAAACAAGCTGGAAAGAGATGAATTCCATCATGATACCTCATTTTCCTCAGCAGAATGAGAACTGCAGAATTAGCACAGATTTCTGCTACTTGAGCTAATGAAGTGCCACTACCAGTCACGGGTTGTCATCCTCTGAGTAAAGCACTCCCAGAAGAGGATCGCTGATGGGCAATGGTGAGAAACATGAACCGAGGACTTGCTTCTCGGCTGAGGTGACCAGTAATCAGGTAGATGTGTACTCCAGATGTAAACTAACCTGCTGCATCTCCTCCAGCCTCTCACCAACCTTGCCCTTTGCCTTCCCTGCTTCATCCCAGACCCGGTCTCCTTCTACAGCAAGTCACAGTGGACCCCAGCTCCTGATCTCCCAATCTGATTAGCTCTTTGCTCACTCCCAGTATGACATTCTTTGCTCCCAGTCTACTTGGCTGGACTACCCTAATTCCCCATTCCCTCCTCCTGACCCCGTTCCTCACCTAGCGCAGCTCTGGGATCCAGTATATCTGCCTGAGATTTTCTCCATGGTGCATTTGAACAATTCTGTCCTCTGTAGTCTTGATTCGAACAAGGGGATTCCTGAGATCAGAGGAAGAACAGACTCCTGCTTTCCATTTGGGTGTCTAAACCTCTTATGGCTCACGGTAGCAGATGCCTATCCATAGCAAATCAGACCTTTGGGAAAGTTTGCTGGTAAAACCAAAGCCATGTACATTAAATGTGCACCATGGCTTTTCATACACTTATTACATGAGGATAGAAGCAACGCATCCCTGACACAAATGCTGTCTTCTATCAGATTTGAAGTCGTTGCACCAAACTTGCAAGATGTAGACTTTGTCACAGAAGACACCAGAATTTTTAAGCACAGCACATTTTTCCCTACAGCCTGTCAGACACGTCAGACATGTCTGAATTGTTTTACACCAGTTCCCCTTGAGAATGTGTGTCAAGTAAAAAGTCCTGAATTATACAATTTCATATTGTTTAGACAGGACAAGGGGGTTGAAAGATTTAATCTCATAAAAAGCATTCTAATATCTTTAATGACCACTATACAGACTTCCATTCCTTGCAGAACATAAGGAATGTCCTTGCAAATAAGAAAAATTAGATCCTGCTGTGCCAAGGCCTCCGCTCTAACTAGTTCAAGGTGACCAGTGTACAGCTCAGCCTGTTACGTAAAATAATTTGCAAAAGTCAGTAAAAATTAAAGACAAAATGACAGTTTTTTCAAGCAAAAAAGACACAGTGATAAGCCCCAAGGACTATGCTGAAATCATGTCCAGTAAAGAAGAAAAGTGCGGGACTAGAATTAGTGGGACAAAATTGATATACTGGAGCATAAGGCTCGCTGATGAGCAAAATCATGAGAGGATGGGCTATTCTGCCTCTCTGGTGCTCTGAACCTGGTGAGTCAGCTGCAAGGAAGCAAAATTTGACCCAAATTGCAGGAAGATAGGTAGACAGCGGGAACACAGCCCAGCAGCACTGCATTGCCCCATCCCCTGTAGCCAGTCCCCTGTGGCTCCTTTGCACTTCGCATTTATTATCAACATGAAAGGTGTACAGACAAGGCTAGACCAGAAGGAGGAATCCAGGTGGCCTCACACCTCCACTTACGGTGGCTAAATCCTGAACATCACCTGGAATGAGACCATCGCAGCCCCCTGTTTTGTGCTTTTCCTTCCCTCGCTTGTTCCTTCCCTTTTCACCTGCATTTCCCTTTGTTTTCTGCCTAACTAGAGTCTGCTTGAGGTATTAAAGCTATGTCCTCTGGGGAGCTGCCACCATGCTGTTAACTGACAGCTTCCAAAAGGGTGTGCTGGAGACAACAGGGCACTGCTGCAGTTTCCATGTTTCTCAGTGACAAACAGACAGTATGCTGTGCTGGAGTTTTTCTAGCAACGAACTTGCTATTCAGAGCCAACACCAGAGTGAGAGGCTGAGTTCCCTTCCCCTGCAGCTCTTGTGCCGCCTTTGTCCCTTATTCGCACTGCCTGCCTCTCCAGGGAAGGACCGGGCTCTGACAATAGCTCCTGTAGCAGTTCCAGCCCGTCTCAGTGAACCGAATAACTCTCTTTTCTAAAATGCAACAATAAATTGTCTTTCTTACTATCTTTTTAAGCCTGTTAAACAATGGTGTTTTCCTCATACAGATGCTTAACAGCAAATGGAAATTGGAGATTTTTAAAATGAAAGCCTTGTTTTTCTGCATTCCAAATATTTTTATTCTTTTCCCTCCTTCTCTTTTCCTATCTTTAAAAAAGGGTTTAAAAGATTTGGTGTGGCTCATGTTGCCACAGGAATAAACAAGCTAAGATTTATGCATTTGAAACCTCAAACCCTATCCCAAAACATGTTTAGCAATATAGTTTTGTTACAGTGACACAGTATCTTTAATACCTTTGACCCTCTGGGTCTATTTATTTTACTGAAATTTGACTCAGCAAAGTTAAATCCCCTTCTATCATTCTGGAAGACAACTCATTTTATGTCTGGATACAAACCAATTCACCTCCTAAGCCGCATAATCAACTCCCGCCCTAACATGCCAGTTAGCACTAGCGCAGCTGAATGGAAAAAGAAATTGTGATGGCTTTGTAGAAATGCACTTAATTTCTATGGGATGCTCAGTGAGTATCAGAACAATAGACAGTGTATTAACTACTACGTCTACTGACATTCTTTTTCCTTGGCCTAGGTAATGTTTTTATGTGAGAGGATGGCAGCATACTCTGATTGTATTAAGCAAAATTATTGAATAGATACCATAAAGTAACACACACCCCCTTTTTTTTTTTTTGCTTATTTTTACTTGATATTTGAGAAACTGTTCTGTAATAACAAGCTCTGGAACAAAATCTAAAAGACAGGGTATTTTCCATGTTTAAAAGGTTTCTCCATATGATTGCAAATAAGAACAATTATGGAAGCATCTTATTCTGCAAGTACTCCATATTCTCTGATCAACATGGTTTACTCTTCCCTCTTGCTGTATTCTCGTGTGCAGATTCTGGTGTGTCTTTGTTTTATTTTCTTATATTTATGTATATTTATTAACAAGCAAAACAGAGAAATCAGCAGTTTAAGGATGTGCTGGAATGAACTGCTATAAGAAAATGATATTTATTTCCATGTTCAGGCTATGGAAGGCTAGCTGGGGGATATCTCTATTCACCTAAACATTGTAAATCCATTGTAAAAAAATTAAAGGTTGGTCAAATAAGGCTTTTCTTTTAATTTTTTTCCCTTTTTCCCCATTTTGTGTTAAACATTAGAATCTGGGCAAGACAGACCATTACCTTAAGCCATAAACCAGTTCTTTCCCTGTTTCAGCACAATCTGCTTGATATGCATCCAGCCCTTTTGATCTCCTGGCTCCTGGTCTGGCCAAACAGACTGAGATGTTTCTACCTTGGCTATTATTTTCTTTTCCTCTTCTCCTCAATGATCTAAACCATGCTCCCCATGGAACCCCAGAGGAAGGGCTTGTAGCAACGTCCTTGGATAAGCAGGTTACAGAGAGAGCCCAAAAGCTCTCAGTATTCTTAAGTTCCACCACACCAGCTCTCATGGTACCCGAAGTATGGTTTCACATCTGCCTCATTTCCCTCACACTGCCTGATAACAGCGTTTCCAGGCTCTGCCGAGCTGGTGATGGCCACAGGACTACAGCCTGAAGAGGGAAAGACTGAAATACTGCTTTCATCAAGACCGACATACGAGAGGTAATTGTTGGTTGCTTGTAAGTCTAAACCACTCAATTTTTAGTGGTTTGCAATATCACTATCAGAGTTTCTTTTTTCCTCTACCTTGTCGAAGTGGAAGAGGCCCTTCCCTTTTATTTGAAACACTGGTTTTCTTCAGCTCCCTATATTTGCTCTAAAAGTCCTTAGGCATTTTTCTTAATATAACCCTGTGCCTTGGCTACAGTGCACCGTAGGTAATTGTAGAAGAAGAGTGCGGTATATCTGATATGACTACCGCACGACTCTGATCCGACACGATCTCGTCGTAACACTGGTGGGACATGATTGCTATATTGCAGTCAGCACGGAGCTGGCACAGTGCTGCCAGGAAAGTGTAAAGGCTGCAACAGAAATGCAGCAAAACTGGGAAGAAGGCAGTGAAGTGTGGCAAAATGGGAACAAAGGAGTGGAAAGACTGAAATGGAATATTAACAGTAAATACATTCAGGAAAAAATATTGGAGGGTGAAGACTTCTGTTTGCAGATACTGGAAATGCAGATACTGACAATGAGAAGAGGTTATATTTTTTTCTTTTTCGATAGAGAAAGATACATGTAGGAAAAATTAGGTAGGAAAATGAACGAAAAACCTTAACAAATGCCCCCAAAACTGTGAATTGTGTTGGACTGTGGCCTCATATTCCAGTGGCAAGAGTGGGAATTGTTAACTTGAGCTATTTAGCATTCGTATCTGGGCAAGTTTGTAGGAAATTACAGCACAGAAAAATTCTGCACTAGCCTATTGAACAACCATAAATAATTTAAAGCAACTTCTATCTTGTCTTCTACAATTCAGCGGACAACTGACTATGCTGTCATCTAGTTTTACCATAGCTATGTCCTAATACCAGAAAATAGTTGCTTTGTTTTTAAGCTATGGACATTATTTTAAACAACTCATTCTTTTAACCAACTTTTAAAAACAACAATTGGTTGTTTAATTTTCTCAAGGGAAAAAGAATTGTCATGTTCATCGCTTGATACTCATACCATCCAGGTCCGGTTTCACATTATCCTTCTCAGTTTGTCACCTACCTGTGATTAATCAAGCAGAAGCAAAGAAATAAAATTATGTATTTTGTAAAGGTGAACTAAAATTTCAGTCACTGCGAAACTGTGAGTAAAGACACTAGGACAGACTGTCAGGAAGTCCAACTTGGTCTAGTTCTAGCTACTTCAGTGCAGTTATGCTGAGCCATATTTGCTGATAATCTGAATTTTGAGTATCCTTGTTATATTTTTTTTAATACAGTATAATCTCTGGAAGAGTAACAACTTGGAATAACTTTGTTTTGGTTGATATCTGAAATGAAAATTATGTCATTACCTGTGAGTTGTCTCCCAAGACAAAAATGCACCCAGTTATTACTTGAGACAAAGAAAAAAATTGCAATATTCTCCTTATTTTAATCTTTTACTGGATGACAATAATTACAAATTAGAAATTACTTCTGAGTTCCAACTTCATTTTAACATTTAGGATATCTGCCTGCTGCACGTTTTATATGACTTCCAATTACAACAATATGTGAGACAGCTCAGTCTTTGAGGTCCCTCACAACATGCCCATGGGACAGAAAAATGCTATTTTTGTGCAATTGCAAACAGAGCTATAGACTCACCAATTTGCCTGAGGAAGTATGTGACATATATAAAAAAAGCCAATCCAGTTGTCTTTAATCCCAGAGTATGTCTCTAATGGATGAACCATCACCCTTGATTTGGCTGAAAAGTCAAACGATACCATCAAAAAATACATTAAAATTCATGATCACGATCACTGTAGATCACTAAGATATTCCTTTAGGGTATGGCTTGTTTGAAAATAAGTAAAAGAAATAAATTAGGTGTTTAGTTAGTTACATATTGCCCACAGTTCTACAGAGTTGTGAAGAAAACAAATCTGGAGTGCTGCATTGCACAACTTCGTAACGCTGCAGTTAGATCTTCCCTTGTATTTACAGACCAGTTTATTTTAAAATCTATTCAAGCATTGGAAAATCATAAATATGCAGCTCCACAGATCCAGAGGTTAGATTTCTGTGACTGTAATACATAGCTTCTGCTTACTAAGCTCTCCAATTTAGGGTCAAACTCTGCTTGCTTTACTCAATTGAGTGAAGGAGCAGGTTTTGTCACAGTATTATATGGCTACACAGTGCTGACACTGCTCCAAATATAAACAAAAATATGTACTAAGGTACTAATCTAAGAAGGGCAGAATATGACAGCACTTGCTAGGAACATTTCTAAGAGGTGTAAGAGTACTTTCATGCTTTCATAGGAAATATAACTGAATCCTGATATACAGCTGTTTCTCTCCCCTTACCAGTACTTCTGAAGGTTCATACCAATGCAGTTGAAGCCTCATTATAACTCCTCTATTAATATTACAAATTTTAAATAAATCAGACCAACAGATACAAAAGCCGGTATCAGTCTTAACTTCTTCAATTTTGCCTGTATGCCAGCATGCGGTATTTTGGATTATGCAAGCCTCAAGTCCTACTGTTCGCTACACCAGCGTAAAGGAGCAGCAAGTAAAAATTTTAGCTGGTATACTTCCCCCTCAAATCTGCCTGAGGGACATAGAGAATGGCCTGCCACAAAGTCACGTAACACCCTAAATCAATAGTCATCCATTGATCCATGAGAACCACAGGCCTCTGATCTTACGGCTAATCCTTCTTTAGCCTGTTGGTGCTGAACGAGTTGGTTGGGATACTGCAGAGTCCCTCCAGCAGTGGCCACCCTGTTGGGGTATTTAATGAGAGAGGCTGGATAAAACCAACAACCACAGGTGCACATCTCAGCTTGTAATAATTAGAGTAATATTTCTGCTACCTTATGTATTCTTTTTTAGTTTGTAAAATACCGTTTCTGATCATAAAGGTGGTCTTCATTGGAGCACCACTCCTATGGGATTGTTCAGCCTGGAGAAGAGAAGGCTCTGGGGAGACCTTATAATGGCCTTCCAATACTTAAAGGGCACCTACAGGAGAGATGTGGAGGGACTCTTTATCAGGGAGTGTAGCAATAGAACGAGCAGTAATGGTTTTAAACTGGAAGAGGGTAGATGTAGACTAGATATTAGGAAGAAATTCTTTACTGTGAGGGTGGTGAGACACTGGAACAGGTTGCCCAGGGAAGTTGTGGATGCCTCATCCCTGGAGGTGTTCAAGGCCAGGCGAGATGGGGCTTTGAGCAACCTGCTCTAGTGGGAGGTGTCCCTGCCCGTGGCAGAGGGGTTGAAACTAGATGACCTTTAAGGTCCCTTCCAACCCAAACCATTCTAGGTTTCTATGATAACTCTAATTAAGAATCACCCCTTTATTTTAAAGCAACAGGAGAGTATGCCTGGGAAGCTGAAACACG
Source organism: Numenius arquata (assembly GCF_964106895.1). NCBI lineage: Eukaryota > Metazoa > Chordata > Aves > Charadriiformes > Scolopacidae > Numenius > Numenius arquata. Next base: position 70,201,945 of record NC_133577.1, read on the forward strand.
GGCATTCGGGTTATCATCAATGCTCTATAACTCTGTAATGACGGGACTGTAGAGTTGCCACTGGCATAGTCATTGACTTTTAAAGATTTTCTTTCTAGCAGTCAACAGAAGAATGATAACTTCCTGGCCCACCGAAAAAACTGGAACACAAAAACTGTCTTACTTGTCATTTAGCAATCCTATGTTCTTGTAGGCCATGACCGAATGTTTGAACAGCTAAGGTGGCACCGCTTTTGCTGGCACTGTTGCCAAAAGAGCTGTACGTCAAGTTGTAACCCCAGGAAGGAATGTCTCTATAGCTAGAAATCACATGTGGAAAAGCAAAGGCAAAATGAACTTTGCCTGTCTCCCACCCTTCTGCCTCAGATGCTAACCAAATACAAAGACTTTGAGAAGGGAATACTCTTAGATCTTCAGTATTTGCCTAGATCTATAAATGCCTTGCGCTAATTAAGAGTAAAATGTGTGGGGTTTAGATATTGTTTATCTAAAGTTCCTGTATATATAATCTATTCCCTTTAATTTCATTATCATATAATCCCCTAAGAATTAATACCATAAATTGTGATGCCAGAATGAAAAAAATGGAGAGAGGCTTGGGATGTCTCATCCATTAAGTCTTGGGGCTTAATCAAGTCAGAATGCCATGTCTCCCACCACAGAGCAGGCTTTCAGAGCCCCCAGAGGCCAGGTGAGAGCCTTGACCTTTACGTGCAACAATCTTGACGTCCCTCCAGACACAGATGGTCGGAGGGCTTGGAAGGTGTTATTCCAGGTAACGCAGTCCTGTGTCCATTGTGGCTTTTAGCCAGCATTGTGACTTGTTTATCCTCTATTTCAATGTCCCACCCTCTATTCAGGGCTGTCCAGAGAAGTTGCATAATAAAACAGAGGAGCTGGTTTGGCTCCAGCTGGTCCTGGTGCCTGTTGTCCACTGTGGGTTTGGTTTAGTTGCGTGGACGAGACTTGGGACACAATGAGAGGAAAACTCTAAATAGCTCAGAAGCTTTTTAAGAGGTAAACATTTTACTTACTAGCTAATTGCTACTGCAAATAAAATTTTCAGTAATCAAGATAAGGTTAGTTATATCTTTCTGGTAGGAAATTTGTAGCATGATCCTTTGGCTTAAAATGACGGATTCTGAATTTTCTAATAAGCTTTGCTTCATTGAAAGCCAACTCTGTAAAAGTAGCAACATGTAAAAGCAAACCAACCCTTCTTCTCCCTGTATTCAGAATCCTATCTCCAAAGAGTCGCAGCGAAAGTTTTCATTGCTATTTTTTTTCTTGTTAGTTCAGCATAGCCAACAGTAAAAGCCTTGTTTACATTAAGCAAATGTGCAATGATGCAGCAAAATCAATTTAGTCACAGTGATGCAAATCCCTCATACGGATGTAATGCCTGTGTGCAAAGTAGGGCATTTCCGAATGTACACAATATTTAAAATGAAGTGAAAGAGACAGATTGTATTCTCCCCAGCTGATTCCTTAATGTGATTCATATAGGCGCCCCTGAAAGCCTAAGCTGAAAGAAAGGGACTTTCTAGTCAAAAATAAGGGTTCATTAGGAGTACTGTTGATCGTGAAGGAATATCATGACCTTCAGATTGCAAGTTGCAGTAGCTTAACAGATAGATTAATACTTTTAAAAAACACCCATTACATTTAAACTGAGCACACTTGACCTTAAAACCACTGGGAAAATAAATATGTGATTGCATAACTCCATCTTACCATTACTTTTCAGAACAGAAGTGAAAATGAATGTATTTTTGGTCCTGGGCTGTTCTTAGTAATTTAATGTGATCTGTTGTCAACAAGAGGGAAAACAAACTTCTGACACTCAATAAAAATAAGAATAGAACAAAATGTACCTTACTGTGGGTAAGATCTATGGGCAAAAAATGGCACAGCCTGTGAAGGCATTTACTGAAAACCAGGTGAAGAGACAGTAGGAATACCAGTAATGAGATAAAGACCATTTTCCTTTGCAGTCTGCAGAGGTTTGGGGATTAGTCTTTTTTTTTTTTTTTTTTTTTTTTTTTAGTTTTTGGTTTTGTAATAATGCTTCAGACAATTGTGAAGTTGGAGTAAAAATTCTGGTCATTTGGTAAATGTCTTTTAGAAGTTTTTGGGAAAAAAAGACTCCAAATAATTTATGTTGCAGTATAGTATTTATTTAACAAGGTAATAAATGAAAGACCAAAATCCAAAAAAAATATTTTTATTGAAAACATAGTTTTTAATCAAATCCAGACTATGTTTCAAAAGCTTTTCCTTACAAATTCTTTTAAAACTGGGGAAAATTTTTGCTAATCTGAGTGGAAGCACATTTTGAAACCTGGGAATCTTTTGTTAAATGAAATTTTTATTCTTCTTACAGCTAAAGACTCACACTAGGGAAGTGAAAAAAGCTGTCATACTGGATTTCCTTTCCATGTGCGTTTACCTACTACCATTGCTACTGATGCCAAAAGTGACTGATAAAGCAACATTTTTTTTCCTCCGCCACTCTCACTAAAAAAGAAAAAGAAGTTTAGGAAGTCCCTTTTCAGGAATGAAGCCAAGGTAGAATCTCATACTGGTGAGTTACAGTCTCCCAATGGAGCTGGGAGACTTGAGAAACGCTGTTCTGTAGGTCCAAATTCTCTTTGGACCTTCCCAGAAACATACATTAACAGTAGTTTGCAATGCTTCCTTTTTTTTCTAACAACAGTGCTAATGCTAACAAGAGCCCAAGTAGGAAACCCTCATCAGAGAAAGAGACAGGGGCAAGGGAAGTGCTTAGGCAGGTAGGGAGCTAAGCACTCAATTATTACTGAATTTCAAATCCACAGGCACTACAGCTATACCCCCTACCTTATAATTCCTGAGATTACTGAGTTTTATCAACAGAAGCTGTGGCCCCCACCGGATAATTCCCGAGTTCCTTGAAATGAGTCTAATACCCAACAGGGTTACTTGTGCTGCTGCAGAAAGCTATTTCTGGCCTTTTAAGTGTCAGAAAAGAAACTGGATGTGACGGATTTGGAGCTGCCCTGGGATAATTTAGGAATATGGTCTGTTGGCCTGATTATTTGGATGAATGTCTGAGTTTAACTCATCAGGGGGTTGCTTGCCACTGTACTCTTAAATAATCACTGGGCTGGTCTATACTTGCAACCCTGGGATGCCCCACTTCCATTGAGGCCACACAGCCAGGGAGCATGGGGACTTGGAAGGGGAAGAGATTCAGTTTTGAACGCCAGGAAGTCCTAGCATCCTGCTCATTCCTAGAACAGATGTAGGTCTCCAAAAGTCCTCTGGGGATTAGAGATGGGCCCTTAACTGTTTGATAAAATGACTGGATAGAGCATTGTTATAAGCATCCAAAGCTTATGAATACTTAAGTAAGTAAGGGTATCCTTTAAGTCCAAGAGGATGGGGCCAATCTTTTTTCACTGGTGCCCGGTGACAGGACAAGAGGTAACGGGCACAAACTTGAACATAGGAAGTTCCGTCTGAACATGAGGAACTTTTCACTTTGCGGGTGGCAGAGCACTGGAACAGGCTGCTCTGAGAGGTGGTGGAGTCTCCATCTCTGGAGACATTCAAAACCCGCCTGGACATGTTCCTGTCCAACCTGTTCTAGGTGGACCTGCTTTGGCAGGGGGGGCTGGACTAGATGATCTCCAGACGTCCCTTCCAACCCCATACCATTCTGTGATTCTGTGACTTTTGGGGAACATTACCTGGGATGTGTTCGCATTTAGCCATGCTAATTCCATGTGTTTGTGAAATTTTCTATGGAAGTGAAGGATATCCCCAAAAAATAAATTTTGAAAGAAAAAGGGTTTGTGAATCCCATGGTAATTTTCAGCAGTTTTTGTCTAGTACTAGGCATTCAGAATAGGTATGTTGCCTCTCCCCTCAGGCAAGCCCTTTTTCCCTGAAAGGGGACCTAAGGGGATGACCCCAGGGTTAATTTACAAAAGCACAGTGACTTCTCTGAACATGAAACTAATGGGAAGCTGTGGAGTCATGGTGTTATTCCACGGTTTACAGTGAAGGCATGTTGGGTGGAGCACTGGAACCATTACAGGGCAGCTGGCCCCCTCCAGGGTGTTGGACCCAGCCTCATCTGTGGTGAGCTTCTAGCTCCAGCTGAGACGAGGATGGTCAAGTGAATCTCTTTTTGACTGTGAAAGAAGAGTGCCAGTGGTTATTTGCCAGCTGCTGAAGAAATACTTGACTTGGGTAAATAGTATACATAATAGGACACAAAGAAGGTTTCTAAGAAACCATCCCTCAATTTGGAAGAAAAGGGATTTTTGTGTGTGTGTGTATACGTTGGGTATATGTGAAGTACAGAAAACAGAAAGTTGAAAATCCTAAGAAAATTCCTTGAACTAGGTTTTGCTCACTCTCTCTTGGCTGAGAGGACAAGTAAGTAGTTTACTACAGCTTTATGGGTTCTTGATTGTGGAGTTCAAAAAGGCAGCCTACAGGCCTAAGATGTATTCTAGAATAATTCCTAATTCAGCCATCATAGCTAGGGAGGCACTATGTTCATTCACTGCTTATTCCAGCTGTATTGGTACGTAAAGTTCTCCTTCTTCACTGTTGCTGCAAAGGCGAATGTATTACATCTCCATAACTGTGAATTTCTAATGCACTCATCTTACCCCCATTGAACATCTTCTATGTTTATGGATTTCACTCAACAGCAAAACCAACCATATATTAAGGCATCTGTTTGTCAAGAGAAGCCAGACTAGAAAATACTGTATATTCTGGGGCAGATCCTCCCAGCGACTGCTTCGTGTTGTTGGTAGTGGAGTCTGGCCACCTCTTGGATGACCACAGTGACAAAAGCATTTTTTAATGATACAGATGGAGCGCTGAGTCTCTTCTGCCACTTCCTTCACAGTTGCCACATAAAGGATAAAGCTGAGCTGTCCAGATCACGCTGCAAGCCCCATGGCTTTATTTTGGTCTGCAAAAAAACTTTGGAAAGAGATGGTTTAGTGTCACATGGCTGTCTGAGGAGGAGGAAACACACATGCCAATGTTTAGGGGTAATCCGGGAAGGGTTGCATTTTGTAAGGCCAAGTGACTGACCACTAGAAAATCTAGAAATACAGGGAGGAGACAAACAACTAAACCAGAGACAAAAGGAAGAAATCAGAGCCAGAAAGTAAATTCTGCATGCAAGGAACACCTAGTCACCAGCCCTCCATTGAGAAGTTCTGCTGGGCAGTGGGCAGCCACTTCCTTTCACAGCTGAAGCTTCTGCATGGTAACTTTTTGTAGAGCATGTTGCAGGAATCTAGACTACAAATGTCAAAGATCTAGATTGTGGTCACAAAGTGCATATCTAAACAGAAGGCAAAATGCTGGAGCAATAATACTGCTTCTGGAATTTGCTTTAATTGGGATGTCCAGAAGAAGCAGGAGATTTAACACAATGCACATATTGTGAAGTAACAAGTAGCAAAGCAAGGTCTTAAACTCTTCAGTCAGCACGGAAGAGTGAAGGAGAGATGAAGTAATTCCAACTTCTGATTGTTCCCTGCAGGTAGTCAGCATGATTCCCATGCTTTCTAAGCCGACTCTATCAGCTTGTCACCATTTTCATTTCTTCTCCTTTGGTTTGTCGCATCGCAGTGCAACAATGGAGAAGTCAACAAGTCATAGCCTGCATCTGACAAAAACTAGACAAAACTGGCAGCTGTTTTCAGACTGAAAGCAGTACAGCACGTATTGCCCCACGGTGGGTTTGCCTACATCGCCTTCTACAAGCAGCCCCAAGCCAGCTCTGCCTGGGGGCCTTGTTGCCCACATGCAGCATAGCTGTGGTCCAAAAGCAGTGCACCCAGGTGAGTCTAATGGGGTGCAACATACTTCATTAATTGTTTCCACATTTTGTATGAGCAATGCAGTTACACTTGAAAAGTTTTTTCCTTCACCCCCTTGTCTTCCTCTACTGCAATGGAATGGTTATTGCTGCTCCTCCTTAATGCTTTTTGCTCCTGTCCTGAGTACTCCTAACTAACAGTAACAGGAAGGAGAGCAGGACTCTACATTCAAATTCAAATCATACAAGTTCAAACATTTATTTTAAATCAGATGCTACTCAGATGCCATGCAACTACATGTTTTACATGTACACAAGCGCAGTTTGTGTGAGCTTTGCAAACATCCCAAGCAAACAAACTTTGCAGAAAACATAACCGCATTGTTTTACTCATGTCTGGAATACAGGCTCATGGGGATGATCATTTCCAACAATGTCTCTGCTCAGATCCTTTGCAGAGCGATCTTTGTACTTTTTCATAATATCCCTGTCTTCCTGTGTTGACACGTATTGGAGAAACAGCTTATATGAGTTACAGAAACCACCTAGTTTGATGATCTTATGACTTGCTATCATCCCTCACAAATATATTATTCCTTGGCTTTCTGACCATGTTTGCTATTAAAACTAATCAAAAATACTTCAGTTATCCCCTGCTTCCTGACAGACCCATTCTAATGGCATTTTTGATACTTGTTCACCTCATGGAGCCTGTACCATCCTTCTTAGCTTTAATTCCTGAACCTGTTTCATCATTAACATTTACATGGTCTCAGTGTGTTAGCTCCCATCACAGGGAATTGTTAGAACATCATCGTGGGGTGTTGGACAGCCAGGCCGGTGCATGGGGGATCAGAGGAGGAGGATGAGGGGCCTCTACCCTCCCACTTGGAGAGTCCCGGCAGGGGGAGAGAGGCAGCTGGGCTGACTGGGAGGCAGAAGGTGTGCTTCAGGAAACTGCTTCTGGTGACATTTTTTCCCTATGAGTTGGCAGGTCAAGAGTTGAGAAGGTACAGCTTGTCCCCTCTGTTGATATTCTTAAGCAGGGAATGACATTTATCTCATAACAGTCCCTCATTGTAAAGCCAAATCTGCTCCCTCCCCTTCCCGAAACAACTTGCAGCATTGTTCTCCTGTTATCATGGTAAATTATGAATGTGAGACATGTTGAATCACAACAATTCTCCTGTACACAGTTGTTCTATATGCTGGAGAAATTTGTCTTTCGCCATGTATGGCTTTTTTATGCTCCTGTTTATTATGGGTGCAATGTTGGGGTCTTGATGGGATGGCAAGGAAGCGGGAAGCACGCTGGCCACTGGGATTTTAAGTGCAGACTTCTGGAATATTCTGAGGAGTGTGGATCAGTTTATGATTCATCTGTGGCCAATGTGTGAGCAGCACTTCGCGTCTGCACGTGTACTTAAGCTAAAGCATTTGATTCAGTAAGATGTTGCATCCAAACTAGAATTGTACTTTTCCATTGTGGAATCATAGAATCATAGAATGGTTGGAAGGGACTTTTAAGATCGAGTCTAACCATCAACCCAACACTGCCAAAACCACCTCTAAACAATGTCCCTGAACACCACATTTACCTGTCTTTTAAATACCTCCAGGGATGGTGATTCCACCACTTCCCTGGGCAGCCTGTTCCAATGTTTGATAGCCCTTTCTGTGAAGAAATTTTTCCTAATATCCATCCTAAACCTCTCCTGGTGCAACTTGAGGCCATTTCCTCTTGTCCTATCACTTGTTACCTGGGAGAAGAGACCGACCCCCCACCTCGCTACAGCCTCCTTTCAGGTAGCTGTAGAGAGCGACAAGGTCTCCCTTCAACCTCCTTTTCTCCAGGCTAAACAACCCCATCTCCCTCAGCCTCTCCTCATAAGACTTGTGCTCCAGACCCCTCACCAGCTTCGTTGCCCTTCTCTGGACACGCTCCAGAATCAAAATGTCCCTCTTGTAGTGAGGGGCCCAAAGCTGAGCACAGTATTTGAGGTGGGGCCTCACCAGTGCCGAGTACAGGGGGACGGTCACTGCTCTAGTCCTGCTCGCCATGCTATTCCTGGTAGAGGCCAGGACGCTGTTGGCCTTCTTGGCCACCTGGGCACACTGCTGGCTCATATCCAGCCGGCTGTCCACCAACACCCCCAGGTCCCTTTCTGCCTTCTTTAATTTTACCCATCCCCAATTACAGTCACTCAGGTAATGTGCCTGCATGTGGTAGCGCCGATATGCTTTGCCAAACCGAATGCGGGCCAACATTTCCAGAGACCCCCGTGTGTGTGACGTGGGGGAGGAGGACAACCTCCTTAATGACCTGTCAATGGGACGAAGGCCTCACGCCCAGCTAGTGGCTAGGCCGCCACACCTTCTGCCCAGATGAGATGGCGGCCATTTGGGCCGGGGCTGAGAGGACCGCGGGGTCCAGTGGGACCGGCAGGAAGCTTTTCAGGCAGTGTGCATGGGCTGGAAGGGTGCAGGGCCCCGGGTGCCGGTAGGGTCGTGCCTGTGGTTGACAGGCCCAGAACGGCCCCGGGGCCGCCGAGGGTGAGCGCCCCGCCCACCGCCCCGGGCAGAAGGCGGGGCGGGGCTTATCAAAAGGAGGCGTGGCCTATAGGGCGTGGCTTCCGCCGGCGGTGGGGCTAGTTCCTGTGGGGGCGAGAGAAGCGCTCTCCGCACGTAGGCGGTGGCGGCAGCGGTGGCGGGAGGGGGGCGTGGCCGGGAGGGGCGGGGGCACTGGGGCGGGGCGGGTGGCGCGGCGTGGCGAGGGGCGGGGCGCGGGCGGCCGTTGGCCGTGTCGCGCGGCGGGGCAGCCTCGTCCCGGGGCAAGCACACAAACAGCGCGGGGCGGGGGGGCGGCGGTGCGACCGGGCGGGCGTGAAGCGGCGGGGCCGAGCGGGGCCGCTCCGCCTCCCTTCAGCTCTCCGGCGGCGGCCGGCGCAGGACAATGGAAGACGCGGCGGCAGCGGCGGTGGGGGGGCCCTGCCCGGCGGATCGAACGGGGGCGGCGACGACGTCGCTGAGCGGGGAGAACGAGGCCGAGAGCCGGCAGGGCCCGGCGGAGCGCGGCGGGGAGGCGGCCCCGCTCAACCTGTTGGACACTTGCGGCGTGTGCGGGCAGCCCATCCAGAGCCGGCGGCCCAAGCTGCTGCCCTGCCTCCACTCGGTCTGCCTCCGCTGCCTGCCGCAGCCCGACCGCTACCTCATGCTGCCCCCCACCATCCCCTCCGCCGCCGCCGGCACCCCCAAGGAGCCGCAGCTGCCGGCACCCCCCTCCTCCCCCGGCTCTTCGCCGGCCTCAGCCCTGCACTGCACGCCCGGTAAGTGGCCCTTCTGCCCCCGACCCTTTCTCTCCCTTCATTCCCTCCCCCCCCCCCCCCCGCTTTCCGGAGGCCTGTGTGTCGTGACAGACGTAGGGGGCGGGGACCTGTCGCGACGGGAACTTGGGAAGGGCCGTGGGCGGGGTGCAGGTGCCCGGCCGCGGGGCTGCCGGGGGGGCAGGGACCCGTCGGGGCGGGCTGCGCTCGCTGCTCGCCAGCGCCAAAGCTGGCGGGGGGATTGTGGTGTCGTTGGTTCGTTTTTTTTTTTTAAAGTATTATGATATTTCTTTTTTTTTTAAATTTCCCACCTCGGAAGAAGGCAGTAATTTACTTTCCCAGGACCTCGTAGTGTGGATAGAGCAGCGGCGGCAGCCGTCCCTCTCCTTCCCCCCGCCGGGCCGGGGGACCCTCCCTCGGTGGGCGCCGGGGGGACTCAGCGCCCAGCGGGGCTTGCTTTTGCCTCTTGCCGGGGGTGGTGGTGGTGGAAAACCCCCCCCTTAATACGAAGGCAGAAAAACGTAGCGAGAAAACAAGACTTTTGCTTGGAGTAATGTTTCCAGGCGGTCAGTTTGGAGGTCACTTGGGGGGAGCCCCGCGGGTGTCACCCGTCCCCCTGACGCGGCGCTGGGCCGGGAGGGTCTGAGCGGCCGGGCGGTAACGAGTGCGGGCAAGCGGGAGCACTCGTCGGCAGCCCGGACAGATCCGGTAATGCACGGATGTACAACTTAAACTTTGTTTAATTGTTGCGCTGAAGGGAGAATGCCGTGAGGAAGTTTCAGTAAGCTGATGTACTGACACGGTAGCATGTGTCAATGCTGTAAGAAGATGTGTAATAAACTCCTACAATCTGAAAGTACTTTCCTAATGTTTTGTTTCTGTTTTTGTTTGTTTTTTTTTTCCTAGCCCTTTTCGGTCTAGTGGGTCACTTTGTTTTGTTAAAGGCCAACTTCCATCTTAGAGAAAGGTGCAAATAAGCATCCTCTAGTGGAAATGGGTGAAGATCCTGGAGAAATTTGTGTAGAAAAGAAGGTGCAATGGAAATCGAATTTCTCTGTAGGTACTCGTGGAGGCTGTGCTTACCGGGATGTGTAGTGGAGACTCAGGTGAAAAATGCTACATAAAGAAAGAAGTAATAATTCCAGATTGGCCATTCTTGAGCAAATATTGGTCGTTGTCCTTTAAATGGGTTTAGGAAACGTTTACCATCCTGCCAGCAGTTCTGACCAGAAAGATTACAACTTGAATATGCAAAATGTTTACAGCGATTTGTAAAGGAACACCTTCCTGAAGGAAAGGAATATTTGGGACAGCCTTGCTTGAGAATATCTGAGAAAGTCCTGAGTGTGTTATTAACAGGATATGCGGAGCGTCTTCATCTACCTGGATGTCTATTTTAGTGTATTCATCCAGTCTTTAATTTCAGCATGTAATTTATGTAGTAGTCAGACTGCCTAGTCAGAAATTCCAGAATAGGAAAATCTGTGAGACCCAAAGCTAGTATATTTAAGCTTGGTTGGTCTAGGAGATGTTGCTGCTCTTACATCTAGACTAGAACTGTGAAGTTCTGCCTGAGAGGAACAGAAAAAACACAGACTTTGGTGTATGAGGAGGTATTTCAAGATGAGATTGTTGGAAGTGAGAAAGGGGGCAGAGATGCAGCTAGCTCAGGGGTTGCAACATAGGTTGAGAGACAATATAATTATCATCTTATGAGTATTGAGGTCATGAACGGCACAGCTCAATGCTCAGATGTTCTACTTAAATGTAGCAGAAATTAGGGTCTGTAGTTGAGTAAGAAATGAGATGCATCGTAAGAATGAAAAGACTACTGCTATTCAAATATCTGCTTGAGAGGACAAATGATAGCTAAAATAAGGAATCGTAGGAACAGTAAACTTGTAGCCCTATTCCCTTCTTTTCACTGTGTGAGTTGGTTCCGTATGAATTAATTATACACTATATATTTCTTGTTTGCAAATTTACAGACATACTGTTTTTTGGTGACACTTTTACCGTCTCAACTTGCCTTTCAAGTTATTTTCATGCCTCCACACTACCATTCCTTGTCCAAGGAAGGAGAAACTTACACAGATGTCATACTCTCCTTGATGCATTCTTCGCGTCTTGTCTTATGATTTTGGCGCAGTTAAAATGACAGCGGTCGTATGCTAGCTAGCTAAGGCCTAATTTGATGATGTGCATTGACTGCTTTCTGTCTTCCACCTCATACAAAAAACGTACAAACTTAAGTTAGGATTGAAGAAAAAAAAAAAGATATCAGGGTCTAAAGCTGATTGTATTGAGGAAAAATGTTATGTTTGGAGGAGTTCTTAAATTCTCAGAAGATAGAAGGAAGGACAAAATAGTGCAAATCTGTCACCTCTTCTGGTAATATGTTGTGCAAAATGTTTATGAGGAGTGACCTGAAGAAATAAACTGAAGAGTATAAGCAGAGAAAGTTGGATAGTAAATGCCTCTCATGATGTAAATTACGAGATTACTGTGACTAAACTGAAGAAATGAACAGCAAGGAAGCTATTTGTGCTGGAAGGAATGTCCTGGGTGAGGAACACAATGGAATTACAAACTATGAAAAGCTCCCAAAAGATAAGCAGACAGACTGCTTATGCACACGTGCTGAGCAGTAAGATGTTGCACAAAAAGAAGCCTGAAGAAGGACTGGCAGAAGGGAGTCTGTCTTGAGCGAAAGAGAGGATGTGATTTGAAAAGCGCTTCACTGAGCCAGCCTTGAGATGAAGTGTTGTGCTAATACCCAAATTAATTGAGAAACAGCTAGCTAAAGAGGAACTGAGTTTCAAGTATAATCTGGGTATGTTTTTTTTTTTGTCTTCAGTAAACTGCTTTCAAGCAGAAACAGTCCATCGCTTTAGTAGAATAATGTGCACCTTCAACTTCCAACATACAGACAAGTTTACTTGGGAGAATGTTGGTTCTCTTTCTGTGAAGATAGTAACAACTAATGTGAACTACTGCCATGGAAAAAAACGTAATTCAAACATAAGGACCTAGAGTGAATTAAGAATTCTAGTTCTGTTCACTTGAATATGGTGTTCAGCATTGGTAATGGCAAAGACAAGTGTCAAGACATGTGAAGGAGTTACCTGTGGTGGATGTTGTTAATCAGTATTCTTCCTGCAAAAGTAAGCCGGTGGCAAGGCAATTTGGCATGGATATACTCTATACTGCCACATGCATTCAGTTTTGAACTAAAATAATTTCTATATAGAAGAAAACTTGAGTTCCTGATCTCTGTGCAACACCTTGAACTTCAGGAACCGTACAATCAGCTGTGTGTCAGCCTTCAGTGGTCTTAACACTGGAGAATTCACTGCTTGTTTTCTGAATGTCCAATGGCAACTTATTTGGTGTAGGTGATGTTTTTGTTGTTGCATTGCCAAAAAACTAGATTGCCGGGCACAGAACATTATGAGTGGTGGGGAATGCTGCAACAGTGGGCCTGTAAATGTGATACCAGCTTGTGAGGAAGTGTCTACAGACACTGCCACTATCTTGGCTAACTTCATGTGTGTTTTCTCAAATGGCCATTCTTTACTACTTGATTGTGCGAGTTGTAACTGGTGCATACAAGAAGGCTGCTATTAGAGTCTGCCATTTGTCCAGATTTTGGGCTGGGTGGTGCTTCAATGACTAGTTGTGTAGTAGCCTATACTTAATTAAAGGACAGCATTCATAATGTGGGGAGCATCTGGACATCATAGTACTCTTGTGGAATTTTTGAATGTGAAAGAGGTACGTGGTAACTGTGCAGTTAAAGGTTGAGATTCTGTTCCTTTTCAAAACTATTTATCTCAGTTGTAAACATCCTTGTTTGTTCTTTATCATCAATTTGTAGCTGAAATAGATTGGGAACTGGTGTGGGGAAAAACTTGTGAATAGAAATGCATAGCAAAGTTTTATGGAGGAATCATGGATAAATTTTAATAAATGATTAATAAATGATTTAATCGGTACCAAAAATAGTAGAGGGAATTTTTTTTCCTATGTTTTATCTGTAGATAAACCTACTAGCAAACAAATCAAGATGAAGCTGTTAAAAAGTGTGTAATGTTTGGACACTCCCAGGATATAAATTCTTGGGGAGTGTCCAGACTAACAACACAAATATGTTCAATACTTGCTGTTAATTAAGGAATAAATACTTCAGAGCTGCTAAACAAGGATTTCAGTGATGCTCATGTTTCATATTTCAGCTTATTAATGCCCAGAAATACTAATTTACCAATACAATTTGGAGCTCTATGAGGCGTGGAATGAATACCTAACCCTTGATATCACCTCATGTATGTGAATGGCATCTGCTGTTTTGTTACATCCCACGGTCAGTCCTTATCCAGACAGCTTTAAACACTTTCAGACTCTCGTCTGATCTTGATATCTGGACTTTCCGATGTCATTGCTTCATTTGACCTTGAAAATACTGCTTTTGAAATGAACTTAATTTTTATTATTTCCCTGTATGTAACATATTCTTTCTCTCTTTCAGTTTGATAGTGGTTAGGATCCTTGTTAGTTAGTTTGAAGGCTATAATAGTTTCATTTGAGCTTTGTTGTGTTGAAAATCAATTTTTCTTCCAGGTCTTGGTAGTCTAAGAAGATGTAATCTACCTGCTACATATGATTATTTCCATTTCAGCTTTTATATTGCCACTTGTTTAAAACAAATTCTCTCCACCTTTGCCATTACAAAGAACCCATATTTTGTGTTGGGTATACACTCGCAATTGAAAACTTATGGTTGTATTTATGCATCCTTTCACAAGTCTTATTTCTGCTGTGGTGCCATCAAGAACTGAATTGTTTAATCTGTAAGAAACTTAAGGAGGCTTGGGAATGCTGATATTTGAAAATAATATATGTTATAGGAATATATACAGGAAAGATATGCCTAGTTTTCATACTATTTTTGACTTGTCCTTACTTTTGAATTGAAAACTCCTGGATCCCCAGAGATTGCATTCGTGAAAACCATTTAGCATTGTTAGAGATGAAATATAATATTATTGTTTTGATAGCCTATAACAGGGAAACCTCTTGGTTAAAAAGTCATATAACTAGTAAAAAATTAAAATCAGTAAACAATCCGGAGAAGGCTCTTATTTTTCTAATAATAATGCCCTTCTTTTAGAAAAAGGTATACTTTCAAGATATATATATATGATGGTATCTGATACTGATTGTTCAAGCGTAATTTGAAGTAGAGGATATGTTTGCCAAAATTTCCTGCTTTCTTTTCTACCAGGAATTCCACAAAAATCTGTAGACATAGTCAGCCTTTATTAAGGTAGACAACTACGTGATGCTGAAAGAAGCTTTAATCATGCTTGCTCCAATATATGGTTTCTTTAAGCATATTATATATGCTTATTATCTTATGTATGCCTCCACAATAGTATTTTGAGGGTAGGTTAGATGCATTTGCATTCTTGCTTCTTTCACCCATAGAAAGTGGGAGATTGAAAAGCTGAAGCCCTCAGGAACATCAGATGAGTGTTAAAACAACTGCAGTGATGTAGCCAGGTTCATTTGAATTATGAATTTGAATTATTACAGCCTTTTAGAAGTTAGACTGTAGAAGTTATTAAAAAAAAAAAAAGAGTTATCAAAATAGCTGAAGTAGCCATGTTCACTCAACTTGACTCAGTTTGTTAAATTTAAGAAAGGAATTTTTTTGAAACTTTTGATTTTGAATGCAGTGTTGTTAAAGAAGCTGGTCTTTTGTGCAGGAAAAGCTTAGTGCCAGGGTTGTGCAAGTTTGTGTTAAGATGCTGTAGATGGAATTTCCATATTATTTAGTGGAATTTCCCAGTAACAGTAAACTTGTGAAACTGGTATTTTGCCCATTATATCTAATCTGAAAACAAGACAGGGGAAAACCAGGGAGAATTTAAAGTGGATTTTAGTGTGATTGTATTTCAGTATGAATAACTAACTGCTTATGAAAAATCTGTTATTTCTGAAATTGGAAATTTAGACTTTTACAAAATTTTTACAGTAAGATGAAATGCAGTAGTTATCACTGATTTCCTAACAATAATGTGCTGGTCAGGCAGGGTTCTTCAGGTGAATATGATCCGGTGGAACTGTTGTCCTGGTTTGAGTTAGAACAAAACCAATTTTCCTTTTTGGTAATTTTACTTTTCAGTTAAGTTTCTCCTAACTAACTACACTCTCTGAAATTAACAGCCTGTTTTTCAGTGTCTGCTTCTAGCAGATAAGGTCTGATGTTTATAGTTAATGCCAAGGAATGGAATGCAGAGAGGCTCCTGCTTATACTTATTGCTGTAACAACCAAGGTCAGCTCATCTCATGTACCAAGTTGAAGGGTTGGAAGCAGAAAAGCATAGAGGGGTTACACCTGTGGTGAGAAGCAGACAGGACAGATGTTTCAGAACTGACCAACGTGGTATTTCATCCCATCTGCATCATGCTCAGTATAAAAGCTGAGGGATCAAAGGGTCAGCCTTTCTTCTTTGATTGCCAGTGTCTGTTCTTCTGCCTTTGATCCCAATCTGTGCATTCCTGAATCCAATTCCCATCTGCTGCTAAATCCAGTCCCAGTGCTGGCTGGTGACATGATAGTCATTCTGAGAGGTCGATAGTGGTTTTGTATATATTTGTGTAGGTTTCATTATTTTTTAATTAGTATTATTTTATTTTATTTTTAATATTTCATTAAAGCTGGTTTAGGTTTTTTCCCCCCAACCTGTAAGTGTCTCTCACTTATTCTCTCTTCCTTCCTTCTGGGAGGGAAGAGGGTCTAACAGAGGGCATCTATCGTTTGTTTAGTGGCCAGCCCAGCCTAAACCTCAATAACTGTGAATAGTAGCAAAATCTCCTACTGGACTTAACTATCTCCTATTTAACTTTTATCTGCTGTAACAGTTTAATGATACATTCTTTTTTGTTTGGCTAATTTAAAGGTCACAGAAAAATTGTTTTCATAGAAAAATTCCAGTGAAAGATTTACCTCAGCACCAAGGTATATTTTGGAGTCATTTACTGTTTATACTTACAGCTCAAACATGCCTCAAAGAAGTCAGTGTCATAGTTGAACTGACTAAATATCTATTTTTTTTCTAGTGGCCAGAGAGAACGTATAAAAACATAAATGTTTACCATCAAAGAAGGCATGAGACAGTTCCGTGAAGTTAACTAAGAAAATTACACCATTCTTAAAAAGAAAGTCTTGTAAAGTCAAGCACGAAACCAAAGGTTGAGCAAAAGAATGTTCCTAATTACTTGATACTGTCTTTCCAGTGCTTCAAGTAAATACTTTCTTGAAGCTTTTATGTGGGAGAAAATTGTGTATTACCTTGCATACATTACTAACTTATGATAGAGGACTGATGTTAAACAAGCTTTCTAGTTATTTTTGAAGTTTATCAGTGGGCTATGGAAAAAAGGAAGACAGTAGGGAAGGCTCAGATGTTTGAACTGCACTCATGGGTTTTGAGGGCCCTTATTTCTAAAGTGGATTTAGGTCACATGCACATCCTCTTTTCAAAAAAAATCTGCAACTCTAGTGCTGACCCCTCTATGTAAGTGGGAGTACATGGACAGGAGAACCGAGCCATTTGCTTTCTGACTGTAGAAAGATTTCCTGCTTCTGATTAATAAGTAAGTTGCCACAGGCAACTTTTTTTAAAGTGGTGAGTTCCCCTTTCTACTGCAGTCTCTCAAGTGAATATAGTGCAATTTGAATAAACCAAGACTGGAGCTGAAATACCCTTTGAACTAAAATGATTACCTAATTTGAAAAGTGACTGTGTTTTCCCAATGAGCTTACATATCTGTCTGTACTGTACATAGTAAAAAAGAAACAGGACTATTTTTCCGTAAATGTTGACTTGGAAAAAACCCTTGTATTTTCTAGGATGTCAACCTGAGTTCAGAAAGCATGTAATAAATTTAAAAGTTCACTTAATCTGCTTAATTCATTTCTAGACATCTGCTGTAGAGTCACAACATGGTTAAGGATGTGTAGAGTTGAAGTTTGTTGAACTAATGCTATAAGCCAGCTTAACAGAAGTTCATGTTACGTTTAGGTTGCTGCTGACCTGGCTGGGTGAGGGTAGGGTACTAAGTAACGCGGATGATGTTGGTTCGGGGGTGGAATGCTGGCATCTGTGCCAGGGCGTGAGTCGGTGGGAAGAAAGAGAAGTAGAGAGCTGCAGGGCTCTGGTGGGGCTGGAGAATAAGACATTTTAAAGTGGGAGCGAGGTTCTAATTTTACCCAGCAACAAAAGGCCTGTTGCTCAAAATAAGAAGTATACAAGATTGGCCATACTTTAGCAAGTAGTTTACTCATTTTATAGCGGAGTCCAGGTTGAAAAAATAAAACAACCAAAAAGTAAGGTAGGAGTGTAAATTGCTTGCCCTCCTAGTCAGTTGGTTTAAAAAGAAGTGGAAGCAGCTTTGAATCATCTTTGCCTTTTGGAAAAGTTCTGTGGCTTGTAACTATTGTCTCAATAGTTTTCAAGTAAAAGTTGAAATTCATAGCATTCCCTAGCCCCAAAGTGATTAGGGTAGTGGGCAACTGATCATTCAGAAGCTGAGACAGTCTAATTAGCAGACAAGCTTTGTTGAATTAATATAGGCCCGTGTAATGATATGTAGTGTCCGATAGGACTTGAGTAATGGCTAAATTTCCTGGGAATGTTGAAATATTGGAGGTAGCATAGCTCCTCCAATATTAGAGGAGCTAATATGTTGAAATATTAGAGGTAGCTAAATCTTCAGGGTTAGATTTAGCTCTTTTGAGTGTTTACAGCTTCCCAGTTCCAGTAACACCTTTGCTTGCTTAAGCAGTTGGTTTTCAGCCCTCAGTAGTTCTTTTCCTCACTTGCTTTTGTCTTGGTCGGGGGTCTTTCATCACACATTAGCAACTATTGTTCTCAGTTATTTTAGCCTATGAGTTGTGCTTAGCAACTACAGACTACTTGGCCATCAGCAGTTCTGTTTTCTCTTCCCATTGCTGGTATCGAGCGGGGACTGTGAGGCTATAACCTGCTGACTAGCAAATCTTTCTTTGAAACCCCTAAAATAATGTAGAATGCTTTGATTGTTTAGTTTAATCAAACGTTAAAGGAACTCGATCTCCTTTGAGAAGCTCTACTTAGCTTTTCCTCAGCTCCTCTATAAAAGAAACTCAAATGTGGATTCAGAGCTCATGCTTTAAGCTTTGCGTGAGTAAATATTATCTCAAAATACAGATACACAGTTGTAGTTTGCTTCCCATAGTCAACCTGAATGTGAGTCCAGAGGTGCTAGCAGCCCTTTCTTCAAATATTACACTCCAAGCTGTAAAATAGAATGATTATTCCCTGCTTCATAGCAAAGGCAGAGTCCAATGTTGTGAAAGAGTGTTTGAAAGAGCCTGGGGTGGAATGTGTGGGAGGGCCTGTGGTCTTCTAGCACGTCTTCTAGCACGTCTTCTAGCACGTCTTCTAGCACGTCTTCTAGCACGTCTTCTAGCACGTCTTCTAGCACGTCTTCTAGCACGTCTTCTAGCACGTCTTCTAGCACGTCTTCTAGCACGTCTTCTAGCACGTCTTCTAGCACGTCTTCTAGCACGTCTTCTAGCACGTCTTCTAGCACGTCTTCTAGCACGTCTTCTAGCACGTCTTCTAGCACGTCTTCTAGCACGTCTTCTAGCACGTCTTCTAGCACGTCTTCTAGCACGTCACATGAAACAAAACCCCCTAGCAACAGGGTCTTATTTTGTATCATAAGAGTTACCTGCCAGAATTGCTCTTACCACTCAATAAATAAGTATTTGTTGTATAAACTGTTGGGACTGGCACCATCAGTAAAATTCTGTGTATTCTGATGGACTGAGCAGGTTCAACTGCAGATTGGAAGACAGTCCCCTGTTGCCTTTTTCTTCTTAGAAATAGCCTTGTAATTGGGACCAGATAAACCTTAGAAGCAAAGCCACAGTTTATGGTAGCTTATATGTCTTCTAGCTTATTATCACTGCTGTTCACATTCAATGAGGTGAAAGATCTCAAAATAATCCTTCTAGAAGCTCTTTTGGCAAAATGAAGAAGACTTTATGTATATATCCCAAATGCATTGAACCGACGACAGTCCTCTTCCCTCCATTCTACCCTTTGTGCAAGAGCTGAATGCAGTCTGGACTCTTTAACAAGCTAAATGCTAGTACTTTTAAAACAGTTTTATTGTATTGTGTTCTAATCTGATTGTATTTACTGTGTGGTTTTTTTTTTCCTTGCTTCCAATTCCACTGGCATGAGATCAGATTTAATAAGGTTTTCTTTGGCTGCCTTTTGACTGGTTTAAATTATTGAGAATACAGTATAGGTGCTATGAGCTGCAGTATATCTGTCTTCAAACCTTTGTCAGAATAGCTGTTGTTCTGCCTTAAAGTTGTGGTAGTTTGTTTTTCCTTTTTCGTTTGTCATTAGACCAGCCAAGTAGGTTAAGAACCACAATGCTAGAACCCTTGTGAATATTACTTAACAATAAAGTAGGAATAGAATATAATCCTAGTTCATTCCCAAACTGGTATTGAAAGCAAAGTGTAATGTTTCCAGAACTTTATTGTCTAAACTAATGTATGATCAGTCCTTTCAGGCAGTATGACACAAGAAGGTGGAAATAGATAATTGAATCTTAAGGACAGTAGAAGATTAATTTCCCTAAGTTTCAGTCTTAGCACAGAATGTCATGCTGGAAAAGTACCTTTGAAGGAGCTCTTCTCTGGTTTTGGGAAAATGGGGAAAACCATAGGAAGACTAGATTTCTTCAGCGGATGTGTATGTTTACATCAACCACCAAAGTCTAGTTTGTGGTTCAGTTATCTACTGTAGATTACAACATGAGAGAATATCAGGAAATATACAGTGGGAATACAAGTACTGTCACTGCTGCCTCTGTAACCTGCTGGTTTCTGAGAGCTGTAGGACAGCTATTTGAAATAATTTTTGTTCTTACTTGATCAATGAGCACATCTCTTAGAAGAAATATGTTTTATTAGTTACATTCAGTAATTTTCATATTAATGCATTGTCAGAGTAGAAGGAACAGTGCTGCTTCTTAATTAATGCTGGTTCTTGGAGGCTGTATAGTCTGTGTGGATCTCACAATGCATATGTTGCTCCAGCTTTGTAGTCTTAGAGTTATGTGGGAAATGGAAAAAGCTGGTCACCTTGCTTTTTTTTTTTTTTTTTTTTGAACCGTTATAGTAGTGCTGTGGGATACTGGGCACATAAAACAGAGGAATATAAAGCAAATTGCCTTTTTATTCCTGTACAGCTACATACAAAGGTGCAATGCTTGTAACTTGCAGATAACTTGGGGGATAGTCTCCTCTCTAGTTACTGGTTTTAGGATATTGGGGGAATTTTTGCTATTTGACTGGATACCCAGTAGTGGATAGGGGTATTAGTATAACTACTGGAAAGAAGTGGATGTTTTAAAGGTTTGATTCATCTGACCAAGTATAGACATCTCCTTTTAGGATGAGACGACTCATGACTTCACTGTATTACCAAAGTCACAGAATCACAGAATGATATGCTGTTGGAAGGGACCTCTGGAAATCATCTAGTCCCAACCCCCTGCCAGAGCAGGTTCATCTAGAGCAGGTTGCACAGGAACATGTCCAGGCGGGGTTTGAATGTCTCCAGAGACAGAGACGGTCTCTGTTACCTCCAAAGTGTGGGACTTCTGAGGACTGGCCTGAGCGGTAAAGATTGAAGCAGAGAAGGCATTCAGCAGCTCTGCTTTCTCTGCATCCTCTGTCACTGTGGCACCCGTCTCATTCAACAGGGGGCCCACACTTTCTCTAGTTTTCCTTTTGCCTCCGATATACTTGAAAAAACCCTTCTTGTTGACTTTGACATCCCTTGCCAGGTTTAATTCCAAGGAGGCCTTGGCCTTTCCTTTTTTGATCCCTGCATACTCTAACAGCATTCTTATAATCTTCCCAAGTGGTCAGTCCCTTTTTCCATTCAGTGTAAACTTCCTTCTTCCACTTGAGCTTTTTCAGAAGCTCCCTGCTCAACCACGCAGGTCTCCTGCTTCTCTTGCCTGATTTTCTGCTCTTAGGGATGCACCGATCCTGAGCTTGGAGAAAGCGATATTTGAATATTGTCCAGCTCTTTTGAGCCCCGCTACCTTCCAGAGCCCTAACCCGTGGGATTTCTCCAAGCAGTTTCTTGAAAAGGTGAAGTTAGCCCTCCTGAAATCCAAGGTTTCAATCCTACTTGTTTTGTGCATATTGCCCACAATCCTGAACTCTTATCTTTTCATGATCACTGCAACCAAGGCTGCCCCCAACCTTAATGTCCTCCTCTAATGTTCTCTTTGTTTGTCAGAACTAGGTCCAGTAGTGCATCTCTCCTTGATGCTCTCCACCTCCTGAGTCGAGAAGTTATCATTAATACGCTGGAGGAACCTCCTGGACTGTACATGCTTGGCTGTGTAGCCTTCCCAGCAGATACCAGGGTGATTGAAGTCCCCCATGAGAACCAAGGCCTGTGATTGCGAGGCTGCTTTCAGCTGTTTGTAAAAGGCCTCATCAGCTTCCCCATCCTGATCAGGTGGCCTGTAATAATCACCCACAACAGTGTCCCTCATATTGGCCTGCCCCTTAATCCTTACCCACAAGCTCTTGTCTCTCTCTTAATCTGACCCCAGGGAGAGTTTTAGGGACATCTCCTCACACTCTATCCATAGCAAGTCTGCATTGACTATGAAGGGAACTCGGTGTAAATCAACACTCAGATGAATCGCGCTTACTAAAATTTGGCAACACTGCAATGAAACTTTATCCATCTTTCAGTTGCAAAGTTTAACTTTATGGAGTCACTTTGGCATAGTAAATCAGTGTTATTTCTGTGCTGCCATTAAGAGTTACTTTTTCATAAATGCAAGAATTCTGCATGTGACAGGCTTTAGTGTTAAATAGCTTTTGTATGTAACAAGTAGTCAGAATAGACTGGATTTAGGAATCTTGGGGTTGTTTTGCTCAAATAAATTAAATGTCTCGAATCTTTACTTTTTTATTCCAATAATAATGTCTTGCAGAGCACTCAGACCTATCTGATGGAAACTGCAGGAAATAAGTATCTTTGGTTTTTTTGTCTTACTGAGTACATTCATCAGTGTGTGAATTTTCATCAAATATTGTTTGTGCCTTTCATTGTTTCTGTCCCCGTCAACAGCAAGCTTTAAAAAAATAATCTAGAAATCCTTAAAATATTACCAGGTTAAGAATGAAAGTGTTTGTTATATAACAGACTTAACTGCAGTACAGATTAAAAGTGTACCTTTGTAAATATTCAGAAATCATTGATAAATACATACTAAATTCTTCCTTCTCACTGTTGGGGATCTAAGTCCTGGGCATTGTGTGTGGTAGATATGCTACTATCATATTGTAATTGAAGAATATATCGAAGAGATACAAATTAGTAAAAAAAATATTTTTTTTAATACTAGCTTGCCCTTTCTTTTTCTTCTCTCTACCCCCTCACCAAACAAAATGCCCTAAACAAAAGCAGAACTTGTTATTCTAAATTAGCATATTATTTCTATGTACTGTTGAACATCCATTCCCTGCATATACAATTTATGGATAAAGTTGATGGAGACTTCCATTATATTTGTCACCTCCCTGTAATCTATATTTTGAGGTAGTTCAAAGGAAACATAATAGAGGTGTTGATGGCTTTTGGATTCTGTCTTTGAGGAGAATTTCAGAACAGATATCTATATAGCAGGATGCAGATGGGTGCAGCAAATGCTGCAGTTAACAAGTTAATGGTTCTGAATATTGACACTGGAGTGATTGTAACCAAGTCTTCCTTTGGAGCCACAAACTGCAGTTTGGGTACTAAATAAGAGGTCTTCTGCGTGCCTCTCAGTTGTACTTTGCACCAGGAATTTGAAATCACGGTAGCAAAGATATGTGGAATAGAGTAGACAGGCAAGTTGAGATTCATCTGTCCAAACTGGGACATCTTCTGCCACTTCTGAGTTTCTGGGATGCCTGTGATATTCAAAAAAGGGCTGGCAGATGTACTGCACAATCCACAGGAGACCTGTTTCCTTCAGGAATAGTAGCTGGAAGGCAGGCAGGATATCCTTCTCAAATTAGGTATGTCTGTTTAGGCACCTGAATTGCTCCCCTGAGGCTAGTGGCTTGAAAAATGAGGGCCAAGAGACTAGTTTCCTAAGTCCTAATAGGTAGTTTCTAGTTATTGAGCGGTGGTCATATTGGGATTGTGAGGAGACTCGTGGAAGAACAGGTTGTAAGAGTGCACCTGAGCACCCGAAGAAGAGAGGGAGTAACAAGAGCTAGGCAAAGGCTAGCATTATTAGCGTTCCTGTTCTGGATGATGTTTCTCCTGAAATACTCTGACTAAAGCCTGTTACCTATTGTTGTTCCCACTACTGCATCCAGTGTGATTCCCTTAATGTGGTTCAGGTCCTTCAAAGTTATTTTTCAAGTTTGTTTTGTTTTTATTTTCACATCTGCTCAGTGTTGATAGGAACATAATGGTATCTGGGGCTAAACAGAGGAAGTGGGTGAAACAGTGAAGAGTGTCACATGTTGGAGTATAGTTTTCATCTTTTCAACAGCGGATTAAAAAGAACCACCTCCTTTGGTGTCTTCCAGAAAGGCTTGATTCTTTGGCTTGTGACTGGCTCCAACTGCCCAAAAGGTAGTTGGTTTACCCACTTTTTTTATAGCTATCATTTCTGGTAGTGGATGGATTGTACTGCAACTACTGAACTGTCAGCTGGTAGTAGATGAGAACTCTAAAAAAAGAAGACCGGACTACAAAATTTCTTGCTACAAAGAAATGACTACTAGCTGTGTCATGCCCACAACTCTTAAAGTGAGGACCATCTCTGTACCAGTGTTTCTCGCAACAGAAATTTTTTACCCCAGTGATCTTTTAAAAATAGTAATAACAACATGATAATGTGTTGCTCTGCAGGAAGAAAGGTATTAATTTCTTTGTTCCAGAAGCACATGGATACAATGGACTTGAGCACTGTTGACAGAAACCTAGAGTGTCTGCAAAATGGTATTCTACTACAATGTGTGAATCTGGACAGCATTAAACCCATTCTCAAAATGTTAACGACTTGAAAAATTAAATACTAGGTTGCTCAGAGAAAATGATGCAAGAGTGTCACTGAATCTTAAAAATCCTTGCATCTTGTACACTTGAATTCATTACATATAAGTTGGAAATACTTGACAATTTCAGGACTTGAAAGAATGTATTTTAATTTTGATGAAAGAAATGCTCATCACAGTCAGGAGTGACAATTGCCATAATTGTTGGCAGCTACTGCATCGTCATTTAAGCATGTTCATTGCGAGGCAGTGAGGTTTTTTATTCATCGTCTTGTACTTAAATATTGTCTGTCCCACAATAGCAGTATTTCCCTTTGTTACCATTATGACACTTCTTATAATTGTGTTGTCAAAGGAAATACATTGGACAGCCTTGTATGGGAACATAAACTCTCCCTTCAGAATTTCTAAAGGTATTCAGAAGTGGCTGGAGGCCTTGCAAAATTTACAATTTATGAAGTCTAATATGCGATATTTGAAATGTTTGAAGATTGGGCACATATAGCAAAAACAATGAACCATTTCACAGAGCAGCTGAAATATTTTAATTCAGCTCTGCAGTGCTTTCCAAGAAAGTCAATGCACTGCAGCATAAAAGCTGGCCTGTAACACTTCCAGAGGGGGGATTACAGCTAGGAGTCTTTGTCTGGTTTTCATCTATTTCCATTTTAAAGGGTCGTAAATAAAGCATTCAGAATTTAATAAATTTATCTGTTAGATTAGCTTTGAATGTTTGTATTTTGGCAGTAGATGCCAGTTTCCCCTTGAGATGTGCTTGCTTGTTGGTTTAACCTATCTCCCCTCCACTAGCAGCAGCAGGCTGTCAGAACTAGATAGGAGCAGCTTTTTCTGGAACAAACTGGTTTGAAGAAGTTGCCAATTTTGCAGCACCAGTATTGGCTTAATGAGAAACAAGAGGAAAGCAGTAATTATTTTTAAAATTGATTCAGACATCATTGCACATGATACCATCTCTTGAATTAAGTTTTCTAAGTGTTTTTTTTTTTAACAGAAAAACATGACCTGTGTAAATATAACCAGTTTACCCTCAACCCCATGCATTTTAATGAAAAACCTTGCAAATATTAGTGGTCTCTGTATACACAATGAGAGGAAAAAAGATTCTGTAGGTCACAATTGAAGTGCCCTAATTTTCTGTGTAGTTATACTAAAAATCTTATAGCTGGCACTATCTTCCGTCTCTAACATACCTTCTATTAATGTTAATTAGCCTGTCTATTTTTAAAAATAGTATTTAACTGTATGTGTGACTTGCTGCTAGTGTTTTCTGTTCCAAAATCTGTATAGTTAAAATTTCAAATAAGACTCCTGTAAAACTGAGGAAAATTGCGTTACACAAGCCTAATTAATTTGTTCTGTAGTGACTATGTCATTTTAGGAAAAATTTGTTACCAGTTGCTTGCAAGCACTATTTAATAGAGCTCCCTTTCACAAAACTAGTATTTTTTTTGACTGATCTGTACTGAAGAAAGGGAACCCTTATACCCTCCTTTTTCAGTAAAACACTTTGCATCTACAAAGAAAAAATACACTTTTGGATGTACAAATGATTATCCAGTGGCTTTATTAAATTGGCTCTGAAACCTGTTCGCTACAGTGAAGACGCAAATGAGCCGAAACTGGGGCAGACCAGAGCAGTAGCCTCCTATTGTCTCAGGATGCTTCAGGAGTCTGGAATGTACTCCCAGGAAATTGAGAACCGAGTTGGAAATAATACAGTATATGCCATAAATGCATTCTGTTGAGTGGCTTGAGATGGTATTGCTGAGAATGCAGCGTGTAACTTGTGAAGAAGAATAGGAATGTGCTGTGGGTTTCCCCTACACATCTAAAATGCAGGCTAGTGTTCCTTGAAAAGGCATATGCATTGTGAGCCTGTAGCCAGTGAGAACTCTTACGGTGGAAACTCACTCCTCTCCTGGCACAACCCCATTTAATCCACGTCCTATTCCCTAATCCAGCTCATTTCACGGCACATAAATTTTTGTGTTGGAGTGGGATAGAAATGAATGGACCGGGGAGCCAGCATTATTACTTTTGTTAGCAGTGTGGTATCTGAGCCTGGTTCAAGCAAAGTCTGAATGTAAGGTCCCACAGCTGCTTGATTTTTATATGAATGGATGCTGCCGCTGAAAAGGGTAGAGGTCTTCCCCTTACTCCTGCTCAAGAGCCACATGCTCTTGATCCAGCTCACTGTAGAGCTGCATGATCAACTGTCCTGGCACAAAGGAGTAGATGAAAATGTTGTATCTTGTCACTTACCATCCTCACAATAATCATGATGGTGATTATGGAGCTCCTCCCAAGTTAAGTAATATGTTTTCACCTGCCAACTGGAGCACTGTGGAAATGCTTGCTTCATTAAAAAAAAAAAACACCAAACAAAAACAAGCAAACAAACAAACAAAAAAACAAAAACAAAAAAAACCAAAAAAAAACCAAACCCAACAAACTTACAGGATTATTTTGACAAAAATAAACCCTGACACTTGAAAACTTCATTCTTCTAAGCAAGAACAAACAGTTAAGTATGCTTTTAAAATCTTACTTCCTGCTGATTTGGTGATTTGATGTTAGACACTAACAGTTACAAACTTCACGTTAGAAGTACTTACCTACTCTCAAAGCTTCGTGGACTGCCTACCTAGACTTAGGTTCTGCCTCAGCTTGCATCGGTGTGCAGGGACAGGAGGAGAAACGCTTTCAAGCTTCTTTTCCCTCTTGATAGACAATGGATTTCTTTGTGTTATACCTTTGAATGAGGATACTTATGCAATGATCAGTTACAAGAGAGCAAACTATGCAATTCTTGTTAGGATTCTCAAATTTGAAAATTTAAGCCCATGTAAAACAGGATTGTTCTCAGTGAAAGGCATTCTAATGCGTGTTATCTTATCCCTTGCAGTGTTCCCCTTTTGAAGATTCTAAGGCTACAGAGGAACCTGTTTCTAACAATACATGGGATTTTTTTTTCTCTACTTCTTTTTTCTTCTTTCTTTACTTTCTTTACTTCTACTTTTTTCTCTACTTCTCAGGTGTTTTTTCTTTTTTTGGTTCCACTAAACCTTCCAGTGCTTAAGGCCCAAGCACACTGAAATTTTGAATTTCTTAGTTCTCTTCCCACCTGCACTTGCCCTATTGTGATGGGCACTACAGGGCTGGAACCAGTAGGTTGCATTTGGTGTGAATAATACAGATGATGATTAGAACCAGAAAATGGGTTTCTTGTTACTACTATAGAAAATGAGGTTCTGTAGGAGTGAATATTCTAAATCGGAAGGAAGGATGGCAAATCAACAGGCAGCTGACTGAAGCTTGACAAAAGTTTGAGAGGGAAACATAGGGTTTGAAGCAAACAGGCAACCAAGGAAGGATAAGTCCAGTCGAAAATGGAACAGCTGGCTGAAGGTCCCTAGTTAACTACTACTGTAGCTGCTCTGGTGTGCTGGAGTCACTGCTGGATCCTCTTTGGCGTTTGTTTCCTTTAAACTGCAGGATATAGATGATGGTAGGTAATGCTAGTTCAGGCAATTTTAGGAAAATGTGAGGTTGTTCTTGCCCAATTCCCCATCTCTCACACTAAGGAGGAATAGGAAAGGTAGCTTGACTGTGATATTTTTTTTTTTTTTTTTTTTTCCTCTCTTACAAGTAATACTAGATCTGGTTTTCTCAGCTATTCCCTATGTCTCTAGAGTGTAGTGCAACATCAGGCATTCTGAAAGGAGATGACATTAAATATACCAAGTGTCAACTCTTTATTTCTGGCAATTTGCTATCATAGCAAGTCATCTTTCAGAGAATCTTCAGGAAGGAAAATTACTTTGTTCACTAAAAAATAACTTTGTCTTGGAAGACTCCTAACTGTATTATTCAATTCACACACAAATATCTCAAAGCCCTTTAGAGTTGTTTAGGACAAGAATTAGTGGAGTGTCAGAACATTCATGTGGAATTAGAGGTCTTCCTTACCCCCAGTTTAATCAGGATAAACAATAGGGCCTCACCATCCAGGAATGTGCTAAACCTGGACAGCATTATCCAAATTGCTAACCTGAATCTGATGTTCTTTCTGATGGTACTGCATTATAATTGCTTTGACAATGTTTATTTAAAGATACTGTTTTGTTGGGTTTTTTTTTTTGTCTTTTGTGAAAATGCTAGATTTGAGCTGACTTGGTAATGTACTTGAATATAAAGTTGGTATAGCAAATGTCAATTGTAGAAATAAGACTTGTATTAGTGAAATTTCATTGTATTATACCACAATGTGTGGACAAGTCATGTTCTGTGCTACTGTTTTCCAGATTTTTCTTTTTTTTTTTCTTTTTTTTTCTTTTGCCCTCGTTCCTTTTATCAAAACTGTGGGTATTTGAGGGGAGAAGGGGAATGAAGAGCAAAATCATTTGGGGATTTTTTTTTTTTTTTCCCCCTGTAAAGCATTAATGTAATTCTTTTTTGGATGAAATAGTATGCTTCTCCTATAGTTTCATGAGAGAATGAATTATCTTCCTTGCCAATTTATGTAAGGAAATCAACTAAATTGCCTTTGATATCTTGCTCCTCAGAATTTGAATCTTCTTGAACAGACCATAGTATGTTCACTAGGGTTCCCAACCTTGAAAGCGCTGAAGTAGATTGCAGCGCAATTCAGGAAACAGGTGTCTTGAAACAAGAGGAAGGAAGTGTTGGCAATAAGATTAAGCATGGTTAGAAAGCTATTTCACAATTGCTTCCAAACCTTAACTGTTAAAAAAAAAAAGTTTGATTCATTATAGCACTAAGAAAGTGTCTTGCAGAGGGACTTGATGGAGGAAATGTTAATTAATTCAGAGGTTAATTTAGGCATTGCATGCTATGCATGCTTAAGGAAAGGTTTAAAATGTAATTAAGTGTTGATGAGGAAAAAAGGTGTACCAATGAACATCTAAAGCAAATACATACATGGAATGCAGTAAGAAAATGCTCGGGCTATATTTACTTGCCTTTGTATTGCATTCCTTCTTCCTGTATATTATTATAAATATTGTATATTCATATATAATTATATATATTATTCCTGTATATTATCATTTGAAATACAAGCAGAAATGTCTTTGGAAAATATCATTGTCCATTTGGTTGTTCAAAAAAGTTAGTTAATGGCTTGCTAGCAAAAAGCTTGTATGCGTGCTCTTGTATTTGCTTCAGCCATCTATCTGAATACTGTCTGTCAGTAATGACTTTAAACCAACCTGACTCTTTTTGCACCAAAAGAAGTTGAACTCCTCTATCAGGTGTATTAGTAGGCTGGGGAGAGCAGTAATGCTTAGTGTGCAGTGGTGTGTTTTGTTACTACTACAGGATCTAGGAGGGGATACTTCTCCACGGTCTGAGGTAAGCCTTTGTACTCGACAATTGGAGGAAGAAAAAAGGGTTTCAAACCACGTCTGCGATTCCTTTATCGGATCATCACTGTACATACAAAATGTATTATGAATAATATGATTTGAGATAAGAATAATCTATTAAAATGGTCGTCATTAATATGCTGATATTTATTGTACCGTTTCCATTTTTATTGTTGATACCAAAAGACTACTGTAGCATGCATCTATCTGTTTCCTCCTATCTTTTAAATAAAATTTCTGTTAAGCTACTGTAGTATATAGTGTCATCTACTAGACTAGTTTGAGGATGATGATACTGTCTCAGTACTCTTCTGAGTCCTTTTTACTTGGGAAAAGGAAGAAACATAAGATCTCCATGGTTAGCAATATTCTAAACTGGATTAGACCTCTGAAGGGGTACAGATACTGTAATTGGCATGAGATTATGTATTGTCCACATCTCTCCAAGGTTGCAATATGACAAAGCGCTGTCTTCTTTATATAAAACCTGCAAATTTACATACAAACCAGCATCTCTTTCGGATTCATTTCAACTAAGTTAGAATTCTAGCTTAAAGCATTTAGCTTTAAAAAACCCCAAACAAAAACCCCCCAAACCAACCAACAAAAATACGGGCAAAATGGGTTCAATGAAAGGAAGACTAGTTGATTACCCATTAAATAGATTGTGTTTGTTTCTTACCATCCAAAAAATAAAAAATTAAAAAACCAAAACAACCAAACAAAAAACTTTCTCCTTCACACTCCTTTTCAACTTCATTCCTGACTTGACCTCCTTCCCTCCTCAAGTGGGGATGGGAATGGGGGCTGTGATCAGTTCATAACAGTTCCTCTCTGCTGCTCCGTATTCCGCCCGCTTGTTCCTTGTTCCAGTGTAGGATCCCTCCCATGGGATACAGTCCTTCAAGACCTGTTCCAGCATGGGGTCTTTCTACAAGACCTGCTGCAATGTGGGTCCTCTCCATGGCATACAATCCTTCAGGAGCAGGCTGCTCCAGTGTGGGTCCCCCATAACCCACAGTTCCTGCCAAAAACCTGCTCCAGTATGGGCACTTCTCCATGGGGATGCAGCTCCTGCCTGGAACTCTGGCATGGGCTTTCCACAGACTGCAGCTTCCTTCAGGGCATGTCTATCTGCTGCAGCATGGGGTCCTACACAGGCTGCAGTGTGGATATCTGCTCTAATGCTGTCTTCCATGGGCTGCAGGGGAACAATCTGTTTCACCATGGTCTTCTCCATGGGCTGCAGGGGAATATCTGCTCTGGCACCTGGAACACCTCCTCCCCCTCCTTCTTCGCTGACCTGGGTGTCTGCAAGTCTGTCTCTTTCACATTTTTCTTACTCTCTCCCAACTGCTTTTGCACAGTGTTTTTTACCCTTTCTTAAACACATGCACAGGGATCCCATCACTGTTACTGATGCGTTCAGATTTGGCCAGCGGTGGGTCCATCTTGGAGCTGTCTGGAGTTGGCTCTTTCTGACATGGCGGCAGCCCCCAATGTCTTCTCACAGTGGAGACTCCTGCAGCTCCCTCTTGCCCTCCATTACCAAAACCTGGACATGTAATCCAAGTGCACCATGTTACTGGACCAGATCTGATCCAAAAAGAGGACTTTGCTCATGAAACAAATCAAATGTTATGTGTCATCTTCAGAAACAGATACTGAACAAATCAAGTAACTTTCCTGCATCTGATATTTCTTGTTTATGACTTTCTCCAGCCTGGCCTTTACGGGTTTGTGCTCTTAGGGTTGTGCTGATGTGTTTTGGACTGTAAGCAACATAAATAACACGAACTGACTTCCATCCCATCACATCTGTGATGGATGACAACTGTACAATTTGTATTAGATAAATGGCTAAAAACTTTGCTTGGCCTATGTGTAGTTTTATCATTTTATACAAAAAGCTGCATCCTGTAACTGGTATTGCAAAGCAAGAATTTACTTGAAAATTACTGTTTCCAAATAGAACTTTAGTACTTAATTACGACAGATAACCCTGATAACATCAGTAGAAATGCCAATGTTGAAACAGAGAGATGTTTGTCCATGAGCTTTGCTAAATTAAAGTGTGTGTCTTTACTTGAATATAATCACTGTTCTTTTTTTAACTTTGAATACATTGTTTTTGTATTTACCCATGTTTCTCATTTAGTTCCAAAATAGTTGTAGCCTTTCCTCTTCTGCTTCTGTTTTCCCGTAGGAAGCTCTGAATTCTGGGTTCATTGTAAACCATGTTTTTCCTTCCTAGTAACTTAGTGTCTCTCTTAGTTATGTGAGAGTTCTGGTGAACTACCGGCTCCTCACCACGTTCTGCAGGACTGTGTGGTGATTATACGGTGCACTCTACTGTACTATTTGTTTACTGATAAGAAACACGACTAGAAAATCCAGTGCTGATGTGCAGCGTGTTTGTGCGAGCGTGTCTCTTTGAAGTGGCTAGACTGAAGTTCTGAAAGGAACCTGCCTGAATTTGTCAGGTGCTGTTATTTGCCACAGCCCTCTTGTTTCAAACGCAACACGCATGAAAAGTCGTGTACAGAGCACTCTGCTTGCACCTTCCATTTCTCACTTGGGGAGCGGAGAGGAAGAGACTGACACATGGTTTATATTATTCAGTACGTCACTGAAAGAGCCTTGGGTACATTCAGAATAGTAGATAAGAACCTAAAAGGAATGCTGCTTGGTTGATTTGTGTTTTACATTTTGTGCCAAAAAGGCTTGCGTCGCCAGCTCTGTGCATAACAGTGTAACTGGCTCTAACAGTTACACTGAGATCACGGTACTAGGTGTTTTCACTTAAAGCCATGGTCCTGGGGTTGACTAAACCTGGTTTAAAACGGATTTGTGTAGCAGTCATCAATTCAGGATTATAATAAAAGCAAACTTACCCAACAGTTGCAGAAGAAAACCATGACTTTAGGCTAGACAGCATAAGAAATTCTCCAAAAAGTTTCAAGAGGATTTGGAGAGGTTTGGGCACTTTTCCTTTCCTCTGTCTCCCATCTCAGTCTAGAATTTCTGAGCAATCTCTTGAACAGGTACTTGGCAGTGTTCTGTTGGTGAAAATGCATATGAAATGTTTAGTTTATGTTAGTACGTTTCCTAATTTGTCCCCTTCTCCTGCCTTGCCTGCCATGTTTTCAATTCAAGCTGATTTATAAACTCAGTTTAATACAACTGATCTGTTTCAAAGGCAGTGGTTCCATGTTTAATCTGCAGTGATGGTGTTGGCCCTTTCCCATCCTCACCCCGTTTCTCATGTTGCTTCAGTGTAAGCAGTGTCGTGCATTGGGTCAGGGAAGCAGTTCGGGGGCTGAAGGTGAAGCTTGGGAGAGTGGGAGAAACATCCATGGCTGAAGCAGTTTTCCAGTCTCATTCTCTGTCTCTACCATGCTCCAAATCACATGCGAAGAGTGACTCAGTCACTTGGGCTCGCCCAAAGCAATGTGGTTTGTCAGGGTCAAGAATGAGCAGTGAGGGAACAGAGGGCGGCACTGTTGAAAAATATAAAGAAAAATAGTCTTTTTTTAGCAGGTATGTAGCTTGAGTATCAGGAGATTTGTTCACTGTTGACTGTGGTAAGTTTATTTGCTTAATAAAAGTAGAAATTCAGTACTCAATAGTTCTATTAACTACCTGACATACCAGAATTTGATTTCTCAATTATCCTTCATGATGATGGTATAAAAAACATTACAGAAGTTTTAACCACAATATAGAATTTGTATATCAAAAGAAGCTGCGCAAATACGTACTGAAATGCAGACTGGCAAAAAAGCAATTATAATAAAACCAGGCTTAACATCATAGCCTTCCAGCTGGGTGTTAAGTGCCTTGCACACAAGTGGAGAACTGCTGGCTGAATTTCCAGAATGAAGAGCTAATTTAGTAAAACTGGTGGACTTTTATTAGAGAACTGCTTTATAGTGGGGTTAAATCTGTAGTGTGTATTGGAAGAACATTATGAAAAAGTTACCTAAATCTTGTATGAAGCACTTACAGTAAGGAATTAAGTTCTTCTGCAGAAAGTGCAATATTTAATAGTTTCTGTACTTCTACATTTTATTGTAAAAGTAAAACAGGAACAGAATTAAGCCTATGCAAGTTCAGTTAAATATGCGAGTGCTGAATTATATATTGGTGTTAAATTCAATGGGTTAAATGGCGCCTCTGATCTTCTTTAAGGTCCTAAAATCCTGCCTCCTTTCAAATGGCAGCTGTAGGTCTACAATCTATCTCAGTATGGACTCACATAACTATTCTACAGTAGACTTTGCATGATGATTTCCACATCCTAAGTGATTATTTAAACCTAACTTAGTTTCAATGATTTTCTTTTTTTTGGTGGTAACGACTGATAATTTTCTTAAAGCAAGATGATAATGCTTAGCATTTTAGAGATTTTTCTTGGATGATAAAGAAGCCTCAGTGCTAAGAGGACTTCTGTTTTCTGCACCTGGGAAAGGTGTCTTCTTTAAAATGTTTATATAGATCTTTTCCCTTTCAGTCTAGCCTACTCACTGTTGAACCCCAAGTTTTGAACTTGACTTTGTCCTTCTTATTCTCTTGAGAAAGCTGTTAATTGTTTAACCCTTTGAGTTATTGGTTCTCAGCTCTTTCTTCAATCAGGAGTCTACGTATGTTATTATCTTAGAATTGTTCCCCAGTATGTCTTGCAGAGAAGAGGAGAAAGAGGACCTTGCTTATTTATTCCTATGTCTTTCTTACTTGCTTTCCCTTGCTTAGTGTGAAGGTAGTCACAATGTTAATACAGGTCTGTTCTTCCTCTATACAACTTGCCTCATTCATTTTGAATTTATTACATCTCAGTTTCTCATATTACACAGTTGGAAGTCAGTCATGTCACGCTGCTGGTGTGTATGTGGGTGTATGTAATAATGCTCAATGTCACTAATTAATACTCCACACTAATAAATGTTTATTTGAATCTATTCTATAACACCAAATTGTCATTGGGAATACATTCCCTTTAGAACAAATAAATTAATTTTCTGTAAGCCTAAGGCAAATTCTTTATAGGATTGAAATAAAAAGGTGCTTGACCTTGGTTGAAAGAATATGTCATCAGGGAATAACAGGTAAAGGTTACTTCAGCGATAAATAAGAATTAGCTTTTTTTTACTCGCACCTTATTGACAGAAAAGTATCAAAACATCCTTTCAAAGTATTTACCCTTACAAGCTGTCTTTGAAGTTGTTTGATATACCTTAAGTTGTGCAAGCATAATCAAATTTTTTTTTTCCCCCCAGTCGGTGTTATCCGCTGTCCAATTTGTGGTCAGGAATGTGCAGAGAGACACATCATAGATAACTTTTTTGTGAAGGATACCACAGAGGTTCCCAGTAGCACAGTAGAGAAATCAAATCAGGTAAGTGCATTAACATGTAATCAAGTTAACACCTTTTGGATGTGTATGCATATCCTTGGCTTCTTGCTGTGTGGCCTTTTTGCTGTTCTTATGCAGAAAAAGACTTCAAGTACTTAGTCATCACATAGGGTAACTACTCTAGAAGATCAGTTAAAATCGCTGAAAATGCATGTGAAGAAGGTGGTTGCCTTATTCTAAAGTATTTTTAATTGTTGATATAAAATTTCATCATTATAGCAAAAGATAAATTAAGGAACAGGTGTTAAAATGGGAATTTCTGTGCTTTAGACAGGGCACTTGAAACATTCTCTGAAGCAGAGACTTGAACAACACTACGTCAAGAGATCTCAGTGTAAAACTGAATCGTCTGGTTAAATGGACTTTGTTTTTCTTATCTCAGCACTGACAAAGCATGGCACTAAATAGCTGCAGTGCAGTTACCAAGCAAGAGGCTCAAACTTACAATTGGGGAAGATGGTATGTTTTAGGGGTTTCTTGTTTGTTTTTCTTATGTAGGCTGCCTCTTCTTCCTTTTGCAATCAAGTAATAGACATCTCATAAAACCAAAACCTGCTTATCTGGAAGAATAATAGTACTGGTTTTTTTCTCCTCATGATGTTTTTTCTGGATGAAAGTACTAGTGTGGAAGCAATACCAAATGAATAATCACATCTGTGTAGGACCACAGTTTAGCAGTCTCTGGTACCAAAATATTGCGTGTCTTCATTTTTAGCTAGTAAGAGAGTATCTCAAGAATCTCTTTACTCGTAAAGTGTTTTATTAAACTCTAGGAACTTACTGTAACTAATTCAGCCTCTTTATATGTTCCTGCACTCCTCATAATAACAGTACAAAAAGGTTACTATGTCAACATAGCTTGCATTTTAACTCATCCCCTAACATTTAGGTGGTGGTCTCCTTTCATTTTGAAAATGCCTCTTTTTCACTTTCCTGTTTTAGGGACCTGTATCATTGGCTCTCGATCCATTTGTTTTGGGGGCAGCTTCTTGGAGGTCCTTTATTATGTAGTCTTCTTGTTTCAAAGTTTAGTTGAAATTTGCTGTTACATATATGAATGGGTATGTCTCTCAAGAGCAGATGAAAGTACCGTCAGGTTTGTGATACTAGCTCACTGACTATAAAAGGCATAAATGTTGTCGTCATCTCTGAGGAAGAGAAGTTAACTTACGTCTCAAAAACCATTAAACTGTGTTCATCTTATGAGGAATTTTGCATCTGGATTTCTGAGAAATGATAGACCTTACCAGAAACTGAAATTTAGTTGGGAGTCTCTGGAAGTATGAACAGTGTTCTCTTAATGTAGGACAGCTGGAAGTTTGGGGTTTTTTGTATTTGTGTGTTGGGTTTTTTTTGTTGGTTTTTGTTTAGTTCTCCCACCCCCACCCCACCCCTGGGTGTTGCAGGGAAACATCTGAGTTTTGGAGATGGTTGTGAGATTTACACAACGTCTCTCAATACTCTACCAGTAAGATTGAGAAAATGAATAGTCCCTGTTGCACTGAAAATTTGATCATATTTTTTTTAGTGACTTTAAAATTAGGAAGAGAAGCAAGATAACAAATAACTTTGTTATGCAGAAGCAGTCCTGAATTTTTTTTTTGGACCTGTGCCATAACCTCTGCTTAGTTCTATAACAAGTCCTCGAAATACTCCTTTGGGGAGTGGTGATAGCAGTAGAATTACTTTTCCTGGGTTTAGTCACAAAGTCTTTACATGCACCCACCCCCTCCCCACCCCCAATTTTTTTTTTTCTGCTTTCTGTGAATGTTAAGTGAGGAATTGAGGCCTTTGAGGCTTGGTAAGGAACTGAAAATTCAAGGAGTTTTTATATTCTTGAGGTTGGTCATAGTCATGTGAAATCGGTTGCATTTTGATTGGTATCAAAAGTTGGACTATACGTCAGGCACTTCCTTGGAATTGAGGGAGATGTCTTTTTTTTTTTTTTTTGGCCTTCTGATCTTATCTGCTGGAGAGACATACAGAGAAATTCCACATATTTCAACAGCTGGTTTGGAATCATCCATTGTTGAGTGGTTTGAGCAGATTTCAGGGAGGTTTTTCAAAGCATTTGTGTTTCCTTAAGTTCCCTTCTTAGACACCTGTCTTACTCTTCCTTTCCTTATTTGTTTCTTTCTCTTCCTAACAAAAACTGAACTGAGTTCCCTGGCTGAACTCAGCATACTTTCTGCAGCGGTTGAAGGCAAACCAGGAGACTTTGCTAAAGCAGCAGAGTAGTACAGTCATGTGCTTTTCTACTGACTTTTTTTTTTTTAAAATGGAGCTAAATATTTTGTTAGATGACTGCTAAGTGAGCGTGTACTTTACCTATTGGAAATGAATTATGTGCAGTTCTGTTTTGTTTGAATAGATTAATTTGGGTATGATAATGAAGCTTTTTGGACATTCCTTTGTACTTTGACATTGGAACCATAAAAAAAGTGCTACACCATTCTATAAAGCTGTTTGTTGTGGAACAGCAAAGTTAACTCAATAATAGTTAAACAGATCAGTGTCCTGTTAGGGAATGTTAGGAGATTTAAGGATGATACATCCTTCTAATCGCCCTGTCTTGTTTTGCCTTTGAAGGAGCAAAGAGAAAAGAAGGAAAAATTGCCAGTAGCAACACAGGCAACAGATCAGAGGAATTAAAGTGGAAAAGATGCTGAGACTTGCAGGAAATACTGGATCAGAGATCATCCAAACTCTGTCAAAAGCTTTGGCTATGTTATAGAAATTTTCTACTGAGATGGTTAGTTTGGCTTTGATAGTTTGGCAGCTTTAGTGTGATGTTTAACAAATTAGAAGCAATCCATGGGTTCTGTG
The DNA here is from genome assembly GCF_964106895.1 of Numenius arquata. Taxonomy (NCBI): domain Eukaryota; kingdom Metazoa; phylum Chordata; class Aves; order Charadriiformes; family Scolopacidae; genus Numenius; species Numenius arquata. Next base: position 70,239,914 of record NC_133577.1, read on the forward strand.
CAAGTGGTGGTGTGGCTTAGAACCACTGGTCCATATCTGTGACTAGCCTGTACATGTGTGTTGTCAAGAAGGACTGGTTTAATTCAATTCAAGAGAGACTGCAAAAAAAACCTCTTTCAAATTCAGTGTTTGGTTGTTTCAGATTTAAAATTGTAATAATATTAAAATGGTTTTCAGCATATTAAAACAAAACTGTAGGAGTGAATGATGTATCATGGAGACTGGAATTGTGGGGTGAGAAAAATAACTGGAACTCATTAAAGTGCCAGCCATTTACCTAAAATCATGTTTACCTTATCTGAGCCTGATGGTGGCAGTTGAGTACTCCACTTACATAGCTGTGCTTTCTAGCAATTACTACTGAAAACTTAAGGAGCAAAAGAAGTAAGCATAAAGAAGAGAACATGAAGGATTTTGTGCTGGCTAATTAGCATAGGAAGCTTTCCAGCAGAAAAGAGAGTAAAGGGAAAGCAGTTGTCATCTTCCTGAAAGTAATCATTTTAGGTTGTGGGCAACTAAGATATAAATACTTCGAAAGAGCAGATCTTGTATAATTTTTTTCACATTATGATTTATTGAAAAACTTGTCAAAATTATTGGATGCTGAAGAGAAGTTTGAAAATAAAAATTAATTATACTTGATTCATCAGAGTAAGCAGAAAGGAACTTCAAACCCAAGAGATGTTGCTGAAGCAAATGCTAAATTTGAATAAGACTAGAGGGTAGATAAGTAAGGGAAATTTAGGAACTTAACAGAAGAAAATGCATGTGCAAAGCCATGATAGTAAAAATGAGAAGTGTGAGATTGATGCAGAAGAGAAGATCATAGTGATAACATTGATGTTGCTGCAACATATTGAGCCTCTAGTGCATTTTAGTCTAGGTCCTGATTTCATAGCTTCTGTGTCCAAAAGGGAACGTGTATCAAAGCTGTAGCTGTGGCCAAAATGTCGCTGAAAGCCACTGGTTTAGGGCAGTGGGTAGTAGACTCAAGAAAAGTCACAATATGGTTTTGTTGAGCTTCAAAGAGAAGCATCTGTGGTAGGCATGTTGGGGCAAGGAGGATATGTTGATTAGGGTTTATGCATTTTGAGGTATCAGCATATGGTTTAGAGTTACATATAGACAAGAATGTCCCAAAAGATAGGTGCTGTCTTCATTGATTTTTTTTTTATGTGACAAGAGATCAGTGTTTTTTGGATCCATTAGGGGAAACCATTGCATCTAATTTACACTGCTGAAGTTTGGAACATTAGTTCACTGAATAGTACTCTGGACTACTTTGCTGTCTTCCTTTGAAACTCGGAAACATTTGATTGCTTATTTAATCTCTTTAATACTCAAAGTATATTTAATTGGAAGGGTGGTTAGTTACTACAGTAGCTGAGAAGACAGTTCTATTACCCCAAATCTTGCATGTAAATCTGTTTTTAAGTAAATATACAAGCTTTACAAAGAAAAATAGTACTTAACCTGCAACATGCTGAGTAATTTCAGCTTTCATTAAATTTGAATGAAAGCTGAATGAATGATTCCTGGGGTTATAAATACTAAAACTAGTGACTGAGTTAAATATAATTACAAGGAAACGCAATTAAAAATAAATATCTGTCTAACCAGAATAAAGAGAGACAGGTTAACTAGCAAGAATTTTCTTTGAAATTACTGCTTGTATGAGTCACAAAAATAAGAGTGAAATATGTTTTAGGTTTTGTTAAGAGTATAGCAAATATTTGCAGTAATTGTACTTCTGTGTACTTTAGCTATATGACTTATTCTAATAACTAGGAGTTCTAGCAAAATCCAAGCTGTATCTGAAAATGCATATTTCAAATAAGAAGTGGGTAGAAGCAAATCTAGTTTCTACCTAAAAGGCATAGGTATTTTGACAGCATGAGTTATGATGTCTATGAAAAATTTTAGAAATCTGTCTCTCTTCCACTTGGTGACTTGAAGAGTATAAAATTGGAATATATATCTTTGGGACTACAAAGGAAGAGTTTCAGTTCATTTGTCAGCACCTGATTATTGGTTATTGAATCACAATCTTAATCTCATTCCAACTATAGCAGGTCAAACCAGTTGGAAAAAAACCTTAAAACTTAAAGCATGGTGAAAGAGAAAATAGACAAAGATATTGAAATCTAGGAGGAATGAATAACTTCAGAAATCCTTTGAACTTACTGAAATGCACTGGCACGTAGCAAGTTTATCTGCCTAAGTTTGCTAAAGGTGACTTGGAAAGGCTGGGGTAGCATTTTGGGGTTTCTTTTTTTTTTTTTTTTTTAAATTAGGTTCCTGCTTTTTTTTTTTTTTTTGGTCTTTGTTTTGCTTCTTTGACTTAAAGAATGCCTGAAAGACTTTTGTTGTTATTTTTTTCCCTTGCTTATTTTGTTTTCACTGTTGGGTTTTTTACACTAGGAAAACAAATATTCATTCTTCTATGCTCCACTCCAACTTGCAAAAACACCTCTGGGTATCCGGGAGCATAGCACAGTTGTATCACTCTGGCAACAAGACTGATTTTAAAACTTCTTTCTCATCCTGCAGTGGTTTACTGCCCGGTCAGCAGGGCTGATGTAACTGATCTTTGAGCTACAGCTACAATGATGTAATCAGTCCGGTTTTACACCACATTCTTGCAGTGGGTTGCATTGGCACATCTGAGGAGGAGACAACTGGTGAAGGAGATGGGAGGGAATTTCTTTCATGAGAGTTTCTGCCGCAGAAAATGTAAAATTGAAGTAATGCCTCTGTCGTACTTGTTTGTTCTAAATTCCTTTTTCAAGAAGCTGTGCCAACTCCTTAAGAATGCTGCTTTTTTTTTTTTTCAAAATGTCATTGAGATTAAGGGTCAAGAGCAAGTAAAAATTTTTAATTTCCTGATTCCAATTCACTTCCTTTAATTGCTTTACATCCATTTTCTTCACTTTTTTATGATGTCCTGACTTTGGTACTTCTCCCTAGTCAACTAGTCTGGATAGGACTAGAATTTTTATTGTAAAGAGAGGGAAGAAAAAGAGAAACCAAGCAGAAGATTAAAAAAAAATTAAAAATATATTTAAAAATAAAACTTTCAGACCTCTGTTTGGTAAAGAAATAGAAAAAGGGGCACAAGCCCAATTTTTTCTCCTTTGCAGGTCACCTTTAATGAAAAGGAACTGCTTCAAACTCCAAGTGACAACCAGAGGGGTCAACAACCCTTGCGTTGTAACTTCAGTTCTCAGAAGATAATTGCTTTGAGAGGCAGCATGATCCAGAAGAATAAGCACAGCATTTGGAATCTGGAACTCCTATGTTCAAATTCCAGTTCTGTCAGTAACTTGCTTTGTGGCTTAAGGCAAGTTTTGTGCTAATTTTCCTCTTTTTTTTGAAGGGGAAACTGGGACATAGTTCTACATATATATTATCTATCTGCATAAGATATAAGTATTTGCTTCCTTTTTAACTTAATCTATATTTATCTTGTGCGGGTGCAGAAGTTGGATTTTTTTCAAAAAATCATACTTTAAACTAAAATCTAAAACTTTCTCATTGTTGCTCCTGCTAGCAGAATTGTATCGCTGTGATCTGTAGGATATAGTAATCTTCAGACATCTTGAGGCTTTGACTTGCAGTAGTGCTAAATGTTGATAGAAATGGATGGTAGTTACCTAAACAAGTATCTGCATAAGTACGTTCACTACTTTTACCACCAAAACCCCCGTGAAGATATGACTACAGAGGTCGTGTAAAGGAGGAGTTAAAAGTTAAGTAATGTTATGAACGTGTGAAGTGGTGGTGTTCATAGAATCATAGAATGGTTTGGGTTGGAAGGGACCTTTAAGGTCATCTACTTCCAAATCCTTTGCCACAGGCAGGGACACCTCCCACTAGACCAGGTTGTTCAAAGCCCCACCCAGCCTGGCCTTGAACACTTCCAGGGATGGGGCATCCACAGCTTCTCTGGGCAACCTGTTCCAGTGTCTCACCACCCTCACAGTAAAGAATTTCTTCCTAATATCTAATCTACATCTACCCTCTTCCAGTTTAAAACCATTACTGCTCATCCTGTCACTACACTCCCTGACCCCAGCTCTCCTGTAGGCCCCCTTGAGGTACTGGAAGGCCACTATAAGGTCTCCTTGGAGCCTTCTCCAGGCTGAACAACCCCAGATCTCTCAGCCTGTCTTCATAGGAGAGGGGCTCCAGCCCTCTCATCATCTTTGTGGCCCTCCGGAGGACCTCTTCCAACAGGTCCATGTCCTTCCTGTGCTGAGGGCTCCACAGCTGGATACAGTACTTCAGGTGGGGTCTCACAAGAGCAGAGTAGAGAGGTAGAATCACCTCCCTCGACCTACTAACCACGCTTTTTTTGATGCAGCCCAGGATGTGGTTGGCTTTCTGGGCTGCCAGTGCTCATTGCCAGCTCATGTTGAGCTTCTCGTGAACCAACACCCCCAAGTCCTTCTCCTCAGGGCTGCTCTCAATCATTTCTCCACCCAGCCTGTATTTGTGCTCGGGATTGCCTTGTCCCACCTGCAGGACCTTGCACTTGGCCTTTTGGGAACTTCATGAAGTTTGCATGGGCCCAACTCTCAAGCCTGTCCAGGTCCCATCATTCATAGTTTTCAACCTGTTGTTCGAGATGTTCATTCATAGGAATTTTTTCTTGTGCGTGTATTGACTCTGTGCAGAGAGGTTTTGGTCTGCTGTCAGGTTTATTTTCCATAATTACATTTTTTTCCTAGATCTCTTGGGTATAGTCCAAAGAGCGCCAGGAATTAACAGGCCAGAGTATGAAAATTATAGTGCGTTGGTTGCAAATCTGTTCTAGGTTAGCATTACTGATAAGCTTAACTGGAATGCTATCTTTAAGTGGTGATGCAGAGATTCTTGAGAAGAACCCTGCTGGTAAATACTGTGTATACCTCCTGAAACTTTAAGCAGGTGAACAGAAACTAAAATGAAAGCTTCTGTGTGAACTGAGGGAGGATTCTAAAATCAGAGCAGTGCTGATCGTGTTCTGTATTGAGTAAATATTTCACAAGAGTATGTTGTATATAGTAAACATTATATGGTTTCTAAGTGTGCAGTGTCAGGCAGAGAGTAATGGTTTGACTTTTATCGTGTCAGGTAAAGGTTTTAGAGTAACACTGATAAAATGACCACTTTCTCTGAAAAGTCACATTCAATTACTTTTATGCAGTTATTTATAGTGTTCCTGTACCTCAGGCAGTTCTGAGTTCTCATTTCACAGTTTTCAGAAAACTGTAAAAGAGCGCTGATTGAATATGAAGAAAAGCATGTATGTATATTCCATATTTATTTTAACAGCTACCTGTTCTTCCTCATGTCAGGTCTGCACAAGCTGTGAAGACAATGCAGAAGCTAATGGTTTTTGTGTCGAGTGTGTAGAATGGTTGTGCAAGACCTGCATCAGAGCTCACCAGAGGGTTAAATTCACAAAGGATCATACAGTAAGGCAGAAAGAGGAAGTATCTCCAGGTAAAACACTTGATTTATAATTTCACAAAGAATATGTATCTGGATTGGAAAACTGTGTTAGACTACCACATTTATTTTTAAAGTGCTAAATTTCAAAAATTGTATTCCTTAATCCTAGTAAATATAAAAGGACAGATTCATTATGATGTAACCTTTTGGTGCATATGAATTAGTGGAACTATGTTATTTTTCTGATTGGTAATGGATATGTTTTAATAGTTTCCTGCCTCCCGGTCACTTATTTCAATTTCATTGCTGAAGGCTGTAACCGTTTGAACCAATTCTGGTGTTTCTTTGGCTGCTCTCCATCTAAGTGGATCTCTTAAATGATCCAGCTAACAAAAGAGAAAACTTAATTTTAAGCATTAGATGCATTAGAATGCAGCTACTGAAAAAGGAGACTTTGTCATGGCTGCAAGTATGATAGCCATTTTTCTGTCAGAGATGCTGCATAGTGACAAGAAACTATACAGATTGGTATTTCATACGATTTTTTATGCAAAGTGTTTTAAATTAATAAATGCACACAGGTTTTGTCTTTCATCTGGTAGAATTGGAAATTAACATCTAGGCTTCAGAGATCAGCTGCAGAAAATAGTTAGGCATTTGGCTCCTCTAGTTTTTATAGGGTTCTAGCAAATGGTTTATATGAACTTTATTGTTGTATAATGCAGCAAAAGAAGCACTAATAGATTATATTTTTTCAGCACTCTGATAATAAAGCATGCTGTTAGCAATAAAGCATGCCAGTATTTACATTTTAGCTAAGTTCTAAAGTTTGAAATGTTTTGTCCTGGAAATTAAAGGGAAGTATGTTTGAATTAGGGTGTTTTTCCTCAGTAGGGTCTATGATAATTCAGGTTGGAAGGAACCTTGGGAGATCATCTAGTCCAGCCTCCTGCTTAAAGCAGTCGGCTATGAGATCAGATCAAGTGGCTCAGGGCTTTTTCCATTTGGGCCTTGAGAACCAACAACAATGCACATGGTGTACAGTACAGCCTCTCTGAGAAATCTTGACTATTCTCATGGTAAAAAAGGTTGTACTTTTATTCATTGAGAACCTCTTTTGTTTCAGTTTATGCCCATTGTGTCTTGTCTTTTAATGACATTGTGGGACAATTACAAACCTAGTAGGTTGCTGACAAACCTTCTACTGGTTCTAATAAATCCATTGGACTTGCATCATTTATCTTACAAATATAAAAATTATTTTTATAGATTATTACATATTATTATAAATATATGTATTATAATATGTATTTATTTTCATTCCACCATATCGAGTCCTGTGAATTTTATATATAATGTGGGCTTTCACTTCTGGTGAGTTTCAAAGAATTTTGACTGAAGGATACCAATCTGAAAATAACATTTTCCAGGTTTCATGAAAACAAGTAAATGAATGGGTATGGAAAAGAAGTCTTACTGATCTGCAGTGAAGGATGGGCTGCAGCGTGAAGCCAGTTTTCATTACAAGCCATATAATCCTCATGAACTCAATGTTCAACCTAACTCATAAGAAATTAGGCTTTGTCAGTTAAGTTGTTTAAAGAACAGATTTCATTTCTATCATCTGGTGGTGTTTCATACGCTCTTTGGTATTTGCTCACTAGGAGCTGAAGCGAGACCTGTCACCCATTTAGAATGGGGTCCTGAAGGGATATTAGTAACTTCTGGTTATTATATTCTGTATGTCTTACATACAGACTACTGTATGTAAAGACATTACATTTGAATGCCTGTGTCTTGATATCCTCAAATGTCCTTTTTTCCATTTGACTGAGAAAGAGGACAGAGCAAAAAATTAAGTCAGCAATCTCCTTTCCGTTTAAGAAAGTAACTTGTTGGTTGTGCAATGTCTTTTGCAGCTGTAACAGTACTGGCTACTTATTCCTTTTGTAAATAGTTTCGTGGGCCCTTAATAAGTTATGGTAAAATAGGTTCTAGACATTTTCCATGAGAAATGGTGTTAGCTCCATGCTTGATGAAGAGTGACATTGCAGTTTGAGCTTACAGCTATTATATTCTTGACTAGGTGGCCTGATACACACTTCTAGCATCTAGGTGAGGAATATGGTAAGGAAAAACAGGAGAATGCAAACATTGCATCATTTCAAGAGACTGGGCTGACATCTTCCTTTATTCAACAGAGGCAGTTGGTGTGACCAGTCAGCGACCTGTGTTTTGTCCTTACCACAAAAAGGAGCAGTTGAAGTTGTATTGTGAAACTTGTGACAAGTTGACCTGCCGAGACTGTCAGTTACTAGAACACAAAGAACACAGGTATCGGAACAAAGTATATGTTCTATGCTGCTCACTTATAGGAAGATAGCTTGAAGTGGATTGTAGCTCTAGCTGTATGGAATACAGTCAGGTGAAAAAAGTGCAAAATAAAATTCTCTGCTCAGAAATGAAGCCCACAAATAAACAGAGATTGTATCCAAGAGAGTGTGACTGATAAGTGTGTGATAGTTTAGAATAAAACCTAATTTTTTCCAGTTTTTAGTCTGGTGACTTAAGCACAAGACCTTTCTTTACTGTCAAGTTACTTGGACAGAATTTGTTGCTATGCAGCTCTTCAGAGAGTCCTTAGAAAGCACAGGGACTGTGTTATGCAACTGTGCACTTATGTGTAATTTCTCCATTTGTCCTTCAATAAGATGACTATTTAACAACATTACCAAATGTTTCCAGAATGGTGCAAATGGGCATTTTTTCTGTGAAGACCCTTTTAAAAGGAAGACTAAACCTATAGTTTGGCTTTGAGAACATTATTTATGACACTCAAATCTTCAGGTAGCTGTTCTTTGGTCATCTCTTACTGGCCACAGAAGCTGAAAAGCAGGATTATGTATAACTTCTGAGTAGAAGACAATAGTCTTGCTGGCTAATGCATACAGTAGTGATCTGAGATAGATGTACTCTTAAGTTAAATTTAATATGCTTGCTATATCTGATGCAACCACCCAAAGAACTCGCTTGCCTGACCAGGTGAACATCAATAGTTGGAGAAGTGTTTGCCACTGTTCCTCCTTGGAACAGGCCAAACCTTGCTCTTGCTGAGTTGCAGTCTTCCTCTTCAATTGTGCTTTTATTAGGATTTATATCCCTTTCAGAATGTGTTACCTCTTTTTTTTTTTTTTTCTTCAAGTTGTTGATGATTTCAGTTCCTTGATTTAAAATGTTGCTGACTTCTACTGACTCAGCTATCTCTCTTTTTTCTTCTGTTTCTACATCCTTATCTTGCATGAAGTAATAGCTTACATGCACTGTCACTTACAAAGTGATGACTACAGCACAACATTAATTTTCTTTTGCTAAAATTGGGCTACAGTCACACAATATCCCTTCATATTTATGAAAATCATAAATTCTCAAACCAAAATAAAAATTACAGGAAATACCCTGTAAATTCAAATATACTATAAATAAAATATATTAGCGCTTGCTGACATATGCTTTCATAACGACAGTTAAATTCTGGACTTGAGCAGCACCTTCAATTAAAAAAGTCTTTTGTAAGATATTCTGCTTTTTAGCAAGTATATCACACCTTTTATATGTCTAAATACTCACTGTTATATACTACAGGTACCAGTTTATAGAAGAAGCTTTTCAGAACCAGAAAGTGATCATTGAGACATTAATCACTAAATTGATGGAGAAGACTAAGTATATAAAATATACGGGGAAGCAGATCCAAAACAGGTATGTATCAGTTTTTGAGGTTGAAACTGACATAAAGGCAACTTTATATACAGGGCAATTTCTTTAAATGTTTAGGTTAGTGCATTTTGTACCTCTCTCCTTTTATCCTTTGAGAAAGGGAAATTCTAAAATCTTCAGTTTGCCGTAGTGACTGCTGCCTGTTTAATGTGCTTGGTTGTGTTAGGTAACTCTTCTGCTCAGACTCTGGACTTAATGGGCAGCAATAGGTTGGGTGCAACAAAACAACTTCTGCAATAAAGACTGTAGAAGGCAGTCTTATGTTCTCCCCTACCATCAGCACACTTATTTTCTTAGTGTAGATCCCTCTTAGAAAGTGAAAGGTTATGAGTCATGTTTTCATAATGCTTGTGACACATATTTGAAGATTTATGTAATGCTTTTATGCTTGGGGCTTTATTCACTCGGTACTACAAACCTAGGAGAAAAATAAATCTGTAAAATGAGTGCTGCAGTAGGCCTTTGTAACTGCTCCTTCAGCAGAGTTGAAAGGCAGTACCCCAGAAGATTCAACACGGTAGAGGATGCTGAGTGCAACTTGAACTCTTCCTCTCTCTTTGCCTGTCTTTGAGGATGGTGGAGATGGAAAAAAAATAGCAGACACCCTTCTCTTCTTTTGTTGCATCTAAGTGGTTTTTCTCTCTTGCATCTTAGGAGTAGTGGTTTTCACAATAGAAGGTTATGTTTTGCTGTTATGAGTTCAAGCACTATTGTTGAAATAACTAAATTAGAAAATCTATTTATTGTTTTTGTTTCTGGAGTGCCAATCTACCTTAGCTACAAATTAGACTTAAACAGTTTTGATTACCACAAACCATTCCAGAAATGTGCTGGACAATTAAAAATCAAGAATTTCAATTGCAGTGAGCATTTAAATTTATCAGTGGCAGATGTCAGTAACTTTGCAGACTTATGGCATTAGAATTTGCCACCAGTTAATTAATTTTATCATAGGTCACTGGTACTTGCTCTTTCTATTTCTCCTAGTAATTTTCCCGACTGTAAGTGTCTGTTGGTATATCTATTAATTGGTGCATATGACCAAGAAATGTCGTAGTCTTAGCAATAGGATTTGGTTTTGGTTTTTTTTTTTTATGGTGTTTGGAGGATGGGTTTTTGAGCTAAATAACATTATTTTCTACACTGTCTACTTACAGAATTCTGGAAGTGAATCAGAATCAAAAGCAGGTGGAACAGGATATTAAAGTTGCCATATTTACACTGATGGTAGAAATAAACAAAAAGGGAAAAGCTCTGCTGCATCAGTTGGAGGTAATTTCATTTCTATCATAAGAAACAAAGAATGTCAGTCAATGTTTTTTTGTGTGGATTCACATTAAAATAAAATCCATTTCTATCATTAGCCACCTGTGCATGTCCTATCATAATTCCACAGTGGAGGGATGTCCCACACAAGCTATTGGAACAAGTAGGGATTTGGGGGAGGGGCGGAAGGGAGGAGGGTTTGGGTTTTGGGGTTTTTTTGTTGTTTTGCTTGTAATTATTATGTGTGTTCTCTGCTTTGTGAATGAGGGCTGTCTCTGAGCCCAGTTTCTTTTTCTGTGCTTTTGCAAGTCATGATTCTATGTGTGATGCATAGAATTTTTCATCAGATTTTTTCATAAATTCAGCAATCCAATAAAAAAATCAAAGGAGAGAATTGTCTAGAATGGGTACCTGGAAAAATATTACCTCCAGTTGTGTTTTAGAAAGCGTGTGTATAGAGAGGCACATACATATATGACAATGTGCCATAAGAGAAAATGGGAATCTGCATAGAAAGTCTCGATGTCTTGAATAAATGTATACTGACTTTTCTGTTTGATAGCTGCAGCTGGGGGGCTGGGATGCTTTTTAGAAGGGCTAGGTGAAACCACTTGATCATTGTGAATTACAAATATGAAAGCTAATGCCTGTGGACTGTAAACCAAATCCTTTGACTGGAACTGCTTTTCTGCTTGCAGACTCTGGCTAAAGAGCATCGGATGAAACTTCTGCAGCAACAACAGGAAGTGGCAGGGCTCTCTAAACAGCTAGAACATGTCATGAATTTTTCCAAATGGGCAGTTTCCAGTGGGAGCAGCACAGCACTACTCTACAGTAAACGCTTGGTAAGGATAGGAAGATAGCACTCTCCATTTACGTAAAGACTATAGTTAAGGCAGATGCACATGCACACGCTTGTCAGTAACACTAGGAAATTAGATTTGTTTTAATTGACTTTCTACTAATTTGAATATTTTTATATAATTTTTCATGGTTTTCTCTTACACATAAATACACAATGTTTCTAATAATTTAGCTCTCTGGTCATGGTTCTCTCCTGTTACACTACCATAGAATTGTTGTAGATCTGCAGAAGTAGGGACAACTCCTTTTGAAAACCATGTGAAAACAATGAACCATGAAACACTGGGAAAAAACATTATGTGTCTTATATAATAATTGAGATTCTTTTCAGTACTTGTTACAGCTTCTGAGTTCAGAGAAAGATGGTACTTACGTATCGAAGAGTTTGATATCCAGCATTTTAATGTAAAAATTAATGTGTTCCTTTGTTCTATCAGACTCATCTTCCACTAAAAATCTTCAAAAATTGATAAAAATGAAGCTGAAACAAACAAAGAGCTGACCATGATTTGTCCAGAGGTTACTAGATTGTACTAGACTGTGCAATCTGTGAGAATGTTGAGGAAAGATGCTAAACCCTTTTTTTCTAATTCCTGTAACAGGATCACAAAGTTTTTTCTTGATTTTTCTCATTGTTTAATTGAGAACCTGCTGGGGGGTTTTGTGGTTGTGGGGTTTTTTTGTTGTTTTTAGTTGGTTTTAGGTTTGTTGCTGGTTTTTGGTGGTGTTTTTTCCTTGGGTTTTTTTGGTACTCATGAAAATGCTGCAGGCTATAGATAGAGGAATATTACTTGGTTTTATGAACTTAGTTCAAGTAGTTAAGTTCATTTGGCCTGCCTTATACTGCCTCAGCAAGTAATATTTTTTAATTGAGTAAAGAAAAGGGGCATCAAACTGAGTCATGTTGTTTATAGTTGCTTAGTGTTGCCACAAAGACTTCTGCTCTGTGACTAAGAAGACAAGTTACGTTGCAGGCATCTTGATCTTATAAACAATATACAGTTGGAGAAAAAGACCATATAGCCCATAAAGCCTCAGCAAATGAGAAATATTTTTCAGAACAGGTGAGCTTTAGGCTCCTGATTTTTTGCTGAAAGTTGGTGTTATTTGGGAGTTGAGTAACTAACCTGTCTGTGGCCATCTGGAAAATCTGTTCCTGAGGAGCGATGCATAGAGGAGCATGTGAGACTTCTGCTCCGGCATATCCAACCACTTTTAAACGAGGAGGGAGGAATGCCCGGCAGACTTAAATGCAGAGTTACAGCTAGGAGGCAACGTCGGTACATCAGAGAAACAGCACACTGAACAGTTTGCAGGAAGACATGAGTTTCCCAGCCTAGTACTCTAGCATGAATAAAACACTGGTAGCTACGACTATTACTGACTGGAAGTAACTAGTCTAGTCTTGCATGAGTTTATCTACAATATATGTGTGTGCACAATAGGAGGAATATATGGAGCTAACAATGAAAAGAACTGTGTGCAACCAGTAGTGGTGACAGGACAAAAGACTAGAATTTCTATAGTGTAGTACAGTTGATTCTGGTAGTGTACACAGAAATCCTAGGAAATCGGTATTCAAAATAGTGGTGCGCTTAAAATTTTCCATGGTCCTTAGAAAAACTTAAATCTTGCTAAATGTTTTTAGTATCTGATCTAAAGCTGACCTGCCTAAAATTGAAAGAAAAAACTCATAAACTGAAAGCTCTTATAAAATTCCGATGTGAAAGATAACTACTATAATTTTAAACAGCTAGGATGATTTTGCCAAGTGTATCTGTTGAGCTTTTCCAGGAAATAATCTATTATTCAAGAAAAATAAGTATTGAACTCTAAAGTTTTTCTGTATCTGCTGTGTGTTTTTCTAAAATCAGTGCCTCTGTTAGTTATTTCTAGTGAAACAACTGCAAGAAAATATTTTCATTCTAGGAGCTGTATAAATACTGAGCATTTGCTAGAGTATTCTGATTGTATAACATAATCATAGTCCAATCCATTGGAACCAAGGAGTTGGAAAAGTCTGAAAATATGTGTGAATCTGAGAGTTTTCAAAGGCAAGGTTTATAAAATCTGTTCATTGACTCTCTGAAGAAAACTTAAATTTATTACAAAGGAAAATTCCCTGTGTTACTTGTCGCCCAAAGGATGGGATATTTTTTTCTTTGAAAAGAAAATGAATGGGCTAACATAGGTTTGGCGGGGGGGAGGGAGGACCAACAATGGTTATGTGAACCTGTACTTCACTTGCAAGTAGTTCAAGTCATGGAATGTAATGACCAAGTTTGTGGAAGGATAAGTATTTTTACAGGGGAGAAGAATTAATTTTCCTTAGGCTGCAGCTGATTGCTTTTTAAAACTATTTTAGGAATAAGGGAAAGGTGTTAAGAATACCTCTTATTTGTAGCTTGAACAAATTTCTTCATTTTTGACCTCAGTTTTCTAGGGGCTTTTTCATTTTTTTGTTTGTTTTGTGGTTTTTTGTTTTTGTTTGGTTTGGGTTTTTTGTTTGTTTTGGTTTTTTGTGAGGTTTTTAAAGACTCTTTATGCTATTCAGATACGTGGCTCTGGCCCCAGAGAAACCCATCTTGTTTTGTTCCTGTTCTAGATTACATATCGACTACGGTATCTTCTCCGAGCAAGGTGTGATGCTTCACCAGTGACTAACAACACCATCCAGTTTCACTGTGATCCTAGCTTCTGGGCTCAAAATATTTTCAATCTAGGTATGATAAAGTTTTATTAGCCCTTTGGTGTCTTGATCCTATTTTGAAAGCAGCTTTCTTTTTGTGACGATAAATAGCCTTTGCACTATCCATTTCTTGGTTTAATTTGTTAGATTTATTTCCTTACGCATGGAAGACATTTAAAGTGTGTTGTATGGGAAAAAAATATTAACAAACTTACCTTGCTTGAATGGCTCCTTCTGGCTTCTGAAACAAGGAACACAATCTATAACCCTACTTCACATCCTAAGAAACGATTCCAGATGTCAGTCTCATTCTGCATATTGCAGCCCTTTCTTCTACTTCAATCCCATCTTCCCAAGCTGAAACCCATAGCAGCAATGTTCAAGAACCCCCATTTGCTCCTTGGCATGCTGAACAATAACCCTTGAAGAACTGAGATGAAGAGGAGAATGCCAAAGAAAAACAGAAGAACAGGGAAGAGAATACTACTTTTTGACAGTTGTCTGGCTTTTAGGTTGTCTTCCCTGAAGTTGTGGGGTGGAATTCAGGTGAAAGCATGTTTTTAACAGAGTTGGAAATGTACTTCTTCGATATCCTAATAGGTTTTGATCTAGTCTCCAAACCGGTCTTTATGTTGTTTCTTAACAGCAGTAAGTTTCTAGGGTTTCATGATACCAGTGAATCCTAGAACATGGAAGTTTTGGAGGTAGCCTGCTTGTGTGATTGCCTGAAAGCCTGAGTGTAATGGAGATACGCATCTTAAGAACTCATTAGCTTAGGAGCAGGAATTTAAGATTAGAGGTCTTTTTAGGATTTTGAACTGCTGTCATGCTTCCTTTCACTCTCCACTGTTAGCTTGATGGGCATTTTTGTTTCTCAGTCGTGTGCAGAATGCTTTGTGAAATGCCTGTGGGACATTTTCTGCCTTTCATCAGAACATGCAGTCAGCTCTACAAATGTAGAGAGAGGTGCAAATGTATGTTTCTCTATAAAGGCAGAGAAAAAAAGTGTTATGGCAGTGCTTTAAGGTGAACAAGCTCTTTCCCCACCCACCAGGATGCTGGATGGTAGCAGGGAAATTCTCCAAGTTCCTTATTTGCAAATAATTTTCTTTGGGAAAGGAATTGAAAGTTAATCTCTTGTTTCCAGAAATGAACTGTCAAGCTGTGTGGTGATAACTGAACTGCTGCTAAACTGAGATGATGCTTGTCAAGAGAGGGGTTTTGCTTTTTATTTGTTTATTTAATGAGCTGCTGAAATATGTGCCCTTAATTTCTGAAAAGTGCTGCAACAGAAATGGCACCTGTATAGATCAGCATAGGAGTTCTTGTAACACTTTATCTATTCAAGTGATAGACACATTATCTGTTTCAGAAATCACAACCTTTAGACTGGTAGGTTTATGATCAGATATGTTAAATTTCTGTAGATAAGCCAAATTTAAGAACAACTGAAGAAAAAATTAAATAAAGTCTGAGTAAAGAAACAAGTTACTTTGGCAATAGCTTGAATTCTAGTCAGGCTGCATGTTGCTGACAGTGTGATAGCATCTGTACACTAATAGGATAGCTGTCTTATGGATTTCAGAATGTATTTATGAACCCCCCCCCCACATTTAAAGTGTTTTAATTCCACAAATTGTATGACAGCCCATGTTTTTCTAGAATAATGGAATGGAATCATTCTCTGTAGTACCTTTGGGTAAGTAGCTATACTATAGCTATACCACAGATGTAAGTCTGGAAAGGCTTTGGAAGATGTAATTAGATGTATAGAGAACAGAATAAAAGTGCAGGATAGGTTTAACAGTTGATTTTAGTACAGTCAATACCAGTCTTTGTCAAGGTAATTTCTTTTTTAGAGAAAGAAAATAAAACATCTATTTTGACTGTAGTGAAATAGTCATACAGCCGTGTAGGGGAAACAGTATTACTCATTTGCATTTTTCTCTGCCCACTTTTTGGGAAGCATTGACTAGACATGTTACAGGCTTAATAAAGGATATTAGGTGGTAGGTTGGTAGGTTTTTTCCATTTTGCTTAGCATACTTAATATTTTTGTTAATGACTGATGTGGTAGAATCATAATTAAAACGTATGCAACACCAAAATTACTAAGTTTCAATATGAAAATAGTATTGTTGATGTTAGCGTTCTGCCCTGCTCTGCACTACAGTACATTGGCTGGCCTAGACTCCCTCTGTGCCTATGTCTAGATAGGGGACTAGAATGATGCTACTTGCATAGCTTCTCAGCTCTTGGGATGAAAGAGTGGAATATAAAATGCAAGATGTTTCCTCCTCCTTCAGAGAATCTACCCCAAAATGAGCCAGGCTAGACAGCACAGGATCCACAGAGACTGATAGATACGAGGAGAAGTGGCAGAGGGTGATTTCAAGTTCTGCTGTAACAGGAATTGTCAAACTGTCAAGTGGTGTACCCACCTCATGAGGTGAACTCTCCTAGGAAGCAGCCCTAAATCTCTGGGAGAGAAGGGAGTATGAGCTGTCTATCTTCCACTTGCACTGAAAAGCTGTTGTGCAACCTTCCACAGATCATTGGAATTTTTTAACTCTTGGGCTTGGACCATAACTTTCCTTACTTCACTCTGTTTTAAGCAAAGAAAGCACCTTTGTCTTTCCCTGTACAAACAGCAGGCTATTCCCTTGAATCAAACAAAACTCTGTTGTAATTGGAATTCATGTTTCTTGGATGAGGTAGCCAGGATTTTACAGGAGAGTTTCATGTAATCACACTATATATCTCTTCAGATTAAATCTCTCACCCAGCATTAATCTCTAAAGTTACCTGTCTAGTCAAATTTCCTTCTAAGTCAGTGGAGAGAGATGAAACATCTCCTGGAGGTGCCCATCACATTCTAGAATTGGTGGTGTGTGGCAACTGAGACTATCATGTGAGCATTCCATGATGTTGACTCAGAGGCCAGAAAGGATCACAATACCTTTAAGTTTTATGATACAGTTAAATCTTTTTATCAGATGATTGGATCAGGATACTCTTTCCTATTGAAACTTTGCACCCGTGCTCTTCTGGATCATTAGGTGTCTCCTAGGACACCTTCCTAGGAGAATTTGTTGTATAGAGGAGGCTGCAGCACAAGACAGTTTACTGTGAAATGCAACCTTTTTTTTTCAGGGAAACAAACAAAATAAATGGAGTCCTTTATGTCATGTTTATCCATTCTTTACAGTGCAATAATGAATCAAGACCGTGTGATATGAAAGGAACTAATTGTGAAAAATAGCATTACTGCTAACTACAATATTTTGGTATTAATTTTATTTATTTTGTTTACACTAGGTTCTTTGGTAATTGAAGATAAAGAAACCCCACCACATATGCCCAAGAGCCCTGTGATGGAACCCAACTTACAGCCACCAGGCAGCTTACCTTCAAACCAACTGTCTAAGTTCCCAACGCAGATAAGCTTAGCTCAGCTCCGACTCCAGCACATGCAGCAACAGGTCATGGCTCAGAGACAGCAAGCTCAACGCAGAGCAGGTCCAGTAGGTTTACCAAGTCCAAGAATGCCAGGGACCATGCAGCAACCTCCTTCTTCTCATCAGGTAAGTTATGACTGTTTCCAGAGAAGACTCTCTTTTCTCCATGGCGCTGAAGGAGAAAGTAAAGAAAGATAAGAAAAAAAGAAAGAAATTAGGTCTAGATACATAACTTTAGATAACTTCATCTTTAGCACATGGCTACATAACTAGGTTAGGGAACATTTTCTTTACTGACAACTGAGTGGGCATTTTAAACTTGTCTGGCAAAATGCGTGGTAGCACTCAGCCTATTTTTATTCATAAAAAAAAAGAAGCATATGGTATCCAACCATATATAGTGCTGAGCTATGTATTTTGTATTTTTGTCAAATGATTGAAAAGTAAGTCTGTCATTACTTTTTTCCCAAGCCTTTCTTGCATAAAACTCTGTGATTCTCCCGTACAACTTTCAAAGTTGGAAATGCTCTCACTGGCTCTTGTAATGTATCTGCATTTATTATATCAGAAGAATTCAAAACCATCTACTAGGTTTTATTTTTAACATTGAAAATCAATGTGTTGTGTGATCATTCAGATAAACGGTGTGATACTATTTGTTTGCATCTTAATTTGTTACAAGTTTCAGAAGTTTAAAAGGGCCACTTGGTAAACATTTCTGGAACATTGAATAGATATCAGCTAACTTGCAGAATTGTTTGCTTGTTTGTTTCTTTTCATGCAGGCACCTCCGCGCTTGATTCATTTTCAGAATCATAGCCCCAAGTCCAATGGTTCAGCTCTCCCTGCACAACAGATGAGATTTCCCCAACATCAAAACCTACCAAGGCAAGCAATAAAGCCCAACCCATTACAAATGGCATTCTTGGCACAGCAAGCTATAAAGCAGGTAGAGTTTCCTTCCCTTTTTCACTCGCCATGTAGAAATAAAACATCAAATGTGCTTTATATAATCTTACTTTTATATTATGATTCTGGAGTGCTTTTCAATTAGAACAGAGGCTGCCTTTTTCTCTATCATAAGATACCCACAGTTTTCTTAATGAGATAACTGTCAAGTTTCTTTCATTTTGACAGTTCTAAGTAGCTGAAGCATTACAGAAGTGAGCCACTGTGTGTGCTACGTAGGTGTTTCATTCTCTTGTTTGCTACTAATATGATTTCTGGCCACATGCAAAATTTTACATGGCCGTGGTCTGCACACCACAGTCAGCAAACAGAAAAAATAGAAAATCCTACCATTTAGCTTGATGTTAGTCACTTCACTAGGAACCAGGGAAAAAGCTTGACTAAAAAGCTGCAGCTGCCATCATTCTCTAGAGTATGCCAAATCTGAACTTTTACACATGAAGAGATAAAAAAAAAAGTCCACAATTATAGGACTTCTGCTGAGTAAGACTGATCAATACCCAGCTAATGAGCAGTTGAACTGGGACAGAAGCAAACGTCGTATCATAGAATCATAGAATGGTTTGGGTTGGAAGGGACCTTAAAGGTCATCTAGTTCCAACCCCCTGCCATGGGCAGGGACACCTCCCACTAGTCTAGGTTGCTCATATCCCCATACAACTTGACGTTGAACACCTTCAGGGATGAGGCCTCCACATTTCCCTGGGCAACCTGTTCCAGTGTCTCACCACACTCATAGTGAAAAATTTCTTCCTAATATCTAATCTAAATCTACCCTTTTCCAGTTTGAAGACATTACCTCTCGTCCTGTCACTACATCTCCTTGTAAAAAGTCCCTCTCCAGCTTTCTTATAGGAACCCTTCAGGTACTGGAAAGCTGCTATAAGGTCTCCCCGGAGTCTTCTCTTCTCCAGGCTGAACAACCCCAACTCTTTCAGCCTGTCTTCATGGGAGAGGTGCTTTAACCCTCTGATCATCTTTGTGGCCCCCCTCTGGACTCGCTCCAACAGGAGCGAGTTTTCTGGATGTTCAGAAAGGCAAATCTTTATTAAAAAGCATATTAACACATGTGTTGTTAGGTATGTGGAGGGAAAGAGAAAATCAGGGCACTAGAGGTAAGCAGGGAAGAATCAAATGAATCTGATCTGTGACCTGAGAAGTGGAGTAATACCATTCATGTTTGTAGTGCTTGTGATGTCAGAGAACTAATTCCAACTAAATTGAAGAAAGCTGTACAATATCTAAGAGAACCTGTAGTAACAAAACCCAAGTCACTTCTGTGCCTCTGAAAAGAAGATTGGCCTGTCTGCAAGCCTTTCTTTCAAGTATTTTCATTATCTAGCAATGTCTTTCTGAAAGTGGAAACCACTAAATAGAATGACTGACTAATAAGGAATTGAGCAGTCAATTTTTGCCTACAGTTGCCATGAAATTCCATTAAAGTAATTGAAAACTGCATATGCCTAAACGAGAAAGAAATTTAGACTGACTTGACTCTGCACTTCATATCATGGTGTTAAATTTATATGTGGGTGGAGATCCAGTCAGCATTTCAAATTCTTAATCACTTTAAGTTGTTAAGGGGAAGCACAACATCAAATACTTGATGGCGTCCAAGTGACACTATAGCTATTTACTTAATAAAGCACTAGAGCAGTTGTGCATTCAGCCTATTATCTGTAATGCTTTTATTTCACTGAAACTGTGATATTTCTCCCACAACACTGTCAATGCAACATGAAATATTAATAGATACTTAACACTGAGATACAGCTTTGAATTTAAGAATAGACATTCATTTCTTCTATTCATAGTTTTCAACTACTTGTCATCTTCCCTTGTCTTGTAAGACTGGTTCTTGAAATTAGATAACTTCAGAGCAAATCAGGATTTTATGGTTGAATTCAGCTTCCTGAACTAAGCCGCTTGTTTAACTGCTGAGTTAGAACCAGTATATGCAGTAGATGTGATCTGTTGAAAAAAATAATGCTGAATTGTGGATTATCCTCTTTTCTTTTCAGTGGCAGATCGGCAGTGGACAAACTTCAACTGCCCTTTCAACTGCAAGCAGCACAACATCTACTCCATCCAGTCCCACAGTCACTAGTGCGGTAGGATGTGATGGGAAGACATATGGTCCCCCTGTGATAGATTTGAGTTCTCCAGTGGGTAGCTCCTACAATCTGCCATCTCTTCCTGATGTAAGTGTAACATAAGAGCATGTTTTATGGATTCTGTTTTGAAGTAAGTCTTCATGTTCGTGAGAAGTAGAAACCTTTTAGACTGAATATCTTGCTCTGTTTGTCAAAATGAGACAGTTCCAGACAACAGCAATGCAGGATTGCCTACACGTTGCTGGCAATATTCAGAACTGTTGTGGGAGACAGCTGTTAGGACAACAAAGAAAAATAACATTGCAGGTTGTAATTGTAATTGACTTGTTTATTTGGATGCTGCATTTTTTTCCCCCACCCCACATAATGTTACTAACAAAAATGAGTTAGTTTTCATTCACCAGTGTCCGTAGATAGCACTGGTTTGCTGATGGTATTTCTGGTAAACTTTAAATATTTTTTTAATACGTTTTTAACTCATTGGAAGGGCTAGCTTAAGTAGGTATTAATTGTTGGTATGCTGGATATATTCCGTATATCTTTTCCTTTTGGTACTTCTTTTCTTCATTTATTTTCTAACATGCCTTTGAGCTGGTGATAGAAGCTCAAAGCATCAGAAGATCATCTTTTCTTAAGCTTCTAAACTTCTCTTTCATAGTTTCTTCTGATTGGTACGTGTTTGTCAGAGGACCATGTTAGAGCTGTTGAGTTTTAGTCAGTTGACTTTATTCTTTCAATTAACTGCCAAGCCTATTTTTGTGGTCTAAGGTTTGTAGATATCTGAAATGTCATGGTTTTCCAGTCATAACTTGCTGTAACTCCACTTGTCTTGTGTTCTCACCAATAAACTCTCAGATAAGTGTTCTATTTTTTAAATAGAGTACATAGATACAGAATCATGGTATCTATCAGACTTAAAATGTGAACGACACAACACGATCATAAAACTATTGAGTCTGTGAGACATTTTAGCATACCAATTTTTGTGCACAGTATTATGAATTTTCTACTTGTATGTGGTTAAGTTTATGCTATTATACATGGCCTAAATCACTGTAAATATGCTAACCTAGCAGAGGCTTCTGCATACACTTTGAATAAGTCTAGCTTATAAATAGAAATTTCAGAGGTCAATGCAGTTGATACCAGTGGATTTGTGAGGTGTCTGGATAATTGAGGTAACTGATACCAAACTGATCACTTATTTTCCTACCAAACATGATCTTATGTATTGCAAAAACCCTAACATTTCAAAAGGTCATTTCTTTTGATCAAACCAGAATGTGTAATTTTTGCAGAAAGTTAGAATGGTAAATTGGAAGCCCCTAAACCAGAGTTCAGTTATCTGGCCTGGCCTGTGGGTGGAAAGAACAAGTGTTGGTTTGTTGTTTGCATTTTAAGTCAATATGCATGGCCTCCACCCAGAAAATGTGTGGGACAGATGGAATTGAATGTCCTTTGAGGTTCTTCCAGTCCCGTTAAACAGTAGTGGATTAATGGGGTAGTTTGTGTATCGCTTATGATCTTTTTTAGAGTATATAATGTGAGCATGTCAAAAGAAGGTGTGGAAATAAAAATTCATCTCTTGCTTCAATGTGTGAAAACTACCTGTCTGATGAAAGCCTTCTGTAGCTGTTGGAGAAAAATTGGCACTTACAGAATCATTTGATCTTAAAACAAAGCACTTTCTGGATTTAGCCATTTCTTTTCTTTTTAGAAAAAACCAAAATGGTCTGTTTTAAAGTAACTATCTCACTTTTTGGATGGCTAAAGTTAGGTGAAATGCATTTTGGTCTTCACCTTCAAAATAACAGAGGCATGGTGTGGTTTTTTTATTGTTGGTTTTATGCGTGTTTTATTGTGTGGGTTTTTTTTCCCCTTCCCA
Organism: Numenius arquata; assembly: GCF_964106895.1. Taxonomy (NCBI): domain Eukaryota; kingdom Metazoa; phylum Chordata; class Aves; order Charadriiformes; family Scolopacidae; genus Numenius; species Numenius arquata. The sequence goes on from NC_133577.1 coordinate 70,262,372, forward strand.
ACACTAACTGTTTCCCCTCTCTTCCCCACCTTTTAGATTGATTGTTCAGGAAACATCACACTGGATAATGTAAGGAAGGATGGAACTGCAGAGCAGAATCAGCCAAAACCCCCGTCGAACAGAACTGTGCAGTCACCAAATTCATCGGTACCATCACCAGGCCTCTCAGGTAATTGGAGTGTGGTGCAATTTTCTGTTTAAGTGGTGTAATGGTAAAATCTAAAGTGGCAGTGTTAACACTGATATCAGAATCAGTTGCTTCTATTTTATATCAAAGATGAGAAATATGAAATGAAGGCAAAGTTGTAGAAACCCTACTAGAAGGTAAAATTGAGTCAATATTTTAGCGTTGTGAACAAAAATGAGCGGCCAGATCTTAAAAACATGGAGGGAAGAACATAGTAGATTTTAGCAAATTGCATAGACATCCATAGAAAAATGGCATTCTTAGGGGTGCACCAAATTAAAATGTAGAAACTATGGTAAGAGACATGTATTTGAAAAAGCAGGATATGATGTAACAGGAGACAGTGGCTACAAATGGTGACTTGAGAAGTTCAATCTGGCTGTTAAAAAATCTTTTTCTCTGGAAGGGTTGTATAACACTGACACAGGTTGACCAGAGAAGTTATTGTTATGGGTAGCTAAACGTGGTTGGACTTGAAGGACCCAGGGGATTCCTGTCACCATGCCTGGAGGCAGTCACCAGCTGCTCCTTACTCCCATTTCCCGATCTGTCTCGTAGTGAGGCTATGTGAATTCCCAATAAGCACTGGTGCAACATTCGTACACTCATATGGCGCTCACACGCTTGGGCAGATGAGCTGAGACAGGCAGATAATGCATTCAGAGGCAGCACAAACAGCCCACTCTGGTTTCTCAGGAGCAATGCTCAGCAAAAATGTCCTTCACAAGTCTTTCGGCTATCTGGTCCCCAGACCTTTGGTCTCTGTCATATCTGGCCCTCAGAGTTCTTCCTACTCACCAGCTCACCTGGCTTAAAGTTTCCTAGCACATCTCAGCAGACCTCCTAGAATTTAATAAGGTAAGACAAAGAAATTGCAGTGATCAGATGGAGGGGTCAGCCAGGCAAAGATACCGACCCACCAGCCTGCTTACATGCAATGGGCCCCTTTTTAGTCCTATCTTTCCCTCTATTATCCCATGCTGCTCATCCTGTCTTGAATTTATATTAAATGAGATACGGGTTAAATAAATAACACTGCAGGAGAATTTTTCCCCCAAACCTGTGTATTTCTTTGAGTCACGTCTCGGGCTTGGCACAGACCTGTGTTTTGTTCTAATGTGATCCTTCTGTCCTAGGAGGAGTCGGTGTGACAAACATTCACCCTCCAATCCGTTCACCCAGTGCCTCCAGTGTTGGGAGCAGAGAGAGGTAAGGAAAAAGTGGGAGAGAAGAAAATGTTACGACCACCTCCACAGAACATGCCTCAGTCTCTTCTCTCATTAATGCATGTAGAAGTCAATTTGCCTCAGCTTCTCTGTTAACAGGCCAGGCCTGATGGTTATTACAGCACTCTGTGCATTCTAAAAGTAGTAGTTTCATTTGTAATGTATTAATAGCACATTTAAAAACATACTAACTCTGCGAATGATGGCTCGGTTGGCATTATTAAAAGAATGCCAATTCTAAATTAGGTTTTAAATTCAAAAAAATCAGCTAAAGGCAAAAGATGCATATTGAAAGTCCTCGTGGAACTATAAATTACTTCAGATTTAAGGAACTGATGTTATGAAGAGGGTTATTAAGAATATTCTGCCATAATGCAGTTAGTTAAGTCAGCACTAGATATCTACTGTGAGTCTACACAGATGTTTTTATCCCTTAGTGATGGAATATTAATGAACAAAAAGATTTACACAATGTTGTTTGAAGAGTGCAGATCCATTAATGTCTTCCAATAAATTAGAGCATACATCTGACATGAGATTAATTTTTCACACAGAGAAAAATCAGATGATACTCGTCTTAGTTGAATTAGAAATGCAGATGCTTTTTAATATAGAATACCTTTTGCTCTATTCCATTTACATAGTAAATTCTGTGGAGGCCTTTTATGAACTGTTTAAATGTTTGTCTGAAAAGTTTTTTACTTGCATTTATAAAACTGTGATTTGATCTGCTGCTACTTGAATTCATTTTGTTAAATTTAAAATTCTCAATTATTATTAAAGAAAAATAAGCTGATATTTTTTAGTTTGGTTGTCCATTCTCATCCTATTATGAGTGAACACATGAAAAAAGACAGATCTAGTTCCAAAAGTGGGGCTCCAGTTTTGGTAGAGCTGCAAGGCTGTAAGAAACTCTTTCAAGATAATGCAAATATGTATTTTATCTCGCCTATTCACTTGTATGGTTTACAGTGGTTCAGCTCTGGAAAAACACTGTCCTTCCCCAAAATACAGCTGCATCTCCTCCAAAGTGGGATGATGTGCAATGGAAGTGCTTCTTTATGTATGACCTAAAAGAAATGGAGATTATTTGCAAATCTCGCACCAATGAGGAGTCAAAACCACAAGTAATTCTCTAGTTCTGGAACTGCACCGTTAAAATTTTCCCTTTTTGTAATGCCTTTTCAATATACATCAAAGGAAATAGGCTTGGATGATGTATTCTATAGAGGTAATACTGTAGTGCTCGGGATTCAAAGAAGCAAAATGGGTTAGCATCCTTAGGTCCTGGAAAGCATCAGTGTACAAAAGGCATCCAGTTCTGACTCTTAATTTCACCTTTTTCCTGCTTTTTTTCTGGCATTTACAGTTCTGGCTCCTCTAGCAGGCCACCAGGAGCTGATTCTACACACAAAGTCCCAGTTGTTATGTTGGAGCCGATCCGAATTAAGCAGGAGTCAAGTGCATCAAATGAGAACTTTGATTTCCCAATTGTTATAGTGAAGCAAGAAACAGATGAGGAATCCCGGCCTCGGAATGTAATATTAACAGTTATAAAAGATATCCTTTCTTTTTGGTGGGGAGGGTATTTTGTATTTATGGGGAATAAAATAATTTACTGATACTCTGTTGGGGACTTTTTCAGGGGAAAAGTGAAAAGCTGAAGCTATTGGCATAAAAGGAAGAAGTGAAATTCAAAATGAGACTAGTTCTGCCAATTCAATTAATTAACTAGCGTGATCAGGCTGCTTTTATCCACTGAAAACCTGATAAGGCTGGGAATAGCTTGCAAACATCAAATTTTCATGTGGTGCTAGAAGGTGTTACTAATCATAGTGCAGTAATATATATAAATAAGGTTGCTAGACTTCGGGGGCATCAAAGATCTGTTTTATTTTTTATTAGTGGAGCAATAAATAGCCTTTCATAGTTAATTTCTTGTTTTTAGTTGACTGATGCTATAGTACAATAGTAAGTTTTGCCTGCAGGTTGCAAGCTGCATGGCTGCTTGCGTATAAATTTGTTACTCTGGTCAGTTTGCTTGTTGTTAGGGTCATGTAAATTCACATAAGTATTATAATCTGGCTTCCTTTGTTTCTTCCTACAGGCCACCTTTTCAAGAAGCATCCTTACTTCATTGCTGTTAGATAGCAATCATAATTCCACTTCTGATGAAGCTGTCTTAAGAACAGATGCGCCGGACAGCACAGATGATCAACCAGGGATACTGCAGGAGAACACATCCAGTGGGAAGACAGGATGGATAGGTCCCCCCCATATTGGGGAGGGCAGAAAAGAGGATGATCCCAATGAAGATTGGTGTGCAGTATGTCAAAATGGAGGGGAGCTTCTTTGCTGTGAGAAGTGTCCCAAAGTATTCCATCTTTCTTGTCATGTCCCTACGTTGAAGAGCTTTCCAAGGTAATTATGACCCCTTCATTTCCATCTAAACTTGCATTGAAAGACATAAGCTTTGTATTGTGAAACCTGGTACAAGAAGTTTCAGCCTCGAAGGAATCAGTGTCATCTTTGAAGTCTTGAATCCAGAAAATTGGAATTTGCATGGCAACTCCTGTGTAACTTTACGGATTTGCAGCCACAATAATAAAACTCTTCACTTATTTTGCAATTAAGTGAGATCACTTATATCTAGGGCATCTATTATGGGCATCTATTATTAAAATTGGGCCACAGAATTACCAACCTGTCATAAAAAGTTTTAAAGTTGACAAAAAAGATTTACATATCTTTAATAGTAGTAGTAGTAATATTAATAATAATAATGATAAACCTAAAGAAAAATCTAAGCTAATGTAGTATTAAATATATTATTTACTATAGTCCTAAACATGGCTACAGTCCAAGCATGGGATGTAGCGACTGGCATCTAGTAACATCTTGTTCAGTGTTGAAATAATAAGTAGGCTTTCTTGATTGGCTGTTACAAAGCAACTACTCAGTTTCTTGAGTTTCAAAATACAGTCTTAACTGGCATTTGCTTTTGGAATTATTATCTTGGATTAAAATAAATGGCATTTTGCAATGTTCCAAATTGGAAATGCCATGCAATAAGCTTATTAGTATTAAAGGATAGAAACATCTGTCATAACATGTTCATTGTTTAATGCTTTTATAAATATTAGGTTTTCTTATTAAATATCAGCATAGTTTGCTGGTGTAAAACACTTGGATAGAAACTTAGTCTAGTACATTGGTCATCTCTGTGCTGCTCTGAACAAGCATACTTCTGCAAGCATATGTACTCTTTTAAATGTCACTGGAAATGGCACATTAAAATGTTTCTCTTCCCTTTTGAAACTTCAAATTACAGTTTGGTTTTTTTTTTTTTAATAAAATGATGTTATGTTACAGCTTTGTGCCATAAGCAAAACTCAGTAAATTTACAGCAAGCACTTAAGCTAAAACATTTGTGCCTTTCTGACAAGAAAAAAAATAATCTTTAAGCAGGTAGATAACTATACTTACAAGGTTTTGTTCCTATTAAAATCAGAGCTTCAAGAATAAGTCTTTAACATTTCTCTTTTTTACTGGATCATTCTGTGGAAACTGAGATGATGATGTCCAGGGGAGGGGCAAGGCAGCCAAAACCAACTTTTCTGTCAAGTGTTCAGATCTGTAAAAGTGCATATTAATACAAGTGCACTGTGTTCCTGGACTTCAGAACCACAGTTAGTTTAATTTTTCTTGTGGCTTCAGATGTATGTATCAGACTTTTGTTCTCATATTTGTGGGTTGGTTTTTTTTTTGCAGCTGTAACACGCTGCTTCACAAATTTTGGTCTTTTAGCATTAGTTCCTTCAAATACACAAAATAATTCCTTTATTATTATATCAGCAGTGTTAGTCTACTTCCTTTATTATTATGTCAGCAGTATCAGTCTACTTCTTTTATGGTTGCTTTTTGTTCTTGCTTTCAGTGGATAGAACAATTTCCCCTATAGATTCTCAAGGTCACTGCATCTTTTTTCCTTCACTCCAATGCACCACGCTCTTCCTGATTCTTGGATATTTAAATGCATCATTCCTCCATCTTTCATGTGTTTCCTGTTTTCTTGTGTCATAAGATCTTTAGATCATGGCCTGTATCTATTTTTATATATCTACCACATCATTTCTGTGATGCTAGTCCAGGCATAGAAGTGATACTGTCATATAAATAACTCCATCACATTAAGACAGTAGAAGATAAAAGTCTCTTTGAAGGAAGATGCCCATTATTCACTACTCTCTGCTGCAACTAGCAGATGGTGGAAAATTTTGCATTACTTTGAATAAGAAACAGTAAGATTTTATTTTTTTTTTAACTTGGAAAGTCTTCTGCCTTACTATCGAAATGAATTAAAAGGTACTGCAGAAACTTGTTTCTCATTTACAAAGATCTTATTATTACAACAGACCTCTGAGTAAATACACGCAGTTAGATCTCGTAACTGGTTATTGCTGAATTCTGTCTACTATGTAAGAAGTACAATTCAGCCCTCTTGTGGTTAGCTGCAAGCATGCATGTTTCTTTGTGGAGAACTACATTAAAAACATAGACTCTTCATAGGTTTTTCAAAACTTTGAGGTTCACAAATTGTGTTAGAGTATCACTAAGCAGAACTAATTTTCTCATAATCTTATGCTGGTTTTTTATCTATAGGGTTTTCCTAAACTAACTGATAAAATCAGAAACAACTCAGAGTTTTAGGGAGTGAAGAATTTCCAGTTTTCAAAAAAACCTTGTCAAGGGTAGTCTGTACATAGTAATACGTTGTAGATCAAGCTTGTGGAGAGAATATATAGTTCTCACCATATAACTCTAACACTTTCCCTTCTTTTTGGCCTATACAATTCCTTCAGTCTCTCTGTTGTTAGGAAACGGAACTCTTAATAGTGCTTTGGTTGAATCCTGTGAGCTCAAGTGAAAAATTTCAGTACTTAGAACGGTAGACACCATTTGTCTGTTATGACAAACCATTTTTCTGTTATGATACCAGAAATGACACCAGTGCTATTAAAAGGGAGACAAAATTCTAAGAAAGCATTTTTACCAGCCGTCTCTGCCTTTTGTAGTGTTTAAAAAACCACCACCAACAAAACAACACCCGATGCAGAAAAGAACACCCCACAAATGAGGAACTTATTGAGAAGTATGTGGAAAGCCTTTTGCCAAGAGTGTGCTACATGACTGAGGTCTATGTGTCTGTTTGTCTTCCTTAGTGGAGAGTGGATTTGTACATTCTGTCGGGATTTGTCCAAGCCAGAAGTTGAATATGACTGTGATAAACCTGCTCACAGCTCTGAAAAAAGAAAATTGGAAGACACTGTGGGTTTGGCACCAATAGACCGTAGGGTAAGGATAAAATGAGTACTGTCTTGCTGCTTCTTGTATTCTGAAATGTGTGCATATTTTAAACGTGGTGGTAAAAAAGGAGAATTAACTTTTAAAATAATCTCTGAGATCACAGCAGCCTTCATGTAAATATGCTGAACAACACACACTGGATGTCTGAGAAGTGGATGTGATCTGGTGCTCTGGACTGGGACGGTGTTCTAGGAATTACCAAGTGCTGTTTCTAACAGAGCTGTCGTACATAGTGACCTTGCATTGAGAATTTTTTTTTTCATTTGTGCTTTCCAAATTTGGCATAGATTGCCATTATCAACTAATGGTTTTAGTCTTTAAAGCACTTTGTCAACATTCTTTTAATAAATTAAGGTGGTTTGTTCACAGTGAGGATATAGAGAGATCCAACACTGATCCTGAGACTAACACAAACCACTGGGAATAACTGCAGTCCTTTTGCAGTGTTGAATGTTCTGGTGGGAAAGTTACAAAGCAAGCAGTGGGCCTCCAACTTTTGTTTTTCCCTTAAACCTCAGAGTTAAAAGAAAAAAAATGCCTTTGAGCAGACAGTTGAACTGCTTGACAGAATCTTTTGGATTCTTGGGGTTTTGGGGAGTTTTTGGTCTTTTTTATTTTTCTTATTTCTTTGTAGTTTTTTATTATTATTTAAAACTTTTTAAGCAGTTTTGAGCTCTGTCGGTGGAAAATTTCACCAGTGTTTTACTTGGTTTCAGTTGGCAACTTCTCTAAATACTCTGAAATTAGTATTTTATTTGGAGTCTTAGTCTACATGTAGCACCATTATTTACATGTGCTGCTATCTAAAAGGAAAAAAGCTAGCTCTGTTTGCATTTTGCTTTAAGTGTAAGTTTTAAAAATGTAAGATAAGTCCTGTAAATATTCTGATAAAGGATCAGCAAGCATAAAACTCAAAACTGTTTTTAGAATCTCTTTCAAGGCTTAAGATCCAGTTTAATATATTTGGATAGACAAAGAAAAGATATTCCTTCCTGCTGTTAACAAAAGGCACTATGAGCTTTGCAGTTACAGAGCAGTTATAGCCAGATCAGGAAAAATACTACCGCTGTATCTGAAGATTTGTAAGGCACCAAGAGCCATGCATGCTCTTTTATTCCATGGAATGTCTGCTGGGCTCAGCAAATGCTGGATAACACTGTTAGTAACTGTGTGAGGTTTCATAGCATGCATTTGAGAGTTGATAATGATATATTTGTTGCAGAGAAGGAATACTGTAGGCCACTATTTATGACAGTTAGTTGCCCTTCCAGATACAGTTTCTGTGCTCACTTTTCTGCTTAGGGGCTGGGGGAAGTACTGAGCATCTGTTTCGTATTTTCTGTAGTTTATTTTAGAACAAATCATGTAGGATTCTCTAATTACTCGGGTATCTATTTTTTTTGACACAGAAGTGTGAAAGACTGCTGCTATACCTCTACTGTCATGAAATGAGTCTTGCTTTTCAAGATCCAGTTCCTCCCACAGTATGTACCTTACTTCTTTCCATTTTATGTTAGTAGCATAGTTGGCATGTGTCTAATGACATTTTTATGTCCTATCACAGTCCATTTTCAGGAGGTAAGTTTCCCAAACCGTGAGTGCATTTAACATGTTTAATTTTATTAAAACTGTCTGAAGGGGAGTAAAAAGTTGAAACATTGGGTTGGAAAGAAATTTCCTAGTAAAATTCCCCGAGAACTGATTTAACTTAATACTTCAAAAATAGACACAAAAAGTCAGTTCTAACAGTTTGCTGATTTCACAATGCTTAGTGATATCACTAAAAAGGTGAATTGGATGTTTGATTTTTAAAAAAATTACCTGATTTTGGGAACTAGGGTGCTCCATAGTACTAATATGAAATTGAATTTCTTCTTATTAGCTTGAAATGTATTAGTTTAAAATGGTAAACAATACCTGGGTGCATTAGAAGTCCAAGGATACCCAGAAGAGTAGCTAGTATGATCAGATGAAAAGTACCTCTTTTATGTTCTTCAAGACAACTCAATGGGAAAAGAATTAATCAATAAGTAATATGCACCCCTTTTATTTAACTTGAATAAGAATTTTTCTTCTGAAGAACATTCCACAGAGTTTAATAATGAGAAATGGCACAAGAGATTAATTCAATAATCATATGATGGTCATGTATTACTAAATTCACGGAAATTTAGAATTATATTCACATTTAGTATTATTCACATTAATATGTGAATCTAGTTAGGAAAAAGTATAAAAATATTATCATTAGATTTCATATCTTATTTTCTAATTTCTAATTCTTTCTAAAGAAAGAATAAATCTTAATCCTACAACCACAGTTGGAGCACCAAAATCATTGATATCTCTGAAATTTACCACCATTTCCAAGGACATATTTCTTGACCAAAATTCATTTTAAGCAACCCACATACCGTCTCTGAGTGGGTTGCCAAAGTTATCATATGATGGTCTTGAGAGTGAAACTTAATAGATGGCTCATTTGACTACATCCAAAAAAATGTCCAAATCAGTTGCTCTATCGTATATAGTGAATGTAGGTGGGGTTTTTATTTGTTTTTCTTTTATTTTAAAATAGGCATTGGAAGGAGTATTTTTTAGCCAGCAAAACTAGTATACGTCACTGTTACTTCAGAAACTGTCTGTGTATATGTTAAAAGTACAATTCTTATATCTTAGAATTCTACTTTGAAGATGAGACTAAATCCTTCCCTCTCTCAGAGCTAAAGGCTTATAAAACAATAAGTAATGAACATGACTGCATTTGGTAAAAAAAATTTATTCTCCATTTAGGTTCCTGATTACTACAAAATAATCAAAAAGCCTATGGACTTGTCAACCATCAAGAAAAGACTTGAAGTGACCAATTCATTCTACACAAAGCTGGAAGATTTTGTGGCTGATTTCAGACTGATTTTCCAAAACTGTGCTGAATTTAATGAGGTTAGATACTTTAATCTGGTTTTGTAGGCTTAGTTGCTTTCGGGAAAACTGCAGTGGGGGTAGAACTTCAAACACAAGAATTTATTGTATTAAACTTATTTTGATGATGCGACTGCAGTGAAAACATAGGTCACATTTGAAACTACTGTGGTGTTATAAGACTATGCAGTGGAGATACTTCCATGGAAGGAAGGAAGATTGTAACAAACAAGGTAGCTGATTGGCAGGACAGCAGGTAAAAAATAGGACAATTCTTTACATCATAGAGGTTAATGGTGGACATTTGGTTTAAAAATTGGTTTAATCCTCCTTGCCTCAAATCTTAAATTCAGTTGGATTTGCATTCTGGGAGGTCTGTACTCACCCTTAGGATTTCTAGTTGTATGCTGAGTGATTGTTATTAATCCCTCACTGCACAGAAGGGAACATACGGTGAAAAAGGTATGCAGGTACTGAGTGGACCACAAAATGAGAGAGAATTACAATGGGAATGAAGGCTCCTCTGAGTGGGCTCAATGGAATTCTCATCCCGTCACCGTTGATACCTGGAAATGCTTCCTGCCATGCTGACCTCTGCTTCACGAAACTGATCAGCCATGGTGGCTATGGATGAGTTTAGGACTGCCTAGTCTTCCAGGTCATAATGATCATCTATCCTAGTAATATTTTCACCATAATTATGAAAGGTCTGTAAGCTAGAGAAATTCTAGCATTTCAAGCAGACATTCCAAAATACTTCAGCACCGTGAAAGCATACCTATATATTTCACAGCATAACCCAACCTTTTTTTTTTTTTTTTTTTAATCAGGATTTAAGAGTTTTTAGAACCTCTTTATATAGCTTTCAGAACGCAGGCAGTATGGCTTTTGCAATTGGCTTCTGTGATAATCCATCAGAGAAAAAAGACATTGAGGATGTTGGCCAAAATATCTATCCTCGCCCTCTGTTTTGCAGGCTTGTGCTCTTTGGGACCATGTGTTCCACAGGTGCCATTCTTACTTCAGTTTTATTTCTTGTAGTATGTAAAAGCACCTAAAAGACCTAGTGTGATCTAAGTATAAAGCTATTTCGTGATGCATTGATGTTGTTAATTCACCCCACAGCCTGATTCAGAAGTGGCTGATGCCGGCATGAAGCTTGAAGCATACTTTGAAGAACTTCTAAGGAACCTTTATCCTGACAGAAAGTTTCCTGTACAACCCAACTGCCAGAGTGAAAAAGATAATCCAGAACTGACTGATGACTCGGATGATGACTTTGTACAGCCCCGGAAAAAACGCCTCAAAGGAGAAGACCGTCAGTTGCTTAAATGAGCCGCATGTGTTACTACAGAAAGTTTTTTTAAAAACTAAGAATATTTATCTCTGTTAATTGTGAAAAGGGGAAAGATCACAACTGCTTTGACTTGTAGGTTTGTGGATATTTACTAGACATTCTACCCTTTGTCTGAAACACGAAACTAATGGAGATCAAGGCATGAGGAGAGCTTTTCTGAATTTCCAAACTTTCATCGTACTTCTGGAGCAGCACAGAAATTGCCATTTGTGTGGGGTGACAGCTGTTTAACTTTACTTTGAGGAAGAAAAGGAGTTTGTATAGAACTGAACTTTAAAACATTACATGGGTTCAACATGTGGCTTTCTGAGTTTGAAAAAAATGTGATCTCACCAGACTTTTAATTTTACCAAAGGCATGTGGCTGGCCATAATTTGATTTCTTTGTACTGTATTTAACACAAGCCATGAAAACAGATGGTGTAATATTATTGTCCTGCAATACTGACTGGTACAATGAAAGTGTAGTTGCCCCCAAAGAAGTTATTGGTAATTTTAAAATGCAAGGGAGTGTATTAAAAATAACTTTAAAAAAAAAAAAAAGAAAAAAGAATTTGTTTGAGAGTTTTTAATGGAGGAAGTAAAGGACAGAATACTTTATGTTGCGCCATTTTTCTCACCACCAGCAAGAAACAATGGTATTTCTGTACTATTTTGTTTAAAGGAGTCTCAAATTTGATGTGCCGCTGTTTAATGGAGTTGATGGAAAAGTCTCGAAGGGAAAAATGTTTGCTTGTAACTTAGTCAGTCTTTGTGTCTCTTTAGAGAGAGGGGGTAAAAAGCATCCTTTCTGTCCACAAGCTCTTGTTATTTTTCCCAATTTCTAAAAGTGTTGTTGTCAGAATGCAGCCAGCGTCGATATTCACTTGGAAGTACACAAGTTTGAAGATGTGAAGAAAAAAGAAAGATACTGCACTTCAACCCTTCATCTGTCCTGTTAAAATCACCAGAAGGTGAGGACAAGTTACTTTTTTTTTGTTCTGCTACTTTCCAGAAGCACTGACGATATAGGTGGTTGTTTTCTGCCCTCAGAGATTGAAGAGTTGGAGAAGTACTTGTCTATGGTTGCTCCAGCAATTGGTTTATACTCTTCATTTTTGTCATCTTGAATGAAAACTGGAGTTTTGGGGAGAGCAGGCAGCCTTTTGAATTAATTGAGCTCCAATTGTGCCAGAATTTTGTAGGTGGAATTGTGAAGACATCAGAGTATACACAAGCCTGCTTTTGACTTGCTGTGTAGCAGTGGTGTGGTGCTGTGAAGAGATCGTTGAAGAGACTAGATACAAGTCCTGCTTATGCCTCCCTGCTGTGTACATATGCACCTAGAAAAAAGGCCCTTTTATTTTTTTGTTTTTGCCTCCCATCAGATGAGATACTGCCATGATCATGTGGTTAATATTTAAGGTGCCCAGGGTAATCATTTATTTTTCCTTTTTCCTTCCATTTTTGTTGGGGGGTTGTGTGTGTATTTGGTTTTGGTTGTTTTCTTTTTTTTTTTGTTACTCTCTTCTATTACCTGAAGAGAGTTGCTTGTAGCAGGAGTTTTACCATCCCAGAGTACCAGAAAAAAAGGAAGAGATGTGAAGGAGCCGAATGAGATGGTGAGGGAGACCGTTCTACCAAAAGAGGTGTGGTCAGCGCACACTACAGTAGCACGAACTTAAGAAGCAAGAGACACTTCTATTGCAACATTTGAAGTCTTAAAGATATAGTAATGCCTAGAAGTCCTAGGTACCCTGCCACCAAGTTCAATGGTGCTTCCAGAAGAAGGTGCTGTGTGTTTCTCTGGACTGTATGTTGCAAGTACAGATTTATTAGGAGGCTTAGTGCATTTAGAGGTGAAGTTAGACACCTATACATCTTCACGCTCAAGTTGTTCTCCCAGTGGAAAATACTGGGGAGAGGAGCATAGATGTACTTCTGCAGTCCAGTTACTTATTTGTCTGCTGTAAACTGTTTGAAAATGTCTCTGTTTAAATAATCCACTGGAAAAATCTGACTGAGCTTTCATTTTGTGGTCTTGGATGTCACCCTAAGAATCCTCAGAAATTGTCTTTAAAGGAAAGCACTATATACTTTCAAGCTGCTATGGCAAAGACCGTATCTACTTTATGTATTTTCTCCCCTTTGCCTCAATCCACTGAATGATGGCTGTTTTCCCTTTTTTTTCTTTTTTGTTCATGTAATGTCACTACTAACAGCACTAGTAGCAGAGAGTCTTCATCTCACTTCATGGAACAGGTAGAAAGTATCTATTTATTGAATCAAAAGAAAGGGAATGTCCTTGAGAAATTTGCCATTAGTCTATATAAATCATAGCTCCTACGCTGTTCAGTTACAATTTTTAATAATGGAAATGAATGGTATGGAGAAGCAATCCACATCAAACGCAGCTCACAGGAAATGACAGATTCCAAAGGTTTATTTTTCTTTCCTACCCAATCCAACATCAAACACTCATTTTCATTTTACTTGCTAAAAAGGGAAAAGAAAAAAAATACATAAAATTAATAAAACGCACATGAAAACCAACAGAAATGGATACAGGGGAAAATAATATGCATTTGGATATGTCCAAAAGGTCTCGCCTCTGATAGGCAATCCCCTTGACTGCTTTGAGAGAGGACTGATGCTGTTCTAATAAACTGAAACAAGAGTAGATAGGCCTTTTCAAATGTTACTGTCCAGATTTCACAAAAATCTACTTACATATTTTTTATTTATTTGGTTCATTTAGACTTAGCTTTAAGGAGCACATCTATTGCCTGGAGCCTTAGGACTAAATATTGCCATGTTAAAAGAGCTTTTACATTATGTATTTACATTCTTGTATGGATTGGATGACTGTACTGTGTGAGGTACTTGGACAATATGTTCAACAGTCATGATGCAGCAATCCCTGAGTGACAACATACACAAATGTAACGTCTGAAATGACCATGACATTAGAGTTAGCAAGTTGAATTTAAGATCTAATGGTGGCTTCACCGATTACACAATTACTTCTGCACATTTTTATTTTTCCATCCTTTTGACTTGTGCATGTAAAGGCCAGAAACTGGAGCTTATAACTCTTATTTGTAACAATAAGGATAATAATGCTATTGAGTTAAATCCCCAGGAAAAAGGGGAATACTATTAAGGAATCATTATGCTCCCATTTATCTTGACCGCTGCTAGCCAAAGTTAATCCAACTGTAGCTGAATCAAAGCTTTTCTTTTATGTCTAAAGCAGTTTTAATGAAATGTTTTGCTTAGTAATTATTGTAAATCCAACCATTTGAAGGCCTAAATGGCTCTCTGGCCTCTGTGCATAGGGTTGAATTTCACCCACAAGGGAAGAATAAGTTGCTTTGACCGCTTCCTTACTTACTTACATTTTGATTATTTTTTCCACAGTCTTTTATAGAATATCATATAGATATTTTAAATTACATAAAAAATAAAAGACAAGCATTTCTAAAAGACAAGCATTTCAAGAAGCAGGCAACAATTCATATGTTGCTTTTCTGAAAATCTGAAGATTAACTGTCCTGTACACCTTGGGGAAACCTAGAAGATGTGACCCAATGAAGTTAAGTGTGTGTATATATGTCATATGTGTGTGTTTGTATATATGTTTTTTTTTTAAAGTCTGGTTCTGAAGCCCACATAAAACATTTTGATCAAACATCTGTCTTGCTCTAGGCTGCTGAAGAATGTGGATTATTTAGTCCATGGTCTTTAGTTTACGCAGGTAAGACTGCAGAACAACAGGCAGTGTGATGTGGGCAGCTGCGTGCACGACGTGAAAATTTCCATGCTGCTGTAACTGAATCAATGGATGCCAGAACTGCTTACCACTGCCTGTAGTTAAACTAGTGTGACTTCTGCATGGGAGGCTGTCTGAAGTTAAAATTCCCTCCTTTAATCTTTGTGCTTAATGTTTTGGCTGATTGATTTTTAGGAAATACTAGCCACAAGGGCTTAGCTAACAGACTGATGCAACTGGGGCTTTTGAATTGAATATGATAAAGAAAAGGCTTTAGTAGTTTAAGGTATTACTTATATCTGCTGTCCTCTCTCCCTACAGCACAGGCAGACCAGAATATGTGCCCGTGAACTTCAAGTCAGGACTGGAGATGCAAGCAAAGAGGGGAGTGCAGTAGCTGAAGCTAATTTACTGGCGTAAGGGAGATGGGGCTAGGGCAGGACTTCTGGTTTGTTCCTTTATGAGAAACGACTAGGGTGACAGTGCTTTAAGCTGCTTGCCTCAGGCCTTATTTCACCTTACGAACCCTCTCAGAAGAATTTGGTTTGAGTTCTGCCTGAATTATCATCTACGGGTTTCTGAATAGCATGTAGATACACAGGAGGTCCTGGAGCGATAATACAAACCTGCAGTGCCCTGCCCTTGGTCTCGATGGGCAGCGTGAAGGCTGAGATTGCACACACGATGCACACAGATGCAAAAAGACACAGGGCCCCAATGAAAGAAGCGCTCATTAGAACCTGCAGGCAGAAGAACAATTCAAACATCAGCTCAGTGGTATGGGGGGCTGGCAGTTAATTAGGAATTAAAGAGTGGACAAAAGGTCACAAACACCTGAGAGACTCGACAATAGAAAAACAATGTCTTGAAAGTAAATACGAGCAAGCTGAGTTCTGGGAAGAGATTTTTTTGCACATCTCCAGCTGGCAAAGACCACATAAATACTCTGTATAAACACCAGCTAAAGAACTAATGAGCGGAGGGGCAGAATTGAATACATCTCTTTGGTGGTGGTTTGTTTTGTTGTTGTGAACTTCAGGGGCATCTCTGCCTATTTAATAGCGATGATTGGCACAATGTTTACCAACATTGTCAAGCCTGCTCTTACTTGTGATATAAATGGGGCCACCATAGCTCCAACACGGCACAAGGACCCACTTGTTCCCATCCCCAGAGCTCGCATTGTGGTGGGATAAACCTGAAATGGGAAAGAAAGAAATCGGATTAGTGCAACAATGATCTGTGATATGTGTCCTTATTTTTCCTTTCTCCTTTTTTAAAGGTTTTCTGCAGAGACACCCATTACATTATCAAGGGCAGCTAGTGGGCTAAGGTATGAGAAGAAATAAAGGCTCCTTTGAGTCTTGTTTGTGCCATTATGTATCTGCCATTTTTTTTTGCCCCAAGTAGAGTTGTAGGGCAAGTCAATAAATGCTGGATGTGGTCCTCCTGCTGTTTGCTCCCCGCCCCCTCTCCCAGCTGTGCTGGGCAGCTCACATCAAAGTCACAGAGGAGAGGTTGGGTGCTAAAGGAGGAATTCAATTTATGTTGTCAGGCCTTGTATCTGGAAAGCAGGAAGAAAGGGTATTGTCTGCAGTCTTCAAGACTGCCTGTTTGTTTTTATCAACAGCACTTTTGTTTAGAAGGAGGAAAAACAGAATAAGAATCTTCCCAATAAGAAACCTCCAGGCTTGGAATAATGTGGTTTGTGTATTTTCTTTTTTACATCTCCCAAACACCTGTGCTAATAAAGCATGTGTTCTGTTTCACTTTAGTTAAGTCCTATCAATGTCAATAGATTTCAGCAAGTATACTCCTGTAAGCTTTTGTTTAAATACTTTACTGTGCCAAGCCGATGAAGGTAAGGCAATTCAAGAGGAGTCCGCATGTGGTCGGGAAGAGGATTTCCAGGTTTGGTTTTGATCATTGATTAAATTGTGAGTAATATTGGTTTATGATATGGCTGTTGCAGCAACGGTCTTTACATCAGGAGTATCCAGTTCAGGACTAAAGCCTGGGGCATGCTTAAATACTTCTTTTAGTAGTACACTATAGCATCAGGCCAATTCAGGGAGCTACTTCTGCTTACTTTTTATCACTTAATCTATAAAGCAATACATTTAACTCCACACAAATGTTTAAAAGAGAACAACGAAACAACCCATGAATGCATACTTAGCCCATGGAATTCATGGCTCCAAAATTGTCTGAAAGACAAGGTCTCTGAAGAATTAAAGCTATTTGCAGGCACAACACAGCAATTTCCATTAGGTGAGAAAAATCAGATATATAACCTCAAATACTACCTTATGCTACTACATCAGTCCCTTAAGCGCTGGAAAAGGTTCCTTTCAGTGATAGCCTATTTTCTAACCGCAGGGGCTGGGGAGGGAAAAGATTGTGGGGTTTGGAAGACGGTGGTACACAACACCCTCAAAGATAACGTTTTGTAGTAGCTGACCAACAGGTGGCTCAGTTGGGCACTCATCTGCCACCTGCTTTTGCCATCTCCAACTAGTTTTCTGATTCCTTTCCTGATCTTGCATATGAAAACAGTGTGGCCAGAAGCCAGAGATACGTAGTTCGGGAAGGTGACTCTAACTAGTCAATAAATATGGCAGCTTTCCTGGATACAGGCAAATGGTCTTTCATGCCCCAGAGTAGCTTAACGTACTTTCAGGAGGACCCACCTCTGCTGTGTAAATGTAGATGGTGTTGAAGTTTGCTGAAACCAAGGCACGCAGCATGAAGAGGAATCCAGTCATGCCTGTGCTAGAGAGAAAACCGTGTGTGCAAAGAGTTAGTATCACTGAACGGTGCTCAGCAGAGATGCAATCCAATAGAGGCACTGTGCTAAGGCTTTTACCAGCTTGATATAAGGGAAAGGGTAAGGAAAATTTGATTTCTGACAAGTATAATCTTTAGGCATGTTTGACAACAGTCTATTGCATGTTAGGTTTCCTTTAGGCCAGTGTTAGAGGCTGGAGGGAACGGACCATAGTAGTTCAGCTGGTGCCTTCAAGCATTATGGTCAAGTCTTCTAGCCCAGCCCTTGTTTTTCGTTCCTCTGCAAAACTGTTGCAAACAAATATGATGGGCAGGCTCAGTTTCACGGAAAACTAAAAATAATAATAGCAGCAGAGAGGCCAATGCCTTAGAGAATGATTGTAAGCTTCCTAACGGGGGCTCATTTAGCTTAACGACTATTTGCAGCCTCCCAGTCCAGCTCCCAAGTGTTTCAGCTGCCCTCCAGGGCCAGTGGCCCATGAGGCAGGCAGCAGGGCTGTACGCCGCTGGCAGGCAGCCATCAGGCTACCAGCCAGTTCAGAGGAAACTTCATCTTGAAGCCATCCTGATTTTCAGTAACCGTTAAGCTCTGCAAGCTTGAGAGGGGTCTTTCTTGCACAGCCTCACAAATCAAACTGATAATTGCAGCACTCATGGCAGCCTTCCCCTTGAAGCATTACAAGTTAGAGGAGCCCGACTCTACAAGTTAGAAGAGACATATGTAACTGCCAAAAATGAAAGAAAGGGAACGGAAAAGAGACTGAAAAAAAGATACGACTTCTTTATGGTGCGTGTTCTTCACATCACTTTTAATTTTCCAAACTGCACTAGAAAGCAGCTGCTTGTTTGCTTAGGGAAAGCCATGGGGGCGAATGAGTTGCTCTGCACACCCCTCCACCACAGCATCTGCTGCCACAGCTTTCTCAGGAAGTGCAGGGAACTGATCAGAGGCGGGTTTCAGGTCTTATAGACCTGGCCAATTGGTGACCTGAGAATACCACAGGTACTGCCCTCTGCCCACAGCACTGCACCCCCTCCACCAACACCGCCCCCATGCTGAGAGACTACCTCGAGGTGCAGATATTAAGGAGAAGAAAGAATAGCGCTGTACATCCCATGGTCATACACAGGCTCAGCCGTCTTCCGAGGAAATTGATGCCAAGAATGTTCAAAGGATTTACTGGAAACAAAAAGGAAAACCGTAAAATGTTAGATGACCTAACTGCAGTGATTGTCTGGCTTGATAGACCTTATGCAGTGTGCCTCAAAAACACCTCTCTGCACTCCCAGCACCTACAAAATGCCATACAAAAATGTACAAACCCTGTAATTCCCTTCCTGTAATACCCAAACCCTGGAGTTTGCCGCCATGCCCCTTTTTTCTTTGTTCTTACCCACAGAGGATGGATGGAGCCTGTCCTTCTCAGAAATTGCGCTGCTGTACTGCAGCAGGACACCAGTGCCTGCCCTGAGCCATGCAAGGAAGGCACTCTCTGGGTGACCATGACAGGCCTGGGTGGTTTCAATCCCTCTGGCCACAGCCCAGCCAAACAGTGAGATCCAGAGTGTGGCCCCTTGAGTCCCCTCCAGGAGCCAAGGGTGCATCCCTGGACTGGTCTCAGCCCAGGACCCAGCACCTGGTGGCTTTGTAGCTCAGTTGCTGAGACATGAACCAGGGAAAACGTTCACCTCCCAGGGTTGTTGCAATACTAGACCCACACGCAGTGCCAAGTTCTCTCAAGGGTACTACATGGGTGCCTTTGGGCCATCCTGCCACTCCCCACTGCTCCCCAACAGGCTGCACCAGGGAGCATTTTGGTTTGCTGCGGATTCCCTGGACACTTAGCTGTCCCTTACTGCAGCAAAAAAGTACAGGTCTGGGAATTTGGGAAGCCAAGCTTGGTTCTGGTAAGTTAGGAGAAGTTTTTCCCTGGAATCCAACCAAGGCTGTCAGTACGTACTAACTGCAAAGGAGATCTTTGGCTCTGCTGTTGGAAGGACCCATGCTGCCATCAGAAGCTGCATTATTCACCTGGGGAGCAATGCCCTCCCTTGCCCCTTGCTAACAGCCCATGGCCTGTGCCCCAGACCTTCCGTTTGAAGAGCTTGAGCTTGGCACTTGCCAGCATTGCTGAGGACATTTCAACCTCTGGCACGTCACCAAGTGCATGCACAGCTAAAAGCTTTGCAGGGAGTACTGGCTGGCTGTGAAAAGGAACCGGCAGGGAGGGGAGAAGGGGTTACGTGCGATCTCTCCGACTGTGCTGATGATCATGGTCTGGTAGGCAGCAGGTCCAAACAAGCGGCAGTGGCAGGGGCTGTGGCTCTCCTCAGAGTCGTCGCCAGGGTCCTGCACTGGTGGTGCCGCAGAGCCACAGACAACGTCCCGCTCCAGTAACTCAGCGCTGGCCAAGATGACACCATAATAAGCGAAAGCTATGCCGAGCCTGGAGGGGAAAACGCTGCAGTGAGTGGTGAACGTGACAGGGAAGGTGAGGAGACTGAAAGGCAACAGGTTTTTGGTACCCTGGGGCCCCTGCTGTGTACACCAGCTCTGTGTGATAGATCTCCTTAACCCAGCAGTGACTTGGGCACCCACCAGGTCGCTGGTCACCCCATGCACAGCACACTACTACCACCTATGTCCATGCACCTCTCTTCTTCAGAGGACCTCACCCCAGCTCGTAGCACATCTTTTTACTTGTCCCTTAGTGCTGTTTCTTGCTCTGCACCAGGTGACCTGTTGCTGTCATGCCAGGGAGAGCATGCCCCTTCGGTCCCTTTCCTCATGCAGGGCTGCAAGTGGAGAGAGTTCCAAACCATTCCCTGGCCGGGGGGGACCCTACTAGGGAGTCTCAACATCAGCTCACATGAAGAAACTGTCCAGGTTGTCTTTTTTTTTTTTTTTTAAAGTCCTTATCCTTTCTGCCCAGGGATTTTGAAAAGGAGTTTTCATTAACTGACTGGAGAAGCTCACATTGCACCCTGGCTGGCTGTCAAGAGCACAGCATTGGTGATGGCAGCCTGGCTGTGTCATTATCAAGTAATTCAGCATATGCCTAATCATAAGCAGGCCGGGAAGTAATTTTCACTTTTTTGTCCCCCCCTGGCAGTTTCAGAAACAAGCAGCAGAATCTAAGCTAGGAAATGAGCTGCCTGGGGAGATGGGGGATGCTCGGGACATGGCGCGGGTGGGTGCAGGAATGCAAAGCCAAGAACACCCCAGCGATTCCTTGTGGGGGGGACTAGGAGAGAAAGGAGGATTAAAAAACAAAAAGAAAGATATTTTGTAACACTTGTACAAGTTGAGGGGGGAAAAAACATAAAAAATTCAAGGCCTGACTTAGCAACACTTTGGGTCAATGAGTTCCCATAGACCCATTATTTATACATGTCCATTCCGGACAGCAAAGTCAATGAAACATGCATTACCCTCGCATACAGCTACCAGGAATGTTGCATATGAAACCCGTCTCTCTTCAATCTTAATTTTCCCCAGCCAGTGGCACTGGTAACGGTTAATGAGTTTCTGTTGGAGCCCTATTTCACTGATACATTGAGTGGCCTGCAAAGGTGCTGTCCTCCTCTTGCAAAGAACAAGTTTACGCCAAGAGGGGAAGGCACATGGCTGGGGCACACTGCTGGCAGGCGTGGGCTTGATCCTGCAGCTCTTGCCTGGCTCCCACCCCACCTCCCCTGAGCCACCCTGTCTTGAGAAAGGTCTCATGGTGCCCTGCACCATCTTGGATGTCCAGCCTTTTTTTGCCTATGTTAGCACCAACCAAGACAGGGTGTCTGAGGCATGGGCTGAGATCAGGACAAGCCTGTGGTGACCCACACCCACATATTCCCCCTCAAGTTGCCAAGGATCTGCAGCCGCCTCCTGAGGCAGAAGAAGTGCCTTGTAATGGCAGAGTCAATGGGTGGCTTCTGCTCCCTGCATACATTCAACTGAGAGAATGAGCTGATAAGCAAGAGAAGAAAAAAAAGTTGTTTTTTTTTACCATATGATCCATATCTGCAAAGTAGTTCTGAGGTACTTGGGGTGCATGAGGTCCTTGAATCTTCCTCTCCTTTCCTGCAAATTGTTTGAGAGAAATAGTTTTTAAAAAGGCATCTTTTATACAGGGACGAGTGTTCTGCAGCAGCAGCTGGTACCCCAGCCCCCCCCTGCCCTCACCCCAGGCTGCTGATGGCACAGACAGACTGACGGCACAACACAGCACCCCATTAGCCCTCTGGAGGAGAAAGCCCCTCTACCCAAAGGATGCCCACAGGAGGATGAGCCGCAAAGGGTGGAGGAGAGGAAAAGAGAACACCCTGAGCTCTCCCGGCCCCCACAGGACCACCCCAGCCCCCAGCAGTCTGGCCCCAGCACGACCGTCACAGTGCTGGAGGGGGACCTGGTTGCTGCTGGGGGCCAGCACTGCCAGGCTGCTGGCAGCTCCTTTTGACCCATGTGCTGGGGAGAGAGGCCCAGCATCTCCTGCTCCGCCTGTGGAGCAAGTTTGTGGCCATGTACATCTTGCTGGGAGGCCTGAAATGCCAGTGAGCAAAGAGACATGCAGGCACCAGGGGGCTCTGCCAGCCCCGCTGCTCCCCATGAGCCAGCAGCTGCCCCAGCATCCCACCACCGAGGGGAGATCAGTTCACAGGGACGGTTTGGGTTGGCTTTATTTTCATTTTCCTCATCATTGGTTAAGCCTGAGAGGGTGTACAACTAACAAAAACCCTCCCCACAGCCAATGTGGGTCCATTACATAAATTCAATTAAACTACAGGGAAGCTTTAATCCTAGTTAATTCCAATACAATAGCACCATCTTGCATGAATTGCTACGGACAATGCTTGGTGCCTGTGGGATTGAATAAGCAGCAAAGAGGTCCAGGAAAGGGACTTAAGAGCTGAAAAATAATTCTGAGGCTCTAGACAATAGTTTTGTCCAATCTTCATCTCTTGGGGTTTAAAGGAGCCACCTGAGTAAGTCCTCCCACCCTGCAAACAGCAGGGCCCAGACAGGGGATAAGGGGGAACAGCCTGGGGGGCACCTGGCCCCCAGCTCCTCTCCTGCCCCACCTCCAACACCCACACATTCTTTTGGGCTTTTTGGTCCAGTAGTGTTCAACTCCTGAGCTGCTCAGCTGCTTACAGGTGTAAACGGTGGTAGCTCTGAAACGGCCTCTCCTGCTTTGACCCTCGTCCACTGGTCTGTGGCTCCACACTCAGGGACCTGGGCTACCGGGACCCAGTGGACAAGTTCAGCCAAGGGCTGGGAGAAGCCTCTGGGAGCGGTGAGGTGACCTCATGGTAGGGACCCTTGCAACCTGGGCAGACATAGTCTTGAGAGGGATGCCAAGGGGCAGGTCCCAGGTCTCACAGCACAGGGGACACCCCGAGGGATGGATGGGCAATAAGGAGGAACGCACTTTTCCGGGAGCCATTTTTGCAGTAAAGGAAGCAAATCTTTTCTCAGCATGATATTTTTCTGAGTGAACACAATGAAAGCAAAATAAAAAAATATGCAGAAAACTCAATTCCATTTTGAGGACCGAGATTATTCTGTCTCCAAAAGAAAAATAACATCTTCATCATCACATTCAATAGTTGTTTGGAAAGAAACCAGGCGAGGAGGGGGATTGAGGCAGAGAGACATGCTTGGCAGTCCTGCTCCCTCCCTGAAACCCAGATGCTGTCAGCCCTGCCTGGGACAGGGGGGGCCAGGCAGCACTGCGGGATCAGCTTACCTTGGTGGGCTCCCTCAGCACCCCCTCAGGCATTGTCGCCCCGTTCATCTCGGCTATCCTCTGCAGTGTGGTCATGGCAGCCGCCACGTTTCCCATGGAGATGTTGTACCGTGCCGACTCGGGGATGAACTGAAAGCAGAGCAGCATCAGAAAGCCTTTCTGCACCTCTCTGTCCACACAACCCAGCTTCCTGTCCTCCCCAGGAGCCCAACCAGGTTAGCACAGGGCATTGCCTGAGATGGAGCAGCCTTTTTTCTGTCCTCCTCCCCAGCCATGTCCTGGGGCATGCCTGTGTGTCCCAGCTCCCCATAGCCCATGTTGGGGGGCTCACCCTGCCCAACAAACCCATTTCTTGGTCTAGCTCCCAGGAGTTTGCTACTGAGCTGTCTGTGGCAAACACTTGTGAGAGGTGGAAGCCAAAGACGCAGGTTTAACAAAAACAACCCTTAACTGGAATTCTAAAATGGGATGAGGCAAATGTCACTTAAGCAAAAGTCTTGGAAGACTCAACACGACCATTAAAAATAGGAAGACATGGATGAAATTTAGGAACAAACTCACTCATCACTAGCATTTGCAACATTCACCCACACCTGGTGCTCTTTCCAAAATTAAGTACCTTTTCATTAAATTATGTCTCCATTAAATTATAAACAATTACATGTGTATCACTGAAATAGGAACTAAAGACTCCTTTTTTAAAGGTAAGTATGCTGACTGTGTCTTTTTTTTTCTTCTGGACTAAAAGCTCTTGCTACCCATTTTTTTTTTGGTCAAAATAATCAAGAATCCCAAATGACAAAATTATACGAGTGGACATTCACAGCGACCTTGCATTTGGCTGCCCAGGTAGCACCCCAGGTGTACTTGTGCATTCATTCAGCTGCAAGAAGGGATTTCACATCTGCACAGTTTGCACCAGCCACAGCTTAGCACTACAGTGCCCATGAGCACTCTAAGTAGGGATTTTCCATGTCAGTCCCCACAAATAAGATGATCCTCATGTCCAAGGCTGATATTTCTGAAGTTAACCTGAGGAAGCTGTGGTTGACCCTGACACCCATTTACTCTGTGAACCCTTTACTGAGGCTTCTTTCCTCTGCCCTGGCAAGTGTAAAGACTGAAGAGGGTGAGCTGTGGCAAGCACTGGACTGAAGATAAGACTTGTGATTTTTTTTGCACATCCTGTCTAGTGTGTTTTCCTCTTGATGCCTGGCCCACCACCATGGTCCCTGGATACAGGTGCTGGAGGACTGCAGCAGGGCAGCAAAGCCAGAAGCTTTGCAAAGCAAGGCAAAGCCAAGCTTTCACCCTCAGCGTGACACCTCCCCAGCAGCTGGTCTGCAGCCCTCAGCCCCCAATCCATCAGGACCTTCCCAAGCACCCAGGATGAGAGGGCTGTGGTGGTGAAAAGAAGAGGCAAGGACAGCCCCAGGCTTGCAGGGGTTGGAGGACAATGCCTGTTGGTGCCTGGGGAGATGCCAAGTCAGTGGCAGTGTGGCAGGGAGAGGAGCTCTTCCTACCTTGAACACCAGGATGAGAAGGATGCCAGGGATGGAGGCAATTCTGATCAGCCACCGCCAGCCGATGGTTGGGTTCACCACTGAGGCCAGGCCAATGATTAACAAGGATCCTGCCAACCAAAACACCTTTCCAAGGGAAAGAAAGAGGTTAAAACATGAATACATAGCAATGATTGGTCTATTTTCTTCCCTCTTGATCTGGTTCCACAGATAGGTGGGGATCTGTGCTGGGGAGCACTGCAGTTCAAACCGAGCCATCCTGCAGCTGTCTGAGAAGCTGAGCTTGGGTTGAAGGAAAGAGGGAAAGACAGACAAGGATTTGGGGAGGGACAGCTGAAGATAGTCTTAATTAGCTCCAGATTAAAACAGGTAACTAGCTGTATCTACTGTTGTACTTAAAGCCACTTATTTTGTCCTTCCAATCACTTCTCTGCTAATGCTCATGTGCCTGAATTTTCCTCTTGTCTAAATATCTGCTGGGAAGCAGCAGATTTACAAGCATCGAGAGCAAAAACAAGCCAGATTTTCACTGCTGGAAGTTGGTGGGTCTCCAGTGGACTCAATGCCAAGTTATACCAGCAGAGAATCTGGCCCCAAATCTGCAAGTACATTCCTCCCCAAAGTTCACTTGTTGCCATGAGGAGATGCGTCCCTTTCCAGGGGACCACCCAAGGGAGCTCAGCCAACACAAAGCACAAACAAATACATAAAAGCCACAGCAAGTTCATGAGTAATCTGTGGGCAGAAATAACAAATTTCTGGGGAGAAATACAAGAGTCTTCTATTTTATAAACCTTTGTGTTTCTGATGACACTTTGGTAATGAAGCCCTGGGGTCAAACAGGCAGTAATGAAAAGCAAATTATCCCTGCCACCAAGACCATATACAAACACTTTTGGTTCAACAGTCAGATGAATTTATGTGCTCGATGAGGCCTCCACAGCTCATTTGCGCACGCAGCAAGTGCCCACTGCGGAAATCTGGAGTCAGCAACAACCCCAGTCACGCTTGCTGTGGTCTTTGCCCAGCAAGAGGTCACAATCCTCCCAACACAACTCAGGACTAATTTGGGACTATCTATTCTATCCCTACCCCACACAAAGCCCTGAGCAGGGACAGGGAGAGGCACAGATTAGGACCTTATCTGGGAATCACCTTGTTAATAAATCGTTATTAAACAAGTCCAGAGAGAGGAGGGATAAGCCCAGTCCTCGAGGGGGCCAGTGGCACTGCTAGCCCCAGGGCTTGCCAGAAAGCCCATCAGCACTAGCCTTGTTAGAGCAGGCAGCACAGGTATCGATAGGGCAACCGAGAGGCTGAGTGTCAGCCATCACTCAAAGTCCCCATGCAATGTTTGGAGCATCTAATTATTTGAGGAGAAATTGCTTCTTTTTCTGCAGGCAGCTGTCTGTGTGCATCTTTAAAAACACATACACCACACTCCAGGGTGTAAGAGGCAGCAGGCGTTTGCTCAGACCAAGACAAGTGTGAGTGCTCTGGGAGAAAAGTTGACATGCTGGAGACTCCACTTCCAAATGGCAGTGGGACAAATCTCCTGGGACTCAGGGCTAGAAGAACTATAGTAATGTGCTCAGTCTTACCTGAGATAAGGGTAACATGTATCCTCGGTATTTGGTAGGCAAAAATTCCGTTTTTATGATAAGCCTAGCAAAAAAGGGGGGGAAAAAAAAGCAGAAATACTGCAACAAAGACAATTCCTGTACTAGTCAAGTAGCAGCTCAGCTCAGTCCGTGCTGGACTTTGCTGCCCATAGACAGAGTACTATCCCTCTTCCAGCACTGAGAACCCAGAGACAGGGGATCCCTGCTCAATATGACTTTCACTCAGGCAGGAACCAAATTACATGTAAGGGAGAGGGACAGCATGAAACCCATCCAGGCCATGGCTGTAGGGTACAGGCAGGTAAACGCTGTAGTCTGGGCATCAAAAAAACCTACAGGAAGGTCCTGTGGGGTGATGGAGGTGTCAGCACAGACACAGAGCATGTTTACAGAAGTGGGCAATTTTTAGTGAATCTTTTTTTTGTTACATAAAGAAAACAATCCATTCCACCTTCTATCCAATGGTTGGATAGCCCCTGGGGGAGGGCCTGGCACTGATGTCTCTCAAGCTCACAGGTGTGAATTGTGCTTCCTTGGCTGGAAAGAGAAAGGGGTAAGGAGAGACCCACATTGGCTCCTTCTGTCTCAGCTATTGAAATGTTTTATAAAATGTGCAATTTTCCTCTATCTTCATTAGGGCAACTAGTAGCCTCCATGGCCAGGGAACGGGGGTCCTCCTGCGAGGGAGGCAGCCCCCGGAGCTCAGTGGCTGTGTGACCCAGGCGCACAGTGCCTTCTCCTCCAACAGCATCAATATCCATCCTTTCCTTAGCTTTGGCAAAGGGCTCTTGGTTCAATGCAACCAGTTTTGGGCTTTCCTATGTGGGCGGCAACCAGGCTTCGAGGATCCATGGAAGGTGCTGAAATGTTGCATTTGATTCCCGGAGAGAGTAAAAAGAAATAATTTATTTTGCCAGGCTCCTAGTGAAGTGGTTGTTAATATTGTGAATTTCTCCTCTCCCCCTTCACATTCCCTTGTCCACCCCAACAGGGCAGAAAGTTTAATTTAAATGGGAACATTTTACATCAGTTCAAGAAGAATTTGCTACTTAAGCAGAATTGTTGTGACTTTTTTATGAGGAAGCAGCCTTTGCTCATCTGTTACCTGTCTAATTGTTTTTATAATATATGTGCTTAATAATCCCTCTGTCACTGGCTTAATGTAAACCAGCTGCCCCCCCTATTCCTGGGCTTGGCAGACCTTGGGAACTGCAATTTAAGTCGATAGACCAGGATTCAGTGAAATTACAGAATGGTGTTTTGTTTTAAGGCGGTGTGGGAATTCGTTCCCCTTTCCCCTTCCAGCCCCCGTGGGTGCCCCTTCCCCGCCATCTCCTCCCGGTTGCAGCGCAGCCATGGCTTATCAGGCTCAGTGAGAGGGAAACCAGGCGCTCCACCAGGGTCAAGCCAAAATGAGCTGGAGGGCCTTTCTCACGGCAAACTCAGCCCCCTCAGGTCTGTGGTTGCCTCTGCTAACCCCCTCCTGAAGGTTGGCTTGCCGCTGCCCGGGCCACGAGGACCGAAGCACGGCCTTACCCTTGTGCATGGCCCGACACGCCACCTCCTACCATGGCCCGCAGGAACACAAACCAGATGTAGGATGGGGCAAACGAGGTCAGCAGGGAGAAATAGGCTGCCCAAAGGAATGAGAGCAGCAGAATCTGCAAAAAGGGCAAAATTACGGTCATCAAACTGTGGGTCCAGCCAGGTGCACAGTTTCTATGGGACTTGGGAAAAGGACATGCAACCCCCGGCCCTCACTCACCTTCCAGCGGCCATACCTGTCAGCGAGGAGCCCGAGCACTATGCTGAAGACCATGTAGCCAAAAAACACCATCTGAGGGGAATTGAAACACAGCTGTGTAGGGCCTGCTCCCGGCAGCACTGGGAAGCTCTGCGCTTTGAACTGTGAGTGAGTTGAATGCTTTCCAAGCAGCAGGATGAACTGCGGTGCCCAGAACCATGGGCAAGGTGGCCTTCAGCAGTTGACTTCCTCCATGTAGACACTCACTGTTTCAACCCTCAAAGCTGAGGGTTGGATGGCAAGGACTTCAAAATAAGAATCTGGAAGTGGGGGCTTGTTTTGGCATTATTGCTCTGGGCACAGACGTGTGCTCTCATCAGTTTGCTTTCCAGTTTTCTACAGTTATGGTACTGTTCTTGTCTCTGAGAGAAGGCCCTAGGAATTTACTGGGTCCACTGGGAAATGTACTTTACAAAGCCTGTGGTGGGTTTCCTGGACAATGCTCACATAGTGGATGACCTGCATGTGGGGGACACAAATCACTCACCGTTGTCACTAAAGCCACCTGCCAGTCTTGAAGCTGCCACTCACATCGGATGAGAGGGGACACAACAGCTATTAGCATGATTTCCATGGCTTCAGCCACCTTCAGGAATGAATGTACACATTAGCAAGGATGGACGTCACAAGCAGCCCACTGGGGAAAGTCCCTCAATCCTACCACGCCTGGAGCCATGGCAATCCCACCATGTCTAAACAGCCCTGTGAAGTCACGGTGCTTCCATAATGGTCTGAGCCCTGTGCCTGACTTGGAAACTAGGGAAGGAAGGGAGAAAGGCATAGCTAGAAAGTGAGTATCTAGGTACAGTGTACGTCTAGGAAGGTGGGAAAGACTCATCCTTTGCAGAAGAGACTCTTACCCAGCTGTGCTAGTGGAACTCAACTATCTTGGGAAACCAAGCTGCTTGGTTAGGTACCCAGCTATAAATTTGGGCATCTGACACAAAGATGACCTCTTAAAATTCTTTTTGATTAAAAACTTCATTAATCCATTGGCTATTTGCCCCAGTAGCTGTCTTCAGTTAAGAAATGAGCCTATCTTTTACACATAGCTAGAGGCTTTTACACGTCAGCTGCAGTGATCCTCATGGATATTACTCCAGCCTGGCCTCAGGCTTTTGCCCCAGTTCCCAGACCAGTTATACCATTAACCCAAGACTCTGGCAGTTAGGAATTTTTTCAGGTAGCCACGGGTGAGAGGAGGACAGCCCTCCAGTGCCAGACTGCACAGGATTTGGGCACCCTGGAGATGGCATGAAAAATGCAGTCGGGAGAATGAATGTAACCCTCAGGCACTATTGAAGATGTGCCCTGTCAGTGCACCGGGCCAGGGCCCAGGCCAGGATGCTCTGGGCCAACCTGCTCAGCTTTGCCCTGAAATAGGTCTGATATCAGTTTTAGCCAATATTGATTTTGGCCAAAGATGACAACAGCAGAAATCCTACATGAGAAGGTACGTGTGAAAAAAATGGGCTACATTATATACCCATGATGCTAATAGTTGTTATTGCACAGTAATAAGGAAAATGAGAAAAGCATTTTTTTGGGCCAGTGCAGATGGCTGCAGACACCTACCCCAGTGCTGCCCATAATCAGGAAAAGCAAGATGTGGAACCTCCCAAATCCAATGGTTTCCACAGCTTCTTCCACTGTAAAAGTCTTCTGCCCTGAACACCAAAGGGAAAGAAAGGCAGAGATAAAAAAACACATCAGCAACCAAACTGTGCCTCCTCTTTAAGACATGTGAATATTTTTCATGCTACTGTGGGACCTCACCAGGAAAAAGGCTGGATACCTCTACTGGGGTTGTGTGTCCACTGATGAGCCCTTGGGCAAGCTGGTGGCCAGGCACATCAGGGGTTGCTGAAACAGCAGCCAGCTGGAGACAGGGCAAGCATGGAGGAAGGACAGCCTTGTACTGAGTTACCCCAAGTGCTTCAGAAACCCATGGCTGGTGCTGCATCTGGGCAATGGTCTACTGCCTCCCCCTGCCCAAACTGCCATGAGTGTCAGCCCCTCTGCACCCTTGGGGTATGGGCCTGCTCCCAGCACGGGTAATGTGAGCTGGGGGCTGCCCCAGGTCTGAGCCCTGCATAACGAGTAGAACCAGGGACTCTGTGCTCACTTTCATCTCCTAAGCCTTTATTCCTGACTTTTCCGCCCCATTTCAGGAGCAAATGAAGCATCTGCAGACCAGGGCTGGGATGACTTTATAAACAGACCTGGCAGAAAGCTTTCAGTGTATGTATACTTTTAAGTTCTTATTTAGGTAAAGTCTTAGCTACATAAATTTTTCTGTCAGGCCATTTTTCTCCCAACTAAGTCATCTCAAACCCATCAACATTACCTGTGAAATGGAACAGAACTTACTGCAGAATTTCAGGAGAAAATATTTGTTGGTTTTTTTTTTTTTTTTTTTCTGATGCAGAACTATTCTTTTTATGCTTTTCTACATTTTCTTTCACTTTACAATGCTTTTGAAATAAAATACATTTTTCTTTTAAAAATAAATTCTCCAAAATGAAAGAAGCCTTGAATTACAAGTATAGTAAAATGTTTACACAAAGCAGAGGCCTGAGAAAAACCAAGACACCCAACTCTTCCCACTTCTGTAGGTAGTAGCCACCAGTCTGTGATGGGAAGGAGCAGTGTGAAGCTGATACTTGTGGCTCCAAGTACAGTGGTTTTAGGTAGCTGGAGTGTGAGCACTGGGGACCCTCCCTCTACCCTGACTAAATGAAAACCCACATTTCTAGTCTTGCCAATACAATCCCACCTTTTGAGGGTTCTTGCTTTTCCATGTGGATTTCCTCCAAGCCAATAGAATTTTCTGCCTCTTTTGACGCAGTGGCCATCTCAGCTCCTGCTGGCATCCACCGTCACTGCCGGGCAACACTAGGATTTAACTATGAAACCTCTGGACAGTCAAAAAGCCATCTGAGCAATAAGCCAGCAAAGCAGCATCCTGTACTGGAGTGGAAACATTCAGATGTGCTCAAACACGGGTTTATTTCAGGCAGCTATTAGGACACGTCCCTTCCCGTAGTGTTTTTTTGTGAAAAATACATAGGAACATCAGAAGGCAAGTTAGATGAACTGATAGAGATCAGATATTGCATCGCACTGGCTGTTTTTATGGAAAGTCCAGGGATTGCCCTAGGGAAGGCTGGAAACCCGCTAACACAAGAGTACATGTGATGACTTCCCCATCCCGGAGGTGAGTGAAATGCAGAGGCAGCCAAAAGATGCTGCATCTCCAAGAGCCAAGACACGACATGACTGGCATCAGGTTGCCTCTGTTGGAGGCAGAAATTGCTACCCCTTGGAAGCTGGGGTCAAGTGGGTGGTAGAGGTGCTTCACTCTGTCATTGCTCAGCCTTATGGGAGCACCCACCAGTAGGAACAGCCCTGCCGAGGAGCAGGGTGGCCCAGCCTGCTCCTCTAACCCTGACTGCCCTGGGATGGGATGGCATGGCATGGCTAGCAAGAGGCAAGCACTGACCTCCTCCTCACCCAGCCTGCACCTTGCAAGTGCAGTGCTTCCCACCACAAACCTGATCCTCTGCCTCACTCCCCCCGCAGCGCTAATCCCCATCCTCTCAGGTCAGCAAGAAACACAGCCACGAGTTCTGGATTGCAACAGGGGAGAGCTGGCTTCCTCCACTGGTGTTTCTGGTTTCCAGCGTTAGATCCGTTGGCCTGATCACAGCTGCTTTTCCTGGTCAGCAAAGCTCATCTTAATCCCAGGGCAGGGATTAAGTACACTGCTTGCTTTAACACGCAAGCTTTCCTGCTGAGTGCATGCTCAGACATTGGGGTGGGGGGCTCAACCCATTTGACAACATCCTCTCCTTTGATTACCTCCCTTCAGGAGTGCCAGACTTAGCCCAGACAGCATTCATGGACAACCAGCAGTGATCAGGAAGGCTGCAGTAGGGTGAGAGCTCAAGGGAATTAATGACCTAGGGCATCTAATGAAAGATATAAAATCCCAGCTGAGATAGAGGGCAGCACAAACACAGAAAGCACAGAATTACAGTCCTCCCAGGTTGGATACCTTAAAAGCATTATACAGAAGTACAGTTATAAGGAGGTCATTAAGGGCTAATAGCAGATTAGTCAATGGGGTCACGTACATTGACCTTGTTGTTACAAATCATTACAGTCCAGCATCCAAGAGGACATGTAGGATCTTGCTTACAACTGTCTCTCAGCAATGTCCTCGGAGGCAGCAATAGCTGCCAGCAGCACACGGTGCCACCAGCTGACCATGTTGGCCACCAGCTAGGGACTGTTTCCAAGTGGAATTGGTACAAGAGCAATCAAAACAGGGTGACTGGAAGAGCCTACAAGAAGAGGTAAAGCTTTACTGTGTGGCTGAATCGTGAAGGGCTTTTCAATAAGAAAATCTGGGGACTTGTTTTTCTCCTTTTCTGTTCCTTTATGATTAGAGACCTGCAAACACATTCTGCCCTAAGCTGCCACATCACACCTGTGTTTGGTTAAAGAGCCACTGTCCTTCAAAGCCTTTTGTAGGCATAGTCCCAAAGGGCTGGCAGGCCACATTGGTGCATGCCCAGGAAAAGGATCAAGCTCTGGGCCCTTGCCCCCAAATATCCTGATGCTGGAATACTCTGCTATTTTTTTCTGAGAGGTGTTGGAGCATTTCAGTATCTCTCACCTGCTCTGGCCACTATTCTGGGAAGTGCTGCCTCTCTTCCAGAAAAGGGGAGAAAACCCCAGATCCTGGTGTTGCTGCACAGGACCCCAGGAGAGGCTCCAGTGCTCAAGCAGAAGGGTGCAGTGCCACCTCCAACACTCCACAGTAGCCAAGATACCCTCAGAAGCCTCAGGATAGAGGATAACACCTATATGAGACCCACACTGCTCTCAAATAGCAGCAGGTGGGATACCTGCTCTAGCATCTCAGTTAACACCAGAAATCTGTGCAGGTGTCTGCATCCCCCTCTCTCCTGAGTACTGGGGCAGCTGGAGCAAAATTCACTCATCCATAAGCAGACAAGAAGCCACTGTTCAAGTAAGTCCCTGCCACTGTACACTCTAGTCTAGCATTTATGTCCAAAAGACAGAGATTTAGATGCAACACTTCAGTAAATCTCCTAACGGTTCCTACTAAACCCACAGTTTGCTCATCCCCAATATTTGCAGCCCCATTTGCCCTGATGGAGCAGCTAGCGTCTATAACATCTCTTCGGGGAGTCACAGGTTTCCCGCTACTTGTAAATCCCACTGAAAACACTAAATGCCAAGTACCTGAGCCAAAAGAACCTCAGTGACAAAGCTGATGCTGGCAAGGAAAATAGCGATCCTCCATTCAAAGGGAGCAACCGAGAGCGCAGTGAAACTGCTGCTGGGACCTGGCAGAAGGATGCCATGACCCCACACCGGAGGGCTGTGAGGCAGCGAAGGGCACACGATATGCAACACTGCTTGTGAGACCAGCTGGGAATTTTGTCAGTAAGGTCAGAGAGATTCTGCACACGACATACAAATGAGCAGATACCCCCACTCCTAAGCCAAGGCTTGATTAGATACTTTTTTCTATTTTTTTTTTTCTGAGTGAAGCTTTCTTACCTCTGCAGTGTCTCAGGCACAGAGGAGCAGGCCTTCCTTTTTTCTTGCTGCTTTGTTCTCTTCTGTTGTTTTCTTTTTACAGTGTTGGCACTGCTGTGAGTTTGGGATCCAGCTCCCAGGAGTCAGGTTTCCTCCTCGTAGGGCACAGGCAGATCCCATTCCACCTGCCTCCACCCCCCAGAAGTAGGTGTTGCAGGTGGGGTTCCCGTGCTGACCTGTGCTGGTTCCGTGGTACATACAGGTTCTCTGCAGGGGCTGCGCACCACGGCTTATGGTGCTCGCCCATGCCTTCTTGGGATAACCCCAGGGAGACGGAGGGAGGGAGCTGGGGAGGCATTCCTATTGCAACACCAGCAAGATTTTAGCAGACAGGTTTCAGGAGCAGGTCCTGCAGCACCAGTGCCCATGGAAGGCTTCTTTGCCATCCCCTGGAAAACCATGAGCAGTGCTCAGGCACTGCAGCCAACAGCCCCTCCTAGGCTGGGTGAAGACAACTCAGGTGCCAGCACCACAAAAGAAATGAGGCCTGCTCACCTGCTTCATCCTTCTAAATTTCCTGACCAAGTACCAAACTGCAGGGAGCATTCGTGGCTTAAACCACCACAGTGATCCCAAGCTTACCGTGCAGCAAATCTCTGCTACAATTTTTGGTAGCCAGTGAATCTGAGCTACAATAGGTATGTGCTCTTGACTAGAGGGGTATATGTCAACCTTTAGTGCTCCAGTGTGTTGGCATTGGTGAAGGCCAGCGAAGATGCTGGGATGGTTTTTGTCTCTCTCTCATGAGGGTTCCCAATATCCTTCTCTTTTGAAATATGTACATTGAGCTGGCAGAAATGCTGCAGTAGCGTGTAACTCTCATGATGAATCTCATGCTTCCAAGCATCAGGAAGACATCTTCCACCAGCCAGCATATGTTTTTTCACAGCCCTATTTTACATCTTCTTCTTAATAATATCTAATATTCAGCTACAGCCATTATTGGCATCTGTTTAACAAGATGCATGATCCAGGCTGCCAGATCCATACCATTATGTTTCCATTGTGAAAACTCAGGCTGCGTGCGTGCAATCTCAGGAGGGTACAGATGTTCCAGCATTCCAGCTTCCCAGCACAGAAGGGAAAAATTGACCAAAATACCAGTGAAATTCTCAGCCACAGAGATGTGCTTTCAGGACCTGGTGTTTGGGGTTGAAAAAAGGGATACTTTGTCTGTTACATTTTTTTAACCACCTTGTGATATTTTAGTTATTTGCCACATAAATGCAAAGACTGATCAGAGTGAAGCATGAATGGAAGTGTCTACATGTGTGAAAGCTCCAGGAGAAACAAAAGAGTGAGGGTGAGAAGAAAGGTCTCCATGCTGACCAAAGACACGATGGAGAGCCATCAGATGGGTAAACACTGAGGACAGTGCTCTTTGCTGCAGGAGCCAGAGGCTAGGCTCCAAGAAACTGTTGGCTCCTGAAGTTTATGAAAGCTCAATCCAGAAACCAGTTCATCATCACCAGACCTAAGAGACTGGACAAGAACTCAATACCTGGCTTTCCTCATCCTCCATATCACCAAAGTCATCCTGGTGGGAGGGCTGGCCACACACAGCAATGGCTCTCGTGGGAAGGAATAAAAAATCCAGGAGACAATGAGTGTGACTGAAAACAGTTTATATTGACTTTGTTATCCCTTTCCTTTCCTACATGATCATTCACTGAGTTTTTTTAATAATGATTTCCCACAAAATTATATAACTCATATCACCAGCTCTGAGAAACAAGCACCTTTCTAGCAATGGGATGAGCTTTAGATCCAGAAGCACCTATTTCTCCCTAGGCACCAACCCTGAGTTTGCCCCAGAGGTACACACTGAGATCCTGACTTGGGAAGAGTTCCCAGTCAGGTAATTACAAATCACACCTCCTCCAGCAAAGTCCAGATAAAGACACCGAGGTGTTGTACCAAGGTCTACTAGCCTGTAACAGTGGTCTCTGCTGGATCTGACCACATCTGGTGGCCACATTCACAGCTCAGCAGCTGTGCCGGGGAACGGGCAGTCACTGCTCTGCTCCAAAATCCCCTTCATCTTCTGCAGGAAAACCTTTTAAAAACAAAGCACTCTGGAACATTTCTGCATTTTTAAATAAGTCTTAAAAACAACCCACATGAAAGCCAGGGCTCTCCTCAAAGTGTACAAGAACAACCCTGCCTCTCAGCAGTATTTTGCCTGAATGCTCCCTGATTATAAGTGGGCTTGGTCCTTATGTGGAGTGGGGAAGTGCCGTCCCCATATCCCAAATGCACAAGTGAGCCACAGGCTCTGCTGCGCTATTCAGTGGAGCACAGCAAGGGAGAGCTGAATACAGAATTAAGCCAAATGCTTGAATGGATGTTTGGTACAGTAAGCAACAGACCATCTTATCACCTGCAGTATTCACAGGATAACTTGTTTTTCTTGCTTAAAATGTAAACCTCAGACATAAAAGCAAAATACCAAGAAGCTCTAAAAGGAACAGATACTCCGTTTCAGCTAATGACCTTCTCAGTTACACTGCAATCATGTGGAAAGGCACAATAAAGATAAAATATGTGTTTGTGCAGAAAATCAGCCTGCTGTTTCATAAAGCAAATTGTTTTCTCTGCGCTTGGTAATGCATCAAACTAGTTTGGGCTTTCTTGCTTCAAGACAGCTTTTCTCCTGAATGGGAACAAATGAAATAAGCCTGAAGGAAGAAACAAAAGTGACATGCATATGCTGAGCAACTATGACACCAGCTGCATTAATGTCTATGTGGTTTTTGTCTGTACCTTAGGTTACCCATGCCCGAAGAACTGGTGGTACGAGGCTATGCCTGGGTCATGGACAAACTCCTGTGCCCACCTCTTCTCAGCTCCAGCTGCTGCTTCAAAACCAAGCTGTTGTTAAAAGGGAAAAAGGCTCCTGACTCTGTTGGTAACTGATGTCCAACACCAGGATGGCTTCTTGGCACCATAAGGGAAAAAACAGAACAACTGCTTTGCCTGGGGCTGTATTTTCTTCCCGGTCACTGTAGCAGGAAGGTGGCTTTCAAGCCCGACCACTGCAGACTCATGGCCCGTGATGACTGTTCCACCGTGTGTCCTGCTGGGAGCACTCCCAGGTGGGTTTCTTTGGTGGAGCTGGATACTAGGGGTGTAAGGTTTGAAAATGGGGCTTGTTTGGTCACACTGCATGGCAAGGAGCACCGTCACCTCCAAATCCATTGGTGTGCTGCATTGGCATTTTACATCCTCCGTGGTTAAAAAAAAATAAATAGTCTGTTATGATTAACACTATTCAATTTGAAAGATTAGTAATTCATGAATATTTAGAAAAGATCACAGTACATAAATACTTCAAATTCATCTCAACTGTTTTGATTCCTCTCTTCTTTCTGCTCACTAAGTATTAGCATCTCTACACAGTCTGTTTTAACAACCCATCTTGAAAAATACAGCACAGGGGGAGTCATCTTAAGTTTCCAGTGAGAAAAAAGTCAATAGAGAGAAATAAATTGGCTGCCAATGTGGAAACTGGAGCACTCTTTTATTTACACAGCTCAAAACTAACACTTTTGTTAGGTGATGACGTGTGCTAACGTCTATAATCCAGTGCTGTCAAGCCCTGGAGCAAATCAGATAAAAAGAGGGTTGTTGTAGTAAAGCATGTAGAAAATTGCAAGCCTGCAATATGATCTGTCTTTGAGCTGGTTTGCATTGTGTGCTAAATGAAGGGCTGCAATCTTATAAGGGACTTAATCGTTGTCATATGATCAACCACAGCTTAAAACAACAGCTGAAACATATTTTCATCAGGAAGAAATATGCCACAAAGACACAATTGCTCACATGTAAATGGAGCAAAACACATCCAGTTGATTATTAATAACCAATTTAATTCAAAAGCTGCATCTCCTCTTTTCAACCAAGCAGTAGGCAGCGCTGACCCAATCAAACGCTGAGGACCAGGTACTTGGCAAAGACATCAGTGGAGCTGCTCAGCCAAGGGTCCAGTCAGCCTGGCTGATGTAGTTCAGCTCTCAGCTGATACAGCAGTATATGTGAATGCAGCTAGAACATTTTCATCTACAGCTGCTCTTCTTTCAAAGTCCACATCCCATTCTGTTTCATCCCATATACCCTACTTTGTTGGACCCCAAGAAAACAGAGCCTGGTCTGAGAAGCAAAGCAGCGATGCATTGGTTTCACTCTTCTGAAGTGCCATCAATGATGTGCTTGAAGGAAAACGGAGAAAATTTGTACCCAGCTCCCACGTAGAACTTGTTCTGGAACTCCACCCTGGAGAGAAGCAGAGAGGGGCATCAGTGCTGCCCGCAGGCAGGACCTACAGCCAGCCAAGAGGCTGAAATGTGGCACCCAAGAGAAAAGGGAGGCCATGAGAATTGGTGGCCTCTCAGCCAGGAGTGTAAGATCCTTCTGGAGCCTGCAGTGAGACACACAAGGAACCCAGGAAGTGACCTGGCATGCATCAGCTTTGATTTTCCATCAGTCAACCTGGAAACACTCCTTGTGAGGCCAGTTGGCAGGAGCTTGCCCACTAAATTGCTTCTAGAAGCTCTGAGAGCTGGTAAACCGCCTGCTGGCTGCACACTCTGGGGGAGACAGGTATCTCCCCCTCCCTGCACAATGACAAGCAACTGCACCACAGTTTGCCTTGGCAGCATTTGTGGTGGGACATTACATGGTGAAAAAGGTCACAAGGACTGACTGAGGTTTTCAGCAGGTTTTACATCCCCAGTTGAACTCCTGCTGCTGTAGGTAGCCCCCAGAATTCTTGTTTAATGGTAAACCTGGATAGGATACACAAGAAGTGGTGTGGCTGTGGTGCCTTCAGGTGAAGCATGAAGGTCAAGGTGGCCCTGTGTGTTTACCAGGACAGAAATTCAGGTTGCCATTTGCCACACATGCCCACAGCCACAACAGGCTCAGGAGGACAGGCAGGTTGCTCCAGCAAGCAGCTCAGAGATGGGGCAGGGAGCTCTGACCTCCCTTTGGAGGAGTCTCCCTTGCTTCCTTTGCCAAGGTGGACTGATGTCCTAGTGCATAAGTACTAGCACAGAATGTCTAATGCCAGCTTGTGTGGCCACCTGTTTCCACAGCCTGATCCCTCCCAGAGACTGCTCCAGGAAAAGCTCCGAAAGACCACACTACCTACCAGTGCAGACGCAAGGCGTGCAGAAAGGCTGAGAGCCCCTCCATGACAAGCAGGATGGCTACCGTCAGCACTGCAAATGCCGCAAAGATGATGAAGATGATGATGAGGCCTGCCCAGCCGCTGTTGTTGAACCCATTGTGCATCACCATGGTCCAAAGGACCTCTGACAGTTCTGCAAAAGTAAATAAAGGGAAAATAGTACTGAGCAACAGCTGTGGACAGACACAGTACATAGTCTGGCAGCTCACCCATTTTTCCCAGTTAGATGAATTGGCCTAGGATGAAAAGTACATGACAGTAACCATGTACATGAGAGTAAAATGTACATGACAGTAATCATGCCTCTCCATGATGACTGGGGAAGGAAAGTGGATGCAGACGGTTTCCCATTGCTCCTTTTCACTTTGTTAGAAGTGGATGGTGCTGTTTTGGCTTAGCTTTGCAGCACAAGTCCATGAAGCATACTACCAAGACTGTTGTTACCCTGTCGTGATACAGTCATCAGTTTAATTTGCACCT
The DNA here is from genome assembly GCF_964106895.1 of Numenius arquata. Lineage (NCBI taxonomy): Eukaryota > Metazoa > Chordata > Aves > Charadriiformes > Scolopacidae > Numenius > Numenius arquata. The sequence continues at coordinate 70,301,963 of NC_133577.1, forward strand.
CTTTAACATGGCAGATTGGCAGTATCTGGAGCCTTCTAGGACTGCCTGCTGCTAAATCCCAGTGAACACGATCGATTGACATAGTCAATACATGTGTAGATTAGTTTACAAGCTGTACTGATTGATGCTAGCTAAGACCCACAGGAGACAGGTAATTCCCATTTGTTCTTTCAAACCACTTCTCTTAGGGTGTCATGGAGAAGCTGTGGTGGGGGAAAAAACAGACAACTGGTTGGTCTTACCCAAGGAAGGCTGTACTAGTATTTATGTTGCTTGCATGTTCTTAAAGAATTTTTTTCCTGCACAGGTTTATATCAACATAGGCCAGTGATGTGAATATCTGACATGTCCATCTGACAGGTCAATAATATATTCCTAACTTAACTAGCCCAGTCACGCAGCATAGAGTAAGGAGTGAGCAATTTTCCTCTTATGATACAGACAAAGCAAGGACTTAGCCCAGCTCCAGGTGCTCCAACTACCAGTTTAGCTTTCCATTTTGCCAGTCACTGGTCCTTGAGCCATGTGGAGATTCCATGACCTGTTACTTTAGGTAACAACAGATGCAAGAGATCCCTTGAAACTGCTGCCCTCAGGAAAAATACTCCTGTCAATGCCAGTTTGTGAGACTGCAAAGGAATATGGTGGTTTTCCAGGCAGAATTCTGACCTAACAAATTGGACTGCCTTTAGCTAAGCTTTTTAGTTGGTTTATTTTATTTAGATATTTATCCTCCATGTAAAGCTAATGTGTATTAACTTCCACTCAACTCCTACTAAGCTCATTTCTGTGCCAAGAAGTACAGCTCACCCCTGTCAATCTATGATGCGCCACCCCTACCCCCCACCCCCTTTTGTTTTCCTTCTCTCGTGTGCACAACTCTTTAGGGCAGGCACAACTCCTAGCCAGAGGCAGTACAGCAATATTGATAAAAAACATTTCAGAAAAATTAGAGTGGTTGAAAATCTGAAGTTCCAGCCTGAGGCAATTTCTAGTATTTGAGCATTTGTTTTTATCTTAAATCAAGACAAAAGACATTGAAATGTTGTACGTTTCTCATGGAATGTGAGGTTCCACTAAATGTTGCTGGGGAAAAATCCCAGTGAAAATGACAAATGCCAAGAGTTCTTGAACCAAAACTTTTCTTTCTAGTTTGCTGAATCAAATAAAAATAACTGTTTCAAGTCATTTGGACATTCATCTGCACAGCCTAAGGCTATAGCAAGTGCCTCTTGGGAAATGAAGCTATGGTTTCCATACTGCTTTTACCTCTATGGACTGGACTACCCATTTAGACTGCACTTCCCACCATGCCACACCCCATGAGGACTATTCCAGAGAGGTGGCTACAGAGCAGCATGCAAAAGGGGCCCCAGCCAGTAAATGCATTCAGGAGCTGCCTGATGTATAGCTGTCAGAGATCACCACTGGAAACGGAGGTGGCCACCATGAAATGCTTGGATTGATCTGACGTGAAGGAAAATATCTCGAGACGCAAACGTCCACAAAGAGAACTTTGATTTCATGGAGAAATTCCCAGCAATAATCACACACCAGCAGAAGCAGTGATCGGCATGCAATTGCTGGTGAGGTAACTAACAGGCAGTCAATCACTCACGTGCATGGGCTAAGCTCAGTGCCCAGAGCCGCAAGTAGGATGCTGTGTTGGAGATGCAGCCAAGGCAGTATTCAATGGTGTGGATAGCTTGGTGGACAAATGTGTCTCCAAAATTGAACTGAAAAAACATAAAATCAAATGCATTTTATTAGTTCTTAGGTCAGGACTTCATGGTTAACCGAGCAACACTCCACCAAAGACTCTTCATGTTCCTCCCTTTTCCTTAGTATGTCCTGAGCAACACACAGATAGTTCCCAGATAAAAAGACTGCTTTGAAAAGTGTCAGTTCTCTACGATCTTCCCATACATTCTCCCCAGAGAAATACACTTCCAGTAAAAAGCATATGTTCAGGAACAAGCTCATATTCCAGTCTTACAATTTCAAATCTGGAATAAGATGGCAATCCAATTGCTATCAATCTTTGTGATTTCTTGTAGAGACAGAAATTCTTATATAAAATAGGGGTTTTCAGACTATCTGCCTATTGGCATACATGTTTTGGGGGACATCACTGAATAAACACATCTTCTAAGACTGTGAAGGTTCCCTGTGACGGAGAACAGTCAGCCATATCTACAGTCAATATTGTTGGTAATCCCAAGTGCTACAAACACTTTTGTCACTTTTTTAGCTGTGTTGCTGCATAGTGCAGAAGGCCTTGACAATATCTTCCAAAGGAAGATGGCCCTAGCCAACACTGTACGCTGCCAACTTTTCAATGCTCCTTTGTAATTTAAAGAAAGGAAAACTCACTGACTCTTGGGAAAGGTGTGACCTCTGGGTGCAATGTGGAAGCGAAGCACCCACCCTGGGGAAACGAAAACTTGAGGTTTGTAAAAGCTTGTGGTTTGCAAGAATGCCTGTCCTCACCAGGCAAAACTAAAGGAAAAATTTAGAGCAACTCATTCTATTAAAATTCAAAGCTTACTCTGTTTGGAAACACAAACTGTTGCAACTGTGTGTCTTGGAATCTTGGTAAAAAGAAGGGCTGGCAACTCTGCAAAAGCCTTCTCCTTTACTTTGTGTCTTCTACTACTGTGTCTGTCTGAAATGAAAATTTTTCTGCCTACATTTTCTTACCTCTTCATCATCATCCTCATGTTCTCCATGGCCACCACTGTGGTCTCCCTGGGAAGCTTTCTTGGAGTGATTGGTCTCTGGGACATCCACCTCATTTTCATCTCCAGGGCTTCCTGAGATGGCTTGAGATCGAATCTTTCAGAAACAAAATATAATATGTCTTTTGTGTCATGCTACAGGTTGATAAGAAAATGAAGCAGACCGTGGCACAGAACTCCATCAATAACCTCCTGATGAGTAACATATGAAGGACCAGATCACAAACAGGAAGACAATTTCAACAATTGTCTGTCATAATGGACCACAGAAACTGAGTACTTCTGCTGAATGGCTAATAATATTTAAATATTTTCCATCCTAGAGCATTTTCCAGTGATTCTAACTAATTTGGAACTAGTTTCTTGTCTCACAATGCACCTTTTATAGCCACCATGAGAAGATCCATCGCTTTTGGCAAATGAGAAAACTGAGGCACATTAAAACTGATGATCTCAATTAGATGGGTGCAAATCAAAGGAATTAGCATCAAGTGAAAGGGAAATGGAGCCTGAAAGGATCAGCTGACTTGATGAAGGTCACACCGCTCCTGGGATACAGACAGAAATACAATTCAGTTCTCTTGATTCATTTTAAATTGACAAAAATCTCATGACAACCCATCTTCTCTCCATAATTATTCTTCACAGAACTTTTTCTAGAGGCCTGAACCACCTGATCTGAACCTCACTCCAAATGACAGCATAGCATAAAAATAGCCCCCCATTATATGCCTATAACAGCCCTATTATGCAGCATAACCATACACGGACCTCACAGCTTCTGTCAGGTTCTGTCCTGTCACTCTTTATAGCTTCCAGCAGGTTTCATGGGCAAGGTCTCATGATAACATACTGTTTCCCACTGCAGCAGTAATCATTGTCACACCCACTTTGTCTTTGCTTTACCTGAATGTCAGCATAGAGAACAGACTTTGTTGCAAACATATAAATCTGGGTAAATGTAAGGTGTGATCAGACAGCTAACATATGAAAATTAGGAATGGAAATACAGGAGCATAATAGGAGGTGGGGAAAAGCTGTCAGATGTTGCTAGCATAAGAGCCAGAGATGGAGTCAGCCACGTCAAGATTTCATCCAAATCCCAGAAGAACGACAAAATAAGAAATTACAGCACGGAGGCAGGGCTGCAAAGGTCTCCCAGGGATCTGGTTTTCAGTTATAGGTCAGAAGTGACTGGGTTGGAAAAGGTCACACAGTGCAACCAACATGTCTTTCTTCAAATGGAAACATCTGTGCCCTATAAAAGGTACTCCAGGCACTAACTCCAACTATAAAGAGAAGTAAATCCTGACAGACAAGTAAAGTCCTGTTAGTGTAATAAAGGACAGAATTAATGAACAACTGGGAAATTGCAGCTGCTGCTGTTACGTGCTGAAGAGCTGGGCAAACCACAGAGCCCATGGAGGCCTCCGTTAATGTGAAAGCAATCTCTTAGGGAAGAAAGCACTGCTGGAAAGCAGGCAACAGCTTTTAAACCAAGCCTCTCCTACAAGCAGTGTTGATCTCTCTAAGGCCAGGAGTATCACAGATGCCTCATTCCTACAGAGCAGCCAACCACTGGTTGGTGGTGGTTGTGAACTGGGAACCGAGGTCTTTGCCTCTGTTGGCTTTACGGGAACTGAAGTCTTTCTAAACCTTCTCTGGTTTTGGATATGACACTGGAAAGAGATCAGTGTCAGCCTAACTCCTCTCCCAACAAATAGGGTATGGTCTTGTGAGCAAAGCTCCTGCTTCCCATCCAGATGGCTCAGCCAAATGTCCATACACATGCTCTCAGCGCATGTGCCGTAAAGCACAGCTTGAAATCACCGGAGAAACTCTGAGATCAGAGAAAAGCAGAATTAGATCACAGCAAGCAGTCTTGGGGGTCTGACTCCTCAGCTTTGCCTTTGCTGTACTGAATCCCCCTTGCCTGATCCGCTTCCCTTACCATGCGTCGTGCTTTCTGGTGGTTGGCTCGGAGGATGAAAGGTTTAATTAGGAGCATCCAGGGAACAGCAATCAGAGCAAATATGACCAAGAAACTCTGCACTTCTTTCTAAAAGACAAAACATCAAGAAGAGCAAAAAGCTACTTTACTTCCTTTAGCCATCTATATTTATGGTTAGAAACCCGATTCTACAAAATGGTATTTCTTTATACAACAGATATATTCCCTGTATCGGTTCAGTCTCCTCTGTTGCAAGGACATGAAAATAAATGTGTACTGCTTAAGGCTCCAGAAAGCACCGTGAGCTAGAGATGGTTGGAAACTTGGAAATGAAAGGCTTTCATGTTGGAAAGGGTTAATTTGGCAAAAACCAATGTTACTGACTGCAGCCTCGCTCTCCAGTGTCCCAAGTGAAAGTCCTAACTGCTGGGTGAGCCAGTCAGTCTGCCTTGCTTTGATCAAAGTAGAAATGCCACAGTAAGAGCCAAGCCATTCAAGTCTTCTCCTGGAAAGCAGGGAATCCAGGATTTGCTCTACATTTGCAATTCCAGGAGGGAATTGAATCCCAGTAACTTAGGTTTGATAACACATTGCCCCCGCAATATAAGGTGTTCTGTTGCAGTATCTCACCCATACTGCTGTGCTAACATAACTTTAGGTACTTTAAGAAAAACAAACAAACAAAAAAACAATCAAAGAAAACACCAAACTACAAGTTTTGCACTTTTTTAAAGCTGGCTCAGATCTCTGATCATCTTATAGTTGGTCCATACAAACTTTGCATTCAGACTACCCAGGTGGATGGCACAGACAATTACTGGTGGGGTGAGGGAAAAGGAATATGATTAAAAAATGACCGTCTTGGAAAGGCTTTGGGTTGTTACAAAGGAACATGTTACCCAATGACTTTTTGAAGGCTGGGAAAACTGTGCTTTCACAAACTCCCCTGCAGCCTTTATGCAGTTATTTGGAACTGATCAGGGTTCTCTACTAACTCTGTCTTACCAGCAGCCCTAAAACTGAGCTCATGTTGAAGTGCCGGAGTGTGCAACTGTATAGATGTAAATGCATACATGTGGTTGGAGGCGGCATTTGCTTGCAGGTTCTTCACTGATGCTGCTGATGTAAAATCAAGCAAGAAAAAACATAATCCATGTTCTGAGCAAATAAATAGAGATGACTTTGAAAGAAGTTTTCTCTCAGGGGAGATTTTTTTGCTTCTCGGTTTGTTTTTTTTTTTAAGTGAACTCCCCAAAGGAGATATTTCTGACAAAAACCTGCCAGAAAATCCTCTAGCTACTTCTATTTTTTAGCTGAAAATATAAAGTTTTCAAGTTTTCCAATGAAGAAATAAGAAATTATCAAGGAAAGGAGAGGCTTGCTTTGTCTCTAGCGTCATGCCAAGACTTCAGAACACGCATCTGCAATACCCAGTTTTGCATCTCTGATCACCCTTCTTCCGCCCACCCCCCCCTCCCCCCTGCCCCGAAACTATCTTAAACTGCATCACCATTCTTGTAAGGACACTAAAAATGAGGTTTTCTCTGCATCACTGATTGGTAGCTTCTCTGTCCTACCTGTCTACAAGGCGAACATGACTACCAGAAGAACAAACTTCTCTTATGTGACTGACGCTTGTGATTGAGCTTCTGAGCCTGTTTACCATCTTTATGCCCACTGTTCTCAACACCCACTGCAAATCCAAAACCAGCTACAGGGGATTCAAGATGCTTGATCCATACCTGATGCAGATATAATGGAGCATTTGAAGTGTCACTGTAATTGAACAGAAACATATTGATGAAGTGGATGAGGATGCTTGGTGCACTCTGGGATGAGTGGACATCAAAATGACACCATTTGAAAATAATCATGAAGACCAGGTAGCCAAAAAGAGAGATAATAAAAATCATCTCTGGAATGAACTGAAGGATAATGTTTATGTATTTCTTGAAGTAGCTGGAAAGAATCAGAAAAGATAACTGCAATTAATACAGTAGGTATTAGAAAGCAAAAAAAAGAGTTTATCCAAGAGAATATCTGCAATGTGATGGCCATCCTTCAGGCCTTTGGACTTAGCACTCAGTACCAACAACGGTGTGAGTCAGTGTACAAGGCAGTTCTACTCGCACTGGGGAAAAGGCAAAATTCAAGTCATTGGTCCCAGATAAGAGGCTTTCTCTGAATTAAAGGCACTAGTTTTGAAATACAGGCTGAGAGAGCTGGGGTTGTTCAGCCTGGAGAAGAGAAGGCTCCGGGGAGACCTCATAGCAACCTTCCAATATCTGAAGGGAGCCTACAGGAGAGCCAGAGAGGGACTCTTTGTCAGGAGATGTAGTGACAGGACAAGGGGTAATGGTTTTAAATTGGAAGAGGGGAGATTTAGATTAGATATTAGGAGGAAATTCTTTACTGTGAGGGTAGTGAAGCACTGGAACAGGTTGCCCGGGGAAGCTGGGGATGCCCCATCCCTGGAAGTGTTTAAGGCCAGGCTGGATGGGGCTTTGAGCAACCTGCTCTAGTGGAGGTGTCCCTGCCCATGGCAGGGGGGTTGGAACTAGGTGATCTTTAAGGTCCCTTCCAACTCTAACCATTCTATGATTCTATGAAATGAGGACTTGTGTGCTGTCGCAACGGGTTTTGTGAAACAAACTTACATGTGGTTGAAGAGACTGAGTATCACCCCAAAAATCATGTGCACAATCCCTATGACAACTGACATCTTCATTTTGTAGGAGTTCAGGAAAGTCAGCTTGTTTGATGCAACATTCCAGATCTTTCAGGAAAGGAACAGAGAGAGACAGAAGAACAAGGATTTCAGGTGTTTGCTCAATAACAGATTTGTGGAAGTTGTTTTTTTGACACCATCAATTTACTCCTCCCAGTTCTAGTAAGAAGAGAAAAGTGACAGAAATCTAGATGTTCCTTATAATACTTCTCATTCTGCCAAGCTTCTCATCTAAAAGGTATAAAGTATTATCCTTGTTTAACAGAAGAAATAACAAGGATTTGAAATGATGTCGTGACTTTCCTTCAGATCTACAGAAACTGAAAAAATGGCTGGTAGCAGAACCTAGATCTTTTCAGTGTCATTCCTTGTCCTTAGGCCGAGTCATCTCCTTTAGCAGAGGCGGAAAGCCATGAGAAAATCCCTCCTGCTGCTATGGAAATTTGTTCTACCTTTACCAAAAGAAGTACCGAGGGCAGAGCATGTTCAAACATTTTGTTTGAACAAAAAACCAGATCTTTGGCCATGGAGATCAGATTATTACCTGCCTCTCTGCAGTAACTTTTCAGCTGTGTTAGGACAGTACCTACATGCCTCTTCTTAGTCCTGCCTTTATTACATTACAAAGCTGTGAGTTTCCTTCTCCTTTCTTCTAAAATGTCCTAGATCCCAAATTCTTCTGACCCCAAAGATGGTAAGTAGGTACCTCTTTTTCAGACACTAAGCATGCTACCTGAACAGAAAAGAGGGAAATCAGGACTATTTGGAAGGCAGGACATTAGCTTATGTGCCTTTGTCTGGCATGCTTTACCTCTTCTATGGCTATGGAAGAGACTGCCCTCAGCTCAGGGTGACTCTTTCTTTTCCAAGATGTACCTCAGCCATCTTGCCAGGACTTGCAAAATGCAAAGAGCCATCCATCCTTCTGGGCAGATGAGAGGGATAATTTCCACAGAGAGGGCCACGCCAGGGCTGGTGCTTTCCAGTCCTCCCGTTCCCTGCCAGCACTTCTTCAGCCATTCTTCCCTCCCAGACAGGGCTCCCAGCCTCTCAAGCAGGCAACAGCCAGGGTGGAAGAGGGTCTAACCTGTGTTAACTTCATTTAGGGACGTGTTGGGGCAATGTACAGAAAATTCAGCTTCCTCTGTCATGACTTCCTGAACTGGACTGCCTACATCCTGGGCAGAGCTTTAGAACTGAGTTTGTGAAAGAGTTACTACAAGGTCAATCTATTTGCAAGCCAGGGGAAGCCAGTGTTTCTTTGTGGGATCAACTGAAATAAGAGCGCATCCAGCAGGACAGAGGTTAATTGGCTGATATGAAGATTGAAACAGGAAAGCTTGGTGTTAACAACTACATTTCAATATGTGATAAAGAGAGAACGACAAGAAAAGAGAAACAGGACACAGAGAAGAAAATGTGGGTAAGTTAACTAATACTGGCTTTTACTTCACACTTCATATAATAGATAAACTGCATGGAACTTGGGACTTTGCCTTCAAACTTGTGAACTAGCTCTGGAATGGGTTAATGGGTTTCCTTATTCAAGTAAGGAAACTGAGTCCAGAAGGCTGTTGACAGATTAGAGACTGCAGCACAAGACCAGTCTCCAGCCAAATTAAAGTTCCTTCCTGATTACCATTTTGCTTCCACTTGTGCAAAAATGTCAGAAATATATAACCTGGATTGCCAAGGAAAAGCATTACAATGTCTATGTAAAGAACAGGCAAAGAGCAAGAAGTGAAAGGCATGGCTTCAGGAGAGAGAGCAGGGAGCTACTGACGTGCCCGATACATAGAAACAGGGTTGAAATACAAATTATCTTAGAGAAATTTAATTTAATTACCGGATCTATTCCAAATGGGTATGGGTTGCCAGAGTAGACTCCTGGGACTGCTGGATCCAACTGCAGTACCGTATTGTCCAGAAGCACATCCTTACTACAAGAGAAAAGGGAAATGACCTTTGCACCTTAATCTCACTGTATAAGCCTATGGTATATATTTATGTGAGATGTGCTACCACGTGATATCAGTCACCGACTCCAGCCTTTCTGTGAACCGTTATCCTGGGCTTGCGTGCACATGCATGCATACACATGTGTGTGTAAATATGCCCTGCACAATGACAGTCTCCACCACAATGGTAATTCTCTATACATCAGCCCCGGACACCTGCAGATTTTTATGCATGTCAGTGCCTGAACCAACAGGCGTGTTCCCAGGGACTCTACATTTCCATTTCAATAGTGAGTTCATCTGTGTGTGTCAGACAAAAACCTCTGATTCATTCATGACTGCATCCACAGCAGGGAGTTCTTCCCTTCCCCACACAGGCAGTCACTGTGTCTTTCCTTCAAAGCCTACGTGCTCCATTCAGTGTGTTTTCACTTGTTTCCCACATTTAGCCACTTACTTCCAAGTGCTATTTTTAAACATGGGGATGATATGCCAGGAAGAGCCAAAGATGTTGAATGATTTGGAGAAGCAGTCATTGTAGATGAAGCCAGTGTACATGGAGAATATGCCCATGAGCAAGATTAGGTAGCGCCCACTGAAAAAGGTGTTCCAGATCTGCAGGGGGAAAAGGCAATGCCAGTGACCAAAGTACCTGCAGTCCCATCAAACAGTGGCCCTCAGTCAACAGGAGACATGATTGTATTAATCTATGTATATGCAATTATTCATGGGAAACTCCGGGTCCCTTGGGCCCATCCAGGTCTCTGTGTAGAAGTAGGCAGAATAACTTGCCAAATCTCTGCCTCATGAGCATCTTTGAAGGATCTCCACTCCACCTTTGGGAGGCTGGATGCCCCCTTTAGCAAATGGGGATGATGAGGCTTTTCCTATGCTGATAGCATGCACCGGCTCCCTTGGTACTCACCTCATTAGTGCTTTTCTGGGCCAGAAGGCTCTTCTCATTAATGACCATCCACAGTGCAAAGCCCAACATGACAGCGCCATGACCACAATCCCCAAACATGACCGCAAACAAGAAGGGGAAGGTAATGATAGTGTATGGAGCTGCAGGAAGGAAAGGACAAGCTGAGCTCCTCCTAAACAAAAAGGCCTCAGCAGAGAAGCAGCCCACCCCACTGGACCATTCCTCACAGCTGCTGCTCTTAAAGGCCTCAATGATCTCTTCCCTGCCCACCAGCAGTCAGATCTCGTGCAGAACCAGCTTTATCATCAGAAAGATTGTACCATTGTATAACCTACATCTTCCTTGCAATTTTAGCCTTAATTTCTTGTCTCACCATAATAAACACTATGCATAGGCAATTGCATTCTGTTTTGCAACAGAATAACATACTTGAAATTTACTATCATGTTTCTCAGTCTTCTCAGCCTCAACAATCTAAGTTCATCAGATCCTTTCCCATGGGCACTCATTTCTAGGTTCATTTTCAGTGGTCTCTTTGAGATTCTCTACCATTTTTCTTATACATTCTTTCTTTTCTCTACACTTTTCTTATATCCTTTTGGCCTTCTTTTGCCTCAGCACGAGCTCAACTTATATTTGCCTTGAGAGCTTAGGTCTTTTCCTCAGAACTGCTACCTCACCATGTGTTCTCCATCCTGTATTTGTGTAGTTCATTATTCCTGCCACAGCCAATCACTGAAGACCAACGGCCAAATTCTTTGCCTGAGAAAATCCTTGCTTATTCACCAAACAGTATCAGTTTTTACCAGCAGAAAACATGGTTCAGATTCTCAATCAGAAATGAGTGCATGTTTTAAGATTGTGATGGAGCTCAAAGGCTTTACTTTGGCTCTAGCAATCCAGGTGCAAGTAGCTGAGTTTCTCACCTGGGTTCATCTCCCTGTAGTTGCCCACACCGTATGCATCCACGATGTTCTGAAATCCAGCTGTGAACTTGTTGGTCCTGTTGAAAGTGGGTGGTGCCATCCTAGTGTGTATGGCAGTAAGGATGGGGGCGATAGTAGAGCCACTGCGCTCCTGCAAACCCAGTAGCAAGGACAGACACAGTCAGGGTGGCTAGCAGAGAAGAATCGGTCCCACAGCATCACAGTCTATGTCCAAACATGCACAGGCAGAAACATGAAAGCTGGGCTCAAGAGTGTTATATCTCAACCCTTTTCCTAATATCCAGATTTTTCCATTTTCTGTTCTATTGATTTGCTCAGGGAAAGCTGCCAGTACTGCTGACTCGTGGGTCGATCACAAATCTGCTAAGATTTAATGCTGACCTTAAACTCCCCGAGGCCAAGCGATCATGCGACAATCTCAACTTTAATTAAAACAGAAAAGGCAGCCCAGCATTACAGTGACAGACAGAAGTCTGAACATATGCTCAACATATAAACATTGCAGTTTGGGTGAGAGCTTCAGGGACCCAAAATGTTAGACTCTTACCATTCCCTGATGGAGGGCTTTTTTTATCCGGCCAGCATCAGCCACTGGGAACCAGATCTCTGCAATGACGCACTGCTGAGTGACGTCAATGTTACAGCAATTCAGGATGTGGTAGATGGCCTTGATTTTCTTCACCTTGATCCCCCAGGACCACAAGTTGGCTGCTGCCTCATGCAGCAGTCGCTGGCGGTGGGATTCAGTTTGGGTTATCACCTGTAAGCACAGCACAGGCAGCACTCAAGATAGGAAGGCATAGGTGGCATGATCTACCCAGAAGCTATTTGGGGAAGGCAGGTGGAAGAGGGTTGCAGAAAGGTATCAGTTTGTATGAATGTATGAGGCACCCTGGAGGGCAGTGTGTGCAGGTCTGGATGCAGGAGCACTTGACACCAGGTGCACAATGGTGTTCACCAAGGACTCTCCCTGCATGGCCCCAAGCTTCTGTAAGTGTAGAGGAGACCACCAGGAGTTACTGAGCTGTGGGATTGGCTTCTTACCCAGTTGCTTACAGACTGGTCACATCTCACCATGCACTCCCACCCTGCCATCTCCTGTAGGTAACTCTGTGCCACAAACTTGGGACACATTACATCCATGAGCGTGCTTGCACTGCTAGAGCTACAGCTCACAGCCCTGGTGGGACCTCCATGCATCACGTGGCCACCACAGTGCTGCTACATAAATAAGCGATGGAGATGGTAACATGTTAGGGACATAACATGTTAGGAATATAACCTGTGTGGCCTATAAGCTCTGAAGAAGTCTAGTCTAGCTGTCCACAATGCTCAGGAGTGAAAGTCAGTTTGGAAGCAGACTTGCATGAAGGCTTGGCAGTCACAGACATTCACAGAGGGGGTGACAGCAGGATGCCAACCACCTGTTTGCCTAGGCCACCTCAAGAAAACAGGGTGTCCATTCCCTCCTGTCTCGGGACTTGTGTGTGACATCATGTGTGACAATAAAAAGGTCACAGGGAGGAGTCCCTCCAGAAGGTGTGAAGTCCTGGTACAGTATATAGATATACAAGCTACTAAGCATCCATAACAACTGAACTTGTAATTTTCAGCCCTGTATTAAATGTTGGAGTAAAGGGGTTGGAGACTTGTACTTCTACAACAGCAGTCTTGGCTTTCCACTGGTAGTGTGACAAGTTCCCCAAGATTTCCTCAGTAAATAAAATCTAATTTAAATAGAAAAGAAATCTTAAAGTCCTTTCTGAGCCTAATATAGTTGTACTACAGTTGTGACTGTACAACTTTGTGAGCTGCTGAGGTAAACCTGTAAGAGCTAGACGAAAACCATTTAGGATAATATGCAATTTGGTTAGAATAGCTGTAGCCTGCTGATGACCATAGATCCCACCCTGTAGCCCCATACCATAAGGTCTAAACCTCTGACCTCTGCATGGCCAACAGCAGCAAGCAGTTTTTGAGCCCCCTGCGTGGGAGGCTGTACCCCAGAAGATCCTGAGGGGTGTAAATGGTCAGAGCACAAGCACTGGCCTCTGCAACTGGTGGGGGGACCTCTCCTGGGGTTTTGCTTCGTCCCCAGCTCTGCACACCCAGCTCCCAAAACAAGCCTGGGATGTGGCCATAGTCACAGGCTTTCAGACAGGACAAACATCTAGGTAGGTCCCACTTGCAGGGTTCAGACCCCAGTAAAGCTGCTGCCACTTACTGTGTTTAAATCCTCGATCCTTGTGTTGACTCCATCAAGCATTTCTCGGCGCTCGGTGGCAGACTCTGGACAGGGATAGACTGTGGCACGAAATCTAGCCTCAGTAAGAGAGAAGGGAGAAACACCATTTATTTGACTGACTTCTTCTTCCTCCGGACTCTTCTCAGCTCAAAGGTGGGGAAACCAGACTTTGTTCCTCACCCAGTAGTATACTCTTCTTGCATACTACAAACCTGTGCCTGGTCTCCCAGAAAGGTCCAAATAGGTTCATTTATCTCTTCATGAGAAAAAGGATTCCTTTGCCTACTCTAGCTGAAAAACATGCCCTGTCTCAGGTGAACCAAGGCACATGATACTATACAGCGGTCAGTGCTAATATGTAGGCACCTTCCTTATGCCCACAAGCTGCTTGCACTGCAAAGAACCACAAAAAAAAACCCCATCCTGGCAAAGGCAGCCCCTTTAACACAGTAGCCAACAGATGTCCCTCTTGCACTGAGGCTGGAAAAATACCATGTCCCTGTCTCTGCACTACCCTCTCATAGGCACTGGGGGAAGTCATCAACTGAGCTACGGCTGCACAGCGAGCAAACACCCTTCATGCGTGCAGGCTGTGTAAGAAAATAACCCTGTAAAAAAAAGAACAACAATCCACTGCATTTCCGTGATAAAACAAAAGGAGGATGACCATACAGCTGGCTTGTGGCTTCTGGTCCACTTGTTTGGGTAGAGAGCTTGGGAGCAAGGGAAGGATGAGTGAAGTTTTTTAAATACCTGAGAGTGGTATCTGTTATGTCAGCTTACATGTGGCCAGGCCAGTGTAAATGCTTTTATAGGCTTACCCCCAAGGCTGTATATGGGAGATTCACATGCTGTGTTTAATATGGTATAATAAGGACTAATGTGGGCTTCTAACATGTGAGCGAAGGTCTTATATCCATGCAGGTGTTGTAGACTGCTTCATCTATAGTATGAGACATGACCTTCTCCACTGTGGTGTTGTAAAGCCACGATATGAACCCAATACAGCAAATTAGAAATATGTTGTGTGTCTCTCCAAAAAGAATACAGCTACCTGTCCTGCCTGCAAAACAAGTCCCAGAGTATACTTCATGCACGAAGAGCAAGTACAAGGAGTTCCCACCGGGACCTTGCACATCACAAGGTGCGCTGCTGCAAGGCTCTGCACCTACAAGCTTTAACTGAGCTGAGGTGCTGCAGTAACGAAAATAGCAGGGATCCCTCCATTTTTTCCTACTCAGTTTGTTCAGTGATGTCTAGTGCTTGTGCCAGCCCTGCCACTTCAAGGGCATTATAAATGTCATCCTTCAGTATTGCCCCAAAAGCTCTGCAGGAAGAGATCACTCGTCTTTACAGAGTGGAGATCTTCTGCCCACCACCTAAGGCAGCACACTTCCATCATCCTGCAGTGGCGTTACGCTGAGTTAGGGTTGCTGGGGGGGCTGCCTTTCTGCACATGAGATGAATTAAAAGAAGAGGTAACAGGGTCATAGGGGTCTATCCCTGTTTAAGGGACAAAAACGTGCATGCTCTGTGTACAGATAAGCATCATGTTCTGGCTTTGTCTGAGCACAGAATATATCGCCACCTGCTCTCCAAAATCAGTTCCAGCACACACACAAGTGAGGACAATTGCAAATTGAACCAAACACGCAGCAGTTTCCTAGAGATCAGCCCAGAGCTGTGTGTAATGACAGCACGCGCTCTTCAGCTAAACTTCCCTTTCCAGAATTGAATCTCTCCTCACTCAACACCTGGTATTCGTTTCCAAAGGTTATTCACCCTACCTAATTATTTCCATCTTCTTATTCTTCACAGCTCTTAGTTCATCTTTAATAAGGATTTTTAATCAAACTTGAAAGCTTATTCCTCCATGCTGTACAGTTCCCCCGTTTCCAATAACGTTATTGCAGCAGTGTTGCTTTGATCTTTTAACAGCCATTTTGCATACTGAGTATCAGCTTTGCCCTAATGGCACAGACATCTCTGAAAGCTCCAGGAGAATTCAGCAGGGAATCCTTACATTGATAAACCCAGTTTAGTATTCACATTAGCACTGAGGCAGCCGCAAGAAAAAGGAGGAAAAGAAAAATTCTTACATTTTCCTCCTCCCTGCTCCCTCTACACCTTTCACTAATAAATTTGTGCATGGACTTAATGCTCATGAAATTGGCAGACTAATGTTACCAATTAGAGTCAAGCAGGGACTACAAGCGTTACCTGAGGCACACTGCTCTGCAAACAAATCTTAGCCTGCCTTGCAGGAGACTGGCTTATAGAAGTCCCACAATTTTTGCAGGATATTTACTTGTCATGAACGATGACTTAGTGCTAAGCAGAAATGTCCTGCTGGGGTTGGAATGACACTGCCATCTGCTTCAGGTATAGTTAACCTGGTCCTTAAAGATGGACCAGACCAAACTGTCTTGACCTGTGTACCAGGGATGGCTGATGGTCCACAGAGCACTCAAGAAGAGTCATGGGTTTTATACACTTAAAAAACTGCCACTCAGCAAAACATCTGTATATATGTGCATATTAACAAGCAAAAAGCTTGAAAGGAGAGAAGAAAAGACATAAAGGACAACTTCAAGTTTAGCCTGATTAGCTGGCAATAAACAAAACTTGTGCGCTCACACTGCAAAGGACATCCTGAGAATTTGTCTTAGGTAGGTATGCTTTCCTTCAGTTACAAGAGGCTGAGCGAAACCAGTCTAAGTTCCTTTCTATGAACCTAGCACCACATACATACACACCAGCTCGTAACAACTTTGCACTTCATGGCCCACCCTGCAGGGATCTGCTCACGCTTCCAGTGCTGCCCGGCTGGCCCCACGGACAGCATCGGCTCCCAGCACACCTCCGGCTGCACCCTGCTGCAGAAGGTCGTGCCTCCGGTTTAGAAGATTCTGGGTTCAATCAATAACAAAAATGCTGACAGACAGGCATGGAATTGCCTGTTTTTTTACTCCCACCCCGGAAAAAAATTGTTGGCCTTTTGACTGCAGGGGATTTAAAATGTTGCAGGGGAAAAAAAAAATAATTAAAAATCCTCCAAGATTAAGCACCTGCAGCACTCTGTGGGCAGCCCCAGCCAACTCTAAATGGCAACTCGCAAGGCCATCAGCACAGGGGCAAATGCAATGGAAAGCGTTCACCACCAGCAACTGCCCATGAGAGCAGAAGGGGAGAAGGGTATTGAACAGCATCTAAAAAGCAGGCAAAGAAATGGGACATAAGCGGGAAGTTGTAATCCAGAAAGAGAGGGAGAGTTGCCAAAAGCTCAAAGATCACTGGCAGCAGAAGACTGATCCTGCACAGTGGTGATGGCAAAACTCCCTGCATGTCTGAGGTTCAGGACTAGAAATCAGTGACTGATACCTGTGAGTCTTCCCCCAGATGTCCATGCTCCCGTGGCTGCTTTATAGAGAGAGGTGCCCACCTCAGGAGGGCTGAATTGCTCTCGGGATGAGCATTGCCCTCCATTGCCTATAGAAGGCATCTTTGGAGGGCCTCATTTCTAGTGCAGGAATTGCTAATTGTCCCCAGGGGTCTGTCACATCATGGGGCTGAAGTCAGTTCTCCCGGCTGGATGAACTGACCTTCCTGCATTTATTCTGATTGAAGGCAGGACATAAGGAAAGACCTGCCCTGAGTGCACATATCGGGCAAGAGCAATTGCTCACCCCCTCCCTGCGACCTTCCGCAGCCTGGAGGCACTTGGCTGGCCCCGCTTGGCCAAGGGGTTATACCTGAAATGGATTCGGTGACAGCAGACAGATCTCCTCATCAAATCTGATTTATACGGCAACAAAGCCCATCGGTCATCAGTGTTATGAAAGAGTAACAAAATATTCGACCTGAATTATCTTTTCAAGATGCCTAACAGGGTGGAAACAAGTCAGGCTGTACAAAGCTTTCATTTCTCTTATGGGCTCTGTCTCTGATTACACAGATACTGTCCAAAGGCCTTGGGAAAGGGTTGAATAAACTACAGCATCATCTTTTTACACTGGAATGCAGGAAGGCTTGAGACCAGTTTGGGGATTGCCATGTTCGGAGTGCCCATGTTAGTGCCCTGGTTTTCAGGGGACATTCTGAGTATTTCTTAAAAACCAGTCCCCTTTAAGATGTCTCAAGTTAAAATCCTAGCAGCTGAAGCTCCCAAGATCTTTAAGTCACTTCAGAAAATTTAGGACCTCGATTTCCAGGTGCCAAGGTGACGGATATCTTTCATGATTAGGACCAGCAGACCTGAGGAGTGGAAGGGAGCTCGGTGGCAGAGATGACAGCTGGAGCATGGACATCTAATCTCTAGCTCCAAATCCAGCCAGCCCAGCCTGCTAGGTAAACATCTCCACAGGAGTCACTGTGGTTTGCCCACCAGCCTGCCTTACCCATCACAAATCTTCTTGATTTTTTGTTTAAGCTGCTCTCCTTGATAGAAGATAATGAACACGTTCTTCTTCACCTCTTCTCTCTGCAATGCAATTCAAGCAGAATTTAAAGCACCCAGAGGAAAGAGTTCAGCGTGGAAAAGGTGGTGGATTTTTTTCAGCAGCCTCTTCATTGAGTTGTTCTTTTCTTCCAGCCCCAGTTTTCCAGCAGCAATATTTTCCCTAGGTGCTGCCTCATGGACAAGGTACAGGCAGCAGCTCTGGGTTATGGGGTAAGGAGCAATGTGGAGCTGAGAGGTAGGGGACAGGAGGTCCACCAGGGCACAGGGCTCACTCCAGAGACAACAAGGGGAATCAACCCTCTGTGGCCAGCCCCAGGCGAAGACATCCCCAGCCCACCTCCCCAGTGGTCCCCATAACACAGCTACCCTGCTAAGACTCACAGGCAGTTTAACCAGGGGGGACAAAGAAGCCACCTCGATAATGGCAAAAAGGGAAAGCAATGTCAAAAAAACTTCTCCCATCCTCAGACTTTCCCACTTTTCTTCTACAAGCTGCCTTCAGACAGCCACCTCTGGCAAAGCAGCATGTGCTGCAGCATGGCCAGGGTACCAGTTTGGTTTCTGCAGGTTGCAGTCATGCACGAGGAGCAGCATGAAGCAAAAACAGGTTGGTACCTACTGTCATGGGGTCCTCCAGGGGGGTGTCCATTTCGGTGTACCTCAGGTAGATGTTTCCCCTGCAGGCTCGCCACAGTAAACGCTCAAAGGGTATCATCCTTTCCCTCTTTATTACCCCTGCTGTGAATCTGAACAGAGTTAAAAGATAAATAAATTTCAAGCCTATTCTAAGTCTTTTAGGAGCTGTAACACACATGATTTTACAATCTCTTATTTTCTAGTCTGTGATAACCAGGGCTATGCTGTTGCTGCTGGCAATTCGAGGAAAGACCTCCTTGCTCAAGCCTTAATCTACCAGCTTTATCCTGTTCTTTCTTTAAAACATTGTAAGTCCTCCCCAGATCAACACAAAAAGGAGAAGAGACAACGCTGGCTAGAAACAGAGGAATGGAAAGATGCCTAAAGTCTCATGAACAGATTGTGTCTAAATGACAGAGGTAGTAGGTAGCATTTTTGCGGTGTTGGTTTAGCTTTGCTCCCTCCTGTTTTCCTTTTCCCAGAAAGCATCAGACTGCACCTTTGAAGCGCACCACGACATGCTGGTATACACCCACCAAGGCAAGCCCTATGCAGGCATACGCTTTACTCATATAAAAGTCAAACAGGACTTCAGAAATACAAGCATAAGCAGCTAAAAACACTGGTCTGGGAAAACACCATCAGCCAGTTTAACCAGACCTAGCTGGTGTAAACACAAGGGAAAGTTGTTTGAGTCTATGCTGGCTGCTGAATTACCATCAGCATTATGCTTAGTCATGTTTCTGCTCCCCTAACTCTTAACTTTAGTCCCCCTTTCTATTGCAGACAAAGTCCACTGCAAGAAATCCCATGGCTTTTTGCTGTGGTTAGACATCCATCCCTGAGGACCAGGCTGGGAGTCAGCTGCCTGATACCAGAAGCCACAGGTAAGATGTTGTAAGATTACAATTTTCAATCAATGTCTACTAAAGATTCACTGATATTGGTGGACTGGAAGTAGAAGGCCATTTGTCCCACTGACCCACAACCCGGCAGTAGTTTTGATGATAACTTCAGAGCACAGTCCCTCTTTCACCTTCATTACACAGCTATGCTGAATAGGCTGGTGAGCAACCTCTGCTAAGAAGCTGAAGGAAGTGTACCAGTGTCACAGCAAAGCAGTGCAGGTGGGAAGCCTGGCCAAACTGGGGCCATCATCAATACACACCCCAGCTTGGCAGCTGCAGCAGCAGGAGTGCTTCTCAGCTCCAGCAGTCCAGATGTGTCTTCACTGAAGAAATCATCAGGCAGATTGGTCTCTGCCTGGAAAACATTAGTTTTAAAAAGTATTCAGCCTTGCCAGTTTGAAAACTATTTTCACATTTTTCTCCCCCACAAAGGTAGCTTTCCACAGACATTTAAACAAAAAGAGAAAAAAAAAAAAGGTAAACTATATTTCAGCAACTGAAAAGCATAAATGGCATTTTCAAAAGAGGTCTGCAAACCAAGTTCTTAAGACCCATTGGCTTGCAGAGTGATGCAGGCTCCAAAGTGATTGAGGTGCTTTTGCAAACATATCTGTCACGGTTTAACCCCAACCAGCAGCTAGGACCACACAGCCACTCACTCACTTCCCTCAGCTGGGATGGGGACAAGATCGGAACAGTAACAGTGAGGAAAACTCATGGGTTGATATAAAGACAGTTTAATAGGTAGAGCAAAAGCTGCACACGCAAGCAAAGCAAACCAAGGAATTCATTCACTGCTTTCCATGGACAGGCAGGTGTTCAGCCATCCCTGGGAAAGCAGGGCTCCATCACGTGTCACGGTTACTTGGGAAGACAAACACCGTCACTCCAAATGTCTCCCCCTTCCTTCTTCTTCCCCCAGCTTTATATACTGAGCATGGTGTCATATGGTATGGAATATCCTTTGGGTCAGTTGGGGTCAGCTGTCCCAGCTGTGTCCCCTCCCAACTTCTTGTACACCCCCAGCCCTCACTGGTGGGGCGGTGTGAGGAGCAGAAAAGGCCTTGATTGCTGAGCAACAACCAAAACTGCCAGTGCGCTATCGACACTATTTCCTATGCCAAATCCAAAACACAGCACTATACCAGCTGCTAGTAAGAAAGTCAACTCCATCCCAGCTGAAACCATGACAATATCTTACTGGCTTGTGATAAAGACTGCTGGGTTTTGATTAAAAATCAATAACAGCAACACACACCAAGTGAAAACGTCAGTATTTTTAGGAACCTTCCATATCTCTGTTGGAAGAGCAAAGAGGCCTCTCACCTCAAAGAAGTCCTGGGTTTTCTTCAGCAGATGTTTAAGCTCTGTCAGCTCAAGGAAGTTCTGCTTCAGCGTTTGCTGGTTCTGGTTGGCTTCCAGCAGTTCGGCTTCAAGTTTCTCCAGCACCATCTGTTTAGGGCCCAAGCACATCCAGAAAAGCTCTGAGGCAGAGCAGTGGCCTTTTACCAAGCTGATACTAAATCTCAAACAATAGATGATTGGTTTTTCTTCAAGGGGGAATATAGAAATATTCAATGAATGCATCAATTAACACTGAGTTTGTAGGAAGATATTCATCAATGTTAACACCTCATTTTCCCATTGCCACATTCCCTATTGGGTGGTTTGCCCTTTTTTGGCATTAGAAACAGAGCTCATGTGACTGAAGCCCAGGCAGGTAAGTGGGTGCCTGATGTAGGTGCCTCAGCCTCTGCGGTTCCCCAAAGGATGCCCCAGACCCCAGGTGCACTGGCTGGCAGGCTATTGAGTACAAAAGGAGCCTACAGCAAGGCCACCAGCTTAGATTCATTAGCCATAGGCCAAAACTTAGGTGAGGATGCGGGCCCAGGAACACACCACAGAACCACCTTGTCTTGAAGCTGAAGCCCTTGGGAAACATGATTTTCCTTCCTAGTCACCTACATGTGCAACATTTACAAATGACCCAGTAGGGAAACTTAGCTTCCAGCTGGATTAGAATAAAGCAATCCCTGCGCATCCAGAAGCAAGGCACAAATACTTGTGTAAAGCCAGAATATTACTGTATGACAACCATACTCCCACCAGGACAGACAGCGCTGGGGTTGTTATGCCCTGAAGTCTGTTCTAACATCAGCTCTCCTGGTTAATCAACAAAAGCCTTATTCTCACCTAGAGGATGATGATGAGGGGGTTCTATGGGAGTGATAAGTTGGATCAGAGCTTTCATAGTGGATGGTAAAAAGACTGGACTCCTTCAGGAACATGCAACATAAGACCAGCCTTAACCTAACTGCTGAGACAGCAACTTTGGGAACACCTCCACAGGCAGGGAGAGCTGTGCCAGCCTCAGTTACTGGGTCCTTCTTTGCAGGGGAGGGCTGTAGCAAGCATGTTACCCAGATACCCCAGCACACATCCCCTTCCCTCTCTTCTTGGTTCCAGATTCTGTACCTCCATATCAATCATCTCCCGAGGCAGGGGGGTCTCTGGGTACTTTTCTAGTTTGACTATCTCAACATTGTCTTCCATCTCTTTTTCCAGAAAACCTGCAAGGAAAGGACACAGACATCTTGATACAGGGTCATCCCTACTGCATCATCCTGGTCACCAGCTGCTGGTAAAACCCCTGCCAGGACATCTGGCACTGAGGTATGACAAGGGGCAATGATATACTAGAGCCATCATAGAATCATAGAATGGTTAGAGTTGAAAGGGACCTTAAAGATCACCTAGTTCCAACACCCTGCCACGGGCAGGGACATCTCCCACTAGACCAGGTTGCTCAAAGCCCCATCCAGCCTGGCCTTGAACACTTCCAGGGATGAGGCATCCACAGATTCTCTTGGCAGCCTGTTCCAGTGTCTCACCCAGTGCATATACACAACCATCAAGAATTGAACACCTAGCAGCCTCCTTTCTCAGTGACCTCTCTTGAAGTTATGGTGGCCACTCCCACCACCTTGCCCTGGACAGCCCTCAGCCCTCACTCTGTTGGCACTGTACCTCCTTGCCTGAGGCAGTGAACAAGGCAGGCAGCAAGCTCAGGCTCCTCTCCTCCACTCTAGTAATGTCAAGTGCTGTCACAGTGGCTATAGTGGGCACTGGTGTCGTGGTGGGGGGAGTGCAGAGCTCACCGAACACACACCCATGGGACACCAGGCCCCCACAAGCTTTGCTGCTCAGGTTTTAAGGATTTGTCCGCCGGATGAAGCCCTTGGCCCCAGGAAGGGTATGCCAATGGCTGGTGCATGGAGGTAAGAGTCAGGTTATCTGCATTAGCCTCCTGCCCAGCCCCACATTTATCTTGTGATATTACATAAGCTAATTAACCTCCTTTCAGTTCAGTTAACCATTTTCAAAACAGGAACAATAATTTATTGCCCATATGGGGCAAAGCAGTAATTAGCTGATGCATGCAAAACATTTCCAGGGGCTCAGATGAAAACATCACCATTTTGCCACTAATTCTGCCCCACAGTGTGAGAGCACTTAACAAAGAAATAAATCCCACACCACCAGTTGGCGGGAAGCCGATTGCATTTGACAAGCGTTTACTTACGCAGGATCCTCTCCAAGGATTCGCACCTTCTCACTTCATTCACAAACTTTCTCTGGAAGCTGTTCACATTCATATTCAGCTAAAAACAGGAGGGAAAAAAAGCCTGGGGCTGGAGGCCACATGCTGCCGTGCTCGTTTTTAGCATCAGCAGAGAATGAACGCCTTCGGTGCAAATGACCAGCACCTCTGCATCTTACAGACTCCTAGAGGCAGGGCAATATCATGGCTTTCCTTATGGCCAAGGACATCATGGCCTTACCAGGATCATTTCCAGCCAGCCTTGCTGTGACAGAAGGAGTCGTGTACTCTCATGGAGAGACCCCCCGTTTTCTGGTGGTGGAGGGAATCATCCTGAAGTTGTGCACAGAGTGCACAAAGCAGTGGGTGGGGACTCAGGAAAAGGTTGGGTCTCAGCATGGTGACTGGCTTTCAGATCAGCTTTGGGAAAGTCCCGCTCTCTCCACGGGCTTTTTGATCACCCTGCAGGTAGACGTCCCCCCAAGTGCTTTGGGGAAGGACAAACACACCCCAGGGCATGCCTCTCCCAGCTCAGCATGCCAGCTGGGCACTACTCACATCTCTGAACTGGACCAGACCCAGCTCCCCCAGCTCAGCCACGCAGCAGTAGGCAGCCTCCACCTGCAGGAAGAGCTGCATCAGGCTCATCTCCTCGCTCCGGAAAACTGAGGCCATTTTGCCTCCTCTGACGTGGGTGTCTGTGGGGGCCTTGATGGGAGTGGTGCAGTCTTCCTCACTCAGAAGGTGCCAGAAGGTGCTGAGCGCTGTGGGAACATTGGGATCACTGAGTCAATGTGCTGGAAGATAACACGATGCTGCCCATCGCGTTCTTCAAGAGCGTTTCTTCACCTCCTACAAGCCTCCTTGGACTCACACGAGGTTGTATCCCACCAGCACCGTGATGGATGCAATAGCACAGGGGAAAAAGGCGGGCCACAGGGATAGGACAGACAATGAGCAAATACCCTGCTCTGTCCTCTGCTGGGCCAAAAATGCTTCAGACCCTTTATTTGGGTTTTGGATACTGAGCCTGTGAAGGACTCGATTTCTCTTTGTCTTCCACAATACAGAGAAGAAAAACAATTAATTTCACCTTGCAATTAGATGGGTGAAAGAGGCATGACCGGTTTTTATCGCTTTCATTGGTAGTGTGAACAAAACATTGCAAACACATCTGGCATATGTTATATGGTGATGGGGAGGACTATTTTATTTAAATCAAAGCAAACTTTAAGATTTAAAAAGCATTTTCTCCCCATACAGGAGTGTTTTTGAAACAAGATACATGAAATACAACATATTAAATATTTATCTTAAATGTGAGAGAAACACTTTACAAGATATTAAATGTTTAACAGGAGCACTGTAGTAACTTGTGTGTATTTGCTCAATTGTCTTGCGAGTTTCCCTTGTCTTACTCTCTGTACCCATTCACTAAATGATTTAAGATGTTGAAAATATAATAAATGATAACTAGTAGCGGTTAAAATAAAGCATACCATGTGCCAGCCCCAGTGGGTTGAGTAAGGATATAATCTCTACAGTTGGTTGGACATTTTTCAGCAAACTATATTTTTCACAGGAAAAAGACACAAAAGCTGCAAGACTCCCCCACCACTAATGCAAGAAAGTAAAAAAAATCCCTACTCTGATTTTCAAAAAATTTAAAAGATTTTCAAAAAGTTTAAAAGCTCATTAAAACATCCCATCTTAAATTCTTTAGACTGAAAAGTGTAAAGAGACTGTAATTTAAAGAAGTTTGTATTTCTACACCTGCAGTTAACTTTAATTTCAAATTTTAAAACCTTAGAATTAAAGGAACAAAACTCAAATGAAATATTTGGAAATATCTTAGTTAAAACTGCTTCAAACCATCAAAACCAGGGTTCTACTTTTCCTCGGTAATCAGTCAATGAAAAACACCAAAGGCTTGCTTTCATTGTGATTTGGAATGAGAGGAAAATGAAAAACTTAACAAGAAACCTCTTTCCAGCCAGGAAACCCTTCCCAGCCCCACTGGGGCAGAGCTTTCACCCCTCATCCCATTCCTGCAGATACAGGAGGCTTGCCCAAAGGCACCTGCTGCCAGCCATGCCTCTATCAACACCCCTTCCCCCCCAGTTTTTTTTGCTTTGGCAAAAGAACAGTTAACTGAGAAACCATCCACACTATCCCCGTTCGCTATTTCCCAGCAATATTGCACTGTGTTAAAAACCCACCAGGTTTGGGGCAGGGTAAATCCTGGTACCCTAAGTTGCTTTGGGGAAGGTGTTACTTGGGTTTACCTCTCAGCCAGCGCTCTCCTTTCCGGCAGACCCTCTCTCTCCGTGGGGAAGGGGCGAGTTTCTCCCCTCGGTGGGCCGGCGGTCCTGTCAGGCGACGACAGCAGGGCTGTGCTCTGGCATGGCTGCGGGCACCGCGCCGGGCGAGGAGGGCAGCCACCGAAGCGTCCCAGCCAACTGTCCTGTCTCACACCGGGCACAGCAAAACCTTTTCTTTTAAGGTCAGAACTGGTCCGGACCAGAGAAGGGAAACCCTTTCTGTCCCAAAACAACCCCCAGGTGGTTTGGACCCAGCGCTTTCTGGCTCGGTCACAACCTCGGCGTCAGGTCTGTGACAAGCGTGAGCTGTGTTGCGGCAGCACACGGCTTGTTGAGACTAATAACAGATGGGGCATGCCGGCTCACACCACCCCGGCCACCCAAAACCGAGCGAGAACCTTTGAAACCTGCTGTACCCGGAGAGCTGCAAACCCATAAAAACTCATTTGCAAGCCCTGGATGGAGGGTCAGTAGCCAGAGAGGTGGAAAGCTTCTGCGCCGTTTCTTGCTGGTTTTTCCTCACCGAAGGCAGCCGGGGAAAGGACAGGGAAACAATGGGAGATTAATGATTTTCCTGCAGCTGGGGGAGAGGGCAGAGCTATACAGCAAAGAGAGGGCTGGGAGGGCAAGGACTCACTCAGCAGTGCTGCGCTAGTCCTGGGTAGCGCAGAGACACGGGAACTTGATTCACACCCCTTGAAATAACAAATACCTGGGGGGGAAAGTGGCTTTATAGACTTTCTCCCACTTCAGCTGCTAAAGCAAAGGCTCCAGAGAGAAATTTGGCTCCTCCTAAAACCAAAGTTTTAGCTCCCACTGAGGTCAGAGTAGGCAGCATTTCATCCTGGGAAATAAGGCTGCCTGGGCCACTATTAAATCTAACATCAATAAGAAGTCTTAGCTCAGAAGAAGAGCTAATGAAAATGCATGGCTGTATGTAAATTGTAAAGTACCCCCTAAAGAAATGCTTTCTCAGACCTGTTTTTTTGGAGGTACCCAGTAGAGTATAACTTGTCCAAGGGAGCAACACCGAAAGGCGAGTAACAGGAGAGAGTTTCCCAGCACAGATTTTTTTCTATTCAAAAGCAACAAAGACCGGCCCCACATGCCAGGGAGCGGAGCACCTCTCATGAGGAAAGGCTGAGAGACCTGGGTCTGTTTAGCCTGGAGAAGAGAAGACTGAGAAGGGATCTTACCAATGCTTATAAATATCTAAAGGGCGAGTGTCAAGAGGATGGGGCCAGACTCTTCTCAGGGGTGCCTGGTGATGGGACAAGGGACAACTGACACAAGTTGGAACACAAGAAGTTAAAATCTAAACACGAGGAAAAAATTCTTTACTTTGAGGGTGACAGAGCACTGGAACAGGCTGCCCAGAGAGGTGGTGGAGTCTCCTTCTCCAGGAAGATTCGAAACCCACCTGAATGTGTTCCTGTCCAACCTGCTCTAGCTAAACCTGCTTTGGCAGGGAGGTTGGACTAGATCATCTCTGAAGGTCCCTTCCAACCCCTACAATTCTGTGATTTGCCATGTCAGCTACTGCGAGAAGACTCCCTCTGTCTTCTGAAATCCAGCTGCCTCAAGCCGTGTGACCCAAAAAGGAGGTATTAAAAATTATAAGGCATTTCTTCTAGGTGGGCCTAAAACATCCATTTTGCTCAGCTGAGCTGGCGGCGGGGCTCACTGGCCTCTCATGCGCTCTTGTTGCACTGTCTCCTCCCACACCAGCCACCACCGTGGGCCAGCTCTGCTTTCTCCATCAGTGCTACCAAGGAAAAGGAGCAAAGGCTGATGAAATTCAGCACTTTCTGTTGGGAAATGGGAACTCCTCTTGGTAAGGCAGAAGTGAAGTCATTGTTGCCAGCTGCCCGTCAGGCTGCAAAAGCAGCACGTCCCCCACGCAGGGCTGAGAAGAAGCTGGTGTGGGAAAGGAAGGGCATTCCCTCCCAGCCTGTGCTGTAGTGCTAAATAACAGGAGTCATCATTCAGTTCTCCATCATGGTATATTGACACAACAAAATAAAATGGCTTCTCAGGCTACACCCCCACCTCTGAACCCGCAGCATATCCCTCCCCTGTCAAAGCTGCTGTGTTCATTTGATGATACTGGGATTTGCTTCTGGTTTGCACCTCTGATGCTCTTACTCAGTCCCGTGGTTACACTCAGCTACTCCCCTACGAGCTGTCAGGGTGGGGGGAGCGCAAGGGCCCCCCAATGCACACTTCATCACCAAAGCAAGTCGGGCTGTGCCTGCCACCCCATCCCTTTAGCCAAGGAGTGAGCGAACACGGAATGCAGGGATAAAGCCATCTCCCCTTGCCCTTCCCTCCCCCCTTCCCAGGCATGGAGAGATGGAGGAAAGAAGCAGAAAGCATATCCTATTTCATGCCTCTGGCATGTGGAAGTCAGAACATTATTTTGTAATAATCTTATTATTAAAGACCAGATGATGATGGCTGACGGCGAGGCGCTGTTCGGAGGAGCCCTATCAGTGGGCTCATTGTTGGTGCTGGCAGCTCTGCCCGGGAGAGCTGAAGGCAGCCTTTCTCAGGCAGCCCAGCACCGCCCGGCCGGCTGGTCTCGGGGTCCCTCGATGGGGGGTCTCCAGGGGGACAGCGTAGGGTCACAGCAGGACCACAGGCTCAACATTTGTCTAATAGCAACCCCAGCCTGGACTGGAAAACACAAAGAGCACGGTTGTGGAGTTACTCGAAATGCCAGAGCTGCTTTCCTCCGTGCGACAGAAAGCAGATCCCTTCTCCCCTTTTTTTCACTTAAAGGTTAAAACCTTTGTGGTTTTGATTTTTTTTCCCTCCGTTTGCCTAGATTTAAAAAATCAAATCCCCTGTTCTCAGGTAGCTTTATCTTAGATGGCTATTTTTCACATCAATGAAGATACCAAACAAAATGGACCCCTCCCTGATGGACATAGTATTGGCATCAGGCTTACGGTTTTGATCTTTTAAAAGCCATTTTGAGGGCTTTATAAAGGTCCTTAAACTTTTTTGAGCTTTATAGAGGCCACCTGGGAGGGAGCTCACCCTGCAATACACAGACAGTGGGTTGCTAACAGACAGACCTGCCTTCCCAAGAGACATTTTTTCTGGAGCCGCACTTGGAGATTTTGCTACCTACCAACCAAGGACAGGAGACAGATAGATCTACTCCTGTGGTCTCACTGGTAACACAGACCACCCAGCATCCTCCCTGGCATTTAGGACCGTGACCTCAAAGGCTGCACTCTAATCATCAATTTAGAGTGCAGGGGGGTCCCAAACATGCAACCCCTCCAGTTGGGCTGTCATCGCTTTCAGCAGCATGGGGAAGTTTCGTGCAGCTGTAGATGGCTCTGGGTTCAGCATCTCAGCCATAATCACTCCATACTTAGCTCCAGCGTGCAGAAGGTTTTGTGTAGCTACACGTGATGTTAACGCATGAGCTCTCTTTCACCAGAGCTCCTGCCTGTTGCGGCAGCTAAGCAGAGTAACACCTCAAGTAAGCTGAAACAAGAGTAAGGGTGTAGTTAAACTGACCTTAAGGGTCATACAAAAAAAAAAAAAAAAAGGGATTTGTCCTTTTATCACTGATAAATGGTGTACCTGCTCTGCTGTGCTCTCATGGGTTGTGTGTTTTGCCCTGCCTGAGTTAAATACTGTGCTACGGCTTGATTAGCATCATGCTGGTCACTGCTGGGATGGAACAGGATTGCAGCAGCAATCAGCTTTCATTTGGAATTTAAAATGTAAACATGTTGCCTATGTAAACAGAAAATGTGTGTATATATAGACAGAGTGAGTATGCACACGTGCGATAAAGGTAATAACTTTCTGAGAACCACACCTGGTGGTGATGTGTCAAGGGTAATACCTTGGTCATCAGAGAACTTAACTGTGAAGCTCACTCTCTGTGGCACCAAACATACCAAACGATAGGTACTGCCTCTTTCATCATCGTCAGGAAAAGCTGACCAGCCGCCCTACACATTGTGGAAGAGCCTTCAAGGAGTGGGGTGGTGAAGCACCTAATTTTAGAGTAAACGGAGTCCTGCCTTGGGAGCTGCATGAGAACAGGAGCTGGAGGAAAGTAAGCCCCCGTCTCTGCTGGTGCTGCAGTCGTGCCTCATGTGCCAGGGCACCCCCGTGGAGACAGGCGTTCATACGATGCATAGAAACCAAGCTAAGAGAAGGCTTTGGAGAGTCTTATCGCTCTTCGGGCAGTCGCAGCACTGCAAATATGACTGTGTTACACAGAAGAAATGAAACAAATCCAAATCTGTGTCAGGAGATGATTTTATAGGGCTTCTATTGTGTCTGAACTTATCAAGCAAAGCCTTCATTTCCAATCCGATCCAAAAATCACTGAAGCCAAGCGCAGCCTGTTCACTGCTTCAGGAGACTTTGGGGTGGGGCCTTTCTGAACCACGGAGGGAACACATTTTGGAAAGGAAAAGAAATATATTACGTTAATTGTGCAAAACATTTTCAGCAACCCTTAGAAATGGGCACATTTACCTGCAAGCTGACAAAGAGCGTTTAGGTACTAGTTAAAATTCAAAAGAGATTTCATTACAAATCGAATCATTCATGCAGTAGCAGAGTGGTTTTGTCTTTTCATTTCCCCTCAAACATTTTGTGCTGCCCAGAACACTTTTGTACTCATTATTTTTGCCAAATTAACGACCAGGTCAACTTTCAGCAGGAATCACGGGTGAGAAATTCAGGAGGGAGAGGTGAAGCTGGAGGAAGAAAGTGGAAGGCCTTTCCCCAGTAAAGAGTTGAGTTTTAGTTTTGATGTAACGGAACACTCAGAAAAAAACCCCACAAATTAAAGACAACTAGCATTAAAGGACTTAGACACTGAAATGAGGCAGAAACGAAGACTATCCTACAGGCTAATTTGAAGTAACTGAACAGTTGAGTTAACTTTTTTACAGCATCTCTCCTGCCATGATTCATGTTTACCAAGACCACAGGCGATGGCCACTGGGGTCACATACCCAGCCTGGCTGCCACTGAGCATGAGTCACCTTGTGCCACCCCTTGGGTGGCAACTGAAGGACGGGGCCACAGGCACCACCCCAGCAGCAGGAGGTGGCTGTCATAGACCAGCCAGCGCAGCCCGAGCTCCACCAGCCCCAGCAACGTGTTGACATGAAAACAGGGAGATGATGTGGATAAACACGCCTGTTTCAGCTAGTTTGGGGTGCCCTTTCTCCAGGGAAAAAGTCTGGCTGCCTGTGTCCTGCTGCATGGTGGAAATATTTCCAGCTGGAGGGAAGCAGATTGTTTTCGGTGGCGGAGGGTGGACAGTGGGGGACAACAAGTGGGTTCATCCCATAGAAACGCTAGGCAGGGCTAAGCCTGTGTGGGTTTTGCTCTCAGGCTTTCTCTGAAACAAAGGCAGACCAAACCTACCTCAGATCTTTGCACAGCAGCACCCCGTTGTATGTAGCTCACCTCAGTTCCTGTGGAAATTCTATTACACCTGTCCCTGTGGGTTTCAGCAGTGTGGAGGGAAAAAAAGAGAAAAATTTTAGATAGTAACCATCCTACTAAGATTGCTGCCCCAGGCACCTTCCTCCTGGTCTCCAATGAGATGGCTGCATAGCCTTAACAGGCCCCAGACAGCTTTATTCTCACGTGAACACCAGAAGCCATGAGTGACCACCGCTGAAGAGCACCAGCAACCTGCTCCCTGCTGAGCCCACCTCTCCCAGTGCCTTCCTGCCCAATTTAATGCCTGAAGTTTTCTCTAACAAGGACATTGTGGTGGGTCAAAGACAGGAGCAAGCAGAGCCAACAGCGTGGGGAACAGCACCAATGTGCAGTGCTCATCAGACCGGGACAACACCACCAGCTCTTTGACAGTGTGGCCTTTCCAGCCAGGATTGCAGAAAATATCTTGCCCTCCAGCTGAAATAATTTTGCCAGCAACCCTCCCAATCTGCAGACAGACCTGTGCTGGTGGGAGAGCGCAGCTCTTCGTTTTGCCTGTGCTAGGAGGTGGCCTAACTATGAGAGGAGAAAAAAACTGCTCTTTTAGCACCACATTGCACACGGGTGGTGGAGGCAGTGACACAGCTGTGCTCACAGGGCAACAGCGGCAGCAGCTTCTCCCGCGCAGAGACGCCCCAAGCTTGAACCGATCCCAACCCATAACCCAACACAGGTCCTTAAGGAAAGGCCGCTGTTACTGTAGAAGGGCCGTTGGCAGCCTACATGAAGCAACTGGTTTCACCCATTTCTCAGTGGAAACATGCCCATAGCCTGTGTTAACTCAATGGCTACTGTATAAGCGTGGTCAAAGACCGATTTTTTAGGCTTCCACACAGTCCTTCCAAAAATTCATGACTGCTGGGCAGTTTTGTTTTGTTTTTTTTTTTTTGGGGGGGGAGGAGGTTCAAGCCAACAAACATGCAAAATCAAAGCCAAACAGGGAGATAAATTCTCTACCCTGATCCTCTGCTCCTTTCCAACTCTACTAGACCATCTTCACAGCACCAGAAGGAGACTCTTAAGACAGAAGTTGCCTGAGACCCCATGGGGAATGACTGGCTCTGGATGTCTTTCCTCTCTCTGGCTGCAGCAGATCCTGGGGAGAAACCTTCAGGCTTGACCTTCAGGGCTCTCTTACCTGCCTCAGCACTGGTAACCACCTCCTGCTGGAGCTGTTTTGGTCAGAGTCCTTCTGTTACTTCACCCTGTTGTGGCAGGAAAGTTCAAGGTGTCCTGGCAGCAGGGAGTCCCTTTGCTCCACCCTCTGCCCTGCACACCGGCTCTCTGAGCTTATCGAGGATTTGCTGAAACGGAGCTGCCGGCGACGGTGACCTGATCCGTGAGGCCGCTCGGGTGGGAGCTGGACCCCCAGCATGAAGCACTTCTCCGGCAAGCCCTGGGCAGCCTTCGCTCTGCTCTTCTTCACCACCACGCTCCAGTATTCCTGCTCAGCAGGTATTTCTCTTCTCTTATGCTCCAGTTTCTATACCCTGCCTTTTCCCTCACTCCTCTCAACCCTAAATATATTACCCGCTGGCAGTAATTTGTTCTTTAAAAACAAGGTGGGCTCCCTTGTCTCATCTAAAAAGTGTAAAGAACTGCAATTGATTAATGCTAATGAGAATTACTTGACATGATTGATCACAGCATCTTTCCAAAGAGATGTGCTTTTGCCAGCTATTTACAGATCCACTGTAAATGCGATTGAGCTGCAGGTTGCTCCACTGAATGGCAAGGAGAAAGGGGACCGCAGTTACTTGGTCTTCCCGTGTTTGCTGAGGCAGGGGACCATTTGAAACACCGCCCAAGAGGCTCACTGTAGTCCAGTTTAGCTCTCATTAGGTGCTTTTTGCAGAAAATCTGGCTTCGGTGCCCCCTTAATTGTAGAAGCTGCCTAAAACCAAAATGTAAATGAGACCCGTGAGCTGCTCCTTTCCCATCAGGCTACTGCCTGAGTTTGTATATCAGCACCAGTCGAGACCTGCCAGATGTTTAAAGATGGGTTAGCTTTGACAGCCTGTCCTTTGGGCTGCAAAGTCTATAAACACAAACCAGCGCTCTGTATTCTGCAGCACTTTCTTCCACAGGTCGTACACAGTTTTTAATGATTTTTCCTAGTGCTCCTGTGAGGTACTTATTAACTGAGAAAAGAAATTATGGGATTGGCCAAGGTCATTCAGCAAGTCCTAGCAGAGTCAGAAAGAGGAATGGGGAGTACTTAGACCCTCCCCTGGAGCGGGCTGCCTGGGGACCCTCTCCCAGTGTGGCAGTGGCCATAAGGAAAGCTCTGGTCTTGCTGACAGTCGGTCAGCTCAAAATGCAAAGGTGGGCAGTAGCAGGTGACCCCAAGGGGGACATCTCCTGTAGGGCAGCCTCAGTTTATTTGCTGGCAAATTGCTTGGAAAATACCAAACTCAAAGCAAAGATTTGCTCAAAGGTCTTGTTTCTTTTTTTGTCCTGAGCTGAAACTAAATCTGAGCCATTATTTTGAAATCTTCAGTGAAATCAAGTTGGAACTGATTTTTCTCTCTCTATCACTCTCCAAACTATCAGCTCAGAGGGATGGCATGACTGGAAATAGTTCTCTCACAGCCTCTGCCTGGTCTGTGGACCAGCAGTATGCTGGAGCCGCCCCTGCTGCATGCAGTGGGAGCCCTTACTCCTGTAGCTTCTCCAGGCCTTTTTTCATGGATATCTTCAGGGGACCAGCATGGGATACTTCATCTGCCTGAACTTGAACTGTACTGCTCATAGTGGCGCAGGTGGAGATATTTCTTTGACTCCCTTCCTTCTGCAGCAGGGGACAGGCTGGTGTTAATGCACGGAGACAACAGCAGCCACAGCTTTTTCCACGCAGGCGTCCCGCATCTGTCCTTGCATCTGATCCTGCAGTGCTGCAAGGTGCATGCTGAAGCTGAGGGGCAAGGCGGGTATTAGAAGGTCTAAGGAGGCTTTGGCATGCGATACCAGGTTTGGAGCCCTGGAGACCAGTCACAGCGCTGTGCTAGAGTGCACATGTGCTCTGATTCTGGGTAGGAAGCAGGACAAAGAGGCAAAATCTTCACTGAAGACCCTGCCCCCCTCACTTATTTCTGTATGTTGTATTTTCCATTCTGAGCCAGTTAATGAGTTTCAGACACAGCTGCACCTGAACTGCAGCAAAGCCAAGGCTTCCCACTGAGGCTGTGGCAGACCTGCTGAGGTTCTGCGCTGATGGGCTCAGCCCTCAGCTTGGCCAGACTCCTTCACACCTCACAGAGCCACTGGGCTTTTTCTAAGGGCAAAAGGAGGTAGATGTACAAGTCGCTGGCTATGGATCTCACCATGCCACTGAATGCTCTCTCTCAGTTCAGTCCTTGCTCTTTCTGCCCATGTAGGTTGGGAAAGAGCGGTGGTTAATTTGAGCTCTGAGTGAATGGCTCACACCAAGGTCATACTCAGCTAGAGGCAGAGTGATCCAACTGCTCCTTATGGCTGGTGCTACAGCAGGTCTCTCTAGAGCCTCTGTTGACAGTGGTGGGGTCAGGAAGCATTCCCTGATGCAGCCAAGTTCAGGGGCAGGAACTTATTTTCTTCAAGTTGTTTCCATCCTACAGACCTCTGTGAGGACAACGCCTTTTAGATTTTCATGCCTGATGCCTAGTATTGCTTTCCTAATCCAACCTGCCTTTTCTCCTATGCTTTCCTTCTGACAGCAGCTGAAGACGTCTCCAATGTTTCATCAAGCTCCAAGCTCACAACTGAGTACGAACCACCATGTCTTAGTAAGTCTTCATAAATCATTACTACCATGATAAAGCCAGGTGATGAGTCCACACAGGTGACTGAGAGGCTGTCCTGGAAAAGGATTTATCTGTTGTCAAGACTTCCATTGCAGGTGAAACTCTAGGACTCATTTCTAAGACTCCTCCATTGGCACGCCCCGCATATCTTAGGTACATTCAGATGGAATCATAGCTTTAACAGACTAAGCATATAGCTACTTCAATTTGTGTATCCTAAAGCTCCCTGCCAGACTCACAGCCTGTAGGCACAATGTGGACCCCCGGGAGCACCTCCTTCCCTCACCCCACCAGGTCTTCCCTAAACAGACAGTCCCAGGCAACCTGAGATCCCACCAGCCCTCCCAGAGTCATCTTTCATCCCAAATGTCCAGCATCCCCACAGTCCTGCACTTCCCAAAATATAGGATGTGTACCAATAGAGGTACACTACTTCAAAGCATGACAAAGGTTATAGGGGTCAGGCACCTCTCCCTCTTCCCTAGGCAGATACTAAACATGTCTCTTTGGTTGTGGGAAGAGCTGCTCTCCACAGTGCAGGACAATTGTACTTGTGTGCACTGAAGGCCAATGCACAGGAACATGGTCCTGCCAGTCACACGTGAATGAGAGCAACTGAGCAGCACCTGCACTTGCCTTTTCCCTGAAATGGTGCAAGAGACTGGCTGCCCTGCACCAAGCTCAGAGGGCCTTCACTTTTCACAGCTGACAAGCCTTGTGCACATCAACACGCAACAGATGGAGCTGCAAGGTGGTTTTAGCTGCCTCAGCTCTCCCGGGTGCTGGGGTTTCATGATCAGCTCCTATTCCAGTCCAAGGGGTTGAGATACTACGGTCCTTCAGGCTCCCTTTGATATTTCCATATTATCACCCAGGACGCAGACACAGAGATGGGTATCTTCACTGTGCCCTTGTGGTGGAAAAAGTACGGTAGATGCTTTAAATAACAGCATAAATGAAACAACTAGTGACATATTTCTTAACTGATTGGAGGAAATTCGACTGATTTTGAACAAAAAAAAAATATACAAAAGGTGCAAGAAAAAGAATACATGGAATTGTTAAAAAATATTTAATTTTTAACCTGTAAAACAGGAATCCCCCAATGGTGGTGTGTTTTGTAGTTGTTACACACAAGTCACAGTTAACAGCCCACCAAAGAGCAGCCACAGCTTCTATTGCTGGCAAAGGAATCAAGTACCTAAACTACTGGACATCCTGCTGAAGATGTCTCTGCTAGACATTCTCTTACTCTCTTACATGAAGCTTTCTTTATCCTGGGTTAAATTCTTAATTTTAACTAGCTACTTCTATCATACCCCATGGCTAAAACTGACTGAGCAGATGCTAAGCAGGTGTTTAAAAAGATTTCTGTAACGGTGGGCACAGCAGTTAAGAGGAGCAGCTCAGGTGTTTGGCCAGACAGGCATGACCAAGTCTTGAAGACACAGAGATGACACTGAATATTGCCATCCCCTAGGTTAAGAGCCAGGCTCAGGAGAAAGATGCCAAGGCAGGCTGATTTCCACTAGCCTTCTGGCAAAGGAAACCTGTTACATACTTGGCCTCCCATCAACTCATTTCATTTCTTTGCCACCAGACGTGAACTTCTGCCCGCAAGCGGCCATGTGCTGCCCAACGGGTATGGACGATTACGGATGGATTGCAGCAGCCGTCGGCTGGAGCCTCTGGTTTCTGACTCTCATCCTGCTCTGCGTGGACAAGATCACAAAACTCCGGCCTGACGAACCCAAATATTTGGTGGCCTGAAGCAGGGAAAGACAGCAAGCACCCGGGAGCAGTGAGGTGCAGTCTGACAGAGCATTTCAATCACTTCCTAAGAAACAAAAAAGAAAGGGAATGTACCTTCAGCTAAAAAAGGCCAAATCTAAGTAGGGCACCTGCTGGGCCTTCATCCTCCATGGCAGGTAAAGAGCTGTCAGGCAAGGTGTGGAGCAGGCAAGTCCCTGTAAGCCACCACATATGTCCCACAGCGCACAGAAATCCTTTTCCCTGAGCCCTTTCATGCTCACTGCGAGTGCACCAGCAGCAATGAGACACTGAAGGACCAGTTACCAGGCTACAGGATATTGCCTTAAGACAACCCAGTACATAACCTTTGAGTTTGAAACAGAAAGTGGGCAAATAAAGCTATTTTCTGGAGGATCAGCGTTACCAGATCCGTTACTAAGCCATGGGCCAGGTTACATCAGTACATCAGGTGTAACTCATTGATTATACTGAGTCCCTTTCACTTGCTCACCTGCAGTATTTTAAGGTCTATTAACTGACACTAGCAAAAAATCTGTTATGGAAACTTCAGAATTCCTTGGGCGGGTTTGAAATTAAAACTAGTTTTTTTCAGTGCAGTCTGTATGTGAACTGTTTTGTAGGAATTGAAAGTAGGTTGTATTTATTCAGCTTGCACCTGCCCGTGTAACAAACCCAAGCTGAACTGCGGCAGGTTTAAACCAGCATATCCAATTCATGCACAAAACTGCTCCTATTTATGCAAGATGATAATAAACACTCTTATTGATGGAAAGATTCTCACTGACTGGTTTATGTATTGATAAAGCTTATATTGGCAAGAAATTACCAAACCCAAATTGTTAGAAACACGATTCTAACAAGAAATATTCATTCAGGAGGGTTTGCCTCACTGCAGTCAAACTGTCTGGTTTGGGGCAGTTGTACCAGTTTGATTTCTATCTATTATTAAAACAATAAATCAGTGTTAAACCTATCTAGACATACACAGGATTAGCAAACCTTCCAGAGATCAACTGAAATGAAACATAAAAAGTTACTTTTCAACCAAAGAAAGCTCTATTGGAGATTTATATCTATTAAATATCATTAAAGCCTCCCTTCAGCTTACCAATGCATAACTTTCCCAGTTAGAAAAGATACAAATCAGTTTAAGACTCTTCAAAATTGATTCTGGCACAACTAGACACTTCGATCAGGACAATGCTGTGCAGTTTCAGAGTGATGGACAGTCCCCCCTTATCAACCATCCACCATCAACAGGAACAAGTTAGACACTGAGGAAAAGACATCCTTCCCTATCATCACTATCACTTAACACAGAAAACCTTCCAGAGTGAAATGCCGAGCAGAGACGTTAGTGTCAGAAAAGAAAGTTTTGAAAGGGAAGGGCTTAATTCTTTTGTGTGTTTTTTTTTTACTGTGTGTGTTTTGTTGGGTTGTTTTGGTTTTTTTTTCTTTTTACATGTGCCATACCACTACTAGTAAACAATCACAAAATATTGCTCAAGTAAGAAAAAAAATCTCAACATTTCAACATACAACCATTAAAACAAAAGTAATTTTCACAAGACAAATCTCCATATTGGACAAGTCAACTACTTCTTTCCACAAAAATCCCCCACCAAAACAAAACCAAAAAAACTCTTGTATGTACAAACTTACAGAAACAAAGGACTCTACATCTTATTGTTGGTGTTGACTGAAAGAATGGTGATATACCAATATACTGTTAATAACCACTGCAATCACTGATGGACAACAAAT
Organism: Numenius arquata; assembly: GCF_964106895.1. NCBI lineage: Eukaryota > Metazoa > Chordata > Aves > Charadriiformes > Scolopacidae > Numenius > Numenius arquata. The sequence goes on from NC_133577.1 coordinate 70,340,195, forward strand.
CTTATAGCTACATACATTATTTTTTCCCTGATCTATTAGTTTTAATAGTGGAAAATGTGCATTGGCCTGAAAGCAACGTGAGAGATGCTGTGAAAATTTCTCCACGTATTGCCTTAGTGCCTACCTTCTGCAGACCTCTTCCTACAGTTCTCCAGCCTTATAGGGATTGTTCTCCTGGTCAGGAAGACAGAAATACCTGCTGGATTTGGTGCTGGTTTTCATCTTTTAGGGGATATCTTTCATAGCTTTCGCATTTCCTTGGCTAAGGCTACGAGTGCGTGGATGCAGCCAGCTGTGGAAGTAAATCTATTCCAGTCTGAAGAGTTGTAAGCACATGATGCAAGCTCCAGATGTCCTGTAGCCCAGCGCTGTGAGTGCAAACTAACTTCATAACAACTGGGCAATTCTGGGGGGCTTCCTAAAGCCTGTCTTTAAAAGCACAGCTTGTTTGTCTTTCACACTCTCCAAAACAGTCTGCTTGTGTGTAGCTACCTTCAAAGAATGTAGTAGACAGACCCCAAGTTTTGCTTCTTGCAGCTTCTGTTGAGGATTCCCAGCTCAACCGAACTGGGGAAAAAAGGGAAAAAAACCCTAGTTTTTCATATAATGTAATGCCCTCAAGATTTTGCATACCTGTGTTCAAGGTTGACATCCAAGGCTGAACAAAAGCAGACATACAAATGGAATAGCTTACAAATCATTTCTGCTGTGGAATGTACACTTTTTCTAGTCCAGTGGCCTGTAAACCTCTGATCTAATATAACAGTTTTGTTTCCTTAATGCATCACTTGCTTTGACATCTGACATTGCCAGGTTTGATTTATAGCCTCTTCTTTTCAAGTCATTTGACTTCCTATGAAGTGGATTGGGTCACTTAGAAAAACGTAGTCCTGTACTGCATTTCATGAACATACTACTACTCCTAGTGTGTTCTGGGATCCCTAAACAAAGCGGCGGTATCCCGAAAGCTCAAAGGCTACCAACTTAAACATCTGATCTGTTCCTATACAATATAGCACAAACCAAGAAAATACTATTTTAAAGAGACTCTCTGAGGTACATGCTATGTGTTGTACTGATCCTAGACATGGCAGGCAATCAAAAGTACAATCATAGAATCATAAAATTGTTCGGGTACGAAGGGACCTTTAAGGGTCATCTAGTCCAACTCCCTGCAATGAGCAGGGACATCTTCAACTACATCAGGTTGCTCAGAGCCCCAACCAACCTGACCTTGAATGTTTCAGGAATGGGGCATCTACCACACCTCTCTGGGCAACCTGTTCCAGCGTTTCACCACCCTCATTGCAAAAAGCTTCTTCCTTATATTTAGTTTAAATCTATTCTCTTTTAGTTTAAAGCTATTACTCCTTGCCCTATCGCAACAGGCCCTGCTAAAAAGTTTGTCCCAGTCTTTCCTGTACAAACCGTTTAGGTACTGGAAGGCTGCTATAAGGTCTCCCAGAAGCCTTGTCTTCTCCAGGCTGAACAACCCCAACTCTCTCAGCCTGTCCTCGTAGGAGAGGTGCTCCTGCCCTCTGATAAATTTTTGTGGCTCTTCTCTGGACCCGCTCCAACAGGTCCACGTCTTTCCTGTGCTGCACTGTGCAGAAGGAGGAGAAAAGCCCTAATAGCACTGTCAGTATTTCAGGGGCTTGTCAATAGTTATAGAAAGTACACCACAAATATGTTGCATCCAAAAGACTTGAGAAATTGATATAAAGACAAAAATTGTTATGCAGAAATGGATTATACATACTTAATTTACAGTAAATAAAATCTAAATATTATCTGTGGTCTGCTGCTACATTTTGTGGAATATTTTTAGCTAGGGAACAGACAGTAGCACAGCTTGTGGGTTATAACCCCTATTTAAAGACCAATCAAGTCACAGTAGAAGGCTGTGGTCTCATTTTGATGCACAAACCAAAGGTGATTCTATAGTACAATGCCTTATAAATGTGGTCCATGAGCAACGTCACAGACTGGTACACTCATTTATTTCGTATTATCTCATGTTCCTAATAATATCACTGCCATTATAACGCCGCTAACTAGTAGAACCCCAACTAGTGTAATGCTGCCCAAGTCCTGTTGACTTCAAGGGAGCAACACATACATCCAGCGTATGCCTTGTTTTGCTGTTTGGGGTTTTTTCATTCTATTTCAGAAAGCCTGTTACTTTTGTTCCCGCAGGAAACCTTGGAAGCAAAACATAACTCCTGATTTATCAGCGTGGATAAAGCATTTCACCTGTGTTAAACCTTGGTGCCCCTTCAGGCTGCTACTACAATGTCATGCTGTAGTGCTGAGCTGGTTTAGGTTCTTGTACCTCTCAAAGCATGTAAAAAATAAGATGATAGCACATATCACCTATTAAGCTGCAAACTACCCTCCCAGAATGATGACAGAAATGTTAAAGCTCCAGTCATTTATAGTCCATTGTCCAGTCATATTCTATGTCATTGGACCAAAAAGTTCCTCGCTGGAATGAGATGGAGAAGAAGTCAATTCCAACTCATACGATTTAGTACAAAGAAAAGCAAAAAATGGTTGAAACCTGGATGGCTGAATAAAATAAGTGTGACTGAAAAATAGAGGAGTTTGAACGCTAACATTGCTGACCAAGGCAGAACAGTTCTTCACATTTTCTGGACAAAGTTTCTGAATTTCAGGCATGAAGGTATTTAGTGCCTGGAAAAGAAAGACAGACACAGATGCCATCTGGGAAAGCTGCTGGTCTACAAGTGTCTACAAGTGTCTCGGATGGACAAACAGAGCAACAGGGACATGTAACTGATCAGCACTTCGAATACCAAAAGAGAAAAACATTAGCAGCAGCGCAGCGTTCCAGAGTAACTACTTTAATTTGCCTAGAGATAATATCAATCACATCTGACTAGTGATTTTTTTAAATTCTTAATTCAAGGCTAAATGGATTGGTACTTGATGCATGACTCTTCGTCTTTTTAGATACCATTGCTCTGGTAATGACTCGCATTACTCACTGCCTTTATCCTTGGGGTTTTAGTGAATGAGCTACATATTAAGCAATTGCACTTTACAATGATTACACTTTGCAAAATCACTAGAGGGCTGAAAGCTGGCAACCATCAGAGCTTCCTACTTGCATGAAACACACAGAGAAGAGACAGAGGTTAAATTAATAAGAAAAGGTGCTCTGTACTGGGACTCTGTAGGAATTTTGATAAAGCCATCATAAAAACTAGGATTTCAGAAAATTATTGTAATTAATTACAGCCAGAGAATGAAACACAGGCATTCTTGGGAAGCAAGCCCCCTCTCATCCTTACACTCCAGATCCCACTTATTTTATGGTATCAGTGGTACCAGCATCTATTGTGGAATTCAAACCTCACTGCAGGTTTCTCTTCCAGAATCCAACACGCACTTTTCAAAGATCTCATTTCCAACTCCTATTTCGAAACAACCTTCTAGAAATAAACACAGGGTAACAACGCGGTATTGTCTCCCAAGTTTGCAAATATCTCGGAAAAAATACAGGTCAAATACACAGACTTTTCCTGTCCAATTTGACAGTATGAAATCTAGAGACAAATTCAGTTAACCAGTTTGCTCACCTATCAGAAATAATGGTCTATGCACCCCTGTGTCTTGCTGACATAAAACTCCCCCAGAACAGACTTCTCCCTCCAAAAAGAAAGTTTCTCTGCACACACAGGGGAAAAGCATCCAGTCTCAGTGACCAGCATGAGGGTCTGTTCCAAAATGCAGACCCTGCTTGTCATGGTGCCCTTTGCTCTCAAGAGCTAAAGAACTAAACTAATTGTAAAAGTCTACATTTTCTCCCTCTGCTGCTATGTGTGGTAAAGTCATGTCTTCTATCTGTAAACCTGCCAGGTGCATGTTTTGGTGATAGTGTGAACTAAACACCACTCACGTTGTGCCAGCCCCAAATCCCTCCATCTCTCTGTCTCTCCAAAGGTCCCCACCACAATTTGGTTTGCCACTGGAGGGAACCAAGAGTCTGCAGCAACTGATAACCTAATCGAGACAAAGATGCCACAGAGACTTTTCGCATGCTGTTGTAACGGCAAGGTGGGATCAAAGGCCTGTCTGATCCAGTTCCGTCTCCCAGCAGCAGGTATTTGGGAAGGAACATAAAAGCACACTGCACACAGTGATCCCCCTTCCCCTGTCCTCCTCTGCCCAGCTCACAGCTGAAATACAGCGCCCTTCTGATACAGAACTGGTCTCTCTTGCAGCATCTCTTTCCCCCAGCAGTTTGAAATTAATATTTTAAGGACTAGTTTCATGCAATAATACCGTTCTTTTACTTTTTCAATTTTCCCTTGTGATAACAATCACTCCGTTTTCCCCCCACCCTTCTCTCTCCCATTGATCTCATTTTCCATAAAGTTCACAAATTCACTACTGAGTTTGTGCATACCCTTAAACACGGTGTGTCATCCTTCAACTGTTTCATATGAGTGGCTTTATTTTTTAAAAGAAGCAAGTAGAAGACATTTCTCTAATCGCCGATTCCTAGTCAAACTTTTTGCTGCCTCTGTGCTCTTTGGTGACCGTTATCTTCTTAACTATTTACCCATTTCAGCTTTACCTTTATTATTCACTATTCACTCAATACATAAGGTTTCTTCCCTTCATTCCATGACCACAGCTGTGCCCAATGTTGGTTGCAACAACCCAAAAGACCTGCCTTGTCCTTTCCTTCTCTTCCCTTTCTAGCAGGGAACTGGAAATCACATCAGCCCCAAGTGATGATATATCTGTAAGGCCGGTCTCTTTTCTGATGACTTCTCTTGACTAACTTCTTTTTATTAATACCTTTTCTATCAGTGGCTTTTCCAATTTCTTTGATTTATCTTAATCATAAAGACAAAAGAAGCGATACCAACGTAGAGAGCTGCAGTTGGTGAGTCACTGGGAGAACCAGAGCCATAATTTCTAGCTTGTAGTTTCCAGATCACACGATTAAACATGCAGCCAAATCAATTTTTCAGTGTGACATTCTGGAGCAAAAGTTACAGCACTTTTTCAGCGCTGCCTGCTTTGTCTCTGTTAGCCTGTTTCCCTTTGTGGCATTTCAACATACCGTATATTTAAAAAACATCAATCCAACAACATTCAATTCTAATGTGGCAACCTCCTGGGCTCAAATATATGAAGAAATGACCATGCTTTAGCTGAGCTATACTGACATCTCGTACAGACACTGTGTGATAATGTTAGTTAAGAGACTAACATCCTTAAGTAAAGTTCATCCTTAAATAAAGAGGACTAAATAATGCTCACTGGCAGCAGCGTCGAGTGCTTTTTAAACGCAAAGCTGCAGGGAACAGTGCTCTCTACTCCCAGGCAGAAGTGAAATTATTGTAGGCAATATTGTGTCAGTGATGCTGTCTGCTGGAAAGGACAAACAGCTTCTCTTAACTTTTTTGCAGTTCTACTCTGCAAAAGCAAGAGTGTGGTTTCCAGCGTCCTAGAAACTTTTCTTTCGTGTGGCAGTGAAGTACAGGAGGATGCAGCTGTAAAGTAAAGGTGAGATTCCTCACCTTTAATCTTGATTTTTTGAAGTGTTCTTGCTTAAAGCGGCCCTCATCGAGCCCAAAGACAGAAACTATCATAAGGATCAAACTCATCCTTGGAAATGCTAGACAGGAAGCGTTCCATGCAAAATGCAAGGGGACTTACCTGAAACCATTTTATCCAGGATTGCATGGACTAACAAATCTGGTAATCAGTTCATGAGTTTGTGGATGCCCAGATCACCTGTATTGCATCCAATTTGAACAACTTCCTATTTAGCAATTATGTTGAGTACTACTGATAGTGGACAATCCACAGTTCTTTCTCCTGTTTCCTTAAGTCCAAGGATAAAAGCTTCCTGATTTTTTCTTACCTCAGTACTTTTTAAATTCCTATTTCTTTAGTCAAATTTCTTTCAGATCTGCATTCCAGGACCCAAACAGCACTGTGCACTGCCAAATATAACACTGCATTAATTTTCCTTGAACGCAAAGAATTTTTTCCTGAAACACAAACAATATCCAGCTACTACTTTTAAATCATGCACAGCACTAAAATGTTCAAATAGCCTGGATGAGAAAACCAACTTCCAAGAAGCCTTGGGAAGGAAATCTTAGAGAAGTTTTCATGGGAACGTGACAGAGCTCTTAAAAAGTGTGTGCATTAGAATATATTTGGAAATGCAAAACAATAATTTTCATCTTTCAGTCTCTTTTCTACCCTCTTAACTCTCATTTCACTCTGTCTGCTCCACACATGGCAATAAGAAGATTACTGTAAGTGAATCTGAAAAACCACCATTTCAGGGATCCACAGAGGTTTAGCATTCATTTCAAAAACTCTTCAGAGCATTTGTTCAAATGTGCCAACATTTTATTCCGATTAAGGCAAGATGTAACAGCCTAAACACAAACTTCCACTTATGGAGTAAGAACTACTCAAAACTAAACAGGAGTGGCCATTACAAAGGAAAGCACATACTTTAAATGTAAAGAGTAACAAGAAAAAGTAACATGAAATCAATACAAAACATTCCAGCTCTACAAACTATCAAGTGCAAAAAAAAAAAAGTGTATTTTTCTAGTACTAATGTAACTTTTTTTCATCTGTCAGTCTTCAGTGGGATTCACAGGACTGCAGCTCTGCTCTGGAAAAGTCTCTTTAAAAAGGCAGTGCAACTCCACAGGATTTTTGCTTCTCAAGTTTCTTACTCTCGGGGTGAGTAAACTCACCCGGGACTTGTACACTGAAGCCAGACACATCTTGCCAAGTGCATCCCAAACTGTACTAAGGAATTTGTAGAATAAATTCTCCTTCCAAAGCATAAGTGCGACTAAATGGTTTTCAGTGGAAGTCATGCAGATGCAACCAGGGACAACACACAGACCAACATTTGGATCTGAACTACCAGTTCTACTGGTATGAGCTGCCACAAGCTGAGCTTGTTCTGCCCTCATTGAATTAGCGACAGAGATACAGAAGACAATTTTTACAGTACTCCTTCTGACATAAGCTGCATTTCAAGGGACACTCACCGTAAGACAAACATCAGAGTTTTCAAGCAGTCAGGTGCACTCACACCAAAATACTTCAAAACTACAGTGAACCTTCATCAGCATTGCCAAAAACTTTCATTCCCAATTTCTGTTTCCTCAGTATTTAGGACCTAGAAATACTGGAATACATGAATAACAGCAGACTGGCGACAGTAGAATACATCCCCAGGGTTCCTCCCTATCTTTAAATAAAATATAACAGCAAGAAAGAAGAGATGCATGCCCCCCCCCCCCCCAAAGGGAACCAGATTTTTATTTCCACATTTAAGCACTTTAAAGCTGCTACTTTTCTCTGGGTACATCTAAACAGCCCTGGAGAAGCTCTACAGCCATGGTGAACTGCTTTTGGGAGTCTCAGTGACGAGGGATGTTCCTCACGTGCACAGACCAGTCTTGCAGGTGGCAAAGGGCTGCACAGAAATGGGGTTGTGTTGTGGAATCAGCTTGAGTGGGGGCAGGGGGAGTCCCCAAGATTTTACCTCTCTCTCTTTTCAGTGCCCTGTCACAGGTGGTCCTGGAGACCTGGTTGCTGTCCTTTGCCCTTCTGACAATCAGATGTCATCCTTTTCTTTTAATCTTTTTTCAGCTTTATGTTTATATTCAGAAAACACCAAACAGGTGTTATTTTTAAAAAAATCCATTTATTTCTTTGTGGCCGCAAAAATATGGCCCACGTGTTCCCACCTCAAAGTCACAAATGTTCTTCAACCTGCCACTTCAAAGCTCTTGGCCAAGATATATTTCTTTCCAAGGACTGGCACCTGTTAACAAATAACTGCTAGGTAAGACACGGAATGGGAAATACCCATTTCTTCCTTGAGCTGAAAAATTGTTAAAGCTGCAAAAAGGGAGAATGTAGTGAGGGTAGGAGTTAAAAAATGAGTTCAACTGCCTACAGCCATCCACATCACACAACTGGTGACTTCACTTGGGCTCAAACACTTATTTAGCTTCCTTGTGTAATCCATCTACTGTGTTTTCAAAGCTGTGAGTTAACACATAACAGTGTCAGCTGTTTTGGTTCTTGGGAAGTTATGATGCCTGTAAACAGCCTCTTTCTAAGATAACACTGTAACCCTGTTGTCAGCGGTCTAATTTAAAGGCACTGGCTTCAGCACTTGGTAGGAACATGCACTTTGGGCTGATCAATCTATTTACGCATTTACGTGTGTGTATAAAGGTGCATGATATTGGGGTAGTCAACATCTCGCCCACCACTCCTTTGGGTGCAAAGGTGATATATAGTTGTTGTCTGGTGCTGCTGCTCTCCAACTGCTATATATGAAGCCTGCAAGTAAAGTACAGTGCAAAAGGTCAGTGAAATTCCACGTACTGCTCCAAAGTGCACATATTTCACAGTATGAGTCCAGCACCTATGCAACTCAATCCTCCTAAAAACAAGGTTTTCTTTCCTGAGTCCCATGCCCACAGTCACTGACAGCCAATGTGTTACATCCTGGTAGAGAATATTTTATTGTACTGAATTGTGCCCCACCTTTCAAATTAAGTGTATGAAAAATAATTGCAAAATTTCACTTAGCTCCAAAGATAATCAAGAAGCAGGCTAGGGGTCAACATTTTGGCCATGGAAAGGAAAAGCAAACCAACTAAGCTGAATTATGAAGCTCTCATCTTGCCAAGTTCTTCCATATGCCAAACTAAACACAGACTAAACACAAATGTCAAGTAAAATTGTGAAGAAAGAGAAAAGCCTGAGGATTCCATGAACCAGATGGTTTAGTCATGGAAATCAATGTAACTGTTGGTAACAGTTTTCTGTGCCTGTACCAACTTCTCATCTGATCACTGTTTTCAGAAACTGGTAGATTTATTAACAGATACTTAAATTCAGTATACTTTTAAGTTTCAAAAAAAAAAAAAAATTTGTTTTTTTTTTTACCCTCCTTTTAATACGGCAATAAAAAAAAATTGGCAAGCAGAAACTTACAGGTTTTTTTTTCCCCTGAATTCCCAAGTGGAAACACACATTTTGGCACATGCATTCCACAAAGTCCTTCTGTAGCACATAAAACCCCCAGCTTTTCCTGCAGCTGTAGAAACTGTCTCCCTTGTTAGGGCCATCCTTGGAACTGGTGCCTTATGTGTTGTTTTCTTACTATATGAAGATACAGACTATGCCATACCATTTTTGGTGAAGCGTGGATCAGGTCTCCAGCCAGTTTGAGAATATAACTTCCAACAACAGCTTTCTGACTTCTTATATTTTACTCTCCTTTCCTGTGAACTTGTAAGGTTTTAAAGAGGGATTTTTGCATCAGAAAGTCTCTTTTATTTACCATTACATATTTGTCCTGTACATGTTCTTCATAAGATTTGGGACTGAAAAGAAAAAGGATATTCTTCTAAACCTAAAAAGATGGAATATCATAATAGCCTCATCATCACTAGCAAAATTGAGTTTCATATTCCTTCTTTAACAGCTGGAACAGGCGCAGCCAATGAACTTACTTTCTAGAACCCCACCTTTTCTTGAAGTCATAGTAACATGCTAACGCTATAAGCACTGGCCTCTGATCTCACCTCCAGTGAGGTCAGAGGCCAGTGCTGGATAAGGATGTGGGCTATGAAAGAGATGGATTTAACGGGAACACTTCTGAACAGTCAGTCTTCAGCATTGTCAAAAAGACCAAATAAACATTGCCCTATACACTCTTCATTCTGCAAAACCTGACATTTTGCAGAAGTATTGGCAACATTCACGTTTACAAACTTGGTGTAAAAATGTTTATTTTTATTCTAGAAGTGATTATCACACAAAAAGTTTAAAAAATTAAAAATATAATAACCTGTTGATACTGCTGTTGACAGCCATGCTGGTGTTCTGATTCCATTCAAGCCTCAACCAGTGCCCCTGAGGGCTTTAAGTACCGGCCAGGGAACTGGAAGTTAATTCAGACTGCTTTGCTACAGTTAAGTCCCTCAAAACAATTTCTTGATGATCATGGATAAACAGAAAAATAAATGATTTTCCTAATAAAGAGGGGAAACATACCACCTTTTTTTCCACATCAGTGAGCAGCCAGTTGCTTCCTGGTTTTGGCTTTGGCAATATCATGTACTTATTTCATGAAAAAGGTACACAGGGTTTTCCATAGTGTCCTCCTACTTGTTTTCATTTCAGTCTGAGTTAGTCCCGTCACAGTACTGGAACCAGGAACAGATCTGGTAGCCAAAGCCCACCATACCATGCCAGACCAGTGTTATACACCTGTATTTTACCAATGCCATTTCTACCCCAGTGAGTGAGGCAAATCCTGATCAATTGCCCAAAGACCTTTTTGGCAGACTACTATTCCTTAGACCTTTTATGACTTCGATCTGCTAGTGTTTGAAATACCCCCACTGTACCACCAAATAGTTGTGCTTTTCATTTTTCTAGGGCAAGGCTCCCAAGCCTCCTCACAAACACCGAGCTTATCCTGTACCTATGTGCCAGTCTGTTAGCTTTAGTTCAGTCTGATCAGAAAATAAAAACACTCCAACAAATCATAACTTAAGTAAAATTTCTGCATGTATTATGTCAGTTACAGTTATGCAATGGCCAAATATTAGTAAATTCGTAGCTAATATTAAATTAAAACTCTGGAAAAAACAGCAACAAACAGTTCCATGGCACGTACCATTCTTACCATGGGGATAATGCTTACCCTTTGTCCAAAGGGACAGTGGAAACAAGTATAAATATAGAAACTGTCTCAAAACCGCAAATCTAAGCCTATGTTAATGCTCTAAACTGTCACTGACTTTCACTAAAATTATTCAGATCCAAACATAAGCAATGATTTAGGACATCAATTTATAACGTAATGCTGGTGACCCTGTACCAGTCAGGCTGGATTGGTTTCTGTCCACAAAGCAAACTACAGAGTGGCAATATTTTATCGCTGGTCTTGCAAGAGCATATAGTATGTAAATACATTTTTTAAAGATATACATACACACTTCCCCAAATTTAACTGTGGCTGAGTATTCCTCTCCTAGTTTTCAATAATTTTTAAACAAAAATAAATACCAAACCCTTTCTGTTTGGATGCTTTGTTTTGCTTTTCCAGCCTGAATGAGTCTACAGATAATTTCTTAGTTATACAAGGCCAATGTTTCACTTTGCAAATATTGAAGATGAAGGAACACTTGAAGCTTCAGCACCAGAAGGAAAACAAGGAAGAGTGCAGAGGGTAGCTCCATTCGGAAGCACAGAGCTATAACAATTATTGTTCCAGTTTGTTACAAGTAGCTCACAAAGACTTTTATTCTAAGAAGTCCCATTTTTCCTGACAACCAAAGTGATTTTTACGTGGGACCACACCTTCAACACCCATGAGCTGATACAGTTTGTAATCTTGCAGAACAGCAACACAAACCAGTTCTCCATAAGCACTGGAGAGATCAGAATACTTGTAATCTCTTGCAAAATGTCATCTCAGTTTATTCAAACCTTCGTCTACTTCCTTAGAAAAAGGAGTCTATCATATTGGAGTTTGTTCCTGTGATTTTTTTGTTGCTGGAGTGTTGACTTCTTGACCTAGGGTTTTATTTATTTGTTAGGTTGAATGATGGTAGGGAGAGAAGAGGAGCACCGTAATATTAGCAGATTAATTAATATTACTTGTGATGACACTGATGATTTTCCCTGTTTGTCCCCCATCTCTCCTTACTATCCTCGTTTTGCTGCCTTTTTCATTTTTTCCAGCGTGTTGTCAACAGAGCTGTGAAAGTTCACTCTTTTCAGAGAACAACATTGCTGATTTCTTTTAAGTCTTTGCTTCCATAGGAAGCAGATACCTGGCAGATTTGCAAAGGAATGCTAAATCAACTGTGGAAGTTCTGCACTGTTGCCTGTTTCTGAGAAAGTCGTAGAAGTTCTTCTCTAATTGCTTTGATAAGAGAGGCTGAAGAGTGACCTGGCTGGAGGTCCTCAGTGGAACTGGTGGTGTAGCAATGGCCCTGGCCCTGAAGGCTGTTGTGTGGAAGCTGAGCAGGGGGTGCCGAAGGCTGCCTGGCTGAAGTCCTCGGCATCTGGAATACTGGTGAGGAGGAATATTCTTGGTGTCCATGCATATGCGTCTGGAAAAAGGTAGAAAGCATTATTGTACTTTCTGAACAAATATGATAATCCCAGAAAAGACAAGAAAGCAAAAAGGCAAAGAACAGAGGGAAAGCAGCATGGAGATGCTTCTATCTGCTGCCACTGTTCTTCTGTTGTATGAATGAATGATTCCTCTTATGGAGCACAAAACAAGAAGTGTACACAAAATTGCTGGACTGCCTCAAATTCAGGAATTTTCAAAATCTCTTTGAGCTTCCACTAAAAAGTCTGACCCCCTTTCTAATCCATGATATGGTTAGAAACTGAAGTGGAAGGAGGCGGGAAGAAAAACCACAGAACTGGAAGTCAACAGAATTGGCTTCTCTGTCCTTGCCTTTCCATCTACTTCCTAAAAGACAACAGGCAAATCACTCTCTTCCCAGCTGCCATTTCTCCATACTATCTATAAATAAAGATACCGTTACTTTAACCTTCCCCTTTCTCTGCCTGGCTTGCCTGTTCAGCCTGTACACTTTTGGGAGGACCCTGTGACTGACCAATGCCCAGGAAAACATGGTCAACAGAAGAAGCAGCAGGAAAATATTATTTAAATTGGAAAGATTAGGTATTTCTGTACTCAACAGCTGTTTTACATATCTGAGAAACACCATCTCAGTTCAGAGACTATCACTGATTCAGGATAGAAAGGGGTTAATTCCGCATTTGTTCAGTAACATATATCTTCTAACAAAACAAGAGAGAAACAAAACAGAAGGCTGAGTTTATGGGCTTGTCTATCTGGAAAAAAATCTGCTTACACTGAAACAATGCGTGAATTTACAGTACACTAGGTGACTGCACTGACTCCCAGTATGGACACAAACGAGGTACATTTTGAAAATTTAAATTCCAGCTGGCATCCCTAAAGCAAGCGTTTCCTCTTGCCTCATATTGCTGCAGGCTGAGACCCAGCCAACAGAAAACACTGGGCACAAGACTTGAACACATACTGTTGAACGCACAACTGGGAGCAAAGCAGCATAATCCCCTTTCAAAGGGTCTGCACTCTGGGGATGAGGAGCAGCCAGCTGCAGCAAGTTCAGATCCCAGTTACCATGATTTAGTGAGCACCCATCTTTCTCTGTGGATAAGCCTTAAGCAGTAGCAGAGAGAACAACCTGATGGGGGAAGAAAGGACAGCAAGGTCAGCTAGAAGAGGATTTGGGGGCGAGAGGGAGGGGAATGAAGGGATTACAAAGGAAGGATATGGGGGACCTGGAGTGACTGTGGCAGTAGTGTGCGGGGAAGACAAAAATGCACGAGAGCTCCTTAACATCTCTCATAATATAAATGAATAAAATCTAAGATATTGTGTATAAAGTAGAACTAATCATAGATTCTGACTCTCTTGCACAGCTCATGTACAGCACTGATCATTTACACAGTTAATTTGGGAAGAGAGATTAAGAGGAAAAGAAGCTTTAAGAGAAGAATGATAGGTAAAGAAGGTTTTCCAAGTAACATCTTGTCTTACTTCTTATAAAAGGGAGGCGATTTTAGTATCAGAAAGGAATGAATGGGTCTCTTGATTGTTCAGAATTATTCATTTGGCAGTGAAACCTGAAACTAATTCATATGTGCAGCCTAGAGTTGGCAAACCTGACAAGTACTCTGTGGGTTTATAGAAAAAAAAAAGACATAAAAAATATTAAAAGCAAACATTTCTTGACACATGAGTCTTAACAGCAACCTAAATTATGTTCAGGTTGCTTTCACATTAAAATGCATTATGTGACTCAGCTCCTATCTCATACTGCACTGAATTAGCACCTTGAGAATGGTTTCTAAAGGGAAGTTCGGAAGAACATCTGATGACCGCAGTGGCTGTTTCTTAATGTTAGGGCTATCAAAATTTCCTAAAGTATCTCAGAAAACCAAAAGTAAGTATTTCTGTGAACTCATATACAACATTAGAATTAAACAGGTCTGGGAACTTTCAGAATCACATTGGTTTAGAAACCCAACCTATATTAAACTACAACAGCAACAGAGAGTAAAAAGGTTGGAAGATTTTTTGCCTTTTTTTTAACTTCTAAATGTCTTCACTAACAGAAATACACATTCATATATTATAGAATGTTATATATGTAACAATAGATAGTTTTAGATAGTATTTGTAAATTATATATTTTGCACAGAAACTTCTGTATAATTACCAGTAGTACAAAATAATTGACAAAAACACCTTTACTGAATTTTCCTTCTTAAGGAAGGAAGATTCGTGAGATCACATTGTGAATCTGTTGATCTCCATTAGTAATTGTTGAACTCTGTGACCAATTTCAACTGAATTAGATGTATAAATATACACACACATGCATGTATATATGTGTGAACAGATATATTTTATAAAATTCACAAAAATAGGTAGCTACTTAGACATAACCTGATTTGTGCTATCATTGAATCTGCTTCTGAGTGGCAGAAAGGCCAGGTTAGGCTATGCTCAACTGAACCTCTCAGCCAGCATGTATCTCACAGGGGATAGCTAGGGGACATGAGAGACAACTTGAAGTACAGTGAGATGGTTAAGAGACACTACTGAGGGCAGTCGGAGTATAAAAACAGAGGAAAAGGGTGTCTTGGTGGAAACATTGGAAATCTGGAGAAAACTTGGGAAAACAGTGGAGAACTATCAGGGATTGTAGACGGATAGGAAGTGATGTCAGGTGGTGGTAGGGAGGTAGAGATATGCAAGACACTACACAGATCTGTAAGAAACCAGGCTTCATTTGTTCTGCTGCTCAAATGATCACTTGCTTAGTATTGTATTTTCTGTCATCTAAGGAAATGCTGTAATTACCCTGGTTGCCAAGGCCTTCGAGAAGGAGAATTAAGGTGAATTGATGGTAACCTGCACACTGGCTTTGAATCAGGAGATACAAGTGAGAGGTCATATTCGAGCAGAATATCTGGTGTTGACCGCAGGAATAATAGGTGAGGATACTGTGAGGAAAAGGACCATTGTAGGAACAAAAATGCAGATCCCTCTCAAGTTTGCGAGTGAGAAGAACGCTCTAGATCTAATCTTCCTAAATGCAGAGTTTAATTTTAGAAACTTGCTCAGAATGAGGGAACAGTAAGACTGTTTGCAAAGGATCAGTTGAATACTGCACCAAAAGGAACACGACTGCCATTAGGTAAATCCTTCTTTCCAAAAGGAGGAAAGAAAAATTTAAAGCTCTGTCCTAGTGAAGGTAACTCTGAAGGTAATTACTTAACTACAGGAAACCGCAAGACTGGGGCTCATCTAATAATGCTTTTTTTTTTTTTTCTTTTAATGGGGACAACCCTTTGCAAAAAAAGAAAGAACTCCTCATAGGAAAAGGAAAGTGCAGGCACTAGGTGAGCTCCTACAACTAAATGACACTGTACTCAGACAGTTTTAGTCCATGATCTCCTCCTTTTGACTTTTTTTTTTTTTAAAAATAGCAAACTGAAAAAAAAAAATCACATTGCAGTAACATATGAACTGCAGCAACCAGTGAGAAAAAAGTTCTGTCAAGGCCAAGGAAATGTTTAAACTCATTAATTTAAAGAAAGTCAACCTGGATTGAGGTAGCGTGTACCCATCTGAAATTGTGACTGAAACCCCCATGAATTGTATCAGGCTGTGAGTCTTTGAAAGCTGTGCAGGTAACTGATGAAAAAACAGCTATTTGCACAGCATCTCAGATAATGGGTCTGTAACTGACTTTTCAGTAATACGTTAGCAATTCAAGTAGTAAAATATTAAGAAAGTAATGGCTGAAAATCCACTCGGGAGGCAGAAAGGAAAGGCCCACAGATCTAGAAAAGTCATTTTCAGAAAAGACACACAAATGATAAGAAGAGGCAATGAATGGTAACCGAGGTGCCTCTGAAAATGGAACAGGAGACACTAAAATCTCTCATGCAAGTGCTCTTCTAGATGTAAATTGAAACGATGATGTTCTTGCACTCAAATACCACAGTTCCAAGCGCAGATTGCAAGTTAAATTAGGCAAATACATCTTTCAGCTTCAACAGTTAAAGTTTTTGAATAGTATCAGCAGTTTGTCTCTAGTGCGACCAGCCCTCAAAAGTTTTATGCTGCTCAAGTTCATCTGGAGAGCTGGCAGCTCAGTTTCGCCAAAATCTAAAGATGAGGCCCATTCTGTTGCATTTCCTTTCTGCAAAGTCACTTCAAGATCATGCAATACTGCAAAGCAACTTCAAATAGTGTGAATATGCATTGCCCTAAGTATGCAAAAGGAGGAGATCTTTCCTTCTTCACTCAAGGAAGAAACCAGAAAAATGATAGCTTAAGCAAACGAGCAAAAGAAGGAGCATAAAGTTGTCGCTCTCAAGAGTACTACAATAAAGCTGTCACAGGTCAGTCTGCTTCAGGATGCAAGTACATCAAACACAGACAGGTAGCAGGCAACTGGATCTTTCCTGGAAAGGCCATACACTATCTTCAACCTCACACATCTGGTTGAATCAGAAATGTCAACCTCTAGAAGCACCACTGCCAAGAACATGAAATAACGATGGCTGCCTAGGCAACACTGGTAAACAAATACATATTAATTTATCACATCCTGCTGAGTGAGACTAGGGAAATAACTGGTTTAGAAACACCCAAGTGCAAGTATGTACCTTATTCCATTGCCCTGACTTCTGCTGTTGCGCAATGACACAGAAGACAAAAGAACTATACCAATACAAAGTAGGACGGTAGTCTGGGACAACTTAATTCAACGTTTTCTACTTACAATGATCTTAAAATACAGAGGCATATTTCAAAGAAGAAAATGGAAAGCAGTATCCACCTCTGCTGGAGCTCAGAAGCAGAACTGGGTGAACTGCAATTAATGGGTGAAGCCCTCAAGTGAGAGAAAAAAAAAAAGGTTAGGGTAAAGTGAGAGAAAGCAGTTAGAGAGAAGCAAAGATGAAAGAACAGCAAGCAAAAGTTAGAGTAGCTAACGAGGGTTTGAAGAGCAAAGCAAAGAATGTCAGAGAAGCAACTGAAAGTATTCCAGGGGGGGAAAAGTTCCAAACAGTAATGCAGGAAAAAAAATACCCGAACATATCACTACTTCGGAAACTATGCAAATGTGTAACACAGTACTCACTGCATCTCGCCTAGCATATTCATCCTCTCCACGGTACTGGGGCCACCCTGGCCCCCCCGGCTGGCCATGCCCTGCTCTGCCTGAGGGGATCTCCACTTGTTGACCTCCGATCCTGCTAGCAATTCCCACCTGAGTGAGGTGCTGTATCTGAGAACCTTAAAAGCAAATATTGTTTTTTCATCTTTATACACAGTCAAGTTTGTAGGGCAGACAAATGACAACATAAAACTTTGTTGGAAGCAGGAGACAAGAAGGAAGTGGAGCTCTGTTTCTGTGCAATTAATTAAAAATCAGCAGAAAGAAGGCTGTCAGTGTAGAATAAAGAAGGAAAAGTTATGTGCATTTTGTGCAGCTCATTTGAGTGTGATGCTTTTCATTGCCACTGCACTAAAAGAAGAGGTTGAGATACATGCGTCTCAGACATGGACTACACTTCATTCCAAAAATATGCCAGCCCTTTCCAAACAGCATTTACCGAAAGCCCTGGCAATGCTTTCATGTAAATTACTTAGCAGCAAAGAGAAGACATTTACTCCTGCGGTACACCTTATTTGCATCACACTGACAAGACCCTAGCTCTCCAGACTGCTTTCTATTCCATCTCTCAGAAGAATAAAATGCTTGGCTATATAAAAGTATGGTTCTTTCAGCTTTACTTTGCGGTTAAATATTAAACGATGCTGTTGTTGACTAACGAGAAGGTCAGAACACACTGTATCTCCTTTCAGCCCGAAAGCTAACCTCCTTTCCTTTCTCTTCCCGCCCCTCCCTCCCTCTGCTTTCAAACACATGCCAGGGTAGCCACCACCATTAATTGCAAGAGACATGTAACTACATGCCAGCTTTCCTTTTCCCTGAATTTCCTCCCACAGAGAAACAAAATTTATTATAATTATATTTTATCATTCATTAGAAATGAAACACATTTAATAAACCCACAGATAAATAAGAGAAAACTGTGTCTCTGTGTATGTAACAAAAAGGGAGGAAAAGACAAAAACAACAGTGTGATTTACATGATGGACAGTTAGGTCACTTTCATATTTTCCTCTCAAAAAACCCACAATATTTGAGAAGTTTGATATTTGCATGTAATTATCCTGAAGGACAGGAACTAATCACCTGAATTGCCTCCAAACTTTACAGCAGAGTATACATGAACATTTAGAGAATAGTGTGAATCAGGCAATAAAATAATCATCATTATACTGTAACGGTCACTACAACCCTGTCATTCTCATCCATTTAAAAATTACAGGGAGAGGATAGCAGCTATCAAAAACTAGGACTCTGACATGAGTATGTGATCATATTTCCAGTCTTTTTGAACTCCCCAGGAAGAAAACATTTATCTGGGAGAAAATTAACTGTGGCATTTGCATAAGAATAGAATCTTTTATTCTTAAAATCAGTGTTTGCTGCTTAATTGCCATGTGATGCTAGCACCTTATTCATGATAGCACTGATGAGTGCTATGGCAATTATCTCACAACCAAATCAGGGAAGATGATTTCATATGGGACAGCAGCAATAGATAGTATCATCAGAAACTAAAAGATCCTGCTTTTATGCATACATTTCTAGGAAGAGAAATAAGTAATAAAGATGCAGAAAAGTATTAAAAAAAAAAATGTTATTTAGGAGACTGATTTGGGATGCATCAGCTCATTTAGCACAAAAGAAATAGTTGGCAGTGGAAAGTTAGCATACACTGTATACTCTGAAACAATTAAGTAATTTTCTATTCTTAGAGAATGGCTTTTTTTGAAAATACACTGTGTGATAACCAATGCTTGTAAGATACTAAAAAGGTGGCAAAGCATTGCCTTTTTCTGCAAGACCCTACGGAGGTAAAGTTAACCTTTGTGATCACTTTTTTTTGGCAGTGAAGACAACGACCACATTTCAAGTGTATTAGCTGAAGGAGAATGATCTCTTAACAGTGACCTTAGTGTAAAAGTAGATATGGAAAAGGATCAGTTATTTTAGTGCATATTCAACTTCAGTGAAGTGTACCTGCAGTGCTTCCAACTGGTCGTGGCCGTGCCACTGATGGCATTTCGTCTGAGTATATCCCTCTGGAGGAATACTGAACCTCAGGTGGCTGCTGGTCTGGGTGCATTAACTCTGCAGGTTGAAGAAAACCTGGCCCAAAGTTCTGCCTGTGGAAAAGTAAGGACTCAAGATTACAATAAGTGAATTGCCTACTTGGAAACAGTAATGCAGGTGTACCTCATTGAACAACTCTTTATGATGCCTTTTAATGTATATTTTAACCTTAAATGTTAAAGAAAATAATAACATCTGAGGAATATATTCCTCCTTTACGACCTGCATTGCATAGGAATAGGAGTTAGAAACTCTAACAAAATTTCACACGAGTGTTTTTCACGTGTTGCAGTCTCCTCAATGCAGAGGAAAAAGGCCACAGATCTCATTTTCCTCTGGGGAAAAAAGCATCTTCAATGGAAAAAAAACAGGGAAGTAAGACTTCAGTAGTAATGTAGCTGCTTACCTTAGCAACAAGTCTGACTCTTACTCAAGAGTTTCTGGGCACACAGTTTTGCTCTAAATCAACCCATACAAACTGCATTATTTATTTCATGAACAATTATTATTTCATCAAGCATTCTTATAATTTTTCAGGAAATTTTCAACACTTCGCTCTTTAAGATTCATCAAACTACTCAAAGCTGTCATTAGCACATATGAAGAGATGTGATGTATACTAAAATTACTGTTTACTATAATTCAGGCTGGTGCTGGTTGCCATTGATGTTTTGTATTTACTGAAAAGAGCTAACAACAGAAATTGTCACCAATCTAACTTCATTGACTGTGCCAAGGCAATGGGACTTGTAAAAGAAACCCTGTAACTCATTCACAGAACAGGAGTAGAGAAGGAGATGAAAATGCTGCTTTTCCTATGCTTCCTATCAACATATCTTAACCCTGGCGTGAAGTTATATTCTAAAAGACTGATGCAGCTGAGTTTTCAAGGATTATTGATTCCTGTCAATATGGTGGAGGTGTGGATGCCCAAACTTCAGGTGCTTAGGTTACTAGGCTAATCTCTCTTAGACTGCAGGTACGATCAAAGAAGAGAGTCACGCTCCTCAAGGGGCATTCAAAGCAAAAGATAGGTCCACTAAACCATCTTCTGCAGGAGCCTCCCACAGGCGAGTATAAGGGAAGCAAAGTGAGACAAACATCCTGTCAGGCACATGAAATTACACAGTGAGGACTAAGAGATCAGTTTTGTACACCTTCTGCCACAATGGCATCTAAGGCCTTCTCGACTATGGACTGCAACCTATCCCATTCCTCAACACCTAAGTTTTACACTTTTTTGTTTCATAAGAAAATTCCATGACAGCATCTAACTCAAACTATTCTTGATTTGTGCTTTATTTGGAAAACTAGCCACCTTTGTATGACAGCCAAATAGCAAAGAAAGCTGACATAATAATAAATAGCCTAACAAAGCCAAATAAGAGTTTAATAAAGCACAAACGAGTAATTGTAAATTAAAGTACTAGCTACTTGGCATACAGTACTAAATGTAGGAGGTATAAGGGGTTGAAGCTGCAACAATCCCATTGAGGACGTGCCAGAATTTCCCCAGCTCCCTTGCATACAATCCCACCTGTCCACTCAGCAGATCCAGAAGAAACCATTTCCAATCAGACTTAAAAGCTAGTTAAGATAAATGCCTGAATGGGTAGGTAATGATTAACACTGTCACTTCTGTTATGTTAATCACTGTAACCAGTAAAGGATGTGATCATCTGGCCCTTTATGCCTGCAATGCTGAGCTGGAATCTTGTTGCTGATAAATTACTATAACTTTTTGATGTTGTCTAAAGAAAATATTTTCTCAACATTGCTGCAATTGTATTATTTTTGTGCCAATTTTTCAGAGGACAGGAAGTATATCCTTTATTGCTGCTGGGTTTGTACTTGAAAGGTGCACATTTAATAACCCATTGCCCTCTATTCTCAATCTTCTTTATAATAGGTAGACATAGCTACTCTTTAAAGTCAGAGATCAATAGATGAGTATAAAACCGGGATACAGCTCTGAATCTACATCATACATGCTTTCTAGCGCTCCCTCCTATTTCCAGACTGAGACCCAGCCTTCACTTTATCTTTCAACATTCAAAAAGATTATTAGTCTCCAGTTTATTTAATTAAGTGGGGAGATACCGCCCTAAAAATCAATTTTACACCACTAATCCACTATGGCTAAGTATCTCTGTTACATAATGCGATATTAATTTCCTGGTGTAAGCTGTTCATTGTGCCTTTACACTTGCCTCACTGTTATGTGACCTAGGTCTTCCACATTTAATTTTTTTTTTACCCAGGTTGGTTCCACCCCATTAAAGATGCTGACTGCATTTGTACCGAGAAGGGAACAGTACGGTCACCCAACTATTATTCCATGCATTGGATATTTAAGCCAATGGACTATAACATCGACCCATGGCACCTAATCATACTGACCTCAGGTTATTTTCCCTTCCTCTAATCAGTGCACTGTTTCTATCAATTTGTTTATCATTATCTTCTGAATTTGAGCATAACTCCCACTACACAACCATGACAACTCTTCTTGTTTTCTATTGACCAAGCCTTAGGAAACCTTCTATTTTAATGAAAATTTAAAGGAATTCTTCCTGTTAAGGTCAATGACCTTGCAGATCGTTAACTTCATCTGCTGGCACTGGCACAGCCAGCACTTGAACTATTAATAATGATGCCATTAATTTGTAACTTACAGAAATCCAGACTGCCTATACCAAAGGTTGATAAACTTTTCTACAAAAAATATGTTGCAAAGATACTATCTTGCTCAGGTGTTATAACATGGGTTACAGCACCTTCATGATTAATTTATCACATTTTCCCTGAATGCATAACAGGTCAACAAAGAGAAAATCCTCAATAACAAACAATCGGTTATGCTTTGTGTTGGCAGTCTCAAAGTTCATAATCCTCAAGGTAACCTAAACTACAAAAAATACACTGCATTGTCATACTGTGTGCCATTTCACGTATACTCCAATCACACTGAAATCGTCACCTTTAGTCAAGACCTAAGTAAGAAAACGTGCTTAGAGACTCCTGCTTTTCCAGTTGGTTCTTTCAAAATTTGGTTGCCTAACAGTGATTAAAAGAAAGTTCTTCATATCCATTTTACCATCAAGTTTCCAAGGCAGTGAAGACTTTAGCTGAAATGTAACGATTTCATCTTATATGGTGAGCTGTAAGAAGGTAATGACAGAGCAGCACAAGGCCACCCTTCTACCACTTTGGCTGCAGCAGCTTGGAGAAGGTGAAACAAGTCTGACCACAGTGAGCACCACGACTTAAGAGTCCAACTACACGTGTTGAACACAGACACCAAACATGGAATTAGCAGTCACCTGGGTAACCGTTTTCTTCTCTTTACATGATTCTCCCACAGCAAGGCCAGGAGAAGATGGAAAATTTGTCCTTCCCCCTTGATTTTATAATAATGGGCCTGAAAGGCAGGCTGCCTCTGTGAGGGTCACCATGCTCTGTAATTTGTTCTCAACTTGGGTAAAAATAGAATGAATCTGTTAGTCGTCTTTTGTGAGCGAGTGTTGCCCTGAGGCTACAGAAACAAGATGAGAGTACTAGGAGAATTACATGCATATGTTTCAGACTCTCCAAAAGCTGAAATTCAGTGGTTTGCACAATATTTGGAAGGGTATCTCTATAGCCAAGGGGCTAGAAAGACATTTCTTTTAAATGGAGGAATAAATGGACTGGATTCCATACAGCATGCATATGTCATTTATGCTACATAAATAAATTACACAGGCTGGATCTGGACTCCTGTTACTTCTCATTTACACAGTACTTTACATAATAATATACCGGTGCCAGTAAGAACTCTGGAGGAATTGCAAGCAAAATAATAAATGATAATTCTATCAGTGAAAAGCTACCTTGGTAGGAGACCTGATGCTGTTGGCGGAGTCATTCCAAATTCCACATATCTCTGTCAGAAGAACAAAAAAACCAAATTAAAATCAAAAGGCATACCCTGGGAAGTCCACTGTCAGCCTTTTAAGTGATGAATGGCAGAGATCACTGGGTCTGTACGTGTGACGAGATTGCAGCCATAAGAGCTTTACAAACCCAAAAGCACAAGAAGATCTGGGAATCACTGCTACAGTGATCTTCTGCCTGACCAGAATCTTAACTTAAAAACCTTTCAGAAATACTTTCTCTCACTTGCAGAACACCAAGGGCTGATCCAGCATCTACTTAGCTTAAAACTTTCAGCAAATTAAGCTTTGTATTTGGAAATCTCCTTATACCTCAACTAGCATCAGATTGCAGCAGAAAGAACACGGGGCTTGGACTTAACAGTCCAGTGGCTTTATGAAACTTCTACTGAATAGTTGTGGAACTCAAGATGGCCTAAAAGATTACCCATGTGTCTCAGTGCTCCATAAAATGCAAAAATTCCTACACAGAAATACTGCTTCCCCATCCCTCACCTCCTGAAAGCATTTGGATACCCTTCTGAAAAATATGACCTAAGCCAAATACAATTTCTTTTTTCATTGTCAAAATGTGAACTAGCACACACATTTTTTTAAAAAAAAAAAGTTTTACTCTTGGAGATAACAAGACTGATCTGTAAAAGACCACAACTGATAAGAACAGAAAAGTTATGCTAAAGAAGAACCTTTTCTTTTCTTTTGTGGTTGGGATGGGAAAAAGGAAAATAATCCAAATGGCTTAAAAAAGCAAGTTCACCATCTTGTGATGGTAATTTCTCAAGTCTCCTGATTTCTGAAGTCTCCTGGTTCTAGAAACTGTTCCATATTTGTGATAAGTCCTGATAGCAAGGGCACAATAACAGTGACCATGACTCAACCAGTGCTAACTACCTGCTCAGAAAAGCCTTTTAAATGGCATCACTCACATTAAATGGGTTGTTTACTCCCTGAGTTGGACCATAAGGTGATCCCCACTGGGTACATGTGGTTCCCCTCCCTGCTGGAGCAGGAGTGTTGTTTACCGGCTGTCCTGAGGAGACCCCGGGTGGTGTGATAGCCGTGGAATTGGCTGCTTGGCTGCTAGGAGCCACCAGTGCAAAAGCATCATCCAGCAGTGAGTGCATGGTTTGCCGAGCCTCTTCAATGGATGGCTGTGGTGGGATGTACTGGGAGACTGGGTGGGAAGGTAAGCCAGGGAACTTCCCCACATCAGCTGAAGATGATGTCTGAGGTTCAGGAGGCAAGTCTGGGTCAGACTGGAAGAAATGGAAAGAAGGTGAAGGGCAGCCAGAGAGATGATCTAACCAGACAGCTTCCAAGCCCCTGTGGGCCTTAAGTCCAAGCAACATTTTCTTTGCCAGAACCACAATGAAATAAATGGCACAAGTAATGCTGGACAAAACCTGCCCCTTACTGTCCCCACTTCCACACACAAGTTCAAATCTAAACATGAGGAGGAACTTCTTTACTTTGACAGTAACAGAGCACTGGAACAGGCTGCCCAGAGAGGTTGTGGAGTCTCTGTCTCCGGAAATATCCAAAACCCACCTGGACCCTTTCCTGTGCCACCTGCTCTAGGTGAACCTGCTCTGGCAGGGGGTTGACTAGATGTTCTCCAGAGGTCCCTTCCAACCTCTGTCATTCAGTGATTCTGTGATTCAGTGTAATCTGAAAGACTGATCTCAGGCAAGGCAGCAGAGCTTTGTGGAGGAGTTACTCAGCTGTAACAGAAATCTTGTGATTTGCAAGCACATAATGAAGTCATGCAGAGAGTGTTTACTCCACCCAGAAAAATAACACCAGCTCTGTCTACGTCTTTGACTTCTCTGCAGATTTTGCAGTTCCAAGAAATTAATACAGTCTTTAGCTTACGACAGACCACATCAGCAGTAATATTAAGCAATTATTATCTCTTCGAAAAACATATAGAGGGAGGTGTTAAGCAACTAAGTGGTTAGTTAGTTAGTTCCAACTGCATGGAACTTGAACTTGGGTGCAACACCTGAATGGGATTCATGCAAGTGCTTCATAGCAGCAATACCTGAAGCATGCATCAGAAGTACTATCTGCGATCTTACCACATGGGCTCAATGTTCATCAGTAACAGGAACTTAAATAAGCTTTGCAGCAGCAGACTTATTATCAAAGCTCATTCTTACCACTGCATGCAGACTGCAAAACCAGTCGTTAAGACGCAAAAACCTCTACTTCATCAGGAACTGAGCATTCTGAACATTAGGCTCGCTACAGATGCCAAAGGGGCTGAACTTGCTGTGTGACACATCTTAATTAAACAGCTTCAGATGATAATTCATTCTGCTGCAGCACATTAAAATCATCACACTCTTGTTTGAAGGCAGAGGGAAACCACAGAAATCGACATTGTAGTCACTTGACTGCATATGCAGCTAATGGTGAAATTCTTAAAAATTATTAAACCATCTTTCAAGATGCAAACTGTCCAGGGGTTTCTGATATTAGCATTAGGCTTACTAAAATCTGCTTAGAAGAGGTTAAGGATGCCTAAATACAGTTTGTGACATGGATACTCTTGAGCAGAAGCACTGTCCAGTGTCTTTGCCTTTTTTAGACAGGAAAAAAAAAATTAATTTTGAAGACACTGTACTACAATCGTTTCAAGTTACTGTAGTACAAAGACATGTTTCTCTTTAATTAATAATTAATTCCCACATTTTAAAGACGAGAAAATTTCCCATGAAAGGCACTGAGTCTTCCACTCTGTAAGAGCAAAGGACGAAATTTTATGAACATATGAATATATAACATCCAGCAAATTGGACTAGAGCAAAACTATATGCAAGATATTGTGGAACATGCCAAGCATGCTTTCATGTGCATAATACAGTGGCATTAATGACAACAAGGTTTTGGTTCTTGGCCTCTGTAATATCAAGGAATACTTGGCAGAACTTTGTTGCTTAATAGTGACAGACCGCCAGTGAAATCCTCATTTCACTTTAATTTACATGCTAACTACATGTGACTGAAAAAAGCCATACAGACAGTAGTCAGAAGGCCAAAAACCTCCCCATGCCAAAACTGTCATTAAAATTATCAGAACACTCCTGTCATTCAAGAGACATACATACAATATATGCAGAATTATTGACTCCTGGAGGCCTTTTGTATGTTCCATCACTGTCAGTTGTGATTAACCTGTCCTTTTCTGCATCAATCGGACTACCATTTATCTGATGTCGTCGGCGCTGCTTGGGAGAACGTTTTGCACGAGAACTTAACAGGAAGAAAATAAAAAGCAGAGAGAGAGAAAAAAGAAACAAGACAAAGGTAATCACATTTCTTTTTGCAATTTTTCTTCTCATCCCACTTAAGCTTGAACTATGCCCATTCCCTCCAAGTCAAGCTTGCTCAGCCCTGTTTCTCTTCCTCTTCCCAGTTTTTCAAACCAGTCCCATTAGTCGGCCTTGAACACCTCTCCTCAAGTTTCTCCTAATAATGCTTTCATTGGCAGCTCTCCAAACTGTTCCCTTCCTCCCTCAAGCTCTCTCCACTGTCACCTCCCTTCTGCATTGATCTTTCTAAGTTGTCTGTGCTCCAGACAGAGCCCAGTGCGTCTCCAGACCTCCCAGACCAGTATCTGACACATTTGCAGTAGCAGAACATACCACAGTGCCAACAAGCCTTTGCGTTTGGCACATTGGGTTTAACCCTACCAAGCAACCCAGGTGAGGAACCCATGCAGCTGGGGAAAAGCTACTTTCTATCAGCGTGGAAACAGTCACAGGGTACCAGTGCTCCAGGAACAAAGTACCAGTATTCATAAGCTCTAAACAGAGCCCAGGGAAGACTTTCTCTGAATATATAAGGCCAGGAAGGCAGACCCGTGAGGCTGACAAATATGCCTCATTACCCAGAAGGAATATATAAAAAGTTATCTCGTTGATTTGTGAATTTGCCTTTAAAATTCAGAATCTTCAGGCTTTTTAAGATGTTCAAAGCTTTCCTTATTTTACACTTTTCTCCCCTTAATAAAAATATTATTTCTTGCAGTTCATATTTTCTGTGTATCTTTTTTTAGTGCTTATATTGCAATTTTGATCCCTCTACACCACACAAGAATTATTCAAACAAACAGCAGAGCAAATGCTAAATTGTTTTAAGACAGTTTTCATATATTTCGGTTTATTTATTGAGAATTCACCCCCGAGAACTTGTAAAAGAAAAATTTCAAAACAGAACACACTGGCATATACTGGAATAAATAAAAATGTTTAGAACAATCCAAATCTTTTCACATGCATGGGTCAAATTCAACTAGGGATCAAAATGATTTTAAGCTCTGAAAGTTCAGAAGTATGGGTTTGATGTACTTTGGATGCTGATTCTAACGGAAAAATTGTTCTTCCCATCTTTGAAATCCTTACCTCTTCCTGGGCTCTATGAAGACAGTAGGCACACTGCCTCCAGGATCCAAGATCTTGTCAATCTGCATCTGTGCCTTGCGATATATTCTGTGCTGTTCTTTGGAATCAACCACCACCACATCATCCACCACTGGAAATTCATAGTGCCCTTTGCGCTTGGCACGAAGACGAATCTTATTGCGGTGATGCTCAATCTCAGATTTATGCCTCAGGGCTGTTTGTATCTTAAAGAAGGAAGGGAACAAAAAAATCAACTGCATTTTTCATTTGTAGTTTTTGCAAGTGGAACTTTTTGCTGCTCTTCCGTAAAACTCTCCTCCTCACCTCTCTGCCTGCCCCTCCCTCCCTCTTCCCCTCGCTCCCTCAAATCTCTGAAGGATTAAAGTCACACCACAAAATTTGTAAATACACTTTCTCTCTTGGGTATTTTGCAGTATCACCATTGTCTCCCCAGGTAGATGTACTATTACACACAATATGATTGCCAGCACAGCAGGTGCAATTAGACAGAGGTGGTAGTTTGTTAACAAAAGGCAGAAGGAACACAAAAAACTCCTGCTGTCTGCCAGAAGTGACACTGCTCTGAAAAAATAAGACTAACCAGTACAGGCTGTATCTACCTTTGCTTGTCAAACAGAGATACATTTGATCAATAGCGTTGAAGTCTGTCACCTGTTCCCTTTAATGACCTTCATCATGTAAGAAGCAAGAACTGAAAGAGCTAATTGAGCTCATAACTCAGTGCCTCTGCTGAGCATGAGAGGACACCACAAGCTATGCAGAAATGTAGGGGCAATACAAGGGCTCAGCTCTATAGATGAACACGGCACTACCAGCTGTACATCTTCTTGCAGGCTGAGATTTCATACCACTCTCTCTCCTTTTTTTCAAATTCCCTGGAGTGCATCTCATCATCTGGGGAAAGCTGTTGTAACACCACACCTTTAAGTCCTGGCCCAACACTCACTGAAAACATTCTTATCAATGGAAAAGCCTTGGGCACCAGGAGCAGGTCGCAACAACTGCTCTGCCGGTGCTGGACTAGTTCTGGAATACATCTGCAGCAGCGAATTAAAAAACAAATAAAAATTTATTTTTATGTCTTCTATGATGAAAATCCCAAAAAAGCATAAAAGGGACACAATCCAGACTTACTCTTTATGTTTATAGTTTGAATTGTATGTCTTCTGCTTATGTGATCAAATTTCTGTTTTGCGGCCCCTCTTGCCTATGTTTACTAGATGTATCTATTTACCTCTCTTCCAGAAGGTACCAAGAAACACAGTATCTTAACCCAGTTAAGTTAAAGGTTTCATTAATCTTCCATTCTGAATGATGAGAAGAGGCCATCCCACACCCAGTACAAAACTAGGATGCAGGTACATGGTACTGTCAGGCAGTGCACGATGTGGTTTTACAGTGCATTACCTTCTCTCCTAACGCCCCAGGCATGCCCATATTCTGCTTACAGTAACATGAGCCTCAGAGAAAGCAGGAAATTTCTGTATGTTTACTGTCAGATAAACACATCAGAAGTTGGAAGCAATGAACGTGCTGTAAATTCACACCCTAGAATGTCTTGAGATAACCTGTTTGTATAACCCACACCCTGAGTTGCTGAAAAGTCAAAAAAATGATGTAGAATGAAAACCAAGGTGGGCCAGACATTCCAATTCTCACATGTTAATTAACATAACTCTTGTAAGTCCTGTCCTAGCAAAAAGATGGTAACATGAGGTATCCTGACCATCAAATTTGCTCCTCTCAGTGTTTAAGTTTTAGTTTAGGTACCTCTTAAAAACAGGTCAGATTATCTCTCTGGACGGAAACAGGATTATTCCTGTAACTTATCAAAATTCAACTCCTCAGGAACTAACACACAACTCCTGATAATAAGAAACTGGATGCTTTTCACTTCCCTCTTGGCCGGGCATACAGTCCTCCACAAACATTCAAAGCACTTTAAAAATACCTCTTTATTAATTTTGTTGGTCTCTGCTACTCGATCAGAAAGCACTGAGTTCTGAACTGGAGGTGCTGCCATTGGTTGCATAGCAATCAGCTGGATCTTGCTCGGGACACGTCTGCTGGCATCTGAGGAACGTGACATCCTATCCACGTGTTCGAAGATAGAAGCTGAGGAGTGCTGCTCGTTTCCACTGCCAGTCTGAGGAGGTCCTAAATCAGCAGAACAAATACAGAGTAAAGTAGTGCTGCTAGCATTATGTCAGTCAAATATTAAGCTCTATGGATGCTATCCTACAAGACTATGCCATGTTTTCCATCTGTGTTTAATTTGCTCTGTTAGGCTTTCCAGCTGATTCACATTTAGTGTACAACAAGTTTACCCAGTGGTTTGCAATTTATAAACATTTTTCTACTATATTTCCAGAAAGTGAGCTGTCATTCTTTATTTCTGTAAATCAAGCTCTTGGCAGTTGCAACCCCCCAAAATCTCAATCTACCGTACTCCATAAAAAGCTGTTCAAATACGTACTGCTAATGGTTCCTCTTATCAGTACTTAAGGAGATGCAAATTCCTCAAATGCAAGTTCAAAGAGAAATAAAGATGCCTCACTGCAAAGTGCAGTTCTTAAGTGATAGAAGGAGCGATATATGAACAAAAACCTCTTAGAAATACACACAAAATGCAAAGAGTTTTACAGACATTTTACTGATTAAAGCTTTTAAAGCACACTTTTCTTCTTTGTAACAAGATAAACAGTTCACACAGTAATAAGCAAGCTACGCAAATATTGCCATGTTGTAATTTGTTGAAGAGGTTAAATCAACTCAAATATGACCAGCAAAAGATGCTATGGAAACCAATACATGTGAAAGTTGTGACCCTGGTCCTGTCAACAGTTAATCACTTCAACAGAAATGGGTCATCTCCCTCAAAAGACATGAAATCTGTAGGATCACCCCAGTGGTTTGCAGCTAAGCACATATTTAAGTATTTTTTTGCTGGAGCTAGGCCTACAACAGGAACTGCTATGTGGCTTGCAAAAGCTATTGAAGACTTGCAAAATAATCTTTTGTCTTGTCCACATGGTAACACCACAAATTCTCAAACCGCTTTTCACCATGAAATATAAGCAATAAGAGATTAAGATTTGTGACTCTTCTTATGGAGGAACACAACAGAGTAGAGGGACACAGGTCCACATTCTTGCACAGACCTCTAATAATGGGCTGTGGTTCTCAGATTCAAATCAGGAGGAGAATCTGATTTAATTTTGATACAGGTTGATCAACCGGATCCAAATCCAACAGAAAAAAAGGAAAAGAAAACAGTCACTGCTCTGATCCATTTGCAACACATGCTGGTAACGAGGTATAGGGCTCAGAAAAGGAGTGAATGCTATCTTCTGTAGAAGACCACAGAAGATGACTTGCTCCTTTGCTTCTCTATTCTAGCACAAAAAGGGAGCAGGAGAGGGAAGGAATGGTGCATTTTACAGCACATTGCTTTCCAGCCCAAAAGTAATCTGGCCATAAGTTAAGCAAAATTCTTATTTTTCATATTTCTTAAACTTGATCAATGCATTGTCAAATATATAAATTTATAAATGGTATGCATCACTTGTAAATGTGACTTTCCTACATAAAGTGTAATTTAAAAGGAGGTAAGCAGTTCCACTGAAGATCTCCGTGTCCCAAATGTTTTGCAAGACAGAAAACCTATTTATCTCTTCTGTAAATATTTATATGATCTTTACCATTTGTCATCTTCAGAGCTTCTTCATGCATTTCTTAGAAACATGCAAACGCTACCTCTCAGAGAGAGGCACAAGATATATCTAAGTAGTTAGTATGAAACTTTCAGAGCAATCCTGTAGCACAATGGAAATCTGAACTTCTCTATTGATCTTTCCCATTCTCCCCATACCCCAGTCATTTTTTCCAACCTTTCCAGTCTAACACAATTTCTCAAAGCTCACTGACCTCCAACATAAAATTTTAAGGTTATTTTCACGTTACATGGTTAGCAATGACTTCCGAGCATTCACTCCAAACCTTTATAATTTCATCCATAACCTTTCCTTTTGCACACATAAACAAGTGCTTGGCAGAGGCCTCTCAGCTGAAACGGTTCTTAAAATCATTCTGTAAACCTGTCCAAAAGTTCCACTGTCCACTCTACAGTAACATCATACGTTACTCTCTTTTGCAGAAAAGATGCACACATACAAAAAAAACCACCCCTAAGCTGCAACTTATCTTTAAATCCTCCTTGTGTGCATACACTGAATGTGTCTATGAATACAAACCAAGATGAAAGTATAGTAAAGAAGGTAAGAAAGCCAGGAACTGCACAGTGCTCAACACATACAGCAAAAGGAAAAACGATTTCTAACTCAACACATGAATCAGCTTCTTTAGAAGTTTTGACAGACTGAATAAGAATAGTTTATCATTTCAGAGTTCTTATATTACACTATTGTCCATGGCTGGAAAATCTTCCTTATAAAGCTATCAGATGGCACTATATGAATGAAATTTTGATCTCAGACTAGACAGCTGCGGCTGAAAAATAATGGCGAGGAATTAATACTGAAATACTGGACAGAACACATTTAAATAACCAGTCCCTATAGGTCACATGTCAGGATCAACGTTCATCACTGTCCCCTGGGTTGAAACTACTAATTGAACTGAAATGTCAGGAAAATGAATTGCTTTGCAGGAAGCTATGATTTAATATGAAAACCAATACAGTTGGAGACAGAGGAAGGCTATTGCTTCCCACAACTTCTTGAAAACAAGAGACACAGCCACCAATATGCATGAAGCCTAACCCAAAATCAAGTAAAGTCTTCCACTGATCCACTGGTATTGGAATCATGCCAGAGTATGTAGTTTTGGATAAATTTCACAGTTTCTTTGTATTCCAGCTGATTATGTTCCCAGGATGGAGCTGATGACTCTCATTAGTTACTTGTACAAACACAACAATGGAAAACATCATAGCCATCCTGATATCCATCCTTCTCCACTATTACAAGATGGAAACTGCTATCAGAGGACACAGTCCTTGATTTATCACTACATATGGTATGCATCAAAGACAGTGTCAGCTTTCTCCTGTCCCATTTTTGCTGTCTCAGTCCTGACCAGAAAACCACTAGTTCATGAGAAAATATTTGTGCTTCTTTGCAGGTAGCCTGCAAAGTCCTGGGCTTCTAGTAAAGACACTAACAATATCTGTAACTTCTTTATACAAAGCTTGTTGTCCTTGTTTCAGGACCAACAGCTGCCTCAGTTTTGCTTCTTTCACAGTAATGTTTTCCTCAATAATTTGAAAAAAAATTGGGAGGAAATTAGAAAAATGTGCCTAAATTGGATGACTATAATTTGTGTTACTGTGAATTTTTTATACTTCAATAGCTCAAAAGCAATTTCGGTTTTTTAGACTCAGAAGACAAATCCTTCCATCCTTAAGATATAATTTCAGCTGCCCCAGCATCTTTATTCACATTTGTACTCAACTACCAGCTCTGGTTACTTACCCACTCTGTTTGCTCCTGACAACATAAAGGAAAAAGAAGAGACAACACAGTAATTATTATAACTAATTCAGCTGGAATAGCAACTGGAAAAAACACAGCACTAAGATGATTGCATTTACTTTTGAATGAAATGCATGAACTTGGATCAAACTGCCAAGCCTCAGCTGCACAAAAAGGGAGCCGAATCTGCCATTTAAGACAGAGAGCTCTCTGCAGACAGCACCTCCAATTCTGAATGCTAAAAATAGCCCCTATGGTTACCAAACTAGAGGGCACCAAATGGGGAAAAAGTAGTATATTTGATCCAATAAGGGCATGATAGGTAAAAAGGACACATCTTACACTATATCCTTTGCTGCCTTTGCCAGATAATTCAGATGCAGCAATACTTAATGCTTCTACACCAAAAGGGCACGTTAAACTTTATGTAAGGGTTTTAAGCCAGATGGAAAACGAAGAGACAAAAATAGAGTCCCCAGGGAATAAGAAGTGGGAGAGCAGTAAATCAGGGCAACAGAATTGAAGTCAAATAGTTTGGAGCAACTCATAACCATCCTGAGACGAGTTCTGTCATAGCCTAATTGCTTTCCTATACATGTACCTGGGCATGAGTTTTGGTCCTTAGAACAAACCTAAGGAACTAAAAACATATATATATATATATATATATATATATATATATATATAAAAATAGCATCAATGCAGTATCTTCTTTTTGTAAATTGTGTAAAGTACACACAGCATACACTGCCTGCTGAATTATCTGGAAGTATAACTTTCTAGTCACATTAGCAGATCCTGTGCTTTCTTTTCTTACATGTTCGTTACAGAGGAAAGCCTGCTCCATCACCCTCGGTCTTCCAGGAGTAGTCCACATTATGAAAGTTTAAGAATTATACACTATTTTAACTTGCTGTTTAGCCACCCAAGAGCTAGCAGTTTATTGTAAACTATCTTACATACTCTTCAATCTTATTTCTTCAATATAAGCAAAATCTGGAGACTATCCGCTATAACCTGAATTTCACTGGCACTGCATTCCTCAGTAGTCATCTTCATCTCGGCTGGTATTTCATAGAGTACTTAGAGAAACATTCAATATACTGAAGAAACTGCTCACAATGTGGTCAATATTTTCTTCTCAGTTTCTGCTGCCACCAAGGCCACGTGTATTAAGAACAGATGGGGATACCACAAGCTCCTTTACCACATGTTCAGTATCACATTTTCTCTAGGAAGATTATTGTGATTTAAAGCAAAGACCTGGTAACTAAATCCTCAAGCAAGGAGCAAGGCATCTGAATGCAAGACTCTCAGAAAAAAACTCTTAGTGTTTGCGTAGTCACAGTTATTCACACACTTTTAAACAGGAAAAGAATTTAAAAGAATGTTTTAATTAAAAAATTTAAGTGGGTTTGCAGCGCTTTATCAATTTTTCAATGAGGAAAGAAATATATCTTAGGCTACCTCCAAGACAAATTGTGGCACCTTAACTGGAAGATGGTTCTTTAAAAAAAATAAATCACTGTTACTAACATTTTAGCACTGGATTTTCATCTTCCTATAGCACAATCATGAAGGCTCTTTGGTCTCTTTTTCTTAATCTCACTTTTTTGAAGTTACAGTTAGAGACATATACCCATGCTGTATCAAGTCCTGCTGTGACCTCTGCTGCCCATGTAACTGTCTGCAAGATTGCTACCACGAGAACCACAATTAGGCCTAAATGGAAAGAGGTTTGCCAGCGGTGTGTGGGAGAGAAAAGGAGAGAAGATTCATTCCTGCCAAGCCATTAGTTTCAAAAGCTTACTGGAATGAAAGGAATGTGTAGATCTAAGTTTCAGCAGAAGAAACTAAGCTCAAAAAAGAGAGAAAGGAAATTTTCTGTGACACAAACCAGAAAAATTAACAGCCAAAGATGACTTTAGGCAAGTTACAAGACTAGAGTAATTCTTCGACCTCAGTAAAGCACTGCTAGTGAACACAAGAAAAGTAACAAACCCTTCTTCACTGCTCTGCGTGGTTTGCCCTCATTCGCAACAGTTGATGGTCTTGCAGTTTCTTCTCCCGTCTCTCTCCCGCTGGATTGTTCACTTGCTGTGGATTCAGCATCTGATGGTGAAACTCTGCCACAAACGTTAAGAAACAAACAAACCAACATATAACGTAAGTTTGCAAAGGGGCACAGTTCTCACATGCAAAGAATCCCGTGCTAAAGTATCTTGTGGAGACTGCCAATATTTCCCTCTGTTTATACGTATTTCATAGTTAGATATTCATTGCCACGATGTTGTTGCATGTGAAAACTGACTGCAACAGGATTCACATGTGACAAGATTATTAACTAGTCTTTCCTTTAAAACACACTTCAAGAAAAAACTCTGCATTCATAAGCAGCAGTTTACTCTTCAGACACAAAAGAATTATATTAGAAATAAGAAAGCCATACAGGTAATTAGTCTAATATTCAGATTTTAGAATTCAGAATATTCAACACTACAGGTCCCCGTGAATATTTTCCTGACTAGTTAAATGCAGGGCCATTCAGAAACGCGACTTTTATGTACTTATCCTATTCAGTCATGAGATTCTTAAAAACATTTGTTACCTACAAATTACAATTTCAGTGTTCATAATTTTAGCGGGGGATTACAGAAAAATATAAAGAAATACTATGATTTTCCCCAACAGTAAAATTAAAATCATAAATAATAAAATATAAATATATATAAAAATATAAAACAAATGTAAAATTATTCCATAGTATAAAAATAGCAAAAATATAGGGCATACATCACTGCCCAGGTGACACAAAAGCCTGTCTTTTCACATAGGATTAGCCTTTATGATAGTGTCTCTAGTGACCATTTTGTCTTGTGAACATTCATATTCTATTCCTACAGGGAGTCAATCACTGAAAGAGTGCACTTGCCTGTGCATTAACCTTGTTAAGTGCAAGATTTGCTTAGGCTAGGTGGATATCTGAACTAGTTACTGAGGCTCTGGGCTAAATATCAACCTGCCTAGAGCCCACAGACTAAGATAACTACACCCAGCCAGACAAATTCATTGAAAGTTAAACCTAATCCTTGCGGCAGGCGATGCTCTGAATTCAACCCCCCTTTTTCTTCTCCCTGAACAATGCCTGATAATTGCACTCTGTCTTTCATTTTTTCTGTAGGACCATATTACTAATAAATGACATCCCAATAATAATAAAAAAAATAGCAGGGGAAAAAAAGGAGAAATGGTTCTCAATGAGCTTACAGATCTGACCGTTGCATCTTTTCCTCTTTTCTAAGGTGGAGAGGGTGGGCAGAGCCATCATCTCCATCACCTTTGTCTTGGTTCAGCAGAGTGTAAGGCTGACGTTCTGTTTCCAGATCTGCCACTGACTTTCTGTTTCACCTCACTGTGCTTTGTTTTCCTTTATACTTTTTCCTCAGTCTATCTAAATTATCATTAAGTAAATTATAGGAACATAAATAGTGCTGAGTCAACATCAGTCTTTCTTTATAAGCGCTGAGGAACATGCAGTTGTATCCTCTCAAGCCAAAATAAGAGGCCCAAGTATCAGCTGGAGCCTAGAGATGCTGTGCTTTCAGAACCTGGCTGTTTTTCTTGTTTGTTGTTTTTTACAGATACAGAACGTGTACTCACATCACCACTACATTTCCTGGCACACAACATACAGTCCTGAATTGCATTGTGATGAACAGAGTTCTGTATTTCCTCACAAAACAGAAAACAGCTAAAACCAACATAACACACTATGCTATCATTTCACATTTCAACTTCTGCCTCAGGGAATAAATGTTTTAAATCTCAAGCTGACATGGGCATGTCAGCATATAAGGGAAATGATGGTAATATCTCCATAGTTAAGCCTAAAGGGAGATTTGCTCTTAAGGGAGGATGAGAGAGAGGAGGGAATTTCTCTTTTGAAAACATTTTGAAGTGTTTGAATTTGGATGCTATTTAAAAAAAAAGAAGTATCTTTGTTCCAAATTCAATCAATGATTCATCATCGTCTTCAGGTGAAGCATTAAAATGTTGGCTTCAGAAAATTCTTCCTGTTTTATTTTCTGAATTATTCTAGATGAAATACAGTAACAGTCTCAATTTAAAATTTCTTTCCTATACATATGTACATGTGAATATAGATACCTTCCCCTAAGTACTATCTCTCTCTTAGGCCACTTTTGAACTTTGAACACTTGAAAGGAACACAGAAACACTTGTCCTTCTGATTTATATTAATTTGTTTTAATTTATTTAAGCTACATCAAAATGAGTTAGCTAATTTTTCTTCCACTATTTTCCAGTTTTGCCCACCTTCCACTGTACCACTGGTAGTCTACTACTTGCAAGGCCTGTAGGGAGTTAGGAAGACAGGGTCACCATATGGGAAGGTGGAACCTGAGCTATACAAAGCCCACATGGGGAAGATGAAGCAGGGACCTTAGGACAACTGAGGCTTTAGAGGATGCATATAAAGTTGAGCAGAGCAGCAAGCTGTGTCACAGAGACCTGCAGCTCAGGAAGAACCACCGCTAGTTTCCTTCAAGCTCATTCAAACCTGCCATTAGTTGTTGGGTTTTTTTAACTCCCATCATGTAAAAGCACACTCCTCTCCTCAGGGCTCCATTTTTATTCCCACCTATTACCTTCCCTTCATACTTACCCTCCCCCGCTCCAACTTTTTTTTTAACACACAGATCCTTTTTTACTGCACAGGTCTGTTACAGCGCCTATACTACAAATATAATACTTTCAGGCAAGAGGCATTCACATCATTTGATTACGGGAAAAGGTTAGGAGATTACTGCTGAAGGCTGGCAGACACTTTTCCACTGGCACAGCTGTAAATTATCACTCCTTTTCCTGAACAAAGCTGGTTTTCTATGAGAGCAAACAGATAACCACAAATAAAAACACTCATGCATCTTCCCTGAATTTTGGATATACTGCTTACCGCTGGAAATTCTAACTTACCATATATGTATTCATCACTATTAATATTATTGAAACACACTGCTATTGGTCAATGGTTTTCATTTGTTTTAACCACCTGTTGCCTTAGAAGCTAGAGAGCACTACAGAGAGAATGCATCAGAAAACATAAACTTGGTGTTTCCACTAAACATGCAATGACTTGACTCCAGCCACCCTAGTAGTGTCTTAAATACCCCTCTTAACTGGGCATATTGCCTTTAAGAGAAAAACAGACACTAAATTCTCACAATCTTGTAATAATAAGTAGCGAGGTGTAACTGATGGCCCACTAGAAAACACAAGTCCCAGAGCTCTGGAACAGTTCTTTCCACTGAAATTGCCCTAAAAATACAGTCATCAACAGCCATTAATACACTATCATGTACTGCAATTTGGTTTTCCTCTGTGAACTGACCTCCCTCTGTGTCGAACAGTCTTTGAAGGCTTTGAGGAAGTCTTGGATTTGGGGCTGGGCACATCTCCATTTTCAGATGGGGTAGTATCCTTAATGGGTCCTGGTAAGGGAGCTGGCTCATGGATAATGAGGACATCATCTTTATTGTGCTGGCCCAGATGCTGCTTAGCAAAATCAAAGCCTTTCACACTGGGGGCTTGTAGCTGTGAGAGAAGAACAAAGACAAAAAACAGGAACCATGAGTGACAATGCTTACAAAAGCTTTGGTTAAGATCTGCTAACAATGGCCACTAGAAGGATGGTCAGGATATGGTAGTCTCAGGAATGAACAGGAGAGCTGCAGGGTGAAGAAAAATAAAACCCTCATGACTCTATCATCTTACTTGAGTGTATGATACACAGTTTAGAACTCCAAATCAGCAAATCCAGTCAAAAAAAAATAGCCTTCTGTTGCTGCTACATCTTTTTCCAGCTATTTCTTCACATTTAATCATTATGTGAGGAGCTTTGTGTTTACTTGTGGGTGCAAGGCCATAGACACCAGTGTACTGACTGAAATGGCTACCACTGCCAGGTCATCTTTCCATTTCTTTCAGTCAAAATGAGGGAAGAGAATTTAAATAATATAAATAATGTCACTGCTGGTCTTCCTAATTTTGAGCTCCCCAAATCTGTAGGAGTCTAGGAGTGCTTGTACAAACATCTAGTTCATCTGATGAAAGATAAACATTCCGCAGATCTGAGTTATACGGCAGCCTGGCAATGACTTTTCAGCCAGCATGGATGCCTCCAGAAAAGAACTGAAAATCCAGCTGTTGCGGAATTCCATACTGAATAGACAGAAAAATATATAAAAGACTTTGGAGTTTAGAGAAATTACATGCTTATCCTAGAGATCTTATTAAGGGATTATGGATTCAATTGGCGTTTTGCTTGAGAAAGAAACAGAACTGGGCCTTTCATTTTCATAACTCTATTTATTAAAAAAGCTAATCTCACCTTGTCAATGACTTGATTCAGACTTAATTTAATCAAGTCTCCAAGTTTCAAGATTTCCTGCTGGTTCTTTTGGGCTTTGGTGTAATTAGGAATTTTGAAGAACTTAAGTTTTTTTTTCAAGTCTCGCTCAACTTTATGTAGTTTGGAAGTTGAAAGAAGAAAGGTTGACAACTCCAGTTTTCAAAGCCCATGCACACATACCCACTGCACAGCACACGTACAAAACCCTCTGTGTGTTCCTAGAGCTGATTTCCCACAAAGTGAAGCATGTGTTGGAGTCCGTCTACGGGTGCGTCAGGTTCCAGATGTTTAAATGAACCCCCTTTCATAAAAGCTTGGCATGCCAGCATAGTTAACTACAAACAGACTCGTCTGATATCATGCCAAAGATAAGCTTGCCTAAGGAATATTCTGAAACAATCTCTTCAAAATATTTTCTCAGTAAGCAAACATTTTCCAAATGGTTCTTAGAAAGGATGGTTTAGCACAGCAAACTGCCTGTATAGACCAGTAGATGGCAATAAAAGCTTTCCTGTAAAATTCAACAACTATCTGAATGGTTGAGGTTTTGGAGTTCATTTCTCACAAAATGAGTAAGCTTATTATTTGAACAAATCTGGATGTCTTCCACTATACCCCATTTTTCTTAGGCTTTACAACAGTCCCTTCAATTCAGCATTACGGGTGATTCATTTATTGAATTTCTGTAAATGACTGCAACCACTGATTCAAAAAGGCACTATTGAGCTAGATCAGGTGAAGGTGTAACTGTTTCTCCGTTTTTTGAGTCATAGACACTTAGTGAACCCTTCCTGAAACTTCCCCCTCTTCAGAATTGAAACGTTGTCCTCGGAATCTTGCTCACTTAAAAAAACACCCCCAACCTCCTTTTCTTTTTTCCTTTCTTTTTCCAAAATACTTCTGAGGAGGAACTTTTCACTTCCGCTGACAGAATTACCATGCCAGCTAGCAGCACTTTGATTATTGAAACTTCTCTTAGTTACCCCACCTCCACCTCTGATCCGTTTGACATTACGTCTATTCCCTTTGAAGATATTCTGGTGTGCGACACTCTTCCTTTGAACCTCTTCAGTGGTTTCCCTCCTTCTTCTAACCCTTTCATACTCCACCCTCATGCCTATACAGCCCTGCTGCTGATCCCTGATGATCACTTTCTTTATTTCACTACATTTCCCTCCCTTGCCTCCAGCCCCCTTTGCTACAAAGATGATGAGAGTCTTCCCCATGTGCTGGGTACAACTATTTAACAAAAAAATTTGGTGGTGCTCTACCCTTTCCTAAGCACCCTTGACTTGACCTGCAAAGTTACTATTAATTTTTGAATAGTATGATGGGTGGGGTGTGCAAGGACAACTAGAGACACAAAGACTAATAATACTGGAATTACTACTATGGTTTTATTAAGATTGGTGCATTTCAACATACCTTCGAGTTAACTGTAGCATATTTGGCTTATAAATCCTCTGGGTAGTAAAGCAACATGCAAAAATATATTTTTTTATTTTTTTCACTTTGAATAGTCTTATTCCTAGCTGCAGTCTAACATAACCTTTAGTCTAAGCACAGTTACGGAAACAGATATATTTATGTGTACATGTACATACACCACAGCATATGTATGCACAAATGTTTATCTACAGACAGATCACACAGAAGCTGAATTAAGAGACTGTTAGGATTGCAAAGACAAGCACTCACACTATAAGAAATGGCACAGTTAAGATTGTCTGAACGATCACAACTGGATCCTCTCATGCACAGGTGTTGCAATAGAGTCTTGAGCTACAAAATCATAAATTCATTTCTTCCATAGGAACCCTCTTGCTGTCTTCTCACCCTGCTGGATCCTTGGCACAGGCTGGGCATTCTGCTATTAGTCAAAGTTAGGCAGAATGTAAGAGTGTTATTTTATCTCATTTCATGCAGAAGTTGGCAAACACGTAGTAAAAGGAGGGGGTTTAAGAAGAAAAAGGATGTATTCTTCTATGCACATCTGCAGCTAGGGTGGCTGAGATTTTGCCAATGTATTTCATGGATGCTTGCTGGTGACAGAGGACTGGCAAGCCTCAGGTATCACCATCCCAGGCCTCAAGAAGCGCTCACTCTGGGCACCACAGAACCTGTGCTCTATTTTCCTACAGTTGCAGCCAGGTAAACTCCTTATCTAGTCTTACTCTTTCTTGCCAGGCAGAATCAGTCTCTCCATCCCACCCTCTCGCCCCTTTCTCCTTCTGCCAGCCAGCTGCCAGTTCCAGTTTACGCTACCCAAGAGCCTGAGGCTCGCTGTTCCTCATTCCTTTTAACTGGCCTCAAAACAACCTCCACATACAGAAACAGAGAAAAAACCCTCTCAACTTTTAAGGTACAGCTCTACAGAGCTTATATGTGCTGAGTAGGTGTAGCCCTATGAGAATTTAACTGGTAAACCTCTAACAAGTCTCTGACAATCACACACAAACATTTCATTCTTACCATCAGGGTGGTGAAACACTGGAGCAGGTTGCCCAGAGAGGTGGTAGATGCCCCTACCATTGAGTCACTGAGACTCAGTGGAATGAACAAACAGCGTTGTTCCAGATTGAAGAGGTTTCCCACATTTTCTTATAAATTTCTGCATGCCACCTGCCATATTCTTTTCTTTGCATCGTTATATAAAGTAACAGACTGGATGACCTCTGCTCATCTTAGGACAGGTAGTCAGAATACCACGTGTGGATCAGTCACCTACTGCTCATAAATTAACCACCACCAAGGAAAGAATACAATCTCTTTTTAAGAGCACATTTGCGCTGATACCACTCCCTGTTCAGGTGCTGAAACTGAGCCTCTCTTTACAGCTTCAAGTGCCTCCACCTAAGACTGCATAAACCCAGCATTAGCAAAGATTTCTTGTTTTAAATGCAGATTGTTAGAGAAGGTTTTCACTTGTTTTATCTTTATATTGTGAAAGGTAAAAGGTAAACTACTGTGAAGCTTACCACCAAAATGAATGCATCTAAACGAACACATTTGTAAGGCATTATATTACTATACAAATGCAGAACCTGATGAAATTGAAGGGAAAGATGATTTCAAACTGGTGAGTCAAGACAGTACTTTAATTCTTTTGTTACATACTGAATGAAAAACAAGTATTGGAAGCTCAATTCTTAGAAAAATCAAATCATTTCTGCAGAAGCCTACAAACAAAGTCTGTCCATCTCAGTCAAGACTTACTCCATGAAAGCAGATAATAATTTCAATACTGTTCAAGTCACAGAAGTATAACATGGTTGCCAATACATTGTTTTGCTAGATGCAGAGACACACCAGGAATGTCAACAATCTGTCTTCTTGAGAAAGCGAATACTGCACACACAGGTCAGTGAATAATTTCAGCAGAAAGCAGGAAAGAAGAAATACGCTTACTCAGTATTCTTCCTGTAGTTCCTACAAGCAGCATTTGAATTTGGACATAATATGAAAACTAATGCATTAAGGCAATTTTGTATTGATTTTGTACCAGTCTTGCCTTGTTCTCTGTAGCAACACACACACTGAACAGTGGCAGTTAAAACACGTTTCTAAGGGAAAAAAAAAAGGAGCTAAGCATATTTTCAAAATACTACTTTAGTGCTGGTACATAATCTATGAATAGGACAGGAATCTCTGCAAAGAAGTCCTGCTGACTTATGACCTTACTAGTGTGGTAGCACGTGGAATGCTACAAAAATGACAGGATAAAGAAACTTTACAGAAAAAAACCCAACAAATGTTCTCAAGTCTACTAGTTTAAATGCAGCAAGGCAATGAGAATCAGTGTTTTTAAAATTAATGCGTGTTAAAGACTCCTGCTTCAGCAGGGGAGTTGGACTAGATGATCTTTATGGTCCCTTCCAACTCTAAAAATTCAGTGAAAAATTCAGTGAAAGATGTAAGTCAGTCTGATTTAGGAAGGCTTAAAGCTATTAAAGTTCGCAAACTGCCTTCCACAATCTGAGAGTCACCCCATCAAGTTCTTCTCCGTATTCCCAGGGTCCCATAGCATAAGGTAGTGTGAATTCACTGCATTACTCTCATGATGCACCAGTAAGGACAATTATTTGCAGCTGCTAGCGTGCTTGCTAGAGTCTTCTTAATTTTAGCTCATTTTTTTCACCAGTCTTCATCTTCCCACAAGGATTATTCATCCATGTTATTTGCAGTGACTGTTCCATGAGATATTCAAAACATCTACCAACCTACCAATAAATAAGAACTTGGGAGTACTGAAGCATGTTCACCTTTCTCAGTTTCATTTTACTATTCAGTTCCCTTCAACACAACATCGTTTCGGATCATAGCCAGGGACTGCTTGTAAAGTATGCTTACAAATTATACATGCGATTCAATAACAATTATGCATACCTGAGTTAAGATACAAGAAACCTTTGTTGATGAAAAAAAACATGTTAGAAGATCACATAGAAGCAGAGTTCCATCTTCATAGCCTCCCTCAAAATACTGAAAAAAGACCCAATTGTATTCCTGAAAGTCTTTTTGTGCCATTAACACAAGTTTCCTATGAAATGGGATACGACACAATCAATTATGCCATAAGCACAAACTCTTTCCTGGTCTACTTCAAAAACAATACTAAGCACCATTGAGAAATGGGCAGAGGGATCCTCCTCTGATGCTAGTTTTGAAAATGTTTTTAAGTACCAAAACAAAAAAAGTCGCTAGTTCGACTTAAACACCTTCACTTGATAACCATGTATTTATGTGAAAAGAAGTATGTGTGCAATGTTCACTATATTGCCCCTTAGGTGGGATGCCAGCTAAGCTTGGCTTAGGTGGTATCCCATTACAGTTGTATTACGGCCTATAACCTCTATACAAGCCCCATCTCTAAAAGAAGCAAGATTTTGACATCTGAGGGCCAAAAAAGGGGTTATATATACAAAATGCTGCCCATTTTCTTATCTCAGACCAAGTGCCTCTTCAAACAAATTACATCTCACATTTGTCATCACAACAGCACTTGTGTCAACTACCACCGTTACCGGGAATAGATAAAGCAGTTGAGCAAACATGTCCTTGTGGAGAAGAAACACGCATATAGTTATATGGGTTTCTACCATCAAGTCGGGGAAAAGTAGCGCACGGTATAACCAGTGCCGGCATGGCAGACCAGAACAACCCAGCGTACAGCCTCTGGTTCTCCTTGTCTCCTCTGAAAAGTCAAAACTGGCTTACTGTTCACCACCACACAA
This sequence comes from Numenius arquata, assembly GCF_964106895.1. Lineage (NCBI taxonomy): Eukaryota > Metazoa > Chordata > Aves > Charadriiformes > Scolopacidae > Numenius > Numenius arquata. The sequence continues at coordinate 70,385,113 of NC_133577.1, forward strand.
AGTAAAGCAGGAATCCCACAAAAAAAATACCAGGTCAGGAATTTTGCTCCTGGAGCAGGATTAGAAACAAATAAAGAAACCCCCAAACTTACAAAACTTTATAAAGCCTGACATTCTCAAGACACCTGTTCTGTAGTATTTTCTTAAGACAGATTTTTCTCACGGATTTTCATCATCCCTCTTCTCCTTTGTGCATTTCTTCCTGCCACACTAATATTTCCATGACAGCTCAGTAAATTTCACAAAATACAAGAGGGATCATGTTGTTGAAAGCCCATAACTCTGAGTACATCTATGCCCACAGGCTGCTGGGATAACTGCTGTAACAGGCAGAATTTTGTATCTGAATCACATACAGTTTTAGCCTTCCTTCTCAGACAGAAATGCCGCAGGGTGGATACTATCTTAATCACAGTTTGGAGAGGTTCCTTTGCACACTGGTTGGAAGAAAGTGTCAAAAGTGACTTCGAAAAAGATCACCAACTTTATAAGATAGACAGGTCACTGCTGTGTCTCAGTTCCACCAGTCTTTTGTCTGTAAGTTATGTCAAACAATTATTCTTCCAGGGCCACATACACAACACCGACATCAACTGCAATGTCTATGAGGTTGCACAACACATCCAAAAAATTATAAATAAATCAAGGAAACTCTTTTCTCAATTTGTGAAACAAAAGATTACATTCATAACATGGTTCTCACTGCCTGGACAGAGCACACGCACAACACAGTCCAGAAACACTTCTTCTCCTCAAATGATGAGAAAAGTGCTAACAGACTTTCATGGTAGAGCATAAATCAGCAATTTTCATTTATTTTTGTCCTGGTATTTTGTTGCACTCAGTGACTCAAACACATTTATATATCTAAAAAGGGTTTAATGCACACAGAAAGAAAGTGCATTCTTATATATTGCAGAAATAATCTGCTTGCTGAAATGAAGCTACAACGGAGTAGCAACATTAAAACCTTAGGCAACAATGATTTCATATTGGCCCATTTCCTTGTTCCGAAAATAGATAAATTCTACAGTAAACTCTTTATCATCTTTTGTTAGGAAAGACAGAAATTTTTTCCCCGGTATTAATCTAGTCTCAGTGGCCTATTAGGTTTAGGATGATATAAAGTTTATCCGTATTTTGAAAATGGATTCTTTTTAACTCCTTTTCAAAAGTAACCACTATATAAATGTCACTCTATAAATCCATGGGTCACCCACACTTTGAACAGCATATGCAGTTCTAGACTCCCCCTCTCAAAAAGGATGGAAGAGAATTAGAAAATGTTCTAGCCTTTTCAAAGGCTAGCAGTTGGTTCAAAGGCCAGTTCAGAAGAATGGATAAGAAAACTGGGACTCCTCTGTTTGGAAAAAGAGATGATTGAGATGGGAATATGATAAGAGATCTGTAAGGTCAGGACTGGCAAGGAGCATGTGCCTAGGAATCAGCTGTTCAATGTCCCCTCCAATACAAGGCCTAGGGGGCACCACAGAAAGCAAGGAAGTGGCAGGATAAAAGCAAGATGAAACAAGATGCTGAGGTTATAACATCTAACATTCTGTGGAAATCCCTGTCGGCAGCTCAGATGGGTTTAGGAGGTTTACAAGTTCATGGAAGAGAAATGTGTTGAGGGTTGCTAAATATCACCACTTCTAGAGAAAGTCCTTAGCCACAAATAACTGGAGGCTAAAGAGTTACTCAAGGCAAAGCATCACTCACCTTGTTCTCCCCTTCTATAGGTTTTTGCTTTTGGCATCTGGGCTAGCTGGCCTTTCGGTCTGACCTTAAGACAGCTACTCATATGCTTGTAAAAGAGCAGATGGAGACATTTTACTTTTTGTATCTATCGGTATAAGCAGTATATAAATGGGGTATTTTATTTCTACAATTTGTGAATAGTTAATCCTCTTTACAGAAGAAGAGTTCCCACAAAAGAGCTTTTGCAGAGGAATTGCCATCAGAGAAATGTACTGTTGAGAAGTAATTAGGATGTTGAATACCCTGTTCCTTGTTAGAATCCAGCTATTGACTCTGAAGCAGCAGAACCTATATGCCAATTCCAAAAAGACAACATTTGGATAGTTAGTTAAGGTTGCTATTAGAAATGAATGATATTTGTTATGCAAACAGTAGGCATAGACATGAATCTCTTGCAGAAACTCATGTCAGTTTTCAAGTAGCTTTTGTAAGATTGGTGTCAGCTGCCTTTCTTAACATGAGTCTCTTTTGACTGGAATTATTCTCCAATGCAGAGCTGTTGCCTCGACATTATACAGATGAACAAAAGCATTACAGGATGTCAAAACATCACAAGAATTCTCTGTATCAGGAGCAGAAGCCTAGTATTTAGCCTCCAGCAGGGCTGGCCTCTTTGATCCTGGAAACATCCAAGAGGTAGCCTACTGAATACACAATAACAAGCAAAACTCTCAATTCAGAGGTGTAAAGTTACACCTGACACTCGAGGGTCAGATATCAGATGTCCCTGCTTGGGGGGAAAAGTAAAAATCCACACAAGCCCCTCTCACACATCTTGCAGAACGCATGATTCATTACCTGTAACGTGATTGACACACGGAGGTCTGGCTGGCTGTCAGAAGCAGCGCAGATTAGAGCAGACATGCAAGGGCTGGTAACGGTCCCCAGGTGATTATACATTAGCTGAGGTTTGTTGGCACATGATGCAAATTGGCAGCCCTCCAGCTCTGACACTACCTGTGCTGCCACTCTAGGAGAAGGTAGGGTACTGTATGCTTTGTCCTAGGCTTCATGGGGACTGAGCCACCCCACCTCTCCCACATGTGGACACACAGTGAGGGGCAGTAAGCTGGAGAGTTGTGTTCAGCCTTTAAGAACCATAGTGGCATGCACTGGGTCCCCAGAGAGAAGTGACTCCTGGCTGGAGAAGTACACTTTTTCCCCCTGGGGTTTTAGGATGTGGCCTTGGAAAAACTAGGAGCTGAGTAAGCAACTCAGTCCAAGTTAGCACTGCAAAGGTAATGACCTCAGCATGCCCAGCATTTACAAGAGATGATCCACGACCTCTAAATGAACCATCAATGAGCTTGTCCACAGGTGTGAGATTCTTGTCATTAAGGCAGGGAGCCTTTCCATGAATAACTATCTAGAGCTGAGGCAACCTCTGAAAAGTCCTAGCAAAGGATTTGACTTTTTTTCTCCAGAAGCTTATACACAGCAAGGAAAGTGAAATCCCTGGTGAACTAGGTTCTATTCTAATTTTTGAATGTCCATAGAGAAAAAAAATAATATTGTCAACTCTATTTGCATTAGATATAATATGTAGAATTTTTTTTTTTTCCTCTATGAGGAAGAGAAAAGGGGTTGACAGTGTTTCCACACAAAAACGTTAGTAGTCCAGTAGAAAGCAGAATGATGGTTTGGGCATTGAAGGTATTTATCCTTTTTTTCCATGAAGAAGAAAAATAACCTATGGCGAAAATTCTATTGCCTCCAAGAGGCACAGCTTCTTTGCAAGAAAAAAAGCTCAGGTTGGGACAGTATTGTGGTGGGTATAGGCAATGACATCCTGTAATTTAAAAATGCCACTTATGCATCTTTTTACTTCCAAAGGCAAAGACATCTTTATTCACCAGATCACTTCAAGCTGAATTTCCAGTAGGATGCTATGGCTTACAGAACAAGTCATGAATACTTGATGTGCCCTTTAAATATCTTAGTTCCATCTCTTGAAAAGAATTATCCTTGCACAGACCAATGACTCTTACATAGAAATTCACTGCTCTGACCTGCTTCCTTAGCTCTCAGTTTAAAAAGGGTCCAAATAACTTTGATCTAAGCATGTTTTCCCATCTAATTTCCAGAATGAAAAAGGTAACCTAATATTTTTCATGTATTGCTAATCCTGCTATGAGGCAGAGGAATAGATTAGCTAATCCGAGTCTCTTCAAGGTCCGTTTTATTTTTTACTACTTTATCTTCAAATCTGGTTTTGCCAGCATCAGTTCCCACAAAAGTTTTCTTTCCTATGTATTTAAGTTTATATTCATTGAAGTAGCAGACTTCTGAGACTATCCAGAAGTAGAACATCCCTTAGTATTGTTTGAGTTCAGGTTCTCTACACATCCTTTGCAGAAGACAACATGAGCCTTTTTAAGAAAGACCCTTACGCCATCCTGTCTGTAAGACACTCATCCTGTGATGACACCCAAAGGTCAGATGGAGAGAACAGAAACTGGTAGAGTGACATGGTACACCCGATTTGTAGAAAAGGCCTTCACTATCCTGCCCAGGTCATCACCTCGGAAGAAACATTAGCTTTGCCATATCTGTATTATCACAGAATCTTCATGGTTGGAAGGGACCTCTGAGATCATCGAGTCCAACCACAAAAAAAAAAAAAAAAAAAAAACCACAAAAACCCACCAAACAGACACAAACCACCAATCTTGGGCACTAGAGCATGCCCTGAAGTGCCATGTCTACATGTTTCTTAAATACCTCCAGGGATGGCGACTCCGCCACCTCCCTGGGCAGGCTGTTCTAGTGCCTGACCACTCTCTCAGTAGAGTAATTCTTCCTGATATCTAATCTAAACCTCCCCTGCCGCAACTTCAGACCATTTCCTCTGGTCCTGTCATTATTCACTTGGGAGAAGAAGTCAACACCCACCTCTCTACAACCTCCTTTCAGGTAGTTGTAGAGGGCAATGAGGTCTCCCCTCAGCCTCCTCTTCTCCAAACTAAACATGCCCAGTTCCCTCAGCCTCTCCTCATATGACTCGTTCTCCCCACCCCTCACCAGCTTGGTGGCTCTCCTCTGGACACGCTCCAGCAGCTCAATGTCCTTCCTGTAGTGAGGGGCCCAGAACTGAACACAGTACTCGAGGCGAGGCCTCACCAGTGCCGAGTACAGAGGCACGATGACTTCCCTACTCCTGCTGGCCACACTGTTCCTGATACAGGCCGGGATGCCGTTGGCCTTCTTGGCCACCTGGGCACACTGCTGGCTCATGTTCAGCCGGCTGTCCACCAACACCCCCAGGTCCTTTTCTGCTGGGCAGCTTTCCAGCCACTCTTCCCCAAGCCTGTAGCGTTGCCTGGGGTTGTTGTGACCGAAATGCAGGACCCGGCACTTGGCCTTATTAAACCTCATCCCATTGGCCTTGGCCCATTGATCCAACCTGTCCAGGTCCCTCTGTAGAGCCTTCCGACCCTCAAGCAGATCAACACTCCCACCTAGTTTGGTGTCATCTGCAAACTTACTGAGGGTGCAGTATCTTTGAGAGTGACCTGGCTTTGAGGGTGGGAACAAGCAGCAAATATGGACACAAGCCCAGCTTCAGCGCTGCTACGGCACATAAATATAGAAGCAATCTTGGGTACTTCTATGGGTTTGTCACTGGAGGATATGAATATTTTTTGACAGAGCTATGCCTGCTGAAGTGGGAAATATGCTATTATTGACAGTCACAAGTGAGGAACCGTGACCCAAATATCCTAGAGGGATGTCCACAGAGCAGATAAGGGACCAAAGCAGGTTAGCTGTGCTGGCATGATACTCTGGCCAGTATGACTGAATTGTGGTGTAACACAACTCCCTGGCAATCTTTACCTCACTGAGGTATACCCAGGCAGCCACACTCTTGGGGCACATCCAAAAGGCACACAGGGTCTTATTCACAACAGATAATAGTACTGGTTTACTTCATCAGAAGATAGACTGTGAGGGTATGCAGCTTATAACTTACTTTTAATGGTGGTCATAGGAACACAGAAATCATACCTACTCTGTAAAAGTAAACCTTTACATATAGAAGATTAAAATCAAAAATCAAATAATTATACTGTCGGAGTCCATATAAAAATATTTCAGGAAAAAGCATGCGTTTAAAACCAGAATTAAGTAGTTAAGTGAAAGGAAGAAAGAAAAGATGATACTAGAATGACACATTGGGCTACAGAATCCACGAAAATTAGTAGTGTCTTTAAAGCATCTCTCTGAAGAGAAGAGCACAAATTTCTAAAAACTACTCTAAACTGAGCATAAAAAGCTCCTGCAAAACTTATGTCTTACTTATGTAATCTGCATTACCGTACATTTACAGAAGTTCTCTCTCTTGATGTTTCAAGGAACCAGCCTTTTAATGGCAAAGTCTTTCCCAGCAGTGTGAAACAAACAGGCTTTACCTTCAACCCCACTCCCAACCTTGTTCTGGGCTTTTAACTCACAGGTGACATAATTTTCTATCAGCTGCTACTGTGAGTTCTAACAGATTATTATGCTGCCTACTGATCTGTTATGTTAAAATGGCTAATTAAACACACTGAAAAAAAGACTAGTGATACCTCTGGAGATCCACCAGTGTGGTATAAAATCCTATTTAATCTCAACAAGAAAAGGGTGTCTCAGTTTCTTATCTTCCAACCAACACACATTTTTAAGTGCGAAACATATTGTAGACTTACTGCATGGTTGAAAAGAATTCTCTTCTATTTCCAGTATGGATATGCCATGCATGTGTTAATGAAATACTTTGACATTTATACATTCCATTTCTATATTTACACTAAAAGAAATTTTTTTAAAGATTAATGGAAGCGAGAAGAGCTGGCACTACAAATGCATCTTTATGGTTTTTACCAATGAAATATTGATTTCAAGAGGAACAACCCAGATCTTTAGCCTAAATATCATTCCATTTACAGATGCAGTGCAGGCCTTCGCTTTCCTTTGGTACCAATGACAAGCTCTGCAAAGAGGGAATGGAAATAATTGTGGGCAGCGTGTGGAAGGGGGAGCCAGAGTCCATTTTCAAATTGAGTTTATTTACAGACCTAAATCCCTGACCACATGATTTCACTCTCTTGACCATTTCTTTGCACTTACTGTAATAAAAAGTATAAAAAACACAAACAATTTTAAAGGGCTGGACCAGACCAGATGTCCCTATTAATTTGTACGCTATTGTGACTGTCTGGGGGTCTTCAGTGTTTGTTAAATATGCCCTATTCTGACCTGGCATTCCAACCCACTGTTTGAAGACATGAAGAAATCCCAAAGACAGCCTGCTACTAAGGAAACCAGAGTCCTACTTTTGTTTTGGGTCTTGGGCAAAGGAGCAAAATGGTTTTCAAAGTAGGTTCTGCCAGATGTTTGATGTGGTAAGTGATAAAAATTTAAGACACTTTTTATTGCCTTACCTCATTTAGTATTAAAGTATGAGCCATCCACTGGCACAAGGATTGAACTAGATGTCCTTACTGGTTCTTTCTAGTTTGCTTATAATGACTTCCCTAAAGAAGGCAAAGTGACAGGCTCCCTAGGCGAACTGAAATGAGACTTGCATACAAACAAGTTCAAGGCTTCTGACTCATGAATGATTAAGATGAAGAATACTGTGGAAGCAGTGGACAAAAACAACTGAGCCATTTTTCCAAAAGAAAGTAGAACTATAAAAGACGTTTCTGTCCTTACAGTCAACCCAACCCAACTGCTTTCTTACAAAAAGCTTGCAACAGCCGAGAGGTACCGAAAAAGTATGTGATGAAATAGCATACTGAGGGTAATGATCCCCTCTCGCCTTTTTTGTATGACCCTTCTCAAATTAGCTGAAACTACCATGGGGAACTTCTTCGATCAAAATCTGCGTTATGTATTACCACAGCACAGGTGAAACAAGGTACCAGGGGGTGAAGTTCATCTGCTTGTTGCCGACCTTGATTCTGACACTCAATCTGCAGTGGCAAGACAAGTGGAAGTTACTATTGATTTGTTCTGACTGCTTTGGAAGTACAACTGCTTTCTGCTTCTCTCATCTTTCACATCATTAATTATCTTGAAAGAGAGCATGGTGTACAGACAAGACTTGTTACAGAGAAAACTGTATGACTGAACATGAGGTGACAGCACAAGAACATGACTACAGTACCACAGGATTAGCAGAGACAGATTATTTTGCCTTTAATAATGCTTCTGAAGGTATAGTCAGTAATAAGCATCTCTGACACACAGACCGGTTCTCTTCAGTTGTAAAAAGGAACAGTAGGATTTGTAACCCTTTAGTCACTTTTCCACTCTTTTTACTGAATACATCCTTTGTGAAAATCCGGGATCACATATTTTTTAATTTATAGCCTTGGGCAGGAAAAAGACAAGACTACTGAATTTCTCACCATCCTAACCCCGTCCTCCAACACTCTGTCCAACACACTCACCCATACAGTCTTATGCGGATCCACTAATTAGAAGTTCTAGTCCTGCAACAGGCTCTCACAACGGAGACACAAGAGCCATGGCATAACGTGGAGCAGCAAGGATAGGCTCTAGCAAATTCTAGTTTCAGCATGAAGTAAAACGGATAGTGCAGTTTAGCTGTCAAATTGGTTTAGCAGAAGCTCTCCAAAGAAAAATTCAGCCCTCTGCAGAAAACAAGGTCAGTGATTCAACACTCAGTACATTTCCTCTTATTCAGTCCTATCTGAAAGCCTTGAAATGAAGTGATAAAGAAAGGTTCCTTTCAGCCTCACTGCCCACATTTCAGAAGGATGTATCTATCTAATGCAGTATCGTATACCTAGGAGAACAAATAAAACACCACAGGATTTCTTAAGTTCAACTATCATTTGACTTTTTTTTCTTTTTTTTTTTTAAACTGGAAGGCTCTGAAACTGTGTTTCCACATTCTGTTTAAGGATTCTAGTTGTTGCCTAGACTCTCACGTTTTTTTATGCTCAGAATAGTAAAGCTCCTCTCAGCCCAGCTTCCCCTTTTACCTTCTGTCGCTGCTGAATGTTGCTTATCGTGTCTGGCTGAAACTCCAGTTTATCAGTTCGACAAAGTTTCCAGTATAAAATAATAACGATCAGGAGCACCACAGCAACTGGGACGGCCACACCAACAATAATCCATAGGTTGCTATTCTGTGACTCTGAGGTGGACTCCTTCAGCTTCTCCACAGCTGTGAAGTTAAAAGGAAGACTTTATGTGGTTATATATTTTTAACTGAGGACACTTCAAGGTTATGTATTTTTATGTTCTTCTAAATGCTAGTTAAGGAATTTATCAGAAACCAGACACACATCACAGGAAATGTCATACTACTTATAAGTTACTGTTTTGCCATGCTCAGGAAGCTTGGGGCAGGTGACTGATTGTCCTGGCCTACCTTCTGAATACCTCTGCTTAAATAACTAATGAAAACACACTTCTGCCACATCATTTTGTAGCCCAAAACTGAGTTGACATAGTGAAATAAGTCTAGAAAAATTATTTACCACTAACAAAGGTGAGAAGGACCTTCCAATATTATTGCCTGTCTCCTGCTTTAAGCAGTATTATCAGCTGCCTCTTTTCTTTAGTTATACATTATGTATTTTGTTACCTTCTCCATCAATAATCACACTCTATTTGAAATCAGTAAGACCCTCCTCCCCAAGATGTATAGTTCCACATTTTTAATTACTTTTTTTCCTTTCTCTGTTTCATTGTCCGTGTGGGATCCTTTAGCCCCGAACAGCAGACAAAACTACTGGAAAGTGTAATCAAACCAGTCATGCTTGTAAAAAGTGAACTGGAAGAATCAACAAAACTTTCATTTGCTCTATTCTGCCTAGTGGTTATATGTGGGACGGAAAACCACAGCAGCAATACATTTCTAGTCAAACTGATGCACTTTCTTAAAACGATACTTTCAAGTTAAAAAGAATATTTTTATGCAATCTTAGTTTTATATATCATTTTATTAATGGCCATTCTAATGATGAAGTTAAGAGATTAAAAGGAACATGTAATAATTCTTGTATTTTATACATCTGACAGCTCATTTATGAAATTACATTTTCTGTTATAAAAATAATCTTTTTTATTCTAGTTTCTTCCTATAAGAAACATTTTAAAAATTTCTATGATTCTATGCATCTTAAAAGAACTTTCTAATGATGCGCCAAAGAGAACAAGTTTCAACATGCAGAATAAGCTATGAACACTTCATGAAGTTTGTTCAACACCTATCATCTTTGTAAAGGGAAATTATTCTTGCAACTTTTTGCATTTCTCCCTAACCAAAATTACAGTCCATTAACAGATATTAAGCAGATGTATATGAGCTACTGACCTATCTTTAAACCACTGTTCTAATAAGGGACAAAATTTAGAAACACATCCAGATGGTCCAATTATTACTGTTTTCTTTCTTTTCTTTCTGCAGAGAATTTTAAAAATCACACACATGCTTGTTCAGTTGGCAAAATACTCTGTGGTAAAATGTAACTCCTGCCTTCATATTGCACAGAGAAGAGAAAAAGCAATTAAGCATTCATTTCAATAAGGTATTTTGTAGATCCTATACTTGTCTGTTACTGTTTTAAAATACTTTGAAGTTTCTTTCCTAATCATAACATGGAATTTTGAGTAGGTTTTCTGTCTCGCTCCTTACTGCAAATTATTTATATACCAAGTTTCCTGAATAATTATATGACTTTATATGACCTGTCATATTTATTCTGATGTGCATCTAGTAAAAGATCACATTACTTTTATATTACCTTTATTAAAAGATCACATTACTTTTATATTACTGATGAACAAACAAATAAAAATAGTCAATCATATTCAATGGAAGAAATAAACTGTTTCTTTTTGTTTATACCCTCCAAAATGCCCCAACTGGCATTAGCCTACATCTTTCACTCACAGAAACCGTAACTAGAAAAACAAAAACAGTGACTTATGTTAAACTTCACTGCCATTACTCAGCTAAATGAAACACCCATTTCACACTGACACCCTCCCATCCCACAATCGTGGGTTTTGTGCAAGCTCTGGAGCAAGATAAATTGCAAAGAATATTGGACTAGCAGAAAGAGATCAAAATGGCAAGAAGGTATCTAGTTAGCACAGCATTTTTCCAGCACAAGCACTAAAGTGAATGCAGTGAGGCTTGCATTTAAGCTTAAGACTCTCTTGTAATTCCAAGCTCAGCAGAGTCTTCAAGAAGCAAAGCAACACCATGTATCTCACTGCAAGACTACTAGAATTTATTTCCTCAGGAGTGTCAAAACTGCAGCACCCCAAGAACAAAGCACTGCTACAGTGGGCACTGTGCAGTGCCATAATCTCCAAAGCTAATGTCACCCTTCCTGTTTCTCTTCGCTGGCATCAGTGTGGTTTTGATAGGGCTTACGCTGTGCAACAGTGCCTTCAATGCGGTATCCAAGGATGATTGCAGCCCGCTGGATATCAACTCTGTTCATCAGGTCTGAGCACTTCAGAGCGCTGAGTCTCTCCCCATCCTGGTCCTCCACAAAATAGATCAGCTCCACAGGGTTATCAACACCAACTAACCGTGACACGTTCACAATCTGAAAAGAAATTGGAAAGCTTTTACATTTTAAGCTGTATTTATTTGGAGCTCCCACATATTTGGTCTTTCAGTCCTTAACCTCTCTCCCCCTTCCCTTCACAGGGCTTGGACCTTAAGGACACTTATCTAAAAAAACCATTCGGAACAGCTTTACCAAGATGGCAGCAGTATCTGCCTTAATTGTCACTGTGTGCAACCCCTAGTGCATAAAAAAGATTCCACTTTGCATTACGATGTAGAAATACAATATCTCTTAAAGAAAATCCCTCTATCTGTGACACTAAGAAATGTGATATTATAACTAACCATGTAACTGCTGTGAACTGGTACAGTTTGGAAATTGTCAATATCCAGAGAAGTCTGATAGGAAGACACGTGTAGTGCTCCAAAATACTGTATGCAGCAAAGGCAACATACACATAGGCTCGTTCTTTCATCTGAAAAGAGCTTAAGTCAACACTGGACAAGGGTAGATACGTAGAGCTAATATTCAGTAATAATAATTTGCTTCCAAACTAAAATTCAGGATATTTTCAGCTAATACTTATGCAAAAGATTCTGAGCGGAAGTCTTCCAGAAGATGCCAACATTGCTGGAGTAATATTGTCTCATGTCTTGTCTAATTACACAAGCACTTCTCAAGTGCTCCAGGACCCTGGGAAATTTAGAAACATCCATTTTGTAACTGAAAGGAAAATTTTCAGGGTAGCGATCCCTTGTATTACACATTTTTATGGCAAACCTGAAGTGACCATTTCTTTTTTCCTATTTCTTTCATGACAATGCACAGATCCAGTATTGAAGTAAGAGAACCGCTCACACTCCAAAGATGCCAACACCATGCCACCCTGGAAGCCTCTATTGCCTTTAGCATTGGTCAGTTAGTAGGAGTTACTGAAGACATTATTGTGATTGCGCTGTTCCTTCCCTAAATACCTGCTTTGACTTTGCTTTGTTATGAATAACACACACCTCGTTGTTCCAGTTTTTCCAAATGTCAAGCAGTTACACAGGCAAGTATTCTGTTAGCTTCAAATAGAATTGTTTGCTCTTCCTCAGCAAAAGCACCTGCACAGTCACGTTCAACTTCCAAACAGCTCCCCCCTGGCATCAACCTTTCTTCAAGAAGGAATGTATTTGATGCTGTGGGAAGCAACTGTTCCTTCCTACTTCTAAAGACATTAATAATCAAAAGAATGCATGCTATGAGGAAGCCCTGTAGATACTCTCTAACCACCAAATATCTACATTGCATATGAGAATCACATAACAATTCTGAATTCCTGTAAAATTAAATCATATAAATAATAACCCTCCTCTTTAACCATTCACACGTAATGGTGATCTCAACCTAGAATTAGGCCAAACAAATAGTAGGAGGTATTTTATCATGTAAAACAGAGCTTGAAGAGCTCTGGAAGGAGTTGCCACAAATAGAGCAATATGTTTAGTTTCCTTTGGAATTATCCTTTACTGAAGAAAGTACATATTTAATAAATTAGAATCTCAAACACTGCCCATAGGCTAAAGTAAAGCAAACACACAAAAGTTTGTATGTCTGAGGCTTACAAAAGAAAAGCTTTATATTTTTTTCTTTCCTAGTTTCCAACAAAGCAATCATGTAGAAGGAAAGCAGTGCAATGTTCTAGCTCAACAGGGATGATGTTCTGGTCTTTGGGGACATCAACTCAACATGTCCTAAAAAAGCATTTCCCAGGAGTGGTAGCAGTGAGGTACATAATAAAAAAAGAAAGCGGGAAAAAAAAAGAGAAATCACAATTGTCAAGAAAATCTTCAAGGCCAAATCAACTGAAAACAAAGAATAATGTTCAACATCAGTCACATTTGATGTGAGAAACAAAACACCTATAAATAGAGCAGAAAAACGTGCATATTTCTGAAACACAGTACAACATGCTAACAGGACCCATTAACCAATGCCACTTCTCATCCTGAATGCTATCCACTCTTCTACCAGCTAAGGGGCAACCAATCCCTGACTGAAGGTAACACAAGAGTATCTATTGATATAATAAATATAATAATAAGGTTTCAACACACATATTCATTCACCAGCTGTAAGGCTGAATTTGTTTTCACAGAACCCTGATATATCATTAGTTAACAAATGTCCACAGCTTCCTATTTCTGCTTCAGCTGGGTTGCCTTCACTACAGCCTGGCCTCAGTGCACAGAGCAGAAGGGTGTATGGACTGGTATCTGCTTTCAGCGTGGATGAACCCTTCCTAAGTAGCATTTAACTCACATGGAGACCGAGGGAGTTGAAAGGCCATACGGGACAGAAAGTCAATGGGTTCTTCATTTAGTTTTATGCAACCTCTCTGTGTGTAGCAAAGCTATAAAATCAGAGGAATTTAGAAGATTCTTAAATTGAACATTTTATGGTGTCATGGAGTATCCAAGAAGCATTGTAATTATATGTGTGTTATACACACAGGGTAACAGCCAGAAGCTGGCTGAATGGGTTAAAAAAGGAACTTCTCCACAGCTGCCTTTAGAAAGGGCAGAGGGAAAAGAGAACAGATTCCTGTGCACGCAACAGGAACCTGTTGCCACAACTGCAACAATACAATTTTTAACACAGATTTAAAAACAACAGTATATGGCTTCCTGTGCTGAGGAGCTGGAGCTATTTTTCCTACGCTGAGGAGCTGGAGCTATTTTGGCACAGAATAGAGAACATGGGAATGAGCATGAAGAAATTCAGCGGAAGGTGGAGGTGCAGGCTCATGTTGGTGAACTAAGCTCACTATTTTAAGATATGTTTTATCTGAAATAATTCATTCTGAATACACAGTATTTTTCGAGTGCTCACACCACACTGAGGGAAGCTGCAGACAAAATTTCAAATCCACGGCGCCATGGTTATAGATTTCCATTCTGGGAAAGCTGATGGCTGAGCATGGTATTCTTGAGGTGATTACGAGACAACTAGACTTGTACCTCAACAGCAACTGTGACAATATCAGTACTTTAGTTTTCACCACTGTCACACTGATTCACTACAAAACTTTTTTTTTTTTTTAAACTAACCTCCGAGTTTGCTGCAACAGAGAAAATGGCACACTGGATCTGTTTATAAAATTGAGGTACACAGCCACTGTGTCCATTTTTTACACAGTTTTATGCCATTTTGTTCCAAATTATATTCTCCGTGCAGCTTCAGATTTTTTTTGTCTCATATTGTACAGAGATGCCTTTATCCTTGAGAGTGCTAAGAATGCAAGCAGAGGCAGAAATGGTATTTTCCAGGCTTCTAGCAATATAGCCCATGTGTAAGAATGCATTTAAGCACTTTACATTTATACTTTGGCAGTGAGAGACGACACAGGGAGGGAGGAGATACAAGAATTTCAATACAGGGGAGGCAGAAAATGAAAAAAAAAAAAAGAAGAAAAGACTAATTCAACTTCTGTGTACATTAATGATACCGTCTTTGTTGATACCAGATGTGCATTTAACCTTCACGGAGTAAAGGCTTAACTGTGTTCAGGTGTCAGTAAATTTAATTTAAAATGTGTTTTCAAGAGAATACCATAGGTCAGTGAACAGAGTTGCCTTGGTAACCAAATCTAGTTCCTAATTTAAAGCGGGGAACTCTAGGTGGTGGGCAAGCTCGCAAAGCGTTTGCAGAGTATCAGTCCTCCAGTGGGATGGATGTCCCAGCCAGCAACCCCCAGGGTAAGGAATAAGGAATCCCTGGGTGAACTGGTTCAGGGCTTGGTTTTGAGGGCATGAGCGTTACTTAGAAACAAGCAAACATGCATGCACGCGATCTCCAAAATGCATATATGAGGATTATTTTCCCTTTTCCACCACATTCACCTCCGAGGGAAAAAAAAGAATATCAAAAAAAGGTTCTGCTTTCTGCCTTATTACAAGTAGGATTTCAGTGTCCAGGCAATTAAATCAAGCTGTACTGCGGTCCGAATGGTTCTGCAGACAATGCAGTATAAAACATATGTGAAACAGGCATCACAGGTAACCTGCCCTGGGTCTGATGGAACTCTCACAGGAACGTGTCTGGATGGGAAACGGCAGTGCCACCTGCGGGCAGCCACCCTCCCTCCTGAAGTGCTCTGGCTGGGGCAGGACAGGGCATCACCTACCCGCTTTGGCAGACCCTTCTCGCGCTGAGCTGGGGAGACCAGTAAGGGGACGGAGAAGGCCAGGGCACCGAAGGCAACACTAAGGAAATGTCCTCTGCTGGCTTGCAGAGGGTTGCCCAGCCAAGAAACTGGCTTGCCAAAATAGAGGCAGGAACAGGCTGTGGGCAACTTGAGGGAGGGGCTGGTCTCTGCCCGGGGCAGCGATCGGAGGGGCCTCTGAGGAAAAGGTGAAGCAGCAAGCAGGACTCAAAGGCTCTATTTAAAAATCTAAAAAATTCCCAGCAAGACCGGGCCTTTAATCAGATTGCACACTCGGGAGAGACACATAAGCTGTCAGTAGAAAACCAAGAGAATAAACCTCTGCCTTAATGAAAAGCTCAATTCAGTCACTATGTCTTCTCATAGCTACTACGTCCTCACACACATTACAACTACAGTGTTGCTTAACGTGCTCTTTAAATCGGAACATCGTTCTTTTTGTCACTTAGTAGGATCACCTTTTCACTTTCTACTAGGTTCAAAAGGCCAAGCACGCTGAAATGAAAGATAATTAATCATTTTTGCATTAGAATCATAGAATCCTTATGGCTGGAAGAGACCTTTAAGATCATCAAGTCCAACCGTTAACCTAGCACTGCCAAGTTACCACTAAACCATGTCCCTCAGCACCATGTCTTTTAAATACCTCCAGGGATGGTGACTCAACCACTTCCCTGGGCAGCCTGTTCCAATGTTTGACAACCCTTTCAGTGAAGATATTTTTCCTAATATCCAATCAAACCTCCCCTGGCACAACTTGAGGCTATCTCCTCTTGTCCTATTGCCCATTTCTTGGGAGAAGAGACTGACCCCAATGTGTTGCTACAGCCTCTTTTCAGGTAGTTGTAGAGAGCGATAAGGCCTCCTTATCGCCTTACAGCTTCCTTTTCTCCAGGCTAAACAACCCCAGTTCCTTCGACCACCCCTCATAGGACTTGTTCTCTAGACCCCTCACCAGTTTTGTTGCCCTTCTCGGGACATGCTCCAGAATGTCAATGTCTTTCTTGTAGTAAGGAGCCCAAAACTGAACACAGTATTCAAGGTGCGGCCTTCACCAGTGCCATTAGCTTCTGGTATATGTATGAAGTAAAATTAAGCCATTTAATTCCTCAAAAAATGTAATGAGAATGATTTTTATTATTATAAACTGTTGACAAAATATAGCTCAGGGCCTAGCCTCTGCAGACGCAATGCAAACTGCATTAAACATGTGCCTTCAATTTGCAGCAACAGCAGATACGTATTAAAAATATATATGCCTTGCTCTGTGAAACATTGATATGAGCAGTTCCATTCATTTTTGTGTAATATCTCATGTACAACAGTCAGGTGTGGGACTTCAGAGGTTTTTCTATGTAATGACTATAGGCTTTTTTCTTTTTTTTATCATGGAGTGCCACCTGTTAATAGTACAGATAGGCAAACGGGAGGGTAAAACATGTTACTTGGGCACCCTAGGTAGTTCAAAGCTCTTATTCAAAGTGTCTAGATTTAAATAGTAATTTTCAAAGTTCTTAGATCCTAACACACACCTTTAGAAATGAAATCTAAACCTCACAAGGTATCACTTCTACTTTCTTAGTATGTGAAAGGAAACTAATATACCTGCAGTAACATTCACAAATAATTGCTTCACCTTCTGACCACAGTCCTGATTCTCCACAGAGCTTAGAAATGTCACATTTTGATACACTATAAATTTCTTTCATCTTAGGAAAAACTCCAGTCTATAAGAGCTCAACACAAATCAAATGTGTGTCTAGTCTTTCCTGAACATATGCATGTCCTGCTAATAAAAGTATCCAACAGTGGGGTTGCTGGCAGCTTCTGTTCTTATTTTCACTTCATCACGTCCTAGTATCACAGCAGTCACTGGTTTGTGTGCAAGAAATACATATGGGAAAATCTGAATATAAAGCACAAAGAACATTAATAGCTCTCCCATGAGACACAAACAGATACATATATACAACACACTTCAAACACAGCTTATAAATGTGGCTATGAGGAATAGAATTAGCAGCAGTAAAACTAAAAGGTTTGCTGCAAATGACTATGGACCAGATCCTCAAATGACGGGGGAGCACCCTTGAAAGAAATCATCCTCCACTCAGAAGCCCACTACCAGGTGTCTCACTCCAGGTGCAGACAATAGGCTCTAAAGGCTGTCTCACCTACCACACACCTGAACATCCTGCCAAAGCAAAGCTACCAGGAAGTTACAGTACCTGATGGCACCTACCATTCTCCTGCAGGGAAGCTGGACACCTATCACCTTGCTGATAGGTGTCTGTATCTCCTTCAGCCTTCCTTCTTCCACATCTCCTTTACTACAGGACTAACCCTATATAATAGTGTGGGCTGTGAGCACCTGGAGAAGCCCTGTGTTATGTGGGATGGTATGATATATTGACTGTAACTAAGAGAATCCTCCACTGCCCAAAGACAGCAGTTTGCAGACTCTTTGCACTAATTAACTGGCATAAAAGAACAGCACTGCTGTTTGTAACATAAACTGCAGACTTATCTTATGTCCCAATAAGTATTACAAAGTCACAAGAAAAACGCTGTATTTCTACTTTCTGAAATACTATTCTTTAGCTAGAAAGGACCTGCTTGTAATTTTGTGCATGCAAAAAAAAAATTACCTGAGCTTTATTATGTAAAATAGTAAAACCGTAATCTACATGTACACATTTTTTATAGGCTGTGGTATCTTTGCTAGCAACATAAGGAATATTTATTTAATTTAAATGCAAATGGAGGACTGAGGCATAAAGAACAAAGTGCAATAAGAAGTGTTGGGAATAGAAGATCTGAAGCTTCATCTATTTACAGCAATTCAAAGCTGCACAAAATTAAAATAAAATAAAATCTCTATTACTGGAACAGATGTTTCTGAGACAGGAAAATAAAAGTAAGAAAATCCCAACATCTGGAAATGTAAGTGGCAGCAAACACTGTAGGATGAAATTAAATAAAGATAATAGGTCTAAACTACTAGAAGGGCATCTGTGAAGTAAATCATCGGTGAATTAGCTGGAAAAAACAATTTTTAAGAAGATGAGCCATCAAAGCATATTTTGGCTTTCAGTTTGTTGAACTGACTAGAAAGAGCACATGTGAGACTTTAAAACGTAAAATTAAATATCCAAGTCTTCTTGGACATTATGTGAATAATTCTATCTGTGACAAAACTATAAAGCAGCACTGGAATCCAGACAGCAGAAGCCGCCATGTGTGCAAGATCTGACATGATTAATCATTCTTACTTGAAAGCCATTCCTGTGACCAAGAGTACTGTGACAAACAGGTAGTTAAGGGGCAGAATATACTACTCTACTGCTGCATCAAGCTGCACGTGATTCTATTTCATATTTCTACAGCACCACCAAAACACCACAGAGAGCTGTGAAGTAGCTGTGCCAGCAAAACACATTTTTCACTCAGATAAGCATCCTTTCTCCTTTTGCTAGGCACCTCATGTAAGTCAGACAAGATAGTAAGTTTTTAAAATAGGAGGTTGGTAAAATATTTTTCAATATAGTTTTTAGAAGTCATCAGAATTTTTTAGTAGTCACTTAAAACACTCAGTTGTTTCCATTTGTTATTTTTAGCTTAAAAGACAAGGTATCCACAAGAACCGTATTTTAGGTGCACAACACAAGCATCATCAACTAGCTAAATGTGATATATGCTTTTGAGTTCCCTTTCTCAGATCAAAACCTAGACAATATTAACTTATTCAATAATTTATTACCCTTTATTTCTTCCTCTGACTTTGAGCTCTTAATACCTGCACAACGTTGCTGCCTGCAAAACTGGCTCGTCTCCATATCCGCCCTCTGACCAACGCCTCGTTTAACAGGTGAGCCAGTTTCCGCTCCATCTCAGCCTGAAACACTTCCTCCTGAATTCGCTGGTCGATGACACCCAAGAGAACTACAATGCAGAGAAAGTAACCCAAGAACACAAATGAATTAGTAAAACTTTTCCAGTCTCTTTTTTTGCAACTTCAATTACAAGCTTTGAGTCACCTTTGACATCTCACGGACAATTCAAGAGCAGCTGTATTTGTATGGGAATACTGTCCAGTTCAGCTGGAGGTTACATGTTGGAAAGGAAGACAGTGCGTAGGAAAAGTTAAAAGAAATAAATTAAAAAAAAAAAATAATAATTAGGGCTAAGGGCATTTTGAATCTCAACCAGTCTAGACACACCCAGGATAATGAAGAAACCATTTCAACTCTAAAAAAACCATAAACTTATGAGTGTTCAATGAATTATTCAAAAAAAAGAAAAGAGAATATTCAGTCTAAATTGTCTGCTGTAACTACTTTCAGTCAAAGTGTTGTGATCGGAAGTCATACAGAGGTGGAGATGGGCAGGGCAAGGGTTCAGAATCAAGGAGAAAAAACAGGAGACTAGCACATGAATTAAGCTGTCTATTCCAAGTGCATCTTCCCTAGATAAGACAAAATTAACAAGTATGGCAATCATAGCACAAAAGACATGGTTAGTAGCCCTTCCCACTTCACTTCCCAACCCCAGGTACTCTGGGTCACTGGGACAGCTAATGATGAGAGGAATCCTTGAGGAACAACTCATAGGAAACATGAAAAAATTGTGGACCCTTACTAACAAGATGGCATCCAGTAAAAGAAAAATGGAGTGAATAGAGCAATAGTCACTCAAATGACCTAATTAAACAATCCTAAAGGACAATAAACCAACTCACCGCTGTCTGCAGTAAAATGGTTCAGTTTTCATTCCTCCACTAAAATGGTTTGTATTTTTCAAAAGTCCCTTTTTCAGTAAGTGTTTTCATGTTTATTTTTTTAAGTGTGGTGCTTAATAAAAAGCCATCCAATTAGATGAAATAAATTCAATGTAATTTTTTCTTAATTTTTAAAACAAAAATATTAAAGCCACTTTTTCCATTTAAAAATTTTCACTGAAGATGTCAGAAAAAGGAAATATCTTAATGATTTCTCACACAGATCAACAGCATCTGCCTTCTAAATTCAATCACAGATTAAGTATCTCAAACAGCAAAATAAATAGACAGTAGCCTCAGGCTATTATATACAGCAAGTAGAAGATGTTTTTTGTCTGTGTATTGAATTTCAGTATCAATGAATTATGCCTAATGGCATGAACTGTATTCTACAACTGAGAGGGACAACTACAGTTGCATATCCCAACTTTTATGACTATTGTCATACATGCGCATATATCTGTGTAATCCAATATTAAAAAACTCATCTTTATGTGCACAAATTCTATCCTGTTCCTATGTCATGAGTCATTACCCTTACAATACGATACACAGACTGAAAGGACTGACTCAGCCAAAGTCTACTAGCTCTTCCCAGGCTGTCTGCAAGAACTGGGATTACAAAAAATTCCTCTACAGCAAAAAAAGTGCTGCAGTTGGCTTTCAAAAATCTTACAGTCAGTAAGTTTAGAAAAACCCAAAGGTACAGGATTTCTGAGCTGGAATAACCCTCTTCTTACTGCAGGATCTAAAGGAACTTCCAGCAACAATGGACAAAGCAAACCTAAGGCTGAGTAAGAGATGGTAGGGGTGTGACCAAAAAAGCCAACACAAATATCTAAGGAAGGATGACTTTGGATGTGGAATACACACATGTAGCTTCTTTCACGCTACTGAACATGATCTGAAATTAATTTTTCTTCTCTAAAACAAACTGCATGGGCTTCAGAAATTAAGTTGCAACTTGGTTTCCTGCTTAAAAAGTAAACTGGGTCACTGGTGAAAGGAGAGAGGGATACCTGAAAAAAGAGGAAGTCTATATTACTGGTGAACTACAGGTGGAAAAGTTGTGGGAAGACAGAAGTGTATCCAGTGGGGCATCTGCACCCTAACAGCAAGTTTGCTAGACATAGCCTGATCACCGTAGGCTTTCTGCTTTAAAGAAGTAGGTAAGACCTACAGTGCACAGGCAACTTCAACTGCCTTCAAGCATCTAAATGTGACCGCTCAACTGTATCTGTGTATTATAGAATGAAACATCCAGAAGACTTGAGTGGGATAAATACTGTAAATGAATCAGAAGAGATCACTGAAATGTGATGAAACGCTATCATGTACTTATAATTTATCTATTTGCATTTTGTTTTATTCCTGGCATGTTTTGGTAGAAAGTGCCACATGAAAAGAAAATTAATTTTCACTTAAAAAAAATAAAAACCTAAAAATCATTGTGGTATATTGACAGCATGCAAAGTAGACACTTTATGCTTGACAGTGTAAGTTTTCTCACTAAGAATGAATTGCTTTATAGACAAAAACTACCTTGTGTGCGTTATCAAGGAATTGCAGTAGTTCATTCTAGACCCAGGAATTACATCTCCCAGATATTCCAGGTCACCAGGCCTCTGGTTTTAGAATTTATTCAGCTCAGGCACGTTATTACCTCATAAAAATGCAGCACCCTTAAGCTATCAGTATTAATGTAGGCTAGTTATCCTGCTAACAAAAATAATTGCACTTTTACTTACTTACAGAGACTGTACATACCTGTTCTCACCCAGGAAGATTTCATCAACTGAGACACATTAAGCTTAGGATAATGAAAGGCTGAGGGAAAAACAGAATGGAGGAAAAACATCCGTAAGAACAGGATTCTCAACAACATATACAAAAAAAGAAGGCACTTCATAATTTATGCTGTCAGTTAGCATCTTATTTACACAGATGTATTACTACTCCTGAGGCTATGCAGACACAACGGTAAGGAAAGTACTCCGAACATACATTCCCCAGTTTGTTTCTGAACAAAAAGAAGCAAACTGAAGCAGTCAGATTTATTACCTGAAAGATTTCAAGCTGCTGTACTGAGGTCATTGCTCCCAGAAACTCGAAAGTAAAAGCTCCCTGTCTGAATTGTGACTCTTACTGACCTAGCTGCAGGATTGTACGTTTGCTTAAAAGGCAATGAGGCAACTCATGAATGTCTCGGAATGAAAATAAGACCTTCTCTGAGGCAGAAACTACACGAAAACACTAAATATAAAGCACAAAACTAAATATATCCTATTTGTGTTCCAGACTTGTGCAGGGGGAAGCATTTAAAAAACACCACCTTGGTAATTTTTTTTTTTTTTTTAACAAAAATCACAAATAAATGCATGTGCAAGTATTGCTATGGACAAAACAAGGCTTTGTGTTTGGCTTGGTGGCTCCAAGCTTTCCTAATTTCTCAGATCTTCCAGAAAAATCTCTGCTCCAGAGTGAAATCCTTGCCCCAGTGAACTAAATAAAGTCTATTTCCACTGACTTCAATACGGATAAGATTTTTCCCAAGGTTTCCACTGGAGAGCAGTAAAGACATGTTGGGAAAGAAGTTTAGATGGGGGCTGGGCCAACACTTTCCTCAAGGGAAGTCTTACGCTTCACTACGGCAATAAGAAAAAGAAATGGTCTTAACTTTCTCAAAATATTTAATCCAGATGCAGTTTGCTAAGCATCATACAAAGGTTAATTTTTAAACCATTTCATGAATAGAAAGAATGCAGCACATAACAATTTAATGACCTGGTCTATGCTAGGTGAATTTAGAGTAAAGTCAGTTCTAGAGCAGCTTGCCACTATTGCATGTTTCAGAGAAATAGAAAATTACCATTTTTCTAATTTAATTATGCAATAATTTATAGAGTAGCTGACCTCTGTCAGTGTACCTAATAACTTATTCTTCTGCCCCTTAAAATTTTTTTTTGTTAAAGCAAGAGTAAAAGAACTACTAGTTGTGTTGTATCTTTTATTTTCATAGATTTATAAATATTCCCGGGGAAAAAAAAAAAAAAAAAAGAAAATTTTGTTAATCCACCTTTATTTCAATAATGGCACTACTAGCTTCAAGAAAACCATGTGGGAGGTACTTTGTGACTTACTATTCAGAAGCATATCAAAATATGGTCCTTTATTCTGAACAGGAGACATCAGCCCCTCTATACACTGACCAGAATGCATCAAATTTCCAAAATTCTCAAACATACAAAAAGCACCTCACAGTCCATTTAAACAAACACATTTAATTTTGGCATCCTGCTACATATTCTTCTGATCATAGCTTTTAGATTGGAGTTCTATTTACTCTGGTCATGCAATTGTTTACTTCAAATTAGAAATACAACCTGAACAAAAAAGCATAAACTAAACTGCATCTGTTGTTTTTCCAAAGCATGGGAAGAGCAAGATAAGAAAATCAAAAACCTTCCAATGGCCATAAAACTTTGAACTGCTAGCAGTTCAGAGTTTTTTCTTCTTTTAAACCAAAATCACATTTTGCCTCAATACTTAATGTGCTCTTCACACTTTTTCTAATTAGTGCTTGAAAATGATTTAATTCATGCAAATTGCTGGATGACTATTCACTTAAACTTTTCACGGAATTAATGAAATCTAAAAATAAAACAACTTGAGCAGAAAAATCTTGAAAAGGAAGATGTGCGATGATCATTGGCAACTAAGGCTGGGTTCTAAAACCTGAGGAAGAATGCATGAAACGATGGACACTTCTGCAACTGAGACCATGCTCAGAAGTCAGAAAATCCAGGCTCCAACTCCTATTCCACAGGTCACTCAAGTGCCTCACCAACACACGTGGCTGGATCCTGAGCTCAGCTAGAGTGTCAGCACTGCAGCAAGATCATATTTGCAAGATTCCTAATGCATCCTGGGACTAACAATTAAAAACAGCACAGACTGATTGTTATTCTGAGGAGGAAGCTGGATAGACAAAACGCAATTATTAGTTAGATTGCGGCTGGTCTGCTAATGACTATAGATGCATTAATGAAGTAGATGCTAGCATCATTAGAAGATTCTAACACACAGCCCTGAAGCACTATACAGCGTAACAGCATTGATTCCATGCTGACTGAAAAGGCAAAGGGTCACCTAGTCACCCAGAAACCTCTTGACAGCAGTCTGAAGCACACCACTCAGGCAGCATGGCCTTCACCCAACAAGGACCTCTTTGCCCCTCCTATACAGAGATCTATGGGACCATGCCGGATAGAAATGGTACCATATTGATTGTTCTGATTTGTAATAAATAGAGGAACAGTAATAGAAAGCATGGAGAGAATGCATTATTTGGAATGAGAAGGCATGAACTGAAAAATAAGATTCCATGTAAATATTCGAGCGTGGGCAATAGTAACACTCTAAAATCCACCCAGAAAAAAAAGGCCAAATATTTCTGCAGTCTTTGAACCGTATCATATAATTTTATGTTATCCTATTGGCCTTGCAACATCTCCAAGATATCTGAAATAAATGCCACCCATCAACATGCTACTTAGGGCACTGAAAAAATAGCAAGTCCCAAGGCAACTCTCTCTATTTAAAGTCATAATAAAAACAAAGAGATTTATTTGGGGTAAGTTCATGAAGGTCAATATTCCTCATCTAGTCCACAGCTAGCCTTTGCCTGTCCCTCAGAGAAATCTTCCAGCCACAAAGAGAGATCAAATATGTTATTTCTTATCGTTTTTAATGAACTAGCATCCAAAACCCGCAACTAGACTTGGTTTTCTTTCAGCTGACATGTAGTTCATGACCATCTAACGAGTTTAAAACCTAAAACCTGAGATGCAAGGTGGGCAACACAAAATAAGCATGCAGGAAGGTATAAACAATGTTTGAATAGAAGCATGTTGTTGAAGTCGCCTAGAAGTCTGTAAGGGAAAGAAAAAATTCTGGAAGTTTCCAGGCTTGGCCACTCCAACAGCCCTACACCTGCACAGAAGAGTCCATTCTGTCAAAATAACAATTTTCACTACTGAGCCTGACTCTAAATGAGTGGAAAAAGGCTGACAAGTCCTGTTGTTAATGATGTACTGCATGGGCACAACCCACACAGTTAGAAGTATGAACAGTACATATTATTTATGTGAAAAAAGAAACCCAAAAAACAGTGGAAGGACTGTGTGTGAAAGGCAATGTGAAGTGAACAAGCATCAGGGAGCAAACACATTCCTTCCACCAAGGCTCAAATTTGGGATATCAAATACAAAGTATGACTTCACTTAATGTTGAGATACAGTGGTATGACACAAATAGCTTTTCCTTAGTATGAATCAATGTGAACCTGCTGACCATGACAGCTCAGCTCACCTACAAATCAGTTCATTTTCTTCAGGTGCAGACTATAAAACCTACAAAATATCATATATGGAGCCTTTGTGGGGGGGGGAGAAAAAAAAATTCATCACCAAAGTATTAACCATGCCTGATAACTAAGGTACAAATGGTGTAGAACAGCATGGAAAGGAACTTTTCATATTTACATATAAACAATAATATATATAAATTGCTTATCTGTAAATATATAAATATTCAAAAATCCCCCCAAAGTTCACATTGAAAAGCAGAGGATTGCCCATCAATTTGCACAGAGCAAAGCAGCAACCTTTCTAAGGCAGATCTTCACCACACCTTAATTGCTACAACTCCTCTAGACTGAGGGACAGCATAAAAGCAGAGAGTTTAGGGCCTAGAAAACAAAACCATTTAGGCATCTTCCTGCCAAAGCAGCTTTGAGGATCTGGCTGTTGGTCATCCTCAACAGACTGCTGAATAAGATGTCTCAAGAAGGATCTGCCCAATGCTGCTTTGCCTTTGGACATGATTTCTGGCTATGAATACTGGAGATCTAAAACCCTTTGGCTCAAAATACAGTCACAGCAACAGTGTAAAAAAACTGTAGAAACAGCTAAAAATAACTGAGTGTGGTTGCCTCGCTTATAAAAGTATATGAGCTACATTCATTATTGTGCTTGCTGAATGACAGACCCATAGCTCTAACAAGCTGAGAAACTCTTGTTCCCACTTTGCTGACTTATCAAATCGCACCATGTCCGATGTTCCAAAACAGTGACTACAAACACACCGATGCGCTGTTGAGACCAGACTAGACAAGTTCAACTCAAAATGAGCTGTCCTGTAGTGGGCTCAATCTACAGTAAATATGAGGAAGTCAAATGCTGCCAAGATGCTCCTTGATTTAAGGCACCATACCCACCAAATCCTCATATTTTCTACGTTGTAAACCCTGCAAAGATCTCATAGTTCCTAAAAATTCTGAATTACTAAATTGAAATTTAACATATTTATTTTTAATTTTATTATATGTATTTTTTATTTATTTTAATACAACATTAAATGTTTTGAAACTTTTGAAACTTTGTATAGACAAAATTGGAAGTCGTCTTCAACATTCCTCTATCAAACAAACTAAGAGATACAAACAACGACGAACTCTGGCTAAGATCTCTGAGGCAAGTGCTATGCTCCGTTGGCAACATTCATTCAATTAACTACGGTAGCAGTTACTTAGGTGGGGTCATTGAAGGCAAGGGTTATACATGGCTTGTTCAGCTGTCATCATCCCCACTACGGGGGTGTGCATCAAAGAAACAGCATTTTTCAAGAGTTCCAAACAGGAGAATCTGGGAATAAAGTCTGTATCATGATGGATTTAGTCATCACCGATGAGCAATTCTGCCTTCCTACACTAAGGGTCTGCTTGAGGATTTGAGGTTCAGTATCGTTTGGGAGAATTGGTGGATTTGAAGGAACGAAAAATAATTTTGTGTTTAAAGAGTCTGGAGGCCCGTGGTGGAATTTGCAGGAATGAAATTACCATACTCATGGCATATTTGTTTAAAATTACCATCAGGAATAAACAAACAATTCCTGAAGCTTCAGAAATGAAGTTATAGAAATAACTCGCCCACAGGCTTGGACATGCCACTGTACTAACAGAGGAGAGATTTGCCAGGCCACAACAGCCAACATCTACATTACTTCATTGCAAATCCTCAGAGTAGTCAGGAAAGGAGGACAAATCCGCATGGGACCTTTTTCCAAAGGCACTGTCTGACCTCTTCGCTCATTCTACTTTGTATGGCTTTCTCATTAGCGTGTGAGCTACCACAGAGCTCCATGGCACTATAAGCATGCAGATAACACAGGGAGAGCTCCTGCTATGAGCACTAAAGAAATTACCTTCAAATTTCCTAAGTAGCATCAGGAAAGGAAAATAAGGAGAACAGCATACACGCATGTTTAATAGGAATGTTTTTCCCCTATGACCAGCCTGTCTTTCAGGATACATCGGCCTTGGTAGAAATTCTGTTATCATTTAATTGCACTGTAGCTCACTGGACAATCCCGAAGGTGGATTCTCAGCAAGGGGCAACCTGCAAATTCATTAGAAATCTCACTCCAGAATATGTGGACAAAACTAAAAACTGCAGGACCCAATGTGTGTACATCACAGGAAAAAAGTGCCCCATGACACTGAAAATAATACCCAAGAGACCAAAAGTAATAAACCCTAGGGCAAAGGTGCAAAAGAGACATTGCAGAGTAAAGAAAATTGTCTTTGAAGCAATCAAGACAAGAGCAACACTTAATTTGAATTCAGTGAGAGATAAAGACCACAGCCTACAATCTGAGAAATTCTGTGGCCTCACAAGGAACAAAAGAAATTGGTCACCTATGGACAAGGATACTCAAGGCTTTTGGTCCTGGCTGAACTAAATACAGCTACCACTGCACAGGTACAGTCTGTATAAGACCTACCGAGAGCAGAAATGTCTAAAGGAAATGAGACAACAACCTGCTGCATTTTTTAATTGATTATGGGAGCAGAGGGTTCACGGAATCATGGAATTGTCAGAGTTGGAAGGGACCTCTAGAGATCATCTAGTCCAACTCCCCTGCTAAAGCAGGATTGCCTAGAGCACATTACTCAGGACTGCATCCAGGCGGGTCTTGAAAATCTCCAGAGAAGGGGACTCCACAACCACCTCCCTGGGCAGCCTGTTCCAGTGCTCTGTCACCCTCACCATAAAGAAGTTTTTCCTCATATTTAAATGGAACTTCCTATGTTCCAGCTTGTGCCCATTGCCCCTCGTCCTATCGCTGGAAACCACTGAAAAGAGTCTGGCTCCATCATCCTTCAACCCACCCTTTAGGTACTTGTAAACATAGACAAGGTTCAAACTGCTGAAAAATGAAAACAAAAAATTTTCAAATTAGTACTTTTATGCTTCTAGTCATTGGGAAAGTATCCTGTGCAGTCATCTTATACAGATTTAGAGGTGCTATAGAGAACAACTTCTGTTGACAAACACTCTCATATAATGTCTTTGTTGACATACTATTGTACAGTCGCATAACAAACAGCAGCTGCCTTTAGCCCTGATTTTCCATTAAACATTTAAATGTATAGAGAAAATCATTATGTCAGGTGCTATGCACCTAAATAGCTCACAAAAATAACTCTGAAAATTAAAAAACTGCATGGGAAAGCACAGTGACATAGGAGAAACTGGGAATGAATGGACTGGGTTTACAGTAACACTTGCCACCAGGAAAGGCAGGGACTGTTCTCTCATGATCTTGCTTACATTCATGAGACATTTCTGTCATGAAAAATCCAGTTATGTACAGGGATAAGCGTTGAGTTTAGAAACTTGGCTTATTTATGAGACTGAGGTCATCTGAAAAATCTAACCAAACATAAGTTGTCAAGGCTGAGGGTTAAGCAAACTCTGCTATGCGGGCAGGTCCCATTAATCTATGTATAGGACAGCCATGATCTGGAAAAAGTGACCTTAAAACATAATAGACTACTCAAAAAAAACAACTGCTGCTCGATAGCCCAGACAGATTATATGGGCAAATATAAGCTTATGTTGCCAATGTCCCAGATGTTATAGAAGTCAGAGCCACGCCTAAGTGCAACACAAAGCCCAAAGTTATAAATCCTGCTGAGAAGCAGCCAAGGCCCCTGTAGACACATCCACAGACACACACCCTGGATCACACTTCACAGCAATACTGATGGAAGTGACTTGAACTAAGACCAATGGACTAATGAAGCCAGGTGAAGCACAACTGGCCCTGTGCAGAAGGAAAGGATGATGACAAAAGCAACAAGTTGCTGTAACGCTGGTATGCAGTATGTGAACAGGGAAGGACATGGATTTGTTCTGAAGAATTCATGATACTAGTTAGGTACTCGAAGCTGCATTATCACTTATGTACAAAATCACTTTAAAATCATAGAGAGGAAAAAATACTAAAAAAAGGTATTTTGCAGTCTTGGCGAACAGCAAGTACTCACGTTCAGCAATTTGCTGCACAGGAAAGCCCAGGTAGAAGCTGAATTCCACCACAGACAAGTTTCTTAGCTGCTCACTGACTTCGGACCCATTTAGAAAACCGTATCTACCTCGCACGGCAAAAACAATGCTCACGGGGCCTTGCCGAAACGCTCCCCCATGCCTACTCAGAGTTATATTCAGTATCTGAAAAGACAAGATGGAAACATAGTCAGCAAAATCAAATCACTGGCATTTCCATTCCTTCCTTGACAGTTTTTTTTTTTTCCCCGCTAATATGAAGAGGGGGAGGGCAGTTCACATCAGAACAGAGGAATGTCTATTCCAGCTTGTTTCAGCCTGCTGAGTCTCAGAAGAGGCAAAGTTACATGTGAATTCCTCTTCTAAGAGTTATCCTTTAAGGTCAATCATAATCCAGAATGACCTGAAAGCTACAGTCCAGAAACTGATGAAAAAACCCACCTGGAGAGATAGTCAGCAAAATAAATCTGCCAATAAAGAAATTTTAGAAGACCAAACAAATGGAGCATGGAACAGACAGGAAGAGACCATGACAAGGAAACATTCTGAAAACCTCCTGCACCATGCATGCCCATATCCTGCCACTGGTTAGAAGCCTTATTTTGGCACCGATATACACAGCAACTGTGTTCATGTAGACACACGTTTTCCAGACAGTAAGGAACTATTTAAAATAGAAGTTTGCTAAGTTGATAGTTCAAGAAATTGCTTTGCTAGTTCTGTCTTCAGTCTATTCAGTCACAGTGTCATGCAGTCGTACAGTTCTGAGCCCTTTGCTATATAGTGCTTTAGGTACTAAAAAGTTTATGTCAGTTTTCCTGCTATGATTTTATTTTAGGGTACTACAGATGGGTATTTATGGTGCCAGTTAAATAATACAATAAAATTTTTACTAATTTTGGTATTACAACAAAGATAGATTAAATTTAAGAATTCAGACAGAAGAGGGAGTTGGTCTCTTTCAGCTGAACTACTGACTTTCCAGGGAGTTTTAAGCTCTGCTATGTGGCTCAGTACCCAGCACATATGCAATACATTTAATACATGAAGTTCCAGAAACAGCTGCCACAGACATCATACACTGCTGTAAGTATTTCTAGACCTCAGAAGCAACTAGCATGTTTGCTCATATAATGGCAGAGTGCATACAACTCCTATATACCCTAAGAGGATACCCTGAGTGCCAGTGAGACCTGAAAGATGTCTTCCAACAAAAACATTCTAACCACACCGTACTCTGTAATAGTAAAATCTGATGGGAATGACATTGATAAGGCTTGGGGAAGACTTTATATGAAAAACTATAAAACCTACTATATTCCATAATGCTTTTGGATATAAATCATCATCTTGGATCATGTTTTCAAAAAGTTTAAAACCAGAGGGATATGTGGTGCCATATTATTTTGTAGGGGGAAAAAATCCTGTCTTCATAACAAAGCTTCATAGTTCTATATGATCTAGATGGCAAGTTGTAGCCAGTGAGCACCTAACTCATTTTACTGGCTGGATGAAACACAGGACAACCAAAGGTGAGGATAAAAAGGGTCAGACACAAAATATGCTAATCATCTTACCTGCACAGTGAAGTTGTAGAACTCCTGGTGTTTGCTCACCTCCATGAAAGCCACTGTCAGCCCTTTCTCAATTCGCCGGCTAAAGTTGCAGAACCCAATATCCACGTTACGAGGCACAAACTGAAGCACTGAAGGCAAAGGGTACATGTTATTCCTACAGACAAGTACTTCCATGAGAGAGAACAAAACGAGCAAGAGAATCCACAGGGCTATCACTTCTTCATGGAATTCACAACATATTCAGTGAAACACTGGGTAAAAATACATTAGTAATACATTTTATGTTGGTGCAGTAAATTCTCTACTCATTAATATCTGTTGCAGCAGTAGTAATTAGATTACTGAAAGATATTAGTGACAAAATACCCACTGTTTTCCCTTGCATACTGAAAGACCTTCACTACATACATGCAGCTAATTTTACATGACTTGAACACTGAATCAACCACACTGAAATCCTTCGTACTCAGTAGATCAATGAAAATCTTAAGGAAAAAAGCAACAAGTCTCTTTTTCTTGTAGACTTAAATACAATATTTAGCTTGTCTAAAAGACCACTTATTGCGTCCATTAAATACATCAGTATCAGTCTAACACTTTCAAACACTTAATTAGCAAAAAATCTTTTTAATCTAGATACATACACCTTAAAGTCTTTCACAGGAGAGAAAGAGCGAGCACAGGACAGAAAGAGTGAGCGTAGAGGAATGTGAGCAGGCAGGCAGACATACTAACTACATGTATATCTGTGGGTTACCTGATACAGTCTTACCCAAATAAATGCTATGGTTAGGTTACAGACCCTAATAACAACGTTATACAAGGTTCAAGAACAGAACATATGTCTACTGTCTATCTATATAACCATGTTAAGCAGTGGAAGGAGTTAAACAGTTACAGAAGTGATGTCTTACCATGTAGTTATTAACAGAGCAGAAACAACATGTGAAACATACCTGAACAAAAGCACCATGTTTGACATTCATTAACTCTCTGCCTATATACTCAATCCCTGTCACTACCTCATTATGCAGTCAACCAACGAGGCAGGTGGCTTTGTTATGCAAATAGTGCCTGAAGAAGATTTTAAATGATACCACTGACTACTCTCAAAATCTATTATGTGGATAATATTTTGCTTTAGATTATTAGCAGTCACGGACTTCACATAAGCTGCTGTCACACAGCAGCCATGGAAAACTGAATACTACATGAGCAATCCTGCTCACGTTATACATGAGCAATCAATCCTCCTGCTCACCAATTCTCCTACATTAAGAATTCTAAAAAGTAGCATATTTAAGGTATACAAAAATATAAAAAACAAGAATTAAGATTCACAGCAGTAGAACGCAGGGTTTTGACTTGACCTTGCATACTTAATCATAAGTGAAGAAGTATGAATCAATATGAAGCTACATCTCCTCCTCTTCATGTCAGGAAGAACTCACCTGTCTGAACTTGGAATCTGTTATCTGGCACAGTGAAAGAAGGATGCAATGAGAGGATCACTGGGGCCTCGCCACGAAGAAGACTGCTGTTCACAAGCACGTTTATGACAGCTACTGCCGTGTAAACGAAAGGACCCGATGTCACCAAGAAAGCAAATTTGGGGAAAATTTTATAAACCTACAAAAAAAGAAAAAGAATTGAAAAAAAATCTTCAATGTGAAATTTAGCAGCACTCTAGACTTACACAGCTTTATGCATTTCAAAGCCACATCATCAAGAGGTAGGAAAATACAATCTTTAATTTTCCAAGAAGGAGCAGAAGCACAGACACTCTGATAGTGATGTGCCTTGCAGCCTCTGCTCCAGTGCATCAGAGAGGCAACTCCCCTGAGGTACACGCACCTACTAGAATCTCTTCAGTACAACACACCAATCTGAACACTACTTGATTTATCATATCCCAGCATAGTAGCACTTCCCCTTGCCTGCATTCCCCTGCAGTACATAAGAGTTCCCATACAAAATTGCCGTTTACTTACTGAACTGCTTGCACAACTTCTGTATTTCAGTCATATGCTGCACAGCAAATACACCCTATACTATTCACATGTGATATGCAAGAAGCAAAATATACATAACTTGTGTTTTATGGATACAATTTTCACACTCAAGAATGCTTTCTTCCAGAGAATACTTCTATCTGCTTATTTCAGCAGTTACCACAATTAGAATTTTGCTTCTCCAATTAATCTCCTGACTTTGAGTCTTCTTAAAAATCCTGAGGAACCTTAGTCAACATGTAAAAGAAATGAGACTGTAAGTTTATATTTAACTTAGGTGAATGTTTCCATGCAGACACTCTTATCCACTATTGCTCTGTCACAACTGGAAGCTTTTCTTTATTTGAACATACTTCACAGTCTTGTCTCCTTCAAAGAAATTCTCAGTATCAAGGATATTGATATCTGCAGCCTTATTTTTTTCCTCTTTGGCTTACTCCCCCAGTTTGCTTCATTTGCCGAAGGTAGTCACACTAAAATATTTTGAGATGTCCAACATGATGGCCTCACAAATAAATAAACAATCTAAACTAGAGACACAAAGGTTCTGATAAACATGCACCTCTTAGATGAAGACACGCTAGCACCTTGCAGGCTTTGCGTTGGTGAAGGGGTATGTTAGAAATCCTCAACATCCTTATAGAAAAGCACCATGTTACTTAAATTGTGACCCACATGTTCCTTACTGGTATTTCTGCAACAGTGCAAAGTGATGGCAATTGCTGTTTAGATGAGACAGCAAGCAGCTCTTTCCTGTCCTCTAAAATCCATGCACTTCTAAGAGATCATCTTCACCAGAAGAAACTACCTCAGTAGCAGGAAGAAATTAAAAAAATAATCTATGCTGCTCATTATTCCTTTCTTCCTCCTTAGTCCACAAATATATGCAGGATCCAGCTTTTATTTTAAATGGATTTAGACCCACATTGATATGAATAATATGCACAGCTCTTTTCAGTTCCTCTTATCTGAAATTTTGTCCTTTTATCTCAGGATGAAATGATCTCTGCAGCTTCAGTTTGTCAAATGGAAACAGCAGTTATAACGGGTAAGACATGCGAAAAGAAAGTTGCCCATTACTTGCAAAGGAGACTACTTAAAAGGCAAGAAAAAGAGGAATTAGAATTACAAATCTCAGTGACAATTTGCTGGTGATTCTTAAAGTAATATATGCTGAGGAAGAGAGGCCTAGTGTACCCAGCATATACTTATGCACTAGAGGTAGGTATTTCAGACAAGAAAGCAAGTCTCTGGTAACTAACTCAGCTGTCTCCAACTCTGAGCTGTTGCAGTGCAATGAAAGCAGCCTACCCTGAACACCTCCCGGAATTTTGCACCAACTTTTTCGTCTTAACAGCTAACATTGCTTCCCTTTTGTGCTTCACTGCAGCAGAAGAGTGACAGCAACTCCAGAAGAATGGAAATTAAGAAAAAAACACTTTTAAGTGTAATTTTGAGGTGGGTAGATTAGAACCACCACAGGTCAAAACAATAGCTATTTCTGCTTGAGATATTACAGGGGTGTCTATAGAGTTAGCTCTCTACAGCCTAATTCAGATGACAGAAATAATATAGCCATGCCAGCATGTTGCTGTCTACAAGCTATTTCACATGGAATTTTGCAAAGTTGGCTAGGATAGATGAGCACAGCTCATCACTCTTGGTTCATGAATGAGAATAGCTCCTCTTGGCACAGCTCTAACAGTTTACCATCCCAGCTGTCCATTCAACCCTCTCTTGGAGGTTTCACCTCTACTGCACAGTTAGATGCTAGCAAATTAGCGAACTGAACCACCATATTTTACATTGCCACCTATTGAAGTAAACAAGCATAAATTTCTTATCATAACACTTTGGCCATAAAGCCAGAGAAGCACACAAAGCTCCGTGTGCACTTTGGAGCCATTCCCACAGCAAAAGCAGAAACCTCCAGTAGGAGCAGAAAACCCTTACACCACCTCAAGTTAAGATATCCCTTCTCCAAAGTGCCATGGCTAATCAAATTCTGCTGTTTCCAGGACACAAACTGTCTCATTCAAAACTACCCTCACATGAGAGGCCCTTCTAGTACAGAAAGTTTTCAAGCCTCCACTTACCAGAGGCCAAAAGCGTATTTGGGGAAAACAACGCTGTACGCTTACCCTGTCCCTTATGATGTTCTCTAGGCATTTGCTATTGATTATTGTCTGCTAAAATATTTGGTTAGATCCACCTTTGCTACAATCTAATCCATGCCTACACTCCACAGTACTATGCTGCACAAACACCTGGCAGAAAGCATAAACAACTGATTTCCTCCCCACCACCTTATTAAGCATCCTGTACAGAGCCCGCAGAGAGCGTTTAAATTCCTGAAGATGGGCTACAAAGGCCCACAGGTCTTAAAAATGAAACAAAGATTCTGCTTCTACGCACATTAGCATCCTAACGCAACAATTCTCTCATTGCTTTTACACACCTAAATGGTACCAGCCAGAATTTCAGCAGCAGTGAGTAGCCATGAAGCCAGGCCAAGTCCACAAGGTGGCATCCTTGAAAGAAGTATTTAACTGCCTGACAGTGAACTGGTCTTACTTTGAAGGCAGAGGTTTACTAATTTTGGATTACAGAAACCAATAGGCTACAGATAGGCCCTAAAACCCACATTAAATACAGCAACAAAGTGGCTGAGGTATACTTTTTACCACATGATAAAATTTCCAAGCACAAATGAGGCTGGCAAAAAGCTTTTTCCTGTTGGCATGAGCTTAACAGCACCAGGGGTCCTGGTGGCAAGTCACTGCCAACGCTATTTTATTTCACACCCCAATGCAACAAAACTAAGTCAAGGGAACATTGTATAACAGATCTTACCCAAGTGTCATAAGGTTTACATTAGAGAAAGCTGACAAAAATTGCTCTTATTCAAACAATGGGGTCTTATTCTTTTGCAGATGCAATACATTGAGACCGACTGGAAAGAACTTTAAAAGTTAAGGTTATTCTCACTTTGCTGTAAGCACTTTTGCTAGGAAAAAGCTGACAAAAGTTTTTTTCATTAGGCAGGACTCAAGCCTGCCTCCTTTTTTTTTTTTTTCCACTTGAACAACTCAACGTTTGAAATAATAAAGAAGCAGAGACCAAAGTTTTAACTGAAAAAGTTGGGAAAAAAAAAGTTTTAATTCTTCTTTCAGTGTTAAACTTGGTTTGCACTTAAAGTGAGCAGCAGTTATATCCACTGTTGCCATGGATTTTATTTTTAAAGCATACATTACTACCAAGTTAAATTTAACAAGACTGTCTCCTGATTTACTGTGCATTACATCACAGCAAGGGAACAACATCTGTGAGCTGTAATAGGAGACACAGTAAAAAAGCAGCTTAGGGAAGTGCACTGCTTTACAGTAAGTTGCAAATGTACACACTGTTCCTGGGTACTCTCAACTAACAAAAGTCAGTTCTGCTTGGTTAATTAAGGTTAGCAATATAGATGAATTCTATTTAAAACTTTGCATTACATCACCATTAAACATGCTGATACTATAAACAGCTTTTTATTTAAAAGAGCAGTTCTGTTAGTACTTCACTGCTAGAGGTGAAGACATTTGCTAGTGATTATATTTAGTGCAAAACCAATACCCGAGGCATCACAAAGAGAATGCACATGATAGCAGCATTCTAGCATAAAATAAGCATAACTGATTCCACAGAGATGTTTTCTCCTTTTGATAAAAAAGAATTTGCAAAGAATGAAGCTGGACTAACTGAATTATTTATAAAGAAAGTTGCTTCTGAGCAGCCTTAGGGCCAAAATACCCTATTGAGAGCTTTACAAGGCAAGAGTGGGCATGAAAGGAAGGAATTTTAAGGGTAAAAACATAAAGAAGCAAGATATCAAATGCTGGCTCCAATCAACCTTCAAATATTTAGAAATAGATTTTGTCTTACTGCTGTTACTATTAAGAGGACAAGCACTTCCATATTACTGAGGCATATAAGGTCACTGAAAATTAATGTAGTTCTACCACCATGAACTTTTGACTTCTGATTGACTATGCCAGTTTGCACAATGTGAAGATATAATTCACAAACCAGAAGAAAAATATCTTCTTTACAAAAAAACCCTGAAAATCTTACTAGCAGGTATTACTAAGAGGACCTAAACTAAACATAACTTATAGTGGCAGCTCACTGTGGCTGGAATTTGACAGAAATTTCTAACACTCCTGTCTTAACTGAGTAGTACAGAGAGGTATATTCTCAAATACCAGCCAGTTGTTTAATTACTGAGTGCAGTGATTATGGCAGGAGCTGTCAAAATGCTGTTTCCCCACACAGATCAGCAAGCAGAAATTAGAGGCACTAAGGGATCCTGTGCATGGGGAAACTGAAGTTATGTTCAAAATTCAAACTGCTACTTGAGTAAACGTCATAATGAAAATGAGATCATAGACTCAGAAAACTAAGACAATGTGGTGCTGGGCTATCACAACTGGATGAACACAGACATGAAAAATTGCAAGTGCAGCTGAACCTGCACCAACACCAGTAATTCCACTAAAACATTTCACTTTGTCCCCTGTGTATCTGATTGTATAACAAAGGTATCCCCAAACTACCTCTACAGTCTTTTCCTCTCAGGCAGAGGGTTTGAGACAGAGGGGAGCAACAGAGCCTTTAAACCTCATCTCAAGAAGACACTCACTTTGAGGGTAGGAAGCAACACTGAAATGTTGTTCAAAGATGATTCCTTGATCATCAAAGCAGAGGAAGCTTCCACAAAAAAACCAAGAGTGCAGCAATTCCTAGCTCTGTGACTTGTGGAAGAACAGGAGTCACACCTATTTGAAGGCTTAAAAATAACATCTTACCATTGCACACCTGATTTTTTTCCCCCTGCCTTTTTCATCTGCCAAGTCCTGCCCTCGGGATTCCATCACTTTCCTTGCAAGTGCTGATGGCCTCACTCACAACATGAAATAGCGCAAGGCTGTGCAGAAGGTTTGGTTTTCTTTAAGGTGCTAAGTATATAATTAGCTAGCAGAAGAAAAAAAACTTTTAAACAGGTATTTCTAAGGGTAAAAGCTTTTCAGTTCAGTTTCAGTTCACCAGTCAAAGGAGGTGAGCAGTAGATGCTGGGCACTGCTTGCTCACGTCTGACAAAACCAAGAAAGGTCTGTCCTAGAAAATGATGACATTCTATGAGTAAAAAAAAGCTGATTTCATATTCATGTTAAAAAAGCCCAACAACATCAATAACATTTAAGTTAGAATAAAGCTCTCTCTGATATAGTACCACATGCGTTGCTTTTAAAACACCTTTTTAGCCTGTGAACTAAACCCACTATTTTATTACATTGACCAAAGAGTACTTGTACGCACTTCATACCACTTACCTCTAGCTCTACTGATCGTCTGAACTGAACTCTGAGCACTTCTCTGATGGATTCACTGACATTTTGTAGAACAGCTCTTCGGGCCAGCACTGGAAATTAATGCCAGTCATTAAATACATTTTAGCGTCATCTCCTGAGCTTTGGTTCAAAGATGCATTTTCAATTGTGCAATGCATGAAAAAGCAGGCAATGAAATCAACTGCATCAAACACATAAGACAATGGACGAGGAAACAGGTAAAGGTGTGACTGTATCCTAAAAAGTGACTGTACATACAGTTTAAGGTACTCCAGGTTTACTTTCTCTGTCCTGTTCTGTTTTTCCATATCTAATGTCTTCAGCATTCTAGTAAAAGAACCTTCTAAAGAGCCACTGAGGCATTCAAATTTGATCTGAAAGTCGCAGCACATTCAGTCTGACCTGTGCACAATGAGCCTGCTGTCATACCGCAGTTAGTTTTGTAGGCAATGCATGGAACGCAGATGAGGTCAGAAAAAAGCCACAGAAAATATGCATCTACTTTTCTCTTAAATAAAATGTAAGCAAATGTGACTGATTACTGAAAGGGATATCCATCGAGTAAGAAACTGCTTTAAAAACACCACATCCCAATGGATATCATGTCTGTTATAGTCACACTTCAGACTGTGACTATGGTCACGGGAACAACTGAAAAGTGTTGCGTTGTCATCCTGCATTTACTTTCCACCAGGAACTTGCCTACAAAACTGCTCAAATTACAGGTTAAAAATAAATAAATCTTCCTCATCACCAGCATAGCCAGCTCGCCTTCATATCTGGAGGATGAGATTATGCTCATTTTGCTTTACGTATCACAAGTAAATCTTAAGGGCAAAATGTGTTGCTCACCACAGAACATGCAGCACTTCTGCAGCTGCCCTGGATTATGTGGCTGGTATTGTTTTGTTAACAAGCTAGGAAGGGGTAGGAAAACACCAAAAAAGCAAACACAGATGCTGAGACAATTAATTTTGAAACACACCAACGTCACTTTTTCTGGTTACAAACACACCAAATCCAACTGAAGTTAAGTACAGGAGGAGGGAAAATATAAACATAAGCTAGTATGGTAAAATTATAAAAATGGTAACGAAACCCAAATATATTTTTTAAACAAACTCTCCTCTTTCATATTACAACATTACCTCACATGCAGGTTTTTTTACAAACAGCAGCAACAACTGAAAGGAGAAACTTACTCAGTCAGAACATTTAATAGTTTGGCAGAACAGTACCATGACAGTAACATTCATTTACAGCCCATGAAATGATAAAGCAGCCTCTAATTCAGTATACTTGTATATATGCATCAGCAAGTTTATAAGACAATTTCATTCTCTGTGTAGTGTAATGTGTATGTAACTCACTACCACGACGAACTTTGTTCAAGTTAATTCTATTATTTTCAAGAATAAATGATAAATGAACACTTTTACAGCTGTTTGTCTAAACTTACACCATATTTTTTGGAAAGGTTACCTTAGCTAATTCAACACCTGCGATTTAGCTAGGGGGTCACATTACAGTGGCTTCTGAAAAACAAAATAAAAATGTTTGAAATAGCTTACCTGCAGTGACTAAGTAAGCATCGGGAACCGTGATGTCGCAGACGTAGGGTTGTCTAGTAGTGGTCACGGCAGAGGTTACGACCACGGGTTCAGATGGAGTAGTGGTCGCCAGAGGGGTGTAGAATAACGTTCCCAGGCTGCCCGCAGCAGTTGTGCTGCGGCTGCCCGTGGCACTGGTGGCAGTGGTCGTGGGGACAGTGGTGGGAGCAGCCGATGCATCAGTATCCACAGTTACACTGCTTCCTGCTGGAACTTCATATCCAGTGGGAGGGCTGGAAGTCGAAGGAAACTGTGTAGGAATAAATGATGTGGTCACAGACAGAGATGCTGTAGGAGGGGGCATCCCGCTGCTGGTTTCGGCATGTGATGTCAGGTTGTCAAGGTCTACGGGTGGAAGGGCTGTGTGGGCACTGCCCTCGCTGCGAGAGGTTAGAAGCAGCGTGGGGCTAACTGTAGCACCAATATCCTCATCGGAAGCCAGAGCAGTTGGGAGCAGAGATGAAGATATATTTAAGACAGGAGTTGCTGGAAAGGTAGTAAACAAAGAGATCAGATTTGTTTCATTGAGCAAGACGCTGCTGGTAAGAGACTGGGTGTCGGAAGCAGGCAGCACCAGGGTAGGAACCACGGAGTGAGAGACAGAGAGTGACGGCTCCAACTGAGAGGTAGCTCCTGTAACAGCTGAGGTAAACACAACTTCAGAGCCCGCTGGCAATACCGAGGGCGCTTCCAGAAACACAGACGACTCAGAGTGAAAATCTGACGACAGCGTTATTTCAGGAACATGTGCACCTGGAACAGAGAATGCATTTGAATAAAAGTATGATTGTTGGCTGAGAGGGAACTGAGAAACCTCGGCATCAGTGGCAGAGCTGACAGTGGTAGCTAACTCCCAGCTGGAAACATCCTTGGAAAGTTCCGATGTCCCAGTCAACAAGGTTGGAGGTAAGAGTGTTGATAAATCACTTTGCATGGCAGAGTAAGAATTTAGCATGGCTGATGATAAAGACAAGTAGCTAGGTTCAATAAGGAATGGTGTTGATAAAAGACTGGATGGAAAATCTGAAATATTTAAAGACAATTCTTCCTTTGTAGATGTCTTGTCAAGCAAAATCACAGATTCTGACGGCATTAATTCTGGCGACCCCAGCAAAGTCGTATGACTAACTGCAAATGATGGCACCGGCTCACTTGGGATGAAGGTAGTATCAAACAGAATGGTGGTGGCATCAGGAAGTTCTGCACGAGTGCTTGGTGTCAACGAAACTGTTTCCAGAACAGAGTGGGAAAACTGGGCAACAGAGATGTTTAGTAATGTTCCTCCAGGAAGATGATGGTAAGAAGGAGAAATTGTTATAGGTGTTCTGTTGTTAAGATCAGTGTCCATAGCGCTTAATAAAAACACACTTGAATTGGGCATTTCTGTGAATCTTGAAGAAAGTGAAACAACTGGTCTTGATGGAAAAGAAGTATCAAAAATCTCAGGTGTAGGCTCCTCTAACTCATACCCGTCAGTAATTATAGTTGTAAATGGAGTGATGCCTTGTACTTCAGAGGCTTTGATGGACAAAGTTTCAACATAATCACCTGAGCCCACATCATGTTCTGGGGAAAAGCCTGCTTCTGGCAGAAGTGAAACTGAGTCACAATACAGACAAGAACTGTATGATCTCGTGAAAGGCACTGGACTCGTGAGCTCACTGACAAGCTCTGATTGACTTGATATTTCTGACCTGGCAGGCAAATTTGGTGGTGTACTGGATAATTCATGTGTAAACAGGCTGGCATTAAGAACTGTATCAGAGTCTGTAGAAATGGCAGCTGAGTGAAGCGGAAAAGATGCAAGTGGAAGACTAATGGGAAACAAAGCAGGCTCAGCACT
The DNA here is from genome assembly GCF_964106895.1 of Numenius arquata. Lineage (NCBI taxonomy): Eukaryota > Metazoa > Chordata > Aves > Charadriiformes > Scolopacidae > Numenius > Numenius arquata. The sequence goes on from NC_133577.1 coordinate 70,427,245, forward strand.
GGCTGCTGAAGTCGGTGTGGCCCAGGGAATGCTTGGAGTGGGGTAGGTCCGTAGGCTGAGAGTTTCTGCTGCCCTGCTACTCGCATAGGCGTAAATATCATCATAGGGGTCTGCACGCTGTGCTGTGGCATCTGGGGTCACACGGCTATTTTTATCCAGCAGCTTGAGATGAAGAGGCAACGCTTCTGAAGCCGCCCCAAAAGTCAGAGCTGTTAAATTTGCATTTACGTTTTCCCACACTGCAACTCCCGCCTCTGAAGGAATGGAAGTGAAATAAATAGCTGTATTTGGAGGGTGCAATGGCAAGTCTCTGCTTGCAGTTAGCATTTCACTATCTGGTACAAAAGGCTTCAATTCTGTAAGAGTGTTACTGTGTTCAGAGACAGCACTCAACGGAGTCTTTTGCTGTGCTGTTTTTGAGATACCGTACGGTGAAAAAAGGACAGATAATGAAGGTGTTAGCAATGTAGTTTCTAACGTTTCTCTTGGCGGCTCTACTGTATTAACTGAGTGATGATCTGTTAAAACCGCAAAAGACTTCAGTGGAGGAGTCCACTGTGCCTTTGGAAATGAGCTAATAAATTCATCGTCACTTAAGAACACCTCATTGCTTGTTACAGAGACATCTACCAATGGCGTACTTCTCCCTTCTGAAATCCTGACCATTTCTTCTTGGTTAAATAAAGTCCCATCAAAGGGAGTTGTAACTGATGATACAACCGTTTGAAAGGAATTACTGTCTTGGGACTCCAAAGTACTTTTTGCTAAGGCCATTTGTGTCCTGCTGCCTGATATGCTTTGGTGCATCTTTGAGTCCATTGAGAAAAAAGTAAAATTTTGCTGCTCCAAGGATCTCTCATCTAAATAAAGAGGCAGAGAGAAAAACAAAAACCAGAAGACACTAGATTAGCACCAGTAGTGAGATTGCAATGAGCAAACCCCACACACAGTATTTCTGGAGACAACTGCCCAGAATTCAAGGGCTGAGACAAAACCCTCACTATGCGAAAACTTCCATGAGCCAGTCAGAACAATTAGTAAGATTCCCCGTGAAACTCCATTCTCTGGAGATGAGCAGGACAACATGAGCTTCTCTCACTCTGCACCTACTTGTCTCCCTACAGCAGCACTCCAACGAGCCCCACAAAGGGACAGTGTCCCTTTGGCTCCCTCTTACCTACGAATGGCTACAGTGCATGACAGCTAATGGTCTCACAAAGTAAACAAACCAAAAAGGGGAACAAGGAACAATGCAGGGAAAAATTTTGCATAACTTTAGGTCTTCTGCTTTCCTTTAGTATCACTTCATTTCCTCCAGTTTTATTATTTCTCAATATTACGCTCACTAGTAGATCTGTCCTGTTTCAAGGACCAGATCCTCCCTCTCATATCAGAAATGAGTGACCCTTATGAGAGATGAAGAGGGGTTCCCTTTACGTAAGGCAAATGTGGACCTGATATCAGCTACAAGAATCTGCTAAGTAACATGCCCAGGAGTTACGCTTACATTGTCAGCCATTCATTGAACTTCTGGCCTTTTGGTAGTCAGTGACAAATTGTTTCATTACACAGTCACTATCTTTATTCACAACCCACCGCAGGAGTACTCTGGGTTTATAGGCCACCTGTAATAAAATTTTCACTGCTCGAGTTTGTAGAATTCAAGTAGTAACAGTTGGGTTCAAACACGAAGGAGAAAAAGCTAAGAATTCACCAGTTATTTTAACAAAATACTTGCAAAAATCATATATGAGTAGCATTTGCATAACTTGACTGTAATTCCTACTCTCTCACAAAAGTGTTCTTGGGTTACAGAGAAGATCTGTATATAAGCTTCTCCAACCATGGATGTGTTTTGCAGAGAAAAGCTTGATTACTGCTTGAGTACTTTTCTGAAATGTCAAGATTAGTAGCCTTCAGAGCTGAATATTAAAGGAAATCACAGAAAATTGCTGCATGGTATTTTTCAAGGATACACACAAAAGTTTCAACCTTAATCTATCTATCCCACCTGATCATCCTGTTGGGAGCGTCCACGCAGTGCTGCTAGAACCTACTGACAACACACATTAAAAAGGCTGGAGGGGCGGGAATCCCACCCAGTTAAACCACCAGGGATCAGTTTAAGATAAAAACGAGCATACACAGTGTAAAGTGCTGAACGGCAATACAGTACACTGCTCAACTGTGACTACATTTGTAACCCTTTAGAGGATGCCTTGAACTCAGTAAGCATGGTAGATCTTGCAGGAATAGCTCACGTATCTGTTATGCACTTTTATCAGTCTAACAACACTTTCCAAAGGTGATAAACTGCTGTAACCATCCCCTCCTCCCCGCTCTGTTTGCTAAATTCCTTGACACAACTTTTTAAGCACTGTCATACCGACTTGATAAATTTTGAAGCTGCTGATCTGAAAAGCACAATTGCAAGAATTAATACTCAGAGCTAATACCAATGTACCACTAATCACACCTAATCAAACATGAGTGCTCTGATTATATACTTTATGTTACAGATCCCACGCACAATGTTTTGCAGCATAGCAGATACTGTTCTCTCAAGTAGTTCAAATGAACTTTTTCCTCCTGAAACTCACTATAGGCATTGCCAGCTTTATGATGTTTAGTTGTGGTTCTTCCACGGAGGTCAGCTATTCGAACGCAGCACACTGTAGCACAGTGAAGCCACCATGCTTTCACAGGCAGTAAACGTGGGTAACAGACAAAGCAGTTTCTAGCAAGCACGGAACCGAAACACAGACCCATTTGCTGCCCAAAAGCTGTTCAATGCTTTCTCCTCACTCCTTCTTCTGATTTAGACTTCCAGCCTTTATTTTTCTCTTTGTGGTGTTTTGAGTAAGCAGGGAGATACTAAAGTAAATGACTTACAAGGCCATGAAACACTGCCAAAATTAATCACTTCTCTCCCTGTACGCATGCACAATTCCTTTTAACCAGCCCTGTAAAATTCTGTCCACTCGGTCACACTTTGGACACCGAGCGCTTGCTTGCAGTGAATTCCAAATTGCAGGCAAACATGTTAACAGATAAAAGTTCTTCTTGTTCATCAGAGCTTCATGTTGTAAATCCCTGCAGCAGTAACACAAGACAGCTGTGTTAGCTTCAACACAGTTAGTGGGGTAAACCTGGAACTGCTATAAGTGACAGTTAATATGACCAGCAAAGGTGAATGCATATTAATTAGTAACTGCACTTTTGATCACCTATCTCCACAAATCTTTGACTCAAAGCTAGAGGTGATTCCACAAACAAAAGTTTCACTGTCTATATGTGCCTATGCTGTGTATCATCTTCCTTCACCCATAGAGAGCTCCCTTTATCCTTGTTCAACTTGATAGGGGTGCTGTCACAAGGCACGATGTTGCTGGAAGTGACTACATGTCACAGAAAGATGTTCTGAAGTTACTTGCACCACCGTAAACTGTGCAACACACCTCCATAAGAGGCAAGGGGAACCTTGGATTTAAATTCATTCTGACTTCAGAATTAGTTTTTTCTTGCCAGTCTGCTAATATTTTTTCCTTGAAAGACATGAAGTAATAGTAAATAATTTTACTATTAATTATACTATATATTTTAGTATTAATTATACTACTAATCATACACCTGTGCCTTTCAATGTAAAGAACTGACATTGACACCAGGAAGGAAAGAACACAACTTCTGAAAAAGATGTTTCTTTTTTTTAAGGAAAACACACCATGTCTTGAAAAGGTTACAAGCTGCAAGACAAAGTAAGAGGATTGTTACCTGAGATAAGTGGAGTGGGAAAAATTCACTTTTGCCTATAGGATTTTGAAACAACTCCTCACCAGCAAGTTTGCAAGCCAGCATTCCATGCTATTGTCTTTGCTTAGTCCTTTAGAAGCGGGAAGTATTAGTGACATGCCATTAATAATACAAATGATTGTTTTCTGTTGTCTCCAGAAGAACAGTGTACTACTTGAATACTGCCTGTCAGAACCGTGCGCGCCCCTCGCGGAGAGCAGATGGGACACGCGGCAGATGTGCCCGGGAGCAGCCAGACAGCCCACTGAGAGGAAGGAAAAGCAAAGGAAAAAGGGAAGGAGGTGAAGGCACACTACGGCATGACAATCACCCCCTCATCGGCACAGAGCAGCCGATCTGGCTGTACCCTGGGACAAAGAAAGCAGACAGATTGCACATGTTCTGGTGTATCTCAATGCCACGACTGCACAAAGCTACTGATGAATATCAATGCTGACTTGTTTGTTTGCACAGCTGTTGTTGGGTGACAGTTTCCCCGTCCAGCAACTGTACTGCCATTGAGCTAAGCAACGGTGACAGGATGACAATCAGACAAACCAAACTCCGCCAAGCTGATAATGTTATGAAAAAGAATAGATAGCTCAGGAAGCGAAGCTGTGATCCCAAGCTACAGCAAAGGGGAGGAAAGGAGAGCACTTGTGGCAGGGGCCACGGGAGGCACAGATGGCACCAGTACAATGCCTCAGCTCAGACATGACCGGAGGAGTGACAGCATAGGAAATGTGCTGATGGGCTTGGGGTGAGGAACTCTCTGCTGCTTCTGCTGCCCCCCAAAACTGGTAAGAGCCTGAATGAAATTCATAAGTGGCAAAACCAGTCACTGGACACAACGACCCCTTCAACTGCCAAATCTGTATTTACTGAAGCACGGCCATGCACCGTTAACACTGGCACAGGCTCGTGTGAATTCGGCAAGGGCCATAACACCCGCACAGCACTTTCCCATGACTACAGCAAAGGACTGCTGCAGTCTATGGACTTCTTCGGTGACAAAAATACACTGTGTTGGCTTGCCAGAAAACTATGTGTTCATAAACCAGAAACTAGACTCGTCATTTTTCCCGAAAGCAATTAGGGGGATGTAGTTTTCATCCTTCCTGTAGCTGCAGTGCTAGAAAGTAATGTCTGTTCTACACACTACAATAAAGTAAAAAAGGATGATTTTTCATAGATGTATTTGTAATAGTATATGCATGTATTCATATGCTTTCATATTTTAATCTTTCATTTATTTATAATAAATATACCTTCATATATTTTTAAATGCAGGATCCAAGATGCAATCTCACCTCTGCCACTCATCTCTCATGTGACTTCAAAAAATTTGCATCACTTTTCTGCACTCTGCTATTAAAATGTGGCAATTGTAACTACCAATATCTACTAAAATGTAGGTAATTTCCTGTATTATAAAGATGTTATAGATGATAGGTACAGGCATGACAACAATGAATACAACAGAGAAGCCTTTATTTGTGATAAAATTAAACCTTGAGACCAGAACTAGTAATTTTTGCTCAATTATTTTTGAGAAACTAAGTAATGGTTAATAAAGTTTGCAAATACGAGAAAGCGTTGGCAGACTAGCAGCAAACCAGTTGAAAACATACATCACTTAAAAAAAATCTTCTGTGTACTAACATAATGATCTACAACATTAAATTTTAGTACCTTTATTTTTTAGGCAAGGAGAAAAATTGCTCTTTTATTGCTGCTCATTGTTTCAAACAGAAGCATTTTAGGTGGAGAGGCAACATTCCAAGTATTATGGGAAAATTCGCATTAATTAACTAGAATAATAAAAGTTCCCACATTATTAAAATTAAAGCTATGAACTCACTAGGAATATTCACCACCTGAAACGACTCCCTGACAACGGGGTTTGAGAAGCACATCACATTTAAAGCAAGCTTTTAACAATATTTTTGCCATTCGCCACTATTTAACTTTTTCTTTGAGAAACAGAAAGTAAGAAATTGAAATAACCAAACGTTGTATAGGACGAGATCAGCCAAGGGTAGGGAGAATGAGAGATGCAAATGCTGCTGAAAAAAATCATAGCTCTTCCTCATGGGGCTTAACAGTTAATAACTTTCTAACTTATTTAACAGCATTTAGTTCAGCTTCTGTCAAAAAGAGCTTGCATGCACTAGGTCATTGCAAGAAATTTACACAATTGTCTGGTATAAGCCTCTAACTAAATTTCTTAGGTGTCTGGGTTGTAGGAAAATACCGGTCACAGAAGCATGTGGAGCTGAAAAGCTGTCTGCTTTCTTCTCTGGGAGGCATTAAGCATGGATTGAACGGTGACAGTAATCACCCCTGGCACACAAAAGCCAGGGAAAGGAGGGGATGGGAGGTTTGTACGGTTCCTCCCTTCCCAAGGTGCAGTTCCCAGCTCCTCTGTGGGACTCGGCAGCTTTTGGAAGGTTCTGTTCCCCAGAGCACATGCTGCACCCCTGCCCAACGCTCCATTGGGGCAGTGTACACTTAGGCTGTGCAGGGGGTCACAAATCACCTGGAGTCCTAACAGCTGTTTCTCAAAGATGTTAATTTTCTTATTGAGAAGATCAAGGATATCTCTTATCATTCACCACATACACTTATGAATTTTAACTAATTAAGCTGCTTGTACCACCTGGAAGGTTAAAAGAGAAAGTAAAGAAACAAAAAATTTATGCTGTGTCTAGGCACTCTTTCACACTGCAGTGTGATAAAATTTCATAGCAAATAGAGTAAGTTGTACTAAGAGAAAAATAACAACATTAACAGGAAGCACGCAAAGTGAGTACCTATGTACATGCACGCTCACTTTTGCACACTTCAGGTTTCAATACACAGACAAGAAAGAAGCGGAACATCTTGAACTCATTCTTCATCCACATGCAAACAGATGTGGCTCAGCTGCTGCCCAGGTGCAAGTATTCAAAAAACTCCCCCTCCTGCACAGCAAATGAGCACAAGCTTCCACCTCTGCATGAGGATAAAAGATGCACCAAGGGAAACACCAAGGGAAGCGTCAAAGATAAACCCTTGCTTGCTTGCCAGCAGAGCTGATTAAGACCTTGCAACGAAAAAGGTTTAGCGGAAGGCAGTCTAATTGTATTTCATACCTGAATCAAGAAATACATCATGACACTCCTCATCAAGTATTACATTTGAAAACCAACACCAATGAACCTAAAATACCAAGCATCAGCATTTGCATTTTCTTCCTCATCCAACATTAAAAAAACACCCTCAAAACTTCCTTTAGGACACTTTTGCTGGTAACCACCATGTTAAAGAGCAGTAAGCAGTCGGGGACACCAACTTCCACTGCATGGCTGATGGACCTCATCAGAAAACTTGCAACCTATGTTCTGATTCAGGAATCTTCCTAACGTATCCTCTGCAGCATCCCTGTAGTAATTCACAGTAAATGGTAGATTAAAAAAAACAAACAACAGCTCTGTTGTTATCACTGTAATACATTCTGTTTTGCATGAAAGAAACAGCTTCACTTGGGTTGCAAGGGTTTTCTGTAACACAAAAGATAACAGCACACCACTAGGCAGTAAGGGCAGGAGAACATACAGGTGGGGAGAGAGCAAACAACCCCACCACTCACTCCATAAACACAAGCACACAGGGAGATCCACCTCCCAAACAGTATTACCTTTGAAAAACTAACGAGCGGGGTGGGAACAAAACTTTTGCACAGAACAGTTTGTCATGCCTATACAACACCTGCAAACCCAAATGATACAAAAATCCTCGCTGGTGGAACTGCATAAAGCTCTTATAGCACCAAGATGCCTGGAGCTGACAGTCCCTCTCTAGAAATTCTCTGAACAAAGATACCTGAACGCAGAGGTGAGAAAGCAAATTAGCCATAACAATTCACACCATTTCCAACATCTCAGGGGGAAGAAAGATAGATGTTTCCCATAGAGAAGCCTTCTACGGCCACTACATGCTCCTACAGACCATCACCCACAGCTGAGGAAAGCAACGGCTTCGGGCAGAGCTCAGTGCTCTAACATGACCAGCTGGCTGGCCATGCACGCACACACAGAGAAAACTGCAAATCAAATCGTAGTTCAAAGTGTAGCTTTTGCTGGGAGCATTTATGCTTTTTTGGCATTTACTTGTACATGACATCATCATGTGGGAAGCCATATGTTAGGGATAAAGTACATACAAACTCAATTTGGCTTTGCAAATGTTAATTCTAAGAAAAACCCTCATCACATTTGCTCATCATGATAAACAGGTCACATATTTTAAAAGAAAAGGCCTTCTTTCCCCCGTGTCTTTTTTTTTTTTAAAATTGCTCTGCACAGCAACTTGATTTTTAATCCCTAAAGAATCAGTGTCAGTTTTAATGCAACCAAATGGCTACTGAGAAGTTTTCTGTTTATGCTCAACGCCGCAGCGTCCTCCAAAATGCAGATCCTGGAAGTTTTTGAAGAGACCAACTAAATTATATCAGCCTCTCTTTTGTGCAGATGACATATCAGTGAGTAGTATTTTGCACTCAATGCATAAAAATACTTTAAAACCCTTAAAACAAAATAATTTTTATTTCTTAAATTGCCTTATCACAATGAAATCTCTAGAAGCAACAAAATGACAGAGCACCTCAAGTCAAGAGTAACTGCCTAATTAAAACAGAACTTACACTGTATCCTAGTAACCCAGTTATCCACAGGGACTCTCTTCATTGACACACATCCTTAAGTGGGCTGTGCTGACAAAGGGAAAATACCCTTGACTGAGCTTTAACTTGTTCAGGTCAGCACGCTCATTGCTCCAAAATCGTATTACTTCAAGGAGTAAGTGGAAGCCTCAACCTGGAACACCTAAAAGTAGCTCCTTTGAGAAGTTAATTTACAAGACTTTTGTTACACAAAGCATGATGGAAAATCTGAAAAGGCAAGATTTTCAACTCATGTAATACCATCACTCTGTATTGGACTCATAAAACAACAACTTCATTGCTCCGAGGCCAGATCATAACAATATGCTTGTACATGCTTAATTTTTCAAACAGCTGTATATGAATAAGCAAATAATACTGAAAAGCTCTTACACAGTCGGATAGGAAGGCATTTAGTGGTACTCACAGCATGTATCACTCGGCAAATCAAGTCACATGAGAGAGAATCTGTCAATGCATTTTCACAGAAAAAGGAGATTTCATAGAAAAGCTGGGAAAGAGAGCAGAACAGCCCCAGCTACCCCAGCCTTTGGGGCTGAAACTAAGCACTCACCAAGAGCTGAAAACATGAAAAGGGACATACAAAGAGATGGAACAGAAGCTCAAGGACTACACACTCTAAGTAGAGCTTTGAAATAAGTTACCTAAGATTTTTCTTTACAATGTGCAAGTGTTATTAGCCTTGATCTCACTTGGAAAAAGAGAAATCTAAAAATCCCCCTGTAATAAATAGAAAAAAGTCACTGCAAAGATCAAGCTTCTGGCGTAACTTATATCCACAGAACTTCCAGAAGACAGTTCCATGGCAAAACTACTAGGGAAGAAGAAAAAAGGCAACACAAGCACTATTTCAAATTAAAAAAAACAACCACCAAATAACCAAACCACCACAAAAAAACACAAACACTTTTTTGCCCCTTCCCTATAGGCTGTTAGGCTTAGGCATCCACTGTACAACATTTGAAAATTCAATGCAAATATCCTTACTAGTGATTCTGTAACTGCACTAGTTTTGAGAATAATTATGATATCAAGTAGTGTGTTCTCTTGTGTATGTATCTCAAGATTTAGCAATTAATTCTGGTCTTTTTGTCTTTTTCTCCTAAACAACATCATCAAAACATGTCAAGTAAAGAAATCACAGTTTCTAGCATCTTAAGAGAAATGAAACTCACCCAAAGCCTTTTCTTCTGTGTCCTTAATGTAATACAACATGCCCGATCACCACTCTCAGAGCACTCTACTGGAAACAGGTAATCCTGAGCTACTGCCGTCTAAGCTTTCAGACCTGAGGCCAAGTTCATGACCAACACAAATGAGTTCACCTCTATCAGCTCCAGTAAAGTTGCATCATCTTTTCCCAGTGCTGCAGTTCATGCTGTTGAGGCCACAAGTTATCGGCCATAGAATAACACCCAAGATATTAAGGTGTGAGTCTTTTATTTTTTGGTACTTTTAGTCACTTGAGATGCATGTGGCACTTCAAACTTAAGAGAAACAAGCTGTGCATATGGAAGACCCCAAGACCTGGTAATAAAACCATGTAGTTTCGGCATGGCTCTAGAAACTTCATAGCCTTAGTTAACAACAGAAACAAAGGATTGAGTAAAAAACATGTTAACAAGAGCAGCAGAAGTAAATCAGAAAAGGATCTGCTGTAGGAAACAATAAATATATAGACAATCCAGAAAAAGGATCTAGGGAGCGCATTCTTACTAGAAATACATATAGAACCAGAAAGGTAACAAAACACCAGAGAAATATATGGGAGTGGAAGGTATTACATAGTCCTACTTTATGTGGCAGCCAGGTCACAGCATTTTTTACAGGAACACTATCTCTTCAGGAGCATCACAAAGTAAAACTTCCTAATTAACATATTGGGAAATACACAACAAAGCCAACAATAAAAAGGAGAAGCAAGGAATGTCCCCGTATCAAAACTTAACACACGGGAGACAAATGAGAAACAGAAACAACTTGTTGGGAAACAGATCAGTTAACATGCCTTTCCCAAGCAAGACAACTTGCAGAGAGCAACTGAAACATGTTTCAGAACAATTGAGCGTTAAAGAAACTGAAAAGCTACAGCACAGCCACGCTAGCCTCGGAGAACGTGTTTTGGTTTTTTTATATAACTGACATTTATTATCAGCATGAAAGAAAATATATTTTCCTTAAAGCAACAAGGAGAAAAGGAAGTGGGCGAGTCTTCATGCATATGCAGATAACAATGGCCAAACTCGCCCACATTCAGTAATAATCATTGCACACTTGTCACCCTGGCTGCCATAAAGCATCCCATCACGATTTGACTTTTGAAGATCCTTTAGTACAGCACCATGTCAGCTTGGCTGTGAATTGTTGCTCAAGTGAATGATGACTCTGAAGAGATGTCCTTCTAAGTCCTTACTAGGACCTTTCCTGGTCCTTCAGCTCCCTGGGTCATCCTTTGCTTCCCCACATGCTCTACTGTGTAAAGTTGCATAAGGTTTCAACCTGCCTCCATTACTGTTCACTAAAGCTACAGACACAGGAGTCAGTAAGGGGTTATAAAACACTGAACATACTGATTAAACACAGACTTATACGCACTGCTCCATCTATCAGAGATGGCACTGTTAAAGGTACTCTCCACTGAAAAAACCTGGGTCAGGATTAGAAGCTCCTCAGGAGAATCTCACATCTGGTTAAAACCATGCTGATGCACATGCACACTGGATAAAGGAACTGGGAAACAGGGCTGAGATGCATTCTGGCTGTGTAGTCTCCAAGACAGACAGCAAAAAAAACCAATCCAAGAACAATAAACATTGGTCTCATGAGAATAATACAGGCTTCTCTTGAATTCACACCTCGGTACTTGTTTCGAGATAATCTGATCTGTTTTAGGACAACCTTGAAGTTTAAGTCAGTGAAGCATTGATGAGTTCCTTATGTGGGACTCCTCAGGGACAGTACACAAGATTTTTGTAAGCTGAAACAGATACCCCTTAGATTCTGAATGAACTTAAAAGTGTGGCTTTTCATTTATGATGTTGGCAATACCTTCGAACTATCTACTTAAAAAATATCATCACGTTGAACCTGGTGAAGCACCGAGTTCCTTTCATACATAGTACTCCTCAGGACAGCACACTATGTTTGGAAGCTAAAACAGCTACCCATTGGATTCTTCACTGAATTTAAAGTTGGAGAGGTCAATGTCATGAATAGCTTGAACCTTCCTACTTGAAAAATATCGCTGTATTGAAACTGGGCCTCTGCAGTGTGAACGGGGCTGCTGGTGTACTCCATGAGGTACCATATATTTGAAGCATTTTTCTTCCCTTCCTGAAACGTTCCAAGAGGAAGTAATTCAGCTAAATTTGTAATGAGGGAAAAGGCAGAACTGTGGGTAAGCAAGAGTTCAGTTTTACCAGGAATCATGAGTTCCAAGAATAAAAATACAAAGTAGAAGGAAGGCTGATGCACATAAATGCAAGGATTTTCCAAAATAAAGAACAGATCCCTTTCTGATCAAACACAAACAACTATTCTCCTTTATTGCATGCTTAGTATAATTTAAAATAATTGTAGGCTGCTTCTGTTGATTTTTAAAAAAAATCAGCTTATGCACATCAGTGTCTCCAAACAATAAAAATGAAATTGAAATGACTGCACATGTTAATAACTACTTTCACTTTTATTCCAGATAATGTTAAAATAAACAATATCACTGGATAAAGAAATAACACCGATATGATAATTTCCATAATGTATCAGTCCTTAGAAATCTACTGTTCAGAAGAATTCTATCTGTGGTGAAACAGTTTCAAAAGAAAGGGAAAAGAAATACACTAACCGTCTCTATTAAGCTATCAGTTACTCCAGATGGAGTATTTACAACGTACATCTATGTTGTTTGACGATGAACTTTGTCCCTTACAGAGCTGAAAAATCCCCTCCTGCCTTAAAGGAAAGAGGTTGCTAGAGGACAGCACATTAGGTATAACTAGACATACTCCCAGGAGCCGACCTTAACTCCTGTATGTTAGGATTCTTCCACTTTCTTGGGTGGAAGTACTGAATTAAAGATCCTGTATGACTGGTGATGCATTCTTCTTCTAATATCCTACTTCCAGGAAATAACATTAGTCATAGTTAACTATATGCCCACACCTTAGAAACCACAACAGAAGTACCAAGATGAGATACCCAAACCAAAAATTTTGTAAGCAACTACCTCAAGAACTGTTCAATTAAAAAAATAAATTAAATTCTCTCAAGAGGAAATACTTTCCTATGGAAAAAGAACAGTCCCTAGTAAAAGAAGATAAAGTCTTCTATATCAAGCCGATTTCAATTATTTAAAAGGCTGCATTGTGCATATGGCTGTTTTCTTCCCTTGCAACAGCTTGGCCTTTCACAAGTCACACTGCTTAAATGCCCATGATCAAAAACGGCCAGTGTTTCTGGATCAGGTCACACCACAGATACTTTGTACTACTTTGCCACATATAGCCAAACTACTAAAAAAATTTTATGTATGCTAGAGGAAAAGCAGGTCAGTCTTACACAAGTTATGAGCTACAGTTTACTCTATTTCACTCCCTGTGGTTTCAACCCCCCTCCAACAAACAATCTCTTGGGAATGGACTTCTAGCCTAATTATCTCTAACTGTAATATTCCTATTATCCTACTAATAATCTCTTGCTATAAACTGACCTAATATGGAGATTGGCAGGAGTATAGTTACCATAAACCAAAGGCACCATTTCTCCACTTTCTGGATAGAAAAAAAAACACTCGAGGGAGGGGTTTTTTGCCCCCAAATAAGTATAAGAAATCATTCTGGAAGCACAGGGAAACATATTTTCTTTTAAAGTGGACCAAATGGGGCTTAAAAAGGTCTAAGGAAGAGATGATTTTGGAGTACGTGAGCTTGATTATTCTTTGCTTACAACCTTACATAGGTATTCACACATCTGTAAAGTGCTGTTATTCTAACCTGGGAAAGTTTGCACACAGCGCACAGAAAATAACTGCCTACACAGAGAATTCAGTCCATTAACTAATATTGGTCTCATCCACAAAAGAGCATGATACAGAGAGAACCTGTTAATTAAAATGGAAAGAGAAAACGCGCTGGGAGTATGATAGTTTGAGCTTTGCTGTCAAATGCTCTATATTTAAACACTCACATTTGCAATGATCTGAGCCTCATTCAACCTTTGGAGTAAGATTTTTCTTTTCTGTGCAGACTTTTTCCTGCAGGGTCAATATTATATGGCACCCAGCACAGTGGTACAACTGAGCTTAGCTCCTCCAGTGCAGTCCTGTGCAAAGCACCTTGAGTGTTGCAGGAAACGCAGTGCTGCTCACCCAGTTGAGTGCACAGGCTTCTGCAGGAAGGTGTACGAATACAAGTTGGTTGTCTCATGTTACGATATTAAAAAAAGGAAATAAAGGAGCTCTACGTGTGACTTTGTGCCTCCTTTTGGATGCTGTACTTAAAGAAAAATATGGTCTAATCATAAAGAATCCAAAGAAGAGCAACAGAATGGACAGAGGTTCTCTAAGGAGGAAACAACTGAGATAAAGTTGTGATTAATCATCCTAAAGGAAAAGTGATTACAGGGGAAGGGATGGTACATAATAAAAAGTGTCAATTGCTTTTAAGCACATGTAAAGTTATAGCAAAGAGAAATAATCTCTTTTCCACATCTATACTAGACAGCTCAGCAGTCCTGATAGCCATTAGGATGAGTTTTCCAAAGGTCAGTGTTGCTCTATATTGGAAAAGATTGCCTCCACCACTGGAGGTCTTTAAGAACAGTTTAAACAACCACATCAGGAATGATAGTTAGAGTTGATTCTTTCTTCAAGGCTCTGAGACTTGTTTCAGACCTATTTCCTCTGATCCAGGCTGTTAAGATGCACTCTGGAGGGAAATCAATGTCACATGTGTTTAAAAAAGAAAGTTGCAGGGCTAAACCTTCTGTGCAGAGTTTCTCATATACAGCAAAGCTGCTTTAAAGAAAATAAACCAATAAGATGTGTTTATGAATATCCAAACTTCCCTGCTACTTAAGAAAGGATCTGTTAAATTAAAAATATTAGCTAATATATAGTGAACTGTCACCATAAACATTGCCAAGGCTTTCAAGGAATATGTCAGCTAACTATGGACAGTGGGATTGAGTGCACCCTCAGCAAGTTTGCTGATGACATGATGATGACATCAAGTTGTGTGGCACGGTTGACATGCTGGAGGGAAGGGATGCCATCGAGAGGCACCCGGACAGGCTTGAGAAATCGGACTGTGCAAACATCATGAAGTTCAACCAGGCCAAGTGCAAGGTCCTGCACCTGGGTCATGGCAATCCCAAACACAAATACAGGTTGGGCAGAGAATGGAATGAGAGCAGCCCTGAGGAGAAGGACTTGGGAGTGTTGGTGGATGAGAAGCTCAACATGAGCCAGCAATACGCGCTGGGAGCCCAGAAAGCCAACTGCATCCTGGGCTGCATCAAAAGAAGCATGGCCAGCAGGGCAAGGGAGGTGATTCTACCCCTGTACTCTGCTCTCATGAGATCCCACTGTGTCCAGCTTTCGAGTCCTCAGCAGGAAGGACATGGACCAGTTGAAATGGGTTCAGCAGAGGGCCATAAAGATGATCGGAGGGTTGGAGCCCCTCTCCTATGAAGACAGGCTGAGAAAGTTGGGGTTGTTCAGTCCAGAGGAGAAGGTTTTGGGGAAACATTATAGCAGCCTTCTAGTACCTGAAGGGTGCCTACAGGAGACATGGGGAGGGACTCTTTGTGAGGGAGTGTAGCGATAGGATGAGGGGTAATGGTTTCAAAGTGGAAGAGTGGAGATTTAGATTAGATATTAGGAAGAAATTCTTTACTGTGAGGGTGGTGAGGCACTGGATCAGGTTATCCAGGAAGCTGTGGATGCCCCATCCCTGGAGGTGTTCAAGGCCAGGCTAGATGGGGTTCTGAGCAACCTGGTCTAGTGGGAGGTGTCCTTGGCCATGGGCCAGGGGGGTTGGAACTCAATGATCTTTAAAGGTGCTGTCCTACCCAAAGTATTCTATGATTCTATGATTATATAGAATTCTTTAATCCTACCTAGCAATTAGTTGCCAATGGGTAGTACGCAAAGTGCATACTACTCTCTTTAAAAGCAACAAAACAACATGTTCTGTATTCAGGTGGATAAAAGTATATACAAACAACTTCACACCACTGAGGACCCGGCACTAAAAGGGACCAGTGTGTGAAAGCAGTATGAGTATTACTTCGTCATGAGTTATGCATCCTCTGCGGTGAATGTGTTATTTACAGTATCTCTGAACAACCACACAGCTCATTATAGAAACACAACTTGTTTAGCTATGCTGTCGGGGACTTTTCTGAAGCGAGGCAAGCCTCCAAATTCTTTTCTCTTGCCTTCCAGCTTTGCCCATTCCCTTTCAAGGGCCAGACTGTTCAGTCCTTGATTACAACTGGAGTACAAATAAAGTCAAACGTTCTAAAAGCCTCAAATGAACAGAGTAGTATTTCCACACGTAAGCAAAACACAGCCTATGTTCAGCTCCCCAAAAAACCGTTTCCACATCTTCCTACTAGGATGAAAAGGAGAAAGACATTATAACCAGTTTCTTAGTTACAATGACATACATTTTTAAAGCACTGCAAGTACAAATGCCTGTGCAATTGCACGGTCAAGAAGTCATCCCCATCACAGACACATACCAGTTTTTACTTCATGAGGCTATTTCACCCTTTCTTTCCCTACCCTGCTGCTTCCCATAATACCTACATCAAGGATAAAACCAAAGTAATGAAAAATGTATTTTGAGCTGCTTCGGACTCCTACAGCTAGCAAAAAAGTTTCTTCAGCAACCTAGGCTGAGGTTATCCTCAGCTGCACTTCAAGACCTACTTGGGCTTCCAAAACTACACGCATTTTTATCAGCTAGTGCTGCCCTGCTAACTGAGATTAAGAGCAAAGTAGGACAGTTCCTGCTGCTGTGGAATGCTTTAAATTCCTATCACTGCTGACAACAGTTGTGAGAGAGAAAACTGTGACCATACACCGCACTGAAAAATTTTCCCCAAACTTATACTATATGACGCTTCCACCTGAAGAAGCTCAGCTGAGAAATGGGTACGGACAGTTAAACTTTTGTGCTGTTGGGTCAAGGCTCTGTTGCCTGCAGCAGTGCTGGAAATTTCAGCTCCAGTTAGGAAGGCAAGAGAGGCTGTTTTTTATATGGAAGTAAAACTAAAAGAAAATCTACATGTGACTTACTGTTAGAGATAGAACTGTTCTACCTATTGCCATCCTAAGATCAAAGCAGCGTGGTTTGTCTCCTCTAGTATACAGTGCCACCTGACAGGCAGAGTAGTTAAAATGGGAACTCTTGGTGATGCTTCTCGTTACAGTAGGTGAAAGATATTTTGCTGTTACTTGCTGCTTTATGGCACCACGTACAAGCCCCTAGCAGGGATTCAGACTCCAGGCCTTGGCAACACCTGCTCCATGACATCCTGCTTCATAAAAATTACAGTAAGTGCTGGTAGGAGTTTTGCCTCAGTCATAAGTCTCTAAATTAAATTTAAATTACTGAAACTAGACCCAAAAGATTTCTTTCTCTAGGTTCTTATTCTCCTTCTCTGCAAAGTTAACTACCAGACACCACTTCTATTTGAGGCGATCTCAGATTTTATTCACTCACATACATACACATATTGATTCTTTATTAATTAGTGTCCTGGTTTGGGGTGGAGCAGAGCCAACTTTCTGTTCAGTGAGAGAGGCTCTTGCTTACACTTGTTGCTGTGGCAATCAGGCTCAGCTGACTTGGTTGTTTACCTCATGGAGAGGTTGCACCTGTGGTGAGGGGTAGACAGGTCAGGAAACCCAAACTGACCAACAGGGTATTCCATTCCATCCCATCTGCCATGCTCAGTATGAAAGCTGAGGGATCAGTGGGCTCAGGCTGGCTCCTCTTCAAGGGCTCTCTATCTTTGATGACTGATGCCTGAGGAAGACCCTGTCAGTTTGTCTGCCTTCAAACCTGATCAGAGCGTTCCGGAATCCAGTTCCCATTCGTTACTGAGACTAGTCTGGAAATTTCCCAGTGCCTGCTGGTGACATCTCCCTGGGAGCTTGATACAGTTTTATATATATTTATATATAGTATCTATTTCATTATTATTATTTTATTACTAATATTTCATTAAAGTAGTTTAGTTTTCTCCCTACCTCTGTTTATCTCTCTTCTTCCTCTCCTTGGAGGAGAGGTGGGGGAGAGCATCTGTCATCTTGTCATTGGCCAACCCAGCCCAAACCACAACAATTAGGATTTGGAAAAAGCTCAAAGCATATGGCCATGTAAGCTTTCTACAGATTCGAGAATAACACTGAGATGATTTCCAGTAGCATTTTCCACTTTGGCCTATCAGATCACTCACAAGTGATTTAACTTGCAAGTGGTTTTGCTTATTATCTCTCCAAATGAATGACATAAAAAAGGCCAAAGCACTCAGTATCAAACTCGGGTAAGAGATGCAAGCATTAGTGCTCCTATCCAAGGGGATACCTTTCAGCCTAGTAGGTGAAAAGATCACCTTAAGGAAGGCCACAAGAAAACCAACCAGAAATCATGATTGCAGGCATACAAACAAAGCGTGTTGTTCCTCCTGACAGGAGAAGGCAGCAGCGGAAAAAGGCTACTTGGAGAAGCACAATTCCCAGTCCAGTCTCCAGGAGACCTTGCAGCAGCCTCCTTTGCAGATCTGCTCCTACCAGCTGCCAACAGTGCACAGTTCTGCACAGATCGTAACCTAAAAATCACTATTCTAAGCCTGATTTCCTAAGTGAGTATTATTTTATTCAATGTTCTGTCCTCTCCAGTAACTCCCGAATCCAACCGCCAATTAAAAAAAACACTCAATAGAAGTCTAGAAACTCAGAAATGAGTTTCACTCATATTTCATGATCATAAGCATCTGAGATGAGGAAAAAAGTATAAATTAATCATTCATCTGCCCTTCTCTCCACTGAGTGAGGTTCAGACAAAGCTCAGCTTTTAACATGCCTCTTGGGAGCAGCTGGCTAATACACTTGCATCCACAGCTCCAGACATAGCAACACACATACTGCTTCTTGTACAGTACAAATATCTTTTTGACATTGATCTCCTGTTACTGCTGTGGTTGGGTGGAGATGGAGGGAGGAGAGGGAAAAAGGACACTACTGTCTAGGTAGTGCGATTTATAAGTTCTGCCCATCGTGAATCAGATTTATTTTAGACCAAGTTGCCCTTCCGTCCACCCACCTAGTTCTGTTCTGTGCAGAAATCCCAAAATCTACCCAGTCACGACAGCAGTTTTCAAATGGCTGCACAAAATGCTGAACCTAATCACTTTAGAATATGGATCTTTCTTTCAAGTTACCTCCACACACAGATCAAGCAGCGAAATACTTTCAGATGAAAAGCTTAACCTGCAAGGAATCTGAATGGCCAACACAAACAGAAGAGCTTTTTCCCCCCCAATGACAAAAGAGGCAATCATGTTTCCCTCAAATGATTGTTAACTTGTTAGGTTAGTAAAAAGATTAAAACAATTGCTTGACAACAATGATGATAACACTATGAAACTGCTACATTATTCCAATGCTAACTTCTGCTCCCATTTCTGAAAGACTCCACACGCAATGATGGCAGCCCCACAGCAGATTCCACATTAGTCATAACAAAAATTTTCATCCTAAAATTATCTCCTTTGATAGTCCCCTCTTCCACTAAAACTAATTCCTATATTTCAATGAATTCTGCCCTCTTCTAAATCCTGTTCCCAGCTCTAAATACTGCAAAAACTTCTTGACAGTAAGCACAGTTTCCCTCTGGCTTTAAAAATGGATTAGTAATGTGCAACTACAGCACTGCCTACACTCAGTCTGCAGCTTGAAGTCCTGTGAAGATTGATTTCCTCTTTCACTCTTATTGAACATTTTGTTCACTTCATAAAAATTAATTCATTTGACTGATACGACATGTAAAATGAGCATCTTATCTGCCATGGTATAAAAGAGAATCAATGGAAGGGAACCAGAGTTTATGCTTATGTTTTATCATACAATGTTACAAACTAAAGAGGTAAAGCAGACTGAACTACAATTATCACTTGGACAAAAGGCTGGAGTTCCTTAGCACAAGGTACACCTTATTCTCAGTTCTCTGCAGGTCTCTGCAGGTCTCCTACAGACACCATTATTCAGATTTAAGTAAAAGCTGGGAACAGAATGCATCACTATGCAATAGCTGGAGCACCAATTCAGGATAAAAGAAAAGGATAAGGATATGAATCTTCATTATTCTCCAAATTCTTCTGCCCTCTCTACCTAATTTATGTGCACAATTAAATTAGGTGTATATTCACGCATTTATGTTTTTTAATGATTCAACTTAGAAAATCTCTAATTAGGCTTAGCAGTCTTTATCAGAGTGTTGTTATTTCTGGATACTTAAAGCAGCACTGTATTATTTCACATTTGGAAGTTAGTCCTCTTAGCCTCCAAGGATCAGAAATTTTACTTGTATTTCAAAGCCGTAAGCTAAAATTCTGCACAATCTGTCATGGGATCTAGATAAATACATCAAGCAGGCCAGATCCGGCCTAAAGGCAGAGCATTCAGCTTTCCTGTGTGTGATACATTCTGGCTCGATAACTTAAACTCCAATACGTACAGGTTAGACTATGGAACTGATAGAGATGGTTTTACTGGGCAGAAGTCTAAAATGTATGCATTATTTTCCCAAATCAAATCACTGTACATGCAAAAGATTTAGTCGGGAGCTATATAAGAACATAATAACCACATCATTTTATCCATGTTATGTTAGAAGCCAGGCTGTCAACACACTAAGCAGCAAAACTAAAGCAACTCTTGAAGAAAATGTGCTAAGACAGGGGAAAAGGCAACGCATCAAATATCTGTTTAAGCACCTGCAGAAAAAAATAATAATACATGTTTTAATATAAAACAAGGTCCTATCAGGCAGTCTGCTATACTATTTAATTACTCAGACAACTATGCTGATGCAGCGCTATGACTAAGCAAGGTAATGATCTTTCCTCTCTCAAAAAAAAGAAAAAAATAAGTAGAACTTGGCAGTCACCAGTTGCATGCCAGCTTTAAGTGAACTTTGATTAGCACTGCATCCAAGAATCCCACTGTGGTGAACCTTCCATCACCTTCATCCCCCCCAGTAATTTAATTCCCATAAGGAATTGGAAAGGCTAATGAACTAAACAGCTGCATGGAGTTTATTTCCGCATTCTCAGTGTATGCGTGTTTCTTATATTTCTTCCTATCTATGCAAGAACATTTAAGTTGGAGGAAGAGGCTGAAAAAAAAGGGAAAGTCAGTCTGTTGCAACTTGTTGTAACAATAAATGAAACTATGTTGAACACTATAGCAACAAGAAGCAGACCAAAAAAAGATTCTACAACCTCTAACTTTCTACTGTTTGAACTTTTGAAATAAAACCAAATTATTTTGCACTAGTATCACTTTAGCACTTAATTAAGTTTTTCTTTTAAACATATGAAGGATGCATCCACTTGTAATTTAAGTAGGGATAGAAACTACTGTAAAGCAGGTTATTATCTTCAATTAATACTAGCACTACACTTAGATTTATAAGAGGACAGAAAAAAATGCTGAAAACACTACACTTCTCACCTGCTTAAAATCATGTGTGGCCACAAATGAAGCCACTAATTCTTCCCCAAGAGACAGCAAGGAGTGAAGAGAGGAGTGAGACCCAAAGTACAAAGGAAAAAGATGCCATTTTACAGTGTAATGGAGCAGCAAGTTAAGATGAAATCCCAGGAGAGAACAAAACTGAAGAGATGCTATCCTGCCATTTAATTTTGTAGTGGATTAGCTAGTTAAACAGAAGGTTAATTTTTGGCTTGATAACCCACAACAGCAAGCAAAGGCAAATCAGATGTAACCTCTTGCTTATTTCTTTATACAAAGAGGAGCCTAAAAGACATGCAAGATGAGATGGAGAGGAAATGTCACAAAATATTTATTGAGGTGCCAAGAAGGGAAGTGCTGGAGCACTGCAAATACAATAAACGTAAAGTTTGAAACTGCACAGCATTCCAGATGACAGTAAACAGGAGGACACCAGGCTCAGTCTGGCTAAGCTCAGTTACCAACGTGAAACAAGCACAAACCGTGCTCTACTGATTAAAGGCATCTCCATCTCAACAAATCGGCTTCTTTTGCTTTTGACTTCAGAAACTGAGAAAAGAGATAATGTGGGTCTTTGATCTACTTGAGGATACATTTAGCTGTTGATTCCAGATCTACAGCTCTTTTCCATTTTCTGGTGCTCAGCTTTTTAAAACCTAAAAACGGTGCACTGATTAGTGCAATTCAACAGCAAGTTCCACTTGTGCTGTGTGATCTGCAGTGCCCCTCAAAGTCAGTTTAACTACTGCAAACTTTCAAACTCTGCAAAATAGACTTTAATGCCCTGTCTTCAAGAGTAGCTATGACATGCAGGAAAAATAGGATGCAATTATTTCAGCAAAACTGTTTAAAAGGTAGGAAGCATGCCCAAGGACAGAGCTTGGCTATAAAGGTGAGTAGCCTACAAACAGCATAGCATTGGTAAAAGTAGAATGCTTTCCCTGGATTAGTGGGATGTATTGGCTCAGTGAAGGGTCCAAAGTGCACAAGAACGACTGAAAAAGAAGAGCTGGGCAACAGTCAGAGAACCAGAAGAAGAATTCAAGCGAGATGTCCCTGTTTCAGCAGCAGCAAACAGTTCAATCAGCTCACAATTCTAAGTGACAACTAAATGCTAACACTAAAACAAAACAACCCCCCCTTCCCCAACCCCTTAAAAAGCATAACTTAAATGAGGCAAGTTTCAGGTTACGTAGTTAAGCAAATAAAATCTGTCTAGCTTATACTATCTGTCTAGCTTATGCTCTACCTCTAGAGAAACGTAAATATGAATATCTGATCTTAACAGTACTGGGTTGGTGGTGCTGAATGCTTTAAAAGTAAATTAAGTATTAAATCTGTTCTGGCTTTTCCTTTCTTCCATATGCCAACAACATAAACATCCTAGTCACTGGGTGTGGTTTATTTTAGAGGAGAGTTTGTTTAAAAACAAATCACTGACATCAGCCTGACATTTAGTAGGACCACTGCCACAATACAACATTATCCGGCCTTCAGAATGAGGAAAACCATCAGGGAAATTGAGTTAGCCTCAAAACACTAGAACTTGAGTTTGCACAGCAGAATGTGTAGTGTTGTTTTTTAATATGGGTGGGTCCACTTTGATGATAGCTTATTTTTCTAGAAGGTAGTTTTGATTCATTGTGCAGTCTTTTGATTTTACTTTTTCCTCTCGTTAAGCTCTATGCTTGACATACTTTACCTGTACCGTAACTAAACTCTGGCGATCGATATAACCTGAAAGCGCTACATGCTTCAATATTGACCTGGTTATCAACACAGCTATACCACAGTATCTTCCTGTAGCTCTCACATGTCAGGCATGAAGACTCCACATCACTTACAATTTGCTGGTTTCTAAGCAAAGATTTGAGCCACAGCCATCAGGATATTACTCTTGACTAATTCAGCAAGTCCATTTGAGAACGCAGCAAGCATGAGTCTGATTTCAGGAATATAGGTTTGAAGTTCATTGGGATAACTCAAACCACTTAAAACCAGTAGATTTATCAGCACCACAGAATCAAAGGTTCCCTGAACTCCACACCTCTGGCAGCACCAAGAAACTTCACCCTTTCCACCCCTACATTTTCTCCCCTTTCTCTGTGTACCTCCATCCTCTCTTTGAACACTCTTTTTTCTTGTCTATGAACTCAGAAATCTCCTTTGATCCCCTACTTAACTTCAAAAGAGAGTAACATCCTAGTTTGGGTGATGCCAGATCATTAAAGCTTCTCTCAACAGCTGATGACCTATCAAGCACTATTTTACCTTCTCTAAAGCAAAGCTCCCACAAATACTCATCTTTGCCATCATTTCCTTTTCTAGCCCTGCTAGAGTCTCCTTTAATGCAACTACATGGCATTGTATCATGAAAACAAGACAGAGCTATATAATAAGAAAATAACATGGAATTTTTTTGTCCAATTTGTTGCAAGCATCCCAGAAGGGCTGAGAAATCTTTCTCAAGATAGAAGTGCCATACAGGCTGCTGTAACTCCAGATTAACTTCAGTACATTCTACATTTAATGCTCTGTAAATTGTGAATGTTTTATTCTGGGTCCTCACATTCCCCTATCTCATTAATAGTAAAGAGCTATTCTTTTTTTATTTTTAAAAGCTGTATACATGTTAGAACAGTATGTTAAACCCTTGGGAGCTTAAAGGATCGCTTCATCTAATTCTTTTTTCCTCCTTCTGTAAAATGTAATCATGACATAGTATTGCAATGTAACAGCTGTGTTGGTGATACATTAAGATGTAATCCCTAAGAATGCTCAAAAACTACTACATATATTTTTGCTTTATGGACTCCAACCTCACTATAATTCAAACAAAAAAGGGGAGACAGAAAAACACTTCCTGAAGTCTTAAATCTTGAGATCCACCTGCCATTCCCCTCCTTTTTCTCTTTACTCTTCCACATGGGCAAGCATAGATCATTTTAAATCCAAGATAGTCACTTAGATGTACTCACCTGTATTCATCTAAGTATTCAATGATGCAGCACTTCATCATTTGCAACAGCTTGTTAGCTTTACAACACAAGAGGGTTTGATTTCTATCTATTCTTTTTATCTATTATGAGGACTTTTATTATGTTACCCTTAAACTGATAAAGAGCTTCCAAAAGAGTCTTGCAACAGAACAAAATACAAAAACAACACCCTTGCTTACCATGGAAAAGAATATTCTGAGTATTACAAAATATCAAACATATATACTTGTAATGAATATATCAAATGCAGCTTTCACTTAAGTAAGAGGTAACCTGTTTCAAATTAAAGGTTCCTAACAGTCACTCAGTTGGAAAGACAGAGACATCTGAACCTAACTTACACACAGCCTGTTACCACTTTGTGAAATCTGCAATAATTTTTACCCCAAAAGATCGAATTATTAGTGGTTCTGAGATGGAGCAAGGGCCACTGTGCTTCCAGAAGATGTACTAATCACTGCCTAGAGTGCAAATGTGTTTCCCTAGGAGCTAATCAAGGTAAAACCTGACTGCTTTTCTCCATCTACATGATTATTTCACGATTCCACAATAATACTTTGATATTCACATAGTCCAAAGGGCTTTGCTTTCCATGGACAGGTTTAATTTACAGTTCCTAGCATCATACGTTTAGAGGCTCAACAGCCTGGTATTTTCCAAGCCCTTTCTACTCTCTGGAAGAACGGAAGTCTTAAAAATGTGGATAAGGAGATGAGAAGCATTCTGTTTCTTGAGTTTTAGGCAGTCATGCAGGTTGAAGAAAGAATGAAACATTAAGAGAACTATACAATAAGAAGCACATGCTATTTCAGAAAATGTTTTAAGTTAGAAAAAAAAGAAACAAAACTCATGCTACACTTGAACTCTGCATGCAAGGTTTTTAAGGCAGCAGTCTTAGTACATTAAATTTACTTCTATCCCTTCCCCTTCATCAACAAGGGCTTGCATAACCAGATGTTATACACTGCAGTTTACAGCTGCCCCATATGGAACTGCAACAATAAATATACGTAACTATGGAAACCAGAGCAAAAGTCAGAAGAAAGTCAGTAGTTTAGTAACCAGACTCCACAGTTTTTTAAGTTACTGAACCTACATCTTTCCTAAATGAACCTGATTACAAAATATGTCAAACATATTTTGCATCCAAATGCTTCTCTCTATATTCTTAAAACCTAAAGTATATTTACTTTTTACTTTCAGAAAAGTAATTTGGGTTAATTTGGGTTAAGACTGAGCTTCTTCCTACAAGCTCCCAAGTATTTTCTGCCAGAAACAGAACACATTAAATACTCACTGAATTCAATAGGTTATCAGTGATAGACCTCAAAATCTAGATCTCTGAGATTACTCTGAGATGTTACTGAGCTACATTTTCCTTTAAATAATCCCATTTTTATGTTGTCCATACAGTGGAGACTATAGTGAATAAACATCACCCGCTTTTTCTTTTTCAAACCATCTCTCTCCTTTGGTTATGGAACAAAAAAATGGGTAGTAGTACTAACTAGTAACACTACAAACATAAGCTCTCTTACCTTGAAAGTTACAAGGAATATTAAATAGAATACTTGCACATGTCACTACGTAATCTTTTAGTGAGGAAAAAAAGTGGAACACACCTGTAAAAGCATGTTCAGCTAGTTGGTTGATTTACAAAGCCCACCAAACCTGCCATTTATCCTAGATGAACAAATGATTTAATTTGTGCTCCCAAAAGCACATACAAACTCCCCTTCTTGCTACTGACAAAAGATTAAATCAAGAGAAATTATTAGGACAAAAATATTTTGCTGTTAGCCATTCTTCTTTGATGAGTATGAAAGGAAATTTAAACCCCTTCTCCCTTCTATCCCTAAATACAGTATTCTCTCCTCCAAAATAAAGCCTTTCATACTCAGTCGCAGGTGAGTACTCTAACAGGCATGTCTCACAATTTCAAAAGTAGGACTGTCAAATACTGTCCAGCTGAAATTGTGAAGGTTTATTTATTTTTAGCAAAACTGGATTTAACTTGGCTCTGGTGCACATTACAAAATTAGCAAATAGCTAATAGAGTAAGGCTTCTAATTCAGAAACCTATTAATGCAATTAACATAGAAATCGAGCATTTTCTGAGAGGTCCCGCCCAATATAAATGACAAACTTTAAACACTGGAGTTCTTCGTACAACAATAAGGTTGGGGCACAATGGAGAAGTTTAAATATTTAATTTAGACTGTGCTGTAAGTCATTAATGTTTTATTGATGCAAATCTGCAATTCAGCTAAAGCTAGACAGTGATGCAACCCATTCTGGCTGAAAGCAGGGTGAATTTCTCCAACAGAGAATGGGATATAACCCTACTCTTCCCAACAACATCGCCTGCTTTTACATGGAGATCTCAGGCCATGACAGAGTCAGAACTGCATCTGGGCATGGATGGAGGTGCATCCTCTGCTCATCATTTTGCTCACTATTCAAAAAAATGCAGCTTGATCACATATACAATTACAGCATCAATTTACACAAAACTATTCTAAAGAACATGCTGTGTTTTCAGAATGCTATAGTCAGTCAGAAGCTACTTTGCACTTAGTTCTTGTTGATGGTGAGAGAGTATCACTCGTCCAAAGCCAACACACTGAGGAAGCAGAGATATTAATATTGAAAAGAGAAACACATCTGCATTTCTATATGCAGAGCAAGAGAGAGGTTTCAGTTGCTAGTTCATGTAAAGCTGGAAGTAGCCTACCCAAAGCACCTAAGGTTTTTTAATCCAACACACGTGCCAAAAAGGGAAAATTCTAACCTCTTCCAAATCCAGCCAATGTTAAAGGCAAATTACTCTTCATTTTTAATGATTCTTAAATATTCTGCTGAAAGTATATATTTAAATATGTCAGCCTTGCTGCAAGGTACTAGCAAGTCTTGACATTGTATGTGCTTTGTAAAATTTTATTTTCTGGGAAGCAAGAGGACACCTGATATGTCCTCAGTTTTTCAAAATAAGCCTTGTTGCAACTTCAAAATCTCAATACTTTGCCAAGTTCAAGTTCTCAAGATTTCAGTCAAATTGGTCAACCAGGTAGTAGTGAAAAACCTGAACTGATGACATATGGTGTGCTGTTGTGCTCCTTAAGAATACATATAAGCAAAATAAAGCATTTTGTGACCTCATTTTTCTGTCACACAGATGTGCATAGCCTGTTTTACAAGGAAGCCTGTTTATGTGCTATTTCCAACAAAATCCAGAAGTGACAGGTGTCCAAGAAACATCAAAATGGAAATGTTTCAACTACACCAGAAGAATGTATTCCCATAACACCGTTCAAAGAAGCAGCAGCTTCACAGGACATGCTTCAGCTGTGCACCTGTAAGTGTTCTCTGGCCAAGCTTCCTCCTTCCAGCACCGTGGATGCATGGGTTGTCCTGGGCCAGAAGTAGGAACTGTTGGGTGGAGGATGGATGGAGATTAAGAAACAAAGGGAAAAGGAACAGTGAGGACCTCTGCAAGCATTACTGAAAGAGTGAGGGGAAGTGCTGCAGCCCAGCAGACTCAATATATGCCTCCCTCCAGCCCTGGAGCAGTGACGGAAGAATGGAAAACACCTCAACTCCGTCAACAGGGATTCAGGAGGTCTGCAGACTTGGGAACAAGCAGCAGGACCATCCAACAGGCACATGGGGCACCAGCGGTTGTAGAGCAGGGGCTCACTGAGGTGGCTTGGTTGTTGTGGAGCACCTGTATGCTGAGGAGCCTCCAGGGCCTGCTAAAAGTCTAGAGATACCAAGAAAGATCTCATGTCAACTTGAAAGAGCTACATGTTGCATTAGAGCCACAGAAAAAGGGCACACACAGTGCATACTCCATACAGACTACCTGCAACATGGACAAGTTTGGCAGGCCTGGAGGTGGGCAGAGATGACCTGGCAGTGATGCTGATGAAGCAGGACCTCCCTCCTTCAATGGAAGCTTAATGCATTTACTTTTTTTTCCTCTTTAATGACTACTATTCGTACTAGTCATCCCCTTAGCGACACACTGATATTCCTCTCTATCCATCCTAAGACTATCCCTTAGTGAGAGAAAGACAAAAGGGGAAACAAATTGGACACAAATTAAAAAGGTCAAGGACAGTGAGGGTCAACATAAAGAAAAGGAATTGCAAGGAGAATCAAGCAGATCAGTCCCAACGGCATCCACCATCTCTGAAAGGGGATCGAGTACTGTACTTGAAGGATTTCTGAGTAATTTCTGATCTAACCCAGCAAGGCCATGCTTAAATTGCCGAACAAGAGACAGGAATATGTAAATCAGATAATTCAAGTCCCTGGCACATAGCTGTCTGAATGGGAATCAGCTTTAGTACTTATAAAACAGATTGCACCTCTGTTGATTATTAAAATAAAAATGGTACACATCCTGCTGGCTACTTATTGCAGACTCCAGAAGACAGAGTTTAAAAATCTGCAAAGCAGCACAGAAAGGGTTTGAAAAACCGATTATGCCAAATCATTAACTACAAGCAAACTAATGATTGGTTAGACCAGTTTCCATAATATTTGTCTTCATCAAGATTTTTCAAAGGCAAAAATCTCTGCCAAAATAATAGCTTACAGAAACATTAATCACACTGAAAAATAATGTTAAACACATAATTTCATTAAGCAGTCTTGGTTAGATGTTCAGCTACCCCATTACTTACCAGATTCATTTCATATTCCAATCATTACCTTTCAACAGAAAGTAGAGAGAGAAATCCACACTGACATGCAAGCAATTTCAAATCAAATTTAGTGAAGCTGATTACGAAGCATTTTCTGAGGAATGAAGTTAATGAAATGGAAGCACAGCTTCTAACTTCTGGGGGGAGAGGGCTGCACTTGGGGGACAGAGGATGGGAGTGGATCACACTGGCAAAGGTGCTAAATCACCTGTTTCCAGTCTTACTCAATTGCTAACAGATATGCTTAGAAAAGTTCCAGTAAACTTACAGTTTAAGAATTCATTCTTTTTTGCAGATTTAAAAATATATTTCGTAGTCTTAAGTCTGAAATACAGAAAGCTACTGTGAGATTGCAATGGTGTAGGTAAGAGTACCACGGGAGGAGAAGGAAGAGCAGAAGCAACTCTGGGAAGTGAATTTAACTGAACAGAGTGGAAAACGTGAAACTAAAAAAGCAGGGTGCCTGTGATAACTTCTAAGAACCTAATCTTTTAAAATGTTAAGGTTACTTTTTACATTGTCAAGGTAAGTGGAAGTTTTAAAGGCAGGAAGTTCTCAAGGAGATAATAAATTAATGTTTAAATTCATAAAAAATTACTATACACATACACTTATTAAATATGTATTTAGACATCTGTATACATACATAGAGAGATGTCTGGACAAATAAAAATTTATCCATCTGTATAGATAAAACTTATAAACAGAATTTTCTTCCTCCTTGATAATGAAGGCTTGAATAACTTTTTAAATAACAATGACCTTTATACTTTGGGGGTCCCATCTTACAAATGTCTTGACTGGGGGCAAAGTCATTAGATACTTGTAATAGTATTTCAGTTTTATTTACGAACTAGGAACTACAAGAGGACATGTGCAGCATGCTGCTGAGATATAGGTGACCTGATTTATCTTCTACTGTATATGGGCCTGCCACCCACTGAAAATAGAAAAAATAGGACAGCTTTTTAAAGTTCAACTGGACAAGACTGGACTTTCTGCCTTGAAATTAGAATTCTGAAAGCTAGAATGACTTTGTTCATAAAAGCATTGGGTTTTTAACTCTTTACATTAGCATTTAAAAATCAGGTCTTGTCACAAGTGAAAAGTGCTTTGATGCTTATTTTATCACTGAGTGGTAGCAAGATTTCCCTAGTTAGTCATAAACACCAGAGTTTGAAAGAATTTAAAGTTCAATAATGCTAAAAATCATATGAAGTTAGCCATGCCAATCACGACAGTCAATACAAGATGACGTAGCAATATTCCCCCTAACATACTAGCCACTTTGACACTGAAGTTAGAGACTCATCATTTCTGAGGTGTGATTTGGTGGAAAAGACCAAAACCCTGACAATTTCCCACTACTAGAAGCTTTGGAAGAGGGAAGATCGTCCTTTTCTGTTCAGTCCAGTAATATGCCTTTCGTTCACAGTGGGGGAACGCCTCATTCTCCATTTTGTGTCTCTGTTTCAAAACAGGGGCACTGCTGACTTCAAGTGCCTCGAGACCTACCAGTTTTCTGAATGATCACCCGCTTCTTCTTAAACTGCTTATTATAGCATAAACTCAGATTTGAGCATGTTAAATCGTAAAAAATAATAATAAAAAAAATAGGTCACAAGCACTGAGAAACTCTCTATGAGGTAATCCTCTTTTTCTCCAAGACTTTTAAGATTGCTATTTTACATTTCGGTTTTTTGCTGCATATGTAAAATGTACTTCCAAACATTTAGTTCCCAATGCAAATGAGCTGACAAAGACAGCCAGAATGCTGCATCAGTTGCTACAAAAGCCATCCTGCCTCCTGCAGCCCCAGCTCTCACCACAGACATGTCAAACAACTTCTATGAATTGAGTGCTTATTACATCTCTTCCTTCCTCACTACTATGATGGCTTGAATTTAAAAGCATAGTTGAAACAATACTTGATCGAATCACCTCTTAACTGAAACCGTAACGTTAGAGAATGAATCAAACAATAATAAAGCAGGGTCCAATTCACCTCTGGCCTTGTAAAGTTATTGTTCTTTGTATTTCTGCTTATAAAAAATACCATAGTAAAAACACCAATATAAAAATACCTTTAGGAATCAATATGCTCTCTTAACGATAAATACTACGGCAGACAGATTGCATCTCTTGTCAATAAATAGATGCTTTTCTGTCAGAAGGCCATCTCTTCTTCATCCACAGACAGAATACCTAAGCTGCTGTGATAGGAGAATGAATTAGAAGGAAAGAGGGAAAACACAGCCTGCATGAACCCCTTTCTGGGTACCCCAGGACTGCCAGGACACGTGAGCTCAGCAGCAGGGCTATGAAAACATAACTGCTGGTTTTGGAACCTGCAGCATAGCAGCGTTTGCATGAACTAGCAAACCCTTCAACATCCAAGCCTGCTTTGCACAGAGCCATCTTGGACATAACCAAAATCTTAAGCAATTTTTAAACATGGTTATATTGCTGAATTCCTCTCACAGAAAGGAAAAAAAAAAAAGGTAAATAGTCATAATAGGAAGAAAGTAGTCAAAGCAACCAGCAAGAAATGGTCTCCTTCTCCAGAATCTGCATACTTTGGTATCTACCAGGATTAGATAGGAGAGACATCCCATACTATTTTCTTTGGCATGCCTCTTTGTCACCCGATTTCCTACCAAAATGTCAATCTTGAAAAAAAGTGAATCTTCAGAAGGAACTCAAAGTGGCCAGTGGATGAGCTCTAAAAACATTCTCCTTAAATGAAGGAAGCATGCAGCCACCTCCATGAAGAGCTCAATAATTAACACCTGCAGTTGGAAAATAGGAAATTATAGGGAACAAGAAATTAAATGAGATCTTGCAGTTCTAGTTCAAAGCTCTAGAAAGCCTTTGTAAGATAATTAATACAACGGGCCTCACCCTGCAGCAAGAGGTAAATAATGGAGAGGTTCTCTCCACTGCATTTAAAAACTGAGAAAATACTATGTAAATCACTCTAAGCTCAAATTGTTTGCACACAAAAAACCCAAGTATTAAAATCTGTATTCTCTTCCTTCTTTGCAGACTCAAGAGATCTTCTCTCAATCGAATTACTAATGGAATAACAATCACAGTAATAAAAAGCCTTTTTTGAATAACCAATCTACAAAATCCATTTTCTGCCTTATTAAAAGGGTAAAATGTTTTTAGGGGCAGTTTTTCTTCCCTTGCTAGTACACCAAGCATCCTCTTTCAATACCATTATTATTTATTCAATACTTTCAGCTAAGTAGATACCTTGGGAAGATCTGACT
The DNA here is from genome assembly GCF_964106895.1 of Numenius arquata. Classification (NCBI taxonomy): domain Eukaryota; kingdom Metazoa; phylum Chordata; class Aves; order Charadriiformes; family Scolopacidae; genus Numenius; species Numenius arquata. The sequence goes on from NC_133577.1 coordinate 70,459,509, forward strand.
ATTGATTAAAGCAAGAGATGTAAATCAGGGGGTACACGGAGAGGTCTGTAAAAGGCATCTCTATAGAGCCACTTTCAGGAATCAAAGGCCTGGCAAGATGTATTAACTGAGACACGCTGCTATGAAAACTTAAATACAATTTCTTCTCCCTAGTTTCTTATTTCATTTGAGTCTCCCATAGGCCTGCGTTTCCCCAGATGCAAAAGAAGCTAACAGATACTAAGATGACAGGTACTTTTTGAGGAGCACCGAATCTTTCCCTCACCTAAGCCAGGACGCTCACAGTGTCAAGTATTATACAAAGGCCTCAGTCCCACCTCCCTAGGAACACAACCGTTTAGCCTGTATTTAGTGCAGCATCAGATCTACTTTACATACCTTACTCCTGCTAAAGGAAAGTACTATCAGTCTACATCAATTCTCATTCCCTCTCAGGTCCTCCAGATTTTCCCTGCTGGCCAATTAAGGCTCAAAATTATTGCCCAGATATGAAGAACACTCCACTGCCCAAAAGAATGTGCAAACAGGGCAAACCAGTCACATCAAGTGAAGTTAACTTACTATTTGGAACAGCTCTGCCCCAACAGCAAAGACAGATGGACTCATGCAGCCTTCACTGCAAGAAATTCAAAACATTAAAATAAGCTTTATGGTGCAAAGGAACAGCTTTTACTCCAATGCTGAATCTCTCACAGGATTCATAGTTTAGGTCAAGAATATTTAACTACATTAAACTGTGGAACAGGCAATCTCCAGCAATTTGAAAGAAGGTAGAAAGCAGGGCCTGAAAAACCTAAAAGTCCTAGCACTAAAGTCTTCCAGACATTCTAAAGAGCTAACAAAGGTTAGTGGTGCAAAGACATCTATGCCCTCAGCACTGATGACAACATCTCACCGCTTCCCATTTACTATTACGCGAGGGCATTACGGAGTTACAAGCAAAGAGACTTTTCAAAAGATAATGTTTTGGGGGAAAACTTCCCATTTTATAAACCACCATTTTCATAAAATTATGAATTTAGTACCTGAAAGTCCATTTTCGCCACTAGCTCCATTACCAGCACGAAACGAGCCAGCATTGTTGAGAACACAATAAGCTGATGTAAAAGGGAGCTGAACCAACCCCACCCTCCCCTCCAGATTCCCCCGAGATACGGTTGTGCCAAAATCCTATCAGATGTACTTTGATCCTTCTTAATTCTTCAGTGTTTCAGACAGTAGGAACCGGGGCACATCTGCATTTCTTTATTGTCAGAATAATGACAGGATAATGGTGCTGGCATGAGGCCAGCCATTTTTTGAGACATTGTTGGCACGGACCATATTTGCAGTACTGTGAGTAAATGGTCTTGCCTGACAGTTATGGAACAAGTCAAGGAAATATGGTAAAAAAAAAGTTATCCCTAAGTTTCCCGCATTTGTAAATAACTCCTTAGTAGTTAAAATCTTTGTTATTGACTAGCCCACATAACTGCTTTGAGGGTTTTCTGAAAAGTGACATCTTGTGTGTACAGAGCTAAAAGTGCTGTGAAAAGAGAAAATGTACCCCAACTTCCAACACTTATAAAACCAAAGCTGTACCTGCAGAAACACTTGAACAAACTCCCTAAGCAGTTAAGAACTGACTTAAAACCAATGTATTTTTGAATTGTGGGACAAGAAAGCTGGAAAAATTTGTATCACATACACAATATATCATTGTGATGCACCGACAGCTCATAAATACATTAAATAAACTATGAAATTGAAGTTATTGTCTCTCTTCCCTCACCACTTCAAGGAAGAGCTTGTGCACTTCAGGTTTTCTTACTGTTTTCTCAGAAATAAGTGTATACTGAAAGAGAAGATGGCGAAGCTGTAAGTTCAAATCAATACTTAAGTAAAAGGCCAAAGGACTCTAAAATATAGAAAGTGACTGTGCCAAGGCTATTTGTGAAATTAAGGAAGTGACAGCCAGGCAAAGCAGATGCTTTTAGCCTTCAGACTTCTCGCATATGAAAGTGTTTCTTATTTATATAAAGGCTTTTAGCAAGTTATGGAGATACACAACCTAAATAAGCTTTTGAGAGATTCACCTCTAGGTGCTCATATCTGTAGCAGGTTTCTGTTACATCTAATAATCTTGTGCTCAAATAAAGCTGTCATGGAAAAGTCTGCAAGTCTCACCTCATCGCTGTTCAGTCAAAATATAAAAACAGACAGCAACTGGGTTTGTTTTTTTAAACTGAGATAAATATTTTAGCATCTTGTGTTTTTATATAACATTAGAAATATTACTATGTTTAAGATATGAAGTCAAGACATCTGATCTAACAGAAGTGTAATTAAAGAAAGGGTATTTACTTGGCTTATGTTTACCTATACAGTCATACCAAAACTACCTATGTTTGTTACAAATTACCATAATACACTCCAGCTGAAGTAGTTTCAGAAGCCATGAGAGCTCTCTCCAGCTCTTGAAATAAACAAGGCTAAAGATTTTCTGAAACAAATAGGCTTACCTAGTTGTAACAAAAATCCCCCAGGAACTCTCTACAGCCACCATGCTGGGAGCTGTAGAAAGAAGAATTAGCTGGAATAAGAAAAGGATTCATGGAGAGAAATGGAAAAAAAAAACAAAACCACCAGCAAACAAGAGTTAGCATGGAAGATCAGGTCTTATTTGGGACTCACATCAGAAGCACCAATACTATTGAACATCCTTCTGTCTGTGTGCGTCTACCTGGGAAGGAGCAAAAAGCTCCTTCCTTTCTGGAAGTTTCTTTAGGCAGCACAAAGGAAGTATCTAGGGAACAACAGAAACAAATCCACTCCCTACTCCCTACCTAGCTAGTATGAACAAAGTTAAAAAAAAATGAGCCAAATTTCATCAACCCGTCACCAACCATACAAAAGTTTAAAATTAAGGAAATTTCTAGTCTCAGAATAAGTAATAAAGCCCCTTAAAATAAAGGGCATAGGGCTGGAATACGCCAGCTTCCCCAACAGAGAAATTAGAGCTAGTATTTTTTAACTATCCTTGAGCCTGGAATCTGCAGGTGGCCTGGCTCTGCCAAAACACTTATCAAGGACCCCGCACAAGCACTTCTCTGGGGAAAAAAAGCAACAGGCGCCTGACACAGGCAGCTAGTCCGCCTGGAAGCACTGCAGTCACAGCTCAGAGAAACAAAACAGGTTTTTTCAAGACTGGATAAAGGCTTTCCTTGGACTTGCCCTTCTGCCTGGTAATAAACCATTTACGTGCTGCACGGTTAGTAGTTCAGGCACTAGGCTCTTCTAACTAAGCTTAGTAACTTGATTTGAGTGAAAAAATCAGACAAAGGAGGTAGGAGAGCTGCATGGATGAGCAAGGAGCTTCTAGAAAAAACTCAAATGGAAGGAGGAAGTTTACAGAATGTAGGAAAAGGGACTGGCCACTTCGGAGGAATATAGGAGTGCTGTAAGAATATGCAGGGACGCAACCAGGAAGGCTAAGGCCCACTTAGAATTAAATCTGGCAAGGGATGTTGAGGACAATAAGACGACCTTCTTCAAAAGGAAAACTGGGGAAAATGTGGGACCGCTTCTGAATGAGGTGGGTGCCTTGGTGATGGAGGATGCAGAGAAGGCAGAGTTACTGAATGCCTTCTCCGCTTCAGTCTTTACTGCTGGCCCTCAGGAATCCCAGACCCTGGGGTAAGAGAGAAAGTCTGAAGAAAGGAAGACTTTCCCTTGGTCGAGGACAATGGGGTTAGAGGTCATTTAGGCAAACTCAACACCCGGAAATCCATGGGCCCTGATGGGACACCAACATCACTCCAGTTTTCAAAAAGAGCAAGGAGGACGACCCAGGAAAAATACAGGCGAGTCAGCCTTGCCTCTGTCCCTAGAAAGGTGACGGAATGGCTCATCCTGGATGCTTCCTCTAAGCATGTAGAGGAAGAGGAGGTTATTGGGAGTGGCTCACATGGATTCACCAAGGGGAAACCATGCTGGACCAATCTGATAGCCTTCTATGATGTCACAAGTGGCTGGGAAGATGAGGGGAGAGCAGTGGATATTGTCTCCCTCAAGTTCAGGAAGGCTTTTGACACGGCCTTCCACAGCATCCTCATAGTTAAGCTTAGGAAGTGTGGATTAGATGAGCGGACAATGAGGTGGATTGAGAATTGGCTGAATGACAGAACTCAGAGGGTTGTGATCAGCGGCGCAGAATCTAGCTTGAGGCTATAGCCAGCGGTGTTCCCCAGGGGTCAGTACTGGGTCCAGTCTTATGCAACATATTCATCAATGACCTTGATGAGGGGACAATGTATACCCTCAGCAAGTTTGCTGATGACACAAAACTGGGGGGAGTGGCTGATGAACCATAAGGCTGCACTACCATTCACTAAGACCTGGACAGGCTAGAGAGTTGGGAGGAGAGGAACACAATGAAATTCAACAAGGGCAAGTGTAGGGTCCTGCACCTAGGGAAGAATAACCCCATGCACCAATACAGGTTAGGGTTTGACCTGCTGGAAAGCAGCTCTGCAGAGAGGGACCCGATAGACCTCATGGACAAGTTGACCATGAGCCAGCAATGTGCCCTTGTGGCCAAGAAAGCCAATGATATCCTGGGGTGCATTAAAAAGAGCGGGGCCAGCAGGTTGAGAGAGGTCATCCTCCCCCTCTACTCAGCCCTGGTGAGGCCACATCTGAAGTACTGTGTCCAGTTCTGGGCTCCCTTGTTCAAGAAAGACAAGGAATTACTGAAGAGAGTCCAATGGAGGGCTATGAAGACGATCACGGGAATGGACCACCTCTTTTACAAGGAAAGGCTGAGAGACCTGGGTCTGTTCAGCCTGGAGAAGAGAAGACTAAGAGGGAATCTTATCAATGCTTATAAATATCTAGAGGGCGCATGTCAAGAGGATGGGACCAATCTCTTTTCAGCGACAGGACAAGAGGCAAACGACACAAACTGGAACACAGGAAATTCCATCTGAACATAAGGAAAAACTTCCTTACTTTGAGGGTAACAGAGCACTGGAACAGGTTGCCCGGAGAGGCTGTGGAGTCTCCTCTGGAGATACTCAAAACCTGCCTGAATGCGTTCCTGTCCAACCTGCTCTAGGTGAACCTGCTTTGGCAGGGGGCTGGACTATGTGATCTCCAAAGGTCTCTTCCAACCCCTACCATTCTGTAATTTAGTACCAAAACATACTGCTTAATGTTGTATGCAGCTTTAAGCTGACTCTGAAGAAGACTAGGCTGCTTATTGATCACCTAGAGGTAGGTGTGACCCAACGTCTCTGAAGTCTACTACTGGTGAACCAGTAATACTGCGGATAGACACAGTGCTCTCCCAAGCTATAACCATCATTTTCAAACACAGTTATGTTTACATTCAAAAACTCTCAAAGACTATCACCGTGATGAAGAGCCTGCTGTAATTTAAGACCACTTGGGACCATACTTGTGGCAGTACTGCAACATATTTTTAATTTGTTTCACCCTCCCATGTAACATCTATGTGTTCCAACACAGAAGCCTCCTACTGCAAGAACTTGGTAGGCTCACACCTCCAGGTCATTGCTCAGGATGGGTAACAGGGAGCAGGCAGAGAAGAGAGTGACAGAAAGACATCAAGATACTCATTGATGTCCCATCATACCAACTCAGCTCAGTTCCTAGAGGGCTGGTGACCACTAAAAGACATCTTTTTGTGTCTTTTCAATTAGCATTTCCAGTTGAAAGCCTAAATATCAGTTATGGAAAATAAGGGGCATTGAGCAGTACTACTGTCTCCCACCCATCACATGAGGCCAAGTTCCCATCAGTAATATGCTGTATGATAGCATTTTCTGTCCCCACATACTGCAGATAACTAGGAAGCAAATTTTTTATTAATAACAATGTTTATTGTAAAGAATTTATGGAAAAGCCAAAGTTAAATGTATGTTATTTTAAAATTAAAAATACAATAGTTGTTTTAAAGGTTATTTCATTGTTCTATGATGCAAGTGCAAGCTTCTATTTAAACAATGTCCCTCCAAGAAAAATCATGAATAGAGAAGTGCAGCCCTTCATTCAGAAAACTTGTAGAGAGCTGTTGATAGACCTTCCTACTCAAAAAAGTGCTTGAGAGGGGGACCCTCTTAGAATGAAGAGGGGAGATGGCATACTTGCCTTTCTGGATCAAGGTGTTTATTCATACTACTATGATAAACATTAACTCATCATTGAAAAAGTGATTCTGAATTGTTCTGAAGTACAGAAAACTACAAGTCTTCAACCCTTCAACATCTGTATATTCACCTGTATATTCAACACCTGTATATTTACAGGAGAACTGTATGCTCAATAGAGAGATTACAGGCAAAGCCATGGTACATCTAGGATATGGACATTTGAAGGAGACGTCTGAAGAAAAAACTAGACGTTCCTGAAGTTATACAACTAAGTATACATAAAAAATCCAAACAGTAAGAATGCCTTCAATTATAAAAGCCATGATAGATGCTTGAAATTTATTTCAATAAATTCATTATTGTAGATTCTTTTTTGGAGGAGGCAGGATTTTTGTTTTTAAAGAGGAGGAAGCTGGCTGAAAATGACCAAGTTTATGAACATCTTTAAAACAATCTTGAAGCATTTACAAAATTAACAGCTGGGCCCTATGTATCATTCAAGCCTTAGTCATGCAACAGTACTGTTCTTCCTCCTCACCATTTGAGTTACCATAAACAATTAATATGTGATAAAATTATGAAAAAGAAAATGCATCAATTATTTTTTTTTAATTGAGAGATTTTACTGTTAAAAAAAACTTGGACTAATTTACAGAAGCAATAGTATAGCTAATATAAACACGTATGTCAAACAAAACAAAACTGTGATTTTTGTTAAGTTGAAGTTTCTGGCAGGGTTCGAGCTGACAAATTTAGATAGCCACAAGAATGTAAAAGGCACTACTGGGAATTGTAGCTAAATAGAGAGCACTAAGAATCCCCTGCCTACCTCTGAAATATTTATGTTATATTAAGCAATATCTCAATTAACCTCTCAAGCAATAGCCAGACCAGCAGCAATTTACAGTTGCACAGTACTGGCTGCTATATAAAGCCAAAAGAAAATTTACCTGGTCTTTCCCTACACGTTAGGATAACTGCATTAGTCTTTCTGCAACCATAATACAGTAACAGTAGAATAATGCTATCTCTGTTTCAAAAGGCTTTATACATATTTTGGCCCATTTTAATTTTAATTTTAATCATTTACAGAATGGATCCTCAGTCCCAAAGTTGTTTTCTACAGAAGTTTTTACCAGGGTTTGGGTTCATGACCATTTTATTTTTCCCAGGTTGTTAACAAGAAGACGTTTTAGTAATTACTTTTTAGACGCAGGTGACACCCCAATGCAGAACAGATACTCAGCAGGTATATTGACAGAGCCAAAGTTGTTCCAAACTCTCACCAGGAACGATGAAATACATTGCTTCAGGCATGGAAGCATGACCTACTAGTGATCTTAAGAAGTCCTTCCTACAGCATGCTGTTCCCCGCACTCTATTAATGCTAAATATAGTTTGCATTTATTCAGACTACACATAGTAAATAACTAGAACTTGGTGTAGCTCAGGTTTCAAAATATTTCCAGACTGCCAGAGAAATGTATTAAGTGGAAAAGCAGGAAAAGAAGCGAGTGGGGGGGAGGAACGGGACACAGACACACAGATGACAAAAAACTTTTATGCACTAGATCAGGTCAAAAATCTCTTTAGTCCTTTTGGCTTTCTTGAGCTTCCATGTCACAGCAAAGAAAGAAAAAAAACTACTAATGTGACAATTCTCTCTTTTCTTCATATAGTCATAAAACCAAGCAAGGAATAGTGCAGACAGTTCACTTCTTATTTTCCAGAGAGCTGAAGTCAAACCAATGCTGATCAGACTGAATAACAAGCACTCATATGCTCCCTTCCCCAGTTTTAACCAAAGCAGCAGCTTTGCCTTATAATGCACATCTCACAGGAAAAACAGGAGACACAAAAAAAATAATCAAGGAGCGCCATACATCTCAACATTTCAGGAAGTTTTTAACTAAAATGCTTCCTGGCCTTCTTAAATAACTCCCTGTAGGGGTGTCAGTAAAAACACCCCCACCTCCTCAATGCTCTAAAGGAACAGGGCAGATTACACACATTGTAGATTACATTCTCTAAACTGCCACTCTTGGTTTTATTTCGTCTGCTTTGGTGCTATCAGATCAAGAGCTAGGAATCTTTTCCATACTGGAACCACATCCGCCAAGCTTGCATTTGCTTTGTGGCAAACACAAATGGAATGATCTTTAAGGTCCCTTCCAACTCTAGCCATTCTATGATTCTATGAATGACAAATCTCTCCTCTTTTAATGGTTCAGTTTAACTGACAACAAAACACATTCCTGTAATCACATAATGGTTCAGATTGGAAGGGACCTCTGGAATCCTCCTGTCCAACCCTCCCTGCTCAAGCAGGTTGCCTAGGACCATGTCCAAACAGTTTTTGAGTGTGTCCAAGGATGGAAACGCTACAATTTCCGTAGGCAACCTTACAGTAAAAAGGTGTTTCCTGATGTTCAGAGGGAACCTCCTGTATTTCAGTTTGTGCCCATTGCCTCTAGTCCTGTCACTGGGCACCATAGAAAAGAGGTTGGTTCCATCTTCTTTGCACCCTCACCTCAGGTGTTTTATATACATTGATGAGACCTTCTCTTTTCCAGTCTGAACAGTCCCCAGTGTGCTCAGACTGGAGAGATGCTCCAGTCCCCTCAGGATCTTAGCAGCCCTTCACTGGAATCTCTCCAGTATGTCCATATCTGCCTTGTAGTGGGGAGTAGAGAATCAGACCCAGTATTCTAGGTGTGTGCTCACGAGTGCTGAGTAGAAGGGAAGGAGCACCTCTCTTGACGTGCTGGCAACACTCCTTAACACTGCCTGGGAGACTGATAGCCTTCTTTACCTTTGATCTCAAAGGGCTAACACCATCCCTTGTTTTGTGTTCGCATACTTAAAAAATATAGTGATAGAAAAATAGTCCACAGTGAACAAACATCTGTGGTTTTAATTTTACTAAATGCTAGGTTTCCTTGAAAAGAGGAAAGCTGTATGAGGACAATGCTATAGCATGCATCTTTCATGGACCTATACTAAATACAATGCTAGTAGCTCCAAGTTGCACAGAACGAAGGGGAAGATGAAGCTAATCACTTTTTCAGTTAAAGAAATTCATGCCATACACAGTGAAGTAATTCTCAAACAAAAATGATTTACAACAGATGACCCCAAAATTACCTCTGAGCAGTCACACTGCAGTGGATCTTTATGAAAAAACAGGAATAAATAGCACAGTGTTTACCCGTGAAGTAATCTTTTCCCATTAAAAAAAAAAAAAAAAAAAGAAAAAACACAGAAAACACCTTTTGACAAATTCTCTCTCAAACTCAAGTTTTCCATTCACTTCAAAATGTTAACATTTAGCAAATCTTTGGACACGCAAGAACAAACGAGAGCTTTAACTTTCTAGCTAAGATTTAAATAAACAAGTGGCAAAAGATGTCTCATATCCTGTGTGTTCCACCAGTACACGTACCCGGTTTCACTGTAGGTTACTGTGATGCTTTTATCCCCACACCATCTTTTACTGCTTGTTTGTTCATTTTAATTTTATAAATGCACTGTTGTGCTGCAAATAACTCCCTCAAGGCCTAACGCAAGCTAAGGACACTTTCCCTGTTCCACCCCATCTTTCTATTTCAATGGACCACTCTTGCCTATGACTAGTAGCACGTGAAGGAAACCCTCCACAACTTTGGTGTTTAAAACTTGTCAATTTTTGCAAATGACTAGCTGTTGTTTAGCCAAGCCACACACTTGGCATTTAGTCATTCTATTTAAAAACCAAATCCCCGAAATTACCTCATTGGAATTAAGTTAATGCAACACCCTTTCATAGAAGTAGTAAAAAAAGTAACAAAAGCCTAGTTCAAAAGCAACCTAGTGCTGTCACAGCTGAAGCTGTAAACAGGGCTGCCATTAAAAGGGACTGTTACTGCCACCAAGTCACGAAGAATGGAGATACAGATATTAAAGTACCACCTAAGAGGGTGCACTTTTTTTATCACAGCACCTTGCTTCCCCATTCCCATCAGAAGGGGAAATTGGACAGAAACAGGACAATGCAGTGTCAAGAGTCTTGTCTGATAAGCCTGATCATCAAGTGTGTAAAAGAGGCACAAGAAAACTGCTTTTGTGTTTATAATTTGCCCAAAACTGACATATTTAATACCTGACAGAATTACCTGTTATGTAACATGTCACTCAGTCAAATCTTCCAAAGCAACATAATGTCTTATTCCAAACTACTAAATAATTTGCTTTTTGCGTACATCTCCTGTCACATTCAGTAAATCTACTTAAGGTTTCTCTTCGTGCAACAGGAAATTGCCTTAACTGATGCATTCCATTAAAGCAGACAGCCAGGGCTCAGCTTTGAATTGCTCCTTTGTAAAAAGTCTATGAAACGCTAAAATGAAAACTCTACTGTATCAACATGCACTCTACAGACTAAAATAAGTCAGATTTACTCAGATGACTCATGTTAAAGTGACATAATACCAAGTCTGCTTTGTAAAGAAAAATGCAGTTTGAAGACCGCTATTAGCAATTTTTATATATATAAAAAAGGGCAGGTGTTGAAACCTTTAGGATCTTTACAGTAGTCCTATTATGCTACATCCATTACTGCTTGCTTTTACTGCCCAGGAATCTTGAGGACCCCACAAAGCCATTTTCAAATAGTAGATGGAAGCAAAACTTCAAAAGGCTTCCCCTGTACACAAACATGATTGTCTAGGTATAATATATATTTTTGCATTTAATCTAACTATACCTTAATTTTGCATTGTGACATTAAAAACCTATTCTCTTCCTAGACCACAAGCAGGATAATTTGGTGGTTTATATTGCCCTACTATAGCCCAATTGCCCCCTGTATCTCTTAAACTCCCTAGCCTAGATAGAAAGAGGGAACACCTTTTAATAACTCTTGATTTTAGCTTTTTACACATTTAAAGAGTTCTGCGTTTTCTGTCCTAACTTTTACATCATATTTATATCTATTTTACAAAATACTAATAGAAGGGTTTATTACTTTCTCTGTTTCATGCTGGTACCATTTCCTGTTCAATCCAATTTATAATTGTTGCCTTTCTGGCACAGCATTTCAGCATATTATGCAAATCAGTTTTTGCTTACAGCACAGCTTGTATAGTATTTATGACGTTAGATATCCAAAATAATATCACTGGTCAAGACCTGCGCAGGTCTGTAAGTAGGCTGCACCCAGTACTTCACACAATCTGCTAGCTCTGCAGCAGACATATGTGTCCCTTTTGGTGTTTCCCTAACAGTAGCATAATGTATTGAACAAAGCCTGTGAGAAGTCTGTGAAAAGTTAGGAAATCTTAAATATAGTGACTAATTGAGGGATTTGTGAGACCTGAGGGACCACATGTGATGGAGGAAGCCAACAGGAGTTCTTAGATTCCAGCTTAAATGTAACGAGAATTCTGAACATTGGACTAAAATGACATGGCTCACTAAGTAATTTACAAGTAAATGTCAATAAAAAAAGAGAATCTTATACTTCATGTAAGCTTATATATGCTTCCTATTTTTGAAAGCTTTAGGATAGACTCCAAAACAAAACAATTCCATTCCCCCCTTTACATACACCAGTTGTCATTTCATGTTGCTTTTAGCCAGACACAGTCCCCTTCCTCCTCCTCTCCAAGTGCTGGAAAGTACATTTCCAGTGGGTACAGTATTTCACAGAAGTGGTGTCTTGAAATTGCTTATGCTATCTCATCATTCAGATACACCGATTTATACCAGAAATCAGAGACAGTGCCTTATGTTCTTTCAAATACATCTGTATTAACATCAAAATATTTTGATTGAAACACAAACTGTTTTTATTCATGACTCGGTTACAAGGTCTTACTAAGTATCCGCTGATTCGCATAACTGTGTGCAGACAGTTCACACCAACTATATAGTATACAATTTAGTCTGCATGTAAGAAGGACTAAATTAAAGTCAAGTCAAATTAGTCTGCACTTGCCAACACATCCCCACACACACTGCTTCAGGTTCATCGACACGTGATAACTCATGAAGCCACAAGACTTTGAAATGTTCAGTACTAAAGACACTTGCTCAGTATGTTGACTCCAAGCCACATTCCACATTAGGAAACAGTTGCATTATAAAAGAGTATAATCTGACCAACAACACTTTACGTGATAAGTACAGACTGTCATAGCTGCGGTTTTGACACCAGCAAGGCAGTCGTCTGGAATGCTATCAGGCAACAGTTTGCAATCCCCACATCACCTCCAGCCTCAATGTTTGCTAAACAAAATATGTGACCTTTCAGAATTCACGTATTACAAATCCGTGACACGTGTAGTCTACTTGCTCTACCAATCAGCAACTGAACTTGCAGTGTGGCTTTTTCCAATTAGTATCTTCTTTATTCAACTTTCTAGGGGATGCAGAAACTGGTGCTCTCCATTGTAAAAGACACAACACAGCACGCTTTTCAGGCTCTAACAGCAGCCACCACCAGAGACTTTGCCAAAAGACAGGAAATTCTGCACACAGTAAACAACAGTTGGGTAACCAGCCCACCAGACAGATTTTTAAGCCTTCGCTAGTTCGGAGACAGCCTTATACCAGGACAATTCAATTCTTCCAAAAGCTTGCTGGTTTGTAATCCAAGTCCACTCTGGAAGGAGCAGCTTTGCCTAGCTGCTTGGCCTTCACAGCTACAAACCATGGCAGCACTCCGCATGTGCTCCCTGTGCGACAAGAGATAGCACAAGGAGGCACCTCATGTCTGGGACCTTGGAAAAGACTGGGCTACTTTTACTCATGGACAAAAAAGACAATTTAGAAAGCCAAGCATATACAAAGAAGCACAAACGCTTAAATCGGCTCTAACTGAAGTTATTTGCTATGAGAGAGAAACAAGTGTTACGCTACTTAAATACAGTTCTCAGTTACATATCTCATGTATTAAGGACACACACCAATAAAGATATGGAACCTGTATCACTAAATACAGCTGGGAAATCTTTACTTTCTCTTTGCTCAGGGGTTACAAAAGAAAAACAAGACATCATAATTATTGTGTAGTATATATTATATATTACATGGCAAAAATAAGAACCAAATTCTCTTCCCACAAACTTTCTCCTTACTGCCGTTTTTTTTTGTTTTTTCCCCCCTAATAAAATAGCAGTCTTTTTCCTACAAGTGCTGAGGCTTTCTAGAGAAATTTAACTGTAGTTTTAATACTAAAGAAACAAAACTAAGGGGTTTATTTTATGACAGTAAAGCCTGTCACAGCCTCGGGAAGTAGTACTGAAGAGTTCAAGTTAAGATGCACTGAACTGAGGGCAAGTCCAGAGACCACTCACAATACAGCTTTTAGGCAAAGATTTTACCAGCACGCTAATCCTTCTCACCAAGGTCACTGCCATGAACAGTGCAATTTGGAAAGCAAGTGGAATGATACCTTTGCAGAAGCTTAGTGGGAAAAGCTACTGTAAGTCAATGCTTTACGTAACATTGAAATTATATTTTGATGGCCAATAAAACAGCAATAATCATAGCCCTCATAAGTCTCTCAATACTTATTTCAGCTGTGAATGAGTTCACTGGTTCTGTATAACAAAAAAGTTCATCAATATCAATGGAACTTAACCCTAGTATTTTAATGCTACTGTAGTACGATTTATTATGCACCCAGGGATACTCAAAGAGACCCCAGCATGATACCTTTCCGCTAGTATTTTCATCATGAAACACAGGATCTTTTACATGGTACAAGACACCCTCCTTGGCTGTTATCTTACCAAAAGTCATCCCACCTGAATGAAATTTCTCAGTATCCTAGATACAAATAGACAGTTAAAAATATTGCTTAAAAAAAAGGACTTTCCAACCCGGATGGATGTATTTGACAAGTTTAGTCTTTATAAAATACTTCCACAGTAAGATCAGAGGCAGTGGGGGGATGGCGGGAGGAGATAGGAGAAGGGGCAAGGAACAATAGTTTCTTAAGTTTTTTTTTTTTAAAATAAGGAAGTAAATGCAGCTAACGAGTATACAGACATGTTATAGTTTCTGATGGGTGATGTACATGCAAGTTTTGTATCTCCTACAAAACCAGTCACTGTCTGCTACACCCTTGACAACTACAGGATTTGGTTTACACCTCAAGAGGGTCAACAGACATGTTATTTACAAAAAATACATCTAACACTTTTAGAAATAAATCCCATTCAGAGCAATTGTTCTACTACACACTCTGTATGTTGACAATGAATGCACCCATGAACTATACTGTTGGCCAGCACTGCACCAATTCTATTCTCTTTTTTATTTCCAAAAGTGACACACTACAAGAGTGGAGAACGAGTACACCATTCTTCCCGTATCGACTGCTCCCACAAACCACCCATGGAATCCTCCATTCCATTAAAGATACCAGTGGGCAATTTAAAATTTCAGATACGCGGTTTAAACAGAAAATCCCTCTTACATCAGGCAGCCAGAACACACATGAAAAATATCTTCAGGCACCCACTTCTCACACCAGAATTTGAAGGTTCCATTTGGTTGCTATGTGGAAACTGGAAACAAAACAATGACAAAGTGTACTACTCAATTAATCTTTCTTCTCATAAACGGATTATACTCTTTGACACAGTTCATAACTCTGTATGAGCAAGGTCTTGAAGACAGAACAACAGAGTACCTCTGATAGTTTGAGGACATTTTGTCTGGATCATTCGGCTTTCTCTTGTGTATTATGTAAGTTGCCAGAAACTAAAACTTGAGTTTTATACAGACAGGTCACCTGAAAAACTGTACATGAATGCTGAGATACTGAAAAAATCCAAATTTGCAATCAAAATCATGTTAAATATGCAATTTTTTTTTCAGAAAACAATTGTCAGTGTATTGCAAGTCAAGATTTGTAACGAACTCAATGTGTCAAGTGTTTTCCACTCCAGATCTTTTCCATTACCCAAGCATGAGTTGCAATAGGAAAAACCTTTGACAGTATCATACATTTTCATGCACGTAGTATCCCTACATAGAAATCAGCTTTGAGCACAAAGCTTTCAATGAATTGTTGAAAAGGTCATCTCCTCACTGTTAAAGGACTGAAGGTTTTGAAATCAAATTGTCATTTTTCAGAAGCTTAAGTACTTCTTTTATTGTATTTCTAAAGCTGTCAGTCTTTAGTTAGGAGCCTCAGAGATGAGCTGTAGTGTGTATTTTCAGAGTGCTATCTCCTTTACTGATACCATTAAGCATCAGAATTGCATAGAGGCTGACAATATACAAATATTCAGCTGTTCCTGTATGAGGTAACACTTACTGCCAGCTATAAGAGAAACAATAGTGAACAACATGATGCAAAATTTTTTACACGTTTGAACAGGGAAATTTCATTTAAAAGACACACTAGAGGCACAATGTAAAAGGTAAAATCAAGTCATCACTTAAGTTCCTTTTTGTCATACAGATATAAATAAGCCACAATGATTTCTCTTCAGTCCAGACAGGTACTTGCAGTCCTGAATTCTGAAGTACGAACCTGAATTGCAAGTACCTTAGACAACCACTTTTTAATGATACAAATAAGCCAACAAGAAGTGAAAAGACCTCATGGGAAAAGCCATTGTCTGGCATCCCAAAAAAACCCCAATCTTCTCAATTAGCAAATGTGGCAAGAAAAACAGAAACCTCGAGAGTTTTGTATTTCATCAAGTCCTCCCAAGGAAAATTGCAAACTCCCAATTTTAGCTCACCATACAGTATCAAGCCACAAACTATATGGTCAGATATAATTTTAAAGCCCTAAGTGAAATAAAAGCCTTACTTAGCCAGCTGCATGGCTTATCAGCCTGCTGTCATCTGCAAGTATTGTAAACATTAGTTGGGATGTTATGTATGGTTTGTAAGGAAGTTACAAGCCCCTGAACATAACCTCCCTTCTGTGGATTTTAAGAGAAGAGATGGCTGCCATTTGTATTGCTCTTCCAATCTTTATGTTAATAAGCAAGAATAGATGAAGGTGACAACTAAGTTTATTATACACGACCTTGTTAATAAATGGCCTTGACAATGAATCTATTCAGTCTTCTCGGCAACCTTTCTGATCCCTTCACAATTAAGATGCCTATGATGACTTCCACAGTTTAAAAAATAGTTTACATATTGTCTTCATCCCTGGCACATCTCTAGCTTCTTGGACATGATATCTTGTACCTAGTTGCCTTCCCTCCTGCACCTAGCCTTCTCAGATATCACAATTTTTGTTTGCTAACTTCTGCTGTATGTGAATAAGCAAGCCTGCCCTAGCATGGGAAAACCATGTATAGCCAAAGATAATGTATATAATACTGATGCAAAAAAGCTGTGTATGTCATTCTGGAACAGACAATAAATCATGGAATCACTCCTTCCAGATACCTCCCCCTAAAAATTCCTCCACAGCATCACTTGACAATATTTATGTTATGTACGCACATATGCTGCATATCTGAGATAAACTGGTTTCCTAGATCAAAAGCACACTCAGAAGTTGCAGAAAATTATAAAAAACATTTTTAAGAGAATGATCTCACAAACAAACATCCACAAACCACATCAACTCAGCAGCTTAAGGATGGACTGGAAAACTGTTAAAAAGTTATGCATTGTTTGATTTTAAGATGTAATCCCACGATTTCTTGAAGATGTATAGGTTTTGTGTAGACATGGCTTCTTTTTTTGTGGGATCTTAAATTCATGAGTACCAAAATAGGTTTCTAACTGTGAAATAAGATTCTTACTTTCCAGGTTTTTACTGCTGCACATCACACAGTAATACTGCCAAAATACATGCATAGATATATTTATATGCATCATGTATGTATATGTAAATATCATACACATACCTCTGTATGTGTATGTAAATCTGTATGTGTACACAAATGTATTTGTGTTAAGATCAACTTGAGAAATATTTCATACTGCCATGTAATTCTTAAGTTCAATGATAAACATTTATATTAGAGAAAAATGAGAAAACCAACTATATACTGAGCTCAGATATACACAGCATGCTGCGACACAATATTCACTTTTAAATAATTTTAACTAGATTCCACTCAGCCTCCTGAGAATTGGTATATTAAGCATAATGTTTCTTCACTACTTTTGTTTCATGGATGTACCCACACATGCATGGACAAAGAGAAACTAAAACATTTTCATTCACATAGATCTTTTCTAGTGGTACAAGTAATTCCAGATTGCTCACAAACTGAATGGAATAGGTATAGCATAAAAGAAGAAATAACATATTTGTAAATGGTTGCTAAACCCCAAGAAAGCCAAAATAGCAAGTAAGACTACTTTTCTCTCCACTGATAGCAGCCAAAAGTTTTAAAGGTAAATCTCAAGATGTATTGCTTTTACACTCATCCTGAAGTGCTAGGTATGTAACAACAGTAACATATAGCCTCTTTTTGGAGTTTGGTTTTACTGGTGGCAGAGAAAAGCATAAGCCTCCTGCCCAAGGTTATCCTGGAAGTACCTCCAAACAGACCTACTTTTTGAACAAAGCTTCCACCCCTTTAAGACTACTCTCGTTCAGGTTGCTTATAGTTTCAAGAGCATAAACCTACCTTTCCAAAACACTGAGTTCCCTGTAATCCATCAGCATTTCTACCTTAGACCTGCTACCTAATTGCCTTGCACAGATGGACTAAGCACAGTGACCTGTGAAAGAGTCAATGGTTATCATCTCAGAGGTTCCCAAATAATTGTTGTAGAAGTAAATCGTATGTCAGTGACAGTTCTGTGAAAAACAGTGTGTACACAATGTTAATCCACCCAAAAAAAATTTAACTGGATTTTCAAAGCCTTTAACAAGGCTCCTAATCAAAACTCTTCAGTTTAACTACTATGTGCTATGGACTAAGCACAAGATGTCAGCAGGAATCAATTCAAAGCTTCAAAATGCAAAAAGATTTCCAGCAGTGGTGCAGCTACAATGCTTAATATCCTCAAAACACAGTAAGGAACAGGAAGGTGAAGAAGTTGACAACATTTGCCAAGAGTGTTTCAGAAAAGTCCTAACTGAAAACTGACACCAAAGAGCAGTAGAAGGTTCTTCTGACACCACGGGCTTCCACCATGTTAGGTAAAACTCAAGATTGATGAATGTGAAGTACAGAAAGGAGGAAAAACCACCTACATACAGAAGCAAGAAAAAGCTCTTAATCAGCTACTATTAACTCAGGAAAAAAGATTGGAAAATACCATCCACCATGATTTCAAAATGTAAGCTCAGTACTCAGGAGAAATCAAAGACACAAACCAGATTACTAAAGACCACTAGGAAAGGAATACAGAACAAGAAACGAAACATGTTATTATGCCACACTTTATGCAAACATGGTGATCTCATCTGAAGTGCTGCACAGTTATAATTATCACTCCCAAAAAAGAATACAGAAATTGAGGTGTCACAGAGAAGATTAAGGATAAAGCGTAGGTACAGAATGGCTCCATTATAAGATTCTTCAGATTGGAAGAGAGACAACAGAAGCGAGACTACGAGAATAAGTTTCTAGAGTCATGAGCAGGAGATATGTAATGAATTGAAAAACAATTGACATTTCAGAATAAATGGTTAAAAAAAAAAAAATCAGTAAAGGTATCAGCTGACATCAGCTGAAAAGCAACAAAACACAAGTATTTTCCCCCCAAACATAACTAAATTGTGGACCTCACTGACACGGGATGTTAAGAGTCCAAAGAGCATAAACAGATCACAAAACACCCTGGACTAACACCTGAAACAATAGTGTATTGTATGGCATTCCGTTGCAGGAAACCAGAAGAAATCATCAGAGAAATGAATACTGCAAGTTTGCTGCATTTCCTTAGCTGGATAACTACAGAGTTAATTTGACCTTTGCTGCAAAAGACGAGAGACAGAGGAGTAAAGCAGAAACAAATTTCAGTATCTGCAACATGGACAGAGCCCACCAGACAGCCCCAGACATGAAAGTTGCTAGGTATGTTATCAAAACAGGTAATGTTTTTTAAACTGTCCATTAAAACAACATCCTTTAATTCCCAACATGCTTTGGGAATTAAAAGTTTTGCTGGCAGAATGTTATCTCCTCCAAGACCCATTTGCTGAAATTAATTTGAACCTTTACAGTAACAGGAATATAAACCACACAACAAACCAAAATCACTACCCTCCTTTAAGAAGTTTGCAGTTGATTCATGAAAGTTGCCATTCTCCTCATGTGGCCATGCAAGGTTTGAGAACCCTTGCTCAAGTGTTTTACCTAAATGCTTGCTTGAAAACTTGCCCCACAACTTCCATGGCAGTGCCATCAGTCATTTCAATACTGTGAATCTTAATGTGGTCTGATATATATTCCATGAATTTCTGTTACTTCAGAATATGCTGTTTTGTATGCAACATTGCAACAAGAGTTAGAACCCTCACTTTAAAAAAAACCCAAAAGTTTCACTAAGTCAAAACACATCACATACCTTTAAAGGCCCATCATCAGTTTTTACCTAACAAGTTATTCGTCATTTCAAGAGAAACATAAGGGACCCAAGACTTGTCTTAGTTTCTTCCACACTGGCAGTTTTTCACATCAAAAACTTTTCTAAATGGTTATCTTTTTGTCAATCAACTCTTGCACATTAATATATTTGGGTGGTGGGAATGGAGCTCTTGAATAATTTTACTGAAATGCATCACTACCTACAGAACTGGAGACTTTCGTTTACTTCAGTTTCAAAGGAGGATAGTTTCCTTGATGTGCTCATTTTGAAGAGCATATTTTTATTCTCTGTTCTGTCTTTTATTGTGCTTTTTTGTTCTAGTTGCACCTTTATTTGCGATGCCCTTTTCAAGTCTGTCCTTCGCTCCCTGACCTCTCAGAACACAACCCTGCTCGATCACATCATCAGACAGCTTTCCCCTCCCATTTCTCAGATTCTTGCACAGCTTTCACATCTTCTATCAACTGTGAGTAAAATAAAGGGCACCATCAATAAAAAACACATTCGTTTCTTTAAGGAAAAGCTATTAAATAGTTGCCTCATTTCCATTCAGCTGGTCTTTTCCCCACTCATTGCTTTTCTTGGTCAAACACTGCACTAAGCTTGAAACCTGGTGGAAATCTGGATTCAGGAACCCTCAAGCATCATTACAGCAAGATTTTTCAACCTTTACTTACCAGTTTCCTGGGAAGACCACATACTATTTCTAAAACATCCACAAAAGGGAACTCGGAAGGGAAAAACCTATCACCATCAAGTTTTACTAGCTACTAGGAGTCAACAAGTTAAAAGAGAGTAATAGCTCTACTGCATAAAGCTTACAGAGCAAGAAATTCAATAAAGATTTCTAAACATTGTAGTAATTCAGCAGCAAACAACTGAACTGAACAATCACAAACCAGCTCAGCTAGCAAACAGTAAATTATTTTGGCTCAAAGGGTCCAGTTCAAGTGACGCCATCTTCACCAGGGCAAGTACAAGATCAATAGGATCCCTCTTCAGAACGACACAGACAAAACACTATGCCAGCGTTTTACTCAGCAGAGGTCTTGAAGGTTACAGCTGAAAACCACATGAACAAAACTACTGAGATACTGCTGTCCCCCTTTCCCATCACAGTTTAAAATAACAAATACTCCAGGTAAACGGCTAACGTTGCAAGGAAGTCAGAGAGAACCATTAAAATGATTGATATTGGCTACCACAGATATCAGCTTCTATAGTACTGCATTGAATTATTTATTAAAAAGTTTCCATTGCTACAAAAGTGTCAGTTTAAGTCACTCCAGCTTCTTCACTCTGTGCACACTAACAGTTGCCAGCATGCAAAACATGCTTGAGGGGAGCCCTACAAGTAATACTAGCCAGTACCATTTGAACCTTGGGCACACCAAGGCCACACCTTGACACCCACACCAAAAAAAGTAATTTTTTAAAAAATACTAGCCAATATTCCAAGCAAATTAAACCTTTGGTGTAATGTAATGAAAAGGGAAGGGAAGAAAAAATGTGTCTACAATTTGTTCTCTGGTCTTCTGGTTTTATTTCTAGAGCTACCTCTTATTTGTGGTGAACTTTCTGTTTGGTGGAAAAGTTGACTCTGAGACTTCTTTCCCTTCCTTTCTTCCTGCCTCTCCATAGGAATTCAGAATATTACCCAAACACAACCATCTGCTTCTACACCCACAGAACCCTTCCTGACATGGGTGCTCAACAGGCTGTGCAACATCTATAATCCACTCTAGCACTTGCTAGAAAGAAGGAAAGAAAGGGAGGAGTGCAGTCACCCTGGGAGGTAGTGACTGACCCCAGTTCACCCTCAGGTCCCCACCGCAGAGACTGCCATAGCGCCACCAGTATCCCATGTTGTGCCCTGTCACCCTCCAGAACATTGCGTGTTCCAGAACTACACTGCAAAACTGATATATCAGCCAAAGTTTTATTTATCAGTTTGTGTGTTATGCTTTCAGCATCACATTCTTTTAAGTTTCCTGCAACTCATTACCATTTTGAAATCTTGACATTTTTTGGTACAGAAGTGATTGTTTTTAAGCCACTAAAACTTTTTATCAGTCTCCCCTGAGTCCCAGCCAGTGGAAGCAAGCACAAGCAGCATCGTATCGACCTGATGAGAGCAGGTTTTGTCATTTACTCCAACAGAAGGTGACTGGAGTGAAACGAATTATTAGTCTCCATAATGTCATTCTTTTACAGCACATAGCCAGAAGTTTATAAGAACAGCAAGTAACAACGGGAATTTCAAGCCCCATCTCTGGCCTAATACAGTTCAAAAATCTTGCCTAAATTATTTCCTGCTTTTTAAAGTTTCCAACATAGTAAATTGCTCTATAGTTAATTATTCCTCATTGTTATATGTAACTCCTAGTCTAATGTTTTTAAGCTTCAATTTCCCCTTACTGAAAAATCTTTCCTATCTGGTCCAAGGGTCCTTCCACTACAGATTTTATATCTTCCACAACACAGAAATCAAATCACATCTCCACTGTTTCTAGAACATGTTAATTAGACTTTTTTTTTTTTATATTTTCACCTGGAAAAATCCTTGCCAAAGCCTCAGGAGGATATTCTTTGAACCATCCTCAGTTAGCCAATATCCTTCCTGAATGGTTCACATTAGTAGCTACCTCTCAATAGCCACATACACAGGTAAGAAAACTTCCCGGTTTCCACTCATACATTTAAAGATTATTCTCAACCACACCACTGCACAATGAGCTCCTCTTCAACAGCCTACCAAACTCCTCCTCCTCCTGATACGTTCTCCTCCAGCCCCAAATCATTGCTTTTCAGAATTTTTGCCATGGTATCAATACGGCCTTCAATGTTTGTCCCTAAACAAACTACCTTAGCCTTTACATGCTATTTGTACAAAAAACAAAATGAAGCTTCCTACAAAAACTTTATTCAATGTATTAGTGAACAAAGCCCCGTACACTATGCTAGTGTCTGTTCTATGGCATCTTTAAACAAATGGGTTTAATTAGCTTTTTAATCTAATGCTAATACCCAATCACAACAGCTACCTTTGTGGAGTACACTTTTAAGGACTCAGCTCCCACAGGGCTCATTACTCCCAATTCCCAGCAGCATCCCTGCAATCCAGAAAGCCATTTCATGTCTCTTTCCATTGCCAGACAAAGCAACATTTAATGCACCCCAAACCAGCAACATCCCTCTCGTGTTTGCCAAGTAGTATCCCGCATTTATCATGTGTTAGTTTGGTATATTGTGTGACAGTTTGTAACAGTTCATGACAGAACTGCAATAATGCTGTTTAAATGACAAATGACTGCACAGAACACTGCCCGTAAGATGCTACCCAAGGATTAATATAGAAGAAAAATACACATGTAGTATCTGGTGGAGCTGTAATAGTAGGTCTTTCCATAGTCATAAAACAAGAGGTTATACTCTGAATATTAAATAGATGGTTCATAAAGCTAGTCTAAAACAACTTTAATAGAAGGTTAAAAGTTGTTATAATCTAAAAACTGAATGTTCCTTTAAGTACTCAGTAATGCTTTTCACTACTAAAATCCAGTTTTGGTAAATTTAAAATGGTTTTGGTATTTTTCATTAAGCGCATTAAGACTTGCTCCTCATGGCAAATACGAAGCTGGATAATACCAACATGCCAACAGAAACCTGCACAGGATTCCTTCCTTCCCCTCCCCACCGTTTTGTTCTGCCAGTTTTTGTTACTGGGGAACAAAATTACTTAAATAAGGATTTAAAGGCAAAAAGCGCCCTCCTTCCTCTGTTATCAGGGACCTAAAATACCCCAAATCATGACTAAATATGCTTACCATTTTTTATCCTATTGCAATGCCGAAATTCAAGCACAGTTGACTTATTTTCTAGTATGTTAAGCCAATCAACAAAAAGTCTTATTTTCTCCATTCTCTTTCCTCTCTTATCCAGTTCAGTTCCAGGTTTGCGAAACCAGAGCATTTCAGCCACATTGCCCTCCATCCTGTCATCAAGAAGCATTTCATTTCTAAGAAACAACAGAATCGACATTAAGTTCACTGGAAGACACTAGTCCTTTGCATCAAAAACAGTTTCCAAAGGCTTTAAGCTGGCTAAAATAGTGAAGAACATTTCATTTTAGGCATTTCTGAGGTAAATTACATTGCTTGGAGATTTAATCTCACCATAAACGGAAGTATACATAAAGTGAAATAAACCAACTTTTGCATTTAACCAAGTTAAGCCCTCAAGACATTAAGCCTCTATAAAGTAGACAGTGGGTATCAAATGCCATTAATATGCCAGCATCTGGTCTTGTGGGTGCCATAAGGTGATGCTGTTGACATAAGAATGGTATCTCTCTACCTGAAAGATCAGCACCTGTATATTTGACTCGAGTTTGGTCCAGGAAAAAGAAAAACCTATATATTAAAGAACATGCTGTTGATACCATTTTTCTATCAACATCTCAACGCATCTTTAGTTTCATGCCCGCTGTGTAGAACTCAGTGACTGATTAAAAGCACTTCACAACACCACAGTTTCCTTACAGAAGATGAGTAAACTTGCATTCAAGTCCTTGCATCTTCCTCAGATGCAAGTCATACACCAATATTCCTACAATACAAACACAGGAACATGCAGGGGATTAAAAAAAAAACCACAGCTGTGAAATTCTGCATACTCAATACAGCAAAGATTCATGTCAATGTTTCCTGTAGAGGAGGTTCCAGTAAAGCCCACTGAAAACCAAAAAAGCTATTTAATAAGAAAATCTAATAAAACCTGTCATTTCCACCACTTGTAGTTTTCTTTAAAACGTCAGCAAGTTGTGTCCTGGTTTGGGGTGGAGCAGAGCCAACTTTCTGTTCAGTGAGAGAGGCTCTTGCTTACACTTACTGCTGTGGCAATCAGGCTCAGCTGAATTAGTTGTTCACCCCATGGAGAGGTTGCACCTGTGGGGAGGGGTGGACAGGTCAGGAGACCCAAACTGACCAACAGGGTATTCCATTCCATCTGCCATGCTCAGTATGAAAGCTGAGGAATCAAAGGGGTCAGGCTGGCTCCTCTACAAGGGTTCTTCTTCTTCAATGAGGAGGACCCTGTGAGTTTGTCTACCTTGGATCCCCATCAGAGTGTTCCGGAATCCAGTTCCCATTCATCACTGAGACCAGTCTGGAACTTTCCCAGTGCCTGCCAGTGACATCTCCCTGGAAACTTGATATGGTTTACTATATATTTATATATAGAGTATCTATTTCATTATTTCTTTTTTTATTATTTTATTATTAATATTTCGTTAAAGTAGTTTTTTTCCTAAACTCAAATCTCTATCTCTCTTCTTCCTCTCCTTAGAGCGAGAGGTGGAGGAGAACATCTGTTGTTTTGTCACTGGCCAACCTGGTCCAAACCATGACAGATTTATTGGTGCCCAACACAGGGCACGAACTTGTATGGTGATCTTGAGCCTCCTGTTTGTTTGAGGTTTTTCCTCCTTCCTCTACAAGGGATTAGGAAACTGAGAACTTGTCAGTTCCCAAACCCATTTACATAAATCAGTTCTAATAAGAGCCTAAGTCTGTTACAATCAGCATCATGAGAAATTTTCACATCTCTCAGAGTATCTCAAAGACTGTTATACTGCTAGACAGGATAGGTAGAAAAATCCACCTATTCTAGATCTTCAAATAATTACAGAACAGAACCCATGAAAATTATCAGTGTGAATGAAGCAAAACATGACTTGTAATATGATTACATGTTGAAATACACACTTCTGGAAAATCTTCCTGCATTAGTTCTTAGAGGCAATGCAAAATTTTCTTATTGAAGCTAACTGCAGAACAGCAAAACGTCTAAAGCTTTTACACCATTATGTAGGGATATATCAGGAAGTTTCTTTTTCAATGAAAGCCTATTCTGGCAAAAAAGCCATCCTTTAAGTACTACTGAGAACTGCAACACCAATTTTTTTAATTCACTCTCAGAGATGCTTTAGAATTTTAAATGCTTCACATCCATCTGACACTTAAATCATAATTAAAGAAACCACAAGGGTGACACTCCCAGCTCCATACAAGATTGGAAAAACACAGCCTCTCTATAATGACCTACAATATGCACAGCCTCAAATGACTCACTTTTATTAGTTTCTCCCTGATGAGGCTTCCTCTCCCCAAGACACTGTTCCATCATTAAGCCAAAGAAAAAAAAAAAACAACCCACAACTAAGTTCAGTATCATCTGGCTTTAAAAAGACAAAGACAAAAATAAAAACGTACCCATTTACTCCATAATAAGAGACATGTAGGATTATATTTTTCTTCAAAATATTTCAGTATTCTTTTCTGCTCCTGACCATCCACAATATCACAACGTTTGGGAAGACTCCTGCATTTTCTGCTGTTAAACACATTAGTTTGCCTCTGCCCGGCTTCCCTCAGAAGGGGCTGAGAACTGACATGCCACCACGCTGCTTGTCAATGTCCCTGCTGCCCCTCCTGCTCTGGAAGGCAGAACAACAGGCCCCACACCATTAATTTAACTCTTCTTCTCACAGGAAAGCTGCCCTCAGCAGCAGCCAACAGCAAGTTCATGCTCATGAGACTTTGCAGAAGTCTGCTGGAATTGGTGAGTGTGCTTGCTACAAAATATTTTGTCTCCAGTGCTGGCAAAGAGTGATTTCAAATCCTGTCTTTCACAAGGTAATGTTGAATCAGACAAGGAAACAAACATTTCCACTACCTACCTAATGAAGCCCGTTGACTGGAATCTTGCTCTCACTTGGATGACACAGAAAACATCTAAAGCAGCAACTCTTCAGTGGATAGACAGCATGATATATCATAGACACTTTATAACCTAATTTCAGTCAAGTGCTAGACATTTACCATTTCATACTGGGCCACCCAAATTTTAACTCCCAAAATTTTCTTGCTTTTCCAAGTCCTGGATCCTGGAAAGCCTAGCTTGCCAAGTCAAGATCTCCAAGACCTCTAAACATGTATTTGTGCATTCACCTCAGAACACCCAGGGATGCATTTGCTGCCCTACAGACAAGCGTGTCTTGTTAGACTGGAACAAATATATATTAAGGGCCTGATTTGCACACAGAGTAATACAGGTGTAGCTACAAGGCGGTTTTCTATTTGATATAGTGTAGAGAAATAGCAGACAGCCAAAAACACAATAGCAACACCGGTTTAGCCAGTACCCCAACTAGCCCTGCGGCACCACAAAGCAGGAGTAGTGGCTGTCGTGCAGGGAAGCCAGCAGATGCTCAAACAGTGTGAAGAAAGGAACTGGAGTACTCACGTGGGGACTGAACAGTAAATAATTTTGATACTAGGGCAAGCGTTGAAGCGAATTCTAAACCAGAAGGCATCAACTATAAAGGAGGATGTAGGGTTCTACTAAAATGCATTAGCAAGAACACTCGCTCTCTAAACCTGTCAGTTACAAAAGTGAGAATTCTTTACCTAGACAAATTATGGAGCTTAAACTTTCTACACAAAGTACATGACTGAGGACCAAAAAGATACTTTAATTCAATCATTCATATGAGTATTTCCTTAAAGATTTTACTATGTATTCTCAGAGTTGAACTACTTAAAAATACAAACATCCACTTTCCTTTCAGAAGTTAAAAATTCCAGAAAGAGGAACAGTCATATAAAAATTACTAGTAAGAAATCAAGTTCAAATGAGAAAGGAGTTGCTGCTAAAATGAAGACTTTGCAATAATACAGGCTATTTAAGACCAAGGCAGTTCTAATCCTGTTGCTCCTTAACAAATGAATTTCAGAGTAAAATAAAGCTGTGGTGCCATTCTGCCCATGGCAGCTGTGTTTTGAAAGGTTCTTGCCACTCCCTTACATCCCCAGACACTAATTTCTGTGTTCCAGAGGTGCTAATTCAATTGTTTGTATGGCTGTGCTCCAAGTTAGGGTTTCAAGAATTATCCCACTTAAAGGGGAAAACACAAAACAAAACCAAAACAGGAAAGATATCCCAATAAAGTATTTTTAAAAATACAGCCTATACAGCAAGCATCCAAAAAGCTGAAGCAACAAGGTAAGAGAGAGATGTAACAGAAAGATCTTAAATCGAATTTTCCCCTGCGTGGAATAACAGAGCCACAGCTTAGTAAGCGGGGAAAATCATTCACATCTGGCAAGAGGCTCAACTCCTGCTTTCTTCCTCCTCCCCTTTTTCCAAGTCTTCCTTTCCCCAACAAGGGAAAAAGCCCCACCCATGCCTAACAAGTTCTACTCCTCCTTAAGAGCTTGGAAGAAGTATACAGAGTGCAAAGCCAAAAAAAGCTGGAATCGCATCATTTTTTTTTCTGGTTTGCAGTAGGAGGTAAGATGGAACTCCCTGCGACTTTCACTCCAAGACAGAGAAATAGCAAAAAGGCTAGAATATGTGGGGGAAAATAAGGGGAGCATTGGGGAAAGCACAGAAGGGGATGTTGATACATTTGTTAAAAAAAAAAAAAAAAAAAAAAAATCCCATAAAAGGATTTTCTTCCAAGAGGGGAAAAAAAAAAAAAGAAAAAGGAAGAAAGGAATTTGAAGTTTACTACACTGGATAAAAGAAACCATGTTACCACGGTTGTGAACTGTAATCTCTTGGTCTTGTGCCTCTATTTGAATAGGTATTACAACATGGCAATACAACAGTCCAGATAAACAACATAAACATTGATACGAAACAAGGCTCAGCTCAAAAGACTAGCTTTCACTCTATTATTGTTGTGTCTTCTGATTCAATATATGTAATACCTGCTGTAATGTGTAAAAACAGAGGAGAATCTGGTGGGTTTACTTGTTTAAAATAGAAATTGATTGCTTCATGAACAGCCCATTTACCAAAGCATGATTTTTATTTAGAAACATGTCATTTTCCATAAACACCAACAGAGAATGCTATGAGGAGGTCTGCAAGATTTTTTGGATGGAAAACAGGCTGTTGATACGACTGTCAGAGACTACATCATCACAAGTCATGCTACTCTATCTCAATTACACAGCCACTGAACAATTTCTGCATGAACACAAGTGTTTAATAAAAAAATTTTATACTTACCATGTTCTTTTCAACTTCTCAAAAAAAAAAATAATCCTGCACATTGAGAAAAAACAAACTTGTTCCCCCAAAAGACTATGAACAGGAGTTTAATTGTGAGACACAGGAGACATTTATTGTTAATATCATCTCATCAGCTTTGATTTACTTGTCTTGTATATTCTTTCATGAAAGCAAATCAGAAAAAAAACCCTAACATTCTTTTTAAATATGTAGTTTTCAAACAGAACTCCTATTTCAATACTTTCCCACCTAGTTTGAGATAATAGAGCTGCAATTTAGCAGCTCTAAATTCTTTAGGCCTGCAGACACAGGATGAAATTCTTGCCTCCACTTAACAGTTTTACCTTCAACATATTTAAAGTGGCAAGGAATCCAGCCCCAGAGGTTAGAAAGGATGCAGTAATGCTACTTCTCTTACACTGTGGCAACATTTCAGAAAGCATCAACGAGCTTATGACCTTACAAAGTTTCCAGGCAAGATCAACTGTACGAAAGCTAGTACAATAAAAAAACCTGTAGGTTATAAAGATTGCTTGTCTAATGAGAGCTTTGATCATTCGGGTTCTCCATCTTGGAAACTTCCCATAGCTCCCTATCGTACTTCTTTCCTGCTGACAGACTATATTCATGCTCCTTTACATTACATTAAAAGAAATACTTAACGAAGGCATTGTAGAATTACCAGACTAAACTGCTATCAGGTTGCTCTGAATGATGTCGCTCCTAAGGTGAGCACAACAGAAAGAGAACTTGAGGCAGAGGTCCCAATTAAACTGGGTGAGTTTAAGCAGCCAAGCCTGCACAGATGGTCTTCAACCTTCTATGCATTCTTCAATCATGAAAATAAACAAGTCTCATTTAAAACTCTCTCATCTCCCAAGGGGAGGAAAAAAAGAAAAAAAAACACAAGACCCCCAAACATACACATATTAACGCATTATAAGCACAAACCAGTGGTACATGCCTAAGCTTATATGCATGCTCAACAAACACCTGCTGTTTTGGGTGGTTGCTTTGACTGCCTATATGACAAACTATATTTAACATGCACCTGTGCTTTTCACCTGTCCTCCTCCAAACAATTCAATCCACAAGGATTGATCTTGAACACGCAGAAGAATTCCAATACCTATCATTTGAATTAATTCATTAATTTAACTCTACTAGTAAAATTCTCAGGTTTCTTTCCAACTCTCTCAAAACTAAAATCAAGAAATCTCAAAATACATCTTCATAAAACCCAAGTCCACTAACTCATTAGAAATGTAACTTCTGATGTACGAAAAATGGAAATAGGAGCTTGAAGTATTCACTCAAATCAAAATACTTGTATTCATAAAGCATTAACTCTTGCACCTGCAGTTGGAAGCTGTAAAATATATATATTTTTCTGCTTTTAAAAATATCTAGAAAGCTATTTAACATCATACTTACAGAGAACAAGTTTTAGATGTTGATAATATTTAGGAATGAGGGAAAGTACCGCAGAATATTTCTGATCTTACCTAAATGACATGGATGTTTGCATTGAATACACGATACAACATAAGGTTGCATTCTGTTCTCCAAGGGTGTATTTTATTTCCAAATAATACAACCATTCTAAACTGTCAGTGCAACCACACACATCAGTAGCGTGTTTTAATGATGGGTTTTGGCTCATTCAAAAAATACATAACAAAACAACTAATTTGAGTGCTATTTTAGTAAATCTGAAAGAACCTTTTTAAGATTTCTAGAACTATCTTCACCTGACCTCAGTGCTTAACAAACTTCACACACAGTAAATAGCAACATTAAATACTAAAGAATCAGAAGAACTAATACTCCAGTACAGAAACTATGTTCGGTTTTGTTTCTAAGTAAGTTTGTAATGCTCCCAGGATTTTAAGATTATACTTTCAAGTGACACTGTCTACTTGGAATCCAGTCAATTTAAAAAGAAGCAAAATGGATTTACATTCATTTCACATTCCTCAGCTATCCTAATCCTTCTGACAATTTTTACAGTTTTAAGAACCTGACTGTGGTAGAAGCAGCAAAGTAACTACTCACAGAAACAATTTCCTTGAAACTTTCTTGCTTGTACTAATACTAGATAAAATATTTCTTGACAAAACCTTGATTACTCTGTTGATAAGCATTTACGTAATTTTTTTTTTTAACCAAGTTACTATAAAAAGCACAATCACTCTGGAAAGACAAAGAAAAAACTTTTTTTTTATTCTTTCAGAGTGGAACAAATTGCATCTTCTAAAAACTGAATGTCAGTGGCTGGAAGCCCAAATTTGTTTCATCTTTCAGCATAAGGACAGGAAGTAAGGTCACTGTCAGCTTCTAATTGAAAACATCTTCAAACCAGACTTCTGCTCTAGATCAGGATTTTTTTCTGTGACATGCAATTTCTATCCCAATATATCACACAAGTTAGTCCCAATTCAGCAGTAGCTCCAGTTTTAAATACAGACATCCACTGGAGAAGTTACCTAATCAGAATCCAGTGTAGCTGATAGAACAACCCTCTTTTTCCTATTCAAAAACTAACCTGATATTAGCCCAGAGGGGTCTCCTACATAAATGCTTGGAGCTTTGTCTCCAAATAATGCTTAACTAAATCATTGTGGCTTTGTGGTTGAGCAGTACTCACTGCAATCTGCATACATGAGGTGGAATTCATTTACAATAGAATTATGGGCCACAGGAAAAGGTGAGACAGGCTCAACATCTGATCTAGCTCACACCCAACTAGAAGGGGAATAAACAGTCCCTGCACCACCTTGCAGTATCAGAAAATTACCTTTAGATGAGGAAAGAACTTTTACTTAGAGAGTACCCACAAACTAGTTCCATACACTACTGGCTGGAGAGCAAACAAGAAGAGACCTTCTTCTTACACAAGGAATCATACCAGTTTGATTTTCTTATTCACTATAAAAACACTCAACAGGAAATTCAGTCCCAAATGGTGCAAATTAAAAAGAAATAGGCTGAAAGCAAAAATTGTAAAGTGTATCAGTACTAAGGAGAAGTAGAGTGTGTTGTGGGAACCTATGTAAGTAAGGAAAAATCATCTTTGCCTGCATTGTCTTCCTATCCCATGGGAGCATTTATTTTCAGGTGCATTGACAGTTATCAAATGTATTTTAACAGGCGCCTGACAGTTTTCTATTAAAACTGAGCCCAGTCACCCCCTTTAGAAAATGCCCTATCTAAATGCCTCCATTTCTTCTGCGTAGTTCTAGGACAAGCTCTAAAGTGAGGATGCTCAAGTGATAGATATGGGGGAGCCATGAAAACCTCAAACTTGCCAACATCAAGCAGCCCTCTTCTTACCACAGCATTTCTCAACTAAGCCTACCCCTAAGGGCAAGGGTAAATCCTAAATTCTGTGCCAAGATGAACAAGTTCCCACCTTGCCCAACTATGCATTTCACAGAAATTATTAATAAAGTGTTTTGAGCACCAATTACTGGCTCTCCTTCCATCCCACCTGTTAGATATACAAATGCTAATAGTTCAGTTGATGAATAAAGAGAAGACATGCAGAATCACATCCACACCATTTACTTGTACCTGTCCTGTCAGTGACAATCTATGCTGTAGTATAAAATGCTTAAGAAACTGAACTTGCACTAACTTAAAAAAATTAGTGTGTTTCTCCTGCCCATTATCACTAAGAATAAAGTCACTATAGCAAGGATTATAACACATTCTTTGAAACCTTACAGAACTGTTAAGCCTAAAAACAATCATTCAAAAGTTAGGAAGTGTCATTAGTAAGGCCACCTATGAAATCCTAATTCAGCTTTTCTCTGCATAGACACTATGACACAGTATTTAACTATACAACCACAGATTGTTTCTTCACTTGAACAGTACACCAAAGTTTTCAGTAATGAAGAGATATTGGCCTCAATGTTGCACGTCGGCATGTAAATTACACTATTTGTAGAATCTCACAAAAACAGAATTGCAAAATATTTCAAGAGGTCATCTACTCCATCCTTCTACACCACTGTAGAATCGCTGTTGCAATCCACTTCTGTTAGATCATTATACAAGCTGTTCTTACAACTCTGGTGACAGATTACATTATTGCCCCAAACCATGTATTTCAGGGTTTCATTATCGCCACTATTAGAAAGATCAGCAGTTAGAAAATCTGTCTTGTTCACTGCAATTCAGGTCTTTCACTTCTTTTCTCACTCAGCATAAACACTTATTACACTTCTCTTTGTATATATCTTTTATATGTTTGAATAAAGTCATGTCTGCCTGTTTTTTTGTTCTAAATTAGCCAACCCAAATACTTTTGTTATCTGAACTCTCTCCAGTAGCCTGTCTCCTCCTTGACAGACAAGGTCCCATACTAGATAAAGCATTCCAGCTGAAGCTCTTCTGCCACTGAAGAGAAGGAATGAGTTGTTACACAGGATATGCCAAAGACCATAACCCATGTGTTTATGAGATCCAGCAACACTGTGATCTTGTTCAATCACATTCTGTTTGTGATCCACAATAAACACCAGATCCCTTCATACAGCACTGTTGCACTGCCTATTCTCCATGCTATAGATGTGCAGGTTTTCAGCCCCTTCAGTATGATACTATTATGCACTTCCCTTATTGAAAAACATCTGGATTTTCAGGCCCTTCTTTTGTTTCCAGTACTCCTCCCTCCTCCTCCTCCTCTTACCTGCTGGTGAATTTTAGCCTCTTACCTTTATTTCAAACCACGAGACCAGACAGCTAAAGCTAATTCACAATTGTATACATGGAACTGATTCATAGAAGTGAAGCCTCTCTAAATCAGAGGGGAGAAGGGAAGAGAACTAAAAGGATAAGAAAATAGTTTGTGCATGAAGAACAAGCAGGTAGAGGATGTAGGCTGAAATTGCTAAAACTGAAAGTGAGCAACAAACATCAGCAACCATAAACAAGTTCTTTTATGAAGATGTGATTTAAAAAAAAATAAACAAAACCCTACTACACTTAGATACAGCATAGTACATCTTCCCATCTGTAACAGTAGTTAACTCTCACTAAAAAGTCTTAATACGTTAAATGCATATCACTACACCACCACGTGTTACTTTCTATTTGCTTACACATACTTTATTTCTTACACCTCTTTCTTGTGCGTTCAAGTTTGGTGAACTGGTTTATCACCCACTGGATCTTTACTCTTCTAAAGATAAAATTCTTTGGCTTTCTGATGAACTTTTCTTTTGTGCTCCCATTGCATCTGAACATTTCATACTATTTTGAAAATCAAACAAGAAGTTGCATCTAAGAAATTACATTTTACAAACGGTGAAACTAAGAGACAAGATAAAATTCCAAGTGCCTAATTTGAAACATTAATGAGTATTTAGAATGACAGACACAACATCTATTCAAGAACAACTCCCCTTGACTTCTTTGGCAGCTGCAAGCACTCAACATTTCTGCAACACAGATCCCAGAGGTCTCACATCCAGTAAATGAGGAACACACAGCTAGTGACCACCTGCAGGAAGCTTGGTTTAAGCAACTTGCTCACATCACTGAAACTCTGCAACAGCAACACAATTCAATTGTCTAGGACAGCTTTAATTACATTAACAGTGAAACCTTTATTCAAACTTCCCTGTCCCTCACCTCATTCATTTCACACCTTCAAACATCTGCTACAGAAGGAACAAGAGTCCTATAGATAACTTTTTCATTTGCTATTCAACACTTATTTCTCCTCAGAGCAGGATCAGTTTTGTACACTGAATGCAACATGAGTCCTGTCTGCATGTAGGTATGTGTATGTACAGATATTTATGTGCAGATGCCTAGATAGCTATAAATATTATCTACATGGATATACACTTTGTGATCATGTGAGCATAGTTGTACCACAACTTACAGGCACAGAAGTAGTTTAAAATTGCACAGGTTATTATAATGTCAATATTTCCAACTTGCAGATTTTTGTCTTTGCCGTCTTCATATGCAGCTAAAATTTCTGTGGAGGAAATTTTCCAGTTTTTAAAACAAATGCTAAAAAACACTTCTGTCACAAGGCTGGAACATGCACATTCACAAAATGTCCAAGGAGTAGCAGCAGATTACCATGCTCCTGACTGAGAGGAGGAAAAGGCCAATACTCTGAAGGCCCGGTAAAATTTTGGAGGAAGTGTCCCAGAACACTGGGCACACGCTTCTCTGCTCCTAAATTCCAAGCTTGATGCTTTCAGCCACGTATCTTCCAGTCTTATTCAGTCCCCTATTAAGATTCCTCCTTTCAGCACCATTTTTGGAGGTTTATTTTCCCTTTTTTAAACTGAGTCCATCTGTGTTTTCCAGCATGCTCAACCTACTACCAGGCTGCACTCCTTACTTCTTCTAGGATTAATTTCTGCATTGCAGTTTCCCTCATCCACAGACCTATTTCCCACTCCTGACCTAATGTCTTGCCTCCTAGTCTTTGTGCCCTGCCAGTTCCAGTTTCTTTCATCTCACAAACCCTCTTGCAATGTGTGTGTCTTCCCCTCCTACTCTCACAACTCCCAGGTCTCTGCACACATCTCGTCAATGAGCAGAACAGTGACCAGAAAAGATCGGTAAACCCTTCTCTTACTCCTGCTGCTTAACTAAACCCAAGTTCCACGCTGGCTCCTTCTTAAAGCCTTCTGTTTTCTGTCTTGGGCCTAATGCAACCTAGCACCACCAGAAAACACTGCACCACAAGGTAGATGCCCAAGTTCCCCCAAAGAAAATAAAGCACTCCATTACATAGCACAGACACATCCTTAAACACAAGGCAGGCAGGAGGCCAGTTCTCAGTCCTAAAGCTCAATCCCATCCCAATTTTGGAATAGTTTAGAATGACTTTCACAGGGAAGTCCAATCTTTCACGTATCATTTTGAGCTATGGGAAGCATGCTTAGTACCTTTGCCCAGATGGCACATACACCCCCTGGTCAGTATTAATAGGTAGGTGAGGTTTCATGAGAATGGGCTATATCCAAGTTTTAGCAGACAAAAAAAAATGCATCATCTCTATCGCAGCCATGTGTGCCTAAATTCAGTTGTTACAAGCTTTTGAAAAAAACCACTTTCAAAGCAGCAGCAGAGAAAACATCCCCTTCAGAGTAGACACAATCTGCCAAAGTTTAACTGCATGCTCCAAAGCATAAGGGTATTAAAGTTGTTCAGAAAAGAAGCTGGCAGAACGCAAAGCAGAAACCATTGTTTTCCTCTTGCCTCAACATCAGAAGTAGCTGAACTCTTTCAACTGACATTTTGCATAGAAAAAAAAGCTTCAGCCCACAGCAAAATGCACAATTTATAAAATTTCAATTGAATTGGTTGTTTATTCTCAACTCTGCTGCAAAGCAGTAATTTTTCTTACAAGCATCTTATAACATTTTACAGTTTTAATAAGAGCTAGCACAATCAGCCCAGTCTACCATTTTCCAGTATTTATTCTGTACGTTTTACAATTAGTTACACTAATGTAATCAGTGATGTGACTACTGATGGTCAGTTGTATCTTTTCCCCATCTCATGCATTAGGAAGAAGACATCACTAATCCATTGCTCTGATGAAAGGTTTTCCCTTAGTCTTCCAAAACAGCTGTCTCCAATAATATCAACAGCTGAAAACACAGCACATACAGGGAGTGTCAATCAAATTTGTTATTGAGCTCATGTGTGTTCAGCAACCACTAAAGAAAAGCACAGGAATACATGACTTTTAAAGGCATCAAAAAAAAAAAATCATATCATGCAACTCCACAGTGAAAAACTGGCAGTACTGACAAGGACTCTGTGAAAATGTGATTCTTACACATGAGTCAAAAAAGAAATTAAGTCTGCATTGTTCATTTAATGCTACCATTTTACTTAACTTTGGGGTTCTAAAACAAAATTTAAAAGATAAGTTGTGCTATTTCCTCATGGCTTTTTACTTATACATAGGTTCCCGCAACACACTCCACTTAACAACTCTTATGCAATTAGTGTTATTCATACTGTATGCCACAACAGGCCAGGCTGGAGACAAACTAGTAGTTAAGGACATCATCCATAATAACTCTTACGCAATTAGCGTTATTCATACTGTATGCCACAATGGGCCAGGCTGGAGACTCACTGGTAGTTTAGGACACCATCCATAAACAGATTTACTTTCACATGAAGGAAAGCCATGTCTCGCCCAGCCGAAGTGAGACTGTATTATTAAGAATCCTAATCTGCTTCACTTCTCTCCCTAGCAACTCACACACACACACACATTCTGAATTGAGACATAAGAGCTGGGTTGTCAGAACCTGCCACTTACCACAATCATCAGCTTCCCAAGACCTCTCAGAAAAGATTTGTGCTGCAGGAAGAATCACTGCTCTTTAATGTGTCCAGTTCCTGAAATCTATTACCCAAGATAGGTCAAAGCTGTTAAAGCCTACTTTGTTTAAGGCATGCTATATTTCAAGTCCCAGCCCTGCCTGAGAAGTCTAAGATCTTGCTTCACAGAAAATAAATGTCACTCACAAAACAGACACAACTGAACAAAAAGCTGCACTGTCCACTAGCTTGTTTAGCATTCTAACTTCTTGAAAGAACATGCAAACAAAAAACACATTTCCTCTGGCAAGACTACAAGTGTAACTTGTAGACACGAGGCTGACATAAATAAAGCAAGTACAGCATAGAAAGCAGCCTTAAAGGGAATCCTCCAACCATATGGGCCTTCCACGAAAATGAACTGGAAGCAAGCTTGACAAG
Organism: Numenius arquata; assembly: GCF_964106895.1. NCBI lineage: Eukaryota > Metazoa > Chordata > Aves > Charadriiformes > Scolopacidae > Numenius > Numenius arquata. Next base: position 70,497,017 of record NC_133577.1, read on the forward strand.
CTGAACTGGCCACAAGAGACATGATGCCAACTCAAGTGTCTGCAACACACTCATGCAATTAAGTTGAATAAACAATATCCTGCATCTGTCCCATAAGGCAGCTACATCTGATTCCTCGCCTGACCTCCATAACTTGTCTTTGGTCCTTGAGTCTCCGAGGAGACTCACCACAGACTTTTCTGAGTCTAGCACAGAGCTCTCCTCTCTCCCATGAAAACAGCGCAGCAAGACAAGATAAATCCTCCCGATTGTCAGTGCAGGAGTTGCTCAGATTGTGCAATGGAACAAAAGCAAAAACACAGCCTGGGCTGAGCAGTAAGACACTCACAGAGCCTGACCAAAGCCATAGTTCACATAGGTGCTCAAATGCATACCTACCTTTAGCACACTAGCAGCCTATCCACATGCTGAGAGTTCAGCGTCTGCTTAATTGTGGAAGGTGAAGCCCTGATTCAGCAGCATGTGACTCCAGTGGGAGCTGGATCAAACATTCCAAAATCCAAGTTGATTTACTACTTAATTTTCTTAAGTACTGACATTCACTTTGCTATTTCAACTGCAAGCAAGTGGCTCTAACAGCCATTCCACTCTTACTGTATGCCTCTTCTGCATAACTCAGAGCTGTAGGAGTTTGCTTTTGCTGTTCCTAAGCTGGGCAAGACCAAATGGCATTGAAAAGCAAATGAACTGCACCCAAGAGAGATGCTCAGGGAGTTGTAAATCTGTTGAGCAATTAAGTGAATGTTGTCCAAGCCTACTGCATATGACCAGTATGCATCTCTTCTGTTTCACACCATCCATTATACCATCAAAACATTTCAAGGCTAAAGAAAAGATTAGGATAAAGGCTGTGTCCTAACTGTTTAAACATTATGGGCCTTAGACAGAGAAATCTGACTCCTGTTGTGCTTGCTAATAAAGCATTTCACCTTAATCAAAAAGGAACAAAATATTCTTGTTCTTTGCAACCTGCAGTCTTTAAAAATCTCTGCGATCAATGGACCACTTCTAAGGTGTCTATGAAAAGCCTCCTCTGAAAAGCAAGTTTGCTCTTAGTATTCTGAAGTTCATTGTACATGATTCACATGCCCAGAGGAAAGAGAAAACGTAGATGACTCGCAAATCAAAACAGCTTGAAGGCTCCTGCTCTACACCGAGCAGGAAAGCATCGCTTTGGGCAAGATCTGTTGTCTCTGAGTGCTCTCTTCCAACAGCCCAAGCACTGGGTAAGTTACATAATATTTCTACTGCTGTTTGTAAGTTACACAAGGATGCACAGCAATCGCCACAAAAGTTTACAGAAATCCACAGCGTTGTTTAATTGAGAACTACTAAGTATTAGACAAACAGTTAAACAAAAGCCTTCACTTGCTTACTATGAAAATCTAGAAAAAAAAAAAACACAAAATCCCAGCCATTCTACTAACCTCAAGGAGGCAAAAAAACCCAAGCAAATCTCCAACTTACAAACCTACTGCTTTGTCTCCTCGTATTTGTACACAAAGCCAGCTTTATTTAAGAAAATTTACTAGAAATTTACTCTGAAATTTACTAGAAATTATCAACTTTCACATGGGCTGGAAACAGAACATCTCCTGTTGGCTACAAAGACAGCCGGAGCAGAGCGTAACTTCCCTGAAAAGCTAAGCAGCCACCCCCAAAACACGAACTACTTTCTGAAGTGGAAATAAAGTACTATTAAAGAGATAAGCACGTTTTATAACACCAAGGCTTCTTAGGCACCCAACAATAATCACCACAATTCTCGTGTTTAAATAAAAAGAGTCAACACTAGCTGGTCCACTTAATTGAATAGGTTAATGCAGGTTCTTATCACTTATCAGCAACTTATTGATAAAAACGTATTACTTTATACCTGTTACCTACCAAAATGAAAACCTACAGTCACAGCAAATTGTCCCTTTCTATGAAATGTTAGTTTTTGCTTTTTTTAAAAAAAAAAAAAAAAGAAAAAAGTATTAAAGATGAACCAAGAGGTGCTATGGGAGCAGAACCAAATGAGACGTCTTTGTGATTAAACTGTCTGCTTAACTACAGACTAATTCCGATGTCTAGAGCCACTAGAGGAAAAAAGAGAGAAAAAAGGGGGTCGCTGATTTCTGGCTCTTTTAAAATATCTACTGAACACACCACCCTATGAAGCCCGAGCAGTTCTCTCCACGCACAAGCCGTACCACGGCTGTGCCCGGGCAGTAACACGTTCCGCGGGTCTCTGATGCTTCCTAACTGGAAAGGGGATGGAGAAACGGGGCTGCCCTGCACCCCGCAGGTGCCGGCACCCCCAAACACCCCAGGGCAGGGGAGAGAGGAGCGGGCGCTGGGACCCCACAACGCCGGGCTAGCAGAGGCCACCGCTCACGCCCCAAACACCGGGGTTCCCCCCATGAGCTCTAGAACAGAGCTGCCACCGACACCTCCCCTCCCCAAACCGCATCTGCGGGCTGCCCACGGCGCCACGCCGGGAGCGGACACGCCGCTGGGCCGCAGACAATGCGCGCCTTTTCTGGCGGAGCTCCCCGGCCGCGCCGCGCGTGGAGGCGGCCCCCGCCCGCCGGCACCGCCGCATTGTTACCGGCGCTGCCGCCCCCCGCACGCGCCCGCCAACGGGCGCCCGCAACGGCAGCCAACCGCCCTCCTCCCCCGTCCCTCACGGCCCGTCCCGGCACACCTGCAGCGGCCCGGCCGGCCCCCTTTGTTCCCTTACCTGCGGCGGGCGAGCCCCGCAGCGCCGGCACGGCGAGCAGCAGCGGCAGCAGGGCGGGCAGCGCCGGCCGCCAGCGCGCCGCGGCCGCCGAGGCCACCACGAAGCGTGTCATCCCTTCCATGGCACGGCACTGCACGCCGTCGGCCCGGCGTCAAGTCATCGCGGCTCCCCGCGTCCCTGAAAGGGCTGGGCGGGCTCGGCGGCTCCTCCCGGGCGCATCCACCGCCGGCGGGGCTGGAACGCCCGGGAGCAGGGGGCCGCCGCAGCCCCCGCTCCTCACACCCACCCTGTGAGGAGAATTCACGGGGCAGGGGGTAGCGCCGCGGCGCCAGCCGCCCCCAAAAAGCGGCAGGAGCGGGGCAGCGGCGCCTCGCAAGGGCCCGCGAGCGGCACGGTTCGGGCCCCGAACAGGGAAGGCGGAGGGGAAGCCCCCGCGCTGCGGGGCAGCCAGGCTCCTCGGCCGGCCGCGGCGCTCGCCCGGGCGACTACGGCCCTTCACGTGGGAGGAAGAGGAGGAGGAGGAGGAGGAGGAGGAGGAGGAGGAGGAGGAGGAGGAGGCGGCAGCCCCGGCCCGGTGCTCGTTCCTTCCCTCCCTCCCCGCCGGCGACGCGCTAAGCCCCGGCGGAGGCCGGCCCGCGGCGGCGGCAGCGAGCGCAGCCGGGACCGCCTGCCACCTGCGCGCGCCCCGCGCGTCCGCGTCTGCGCGGGGGCGCGCCCGCCACGCCACGCCCCCACTCGGCCAGGCGGGGGCGGTGGAGAAGGGGAGGAGCTAAGGCCCCCGCCCCGCCCCCCGGGAAGAGGAGCCGGGGGGATGAAGCCTGACGTCCGTCACCCTCAGCGGCGGGAGGTGCCGAAGGCCCGGTCGGGTCCGGGATGGCTCCCGGTCTGCGTGGGGCAGCTTCCTGACTGCGCCCTCGGCTTGGCGGAGCGAGGCTGGTGGCCCCGTCCCGCTTGTCCCGTGGACCGGGCCCGGCGGTGCCCACGGACAGGCCCTGCTTTCCCACAGAGTTTTTTTGGGGGGGGCTGAAACAATAATGAATGCGTCCCAGCAGAAGTGGAGAAGGTGCAGCAACGACAGGAGATCCAGACAGCTTGAGTGGCGCTCCAGGGGATCAGGGGCAAAACGACCGGAGGACCCTTTCCCTGCAGGGCGCCTCCAGAGCCTGGCTCTCCTCAGGAGCACAGAGGGGTCCAGCACTTGCCCAGTACAAGGTCCCACCAGAACGTAGAGCTGGTCTCGCCCAGTTTCCAGCTGTACTCACAATAAAACAGGCTAATGGGACATCAGGGGACATCCTAACGCCATTCTCGGCGCCCGTCAGTCACAACAGATAAACCTCGCTCCAGAAGAAGGATGGAAGGAAGGAAGGAAGGATCCATTTTGCTGATGAACAGAAATAAGGCAATACCTACAAGCTTTGGCTTTCCATCACGCGTTGCACCGTGCAGCTTCATATCACACAGACAGCAAAGGAAAATAATGCATGGCAGATCCTTGGCAATGTAAACAAGCAAAGCTGCACTCAGCCAAACTACATCAGCAGAAGATGTGGCTGGATATAGACACGGCGAGTAAGAGGAGGGCATGAAAGCTGAAAAACCTACTGGTTTTAGGTTAGACGTTTTCAGGGTCAAAAAGTCCACATCCTGTCTTTGGCAAGGTGTCAGAGGCAATCGCTATGAAGAGTGGTACTTTAGGCCTTCTAGCACAAGACCTATACTTTCATTCTAAAAGTTTCAGTCCATAAAATATAATTTTCTCTCATTTCGTACAGCGGAGAGATGTTTCACAGAAAATGTCTTGGGTGATTACAACCTATATCTTAAAATGAAACCGAAAATCTAAGCTATAACATCCCATGCAAAATGTTAAACACTGCAAAAAGAAGCCACAGTGGGACGAAAAAAATCACCATAGTTTTTAAAACATCTAACAAAATGTAAATGCATAAAAACTGGCATAACACCCACTTTTTTTTTTTTTACCTGAGCAAATAACAAAAAAAAAAATCAGGGTCTGGAGATTGTTTCTGTTATATTAAATTGCTGATAGAAGTATGTCTTTGATATTCCTTTTTATGTTCTAAAAAAATTGAGACTTCTGTTTCCCAGAACCCATGAGGAATCAAACAGCTGGGGTTTGGTTTTTTTTTTTAGCTAGTTGCCAGTCTCCTAAAACAGCTCAGCTCAACAGAGCGCTCTTTAGCCTTGTTTTTATAACTGTGTACCCGCAGTTTGTGGATACATGCCATGTCGGGTACTTCCTTGCTGCCATCTCTCTCAGTTTCTCTTGTCCTTCCCAACCTCTTTTGCAGGTCTGCAGTCCAGGCTAAACAACAGGCAGCAAAAGCTTAAAAAAACCCAATTTCATTCCAACATGTCTTCATTGTAAGCAGCGCTGCTGTTTGGCATTGGAGTGTGCAGTTACATACTCTTTCTGTTCGCAAAATGTGGTTTTCCTTTTCTTTGAATAAGCTAGCCCTCAGAAGTACTCAGTAAGTGGATAGGAATCCATCCCTGCTTCAGATTCGGTGGGAGCTTTGGCAGTCAAGGCCATTGGAATACTTAATTTCAAAACATATTTCAGACGCTGCCTATCACCTCCTTCGCTGAAAGGTTACTTTGTCATCCTAACGGTGCCTCTAGTAACAGAGCACGTAAGGCTGCCTGTAGTACATTTCAGGCTGCCTGTATCACCAAGCTCCAAAGGTAACTTCCCAGGCTAAGGCGTGAGACAACTTCTCTCACATTTCTGAGATGTTATCCATAATGAAATCCGCCACAACTGCTAACTCATTCACTGTCTCAGCTAACACGGTTTCCTGCCCCAGTTCCCGGAGTTCAGTTCACGAAAATAATCTTCCTATCATGTGTTTAGATCATGTTCCCCACTGGTATTTATGTTATTTCCCCACTTCCTGGGCTAATTTAAGAACTGTCACATTTGATCACATATTCCCTATTCCCTGGCAGTTTCACACGTTCCACCAGACACCTCCAAATTAAACTCCCGTTGTTAAATAACAACCGGCATTGAAAGAGGAGCTGTGAGGCAGCTACCTGTTGTGGTACAGTTCACCCTCTGTTTTGGTCTGCTGTTTCCCAGAAGGTGTGAAGGAATTTCACTACTCACATATGATCCTCTGTCCTGCTTAGCTGCCTCTTTTACTGGAGCCATACTTTGGGGCAATGCTTTTGCAATTGTAGCTCCTGCTCCCCTTAGTGATTGCGTTAACTTTAGTGTCATCGTACTGTTGTTTAGTTCCCTTAATCCTTTTTGCAGTCCTCTTAGTCCCCCTTTTTCCTGGAAAACCTCATCGTATGTGGCAACCTGATTGACCTTTACTTCACACGTTTGTCTTGATCATAGAATAACTTGGGTTGGAAGGGGCATTTAAAGGCCATCTAGTCCAACCCCCCTGCGATGAGCAGGGACATCTTCAGCTACATTGGGTTGCTCAGAGCCCTGTCCAGCCTGACCTTGAATGTTGCAGGAATGGGGCATCCGCCACCTCTCTGGGCAACCTGTGCCAGTGTTTCATGACCCTCATTGCAAAAAAATTTCTTCCTTATAGCTAGCCTAAATCTATCCTCTTTTACTTGAAAGCCATTATTCCCTGTCCTATCACAATAGGCCCTGCTAAAAGGTTAGTCCCTATCTTTCCTGTAGGCCTCCTTTAGGTACTAGGAGGCTGCTAGAAGGTCTCCCTGGAGCCTTCTTTTCTCCAGGCTGAACAACCCCAGCTCTTTCAGCTTGTCTTCATAGGAGAGGTGCTCCAGCCCTCTGATCATCTTCGTGACCCTCCTCTGGACCCAGCTCCAATAGGTCCATGTCCTTCTTTTGCTGAGGACTCCAAAGCTGGATGCAGTACTCCAGGTGGGGTTTCACCAGAGCAGACTCACAACAATTTATAACCAACTGCAGGGTTCTTTTCCCCAGCTTTCCTTTATAGAGCCTTCAGCTATTTCTTCAGTATACTTCTCATCTCCCAGAAAATCCTGAGTACAGCAGCATCCTGACAGAGGACGGGTTTTTTGGGTACAGCTTCAAGTATGTCTCACCTGTACTTCTCTTTGTGCTTTCCTCAGGACTTTTCAGGCTGTATCAGTGCATCCTCACCACCTTCTCTCTATCTGATCCTTTTCACCTACTGCAGATGCACAGATAAAAGGCGCTACAGAATAACCAGCAAGAACCTCACTCAGATATCCCTTGAAGGGATGACATGCTGAGATGCGTGGTAGAGGCTGTGTTTTTCCTTTCCCTTTGGAATAACAGAAAAAAAACCTCACTGCCTTACATGCTTCTAACAAGTATCTCAGGTCAAGAATGACAGTCATTTATAGTAACAATATTAAAAAAAAACAACACAAAAAACAAAACCAAAAAAACCCAACCAAACCCAAAGATCTATAGAACACTTCAGATTCCACTAAAAGAGAAATCTGAAAAAATACAGGCAATTATGCTGGGACATTAATACAGACTGGAAATCACAGGCTTCCCTACATTGTCACTTGCAAACTTAGAAAGTGAAGCTAGCTATAATTTTAACTAAATTTTACTCTTAAGCTTGTAAATGCATTCATCACAAGAAGTAATTGAATAGGAAGGTGAGAAATTCTCTTTCTCATGATACTCTACTGTGATCTTTGGTAGTATGCGTCAAGGTTCTAGCTCCCCTGCTTAAGGGGAGAGTAGAAGTAATCTTTTGTAACTGTGTGACTTGCAAGGGTTGTTTACTTACTGCTGAATGACTTCCCATTGCACATACACCAGGAAGTTTTTGACATTACTGAACTTTCTACTGCAGTGACGGCTACTCTGATTTATCACTGGGGCAAGACTGAGGATGCAAAAAAATCAAAGGCTGTGCAAAGTGGGATTAGATTAATGATGACAGGCTCCACCTGGAAACTGAGAACTTGTTTTGTGAAGGGTGTAAGAGGAAAAAAAACCCTATAGCATTTTGGATAGAAACCTCATGAGTGAACACCCACATGGGGACATTTGGAAGCTGCAACCCAAGCAGTGGAAGGGAGAACCCACACTGCAATGACAGAAACAAGAGCGTCCTCAGAAGGCTCTTCTTGGAAATGCTCATTTCTTCTAATTGCCCAGGCTTTGGTGGAAGAGAAGGTGTGAAATTAGACCCTCTCATCTTGTTTTTCGCAGAGTATGTAATACCCAAATCTGGGAACCTGTTTCTCAGAACTGCACATCAAAACATTAGTTTGGAGAAGTTGAAGTGAATTAGAGACCATCAACAATATTTCCAGTGAAACTAGACAACTGCTTAGTAATTTAACTTTCAGTTATTACTGGTTCAGGACCCAATGGCCGGAGCTGCTGAAGAGATTTTTTGCTTTAGTGAATAATATTTGTATTTAAAAAAAAAAACCAACAAACCAAACCCAGAGGTTTTTTTCTCCTGCTCTTTTGCTGTTGCTGAAATTTGTGAAGAAACAGATTTTTTTTTACAAATGTTTCCAATTGCTGAATTACCCATTGAAAAAACATTCAAGGGGAGAGGTTCTAGCTTGGCTTTGTGAAGACCTTCAGACAGTTTGTTAAGTTATTCCTAATGCTCTCAGACATCTAGTTTTCTTACCAACACTTGTGTCTAAGGGAGCAGAGAGTGCTTTTTTTTTCATTACAGTTTTTCTTTTACTCTCTGAAAGCTGTGTGCTATGGAAAGTCACATGGTATGTGACATAAAACAGACTCAAACCATTTACAGATCAATACAGCCCAGTCTTACTGTGCACTTCCATTCTGTTTCTGAACTCTCATACTTTGCATGATCCAAACTTGTGCTCTACGTTACTTCTGCCCCGATGAAGTACAGTAGCAACAGCTGCTGGCACCAGAAGAGTCAACTTAGAAGGCCAGATTAACAAAACAGATCAGTTTTGTTCTAGAAAGTACAAGGAAGGTACTAGAAAGTATGCTTTCTAGGTTAAGAAGTGAAAGAGACAATCCGAACTTCATTAGGGCACAGATTTTTGTACTCGTGTAATCAGATAGTAAGATAAGACATTCCTGTATGGTCTCATGTTGTAACCGTGTGAAACGTGACATTGGGAACTGGCACCAGGAATGGCCACATGAATACCAGATTGTTCCCATGTAAAAAAGGAAGAAGGCAAGAGATACATGTATGCTCTGTTTTCAAGTCTGAGCTTCTAAGCTGGGAAAATATACAGAGGTAATGCAGGGAAATAGCCTTTTATAAAAAGAGTAGAGGTGTCTAATAAATTGCTTTCTTCCACATTTTCCATTACAGGTTTCGTTGAGGCATCAGAGAGTCTGTCCAAGCACATCTGTATTTTGCTGAAAGGCTTGTCATCTTTTTGCAAATACCTCAGACTGTCTGTTTAATCCAGTTCCTGGACTTCTGGCATTGGGTCTGCAACAAATTTCTCTGCTATACAGCTTCATACTGCTCTTCCTAAGAATGGTTACTCTGATTACCGCCTCTGACTCCTTCAATTTCACCACCTGCAAAAACCTTTTACCTCAAATTCCTATCTCTTCAATTCTTCTGAGACAACACAATAGAATAAATGGGCTTAGTGTTGTTCCTCCAGTGGAACGGTATGTAGCTCTCTGAACTGATGGTCTTTTCCTTCATATCTGCGACCAATCTTGACCTTAACTGTCCCATTTTGTTCATAAAATATTGTTTTATAACACATAGACATACCATATTCAGGAATTATTGCACCAGAGACATATTTTGGTCTATCAAACTATCATCCTTATACACTGAGCAACTGAAAATAATTCCATCTATACTAAGCTAACTTACCACATTAAAAAATAATGTGTTTCAAGCTACTATAGCATTGATTATGACAGCAATTAGATTGTTTCTCTGTGTTATGGAATGACACACAAGAAACAAGCAGGCCAGATCTTGTCTGTTGTAGTTTGGGAACTTAAGAGAATTAAATTTCGAGTACAGTGAATTTAGTATAAGATATCCTTGGTAATCCCATCTTAAACAAAGTGCTCACTGAAACATACATCCATTAAGCTCCTCCCACAAAACAAAATTAACAAACCTTCCTGCCACTTTGTGCAATGTCAATAAATACTTCCAAAAAATACCCAGACCTTGCAAAATCCCCCCCCACATCTGTTTCCAATCATCACTTCATAATTCAGGGTAGATCTCCCATTCCGGAAACCATTTGGACTTCATATAAAAAGATAAGGCTTCCTCCTGTCTGGCCCAGATATAGTTTATACCAAAGATTAATCAAATGCTATCCTAATTTATATAATGAACAAGGAAGATCAGTAGGCTTTGCAGACTCAAGAATCAGCTTTTTTTTTGGAAAGTAAGAATAACTAAATCAGGCAATCTGTAGATGCTTTGCCAGATTTCAGTAGAAGCAGCTGGAATGAACACTTTCAAAATCCTGCCTGTGACATTCACCTCTAGTGAGCTTTTCCTCTTGCTGACAGATGATCATAGCTTGATCTTCCTGACAGAAATGTTTTAACAACCCTTTTCCCTTCCCTCAAATCTACTTTGGTTTCCTACTGCTAATGGTTTCTGATCCCTCTAGAAGTTCCAGCCCCAGGCTCTCTCCCATTCAATAACTGTCACAAAATACCTATACTTCTGCTCTCTACTCTTTTTTCTTCGTTCGCATTTGTCTTCCCACAGTCTTCCTGCCTTCATGTCACCACAAAGACCTTTTCTCCCCACGTTGCGTCCCCATCTCTCAGTGAAATGCTTTACAGAGATCTGGATGGTGACGAAAAGCGCATCTTACATGACTCTACTTGAGGCCAAAATTGCATGATTCCTAAACCATGTTTCGCCTTATTTTCTTCAACCAGCATTGCTCCCCACCAAACACCCTTGTTTAGCACTGGACACTGCAGTCGGAGCGATGTGTAACTTCTTGCTGCTTTCCTTACTTTTTTTCTTCTCTGAAAGTAGAGCTTACAAACCCTGCCTGCAAACCAGGACCCCATTGTACCAAACTCAACAGACACAGGACAAAGCAAGCCAGAAAAGGTGGTTATTGACTCTCTCTACTAAATAGCCAACGTGAAAAATCCCGGTTTTGGAGCCGTCTCATTCAGCTTTGCCTCAGGGATGTTTGCACCGTGGTGTGTCACAGTGCAGCTGTGTCCTAAGTAAACTTTAAAGGACTTGTGACAGGCACACATAATAAAGAGACGTAAAAGCCTTGAAAAGCCTTAATTGTCGAGAAAAAGAAGAGTTTGTTAAGGGCAACATTTGAAAGAGAAATAATTTAATCCAAAAAAGGCAAACCTGAGTCAGAACCTCTGGATAAAATTTCTGGCAGTGGGATACACCGTCATGGGAATCGCCCTTCAAGGAGGGCAACAAAACTCGCCTCGTTCAGAATTTTAAGGGTCATGTAGACTAAGCACAGAGCAGAATCCAGGGAACAGCATTAGATGCCATGAAAGGCTTACTCCACTGCTAAATTCAGTGACAGAGAAATGAGCTGAAAGCTCTGGTGTTACTAAGGTACCTCTTATTCACAGCTCAACTGTCTTTTACGTTTACATTCATTACAGGATGCTGACGTGGTGTCTTCTTCTGTACTCTGATATGGATTTTAGCTGAAAAACACTAGTAAAGAGATTGAATTACTGACACAGATACACTACTTGGTTATTTGATATTATCATATTCTATGTTCATCACAGAAATAATTAAAATTATTTCCCTTCCTTCCAAAATGGGAGAGAAGAGTCAGGCAAATTGGAAATTGCCTCTGAACCCCACAGAGACATTAGCGACACAGACATTCACCTCAGCAGTCCAGCTAGTCACACGGCTGGCACATGGTCCTGAGCAGCCAAGTCTTCAATAAAGATAAAAGCATGACTAATTGCATTCTTCCTTCTCAGGTGCCACGGCAGTAGGCATTAGCCAGACTGAGCTCAACGCACTGGAATAATTAGCCCGAGTCAGTGGTGGGCCAGCATTTGTCTGCTGTGATGACTTGACTTGGCTGTAGCTGCGTGGTCAAAAGCTACCTCTAAAATTGTCCTCTAGAGATGCACATTCTGAATTCTGAGGTTGAGTCCTATTGGTGAATGCAGGGTAAAAAGTCAAGACCAAAAAGTTAAAGGAGGATTTGGGACATCCCTCCTGATAACCTTCTTGCTGAGAAGCTGAGAACCACAGGACAGAATAATCCTATCCCACAGCAGAAGTTAAAAAGGCACAAGCTGCAGCTACTGCTGATGTTCAGTCAGGAGAGCTACTGGAGCAAGCAGCTGCAATTTGAGACAAAACTCTTTCCTTCTCCAGTTCTTTTTGGTGATATTTTATGCAACGTTAAATTAAGGTCAGATAGAGGACATGTTGGTAATGTCCTTGCCAGTGAAAACCACAAGTTAACTATTAAATTATATTTATTTACTTAGTTTTATAAAAAGAGTTTCCATTTGAAAGTCCATTTGAGGAACCTGTGAAACTGAGAACAATATTTGGACACAGCTCTGAATAGTTAATGGAAGTTCTCTGTGCTATGTCTGAAACCAGTTGTGGTTCCCTTTTAGCACATTAGTTGAATGTATACACTGGGAATATTTTACTTTGTTTTATGTTATTGCAATTTGCAAAAATTACACTAATAGCCCAATTTCATGCAATTATCTGAATGCAAAACATTGTTCGGTTGAATTCCCATAGCCTAATCCTACTAGTTCCCTTGGCTGTCTCATTTTCAATTATGAACCAAGGTCTGTACATCAGATGAAATGCTGCTATTGTAAAAATAGATCCTTTATTTAAAAGTTATTTTCAGTGGTCTTCTGCCATACGGGCTGTTTTTATTGTTTGCAACCAAAGGCACTTTAAGGAAATCTGATTTTAACATCACAGGCCTGCAATACATATACTTTAGCTGGAGCGGTTTGTTGTGTTATTGTGGTAATAACCCAGTTATGTTTGCACCATAATTGTACCTCTAAATGTCTCTTGAGCTGCACATATGGGGCAAAGCATGGCTTTATGAATACACAGGGGAAGGGGAAGAAAAGAGGAAGGCCATACAGAGAATTACATCCCTTTTTCCTTCCATGTGCAGCACAGCTAACACAGTTTTGGAAGGCAGGCAATGGATGATGTTAACACTACATTAATGCCAACTTGGCGGTCAAGTCTCAGTATTCAGAAATCATGAGGCTGGCTAGGGGATCATACATGTCTGGTTTCGTATTTGGTTTTCCTTTTTTGGAGCCTTTACAGTTCGTATCTTCAAGTTTTATTCCACAATCTAGGAAAAAAAAAAACTTGAGCTTTTTTTCTTATTAAGTCAAGTCCAAGTTTTTATTAAATCACATGACTCCAGGATCTAGGACTTAAATTAAAGTACCAAAGAAGTTGAGATTTATAAGAGTCAGTGACAATGTGCTAAGTTCCCCAAATCAAGTTAAGGAATAAGCTTAGCCAACTGACCTGCCTCTCTGGAAGGAAGCACATTTTGTACATCTTGAAAAACGTGGATAAATGTCACACTCTGGTGTATATTTCCTTCAAGCCTCAGAAGGCTCGACTCCTGCTTTAATACATCCCCCTCTCTTTCTGTTCCTCTGAAATACCTATCCTGCATTTCCTCGTCTGTGCTCAATCTACTGCATCCTTGATTGCTTCTAGACCTCTCCTTTTTGGTAGGAGGAAACCATTCTTACATCCACTTTGGAAAGAGCTTGCATTGCTCAACTCAACCAGGACAAATGTAATAGATCCTTTTTAACTGAGGTTACATGCATACATTTCTTTGAAACTCAGTCTCTAAGCTCCATTCCTTTGTTATGAATGGAAAGAAATAACGTGCATTTCATTATAAGATAGGGCAAACATCAGCCTCTGGCCTTGTCTGGCTCTCTCCTTTGTCTATAGAGGAAGACTTCGATAACGAGGTCTTTTCTTGTAGATGGATAATGTTAGATTAAATGAATTCCAAATTTGATGTCACATTTTGGGTACCCATGAATCAAAATAATAAAATTAAATTCCTTTTTCATTTTCACTGCCTGAAATATCTTCCATCTTTTTTTGCCCTAAAGGAACAGCTGGCTCTCCAGGCAGTGAAATTTCTGTTCCTTATAAAAGGTACCCATGTATCTGACATCATTATTCAGGTGTCCAAGTGACCTTCATCAAAGAAAAGGAACTGGAGACATGATATTTTGGATATTAAAGGGTGAAACTTAAGCAGAAAGAGAGGGAAAAAAAGCCAAGTAATATTTTAAACAGGAGAGTGATAAAGAACAAACTCACCATTTTTAGCTTTGCATTTCACCATTTACATACTAATTATATAGTCACACATATAGATACCCCATTACTAATTACCTTTGAGGAATACTTCAGACAATATGGCAGGATTCTCCCATCTTATTTTGGCTGGTGTGCCTTATAGTAGCCTTTTCTCATCACACCTGCAAACACGGCCATTCTGGCACTTTACTTACATGGTATTTGGTTCGGGAATATTAGTGCTAGCCCAGAAAAAAGTCTTGGGGAACACAAATTTCATTTTGTGCTATATTCCAGCTGTCTCCATCACAGACAGCAAAGAGTGAAAAATATATTTCGGCTCCCCTAAGGTTCCTTTCATTTTCTTTGCCTGCTTTGTTAGAGCCGCCACAGTCGCTCACTCCTTGCGGAGCATCAGACAGACACGTGTAACATCTCTACTCACTCGTACAGAGAATCACTCACAAAGCTGGTTTCCTGTCATTAAGCTTCTTGGAGAAACCACCGATAGCGATGCAGGCCTTGGCAATTATTTAACTTCATGAACAGATAGAAATAAGTGGACCGGCTGCCTTGATGCTGCAGTACTTCTTTCTCCCATGACTGTCTGGAAATTCTGCTGCCCTGAATCTCTGGTTTCTAGGGAACGCATAGGAATTCACCAGCCTCTTGCTATCTTACTTGGGGATGCCCTTCACAGGCATGGCACAGTATATTATGCTCTCCAGCATTTATGTGTTACATGCACTTCTAACACAAAAGTTTACATTGGAACTGGCAAGGTTATTAATTACAGTTCTTATTTAACCTTCCTATGTCTTTTATTTCTTTGCAACACCTGTGGTTATATATATACATAAATATATATGCACACACACATACATTTATAAATATACAAGCATTTGATGCTCTATTTTTGGAGCAGAAATCAATACTAGCTGCCCACTGCCAAGTGGCTCCCCTGAATACATGGCCATGAAATTCTGCATTAACGAACACCAGTACAAGGGACATGGAGGAGAAAAAAGAAAAGTATTCAAATGAAGGCATATTTCCATTTCACATTTGCAAAGCAATGTATAAATGCAAAATTAGAAGGGATCAAAATCCACATTCTTAGTGCTCTTAAAGTTGTGTATCACATATTGTATTTCATTATACATTTTTTAAAAGGCTCCACCTACTCTCTGGGACTAGAAATCTTTTAATAGCATGAAGTTAGTCAATCTTTCTTTCATTAATATTCATATGTATGCCCCAGTTCTTACATTTAAATTTGCTAATGAAGATTCACTGCTGCTGCAGCCAAAGACTGTGCAGGACCAGGACCCTTTTGTGCCAGCAGCCCCCATGGAGCACTGAATTGCGCAGTGGGAAAAGGGCATTCATTAAATAGCAGCTGCTTCACCTGCTTTCTGCTCCTTTAGCCCTTCTGCTAATTCCTTAAACAGCTTCAGCACACCCTTAATTGAGGGGGGATGTGTTCCTGTTGCAGTGATGAGAGTGATAAGCAGGGACTTGTAACATGCCTGTCCTCTGTGTTTAATAACTTGGCAAAGATTATTAAAATGTCTTTTGCAATCTTTTCCTATTTTGTATTATAAAATGTTCCCCATTTTATGAAGGGGAGACAATAGTGCTTCTCTTCTTCCCAAGGATTTCTTACAACTATACAGCTTCTGGTTTCCATTTAGCCCTAACTCAATCTCTTTATGCAGCACCACACTGTGATGTGTAAACTTAGCCTGAAACGGACTCTGAAAGCAGAAGAGACCATTATGATCATCTAGGCTGGCTTCCTCTAGGATTTTTCTCAGGGATTCCTGCATGAGGCTCCACGGTTTCAGTTGCCAAGGAAACAATTCTCAGTCTTTCCCATCCCTCACCATCCATATCCCTCCTTTCCATTTTGTCATTTCTCGTTACAATAAAAAAAATATCTTGTCAGATGTCCTAGTCCTTAGCTCTAGCATCCTGACCTCCACCCCAAAGAAGGAATGGGAAATGGCAGTGAGGACCCTTGGCTGGGAGTTCAGCCCGAAGCTCACCTTTTATCCTTGGATTCTGTGCTGCAGGTGGATGACCCTTTGAAAATGATTCTCTCAGCTGCAGATAGCTTATCAAATGCTGTATTGTTTGGCTAACACAAGACATATTATTTTTTAAATTACCCAGCAGTGTACCGCTTGATATATTTTTGGTATCTTTCATTTCACCACAGCTTTAGCTCCACTACAGCCTCATGCAGAAATGCTTTGGAAAAAACACTGTATTGTAACATGCAGCTGAGGAGCAAAAGCAATAATGAGGAAAAGAAAGGAAGATGCAAAGAGGTGGAAAACTGTGTAGGAGGAAGATAGAAGGCAAAACCTCTGCATCGACTAGAGAATAAATTAGATGTAGTCAGAGATAAACTTTTGTAGACTCAGGAGGTTAAACTTAGGTACCTTCAGGCAAGTTACAAGAGATTTGCATGGTCCTTAGGGTCTAATGAGTCCCACATGTATCATTCATAGCTTCTGACAGTTGCACTGATTTTATGCCCTTAAATACAGCTCTGATCAGGGTGACTGTTTGAAGGACAGAAGGGTGTCTCACCAATGTCATTTGAAAGGTAATCCCCTCAAATTCAATGGAATTATATCAGTGTAATCAGTTCCTCAGTGTGCACGGGAGGGAGGATGAACACACCAACTGCCGGGAGGGAAAGAAGAGCCAAGGACTCACAAAAGGCTTATGGGGAAGAGGGCTGCCATGCGGCATGCTTTGATAATTCACTACTTCGGGTAATTGTCCCCCTTTTATAAGTAACCTAACAATAGCTCACATGAAGGCAAGCAGACTTACCTTGCAAACCTCAGGAATATCAGATGATCAAAGAAAAGTCAGAAACTGAAACATTCCTTAGGGGAAGCCCCTGGGGAGAGAGAAACAAGGTAGACCACATGAATACGTCAATCCCTGTTCACAGTTAGAGAGTGATGCTTCAGCCCTTCCTCTTCTGGACACTGATTTTTGGAGCTTGCTGAGGTTTTTTTTTGCTCTGTGTGTGAGATGTAACAGGATGGTTCTGAGGATGGCCAAACCATGCATGTATGCACAGAAGATGTTATGTCATGTCTTGCATACACCACCATGGAAACAGCGTATGTCCAGTAGATCTGGCACCAGAGCCACTGTGTCCCTGCTGGGGCCTCCATGGGCCCACGCCCCAGGACAGGCAGGGGGCATTGCTCATGATTGCTCATGCTCTGGATATTTTGGCCATTTGGGTCCATTTGTTTAAGAAGATGCATCTAAATGTAACTCAGCAGGATGAACAGATACTGAAAACCCTGATACTTTTTCTGCAGAAATCACTTGCCGATGGTTTAGGGTGGTTGTAACAGAAGAAGTGAGATAAACCCATGTGTGAAAAACAATGGAGAAAATAAGTTATTTTTATGAATGACAACAATATCTCAGTTTTCCTGTTGGTTACTTTCCTGCCAGGCTGTATAGAAGAATGTTAGAGGGAAGCAAAAAGGAAGAAAACAGCAACAACGTACCAACACCGTTTCAAATATCACAGAGCTGTTAAAGAAGTATATTGGGGAATATCTATCCACATACCTTCAGGCAGGCAAGTGTTAATTTCTCCTAAGTCCAGGGAGAATAAAGAATATACTGAACTGCTGAGAACCACAGCTAGACAAAGAGGAATGGATGCACAGAGTGTTGGGATGAGTCAGAAAAAGGCAGCCTTTAAGAGAGAGCTGGGTTTGGCACTTGACCTCAAACAGGTGTGTTTATGCCAGTGGAAGCTGTTGAAACAACTGTGTTTTCTGGCAAGATTTATGTACAAATGCTCTTTCTTTGCTTCATCTCATGTTTCATCTTCTGATTTTCTTCCTTTGGCTGAAGAAACATCTTTTGTTTCAAAAAAAGATATTCTTGAGCCCCCTGGATCAGCTGCTGCCCCAAAGCATTTTGGGTCAGTGCGGTGCAGAGCAGGGCCTGCTGGCTTCTCCATTCACATGTCGAGTGCTGGACTCGGCTGCCCTGGAGAAGCCTATGTGGAGGAAAAAAAACATCCCTGGGTGGCAATTACATGAGATGATGGCTTAGTGCACCGGCTGCCTCACAAGCCTGTGCCTCCTCCCCTCGGCAGGTGGGAGAACTCATTATTCCCAGATAAGAAAAGCAGCAACAACTCCATAACATAACAAAACCAAACCAAACCAAAACCAAACAAAAAAGAACCCAACACCAAAACCACACCCAACAAACAGGTAAACCTGAGAAGGGCACTGTCACTTGACCCTACTGTTTCTCCCACCGGCGTGTGCTGCGTAGTTCCCAGGCAACCGCTCCCCGGCTGCCGCTTGCCCCTGCCAGGCTGATGGCAGGGAAGAGGGTATCAGTTTGCAGAAAGAGAGCGATCCCACTCTGCACAGGAAGGGCAAAGTCTTCCCTCATGGCAGACCCAAGCACATTAATCGGGCAAATGGCACCAGGAGGCAGAAGCTGAAAGTTATCTCTTTTGCTGCCCGCATGGCCTTAAACTACTCAACTCCCACTCGCACTATAGGGTGGCTGGCAGTGGGGTGCAGCAGTGGTGTCTTCTCCACAGCCTTGGCTGGAGACATACTGGGGAGGAAAAGGCTCTCCACTGCTCAGGAAGACTGAGAGAAAGTCAGGAAGGGCTCTGGTTGTGGAGTCTTGTGTCCTGGAAAGCCTCTGCTGCTTGCTTCTGGATCCAAGACAGACCCTTTATGCCCTCAGAGTCGAAAATAGCTCATTTTGCCAAATCTCCTCTAAGATCTTGGATGTTTCAGACCTGTCAATGCCATCCATTAAGCTAAAAATCCCAATCTACTCCTATTCACAGCTTCTACCTTTCCAAGACTAATAGCCCTTTGTTATCAGAGCATGCTGGATCACTCTGCATGACTGTCTTCATCACTGTCTTCTGTCCTGCTAGTCATCACCAGCCCCTGCTGTTGTCAATAGTGATTTCATATTCATTTAGATCACAGATTAAATTGTTACATTAATGGATTAAGCAGCTTCCAGCATTGCCCTAATCTCCATGAGCCTCTCCCGGACTCCTCGCTGGCTCTTTGAGGTCTGTCAGTTGGCCTCCTCTGGGTGCTGTTCACGCAAGCTGTATTGATATTGTACGGTGTTCATTTTTAGACTCAAATTGCAGTGCACTAATGACTCATGGCCAACACAGTTTCACATACATTATCACTATGCAATTACCTTTGTCAACCAAATATATGGTCTCATCAGAGCACAAAAAATCAGGTTTGTTTGACAGGTTTGCTTATAGTTACCATAAAACTATGTCAGTGGCATTAGTCATATTCTTTCCCTTAATTCTTTCTCCACTTATTCCCATACAAGCTTTCCTTTATTTTCCCTGGAACTGAGCTAAGGCTAGCCAGCCTGCAATTACTGGGCTCATTCTTTGGGGCAAAATTAATGCTAGTCTTTTGCTCTGCACTACAACTGCTTTTCTTGTGTCCTGACCCCACTTTTCTCTGACTGTCTCTGCCCTGACCTCCTTCATAGAAAAACACATCCTCTTTTGCTCCTGGAGAGGCTTAGGGGAAGGGCTTGAGGCTTCATCCCCTCCCTTGCAGCGCGCTGTGGAGATACTGCATGTAAGAAATTCTGTGTTCCAGGAGGATAGAGGGCAAGAGAGAGGGCTGTGAGGTTCTGCACGCCCAGGGTACCACCTCTGTACCTCCACCATGTGTTAGTCTGTCCCACAGAGACAGCCCCTGGTCACAAGAGAGGCCAGACTGCCCAAGAAATGAGGGATGAGTGAGGAGGGCAAAGCTGGAGAGTTGTCCTGTCCCTGCTTACGCTTCTCCTCGCCTTTGTCCAACAGGTTTAACAGTACTGCCATGATTGGTGATACAATAATATCATCCTTTTGGTTGTTACCAGCAGCAAGGTTCAAATGATTATAATTTCTTCTTACCTGCGGGTCTACTCTAAAGCCTGCTGGAGTCTTTTCATTAGCATCAATTAGCATCAGATCAGCATTTATGATTGCATTTCTCTGAAGGTATAAAAGATGCGTCACACTCATTCTCTTCCTTTTTGGGATGCTCAGCATGATCAGAGGGTCTCCTCTGCAGGAGAGCAGTAGCAGTTGCATTTGGTTCTCCAGAGGTGTTACTGGGCTTTTCTCCACTCACCAGGCCCCTTTCATGCAGTGTGCAGTTTCGAGGCCATTGGTGGGGCTCCTGCCCACCAAGCCAGATTCTCTGATTGCAGGATTCCCCAGAGAATTAAAATAGATTTTATTTTTTTTTTCCCCCAAAACTCCTTAAGGAAATCAGTGTTTACTCACCAGGAAACAGATTCAAGATTATACAGCTGTTTTGCCAGGGTAACCAGTCGCATAAGCCTATATAAAGACCCTATGTCAGGCCACAGAGAACACAGGGAAAACACACATTGCACTGTACAGAGGGTTGATGCAACATAATCAGTTTCATATAGAATCATAGAATCATTTAGGTTGGAAAAGACCTTTAAGATCATCAAGTCCAACTGTTAGCCTAATGCTGCCAAGTCCACCACTAAACTACGTCCCTCAGCACCACATCTACATGGCTTTTAAATACCTCCAGGGATGGTAACTCAACCACTTCCCTGGGCAGCCTGTTCCAATGCTTGACAACTCTTTCGGTGAAGAAATTTTTCCTAATATCCAATCTAAAGATGATCATTATTGTTTTCAGCAACGTACTTCAAGTGCCCTTTGCTGAGGAGGCCTATTAGTAAAGGGAGACAGATGCCCTAATAAACTAAAGAACAACTGCTTCACAGTTCAGACAGTAAATATAGTGCCCTGGGCAAGCAGGTGAGATGGCTCAGTGACTGAGAGCTCAGCATAGAACAGTTAGGACCACTGATAACTCTGCTTATCGCAAAGAGGAAAATCAGGATGATGGGGGAAAATAAAGAAAAAAAAGTAAGAAGGAAAATGAGAGAAAAGGCAGTCATAGAAAGCTGAGCTTTATAGTAAGTGTGTGAATTGCCCTGTGACCCTGTCTGCCTATAGTTAGAGGGCAAGGAGGCACATATCCTATTAAAAATATCTTGTAAAACCAGATCCTTTCTCTGTAACCTCCGTTTGCAGTGAAGTCAGGTCATAAATGACAAAACTGGTTCAGGAAGATTTTCTCAAAGTTTTCATTAAACATAAGGAGTAATAAAACATTATGAAAGCAACTCAAGCATTGTTTCTGTTGTAAACTGCAGGCAGTTTACTTCTCAGAGATTGCTTATCAGTTATTCTTTTTCTGCAAAGCAGATCATTGGCTTCTTGACTGTCTGCATATAGCTCAAAACCTTGGAGTATTGGTGAAAGCCCCGTCTCCTTTGAAAACTCTGAAAGTGGTAATGAGGAAAGACAAAGCAGACACCCCTCTCTGCCCAGTTGTCTTCTTACGAGGCTGAAATCAGGCTACTGCCTTTGCAGCTGAGATGAAATAGCTTAGGGTGGGGGTGTAAAAAAACCTCAACCAATCCTAACAGCCCCTCACCTTCCTGAGAAGTGATATTCTTCATCTTCATTACTGTAGCAAGGGGCCTCTGGAGAGCAATGGATTTAAGAAGCCAGAGGACTTCCATTTTTTGTTCAAAGGAAGGGCAACTGAGATGGATGAATGGGCCCCAGTGACCTTTCACCATCCAGATTTGGTGTTCAAGTAGTTCCATCAATTTGCTGGGAATCTCACAACCAGTGGTTCCAGCACTGGATGTGTCAGAGCTGTTAACATTTGATATCCAACTGAGGTATTATAAAATCCTCTGCGCAGGCACAGTGCTGTTCCCTGTGATCAAAGGCAAGTCCTGTGATCAAAGGTATGTGTTTGAGGATCTTTGACTCCTTCTAGAGAAAAGCACTGGTGATATCCTTACTTAAGTGCTGAATGAATATTCTGCTTACTTTTGCTTTACCTCCAATACCAACTATTTTTTTTTTAACTGAAACCTTTGAGTACTTTTTTGTAACGGTCTCTATGTTCTCCGAATTCTTCTGCTCCCTCTGTTTCAAAGCATCTGAACTACAATGTCTCTCACAAGGTTTTCCCAGCTATACCAGGTCTGGTTGGGATGGAGTTAACTTTCTTCACAGCAGCCCATACAGCGCTGTGTTTTGGATTTGTATCCAAAACAGTGCTGATAACGCACCACTGTTTTAGCTATTGCTGAGCAGTGATTGCACAGGGTCAAGGCTGGGGGTGGGCAAGAAGCTGGGGTGGGACAGCTGACCCAAAGTGATCAAAAGGATATTCCATACCATATAACGTCATATTCAGCGATAAAAGCTGAGGGGAAGGAGGGAGATTCCAAAGCTGCTGTTGCTCGGGGACTGGCTGAGCATCAGTCTGCTGGTGGGAGGCGGTGAGTGATTACCCCTGCATCACATGTGGGTTTTCTTCTTCACTTATTAAGCGGTCTTAATCTCAACCCAGCCTTCTTTTACACCTATATATTTGAATATTTCTACCACGCTCACCACTTAGAAATGTCACCTAGCGCCCAGCCTGCTGTATTCTATAGGGATGTACGGCACCTCGTACAACGCACGGCTAACTTCTCGGTCCCACCCAATTGCAGTCAAACAGCAGGAAGAAGGCAGGATCTTTAAAGTCCCTTCACTTCTCGGTCCTGACCGTACACCCACCCGGGGGAGCCGAGCCGAGCCCGGCGGAGGCTGCGGGCGCCGGGTGCCCTCTGCCGGCCGGCGGGTCGCGGCGCCTCGGCAGGGCCGGGTGACCGCCAGTCACCGCTCTACTATTAGGGCTGGTAGAAAAATATTTCCTTCCTGCACCCCAAAGGACTGCCTTGTGCACACCCCGCTTTGGAGACCTCACTGCTGCAGCGGCTGGATGGGCTGAGAGAGGACCTGATTTTTGCAAGGGGTTGAGCACCCCCACCCAGTCTTCTGAATTTTTGTTAAAAGCAATGGAAACTCATTGCTGCTGAAAATCCCTTCTTTTTTCTCTCACATCTACACCGCTATTTTCTTCTTCTCTTCAACCCACTGCCTGTTTTCCAGTCAGTTCTCTTTCATTTCCTCTCGTGTCTGGTCTTGGAACATTTCATCCCCTTTATCCACTTTTCCCAGTAATACCAGACCCTGTCCTGTCTTGGTCCCCTCCCCCTGCTTCGCATGGTCCTTTTTACATCCTTTAGTTTATCTGCCTGCATTGTGCACCCCCATTTCCATATTTTTGTGGCCAGCATAAAGGGCAGAGGGTAGAGAGAGTGACAGATTGGGGCAAGCGACACAGCCAGGGGGACTGCACGGATGTGGGGAAAGGATTCTCAGACGCTTTGGTTCTTCCCTGCCAGCGTTTTAACACCAGTGGGGCACACACACATATGAAGGGTTAAAACAAAAATGCTGAGAAAGAGGTGCTTATCACAAGGCTGAATGGTGAGCCATCACCATCAAGGTCTCAAGGCCTTGCCTCCATGCAAACACAGTCATTCCTGATACTATTTTAAAGCCTTAACCGTCCCCTCTCCCCCGCAACCTAATGGGATTTGCTTTTCCCGTCACCCTCCATGACACACCGTTGCCTCTCGCTGGCTGCCCCAGCCCACCCCACACCCCTCGGCTTTCACCCGCCCTGCGAAATTACGCACACGCATGCTGGTGTAAACCAATATTCAGAGAAAATAAAGGAGGTGAGGGGAGAGGTGAGGAAATGGGATCATGCAGGACAGGGGTCATTAAAAAAAAAAAAAAAAAAAAGAAGAGGGGGTATTCTGAGCCTGGGGAAGGCAGAGATTAAGAGATGTGACTAGCAAAGGAGTGCTAACTCACTGTCACAGAAAGAGCAGAGCTCTGACATCTGGGGAACCCCACAGCACATAATGTTTTTAAAAGCAGGGTAAACAAATATCTGGCGTGTGTGGGTGAAGCGTGGTTGAACCTTCATTGATGCCTCCTGCAGTCTCCTTCCAGACCTGCCTTTATTATTCCTATCACTCCTGTTCCATACACTCCTGAGGAGGCCTGTTGCTGTCTGAAGGAGAGAGGCAGATCAAGGATACCTGAATGTGGAAGAAACCCTCAGAGATCTGAAGCGAGTTTTTCTCCAGCAGTGCCATGATGGAGCTATGACCCAAACCCCCTTCTGTGGGGGACCAATTCAGTAGCAGCCTCACTCTTCGTTTTTTTTGTGCATTAAATCCTCTGTGGTTTTCAGACTGTCCCTGAGCGTATGGAGGGGATGGGAATTTCTGTCTCAGGGTCCAATCACAGTATTGTGAATTACAGCAAGTCCTTCTGTTTAATCATACTTCTCTCCCCCACCCCCCTTTTATTTTTCCCTGTGACATTACTACAAGTTTTAATTTATTTTTTACGAGCTTGGAATAAAAAAGGAACTAAAGTGACTTTTTCACATTTAACGAGTTCACGCACCAGAAGCAATATACTGTCCAAGTACAAATGGGAAGCGTTCCAGATGCCTGCTGGACTTGCTGCCTCCTGCACCTCAACACCACTTGTCCAGATGTGTCCAGAAAGGACTGTGCCCAAATGCAGCATGGCGTTAAGTGTACTTAAGCTTCCTGATGTGCCTTTTCATTGGACCTTGTGATGGGGTTGACACGGGGGTGACAAGTCCCCATGGGGATGGAGTGCTGCTCCCTGGCCTGTGCTGGGTCCCCAGGGCTGGCATGGCAGTGGCAGCACTGCCTGTCACAGCCTGCTGCCTCAACAAATGGGTTTTACCATGGCTCAGGGTCTGTGCATTGAGGATGCTTCCCTGGCTGCCTCCCTTGGAGCAAAAGCCCCGAATAGCAGAGACTTTGATATACAGCACAGCACGGGGGCCCTTAAATAACAGCCTTTATTGCTCATTATTTGCACAGCCACCTCACAGGAGAAAACATAAAGGGAAAACACGTTGCAGGAAACACTGAGGCAGGCGTGTTTGTGCTGGCCTGGCGGGCGTAGTAAGAAAGAGAAGACACAAGAATTTACAAGAAGCGGGTCCACAGCTCCAGCATGGGTTTGCTGTGGAGATCTGACACACCTGCACAGGTGACTAAAGGGCAACGGTCCGCATTTCACAAAGCGGGTCCATTCCCCTCCCTCTCCCAGTCCCCCTTTGCCAGTTTCATTTGAAGCGAGTAGCAAGTAGGAGGGCAGAAAGGCATTGGAAGTCAGACATGTGGAGTTTAGGTGCCAAACTTTGGATGCCAAAGAACTAAAACATAGCTACTGCATTGGAAAGCACAAGCAGGATATGCCAGGAACAGCTGCACTGCTGTATGTATGTATGTATGTATGTGTATGTGCGTGCGTGCGTTCCCCCACCCTCCCAATTTTAAGTAAGAGTTATACCCACCTTGAAAAAACAGTTTTGCCAAGGCAAAAGCTCTCAGAGGAGCAGCAGAGGTTCCTTCTGACCCAGAAAGAGCTGGCTTAGCCCATGCTTTGTGGTGGTAATTTGTACCAGCTGCTCAAGCTCATGCTTTCCAGGTGCCAACGTTACTGCAGCTCCGGTAGGTTTGTGCCACAGGGAGAGAGATGCAGCTGCCCTCAGCTCCGCAGTGGCCTGGGCTCTCCAAGCCTTGCTGGGTGGTTTAAACCCTGTGCGAGGTGCGCTTAGTATCTTTTGAGTGAGCTCAGAGCAACGTGGGATGAATTCCTTGCACCAGCCATGCCAGCAGAAGACACACGGACAATCCTGGTCTCCTGCTAGTCAGTCAGAGCTCCCTTGGGTTTTGGACCCAGTTAGACGGAACTGAACTCAGGAGTATTTACAAGTGGGTATGCAGATAAATGACCAATCCCAAGAGAAACCCTGGAAATGGCTGCACTTGCAGACCATTCCTTCGTGATGGGCAGTCTGGAGGCCAGGCTTGGGCCACCGATGGTGTTGGATTCTCTCATCCTTTCATCTGGTGGCTGAAAAGCCTTCCTGTTTTATCTCACAAGGCATCACAGGTTCCATTAGAAGCAGCCCGGCTTAAATAGAAAAACTATTATTTTCCCCTCCTGGGAAAAAATGGTCAGAAGGTACATTCTCCAACTACAGTCCATTTTTAATCTCTTTTGGTCTCGGACAACAGGATGACAAATATTTTTTACAGTTTTATAGATAAGTTTTACAAAACCAAAAGAACCAAAAAAAAGACAACACTGTAACACAATACAAACATGGAGAAACTCTGCGCTAGTTAATCTAGCTCTTCTGGATATACAGCTGTTTCTGAGATTACATCATTCACTAATGTCTGTTCCTCATATCATGACCCAGTAAACTCCCCATTTCCAGTAGAGCACCTAACCCTGCAATTAACTATTAGCATATGTTTAAAAAGCTTTATTTTAAATTAAACACAGACTTAACTGGTTTGCTGAACGAGCACAGGCATTATGGCTTTAATTGCTTTTCCTGAATTGGGGTCTCAGCAGTTTAAGGCAGCTAGAAGAAAGGTCCCACGACCTCGTGCTACCAAAAGTTTCAGTATCTACCTCAAAATTCGTAGCACCGGTTTCCCCAACGCTTGCTGCTTGTTCCAGGGATTCCTGCGACAGAAGGCTGGAAAACCAACCCCATGGGAAGGGGTCTTTGCCTCACTGCCAGCGCTCACTGGTAAAACAGGGTTCCTGCTCTACCTGAGTGTTTGTGCCCTGGTGCGAGCCCATCACCTGGCAGTGCTGGCCAGTGCCATCAGACAGCTAGCCCACGTTTGCAGATGGCATTTGTCAGACACCTGACGCAAAGTGTGGCCCCACGCTGTAGGCAGCCTGGTATGACCCGTTGAACGTTCCTCTGGCCATCCCCAGGAACGGAGATCGGCTGAACTAATGAGATGGATCCCGCAGGTGACATGAGTCACTATGCTAGGAAAGGTCAGCAACAAAACCAGGTAGGTCTTACTCTCCCTCCGTGAAGAGGAGTTGTTGAGGAGCCATTTTCCTCCTCTAAGGTGACACCGTGGTATAATAGGGGACCCTTTGCAGTCACGCCTCCAGCTCGCTCCTGAGAGAACCTCATGGGGAAAATCAGGCACAGCCCAAACGGCAGCTACTGCTGTTGGCAACAGGTGGTGGCTTCAGCATTTTAATGTCTATATAAACCTTTCAAAGGTCAGCTGGGACTTGGCAAAGAAATGAAAGGGAGCAAATGAAACGAGGGCTCGGGTATAATGAAAAGAAAAACCAGGCTGCTAGTTGCAGCCGATCCCCACACTTCAATCGGCACAGCGGGACGGAGCAGGGGGATCTCGATGGAGCTGAACACGGCAGCTCTGAGCAGCCTTCTGTGCTTCAGTGAAGCCCAGATCTGAACATCTGAACGCAGATGCTCTTCTGCCCTGGGAAAAAAAAAAAAAATCACATCTCACAAAACTAAACCTGTCACCTCAAAGGGAAAACTATTTATTATTAATGATGCTATTACTGCTGTTTTTCCAATAGACTGCAGAGATTAAATAATAGTAACTGAAAACTAACCAAATGTTCAGAACAAACTTCAACTAGCGAGAAGACATACAGACACACAAACTTTGCAGTGACTTAAAACAGTTTAATGTAATTCCAAGACAAAGTGTGATTACATTTCTACACATATACAATATGCATATGTGAGTTTACAAATTCTGATTAATAACTCGTTTCACCTCAGAGACCGAAAAAATGATCAAAAAGAAACCGTGAATAACAAGCTATAACATAGTTCACCACAACGGGACCTCCTTTCTCACCCTACAGTTAGTAATATTACAATTAAAATAACTATATTCTTCTATAATGTATTTTCTGTTAAAATCATCTCATAAATTTACAATGCTATTATTAGTTTCCAAGACTAATATAAATTCACTCCATTTTTCTACAACGAAAATGATTATTAATTAGAAGCACACAACGTCATGATGAAAAACACAAGCATTTTTTTTTTTAGTAGCAAGAACTTGATTGGTTAAGAATTAGTTTTCTTGTAAAACATTCTAAAGCCAAGTAAAATATCCATTCTTATAACATACCTATAATATGAGACTAAGGAATAGGTTACATATAGGTCTACAACACATCAGTTTGTTTTTGTTTTTTCTTTTAAAAGAAGAAAGACATATTTACCAAAAGAAAAAAAAAAAAAGAAAAAAAGAAAGGGAAAAAAAAACCCAAAAAGAAAAAAGAAAGGGACAATTCACATAGGAAAAAAGCAGTACACAAGAAAATACTGTTGCACACAATAATTTTCACAAAGATTAACATGGATTAACACTCTTATTACAGAAACCGTACAGTGAAGGAACACAACGGCTCAGGGCTTTAGTGGGGTTACTGGGCTGAGATGATACTGTAGAGAAAGAACCACTCGAGATCCAGAGCTGGGGCAGGGGCATCTTTTCCCTTGCGATTGTGACAGCGTTTCACAGCTTTTTCCCCCCACCTCTCTTCCCCTTAATAATTTTGGTGCAGTGTATATTAACTTCCACTTTCCATCCAGAGTATGCTGGGCTTGTGGGCAGTCAAAAGGCATAAAACATTCCCTCCATTTCCCCCCTCCTGTTTTTAAAAGGATTTCACGGCTCATTAAAAAAAAATATGTTTCACCCGTTGGTTCATTTTTAACTACCCGAAGTCTAGACTCTTCACCTTCCGAGATGCCCCTCTTTCTTCTCTTTTTCTCGCTCCCTCTCTTACTCTCTCTCTCTCTCACACACACTCCTTTAATAAAGCTATTAATGACACTTCCTCTCCTTTCAGAAATTTGATTTGGTATGAAAGATACAGGCTACATTCTGGTTCTGCCCAAGTAGAATATGGTATACCCAAAACGCCTTGATTGCTCTGTTGGTGAAACATGGGATGAGGAGATCCTTTTTTATACCTGAAATGGTTGTGCCCTGGAATATCTGTGGAAGTTTCGCTTTGAGAAGAATTCAGAGCAAAACAATGTAGAAGAAAATCAAAAAAATCAAGCACATAAGGGATAAAGGGGAGGCGGTGGGGGAAGAAAAGCCAGAAGTGTTGTACGTAACCACGTGGGGTGGGAGCATTGCAGAAGCGCTTTATTTCCTTGCTGAGGGCAGAGCTGCTATGTGTAACCATCCAGATCCTACGGGATGTGCGTCACCAGTGTCGGAAAGCCCTTCTTGCCTAACAAGCTGCAAGCCAAAGTGTTCAACAAGACTCTGTGGTTCCTTCATTTGAGTGTGCTGGTATTTGCGGGTCTGATTCCCCCCACGAGAACAGGAGAGCAGGCAGGCACCAAGGGGCAGCAAAGCCTGTTGGTTGGGTGGCCGTGCCCAGTGAGAAAGGGTGGACATTTTCCAGTTGACCTGAGTGCTTGCCGTGTGATACGTTATCGCTTCGGTAATGTGGATGCCGGGGTGGGCACGGCAGCCCTGGAATGATGCTGAGGGAGGAGGAGGAGGCGAGCTGCACTCCCCCAGCCTCACCACCGCTGATTGTACTGGGAGCAGCACCGGTGCCCAACTGCAAAGCATCGCCCCATCACTCCTTTTCACTACCTCTGCTCTAAGCTGACTGATACAGCCCCGTCAGGCATGATGGAAACATGTAAGGAGCCCTCCCAAGAGTACCCGAGCTCCAGGACTGAAGCTCGGTTCTTCAGATGAACACATACATAGTTTTAAATGCCAGTTCCCGTACTTTCATGACCTAGAAGTACCATTTTGCCCAGCAGACATTTATACCATGTTCATTCATTACTCAAGTGAAAGAACACAACAGACGAAACTAGACAGCTAAGCGAGAGCGGGGAGGGGTGGGAATGTGATATATCAAAATGCAAAGTAGAGGGTAGCAGCAGCAGGGAAACAGCATTGACGGGAACTGGCACGGGCTGAGAAAACACAGCTGACAAGGAGATGGTCAGTGAACTCTGTATTTCGTTTACTGGTTCAAAACATTTCTGTGGTGGTAAGCATCATTTGTAAGAAAGGGGTGAACAGATGAACGCCAAATTACAGCATTGCCTCTGAGTGGCTGTCACACACACACACAACCCCCCCCCCCAACCCCCCAATTCCCAAAAAATAAAAACAGGCATTCACTAACTCAGGAATTAATCGTTTGGCTAATGATTTATCAACAGTACAATAGGATCCTTCCTTTGAATATCCTTCATTCTCCTGATGCGGGTATCTTCATCCAGATGAGGATTCTACATAGAACAGTGAACTTAGTATCATGCTCCCTGCTTCAACCCAAGGAGCCTGATAAAGCGCGTTATTAAAACAAGAGAACAAACAAATAGCTTATCTGTTGGACTAAATCTTCAAAGTAGGTGGAGTGTTTTTTTGACCAGACTTTGGAATACAGTGGATTACTTGATCTCTGGACTGACTTCCCAACACTATGTTATATCTCAAAACAGAATATACATATTAAAGACATACTTGTACTTTTCCATTTTTAACGGGCAAAATTAAAAAGAGGCAGCTGTATTGAGTTTTTGAAGGTGTCACTTATAAACACAAGATTTCCCTTAAAAAGTACCAGTTTAAATGTAAACTATAAAACACTGTAATAACTATAAAATGTAGCCAGAAAACTGTTTAAGTAGCCACAGTCTATTATTCAGTTCATATTGGTTTAAAATGTGACTCATTAAATATCTTCTAGAAGGCCAAAGCATTTTACAGTAGCTATAAACATATATACTTACATGTGCATTTTAACATCAAAATTGATTAAAATACATAAAAGAGTAATCTATTCCTTGGTTTAATTTTTTTTTTTTCTTTTTAAAGATTCACTGTCTTCAGAATTCACTCAAGCAACAATGACCAGGGTGGGCATTTATCGCTATTCCGCCCCTACGGAGTTCAGAGTCTTTGAATCAAAGTTCAAGCTGGCTACATGTTTTCAAAAAGGCTAAAACCAGGATGAATGCCCACATTTGAGGTAATTATTGCCATTAGGTCACAGTTTGCGTAATATAAGTGTATCTAAATCCTTCTTTAAAAAAACCAAAGGTATCCCGCAGTACTGGGGGATACCCTTTGTAGCAATCAGAATCCAGAATCCTGATCAGTGGGTTTGCTTCCAAAGGAGCCGGCAGTCCTGGAGCACCAAGTGCCCCTGGGACAGTTACCGACCAGCCTAGAGCTCAGGCGAGCAAGCCTGCAACAAGCCATTTTTAAATTTTTTTTAAATTTTTTTTTTTTAAGAAAAAGAAAGCAAGAAAAAAATCAGAGGTGCCATAAAATAGATGGGTAACATTTCTGATCAGAATTCCAGACTGAAGCTTTTCTATCTTATTCCTTTCCAAACAGTTTGCTGAAAAAAAAAAATAATAATAAAGTCAAAACACATCGGCATTAAATATGAATTCTATGCCAGCGCTGCAGAAACTCCTTGGCTATGTTCTGAAAGTGGGATAAGCTTTGCTTTTGCTCTGAGCATTGTTGCCCCATTGCTTTCTGTTTCAAAGAGGAAACCTTGTTTGAAAGAAAGAAAGAAGGAAAGAGGGAAGGAAAGGAGGGAGGGAGGGAGGGAGGAAGGAAGGAAGGAAGGAAGGAAGGAAGGAAGGGAGAAAAAGAGAAAGAAAAAGAAAGAGAAAGAAAGAAAAGAAAGAAAGAAAGAAAGAAAGAAAGAAAGAGAAAGAAAGAAAGAAGGAAAGAAGGAAAGAAAAAGAAAGAAGGAAAGAAGGAAAGGAAGGAAGGAAAGAAGGAAAGGAAGGAAGGAAGGAAGGAAGGAAGGAAGGAAGGAAGGAAGGAAGGAAGGAAGGAAGGAAGGAAGGAAGAAAAAGAAAGAAGGAAAGAAGGAAAGGAAGGAAGGAAGGAAGGAAGGAAGGAAGGAAGGAAGGAAGGAAGGAAGGAAGGAAGGAAGGAAGGAAGGAAGGAAGGAAGGAAAGAAGGGAGGAAAGAAAACAAATCCCTGGCTGTCAGAAGTACACGCAAGTATTTACAAGGTTTGTGTGAATCTGCACACAGTTCCCCTCACAGCAAAAGAGTTAAGAACAGAGATGTCACAATATTTATCAGTGCAGTAAAAAATATCATTTTTGGAAAAAAATATACCTTTAGTATTGCCTTTCTTAGATTAACTATGATAAGCAAAAGATTAAAAACAAAAACTTTATCTTCAAACACACATGAATAGTCTGTTATAGCAGCACTGCTAAAACTGGAAGGACAAAACTAACCCGTAAATGAGAAACAGGAGTTTCAAACCATAAATGCTGAACGCAAAGCCTCCTAGTACGCTTCCTAAGACTTCTGAAGAACCAAGCCAATCTACCATTCAAATTTCACTCTTGACACATGCAAATACTCTAAAATGTGTCTTCCCACTGAAAGCATTTGACACACGCAGAGCTCAGCCCGGTTGACCTCCAGTCCAGTTCTCACACCTCCACCTGCATCAGCAACTCTCCACAGGTAACGACCCCCACGGGGGTCACTCCCAGCAATTACACTTGTCATGGGAGGGGAAAAAGACACTTTCAGCGTGGAGCCCTGGGTTAGTGGTGCTCCTCTACACGCTGGGTTCTGCTGCGTGCCTGGGGTGGGGAGGTGAGCACAGTGGCATCACGGCATCACTCACAGGTAGTGAGTTCCCAGGTGGTGGGAAGGATGGACCGCGGAGATGTGGACCAGCCCGGTGAGCCTAGTGCCTCCCACCCACCACAGTACTCCAGCAAGGAGCTGACACACAGCCATTTACAACAGGACTGCCAGCACGACGTCAAGCACCGTGGTAAAATGCTGTACCTCGCTCAGTGTCTGCAGCCCAGGGTGAAGTTCTCACCATCATCAGAGGCAGCTTCGCTGGAGTACAGCAGTGGGGGAACACCAGCAGCACAGATCCATCTTCTCCTCTCTGGGTACGGAGGGAGCAAAATGATTTCCAGGCACAGGAGAGGGCCACAAGAAGTAAGTCGGGGACTCCACATACTTTGGACACAGGACCTCCTCAGAGGAGCACCAGTGAGACTCGGGGATGGAGAGGGGGTGACATAGATGAGTGTGACGACTGCAGATCCACTGCTCTGAAGCTCCCATGGGAAATGGGATGACAGCAGGGACCACTCTGTCAAGAGGAAGGGGGAAATCATTCCTTTCCCACATTTTTCCCTTCTGCATTGCCTACTCTCAACAAAGATTATTTCTGCAGACCTTGAGTATAGGTATCCAGGATTTGGCCCACAGGTAGCACTGCAGATCTCTGATGGGCTGATTCCCACACCATGGATAAACACACGCATAAGTCCAACACCCTTGCCCAGCTGTGTGGAGACTGACCACGGCAGCACTGTGTGGGGTCTGACCCATGGAACAAAACCACCATCCTAAATCCAGAGAAGGAGATGCTACAGAAGCATGCAGAGCATCCAGAAGCTTACCCGCACTATGCAGCTCAACATTTCCACACTGCAATGTCACCACTGAAACACTTCAATCGATGTGAACAGCAATGAGAGAAGAATAAAGTTTTCAACATCCCCTACAGTTTAGGATAGCAGCAATATTTAGTGTGAATTTCTCTGCTCGTCAAGCTAGCTACTCAAAATGATGACAGAAACTTGAGAGAGAAAAAGAAGAGAAAGGAAAGATGGAGTTCCACAGCTTATCCCCATTGCCTGGCGGTCATAACTCATGGCTTCATTTCATTTCATTTCTGGAGTGGGTGGAGGTCTCTCTCTCTCTCGGGGGAAAAAAAAAAAAGTATCTTTAGTTAAAGAAAAAATCAAGCAGGTTTATTGCCCTTAAATTTGCTAATGGAATTGCCTTCAAACGAAATTACAAGACACAATCCATTGAAAGTATAAAAAAGGAAAAATGTCACAGACAGAAGTGTCCATTTTTTGGAATGTTCTATGGATTATGACAAAACTACTAGAGAGAGAGAGAGAGAAAGAGACCTGCCAAGGCCCAATTTGTTGGGTGCAAGCAGGCAAAACTCTGCCAAGGAAGATGTAATTGTATTTGCCCTCTCAAATGACTGGATTTGGCCCAGTCTGCAGTGAGAAGTGCTTCCATTTAGGTTTTCCATCCTGCTTATGTTAGCGGTTCTTTCCACTCCCTCTTACATTCTGGTTTCATAGCAAGAATTTGAACATCCACCACTGAGGAGAGGCAACGTCTGTCCTTCCTTCTGCTTCCCACATAAGAAGGCAGCAAGATGAGATAATGGGGAAAGGGACCACTTTTTCACTATGCCAGCCACAAGCTACCCATAAAACTTCCGGTATCTAAACATTCACCTCCTTTCTCAAGTTTCCATGCCGTTCACCCCATGCACACGAAGGACACCAACCCAACTCAACCACGCCAATCCCATTTCTTCCCCAAAGAACTCTGTGAGCAAACCAAGCTGGCTGCTATTACGTACGTGGCACCGACAGCATGCAAAGCTTTTGCTTGCTCTGCTAACATGACTGGGTTTCCCCCGTGACTAACCGTACCACACTTTTTTCCATACTACGCCTTTATACAGGTGTGAGGGAGGAGGTGTTGCTCAGCTCCCCCATAACCCACCAGAAAACACGCAGTGTTGCACCATCAAAGCAATTTGATGCCTCTGCTGTGCGTCTCTTGCAATCACAGCATCCCATCACCACGATCATCTGACTGCCTACGGCTGGCAGGTCAGCGACTCCAGCATGGACGTGAAAGGTGGCTCCTCCAGCATGCACTGCACCCCTTCTCACTGCCAGCATCTGCCATTCTAATAGCTCTGCGGCCAAACACCCCCAAAACCAGATTTGAGCCTGCGTGGGAGAGCAGGTCAGACGGGTACACAGGGAAAACGCAATTAATACAAGTAAAACATTACTGTGATTGAGATTGCAACCTTCCACGCTTCGCCAGTCCTAGGCCAGAAGAGCGCATAAACAAGTAATTATCTTGAAGGGTTTAAGTCTGTTCTTTAGCAAAGCACTCAAGTGCATGATTAACTTTAAGTCTCTGCTGAAGTCCTATCATTTTTTTATGGAGTCTGAATTCAGTCATTGCTTCCCCCCATTCCAACAGAGCAGGCAATGCAAATGAAAACATAAATGCCTCAACTGTAGCAACCAGAATAGCTTAATAAAATTCCACAACAAATAATTACAAAGGAAAGGAAAATCTACACCAGAGACAAAAAAAAAAAACAAAACAAGCCAAGCATCCTGGCCACGCGGACATCTGATCAACCTTCAGTGAGAGCGGAAGACCAGGCAAGGAACCCTGCCCTGTCTGCGGCCATGCTTTACCCAGCTAACACTGTCCGTGCATGCCAGGGTCCTTTATCCAGTGACGGGACTGAGAGCCGCGCTCACACCTC
Organism: Numenius arquata; assembly: GCF_964106895.1. Taxonomy (NCBI): domain Eukaryota; kingdom Metazoa; phylum Chordata; class Aves; order Charadriiformes; family Scolopacidae; genus Numenius; species Numenius arquata. The sequence goes on from NC_133577.1 coordinate 70,532,301, forward strand.
CACCGCAGCTCCTCCAGTAGCCCTGTTTCTGGAGAGCCATCTATCTGCTTTCTGCTTTAGGAAAACCAAACCCTGCTTTAGGAAAACCAAACCCTTAACATGTAACATGACCTTGGGTTCATTGAAAGGACCCAATGATCATGGCCTGGAGCACAAATAGGTCTTGATCTCATATAAATGTCCTATAAAACAAGGTGATGGTGGGCTGGATCCTAGAGTGCCAAGGTCCTTAACTGCCTTTGATCCAGCTCTCCTGACAGATCGTTATGTTGGCTGCTGTTCAGTTTTGGCTTCTGAATGAATGTTTCTGGACTGATTCTGAAACGCAGATGTGACCCGGAGGATAACTCCGGTCCCTCAAGGCTGTAACTGCTTCTCACAGAGCAGCTCCACTCCCCCTAGGCTAGAGGCAGAGTTTTCATCCTTGGGACAATCTAGTTTCCCCTTCCTCCTGCAGTTTTCACAAACACAGCAACCCTTCTGATGCCACTGATGAAAAGAAATAAAATAAACAACAGTAACAACAATACTACGAGAAAAAAAAAATAACACAAAGATTAAGGAATGCGTGTGCAATTAAAACCCAGAGTAAAATATAATAATAATAAAATAATAATCATAATCATAACAACCATACAATAAAATAACATTATCTTTCCTTTTCATGACACAAGCAGCATGACGCTCTCGCTCCCGAACTGGTGGGAGAGGAGAAGAATGCAACAGAGAGAGCAGGGCTTTATCTTCCTGCCTCAGACAAAAGGGGACGTGTTGTCTTCCCAAAGGGAGGGGGGGAAAGGTGCATAGGCTGCTGGGAGATCACATCCTCACCTACAGTGTATTGAACTGGAATGAAGGACAGGCAGGAGAAGAAAACTGTGCCAGGATAGCCCAGGAACCAGAGCTGGCAACCAGGGAGGTAATTTGGTGGTTTGCCAGAAGACAACAGCCACGTTGAACCGTCTATGCATAACGGGATCCCATCTTCTTCCAGGCCAGCCAAGCACTTACCGCCAGACTATGCATTTGTCCTTGTCTTTCTGTCAACTTTTCCCACCTGAGAAAGCCTCCTTCCTCACTGCCACCCAGGGAAACCATCCCTCGCTACCCTGCCGACAAACCTGCTATTTTCCAGCATCTTGTGAAATACCTGAATACTTCATGCCCTTAGTTACAGGGAAATGTAGAGTGGAACCGAGCAGCCACGTAGACTTCAGCTTACATGGAAACATGGAAACATTCTGTCAAACTCTCTTCTTTCCTTCCTCCCAAGGCCATCCACAGACATGGGTACCCTAGAGACACTTCCAAGCATTGGTGCACCACTGCAACTGCTGTTACCAGCAAAACTTCCCTCTGAACCAAACCCAACTGTGGAAGAGGCTCTCTTTAGAAACCTGTCAGAAGCCAAGACGACCACGTAGTGTTCCTCAGCATGGACGACCCACAGGACCACCGTGCTCTCTGGTTCGAGGGTCACTCTACTGCTGCAGGCAATCTTTTGGGGTGCAGGTGAGAAGGGAGGAGGGGAGGGGCACACGGTCACAGCTATGTTAGAGTGCATAAGGCCCGATGTATTACAATACTCTTTTCACTTAAGAAACCTGAGTTTGACTCTCTCAACTGGATTTTCTCATGCTTGCTTTGGGACTCCAGCACTTTCCTGACCCCCTCCCATCGAAGATGTAGTGAGAGATGTTGGCAACACCTAGTGTTTACCCCGTTCACGGGCTAAAGTCTTGCTCCCATTTCAGACACGCAACCGGCACAACCCGGCAACTTGGGAGGATGCTGCCCTCCCACTCCACCGAGAACATCAGCGAACAGCAGAATGAGAATTCAGTTTCTGGGGAGGAAACCTGCTATTTCAACGGGATAGAAACAGACCAGTCCACAGATGAATCCCCAGACCCTCTGGCAGTCACCCTGGGTCGCACAACCGACCTGGCCACTTCCAGCCCATCCAGTGCTCGACAAAACACCCAGCTATACACACTTCCAACCCCGACAAGCCTCCCCAACACCTTGCCAAGTGAGCTAAGATAGACAATGTGGGAAAAAAAACCCAACACCACCAGCAGAAGAAGAAAATCTGCAGTAACAACCCCCCCCCCCAAAAAAAAAAAAAAAGAAAAAGAGCTGAGAGTAAATTCCGACTAGTCTCAGTCAGTTTCTAGGAGTACCAGTGGAAGTAAACCCTTAAACCGCGTCTGTAGTTCGGTAAGGCACTACGAGGGAATGATGTAAAACTAAGACTGTGACAGTTGTAATGGCTGTGCCGAGGAACACACCACAGAGAGAAGGCAGCATCTGCACGCACACGCACGCACGCACACACACACACAGGCACACACGCACGTACAAACCTGGACAATCACATTTGTTACATGCCTATGTTATATCACTTTTCTTTGTGCAATCACATTGAGGAATAGTCTATTGGTATCATTGAAGTTCAACACAAAATAGTAAAAAGGGCATATGACCTGGATAGTGCTACATTCTACCGGGGGCGGGGGGCAGCTAAAATGTCTCCTCCTATACTAAAACGCCTAGGGATTCAAAAGGAAAATTTCCAAATAAAATAAAATGAAACGCAACTGAAACCCAACATACAGTATTAGAGATCTCATTTAGGAATAGCATTTCTCAGGGATTTATCCAGTGTGTTCAAGGAAAGGGAAAACCATCCCCTTTGCTTCTCTTCTCGACCAGTGCTGCATGGCCTGTTTTGCCCACGTGTGTTTAAGCGTAACAGTGCTAGATCCGAATTTAGAGCACTGGGACAACGTTTTCTCCTCCTCCCTCAGCCTCCCTTACCCACTTTCTGTTTCCAGAAAAAATCCCAAAACTTTATATATGCTTTGGGATACAGAGACCACTACAAAGATGGGGCATAAACCCTTTGAAATGCTGGATAAATCCCTAATCCGTATACCTAATGGATTAAAAACCTAATGGATTTCATTTTAGGTGTCCTGGACAACAAATTTCTAAATGTAGCTCACTATTGGATGAAAATAACCTTTAAAAGTCTATTGGTGAAGTTCTCCAAAAGACAGGACCCGCTGGAGGGTCCTTCTGCTTCTCTCTCTCTCTCTCTAGTTTGGTGCAGAATGGTTGGGTTTTTGTGGTTTTATTTTTTTTTCTGTTCTTTTTTTCCATTTTCTTTTTTTTTTTTTTTTTTAAATAAAAAGTGTAGAATTGGTTCTCCCCCTTCTTCCCTCCTTCTTGTTTCTTCCTTAAAGTCTCCTTCGTTCAAGTTTCACGCGAGCCTCCCATTGCATTGTTAGTTTGCCATGTTCTTCAGTACAAAAGCGGCCGCCTCACTCCCCCGGGACGGGTGCGTCTCTCGCTCCTTATTCCAGTGTTTAGATGTAAGGGTACTGGTTGACCTTGGTGGGGCTCAGTGGGTATCCAGTGTAGACTGTGGAGGCTGGAGAAGCACTGATATAGGTCTGGTGGGCAAACTGAGCCTGGTACTGACTCGGGTGGATGGTGGGTGAGGGCAGAACCCGCGGGCCCATGCTGACAGGGACCTGGTGGACGATGCTGGCGGGGTAGGTGGTGTGCTGCACGGCGTGCCGCGCCGACCCTTGAGAGGCCACCAGGTGCGCGACGGTGCCCGTGGAGCCCAGGGCGGCCGGGGCGGTGTATGTGTAGAGGTGGGGTTGGGTGGGCAGGTGAGCAGCGGCAGCCGCGGCCAAGTGAGGATGAACTGTACCGTGGCTGGGGCTATTGTGCGGGAAAGAGTACGGGGCCTGAGCTATCGTTGGAGTGATGTAGGCTTGCTGTCTCCGGTGACTCCCTGTGCGATCGGTCGTGATGTGCTGCTGGGCCTGGATAAAGACAGCAACAGTGATAAGCAGTTACAACACAGGAGATGGCTCTTTACCTCCTCAGTGGTGCCTGGGAGTCTCCCTACGACACCAGGACGGCCTCAGAAAAGTCCCTTGCTCTCCTCCTGACACCCTCAGCATCACCACAGTCTTCCCTTGGAAACAGGTGATGGCAAAGGGTCCCTCCCTAGCCTAGAAAGACCCTGTAGTTTCATACATTCACCAAAATGGCCCCCAAAAGGACAACGGAGTCTCCCACTTTGAGCCACGACCTGCTGGCACAGCTACCATGAAGACCTAACCTTGGATGCTCGGCGCCTAAGAACATCTTCCACAAGTTCAGTCGCTCGCACAACACTCAGCTTTTGTTAGTGAACTCTCTGCTGACGAAATGTGGTGTGCCGATAGCTCAGGGGAATGAAGTTGCTTAACTATGCCCGGAGCAGGCAATTTATTTTTGCTCAGTTAGGGTCTTTGCGGTTATCACTTCCTCGGTTAGTAAAATAACTACTTTATTTTTTAAAGATAAAACCCTCAGCTGGATCAGATCCTGTAGTGGCCTGGTAGCCTCATGTAATCAGCTATAATTACTTGAGTACAGACAATTTTTTGCACCAGGACAGAAGCAATGTACTTTTTCAGGGATTTTTCTGAGTTCTTTTTTTGCATTGCACAATAATGTCAAGGAGTTTTCTCAGTCATTTGTAGTCACAGTATTAAATAACCAATAAAGTAGGAATTAGAAGGCAAGAAGGGCAATGCTCCAAGTTATTTCCTTCTAGTCTTTCAAGCCTTCTCATCCTCTTTGTATGCACTGCCTGTGCTGTCATTGTGGTCTAAAATGCGGCAGCCACACACCTCCCCCACTCTTGAAAACAGCATCTCACCCACTTCCTCCATTTTCACTCACTTTCATTTCAGGTTCGTTCAAATTTTTAAATTTCAACTACATTTTGAGGGGGAGGGGACATTATTTACCTTTTTTTTTTTTTTAAAAAAAAACCCAACAGTTCTGCTTATATCCCAATCTGGATGCAAACCAGCACTGTCTTCTGAGCTCTCCAAACTTTTTCCTCTTGAAACGCTGGTAACTGCGCTGTAATTTCTCTACTCTCATTACCTCACCTCACCTCAGGGTAGAGAGAGGCCCCAGGTGCAGTATGTGAAAAGGGCATTATTTACTGAAGCTCCTGGTGAGCCCTGGGTGTTTTGATCACAGGCTATGAAACATCTTGAGAAATGCACGCTGCTAAGCAATGGGATTTGCCCAGATCTCAGCCCAGGTTTATCACGGGATGGATCAAATTCATTACATGAGGTCATGTAGATGCTTTGCCTGGTCACCTCTGATGGGGACTTCTCTCCCAGTCCCACAGCCAGGCTGATGCACTCCCTTCACGTGGAAGATACTCTCCCCTTGGTTACCTATAGCTGAGGAGAATTCAGTCCTTCCAACATGGGCCTGCTCTACTTCTTTGTGCCTAAACCACTGCGCCTTCTCTCTCACATTATTCCCACTTACAGTTAGATCATCTGTCTTCAAAACACACCATAAGAGTACTGCCAGCCCACTCGGGAATGGGATCTGCACTACCTCCCCTGCCTGAGCTGGAAGATCAAAGTCTGCAGTGAAGTTGAAACAAGTTGATCATACTCGACACGGGGCCCAACTATCATTAGACCTGAACAGGACAGCCCATGCTGGAGGAGTGGTAGGTTACAGCTGGATGACGCACCACCAAAATTTGTCTCAGTTGACTTACCTGACTTAGATTAAGAGGCTGTTGCTGCTGGAAATGTGCTCCTGGTCGCTGCTGCCTATAGGCAACGGCTCCAGACGAGCTCCCTGAAGAGTGACCGCTGGTGGAGGTCACGGTGCTGGAGGACTTGGACTTGTAGGAGGATGAGTGGTGACTGGTGGTGACTGTGCCAGGAAAGGAAACACATTTGTAGCTTACATCACATTCTTTAATTGCTCACCCTACCTTTTCCTCACTGAATCTCCTCCAGAGTGGCTTTTGAGAGGAGACATACAACAGAAGCAGGATAAGAAAATGGTTTCTCTTAATTAACAGAATACCTCAGCAGTGCTTCATATACACGGCCAGCCTGTTATTCTAGAGGTAGACAAGCAGACCCGATATCTGGACCCAAACCGGGCCCGGAGAAGGCTTTATAGATCCTTCAGAAGTGTGAGAAACTGTTCTGCCAGCAGAACTGTAAGATGCAGGTACAAATCCCAAGGAGAGGAAGGGAAGTACAGCGTGCACAGCATAAAAAAGCCCTGGCTTGGCTGACCTCAGGTTGAGTAGGATAGGGAGGAAGAAGGAGCTAGTGGGAAGCTCACCCTCTGAGCCTTTGTGTTCACCAGCAGTGCGTCAAAAGAAAGGACTGCCAAGTAGCTCAAAGCCAATTGCTTCGGGCCAGACTTCCACCATAAGCCCCTTTTCAACACATCGTACTACCTAGCATTGCGGAGGCTCTGTATGAGCAAACCTCATCAGTCCATAATGAAGATCGTGGGGAAATGTTCTTCCCAGAAACGTCAACAAGTTTGGATGAAAAAGCACACGTGTTTTCAACCTCTTACCCGTTTTAAAGTAAACCTATGGAAAGGCAAGGCAGCAAAGGTTCACACTTGCATTTGGGAGCCTTTCATGTCAAATGTTGAGCTAAAGGCTGCATTCTGTTCTTGGGTTTGTACAGAAGTAACTGGGAACGACACTTGCCCCCATGAACTCCTGAGTGTACCAGGGCACATAAATAATGCAATACGGCTCCCAAGAACAGAGGTGTCACTTGAGAGAAGGGCAGGAGCACGGTTTCTTTGGAAAACAAAACAAACAAACAAACAAAATGAAACCGAACAATGAGATTCTTCCAAGATAAATCATTTATTTCTTACTAATTTTCTTGACGGAAGAGGTGCAATTTACCTGGCGCCAGGCTATCGCACTCTACCAACACCTCACTGGCCTGGGTTTTCAGTGGTGGCACGATGATCGTTCGGGGGTTCCCACTGCAGTGAGTCTCTGGAACCCCTTTGGTGTCGTAGGTGTTCCCGTTATTCTGCCCTGCGCGATGCTGCACGGCATAAGGGCTGTTGTTGCTGGAGGAATCGGAATAAGGGGAGTCATGCACGGTGACACAGCTGATGACGTTCTTCCTTTGCTTGGACAAGGTGCTGAAACACAAGCACACAAGTGGAAAGGGTGAATGGGCAACGATCGACTTGGAAGCCACCAGAAAAGTCTGCCCGCGGCAGACGAGCTCCGTAAAGGCAAAGCACACTCTTCAGTCCTCTGTCAGAGAGAGGCTGCTTAAGCCAAATCCCAGGATTCGAAACTCACTCGTTGCTATTCCAGGAAAACCTTCATGGAGGTCAAGGAGTGAGTAAGACATTGTGGACAGATCTTATATTCACACTGCTTAGAATAGCACTGAACCAGACTGCCAGATTTATTTTCAGACTGCTTTTTATATATATGTGTGTGCAGTAGAAGCCCAGCAGTTATACTATGCTTTGTTGCAAGTCTCACCACCCACACAAAAACGCGGCGGTTTCTCCCAGCCTTCCAGCAATGATTTAGTAATAGATGCTACGACTTTTCATGATTAAAACCCATGGATCCACAAAACACACTCGGTTCTATTTACTAATATGGTACAATAGGCATATATTCTCGATAAGTATTTGAAACTGAGGAAGGAATGAAGAAAAAATGAGCAAAGTATGCAAAACTTTTGGTTTTCTTTTCTTTCTCTGAATAAGCACTGGGTCTCCTGACTCTAGCGTGGATTATCAAGGTCCTGCTGCAGCTAATCTATCTATGACATCAAAAAAGTGATTAAAAAGGAACATCAACAGTTCCAAGATTAGTGCTAGAAGTTCATTAGACTAGACTGCATAAGTACGATTGGGATTTGCTCTGCTATTGTGTCTAATTATTCCTGATGGTTTCTCCTTCCTGTTATGAGCTTGTTTGGGGAGAAAAAGAGAGAGCGAGAAAGAGGAGGGAGGAAGGGGGATGGTGAAGATTTGCTTAAATGGCTCACATCCTTGACAGTGCACAGACCTTGACTACAGAAAATAGCTGCTATGTTTCACTGATTGCATTATGTTGTTATGGCAACTGAAGTTTTTAAAATGATGAAAAGAAATGGATAGCACATAAAAAGCTAAGTAATTATGCTTAATGGTGGAAACAGCCCCAACAGGAACAGAAACGCCATGGAGAAAAAGGAATCCATCTCATAACTTCTTGAGCATGCACTTTAGAAAGAGAGAGAACCTTTTGCCTCCTCTCTGTTCTCTCACTCTGGCCGGTGCAGTCCAGGGAACAGCTGATTAATCCGGTCTTAGTCTGTGATGGAGCCGTTTGTTCCCTCGTCTCAGCATCGTTTCTTACCCAGGGAAAGGTGGAGTGGATACTGAGAACAGTTTCCTTCCACGGACATTGTTTGCCTTATTTATTTTTCACAGTGCACTGGTCCACAGGAGCACTGGTGGGTTCCCTTCACCTTGTCTGTCCCAAAGCCCCTCTGCCAGCATTCACAAGCTGCAAACTCAGCACCTCGCTACCAAGACTTGTAACTGAAAAGCCATCAACTCTTCCTTAAAGAATGCCTTGGGGTGCTGCATTCATCAACAAGTTACCATCACACAGACTTTCCCTGGGCTATCATCACAGGATCCTGGCATGCCCTGAAGTGGATATAAGACCACATTGTTCTATGCACAGTGAAAAATACATCTCGAGAGGCCCTTGCTTATCCTAAAGCACTGACACTTGAAACAGGGCAGATGACAGAGAAGGAGGGGAAGCAATTGCATAGCAACCTGGAAGCTAAAAACAATCCTTGCAGGGACAGGGATCTTTTCAACAGGGGAGATGTACGACAGCGAACCCTCGTATTCCGGCTTTCCACAAGGAGCTGGAGAGCACTGGATTAGAAATGGAAAAGAGCAACAGTGTATCTTAGATGGACAATACTGTATGTGAAGAAAGATGCAGCAGTTTGGATATGGTGCTAAGAAAGAAGAATATTAAGCTAATAAAAATGACGAATATTGCATCAATATTCCTCTCTCCTTCAGTAGAAAAGCCTGTAATCACACATTTATGAGTATCCAAACTGCTTGCCCTTTGCAGCTACCCTTGGCTGCCAGTTGGGAAGAGTTATATATATTTTCTACCTCTGACAGTTATTACATTTTATAAAGAAAAATCAAGTCACTAAAGAGTTTTCTGACAACTGATAAGGTCTAGCTATTCTTTTACAGTCCCTTCCTTACATAAGTGGCTGAGCTGCTGAACTGGAAATACTTGCTCTTGGCTGACACTTGACATGAGAAGGCTGAGCAGTAGAACTGGAAAGGTATTTTTCTCTGTAATCTGTGCTATTTATTGTTTTAGAATGGGCATATTTTTCAGCAATTTGATTGAGGGCTTGTCAAAGCAGGGACCATGAGAAGTCTCCTTCCAAGTGTTATAGCTCCTTGGTTACAATAAGAAAACCAAGTAGATCTGTTTGGTTAAACAAATAAGTGACCCCAAACCCAAACCTTTCCAGAGAAAGGGACCGTAGCAAGATATTAAACTCATTTCATGGATGAGAAACTGAAAAAGACCAGAGTGATGGTCCTGCCAGGCCTTATGCAAGTGCTCAGCACTACTAATACGTGTCATCCACCAGAGTCAGCTGGACTATTCCAGTAACAGAGCTAAAGCACAGGGGTAAATATTTGCAGGATTAGGGCCCAAGTGATTAGCCTCTCAATTCAGCAGGCTGCATCATTTCAAGCGCACGAGGAGTCTCATCGAAAGCAGCTGGGTTTTTTTTCTTTAGGAAAGGTAACAACTTACTGCAGTTAATGTCAGAGTAGGCAGAGAAGTCAGTCAGGACTATTCACGCGCCCAGAGCTCAGCATCTGCTGTACCACAGCCCACCCAAGAGACTAAGGGTGGGAATTTCAAAAGCATGAAAGGTCCAGCTCATGCTGACAATCAGTTGATTCACAGGCTTAGAGATACATGTTGAGCCAAAATGGGGGCTTTTGAAAATTCAATCCAGAAGAGTGAGTGCTCCCCTTCTCAAAGCCTTCTCGATAGCCAGCAACTGTCCTCCTTCCAGCTCCCTCCGAGGACTCAGCTGCTCTCCCCACCTCGCGGTAATGCAGGAGTCATCTGTGTGAGGTCCAGGCTGATGTATCGCCTTCCCTGTTCACAAACTATCAGGACTGAGAGCTTTTACCTGTTGACACAGCACTTGCCTACTCAGCAAGCTTACTGTATTCCTATAACTCAGCCACAGCTTTTGGGGATGTTTGTGCTTACACAGAAAAATACTATTAAAAGTCTTGCCCCCTTCCTATTAAGCTGACTCCAAGCCTGGTAATTGCTTTCCCTCCCGCAAGCGCAGCAGCAGCAGCTTACGTGATTTAGTAGTGTTGAGAGTCGGCATGTGTTCCTGGTCAGCTTATGTGCCTGCCTGCATTATGTGGGTAGGTGTACTTTAATTCTCCAGACAAGGAAGGAGGGAAGATTACCAAAGTGGCATCTACACAGACTGAAAAGCAGTAAGCCAGGAAGGCTTTTTAACCCTTATTGGGTTAAAAGTAAAAAAAAGCTAGAGCTGCATCCTCCCTTTCGGAACAGCAGTTAGAAAAATAGGTATTACTTTCTAAGTTTATTATTAATTTATGAGTGGTAGCCCTTTCCCACCTGGTCTTGAAGAGCTTGTTCTCAAACTTGAACACGAAACAATTCATGTCTGTACAACGTGCAGACATGAGACAGAGCACAACCGTGCCTTCGAACATGCAGAAGCAGCTCTCGGAGTCAGCTCTCTAACATATACCACACTCATGAGTGCACAGCAAGAGACAGAAGTGTGTCTCTCTTCCTCACAGCAAAGAAAGACCTCAAGAAAAAGTCTGATGAGGGAAAGAAGAAGATAGTCTGTGCACAGGCACAGGGCAAGGAACTAAGGTGGGCATCTCAGATACTTTCAACGGAAAGGAGCTGAAGCCAGATGTTGAGAATGAAAAGCGAGAGGAAATTAAAGAAAAGAAGTTTCTGAATTAGGTGTTAAAACAATCTAAATTGTTTTGAACCATCTAAATAGCCAAGGACAAGGACAGGGACAACAGCAAGTAACAGTGCAACTTGAGATGATTTGTGCTTGCTGAAGGCCCAGCTCAAAAGCTCAGTACGTAATAGCATTGCATGAACAGGATCTTTTTTCCCTGAATATCTCACGTTACACCAGAATCCCAGAAAAAACAAATGGAGTCTAGTAGGGGCAATTCTTCAGCATGTGGCTCACCCACAGAGATACAAACCTTTCAGTGTGGCTGACCCTACAGCAACACAGGCTTTCAGCTCTCAAGATGGCCTTCTAGTTTGGGGGAAGAAGGCTCCCATCTCACAACTGCGCCTTTGAAGTGGTGTGCATGTATACTGTGGCACGTTAGCTTTACATCACATCACAAAAATTCTCTTCCAGGTATCTGAAAACTTAATTACATGCAACCTTTTCAGTTTGCTGCTTCGAAATAATCCACCTATTCTAGGCAAGTATACAGTCAGCCAACAAAAACTCACACTACAACTGCAATCGCTCTCTTCATGTTGAAATCTTATGCCATGCATAGCTCAGTGCTGAGAACATGCCCCTCTCTCTTAGCTCAGCCTCCATCCCGACCTGTTAATCTGCTCTCACCTTCTTTGTGATTTGTGACGGTAAGAAATATTTACCAAGTACTACACTGAGGCCATTTTATTAGGCTACACAGCATGTGCCGGAGCTATATAAGTCATATATACTGAATTGCTTAGCAGGTTATAAAGGTGCTGCTGCTGAAGGTTTGATCAGAGAGCTACTGTCTATCTCTGTTATTTTAAGTATTAGTTGCATGTCGGTGTGTCTTCTGGAGATGGAAGGCAGCAATCTTTTTACCAGATGACTGTGGTTAGTCAATGTATTGCTATGCAGAGTCAGTTCATTACTATGCACAGCATAACATAGCCACAATAGGCTAGATGTCAAAAGAGAATTACAAATGGTATTTTGACCCTCACATGCACACATCAGCAAGTTGGCAAAAACACCTGGTCTGTGCCTGCCAGTGATTTCTGTGTGGAAGAGGAATGAAAGTCCTCTGAAGTAAACTCCATCACCATTGCACTACAACGTGAATAAGGTGAATTAACAACTTGCATCAGCTCACGCTCAGTTATAAAGGTGAGACTCACACAGAGACTTCACTGTATAGTTTGCTATCTTAAGAAAAAGGGAAAAAAAACAACCCTGCAAGAATTTTGTGCCAGTGAAGATGGCCAATGAGGCAGTTACTCAGTATGCCCATGACAGCTGTGGTCAGTCTTTTTTGCCCATGGAGACAGTGATTACTGTGAGGATCCCATGGAAAGCCAAGCTGGAGAGGTGTTACTTATGACACCAGTGCAAACAGAGCAGGCAGTGGGGAACTGAGGGCCTCTCCTGCCTCTTTGGGGTGGAAGCACCCTCAAAACCACCCACCTCAAGGCCATCATTGTATCGTTGCAAGAAAACACTCAGGTTTTCCTTGGCTGCTGCACTCATTGCTTGGACGGTAAGTCATCTAGGCACATCACAACGGCCACCTCCACTGCCTTCCACCCCTTCCTCCTGCCAAGCTCTTCAATGCAGCCCTTGGCAGGACATGGAAATACCCCTCGCTGCACCTCCAGCGCAGCCTGGCATGTCCCTCCTGCAGGACCACGTGTGCCCTTCCTCCCTCCCAGCCACAATTCAGCCAGCCCAGGGTGCACTTGCGCCTGTCCCCTCTGCGTTTAGGTTGTCGCTTTATTTTTCTCCGCTTCTAAGCTTCAGAAATATTCAGCCAAGGGAGGTTTTACATTTAAACCACTGCACCATGTGAATTGCATACTGGGAGTACTTAACCCCTACCACTTGCTGCTTGCTGAGTGTGTGCTCCGATTGCTGTCACTGCAGTTGCACTGTTGGTCTGACTGTCTGTCTGCTTGACTTCCTTGCTAGAGCAAGTAGAGAAACTTAAGAGGAATAAATGTATAAGAAAAATATCAAGTCTATGCTCTGTTTTCACTCTCTTCAGTGCTTTACAGGTAATAGTTAGATCTAAATTCTTCCTTCCAGAATAAGTAACAGTCAGGGTATTATCTTACAGCACAGCACTAAACATCTCTTTGGCCTATAAAGTCTCTTTGTAAAGGATGCTCAACTGAGAGTCTACAAATTCACTGATGATAAATTGACAGGTTCACAAAATTATTTCCTGTTCATATAATGCTTTTTTATGCAAATTTTTTTTCTGCTGTTCCTCAGGACAAAACATCACATGCAAAACTTTGTGGTCATCTGTTTTTACTAGGTAAAACCGAATTAATTCAGTAAAAATGTTCCCTTTTTATTTTGAACATTTAAATATTTTTCTTATTATTTGCTTACATTTTGAAAGAAAAAAATCCCCTCCATTCAACCAGAAAAGAGAAATCTTCCCCTTAATTAGAAAATTCCCTAACCCTTTCTCTCTCTTAAATAAATTTAAGTCAAAACTTTTTGCAGTTTGAAGCTTCCCCAGATTTCACTGTGTCAAGGGTATTACTACAAAAATCTCAATATAGCCTGCAAAAAGCCTTAGTTTTGACAAACTGACTTTTTAAATCAGGAATTTGCCCCCTGAAAATCTCTGACCATTTCTCTGAGGACTGTCCCTGCTGGACCGTACCTGAGGTCCCTCCTCTGTGATTTTGCCCCAGGCATGGGGCTGGGGCCCAGTAGATGGCCCCCTTTGACAAGGCTCCATCGAGCAGATCCTCCAGAGCCCACCTTGCACCATCTCCCCAGCACCTTTACCCAACAGGAGCCCAACATTTTTGGATGACTATTGATTTGAAAAAGATTACACCAAGCTACACTCATCAACAGTGCAAAAAATGTAAGCAAAGAACGAGGAACGTGCTGGCCTGCCTGCCTGGTCAGCTGGTATTTCATAAACATCCTACTTGAACATCTGTGCTTTTCATTAGGAAAAGGAAAATTCTGCCCGTATCACACCAAATTCTTCAGATTTTTTTCACCAATAAAAAATTTGCATCCCCTGTATGAGAAAAGCTCTCTCTGCTGCTCTGGTATTACAGAGAGGTTTTTCCGTCGGAGTAAATCTGAGCTGAAGGGCTCCTTTACTGCATCAGCAGTATCATATTTTATCAGCATTACCAGTCCTTCTTAAACTGAGACTTACAAACTCTTACATCGTCGAAGGATCTACTACTTCTCACAACCACAGGTAGTTCTAATCTCTCTTCACCGAGCAATCAATAAAATAAACATTTTTAGTCTCAGGGGTCAAAGAGAAAATTCTAACCCCACAGGAAATCAGAAAAGGAAGAGCTGTAGCAAATTCAGGAGCTGATCCAACGTCAGTGAAGTTAATGCAAAATACCACTGCTATCATTAAGATGGGATCAGGCAATTAACTTTGATCTGTCAAGTGCCATACGATTTCTGTATTCTAATCTAGAAGAAGCTAAGCTATTGTTAGGATGTGACCGATAGCATGTTTCAAGTCATTCCTTATTTTTCACCCCCACACCACAGCTATTGCCCAATAGAGTAATATTTGCATAAATATGGGTGAGACAATGCATTCTTTGCATGGCTTCATTTTTGACTCAGATCTTGAACCTTTGGGCGCTGATTATATTAAACACATACGTCACTGTTACTCCCATTTTTCTTGGAGCCAAAAAAATAGTCAAGAAAATTTGGAGGTACCTTCCCAAGTGTGATGCGCTTTCAGTGAGAAACCTCAACTTTGGCAGGGGCAGAGTTCATCAGCATTAAATGCTGATGAAGTTTCCTTGACTGGAAGCTACATTCTTACTCCAGCTGAAAATCTGGTCTTAGACATGCCCAGGTCAAAAGGCATTGAGTGAGCTGATTTCACTCTCCCAGAAACTTTAACCAAAAATTCTCATTCTGGACATGCTGTTTTCCATCTGTGTCTCTGCCCCTAATCTCCTCTTGCTCTGGTTACATCTGCATCGGCAATTTAACTCACTCTGGAATTCCAAAAGGTGCCCGAGAACAGCCCGTGTCCATGCAAAATGTCTCTACATGGCTCAGAAATTAAATCTAGCTCTTAAGCTTTGGCCTTCCAGGAATGCTGTTGCCCTGGCACTCTGTATAGATATGCCATATGGATACAAAAAGTAGCCAGGGATCTGATCCCAGGCAGAAACGTGTCCGGAATATGCTCTAGTCATATCAAAGCCAGTTTGTTTATGTAAGTCTGGCTCCTGGGACTACTTTCCTAACCCTTTGGCAGACCTTGCCCAAATATTTAAATACCCCAAACTCCTAACTCGATTTCCAGACATTTTCCAGAACTTTGTTCTGTCTCCCTGGAGAGGTGCCATGTGAAGCAACTGGTCAGATGGCAGCAAAGTTGAAGCAGAGGAGACAACCTCTGCTGAGGCAGGTGAAGTGGCTGCAGGTTCCCAGCTCTTTCCTCCACCCCTCTCTGGACGCAAGATGATGCCCAGGTGGTAAGTGTAAGTATTTGCACATAATTTCCCAAAGCCTGGGATCAGCACCATGGGTAAACATGCTTGCAAATAGCTCCTAAGACCCTTGAGATACCTTCCTCTTCAGGCTGCCCAACCTCACACCCTTAGTGTTTAGCATCTCTTCTGTCTTGCCCTTCTGTTCACGTAAGAGCCCTGGAAGTGGGAGCTCCTTATTTATAGTCCACCTGACTTCCAGCCTGACCTTCAACTCTGTCTGGAAACATGCTTTCTTCTCCCTACCAAACAAACAAAGGAATACTGGAGCAATTTTTTTGCTTTTTTAAAAAGTGAAATATGTTACTCCGTCCTGTGATCAATTCCTCACGATAACCATTGGATTCACGACAAGCCCGAATGTGAGAGGCACTGAGCTCCCACTGCCCGGTGGAGTTCACGGGTGGGGAGAAGGGGAACGGGAAGCGGTGGCGACTAGTGGGAGGCAGGCTGAAATTGCAGCCCTAGATGCCTGAATTGTGTGGCTCCTCTGTACAGATTTTTAGCTCCTTGAGGCCAAATGCATCTCATCTGTTGTGTGCACATTTGCAGTGCTCTACTTATCAGCACAGCACAGAGACGCAGAGACGCAGAGATGCAGAGATATAGATAGATAGATAGATAGATAGATAGATAGATAGATAGATAGGTATCTCCAGTGATTAAAGGAAAATCTGCCATGGAGCATGTCCTAAATAAATAAAGAAATTAATTCTCTCTTGACAATACTGGAGGGATAAGGTAAAAAAATTCCTAGCTCAGTTACCAACATAAAGACGGTATAATTATTCAGCTGTTTGCAAGGCTACTTCTCTACAACTTACAAAGCAGTGTGATGTCTTGTGACTGGCATCAGATTGGAAACCTAGAGTGCTTGCATGTGATGAAAGGTGTTGAAAACACAGTCCTGGAAAATTAAGTCCTCTTTCATTCATATTAGATGATCAGCCAAGGCAGCAGTCCTGGGCCGCACTGTTCACTCAGGTGAGTTTTTTCTTTGAGTATCAAGCTCAGTCACCACGGTCTTTACAGCCTCATCTATGCCTCTCTGCAGACTCAGTCAAAAGCCATCAGTTTCTGCCACTTAAGACAATAGTTCAGGGATGTGTTGGCAACACAATCAGAATTGAGCAAGCCTCTTGCAATGTATTTACCATTATTGAGAGTTTATGAAACAACCACTAACTGTTTTTCTGGACCTTTTTACGGAAAGTAGCACATATGGAAGGTGTCATTTAATGCTCTTTACAGATGCCTGGATCACTTAGAAAAAGAAAAGGGTATTTTAAGCTACCTTCCTTCCAAGCCCTTCTTTTTGTCTTTGTTATAAACAGCTATCTGACTTAAAGAGGCTCATCACCATAGGATCTCTACAGTTCCTTTCAACAGTCCTGTTAGACAGACAAAAACTATTATTTCCTCTAACAGTTGAAAGACTATGGCACAGAGAGACTACTACACTTTTCCAAGGTCACACAGAAAATGTACAGCATGGTAGGGAACATCACCTAAGTCTACAGAGTCCTTAGCTAGTATTTTAGCCTCCCCATCATCTTTCCTCTCAAGTGAAAGACGACCTGGGTGCTGAGACCCAACTGGAGCTCCTGGGACCCTACAGCAACTTCTGGGACACTCCAGCACTTCTCTGCATCTCTCTCCTGCAGACAGAGAAGAGCAGAGAGCCACTGCTCACCTGGTAGGTGCATGTTTCTGCTCCTCCTCTTCATCTGTGTCACTGCTGATAGTGATGACACTCACTGCAGGGCTAGGGGTGTCGGGAATGATTATTGTCTGTCGCTGCCGCTCCCGCGTGGTGCTGGTTGCCACTTCGCCCCAGCCGCAGGTGACAGAGGTGCTGCAGGCAGGGCTGTTGTGCACCATGGCACAGCGGGGAGGTGTGTTTTCCTTCACTCGTTTCGACCGCTGAGGTGAGCTGATGGATTGAGAGGATGAAACTTCATAGGTGGATGCATTTCTGGAAATGGGAAAGCTTGTTAGTTGGTTAAAACTCAGTTTGCTTAAGTTGCCTGTCACCGTGGCTTTTGATTCCTGGTCTCTGATTCAGTGGCACTGATTTATGGAGTCTAGGAAAACTGCAAAATTGGCATAGTCACCTCTTCAAAGGACAGAGTGCCTCACATGACTTATTCATATAATTGGCTGAAAAGTAGTTTCTCTTAGTAAAAAATTAAATTTTGTTTTCCCTAGAAATTTCCAAATGAGCAATGCTGCTTCGCAGGAGTTTGAGCTGGGAGGCAGAGGCTAGTCACACAGTCTAGACAAACAAAACACAAGCAGGCACAGTATGGCTGTCGCAGAAGGAAGAACAAACCAAATGATAATCCCCTTCTCCTGTATCCTGCATGGATGCAACATGACCAGATATTTTTTGGCCAGAAAAAGCTTGGATTAAAATTAGAATTTGTTGTGGAAAACATCAATCATTTATGAGGAAAACTGCATATCTTAGCTGAAAATTTAATTTTCTGTTTAAGAATCTTTTCAATGAACATTTCCTGCCCAGTGCTTCATCTTCTAGGACAGTGGAATCCCATGGATGAAAGCACGCAGATGGGAGGACATATACTCAGCTTCATTTCATTCCCACATGAGGCAGCAGATACAGCATATATAAATAAGAAAGAAAAGAACAAGCTTTTTATTATGCAGTAGAAAAACATTCTCAAGTCCTGTTTTTTTCCCAGTCTTCATACTTCGACTTCCCTGCCTGACAGTTGGAAAGGGCCCACTTGGATCAGGGATGTGAGCACAGAATCTGTCCACCAAACAGGGCAGCACAGGTCTGCAGATATTTACCAAAGCACACCAAAGCTCATTTCCCTCATTTCCCATGTTTTCTTTCTTCCCTTTTTTTAAAAAAACATGTAATTATTCTGCCTATTGCAGAACATTTGCAGATTCAAAAAGGAAGCAAACAAAGTTCTGGTTTTGTTCTACAGTGGGGCCTAAGCTGCATGTTCGGCTCGGCCCTAAAGCTAACAAAAGGAATAGGTGGCATCCATCAAAAGGAAGTCATTATGGACGTATCGCACTATATCAACTTACACAGGCTCTTTTGCATAACAAATGGCTGCACAGTAGCATTTGCAGTGCTTTTTGAATACCAATGAGCAGCGTGGAGTACCCTACCCTCCAGAGGAGCACCTTCCTCATTTGGCTACAAAAGCAGCACAATTAATGAAGCTGTAGAAACCCATTGCTCTGAAAGTGTCCAATTCCTCCTGGACACTGTCACCCTGCCCCTCGAGAGGGAAGGGAGAGGGGAGTTCCTGTGCAGGCACACTGGTTGCAAAGGGCTCTCTCTTTTGCTGACTTGCTGGGGACGGGGCTGCCTCTGCTCTACATTACGAATGGACCAAGACAGCTGGAGCCCACCCAAAGTAAATGCAACATTAGAGAGCAGATAAATGGGAAGGATTTAAATAGTGGCCTCTTTAAACTAGAGTCAAATCAGTAGTGAACTCAGAGCGCTTCTGGCCCTAGTCCAGTCACCCAGGAAAACCACAAGCTCCTCTGTTTTTGCCACTGCACAAGTGGTGACCCATTTTGGTTCTCTCCCCTGCACTGTGGTTTTTGTTTCTTGTTTTTTTTTTTTTTTTAAACAATTCTGCTAGTTTCACAGCGCAGAGGACTTTCCCCAAAACAGCTGCACATACATCTTAAACAGGCTTGTCCTCTAGGCAAGATCACAGGGGCTGTGACAGGCACTGCAACCACCTTACTGTTTGAGTTGTGGCACATAGCATGGTATGAACCAAACCTCGCGTAGCCAAATGGTCCTACTGGGAGTTGACAGATTTAGATGTCTAGGGACACCCTGTATGAGATACCCTTATAAAGTGCTCCCTGTTTCAAGTTGCCATAATTATAGAAAGGCCAGTGTGGGTATCTGTTGCTGGTGTGTACTGTTGAAGGCAGGGGACCAATCACCTACATTATGGGCTAGAGAGCTTGAGGATGGCCTAAAGCCACCCCAGTCCTCCACTCTGTATGGCATTAAAGCTCAGAAGGTGGTAGGTCATCATTCCATTGCTTTTGAAAGGGCAGATGTTGAGTGCACACATCAGCTAGATGCACCTGAAGATGCGGTCCCCTGGTTGTGCACCAGCCTGTGGAAATGCAGACACTGCACCTCAGGAGTGCTTCTTCGAGATGAGGTGGGAAGAAATGGTGTGGCAACCGGGCATTGCGCCACACTGACCTAAGAATACAGTTACATTTTTAATTACGGTGACTACAAGGCCTCAGGTAATAACAAGGGCATAACGAGCTGTATGAACAGGGCCTGAGTCTCCCATCCTGTATCCCCTCCAGCCACAAAATGATGCTCACCAGCTGTAAAATGCGCCTGACTACCTCTTACCCACCCTGGTCACAAAAGACACGATCTAATCATTTCTGGGCCATGGAATAAACTTTTTTTTGCCCCAGAGAAGTTGGTGACGACCACCCTCGTCAGGGCTGCATTCCGAACACCCTGCCTCACCGACGGCCAGCGCCGGGGGCCGGGCACACTCACCGGGGCGCCGACTGGTGCTGCTTACTCTTCCTGGCGGAGGTGGCAGCGGCGGGAGGCTGGCGCATGACGTGGGCAACCCCCACATTGACGGGCTGGGCTGCGGGGAGAGTCACATGGCTAGCTAACAGCGCGGGCTGCTGCATGATGGGGTTATAATGGCTGCCGTGAGCGTGGGTGTTTCTGCAAAATGGGGAGACAGGCACACGTTTAAAATGCGACCGGCGGCTCCGCGGCAGGCACTATCATGGGCTCCCACCGCCTTCAACAAAGCACCCTCCTCTGGGCTCCGCTGGGCTCCCAGTGTCCCCAGGAAGGAGTGTTTCCCCAGGGAATGGACCAAAGGGAGCGGTGTGGACCGGGAACGGAGAAACCACCCGTAGCTCTCAGACAGGGTCGCAGGCTACAGCCTCCTGCCCTTACAGTCCTGGTCTGCAGCCTTGCAAGACCCCAACCCTCCCACCCCGGCTCTCCTCACACCTCCTCCAGCACCAGTGGGTACTTCAGGAAGCCTCCCAGCACCTCCAGTTTACCTCCAGTCTGCCAGGGGTTGGGTGCCTGCCATGGACTCTGGGATGACGGTCGCGTGCTGGACAGAAGTGTGGGTGGCCACCCCGGTCAGCTGCTGCCAGGCAGGAGGGAGCAGGATCTGCTGAGTGCCACTGGGCCACGCTTGCTGTCGGACAGAGGGAAAACGATTTCTTAACAAGAGGCATCCTACACTGAGTGTGGTGGTGGTTCCATGCTCAGCTGGGGCTCCTAATAACGATCATGGTTATACTACCTAGCTCTTACCACTTATCAGTCATAGATACAAATACTTTCAGGAAACCACACTAAAAGCAGTAAAAATTATGAATATAGTGCAAAGGAGGGGGAAAAAGTCCCTGCCATCCAAAGCAGTAGCTGTATTTCAGGTTAAACTGGGAACAGGGGGGATCAAAACTGATCAGCATTTCAACCCAAACATCAAACTCTTTAGCATTTTTTAATTTTGACTCTCCAGATCAGCTGGGCACTATGGTCCCGTTGTTATTTCCCCCATCCTACAGCCAGCTTTCTTTCCCACCCCAACAGGACCTAAAGGACTTCTGGAACCCAAAGGAACTTAAAAGGAGAACCAACTTTTCAAGGATCATGAAAGAGAACAGGGAACTCCTTGCAAGACTTCTGCAAGGTTTTTAAAAAAGAGGAATTCAGGGAGACTAAAAGGGAGGGAGTATTGGTCACCAAGTGCTCCTCAGGAGGAATATCTTGCTGCACAGACCAAGGAGCCCAGTCACCTGCTTCTAGCTGACCAGGAGCCCCCCAGCCAAAGCAGAGCAGAGTCGTGCATAGCTACACATCGTGTGCCTCTCCTCTCCATGTGCTCTATGGCTTTTTCTGAGCAAGTCCCCCCCGTGCAGGGGTGGAAATCTCTGCCTTGCAAGTTGAGCCACTGCTCTGCTATGCAACCATCCCTCCAGCTGCGCTGCCACAGGCATGACTCAGGTCGTCCTGCTCCAGTTACTCCACACTACGGGTCAGATGATTGGTTTTTTTACTTGGGAAACTTTCTTTGCTATGTGCTGCCTGAAGGCAACTCTGGCAGCTTCTCACAGCCTGGGCTAGGGAATGATGGGGTACTGACTACAGCCCTCCTTAGTCCCAAACGGCACCCCTATATTGGACCCATGTTGTGTTATCTTGCGGCTCTACGGAGGCTAAATTTCAAAGAGGGGAGGCTTCTTTCAGGCATGCATTTGTCCCCATCCCCATCCTCACAAGAATCCTGTTAACTATCCCATAATCCCTTCCTATCCCCCAGTAAAAAAACACCACCACCACACCACCCCTCAAAAAACCAGCTCTGATCCAAAGTTTGACTGTCTTGCAATTTTCCGTGTTGCGGACTTAGATGAAAAGGCTGCTACGGTGAGGTCTCTCAGCACCATCTGCAAAGGATGGACAGTCACAGGGCTCCTGAGAGCTCTTCATCTAAGGAACCACAACCACGGACTGGTGCTGCTCGGAGCAGGTAGGAGGAGGAGGCGAAGACGCAAAAAGATCAGGGAGGAAAATAGCTTTTTCTTTTAATTTTCTTTTTTTTCCCTTTTTTTCCCAGCTTTGATTTAAAAGAGGAGACTAAACTACTGTTGCAGTCAGTCCCAGGGGACTACCTGGATTTACTTGCAGAGAAAACTGCTTCCTCCTTTTTCAGGAAGAGAACTGAACAAATCTAAGCTCCTTTCCCGCCTGCAGTGCATAAATTTAGATGCAGTGTCAGGGTCCAGGCACAAATTCCTCACTTATTAGGTAAAGACCACCGAATCACTTAATCTGCAGATAAGACTTGTCTAGGCTGATCCACTAGCAGAGTGTGCTGTGCTCACACACGGGAGGCTTGTGCCGGCAGCCGCAGCCTGTTTTCAGCTATTGCGTTACGGCAAAATTGTGCCGCCGCGGCAGAGCGTTGCGCTGGTCCCTGCGCTCAGGAGGTGGTGGGTCCCCCCCATGGGATAGAGCTCCCGCGTCGGATGTAGAGCAAGAATGACTAATGGCATAAGCGTGTTTGTTCTTAAAGCCGGTGGCAGGACCTCCGTGGGAAGAAGTGGTGTTGGGAAGGAGTTAAAAGGAGAGGAAAATCAAGAATTCAGGGCGTTATTCAAGGACAGGGGACAGTTCTGGGTCATGTCATGGAAGCCTGCCAGAAAACTGTGCAGCTTTGTCTCTTTCCAGATCTGAAGCTGCAGAGAGCTATTCGTAAAGACAGGATCAGTCTCCTTTCACTGGTCTCTGTGCATACAGTATGTGAACCACACTTGCTTGAGAGGGTGAAAATAGACCCAGAGAAGTTACTTTTACCAGTGGCTCTGCATCTTGCAGGCTGCTTGCTCTGTCTAGCTCCATGCCACAGGCTGCGGACACACAGAGATGATGCTACAAATCTGTCACCGCCTCTGCCCTGGGTCCCTCCAGCTCCTGGAACTCCTTCCCCTGTCCCTCCTCCGGGACTGCTGGTCTCATACAAAATGCACAGGGAGAGCTGCCCTGGGATGCACTAAGGCTTTGCCAGCCACAGCCATCCTGACGCGGGCGAGCACAGCAACCTGCGCCCTGTGCTGGGCAGGGGAGAATGCCCATTGGTACTATGCAGCGCTGGGAGCACAAGGAGCAGCATCATGCCTGGTCAGGGGGACAAATAGGGCAGGTGGAAAGATAGAAATGGGCTCTGGAGGCACTACGCTCTCTGCCGGGGGCAGTCCCTCTAGTAGCTGGAGCAATCGCACAGTCCGGTCTGAAGAGCAATAGATAAGCAGCTGTGCATGAGAGGAATATCTCTCTGCTGAGAGAGAGACACGCAGCCACTCGGAGATCAGATGTGACTACAATGCATTACAAAGAAGCTGTGTTTTTCCATTCAGGAAACTGGAATTGGGTACAGATTTGTTTATCAGACCAGCTGCTCAGCCCGAACTGAGCGAGGCCCGCGGACACCAGATGCCACCGGCATCAATCAGAGCGCCTTGCCATCAGAGCGGCAGCTAGCATTTCTCGTTGCATGAGACAGACAGATATATCAACAGGCAGACTGCCTCTCTTTTATTAAATCAAAAATTAAAAATCTATGCAAGCGAGGAGTGTTTCTCAGCAACAGCTTCCATTCCCTTGTGGAAGTGACGGTGAATAAAACGTCAGTAGAAAGTATGAGGGGGGCAGCCCATGAAATGAGAGTTCACATAGCAGGGGCAGCACAGAAATTGGTAACAAAGCTCCTCCTGAACACTACTTCCCTTCCACAGACTGTGTGGTGACCCCAACAAGGCCACCGTGAGAAGAAAGGAGGAGATGGAGGTCCCAAGATGTCTCAGGATCCTGCTGTCTTTGGAATGCTTCAGACCCGACCCTCATCCCTTCAAGCCCCATATAACAGCACACCTCAGGATGGTGCAGAATGGTGGGGATTTGCAAAGCTCTGTCACCTCCTTCACCCATTGCCTTGGCTGACTTCTTGCAGAAGCACTTGGTGCCTGCAACAGTGCCTGCACAGACCACTTCTCACTTTGCCATTATTTTGGTTTCCACTGCCTCTCAGGCTCTCCTTTCCAACCAAACGAGAGGTGGCCATGTAAGTTGTTATGACAGGCTACAACAGAGGTGGGTTCAATGTTTCAGACAGCCCTCTCACAAAGACTCTGCTACTGGGAAGGGTCAGGGGACGTTAGCTAATGGAAATTAGCTAAGGCTGCAGGCTGCAAGTTGCCTATTACACAGGCTGCAAGTTGTGTTTCAATCTGTCTTCACCAGATAAGCGTGGCCGGCAGCTGGCAAAGAAAGGCAATTTGCACCAATGTCTTATCCCAGCAATGCAACACACAGGCATAAACCCTGAAGTCTGCTGGTACCTGACTGTGTATGAAGGCGCTGGCGCTAATGAAGGTATGGTAGATCAACCAATCCTGAGTCAGAGGCATGCATTTTTGACTTGTAGGTCATCTTTTCCAGGCTCCAGAATTTCATACTAAGTATACGAGGTGCTTTTTTTTTTTTTTGCCTGCCACAAACGTGCCTGATACTGGTGGAGGTACCACAGCACCAGCTGAAAACCGGTAGGGGCAGATTCACTGAAGCCAGCACAAGGAGGAATGAACTGCTCCTCCTTTTTGAGGAGCTGGAGTTTCCCTTGAGGATGTGCACGTAATTGGTGGTACCCATTCCCGTTCGGGGTTTTTCTGGGAGGAACCATGCTTTTCCTGTGAGGATATTTCGGACAATTGTGCCAACAAGTGCTGCTGACAAGGATTGCTCCTTGGCTGCCGGGCCCTTGCCTCTGCCCCCTACACCTCTCTCATAACCTAAGAGCAGAGGGCAACTCATAAAACAGAAGGGTGCAAACTTAAAGCATGAAAGATATTTATCAGCAGCATGCACTTCACTAGTGCAACTCCTGGCCACAAACTACCACTGAAACCGCAAGTTCAGGAGGCTGCAGGAAGGCTATTACTGTTTCCTCCTTAGCAGAGGCTTGACACAGCTTCCCCTGAAGGTTCCCACTGATTCCAGTGGAGAAGCAAAAGGAAAGAAGTTCTTTCCAGAGGCTTTTGCAACTCTGACATAGTCTTTGAGCTGAACAATGAACTGGGGGAGGTTTAGACATTCTGGAGAAAGCTGGAGACCATTACATGGCTGCCCAAGTCTCTGAACTGTACCATAGAAGGATCTCTGAGAAAGCTGCTCTCATGAGCCTCCAAGAGCCAAACAATACAAAAAATACCTGCTGAGCTCAGGGTGTTCAGAGCTCCTTACCTGTGCGAGGAGTCCTGGCTGGATCTGAAGAGGCTGGGCCCCAGGAGCCTGAGTGACAATGGGAACGGCGTTCTCCATCCGAACTGAATACCCAGCATGCTTCGAAGGGGAAGCTTGTAACCCTGTTCCACCAGCACAGAAGGTACAGCATTAGCCATCAACAGCATTGCTAAGAACAGTGGTCCGGTTTTCAGAGGTGCCTAAGGGCAGTTGCTGATGTCCACTTAAATTGCAGTGTTCAGTCCCTCAAAAATAATCAGGGTCTGGGAGTCTCACATATTCCACCCCAGCCCAAAGATGCCCATCAAATGTTGATAAACATGATACATGCATAAAGGTGCAGCAAAGATATTTACAAAGACTTTAAGGGATTAACTGAGTTCATGTATTCAGGGTGCCTCAAATCCGTGGGAAACATCTCAATACAATGTGCACAGACAGAAAAGGAAGAGAGAGAATGGCTTCTCTTCCTCCATGTTCTCTGGTTTGACATAGAAAATGGTCCTTGCCAGCCAAAAAATATTGCTATGTGAGTATGCTCTCTTGTGACCCAAGTGGGACAGTGGGATGGGAATCCAGAACCGTGCACTCACTCAGCCTTGACAGGAATAAGTGATTTTCTCTTGCGGAGCTTCTCAGGACTCATATTTAAAAGCCTCTTATTTGACTGTGTAATCTAGCACACCCCGAACTCCAACCATTGTTGGCTCAGCCACACATAAGCCTAACTGAGCTGGAGGAAACTTCCCTCTTGACCACTTCAGTGTGTGGCACAGCCTATGCTACCTCCTCTGCTTTAGAACTTTCTCAAGACAAGGTTAGCTTAAATACTCTAGCAATCCATTTCTGAAGTCAAACCCTCAAGATGCATTTTAACTATGTAGAAGAGGTCTAGCTAAACTCCCCTAGTTCAAGAACTTTGATAATCTTGCAGAACATTTAACAAGTGCCTAGAGACTGGTCCACAGACAGGCTTGTAGAAATGAAAAGCAGAAGTTGCAGCAGCTGAACCAAGGTCTATTTAGACCACTTCCTACAGACATCTGGCTAGTTTTTCCAAATTGCTACAGTATGTAAAGTCAGGAGAAGGACAAGTAGCTGAATCCAGTCGTCACTGAAGTTGTCTGACAATGGTACCTGCCACTGGTATACACAGGCAGAGCTGTTTGCAGAAGGGCTGGAGCTGAAGGAATGGTACTGATAAATGCCCACGAGTATCTGCTACAGGGGCAAACTCTCATCTCCGCCAGCACCACAGACACTGCTGCATTAACTTACTGAGTCCCCCTTTTAACAACTGAATCCCTAAGAAGTGATGAACCCGCTATTTATGTACTGATCTTTGTTGTGGGGGAAAGTTTTCCTGTTTACCAAAATGAGGGAGAAGAGCCTCAAACTCTGTTCAGGGCAAAGGATTGAAAATACCACATATTCTCGCCCAACCTCTTCTCAGTGCCTGCCCCGCTGTTTTAGACCATCCACCTCCAACTCATGATTTTGGAGGTGCCTGCAAGATCCTCCATTGTTGCAAACATTTCCAACTGCAAAAACCTCATTGCTCTGATTTACTAGGCCAACAATCTTTCGACCATATGATTTGCACTAAGGAAGCTTGTTTCTAATAAGAGCTAGATGAAGCAGCAATGGGGAGGGAGCAGCAACTGGCCAAGACCTGGTGGGACTGTTACTTACCTTGGAAGCCTGGTGGGCAGACAATGAGAGCTTGCTGGAAGGGGTCAGGCCGGGCACAGATCTGCGCTGTTCCTGTCTGCAGGGGCATGCTCCGCTGGGCCACCGCAGCCATGGACGCCGCTGAGGGCTGGTAGAGTGCAGATTGGTAATTTAGTATGGAGACCTCGGGGTTGGCTAAGGAAATAGTGGCACTGGAGGAGGTGGGAGCCAGGTTGGTGGTCTAAAGGAATGACGGGAATTAAACAAAAACAAACAAAAAAATGAGGGAGATGGGTACGTTGGAAGGAGCAAAATCAAAAAATAAAATAAAAAAGTAAAATAGAATAAAATAAGGTAAAAAAAATAAATAAAAACCAGCAAACCAAAACCAAAGAAGGGGTAGAACAGGATACTGAGGAGCACAGAGGCAAGGGCAGTGATGGGGAAAGGAGCATGATCTGCCTGAGTAACTGCAGCTGTACCATGCCACGGGACCTCTGGCCACGCAGCACTTCTGTGTACTGCTTGGAGACATAGCGCCTTCTCCAAAGCAGAACTGTAGCCCCATTTATCGCCCGACTGGCTCTGATTTGCAGCATACAGAAGATGGGTTCACAAAATGCTACTATCACCAAATCATGTTGTTGTCTCATCATGCACATAACTCTAGAAGAAACTCACATTTCTTAAGTAAAAGAAACTCAGCACTTCCATGCCCTGTGGAGCCTCATCCTGAGATGGCAGACTCATTCCAGCCTTTCCTCTACCAGCTATCTAAGACAGCACATGCCCCTTGAAATATGTTTTGAATTTGAAGGAATCAGAAGGCATAACAGTAGGTAATGCTTTCAAAGTCCAAACTTCCTTTGGCTTAACTTTAAAACCTCTCAGAGCAAAAACTCCAGCAGGGGATGTGGCAAAGCTATACAAATCAGCCCAGTGTTCTGCAAAACATCTAGAAATCTTAAGATGATTTGCTTTTCCTTTGGACTGAGTCT
This sequence comes from Numenius arquata, assembly GCF_964106895.1. Classification (NCBI taxonomy): domain Eukaryota; kingdom Metazoa; phylum Chordata; class Aves; order Charadriiformes; family Scolopacidae; genus Numenius; species Numenius arquata. The sequence goes on from NC_133577.1 coordinate 70,560,223, forward strand.
GTAACAGTTGCGGCAGACAAACAACACCCAAACACCCCTGCCACTGCTCTATAAAAATACGCCCTTAGCATTCGTGTCTAGGCAACTAGGCTCTACCACACCGGAGCCCACCTTTCCCCTCCATCCAAATGTACCAGCACCACTGATGGAGACAGGTGAGACAACACTTTCTCATGGTGAACACATGGACCCGGGATGAGGCTTTGATCAAGGTTGCAGGAGGCATCAGGCTCAGCATTTCGTGCTGCCCTGGTTGCCACTGGGCCTGAGAAGGGTATCCATGCTGCACTGCCAACAGCCACAACCACAGCCACGAGGGATGTGACGGCGAAACATTTCATCCTCCTCCTCCTCTCTCTGTGCAGAGGCAGAGAAGGGCAACCTGTTCCCCTGTGCAACACACCAAGCAACCACCACGACAGCTCCCACACTCCTAATCTCAGGAGCTGTAACTTGAAGGAGGCAATCCCCAGATATTTTGCCGAGAAAGGGAGCACCAGCGAGCCAAGATGAGTGGTATGTTGAAGAGAATTGTGAAGGGTTTAGAGCTTGTTCAAATTAAAACACCCTTCCTGGAAATGTTTCTGCCACTTCTAGAAACACTGGAGATACCGGTTCTGCTCATAACACACACCCCTTATGAGAACTCTGAGATTACCACGGACCTCCCCAGCCAGCAACCAATATTAACATCAAGTGAGTTGTGAGGAAACGAAAGCAAGTCTGCATTTCCTACTAGCAATTGCGGTAAAAATGGTGTCTCTGCCCTGCAGCTGGGGCCTAGGGGAATGTGTAGCATGCATTTCTTTAGTCAGCATCTCAGAAACAGCCAAGAAAGGGAATTGGTGTTTGTAACTAATACCCTATCACACCAAGCCATGACCTATCTCTGTCTGCATCTGCTTAATGAATTGTTCCAGAAGACCTTCTGTGATCACATGTATTGAGAACTGAGTCATGAAGTCTGGTTTTCTGAGTGACACAGGAACACCCTGTACATTTACACAGAATCCTTTAGCTTCCTTGCTTTTCCAAGCACCATTTCCGCAACGCCACCTGCAATCTCTAGAGAGAATCTTGAGCAGCCTGTTCCCAAAAGGCTTAAAAGACAGTAGCTATTTCTTGAGCTTCAGTCCCTTAGAGTGCTGTCCCTGGAGAGCTTCCTTTCACTGTTGTAATACAGTACCGCAGTAAACAACTTAGTCTGCTAGTCACATAAAATTTGTCAGCCCAGCACCGCCCAGCGCTGGGGCACATAAAACTAATACAAGAGTCCAAAGCACGATTACAAAGCCAGAGCCCACCAATGCAGAGTGCAATTTAGTTGGAGTGGGAGTACGAGCACAGGGTTTCCACGTCAACTGTGGCACCTGGAGTAAAACCAATGAGAGATAAGAATAAACATTACCACTAAACTTTTCTTTCCTGTTGATCAGTTACAGTGCTGTGTCTGTTACAGAAGGGTTTAAATTCTTTTGACTACAATGCCAATTTGAATCACAGAATCATCTAGGTTGCAAGGGACCTTTCAGATCATCGAGTCCAACCATCAACCTAACACTGCCAAAACCACTGCTAAACCATATCCCTAAGCACCACATCTACCCGTCGTTTAAATACCTCCAGGGATGGTGACTCAACCACTTCCCTGGCCAGCCTGCTCCAACGTTTGATAAGAAAATTTTCCTAATATCCATCCTAAGCCTCCTGGGGCACAACTTGAGGCCATTTCTTCTTGTCCTATTGCTTATTACTTGGGAGAAGAGACCAACACCCACCTCGCTACAATCTCCTTGCAGGTAGTTGTAGAGAGGGATAAGGTCTCTCCTCAGCCCCTTAGTCTGGAGAAAAAGGGGCTGAAGAAGTGCTGTAAGATCACAAGTACTTCTGCCTGACCCAGGGAGCACAGCCCTGCTTGCTGCATTAAAGGACTAATGAGCTTTTCCCCATAGCAACTTCCCAAGTAAGCAGGATTTATCACTCCCGACAACAACATAAACAATGAGGGCAGCATTTCACCATAGCACAAAATGTCAGAAGATTTCCGCTTGCCTGAAGAAAAAAGAATGAGGAAGAGTGGAGGAAGGACTGTAAAAAAGTACCATCTTTTTGCAGGCATGTTAAATGGGATGCTACTTTGCTTTTCATCTTCTAGACCCTCCTGATGTCAATGTTTCAAGCACTGGCTGCTTCTGATCGATGCCCTTACCTGGTTGTGGACTGTGTTCAGCTGGTTGTTAAAAGTCATGGTCAAGTTGGTCGATGTGCTTGGGGCTACATGGGTGATGAATGGTGTCTTGCTCTGGTTCACTGTGTCATACATATTCACCCGCCGCTTGCAAATCTCCATGTTCTGGAAGCAGGACTTGACACTGGGTAAAACAGGGGACAAGGAAGAGACAGAAAATCAACGAACTGACCAACACTGGCAACAGTTCATCAGAGTGGCCCTGCATTAGGTCTCCACGGCAGGCTTGGCACTTTCTTTGCTCTTAAAGCCCTTTGCTATTTTATGAAGGTGTCTCTTAACCAGTGAGAGTCAGATTAACCCTGTACTGAAGAGGGACCAATGGGTGTCAAGATGAGAGTGGCTGCTCTGGGACACCTGGGTGCCCCCACGGATCTAAGCACTGCAATATAAGTCACAGATAACAAGGAAATCTGTTGGTCTTCAGGTGGCAGGGCAAGAAATACACAGTGGCTATTTTAAGAGAGTGAAAGAGACTGAAAGCAAGAAAGAAAAATACTGCTTTTTCTGAGGATTGAGCCTAAGAGGAAAAGACAACTCATGCTTTCTGCCTCAGTGTAAGCCTAAAGGTAGTTTTACAAGTCTTTTGCAAGGACGAATTTTACTATTCTTGGTCACTGAGATCCCTGAAAAATCTCACTCGTTCCTTTTAAAAAGTAGTTCACTGCAAGCTAAGTCCACTCAAGTGGTTAAAGCATTGCCCCTGTCTGGCTAAACACTTCTGTAGATGCTTATCTTAAAGCACATGAGCTGTCCTCTTGCAGTCAATGGGACAATTCATATCACAAAAGGTTATGCCAAATCAGATTCATCAATGTCCTGAGGGAATCAGGTTCTGAGGTTATCTCAGACTGAGAACTGGATCTCGGGGGGGGATATACTACAGCTTCTTTCTCTATACAGACTTTCCTTTAAATGCTATTGATATAGCAATGGAAATTTTGAGAAGTATCATATCCCCAGTAAAGGAGATTAAATACTCTCTGCATTGCTAGAGCACTCTAGGTGTTTGGTACATGAAACTGCCAATATTTCATTTTTATAATTGGGATACCAAAACATACAGAGGTTTAAGAGATAACAACATACCAATCTTGAGCAAAACTGTATTTTTAATAAAATCTCGTTTTTCCAAGGACTAAAAACCAACACAGGTTTTCCACAATAATTATTTTTACAAATGTGGCCTCAGAGTCTGAAACTCAACCCAAAAAAATATGAAGGCATTTTTTCATTTCCATTATCCCAACCCAGAAAAATAGACGTGAAAATCAGCTGTAGCTGTAAAAAATCAGCTGTATGCATAATTTCTTTTGTAACTATCTAAGCTGTTAGAGGTAAGAGAGGTAAACACATCCTCACGTAATATTTGAGAAACAAAGTGTCCCTTCAAAAGGAACACACTCATATGATCCCTAAGGTTGGTCAGGAAGAGGACTTAGATCTTTTTATCCCTATCTTGTCTCTTACTCACATGGTCATCTGTCTTCTCTTACAGGTAAAATCTCGGTAACTGGATCTGTGACATAAACACCTGCAGGCAAGACAGGCTCAGGACACTGTGCATGGCTGTACATTATGTGCATTCATTTAAAGAACTATGAAATACCTGTAGGTCGCAGGACGTTCAGAAAAATCAAGCACTTATCAAATAAATATAAAAGACTATTGAACTGCATTTTTTCCAGATCATTATGAATATAATTCTCCCTCCAAAAAGGAGAAAACACTGGAGAGAGTATATATTCTGTACATGGTAAACTGTGCGTGTTACCAAACGGTTTTATGTAACAAGGTATAATCTCTACTAATGTAACGCTGTGTTCTCTGTCTTTACTTTTAAAAAAGGGGAGAAAAAAGAAGGCAGGGACAGAGCAAGATGGACAGAAAGACTGAGGAGTACCCGACAATTTAAGAGCCAGGCAGTTAAATATGTGAAATGGGGAGCTAAACTCGCTTTGCTCTTTGCTTGGGAGGAAGCAGAACAGCCCCTCTCGGGCTGCTCAAACTTGCAGCCTCTCTGAAGCATGTCACAGAGCAGAGATTCCTTCCAGAAGCCACATCTTCCATATATTCTCACTTTCTCTGCTGCCTGATTTACTTTCAAGAGAGATTACAACTCCCTGCATCTCTCGAGGCTTTGAAGTTTCTATTCACAAAACCACAGGCAATCACGGACAAAATTTCCATCAACTTGCCACGCTGGTTACAGCTTATTGCTCTCTTTACCAATCACTGCTTCCAATGTGGAGGGGCTGTACAGGGTTACACACCCGGGCTGGTACAGCATTTAGTATTCAGAGATCTGATGCTGAATTTTTTATTTGGGTAAAATTCTCACTGCTATTGGCCCCAATGATATTTTCAACCTTTCCGGGGCTTTGCCTGAGCAGCCACAAGTGAGCACTTCAAAAATGAAGATGCAATTACGGTCTGCTGCGTTAGCGGAAAGATTTCTGATGGCAATGCATTATGCCACAAATCTCTCCTATCTCCCACAATCAGTTGTTGCACAGTAAGAAGGACTGTTGCAAATTAAAAGACTTTCGTATATGATGCTAACACTGTTAGAAAATACTGTCATTTTTTTATTTATGAATGTTTTTATATGAAACTTACTTTCTCTCTGTTTAGCACAACAATCTCCCATCTTGTTTTCATTACATTTATCACTTACTATCTACTTATAGATAATAATGCTCAAAGATGTCTGTGCAGGGTAAGCCTGGGTGTATACAGACCGTGCACCCACTACCTTCTGGTAAGCAGCTGCTCTTATCTTGTGATAAATATAACAAAAAGGCTCTTCACAGAGCTTCTTCACAGAGGGAAAACTACCTTAGATGAACTTGAAATGGCACAGGTAAAAGCACACATATGGGTGGGAGAGGTGACTGACACCCAGTAACCTGCTGCTCTGAAGCACCCACACATACTCTATGGCTTTTTAAGCAGTCCCCTTTAATTTCGTACCTGAGCAACTCACATCCTTTAAACACCCATGCACATGGCACCCAATGAAGTATGGTGCTGTGCCAGTAACTGTTCTCCTGATGAAGTGAGGAGAACAGAGCAGAACAGGGACAGCCTGCAAAAGCACCTTGAACTGCAGAGCTGGATGTAGAGCAGGGTATTCAAAGCTAGGTGTCCTGAAGGCTTTGGAAAACTCCCACTACCCTGTCTGCCTTCACTTGCACCTGAGAAGTTTGGCCCTACGTGAACTGCCTAGGGGACAAGAGCAATGTGCTGGGCACAGGTTTCCTGTGTTTCAGGCTGCTGTGCTCCGTGATGCAGCCTTAGGAGAAAGGGGCCAGGTTTGAACGCACAACACTTCTTCACATCTCCATTGGGCAGTGGAGTCCATCTCCATTCCACAAATGTGTCAGATGAGGTCAGAGCATGGCATTTAAGGTCACATAGGTGGGCAACAGCAAAGCTGAAAACTGAACTCCTTGTCCTGTTGCCTATGCCTGTAAACCAGCCTGCTGCAGAAAAAGCTCTTCCCTTAAAAAGCAAACAGCCCCAAATTGACCCCTGCAAGATGGGAAGGTTCTGGGAAGAAGGGTCGGCTCCCTACTGCAGATAAGGTTGATTACTGCAGTAACAATCAGGACTATATTACTTTGAGATATACTGATACTTTCAGCACTAATTGCATAATTTCTTCTGCATTTTAATGCAAACATATGTAATTATTGAATATTTACATAATGAATGTAGCACACTGCAGTGTTTTAAATGCCAAGCACCTACAACACAATTCTTGCAACCTTAAGAATTGGTAAATTGGTATTCCTCTTTTTTTTTTTTTTTTAACCAGAAAAAGATTAAAACTTAGGGCTTAAGCATCTCAATAATGCCCCTCAGATACATTTGGTCTCTACCACAACCAGTTCTCCTCTTCATCCCTCTATTCAAAACCCAAGGGAAATGAAAGCCACGTACTGTGTGCTGTGAGGGAAATCGAGCAAGTGCGTCATGGTGACAAAAGGATGGTTCAGAGTTTCAATGGGTGTTATTCTCTTATCTGCATCTATCGTCAGCATCTTCTTTAACAGATCTATAAACTCCCGCCGGTCCGCCTTTTCCACCAACATATCACTTCCTTCCAAATCTGTTGTCATGTTCACCTAAAGGAGAAAGGACAAGGGTGAGCGCTAAAGGTAAGGAGCAGATGGTCAGGTCTCCAGCAAACTGTGTTTACTCTTCATTGTAGCACATGCCCTGCAAGCCTCCCTGTCTAAAGGGGTAGTTGCCAAAGTCACATGGTAGACTCCGTGGTGGCTAGTCATCTGGCTTGTGCATGTCAGATCTCCAGACAGACTGTTAAGTGTTCAGCTTGCTTGGGTCAACGGCTAATGAAACACTTAGTCACCCTCCACTGAAGATGAACAGCTTCCATGTGGTAGCAGGCAAGCTCTGATAATCAGTATATTTATCATATAAAGGACTGTGTTATCAGACACTTAACTATGTGTCCTGTGAGCAAAAAAGATATATAAAATAAATAAAAATTGTCAGTAGGTTTACCGGAAACATCCCATTCATGTCTCAGGTGCCAGGCAAAAAAAACCACCTTTATGTTACTTCATCCATTTATACAGTCATAGAATCATAGAATGGTTAGAGTTGGAAGGGACCTTAAAGACCATCGAGTTCCAACCCCCCTGCCATGGGCAGGGATACCTCCCAGTCCTCCATTTCTACACGTTTGCTTGCAAATGCTACAACATCTAGACTTTGCTAGCACAAACTCCAGTTCTGTGCCAGCGTTGTGCCAGTTTTGCACACTAGTTTGTTTGCTAGCACAAACTCCAGTCGCAGGAGTGGTTATGCTGGAATTAACTTTCACAACCACACGGAATTGACACAATTAATTAGTACTCCCCATTCCCCCAGATAGCCACGTTTTAAAGAAAGCACGCTCTTCTGCGGCCACGGTGATTATTTCCAATGTCACTGTTTTACAAATGGAAATATTAAAGCACACAGAAGTAAGTGACTTGCCAGTGGTTGCACAGAGGAGCACTGGAGAGACAAGAGAAAACACAGGACTTTAACAGTCAGAGATGTGACTTAGCCATTTTCCAAGGCTGCTTTACTACAGCACATTGAGCCCACACGCCCCTATGTGGAGTTTTCCCTACAAAGCAGCAGATGACGAGTTGATTTGGTAGGTATAATTTTGGTATTTCTCAGGAGCTGGCACAAGAACAGGATGCACAGAGAAATCATGTAGTTCCCCTTTGTTAGTGTCACCCAAAGGCAAGCGAAGCAGTCTTGCTGGTTACTCACCAATGCTCTTACCTGTGCCATATCATCCAAACAGTTGAAAATATACTTTCTTGCTTCCTTCGACTTAATCCCCGTCTCTGCCTCATGATCATCCGGTGTCTGCTCAAAACAGGAGACAGGCATTGACCAGAACTGCCCTGCAATCAGCTGTGGGTTATGTGCCACTTCCAGCTTCTGCCTTATCCTGCCCTCATCAGAGACCACTGTGTCTCTCTTGCCTGACCAGATAACATTTACACTATCTCTGCTATGGTTATATGACAGCTTTAGTGTCACAAGGTGATTCATCTCTTCTTTTTCGCTTCAGAGGATCCTCCCAACTACGGCATGAGTCCCAAAGGTCTCTTACACCCACCCTAGCGTGATGCTCAGCATTCCATCCTTACAGCCAGAAGCCCACTGGCCTCTCTCCTTGGGGATTGCCTGATACAAGAGACTTGGGGCCCACTTGAATTACTAGTGGTTTTGATTGTCAGAATTAAAATGATTTCTGGTTTTTTGGGTTTGTTTTTTTTATTATTATTATTTTTTCCCCAAAAGTCTGCCCAGGGCTTGTTTCATTTAAACAACACACCAATTCGTTGACTACTCAGAGGGAGATTTCCAGGTCAAATCCAGACTTAAATTTCCTGCAAAGCAGTGCCGAGCAGTGGGCTAAGGGCTGTAGACTTTGGGGATGGCAGTATTACCTGGAGCTATACCCACCCCAACGTCTGTGCTGCACTGCAAAAAGCAGAGACCTAGGCTCTGAGGCGACCTGAATGTCTCCTCACTTCCAACCAACAACTGCAAGGTAAAAGAAACAAGGGAACGTCTTCCTACCTTCAGCCTCCACAAAGGATACGGTGAGTCTGTATCCCTGTTGAAAAACCTCGTAGTCTTTGTCCCTGCACTTAACAAATACTCTGCTGGTAAGCCCTGCGTCTGTGAAATATAGCGAATCTGTAAGAGAAGGGTGAGAGGTCACTGTTCATCCTGTGAAGATCTCTGGAGGTCTGCCTTGAAGGAAGACAGGAGGCATTTAAAACAATAGAACAAAGAAAGAGAAATCGTAGCACATTAGACTTCACCAAAAAAACCCCTCACTGCAAGGAATGAGAGGAAAGAGAATTCCCATACGGCATCCGTCCATTTATCACGTACATCACTGGAAACTCACCCTTACAGTACACTACCACAAAGCCTATGGATAAAGGGAGGAAAGTCCCTAGGTTTTAGAGGTCAAAGCGGAGGACCCACACGGAGATTTCAATGGGGTGTTTCACTGCTTTGCACCTTTTTATGTCATGCTGTCCTCTCCAGGAGCTAATTTCAACAATTTGGTATTTGTGCTCTAACTTTTGCTGCCTTTCCCCCCCCAGCTGAGCGCACAGCCATAACTAGGAGCAGTTTGAAGTTCAGAACGGAGGACTATGAAGTGACTATCTTTGAACTTAGATGAAATATACACTCAAACGAACTGACACCCTCATAGTATGTAAAGTACTTCATCTCTACTGCCTACATGACTTCATTTGTTATTTGGGTTACTTCCACGAGCATGACCTTGCTGTCACTCACACAGCTAAAAGATGCTACACATGTTTCTAGGATCTCAGACTTTTATTTATTTATTCAAAGGAGAAAAGGTCTGTGATTACACAATTAGAGACTGATCTCACACATGCCTGGGGTGCCACATGAAACCTTAACTTTGGCATCTCCTGACTCCTGAATGTTTCACTCCGCAAAATTGCTGCAAACTCGGCAAAATGACTGAAAATAGTCATCTACTCTAGAAAATTCTAGGGAAGAATGGGAAGGGTTTTTGAGAGAAGAGGCAGAGAGAGAGAAAAAAAAAAAAAAATAAATAAAGTCATAAAAAGTTTCATGGTTTCAAAGACTTCCAAGCACTCAGTACCTGGTTCACTGAGCATGGCTTGCTAGGCTCTGCAGCTCCTTAGGTCCATTGGACCTCGTGCACCTGAGAAACACCAGGATCCTGCCCGCAGGCCAGCGCCAATGCTGCAGGGCAACTTGGACGGCAGCAAAGGCCCAGGATCAGCCCTTACCCCTTTCCCAGCTCCCCAGGAGCCCTCAACGTACTTCAGTGGAGGAAGCTTTGCGCTGGGCAGTTAAGCTGGGCAGGTAGGTATGATGATGGCTTCTTTTTCAGCTGGGTTTTATGGCTTTTGGGGTGCAGCAGGGAGGAGAAAGAAATCTACTCTTCATGCTTGGTCTGTGATTTTCAAATGCTTGTAAGTTTTTCAGCTACTTATGATTTCCTTTGGAGTCACTAATGGCCCTGCTCTTCATTGCGGGTTATCTACCCTGCCAAGTTTCACCTTTACAGCTCTGACTAAAAAAATACTAGTTACAAAAGAAAAGTCAAAGAAATATTTTCATATATAAAAATGTATTTATTACCCTGCTCTTTTTAAAAATTTTCTAAAAGAAAAAGGACCCTTTCCAGGCTGCATTTACAGACAGCTACTATCACCCTGAAGAAGACTACAGGAATGAACGTGTTCTGCAGCCCTGGCTCTAGCAGCTGCTGCACTATCACTTTTAGAACTACAAAAGGAGCATAAAAGCCTATAGGGAGAGAAGTATGACAGCTTATATTAACTGGAAACCTACACCACTGTGAACGTTCTCCTTCTTGTCATTGCTTTTAATATGCACCCTCATAAAAGGGGTTATGAAACACAGCAGAGTTTTGTGCAGTTTCTTCTAACAAATAAACCTTTATTCAATACTTGCTGTTACAGCAGAGAAAGGGTGCCTGCTCTGCTCAGTGAGGAGAGACATGTACAGAGCTCTCCAGTCAACAGCAGCGTTGACTCTTGATGGAGATTTCACTTAGGCAGTCAGGTCTTAAAAGCCAGTAATGGGTTACCTAAAGTAAATACCCCGAGTGGAGAATGAAAAAGTTGACTTGGGGGGTGGGTGGGTGTAAGAATCACATATCCCCTATTAGCAAAACAGAAAAACTAGGCATCTGTCCACTCTGACAGAAGATGAGGAAAAAACTCCAATCCATGAACATCCGTGCTCTTACCAGCACCCAGGGCAATGCCCGTACCCACCTGATCATACTCCGAAGCTCCTGGGTACAATGGCCAGCCCAAGAACAGCTCTGCAATGACACATCCCAACGACCACATATCGATTGCTTCACAAAAAGGTAAACCGAGGATGATTTCAGGGGCTCTGCAAAGGAAGAGGTTAGAAAACATCAGCAACGGGAGCAGATCCCCTCGGCTGGCATAGGGGACACAGAGTGTGATGCTCACGGAGCTGCCTGCTGCCAGCATCACTGCTCCTGCAGAGGTGAGGGTCCCACTGGCCACCAGCAAAGTGTCTGCTAACCAAGCACTAGCCGGTGAATATTTATCTTTGCAGAAGAGTCCTCTGCTAGCACTTCACCCAGACACAGTCCTATGTTTCACAGCAGTTTGCAAAGGAGAGAACTACCATTATTTTCATTCCGCGGGTGGGAAAATGAACCACAAAATAAATGTTTTGTGTTCAAAGCCACCCAATTAAGGCCCCCGCCCTCAGGCCCAGCTTGCTGGCCTGTGGAGGAACCGTGTGGACTCGCTGTGGTGAAGCATCCTCCCTTCGTGCAGCTCGGTGGGCTTCACAAACAGCCAGACATTAAATAATCATTACAGGACTGGTATAAAAGGATTACAGACTTTTTAAACAAATGGATGTAACCATAAAACACAGGAATAACATAATTAGATCTATTAGACCTAAGCCTTTTCCTCACAAAGAAGTAGCCAAGAAGCCTTCACTTCCCAGTCTGTCCCAGGCTCCTGATTAGATTTCCTCTTCTCTTGCAGCCCAAACAGCCAAAATGAGGCAGCACTCCTGCTATGCATTTACTGATGGCTTCAGGAGATGGCCACTGAGGCAACTCTGCTCAGTAAGTTTTGGTGTTAGCCCTGCTGAGCAAGGAGAGGACAAGGTAAAAAAAGCTTTGCTTCAGCTCTCCAGGAGAATCCCCAGCCAGGGCACGGACGAGATGCCCAAATAATTACGAAAGACCAGTCTCAGCTCAGACTTCCACAGGACCTTAAGGTGAGGGTCACTTCACCTTTCAGCCAGGTAGAAGCTGGTGACAAATCTTAGCCAGGTACTGTGCAGTCAATGGAGAGAGACACACCACCCTCCTCGAGGGGGATTTGTCCCACTGTCTTGGGATAGTTTGAATCTTTCTTCACTGAGGCTACACAAGCTCCCTAAACTGCAGTGGCCGAGGCGAGACAAGATGAATCCTACCCTTAGTGCCACAAATGCTTTGCATTTCAAAAGTGGCTTCTGTGTGGAAGAATCAAAAGTATCTTACAAATACTGAAATACTTATACAAAACCCATCTCCACATACAAGCACCTTCCTCTCTTTCCCTACCTCAGCCCAGACTTCCACATGCAGTTAAGTGCCATAGTTTCTATGTTTTACACAGGGATCACCTCAGGCTTCTCTCCTGCTCTTCTTGCAGATCTTGCTCCACTTTCTTTTAAAGCCCCAGCTTCTAGTGTCAGGTGATGTACAACAGAAAGAAAAACTTACTTTCCCATACTCCTCTAACCATTACATAAAAAAAGGCAAAAAAAAAAAAAAAAGGCTGAAGACAGATAAAAGAAACAAACATGCATCGCTTTAAAACTTTCATAATTTTACAAACAGCCTTGGGATTTCTTGGGCCATGATGCATATTTTGGGAATGCCTGGGGTTGGCTATTGAGCAAATCAAGTGCCACCATCCAGAGTGGGAAATAGAGCGCATGGTTCCCAGTTTCCCATCTGTCATCAGGATAAGATCTGACACCAGTGAGATCATACTAAGGATTACCAATTGCAGTGGAAAATATTATGTTTTAATCACGCCATTACATAGTCATGTGAAGACAAGTCTTTAGCCAAGAAACCAAGCAAAATGGGTAATTTTTTCCAAGGAAACAAGCAAAGGCCCTGTAGCAAGAGTCCATGCCCCATCTTCAGTCCACAAAATTCCCCAATTTTGGGTTGACTGGTAATGACAAAAGCCCCAAACTATCTGTTCTCAAACCAGCAATGTGGACATAAAAATTACGGGAAATTCTGGGATTTTAAGGCTAGGATGCTTTGTGCCATTCACACAGAAAACATGCCAGAAACTTATAAAGCAGCTACCCTTAGCCCTTTTATAGCTTCATCTGTGCTTGTTGTTCCCGTACCCCACTGTTCTTTAGCCAATCGTGACAAATTTTTTATTCTAACACCAATTGCTCCTTAGGAACAAGGGGTTAATTTTCCTCCTTTCTTCCCCATTCCGTCATCCCTGCATGCTACTCAACACCTAGACAAAATGCAGAGAGAGAAAGACAGCTATGGTGACCTGAATCTCATTACTATGTAAATCCTGCATTCAAAGCCATCTGCCTCTCCCTGTCTGCCTTCCACACTGTGAACGAAATGTCCCTGGTCACTAATGAGAGCTCAGCCACGCATCGCCTGAACTTCAAAACCCTCCCACTAACTTAAGCAGAGAGGTGGACTATCAGTGGGATATTCCCAATGTGACTTTGTGTAGAAGCCTCCCTGTTCATAAAAATCACTTACTCTGCTGTCATATGCAGCACACACCTCCTCCCCTCTCTCTCCACACTTAATGCTGCCAACACCTCCAGACCCCTGCAAAAAGGGATGACCTAGAATTTGGGGTTCCAAAATTTCTGATTTTTTTTTTTCTCAGGAGTTTTCGGCTGTCCAGCGGGTTTTCCTTAAAAACTCCAGCTTCTGGAGTGCAGCAATTAGGAGAGAATTTCTTTTTCACATAAAAAAGAAGTTTTGCACCTCCACTGTTGGGAATAAAACACAAACCCAGTGTCTGTACCACTTAAAACATAAAAGGCAACTAAACAATGTCCTGCATTATATTAAACCAGACCTATCCTTGTAGGGAGGGGAGGTGGTAAGATAGTTTCATTTTATTTTACCTTTTTGAAAGCTGGTATTTGCATTACTCAATCAAGCCTGAACATTACTTGCAATCTTTGCCTGCTAAGCCCCAAACAGATGACAATTGTGGAACAGCAATGAGAATCCCTGAGAGAGTGGGGCCAGATCAAAGTGATATGGTGCCCTAGGTACAGCACAGCCAGTGTTTGCTGTGGCTTTCTCCCAGCCCTGCCTTTTCATCGTGACAGCAATTTTTCCGTGGAGAGGGAGTGGCCCTAAGACAAAAAGATATTGTTAATTTAATTAAGCAATCATTAAGACATCAAAGGAACTACAGGTATCAGACACCACACAGGCTTACAGATTTTCAGCTAGCAGACACCTCCCGTTCGCCGTGCGAAAGAGAGAGCCGGAGTCACCCCCAAAGGAGCAGTGGCCTGCCTGCCTGCTGGTACTCTTTGCTAACAGCCAACACCAAGCGTTTTGGTGGAGGATGCTACAAGTTCTGTAAAGAAACAACTCACCCACTGATAAATTGCCTTCTGAACCTCTATCGGGTATAAATTGCTCTGTATGCTTGGTTATGGATGCACAGATTCTTCTGCACATAGACCTTTATCTAACACGTGGAACTCTTCTCTTTCTTAACATAAACATGTCAACTTTTTATGACAGGGTGAGATCTTGACTTCAATCACACACTGTGGCACGGAGTTCCACAGGCAACCTTCTGCTTTCAATAGCATCTTAACTCAGTTGTTTAAAGCCTGATTTTCCTTCACCGGGTTTAAATTTGTCACCTCTCACTTCGTGTTCACGTGGATTGGCCTAGAGGTGAAGACAGAAGCACCTGAATCACCTTTCTCTTAGCACAAGCTATTTTTATATCTCTGCCCTGTTCTTCCTTGTTTGCAACAGCTTCTGGCTTCTCAGTGGTCCATCCCATGGATGTTTCAATCCGCTTCCACCGCCTGGCCCTACAACTCCTCTCCCTGACATGTCTGCTTGGAGACAGGCTGAGCAGATGTAGAAACAGTTAAACCTGAGGATATTCCCTAGACTTATTTTACACTATTTGCAGAATGCTTTCGCGTTCCAGTCTTCCCTGAGCCTAGTATTTTGTTTGCTTTTGGAGTGACACGAGGCATTTCAGCAGATGTTATCTGGGAGATCCTCTGAGACACACAGTCCTTTCTCCAGAGGAGCTGCAGTTAATTTAGGACATAGAATTATGTAGATAGTTCAGTTTTCCTCTTCCAATGTTTACTGTCTTTCAGTACTGCACTGATCTGGCATAATGCTGTTTATAATCCAGATCGAGACCCTTAAATGTTCTTTTCTGCAGCCTAACCTAAGCAAGTCTGTGTGGTATCTGCACACTTAAGCACTTTACTGCTGGTCCACCACTTTTGACAGATAATTAATATATTAAATAACTCTGATCTTAAAATGTGCATGCAGGCCAGTCCATAACTGACCCTTTTGTTCCTAAAAGCACTCAGATTTAGCTCAGCTGCTCTAAGAATGGTGTAATTCTCTTTTCCAAAGAGAAAGAAAACATTTCCATGTCTTAGCCCGTTCTTATGTGGAATTTCTGCATTCTGCAGCTGGTAACACTATGTAACAGGGGAAAATACCCTATTAAAGTCTGCACATCAGAGCATTGTAATTATAATTCAGAAGAACTATTCACAAGGTGGCAGGTCCTCCCAGAACAGCACTGAGATCTTCAGCAGATCTCTCCATGGCTGCACAGGGAAGTGTTCTCGGTCCCGATAATCCTGCTTGTTTTAACAGACTCACCAAACCTTTTGATTGTGGTGGGCATCTTGCTTGAAACCAAGCAAAGGCAGCCAGCCTGCTGCCAGACACCTCGGTACGTGCAGGAACGTCCCCATTTACCGCTCTCCACAAGTTTTATGGATGTGCATCCACAACACCCTCGGCAAAGTAATTCCAGCCGCCAGTACGAGATACATAGGGGGAAAACAGAAAACTTCACCCTCCTGCTCTCCCTCTTCCAAAAGCTGCCTTCGATGTCTCCCAAGGAAAGGCACTCCCCTTCTGTACACAAAGCCACAACCTGCTCTACAGTTCACACATGGACCAAAGATTTAGAAACCACCAACCTGGGAGAGACTGAAGAGCTGCCTCCAAGAGCCTCTATCTCCAGGAGAGAAGCAGCCAGCCCATGCCAGCTCCACACATCTCCTACTCCTTTCCCAGACCAAATTACTCCCCCGGCCAGCAAAGAGTGACCTGCTGCTCCTCAGCTCAGCACTGGGTCCGGCAGGTCCTCCATCACCTTGGGGCACAGCTTCAATGCGCCCGTGTATACCAGAGAGCTGCCACTGCTGGGTGGCAGGGACACAGGACACAGGGATCCCCGTGCTGGCAGCACCCACAGAGGCAGAAGTGCCCACAGAGGTCCCCAGAGGCAGAAGTGCCATCTCATCATTTGCTTGCACCTCACATATGACCCCTTCCTGCTTTCAGGCCTGCCGCTGGCAGAGTATTTACTTTAGCAACCCTGCTTTGTGGCAGGGTAATTTCATTGTCTGGTGTTTCTGTCAGGAAAATTAATTACCAGTCTAGCTCACTGGCTTTTTCACCCACACATCACAGGACATTAAAAACAAATGCCAAAAAAAAAATTCATTTCCACAGACTTGGATTCAGAGAGATGGGCTCTTTCTGAATTTTAAAACTACCCTGCAAACTGTCCTCCTCAGGGATAATTTATCACCTCTGGTAGAGTCCCATGGAAGAGCGTGATTGTCTCGGCAGAGTCCTTCATGGGCAAGTATACATATCAGACAAAAATATAACTCAAAACTTGATACTTGCTGGCACCTTGGGCTGAGAGCGTTCCTGCTCCCTGCCTTCGGGGTGACGCTTCTAGAAGGTGGTTGGCGGGCAGCTGCAGGCAGACCTACAGTGATGCCGTCTGCTGGGTCGATATACACAGCTCCCGTGTTCTTCTACCTGTTAGTCTCGCCTGCCACCGCCTGAACTCCAGGAAGCCGCAGTTTTCACATCTCCATGCAGAAAGCCCTGGGCAGAGGCAGAGAGGCAGGAGCCGGACCCCCCGGCCCAAGCAGGCACACGCTGACCAGCTGCATGGCCAGGGCTTGACCCCTCTCAGTGCCTGCGCTTTCCCACTGCATCCTTTACATGTCTTACAAAGGGGCTTTTATTCAAGCGGTGTGGCTCCATCTTCCTCCCAGCTGAACCCGTTCTTCAGCATCTTTATGGACTCTTTCTCATACTTGCTCACTTGACCCTTTTGTATTTTGTGGAGGTATTCACTTTTTATTGCCATATACTGTAGCATGCAGAGTACCTTTAGCTCTTGGTTAATGGATGTGGAGAGCATATAGCACCTTTTTTTGTCCCTCTGTACCTCCCAAATCACTTCTTAAGTGCAAGGCTGTAAAAGGAGACAGGCTCATATTCTGGGAGTAAAAGGTTATAGTTGCTATTTTGCTCCCCCCTCCACCTCTCCACTAGCACAGACACCTGGCAGGGATGCAGACATCTAATACGGATGACCCCCAGACTCAAGGCCTTTATCTGCTCCGGGGATGGGCAGTTGCAAACTTCCCACCTATGAAAAAGCCAGCTATCAGGGCCAGAGCTTAACACCTGAAAGCACCAACAGCTTCTGCTCGCTTGCTCATGCAGTGGGCAGGAGAGAAGCTCCAGACCCCACCTGTGCTGCTCCCAGCCAGGGACAGCCAAGCTTACCCTCATTGCTGGCCTTGCTGCAGGACCTCTGCATTCCTCCTGCATCCCCAAGTGCTGGAGTTTGCTCAGATGTTCAGCTGAAGCCCATACAGAAGTGGTGCAGCCCTGCAGACCGCTCGCTAGGGCCTCGAGGACTGCCATGATCTCTGGACCGTGTTGGGAAGAACCAATCCAACAGAATCACAGCAAGGGACAGTCCTGCGGGTCAGGACTCATCCCAGAACATGCAGGCACACCAAGCCTTTCAGATTCGAGCATAAACTTTAAACCCTGGAAAGTTTAGTCAACACAGGGATATTCATGAGGGAGGGAAAGGGCCATTGAGGAAATGTCACCCAATCTATCAGAGCACAGTGTTTACCCACAAAGATGTTTTTGTTTGTGTTTTAAGGAGGGAGGGTGCCTCTAAAGGACCTACTATAATGCTCCCTATTTCACAGGTCAAACACAGCTACACCCAGTTTCTAGAAAGAACTGCGGGTGTAGCCAGAGCCGTTTCCAAGGCTGTCAAACCACCAGGACAACCACCACTAGAGGGTAGCTCCAACACTGCATTGCTCACATTGCCCTCACCCATCCCTGAAGATTAGTTTGCAACGCATCAAAAAATATCTGTATCAGCTCAGAGGACTGGAAGCTGGATCCACTCAGCCTTTGGTGATGGTTTATGTTACAGGACATAAATATAAACTAGAGGTTGGTAACAAGTGAGGTACCACAGGGGTTTATCCCAAGACTGGTTTTGTTTAACATCTTTACCACTGACCCAGGGGAAGAGGCAGAGTGCACTCTCATCCAGTTTACTGGTGACACCAAACTGGACAGACTCAGTGATGCACTTGAGGGCAGGCCTGCCACCCAGAGGGACCTGGACAGGCAGGAGGCATGGGCCAATGGGGACCTTCTGAAATGCAGCCAGGACAAACGCTAAGTCCTGCCCATGGGACGGATGAGCCTTGGTGACAATACCTGGGGACCACTAGGCAGGAAAGGCCATGAGCACCTTAACTTGGGGGGCAGTGGGGTGAAACAGGGACCCTGGTAGCAGTTGGACCAATAGCCTCCCTGGAACAGGGCCAGCAGACCAAGGAAGATGATGACCCACCTCCAGCCACACTTGTGAGACCACATCCGGATACCACGTTCAGCCTGGGGCCCCCAGTGCATGGGCAAACTGGAGCAACCTCGGCAGGGAGAGAGACAGCCATGGGAGACCTGACAGCATCCTACCCCCTTCTCCTCTGCCACATTGAGAAGACAGTGCCAGGCTCTTTGCTCAGGTGGGCAGCAGGAGGTGGAGATGATAGACATAAACTGAAACAGGGAAGGTTCCCACTGGGGACAGAGAAAACATCTCCACTGTGCAGATAACGAACCACTGGCACAGGCTGCCCTGAGAGGCTGTGCAGTCACCAATCTTGGAGGCTTTCAAGACCCGACAAGACAAAGCCCCAATCTTGATCTCATGTCTGGCCCTAACTTGAGCAACAGACTGGGCTAAATGACCTCCTGAGGCCCCCTCCCACCTGAACTACTCTGACTCTATATGGTGTGGTAACTATATGGTTGTTAATAGGAAGGTCACCATGATCCTACATCCAGGCAAAACACTACATAGCTGGGAGTGTTTCAGGGGGTACAGATGCAGGAGTCAGGGTGTTTTTAGCAAATATACACACATAGTTCTGTCTGTCTTTTAAAAAACACAGAGCAAGTTACACAAGAAATACTTCTGGACTTGATTGGCATAATTATCGAACAAGCCTCGGAAGCCTATCATTACTGAGGGTATTTAATAGCAAATAAATCATAGAAGCAGACTAAACTACCCGCCCCTTGACACCGCTCATGTTCCACCAGGGTGCTGACTGGGAAGGGTGAAAATACTCCAGAGGATGGTGTCAGAGGCTGACAGAGCCAGCCCAGACCCTAGGAAGTCACCCACTCCCTGATACTGGGACATCCCAGGCCTGTGTCACTCCTGGCAAGCATTTAGCCGGCTTGTCTTACAGACCTCCCATGGCGGAGCGCCCATAAACTTTGCTGTGCCCCAAAGGACCTCACCCCTTGTAATTTTAAGGAATAATACAGCTGTGCATAGCTGAGTTTATGTCATGCTTAATTACAACTTGTTGTCAATCTGGCGTCTGTGTAATACATATGGAAAAACATAACTTAATACATTTCATTTGACTTTGCCTATACCCAGCTTTCTGTCAGGCTGCACAGAATCATGGAATCACGGAATTTTTGGAGTTGGAAGGGACCTTCTAGAGATCATCTAGTCCAACTCCCCTGCTAAAGCAGGATTGCCCAGAGCACGTTACTCAGGACTGCATCCAGGCGGGTCTTGAAAATCTCCAGAGAAGGGGACTCCATGACCTCCCTGGGCAGCCTGTTCCAGTGCTCTGTCACCTTCACCGGAAAGAAGTTCTTCCTCATATTTGAGTGGAACTTCCTATGTTCCAGCTTGTGCCCATTGTGTACCTCCTCCCTATCTTCACTCTGCCTTGGCCTCAACACATATTCAGTACCTATAACCGTGTCTCTTTTTCTCTCCCGCTTCCCTCTGTTTCCTTTTTCCTCTCTCATCTTTTCTGCTCTCTTCTTGCATGTACTGTGGGTGAAGAGAGAGGTGGACATCATGCACTGGGGCGCTGAAAACTCTGGATGCCCATGGAGTGGGTGCACACCACGTTCCTGCAAACACAGCCCCGTGCTGCTACGGTGGGCAAGCGCAGATTGTGTGTCCCCACCTTTAAAAATGGGGCTTCACACAGACGCTTACACACCAGGCACCCTGACGGGATTCTGACCCTCGCTGCGACTGCCAGCACGAGGCTCTTGGGAAAAGCAATTTCCATGGGTTAATCCTGGAAGAGTTTCAGGCAAAGCGCACTAGCATACTCCAAGCACTTGCCGTCGCTACGCACCTTTCTTGGGATTAAGAAAGCCAGATTCAGCCACGAACAAAGCCTGGGTTTAAATGGGGAGGGAGGGGTCCCTGCTGGGAGGCTCTGCGCCACTCTGTTCTCCTATATGCACTGCATACATACATCCCATTTAGGTTGGGGCCTGAAAGAAAACCTCCTGCTCCCTTCGGCAAGAGCATGCGAGCAAATGACTGAAGCCCTGAACTGGAGAAAGCAGCGCAGCTGTTTGTGGAAACAAGACAAAAGATTTAGAAACAGTTGCTTTTTTTTTCTCCCTCTCCCATGTCAGGCTGTTTACAGAAACCAAGGGATGAAATTTTGCAGACAAAAACACTGAGAGCAGCCTGTCAGTCTCAGAGGGAGGGCGGGAGAGGGAGAGGGAGGGGAGCGTAGGCTTCTTTCGGGATTATGGATCATTGCTAAATTGCTCTATCAATTATTAAACCCATCACTCAAAGCGCAGTAACCAAAATACAGCAGATAAAGCCTTTCTCATCCACTCTCTACCAGCTGCTCTCCTCCTCCTAAAGCCAGAGGGGAATGAAAATTCCCGTAGTTTATGTCTTATACACATCATTTTCCCTGTGCCTTAAAAATAAAAGCTTTTTCGGACAAGGTACAGTAGAACCGAGCCTGTGGCAGGAAGATATTAAAGGAGGACTTGCCCTTTCGATTAGCAGACCCAAGGAATAAAACAAAGTCTCTCTAATCAATATGATTTCTTAGCGCTGACAGGTTAAACATTTATCTGTGGATAAATGAAGAGGCAGGCCCCAGCCATCAATAGCCGTTAGTTGCCATTTGCCTTTGCCGCTGAGCGGATCTGATATCAACATTAGGGCGGGTATGGTCCAAGGAAAAGATGGGGCATGGCCAAGTGGCACGTGGCATTCGGTCTGGCCGGTGACTCTGCGGAGGGAGAAACTGCAAACACGCATCCAGGATGAGAGAAGAAGCCCTGGAGCGGGCAGTGCTGACAGAGAACCACGTGGGGAGGAGGACCAGGACCTGACATTCAGCAGGAAAGGCTTCCACGCGGCTGGCCGATGTCTGAATGGACACGAGATTTTAGCAGCACTGTACTCACTTGCTGGAGGCTGCGGCTCCAGTTCAGCGGAACCCTTCACCATATGCATCACCTGAAGCAAACGCCTGCCTGAGTCCCGGTGAGGGCACTGGATGCAGCTAAAGTTAAGCCTACATTTAAGTGCTTTGCTGAATCTGAATCCTGCTAGCAAGTCCTTGTTGCACTTGAGCTGGAAATCTTAAGAGGCAAGAAAAGCTATTAAGCCCAATAATGGAAAAGAAAGCCAGGTCCTAGGTCAGCCAAGAGACAGTATACTAAGTTTGTCCCAGCCAGAAGTGCCTCTTTGTACATCCCCGGAGGAAGCCCTACTGGACTGATCGCAATCACGCTCCCCTCGTTGGACTCAGAAAAGCAGAACTCGGTAAACTTCCGAGAAGGTGCGCAAGGCTGAGCACCACGACCATCGCCCCCGAGGGTCATGAGCTCCACGCTGACCCAGAAGTGCAGAAACATGCCCGGGAGAGGGGGGTATGTGATGCAACAACAGCTACATTCAGCACGGTGTGACCTCTGCTTGTTCTCCGAAACAAAGGGTAATGCACAGGCGGGGGAGGTCTGGGGCTTTCCCAGGTTATGGAAGAAATCAGAGAATAGAAAAATCATAATTTGAAAACAAAAGCCCTATCCATGCCAAGCAGTGAATGGATGAGCTGCAACCTATTGGGTGCAGAGATCCCCTGAAGGAGGCATCTGATCAAGAAGGGAAGAATGCCAATTATGTGCTTCCATTCATGCCACTGCAATGAAAGCATAATTCTGACTCCGCTTTCTGACCTGCAGTATGCAATTTATGCAAATCCAAGCTGTTCTCGCTTCCCTCAGAGCCAAATGTCCACCAATGCCAGAGCTGGCTCTAACTTTTTTGTTTTCCTTTTCAAATCTATTGTTTTCACTGTTGAATATTTAAGACCTTTTGTTGTTGCTGTTGGGTTTCTTTGGAAATGAAATAATAATTAAAAAAAATCCCAAGGCACACAGAGACAGTCAAGAGTTTACTTCTTGTCTCCGACAGCCTCCCACTCTGCCACGCTCAGCGCCATCCCAAACCCTTATCGTTTCAGCCCAGGGCCCTGCCATCTATCAGCCAAGTGAAGCTCCTTGTGTCAGATCTGTAACGTTCCCTGAGACTTTTGTTCACAGCAAATACTGGAAGTTGCACCAAGTTGCACGGTGGTTTTATGGGATTAGCCCCAACACCGAGCCAACTGCCAATATAAGGCTCTGAAAGGATTTCTACCCCTGGCAAACACGGATAGGAACCAGACTCAGGCCATGATCCTAAGATTGGCTTCACAGAGCAAGTAGCAGGTCTGAAGCTAAAAATATCAAATTACTGCAGCCTCCTTTATTTTTTTTTTCTTTTAATCAGGTCTACTGGCCACTTGGTTTTTTTAATTAGAAAAAGACAAAGACAAAAATAAAGTACTTATCCTGCCTGCTCCTCAGAGAAAGGAGCATTGCCCTTTACTTATCTCTGAAAAGCCATGCAGATTTAATATTATTATTAGCAGCAACTATTTGTATTTCTGTAGCACGCAGAAGTCCCGGTGGAGACTGGGGCCCCATAACGCTAGACGCTAAAAGACGACGTGCTAAGGGACTGCGTCTGCTCCAGAGAAATGATGATCTAAGACGATGTGCGGTGACAGGGGAACAGATTGGTGGAGCAGTTCGCCCAAGATCATACGGAGAGAGTGTAGCAAAGCCAAGAAAAGAAGTGGGGTCCTTGCGAACAGTGCGCCGTATCTGTTAGACCACAACGTCTTCTACTTCTGATATTTGGGAACAGCAACAATAATGCAGGGATTAGAAAGCTCTTTCAAAAGAGACGGGTATTACTGAGGGCAAGGCAGATTTTGAGGCGAAATGGCCTGTAGATGTCACCCAGCAAGACAGTGTGTCGGGAACAGCTCATGAAATCTAAGGCCCACTTTAATGTCCCGCTCGGTGAGTCGCAGTATCCCACCTACCCTGTAAGGACCTGCCTGGTTTACAAACAGGTTTTAGGAAAAGCCTGGGAATGCCTGCCCAGGAGGGCTGGGATGCACTTGGAGGTATGCGTGGCTGGAAACAGCAGGGGCACCCCGGAGGTGCCCCAGCTGGCTATTCCTGCTGCAAATTTCTACTTTTAACTCAACCCCTACTAGAATCAACACAGCTTGCAGAGCGACCCGCGGAGCGGGTGACAACAGCCCCCCCCTGTACAAGCACTGCAGAAAAACATTCCTCTTCCATGGAATTGTGGAAACTCGACTCCACTTGGAATTTAACTTATTTTTATTGTATTTATGCTAGGGGTAAGATCTGGAAGGTTTAAGCAGGGCGCTACTATACCAGGTGCTGTAAAAAAGCGTAAGATAACAGTGTGTGCCTTAAGAGACTCGCAACCTAATTTGGGATCCCCCATCACCCTGGAAATACAAACTATAGGACTTGCTGGGGATCTGCAACCAAGCCTGCACAAAACACAGTCCCTGACCCACCGAGGTAACCACTGCCAGTCTGGGTGCTGCAGCCGACGGGGACAGGAGTGAGCCCACGGATAGGAGCAGCACCGCTGGGAAGCCCCAGCAGCCGGTGATACTGGTGTCCCGCTGCCGGTTACGTAAAAGCTACAATAAAGTAAGGCTTAAGCAAATCTGCAGGAAGGACAAAGGATCAGCACTGAAATCTCAGGCTGCTGACAACACATGGCTCATGGCTGCCCTCAACAAGCCGGCACACAAACATCCGTCCAGCACGCACCGCGTCGGTGTGGACCTGTGTGGACTCCTGCGAGGAGCAGGGAGTTGGACTCGACGATCCTTATGGGTGCCTTCCAACACGAGACGTTCTGGGATTCTGTGGTAAGTGCCCGAGGTTCTCGAGCACAAACCTGAGCACTGAGGGTTAACGGGTACCCCCCTGCTCCTCACGGAGCCCTGGGTACAGTGATAGTGGCAAGCAGCACCCCAAGGGCTTGGAGGGACCAGTGCCTTGTCTGCAGCCAGTGGGGTCTCGCTCCCCCCATACCACATCTCCCGTGCTAGCTCCCCTACTCCCTGCCTTAACTTCCCACCCCTCCCGCTGTCCCCACCTGCCCTTGCTCCGCTTCAAAACTCCACTGAGCTCACCTGCTCACTCCAAACACCAGTTTATCTCCTCCTGAGATCCCCCTCCTTCCCCACCCCTCCTCCTAGGTTTCACCCTTCCTGTGCTAAATGCCTGCTGGTCCAGCGCCTAGGGAGCAAAGGGATGGACAGGACAAGCCTGAAACACCATCTCAGAAATGGTGTTTTCCGTGAAATGTCCTCTGCTCCCACTCACACCTTATCTCACATGGGGATGGGGGCTACCACATTTTAGGGCCAAAGACTGCAATTCCCCAATTGTCCAGATGTGGAAGAGAGCCCCTGCAGCTGTCAGCAGAGGAATGACTCTGACTTTTACCTTTAATGCCATGTGTCTTACAGGAGACAGGCAGAAAACTAGAATACAAGCAAGAATGCACGCGTGGTGTGCACATAGTCCAAAGGAACCATAATGCTTGCAGGAAGAAAGGCAATGCTTCAGAAGGAAGACTTTTGAAATAAAGTCTTCTGCAAAGTTATATTCATTCTTTATTTAAAACCATCACATGGAAAATTCAATTGTTCTCCAACGCATCTCTGTACCAAATCAGGAGACTAAATTCAATCATTAAAGTGTGAAGCTGATGAATTTAAATCCATAGTAAGTGCAAATTTCAACACAATTTTAAGTAAGGAGTCGCTCCCAACACCTTCATAACATGTCAACACATAGTCATATATTTGTTTCTGGGACTCTTCAAATGTCTCCTTTTACAGTTTCATTTTTTTCTTGCCAAAACAAATTCTTAAAGCTATCCCAATGTTCTGAAAAAAATATAAACATTTCCCACATGTTAAAATTTTAGGTGGCCATGACAGAGATTTTGGAGAGACAAAACTTGCGGAAAAAACCATCATACAAAAGAAACTTTTCCTCCTCTTTGCCATACACGAGGGGAATTTGGAATGATTCCCATCTGATTAATTTTAACTTCTCATTCGTCCTTGGATCACACTGCGGTACGGATGTCATTTCTTAATTTGACTGTTTTGCAAGTAGCCAGTATCGTCCTTGAAAAGGGCGAAGAAATCCCTATATATCAGGAATGCTTTTGGCTGAGGGGAAGTTCAGTAATTACTCCAGAGAAATAAATACAACAATCAAAAGTACTTCCCAGGACATGAAGGCAAAGATCCACCCTTTCTTGAAAGAAGGGGCTCTGTTATGTATACAATCATATCTTCAATTATTGTGACTGCCTGTAACCATTTAGCCCTCTGCTAAGTCAACTGCTGGGTTCAAGAACATTTCCTGGCATTCTTTACATTTTTTTACATGCTGCAATTTTATCTGGTGTCTATCATATGATTCCCTGCAAAATGCCTGAAGCAAACCATCTTCCTCCTGATGGAGGAGTTCGGGGTTCATAAAGTTGGCTGCAGCTCTCAGAAACCTCATCACTTGAGGGCTGTGTTTGAAACTACCGAAAACAGAGTAAGTTTGGCTTTGATAGGTAAAACCAGAGTACATTCATGCAGTAGGGGATGCAAACGGACCAATACTTCCCCTTAAATACACTGTCACCCAGGCCTGTGCCACCAATTGTAAGCCCACAAGTTTACCACCCCAACATCTTGGAGCTTGCCCATCCCTCCAACCAAAAATCTTAGGGTACATCTTTGGTTTTGTCACCTCCTTCACTACACCCTTCCCCACCTCTGTCCTCGCAGCTCCCTCAACACCTGTTTTAGTTGTGGAAAGTGGTCTTTTTGGTTTAATCGAGACGGCGACAGAGTCTGTGCCGTTGCCCGCACCGCGACGGGCAGGCAGCCTCCAGCCTCCAGCTGGACAGGAGGAGGATGGGAAGGACCTGGCATGGGGTGCAGCTCATTACACATCATATGATTTACTACCAACACACTGCAATATTTAGGGTGCAATAACAAGGCGGTACATGAGTGCTTTACCAACAAACACGATGGGGAAGGGAATAACTGTATTTCCCCTGTTATTCTAAGGGGAGGTTCACCAAGAGGTTAGCGAGAAAACAATGTAGGCCATCGATCACAGGGACAGCTAACCTAGAAAGGTTACCGCATATTCCTGCCTCATTTTTCATATCTCTAATTACCCCGCCGCTTCCCTTCACGTCCCACCCATCGCCAAGCACCAAACGCAAACCACCACTGCTTTATTAATTACGTATTTTGTTTATGCTCATTGTCACCGCCCCGCAACATGCCACGGCGGCTTAAGGATTAAGTGGCACAACTTCTGTGATCCCTGCAGGCCAGCGTGGCTGGGGAAAGGCAGCTTGAGATTTCCTGCCTTTCCTTCACCCCGGCGTGAGAAGCTGACACCTCTCGGTGGAGGTTGAGGTGGGATGGAGGTAGGAGGGATGTGGGTCTTTACATCCGCCACGTGAGACGGAGAAACAAGGTAAGGGCGCAAGAGGGAAGACCGTTTCCATTCATGAAGGGCTCAGATTGGCTTTCGGATCTTCATCCAACTGAAACAAAATGCCAATATTGCTGAACATACTTAGCACCTCCTAAAGCACAATCCTACTCCGAGCAGCGCCTGTCTAAAAACAGCAACGCCAGGCTCCTTGTTTACTGCGTCTCCCTGATGACTGATCTGAATTTCCCAGTTTAAAAGAAGAATTACTTTTTTTTTTTCTTTTCCTTTTCCTATATACTAGTCCAGCAAACCCAACCAAAGCTTCAAGAGCCACTTGGGACTCATTTCTTGCACATTTATGCATGCAGACACAGGCAGGCAAATCAGAGTTATGCAGAGGTGGGCAGGGGAAGCGCAAGGCAATGATTGGAAGACAATGAATTTGTAGGTAACTCAGGATGTTTCTACTCAAAGTACAGCATCACGTTTCTGATGCAGCGAAGCCTGAGGGTCTTTTTTTTTTTTTTTTTTTCTTTGGGGAAACCTAAAATAGCTTCCTTTGAGAACCTGCGCTCTCTAATCACCATTTCCTCTTTCTGCAGTATTTCTGGATCCAGGCTTTTGAGTTGTAGAATAATAGCAAATATGTATAAAATAAGGAAAACTGCTGCTGCAGCATCAATAGTGAGACATACTTCAAGTGCTAGATCTGAGAACTATTTTCTGTTCTTGCTTTTTTCTGTCCTACCAGAAATTATAATTAATTCATGGTCTAACAATACTAAAATAATTATTTTCTAATTGTAACCATATCTGCCATAGAAATCCATATTGATGCAAAGTGGAATAGATAAAAAAATGACAAGACAATGACAAGAGTGAAAAGCTTGCAGGATGAAAGTCATGCAATGATACACAGTCGTATGCATGCCCAGTTTTGGACCCCCGAAAAGTTCACACCCGTTGAATGCCAATGAAGATAGAATCACCCCAGAAAAGCCAATATGAGTAGTATCAAGAGGAAATTAAATACGTAATTTCTCTTGAGAAAGAAACCTAGGAAGGCGAGAGCTTCTGTGGTGCTTTTGAGGCTGCTGAGCTTCAAGATGCTCACCTCAGGATCCTGATAGAAAACTAGGCACAGGTGGGATACAGAAAAACCAAGGAGGTATAGGCCTCTTTCACGCTGGCAGAGAAAACAAAAAGCACAGCACCTGCTGCCCTCCGAGGCTAACTCACTGTATCGAATGCAACCATGCTCAACGCCACCAAAATGCTCAAATGCGTTTCCAAATGTTTGTGAAGCGGCCAAAAAAAAATTTTAAAAAATCACAGAGCATCAGCCCATCCCTAAAGCTTTATTTCTGAGTTGGATCCACAATAGACAGTGGAGAGGACGCTGGAAAAAACCCACAATGGACACTGGTTCCCATGTCCCAGAGGTACCATGCAAAACCTCTCCTTCTCCACACACTGCGAGAGCCAAATGCTTTCTCAGCCAGACTCCCTGCTCCCAATGCCTACGAGCACATACTGCATTCAGATGAAGCTTCTCTCAGCCAAGCCCTCAGGAAAGCTGTAACAGCAACCTGCCATCTTTGGTGTTGACCGTGACACAGATGTTCCAGCTATAGGCACCTCCAATTCAGCTTTCCCCCCCTCTTTATAGTTTCCCCCTCCACTCACAGAATCACAGAATGATATGGGGTTGGAAGGGACCTCTGGAGATCATCTAGTCCAAGCCCCCTGCCAAAGCAGGTCCACCTAGAGCAGATTGCACAGGAACGTGTCCAAGCGGGTTTCGAATGTCTCCAAAGAAGGAGACTCTATCACCTCTCTGAGCAGCCCATTCCAGTGCTCGGCCACCCTCAAAGTAAAGAAGTTCCTCCTCATGTTTAGGTGGAACTTCTTACATTCAAGTTTGTGCCCATTTCCTCTTGTCCTATCCCTGGGCACCACTGAAAAAAGAAAAAACATTCAAAAAGAAATACCACTCAATGGGGTATCTCATTATTGAACCCTTGTGGTGCTCCACACCACATCCCTGTGACTAGAGGAGACCCTGGCACCTCTGCCAGACCTGGTTGATGGCTGAGATCAAGGGAAAACCCACCAGAACCACTGGCTTTTTGCATTGATGCCCATCCTGCACACAACCAAGGTGACGGGTGACTTGTGACCAGAAGTCAGAGCTACCATCTGTAGAAAACCTGGATCTGGCTGTGGAAGAGCAGCCAGAGCTCATTTGAAGCCAACAGGGTAAAATCCATCTACTCCTACTGTGCCCTCCTCCCATCCAACACCCATTGTGCTGACTTCTCCAGAGTCAGGCCTGGTTTATCATTCTCATCTTTCACCCAACAGAGAGGGTCAGTGTCAGCGCAGTTCTCATCCTCCCCTGAATCCACCAGGCAAGGTCTGCTTGTCACACCAGCAGCAGGACTGATACTGTACTCAAGTACAGTTTGCTGGAGCAACGGCGTGGAGAACTGGCTAAAGCTTCTGGTTTTGACAATGGCCACAAGATCTTCAGGAACATCAGGAGAAGAACAGGAAGATCTTCTCACAATAGGAAGTGTCCTATCGTGTTTTCAAGGTAATTTCTGAGAAAATACGAAGATCTCGCGTATGATGAATTTTAAAGATCTAAAATTTAATGATGGGAATTTTCCTCCCCTCCTGATTAAGCCAAACTACATTTTTTTCAGGCTGATGGTTTACCCATAAGCTGGGGTATATGTGTTGAGGAACATCTCTTGGTTGTTTCTTTGAATTCCATTGTTTATTTATTAGGTAAAGAAACAAAGAACAAACAACACCATAGTACAGAGCTGCATGCTCTGGAGTGGAGCAATAGCTGCAGACCCTCTAGGATTGAGATGGGCCCTCTGAGGATCTATCTCACTTTTAGAAAAATCCCTGCTTTTCCACTCTTCCTTGAAGCAGCAAACTAGATGAGGGAAGGATTAATTAGCTGATGTTTGCAAAGCCCTTTGAAGATGAAAAGTGTTATTTTTATTTTCAAGTCTCACCAAAGGAAAAAAAAAAAAAAAAAGAAAAGAAAATTAAAAAAGAAAAGGCCAGAGAAAGACTTCGCTGTTTCCTACAGACCAGGGTCTCAGGACTGACCTCCTGCACAGAGACACTCCTCCAACAGTATATATTAACTGGCAAGCTGACACTGCAGCCTTTCCCCCGGGGCATGCATTAACAGGGTCTCTGCCCAGCTGCCTATTTTCATGAAACATGTAGCACTCAATACCACTGAGACCTCTCCCCCTGCATCAAATTTGCTTGAATTTGTCCACCGGATTCAAAAGTTAAGGGGAACAGAGCAGCAGTGTGATCACACACATCTCATTTCCTTAGAAAAGCAGACTAAAAGCAAATGAGGAAGGCCCTTGAATACAGATGTGGAGCGCCTGGCTACCCAGAATCCAGGTGGGCTATTTCGACCTGAAGTGTAAATTACAGAAGCGATTTATCTTTTTCAAAACACTTTGCACCTACTGTTGGAATTTCTGTATGTCCCTTTTATTATTTTGCAGGTTTTTTTTTTTTGTTGTTGTTTGCTTTTTTTTTTTCACTCCCTGTGTCCTTGGTACCGTGAGGATAGACTCAAAGCAGCGGCACTCTGTGGTGCACGACAAGGATCCCTGGGCAGCTGGAGAGCAACAAGCAGCTTACAGGTGGGTGTCCTGCTCCAGGAAGACAAATATAGCAAGAAGACAGAAAGGATTGCATCGTATTAGCAGAGCTGTGCTAAACACCTAAGACAAGGATGACAACGAGCTGTTACAGGTCAGGCCTGAAGTGAGCTGGCAACCCAGAAGGGGAAGACTTTACGGCGTGCATCCTTCAACTCTGTGCTCTCATCAAAATCTCACGACCACCAGAAATAAACAGAACGCTAGCTTTGAGTTATCCTGTTAGATAACATCGAAATACTCATCTTAATGATGATGCCTAATGTCCAGCTCCAGCTATGTTTGTTGCCCCATGATCAGGGCTAGCAGCGTCCATCCTGAGCCTGCTTTCACCTGAGCTCCTTTCCCGGCTCCCAGCTCAGCAAGGCACAACGCGCAAGAGCTGTGAGGTCCTGCATAAAAACAGCCATCTGGTGAAGGGGCAGGAAGAACCAGTTAAAAACAGAGTAGCTCCACCATATGGAGAAAATAATTCAGTTGGGCAGTGTAGGAAGAAGCAAACCCTATTATAATAATTGTGTTGCCAAGTGATGTTGCAGACTTGTT
The DNA here is from genome assembly GCF_964106895.1 of Numenius arquata. NCBI lineage: Eukaryota > Metazoa > Chordata > Aves > Charadriiformes > Scolopacidae > Numenius > Numenius arquata. The sequence goes on from NC_133577.1 coordinate 70,591,169, forward strand.
TTTCCCCTCACGGCTTCTGCACTGATTAAGAACAGAGCTTCCCCCATAATGTGGCACCATCCCCACAGCAAGATCAAACTGTTCCCCCAAGCGACTTGTGGGATTACCGGGTTAGCACCAAAATGTCTACAGCGAGAACTGAGCACAGAGACAGGAACATTGCACACACACACACCCCCCACCACCTTGCTTATTCTTCCATTGTGAGCTGAAACACCAAGACTTTGGGTAAAGGTGATCCAGTTCAGCTGGATGGCACCCCAAGGAAAGCTGAGGCCTCGGAACTAGCACAGGAGGCAATTACGCTAGTGGCAAGCCCAGGTTTGAAAGATTCTGATCCACCATTCCCAACAACAAGCAATGCAAACCTGCTTGGGGCTAAGGCCCATCTCTTCCACAACACAGGAATTCGGGATGTCCTGTACTCCCCCATATATCTGGGACACAGAAACCTGATAGAACTCTGATTGTAAACAGGTCCTTCTAGAACAGCTCCCCTTCTTCAGGCATTTCTGGGCTGTTGATAAATGGTACCAGGTGTGCAAGCTCCAGAAGTACTTTGTACCCTGCACAGTGGAGGCAACCTCTCCCTGGAGATCACGCTAATCAGCTCCCCCCACAGGAGCCCTTACCACTTGGGCTCCGAGGGTCCTGCAATCAGATTATCATCACTAGGAGCTAACAACGCGCAAAACAGCGAGTCTCCCAAGTCCCACCCTGGCTCTCCTAGTCACAGTAGCATGCCCCTCTTGGGAATCCTGCAGGCAAGGGATCCGTCTCTCCTGCTGCTCCCTGTCCACTCGCCACACAGACTAACAAGTAGCCCCCCCAGACAGCAGCTAGCACCAGTACATGGGTTAGCACGTGCTGAGCCCTGCACGTGAGGCGGAACAGATGCCCAGGCTGGATGAACTCCAGGGCAAGTATGGATCTGGATGCTAAGCGCAGCCACCACGCTGAATGATGGCAGGTAACCCCAGCTCTCCGCCTCTGAGGGACATACCCTCCCACTGAACCATTTGTTACAGGTGTGCTCTTTCAGGTTAAGGGCAGCTCAGGTCCAAGTTCAAAGCTGTAGCTTTCTCTTGGTACAGAACTTGCTCTTTCCCCCTTTTTCCTTTGTTTCCTCCCTTCTCCCTCTCGTCCATTCCCATGCTGTGGCTTTCCACCGGGCTGCATTTGTTTCCAGACATACATGGTTGTAACCAGAGAGCCTTCCTTGCACCAGCAGCCTTGCAGCTCCCAGCCAAAGGTGGACAAACCCACTAATGTCTCTGGAGGCATGGAAGACGGAGCGGGAAGCACATCCTCTTGCTGCAGACATCGTTCCCAAGCAGGCAAAATCCCAGACTGAGGCCAGTTAACGTATTAGTCATTAATTCTGGATAAAAGGAAATTTATTTGCATGGCCCTGCTTAGACAAGACTGAAATCTTAACTTGCCCCTCCCCCTTCCCCTGCTCTCCTTTAATACCTTATTAATATTGTACGCCAGCACAAGCCAACATGCAAATAGAGCTCTATGCAAATACGGCTCAGCGCAAAGACAGCTGCACTTAGTTCAGTGCATTCGTGCAACTCCAGAGGAATAGCCAGGGGAAAAATAAATCATATAGATGATAGAGAAAGCATGTCTTCACTTCCAAATTTCCAGGGAGAAAGCCGTGTGTGCGCGTCTGTCAGAGTAGAGTTTACCAAGTTTCATCAAGGAGATAAGGTAGTTAATACTCTGCTTAATTAGAGGCTGCAATGTTCTTTTTCGGACTCTGAGGGGATTGCCCTCCTAAGTGTCTACGGCTCTGTCTTGCAAAACGTACTTCTTAAGTGGACTTAAAAGTGCAACTCTGCTCAGTAAAAGCAGTACTGTCAACTTTCCTGTTCATTGTTTCTCTGTAATTCCACATCAGATACGCTCAGTTTCTAGACGGAAACCTTTTTATGGGTTTTCCCCGAAGCACAGTCCTGCAAACAACAGCCCTGAATTTGAAAGTCAATCACTTCCACTCCTTCCCAAGCTCTGCTACCAGCATTGCATTAATTGCTGCTGGCAATCAACAGGTCCCCAGATATAACACTGATGAGGGGCAGAAGTATTTCTACCAAGAGTTTTGAAGAGATACCTAACAGAATGAAAATTTTACCTTGACTCATATGCTGTCTGGCCCCTTGGAGCAGGGTCCAGGTCAAGGATGCTCACAAGAGCTGCTGCTAACTACCATACTTACCTGCAAGCAGCACAAACTTGCATTTGACCCCAGCTGTGAGAAGCAAGCCAGCGGGTCAGCTCTTAGGGTGTGGGGTGGTATCAGAAAGACCCAAGCACTTCTTATTTCTGTAGAGACAGCTGTTGGACTTTCAGAAACTTTAATATACCCAGGTAAGGCAAGCACAGTTTATTAATCCCACTTTATAGCTGGGAAGACTAAGAGACATAGCAGAAAAATAATTTCGAGAGTTTCACACAAGCAAACAAGAAAATAACTTCCTTTGTCCCAACCTTGTGTGTTAGCCATAAGACCATCTTTAGATACAAGTGCCAAGTTTATTAGCAATGCGTATCACTGCAATTGGTGATCTTGCATTTGGAAAAATTTCTCGGCTCTAAAGGACAGCTGAGAACGCATTAAGGTCACTTGGAGCACTTTCTGAGAACAAGCACTCCAAGGAATGTCATTTTTGTTGAAGAACTATTTGGAAATGAGGCTCCCATCTGGAAAGCTCATCTGCTAGAAGCAACAAAGGAATGAGGGCATCTGCCTTGCCCAATAAATACAGAAAAAACATGTCCCTGCTCTTAGCATAGGAATCATAGGTCTCCAAGGAGCTGGAGTTCAGGAAAGAATTAAAGCCCAAGACTGAGAGCACCTTGCAGCCCTCACCAGCACCTCTTCCAGCTGATGCTTCTTCAGAAGGCTTCTTTCTGGATTCAGCAAGGCAAAAAAAAGGTGACATGTAGAATGAATGCAGGCAACCCCTCTTTTTCCTCAAACAAAGATACTGGGCCATAGTTGTAGAAGTTGTCTCTGCCTGCTTCCTCCATGCATTGGGGTTTAGATGTTATGCAAATAGGAACTTCAAAATGAGGGAGAGAGGAAGGCTACAAAGCAATATAACAACTGAAATCTTTACGAAGCAACGTCCTGTCACCAGTGATCTTTGATTCAGGCCCAATGTGCATTACTTTGCTCTTAACTGTACTCTGTACTGTTATCCCATATACTGCTCTTTATTACAGATAACTTCTATAGATCCACACCTGCTGCCTGGCAGTGCTTTTATTTGGAAATAACCATAGGCAGACATCTGGCATGTAGCAACACATCAGAAAGGACCTCAATGATTTTTTTTTTTTTTTTTTTTTTTTAAATTTCAGCACGGCCACTCTTTCAGCACTCTTCCTTCTTTATGTAACTGGGAAAGGGCTGAGGTGAGAAGGATCCCACACAGAAAAAGAGCTGGCTTGCAATGCAGAAGAATGAAAGCACTGCTAGGAAAATGAGAAGACAGCTGGCTTCCACAAAGGGTGCCAGACCTCATGTCTAAAATTAAAGAATCTCATGTTCTGAGGGAAGCACCTAGTCTCACCCTTAAGTAGAAAAATTAAAAAGCAAGAACTGGAGCACACCATGTGATTATTAGTGCCCTATAAAAACCTTACACAGGTTGGGAGCCAGATTAAGCCCTATTCATGTTGGTAGTAGCTGCTGGACTTTATTTTTCAGTGGTTTGTTTCAAGGCCTGCATGCAGTTGAAAAATGGTTGGTCAGCAGCCAGCAGCTGGACCCACCTTACAAAAATAGTCACTTTGGTAGCACGGTTGTGCATCCCTGGAGAGGCCAAAGACCAAGAGTCATCAGGTTGGCTTAGACCTTTACCTAGATACCATGTCTCCAGGCCATGTGAGAGGAAAGAGAAAAAGGGGAATGGGCATTTCACCCCTGCTTCAACACCAGTCATGTTACCATGCTGCTCACCTTCCCAGCACGAGCCAAATTGGAGGGAAACACCCTGATTAACAGAGATGAGTAAAAAAGCCAGTACCAATATGGGCAACTCCTTCACAGCTCTAGGCCAACATCAACAGCATGAGCATGCCCCATCTGCAGACCTGGAGTCCCACCTCCACGAGAGACACAGGGAAGCACACTCCTGGCTTGTCTTGGCTGTTATGGTGCCTGTGGTCTCCAGGTACATCTCCTCCTGGTGGCACTGCTGTTTTAACCAGTCTCTGCCCCAAACCCCAGGTCCCAGCCCTGCGCTTTCCCTTAGGACAAGCTGGAACAAATGCTCACCGGGTCACGCGGGGGTGAACCAGCTCGGATGCAGCAGGGAGGTAAGATGGGGAGAGGGAGGCAGCACTGCTTAGGCAGCCGCCGTCCGTCACCAAAGGGCACGTATGTGAGCATGCCCCGAGAAGACAACTGCTGCCTTGGTGAGCTCAGGACCAAGCTATCACACACAAGTATGTAAAAATCAAGCCAGAGAAACAAGCAGGGTGACGGAGATCAAAGTGGGGGAATACACTGCCAGCCCACGACTCATTTCTCCTACGCTCCCGGCAGCGTGGTCTTTCAGGTGGTGCTCAGTGGTTTGGACATTAATCACAGATGAAGGGTATTTTCTCTCACATGAAAGCAGAACCCCCCCCCAGAAGGCAGCCTGCCGGTGCGGTCGCTGTGACTCACTGGGTGCCTGAAGGAGGGGCTGGCAGAGGCACGCACCTCCTAGAAGATCACGGACTTTACACCGTCCCCCGTCCTCGCCTGCGGAGCTGCTGGGGAAACAAGCTTTGCTTCTCATATTAGCGCATAGTAAATTAATCATTTTCTTTTAAGAAGGAAGGGGGAAATTGCATCACCTCCCTGGTTTCCCAGCACTTGAATCCTGAATGTGTTTCCCACCAACACCACAAGCAAAGTGTCTCACGTCCAGAAGGTAGAGAACAGCACAGAAAGAGAAATGCAGAATTTATCACTCCCCATCAGCTAACAAATATGGGGAGAAATCATCCCTAGCAAACAGCCACAAGGGCTCAGGAGAAAATCTCACATGGTTTACCAACCTTTTCCCAGATTGCTTCTGTTAAGGAAAAAAAAGAGTACACTATCATTGAAGTAATTCTGAAAAATTAGTTTTGCACCAACCCTTCTAGCATTGCTTTTGCGGTGGCTGAGGAGACCACATACTACTTTAGTCTTCGTAGATTTTCTTTAAGACATACTGTCTCCCTGGCGTTGGGCCAAGCCCTGGTATTCTTTTTACTTGGGGAAAGTCCTCAGGAAAGTCTGTCACAGATTTGTCTTGAATTATGGGTCTTTGCCTGGAAAGATTCATCTCTTCCCATCACTGACTAACGCGTGAAAACAATCCAGATCTGGTTGTCGGGAACTTGGTGGGATCGTAGAAATTTCCTAGCTGCAGCAAGCTTGGAAGCAACAGGCTGTGGAAATAACCTTCACACCCCATGGATCGAACTACAAGAAGCCACCTGAGAATTAATGCATGCTGTTATCGATATTAATATGAGAATGAACACTTATTTCCCCTGGTCCTACTTTCCTGGAAGCGAGCTACAGAGACGAAGCCGCAGGCGGCTTCACCCGCTCGTTTGGAGGGCAACCAGCAGAAGGTGGGTGCAGACGCTCTCCCTGGCTCCCCATCCCACCGTGCCCCTGCCCAGCCACCCCCCAGTTCAAAGTCACTGGAGGCCTTGGTTCTTATCATGAAATGTTCTGCCAAATCAAATGTAAACAAATGACATGCACAGTTGACATGGCAACAAAGCAGCCCTGCACGCAAGACGGCAGCGGCAGCATTTAACTCTGCCAGGCTGGGCACAAATTTGCAGGAAAGACCAGAACCACAGGGAAACGGCAAAGGTGGAAGATAGCATCTCCTCTCCCTTCCCCAGGTGCCTGGAGAAACACACTGCTCAGCACCCAGGGGTTTGCTGAGAGAATGGCTGGGCCATCTCCTGTGAGATGTCTCCAAATTTCCAGGCAGTTCTGGGCGGCATGGAAGACCTCTAGAGCAGCACACCCACTTACACATCCCAAAGCCTCTCACAGAGGAGTTCAGCATCTCAGACTAATCCTTCCTACTGGAGACTGACCGTATATGCCTCTTCCCATGCAGCCCACCCTTGGGTAAGGGTTATTTACAGAAGCAGAGTCTGGGCACCCACCACACATGCAAGAATGATAAAAAGCAACAAAGAGAATGAAAGGGCTCAGGGAAGGGATGCAGCAGCACACCGGTATGATCACTTGGTATCCAATAATGCGCTTTCGCCCCCTTCACAAACCTCCCACCAAAAGACAGCCCCAGGCATTTAATAAAAGGAGTCAGAATAGAAGTCACCACTGCACTTAGGGTCCCCTCAGACAGAGCAGTTTTGTCAGGTCCCTTATAGTAAGTCGGATTCAACGAAAGCTTGGAGCCAAGGTGGGCGTCTCACTGCAACCACTTTGGGGCAGGGACTGCGACTGTGTGATTTGACACTGCTTTTCCCTACAGACATCATCATCTTCTAATTTTAGATGCCCAGGACAGTTTTCACGCTCTGACCTAATAAAAAATACCGTACGCTGTCAAAGAGCATCTCACTTTTATTGTGGTGGCAGCGCTGTTTCCAGGGATGGGTGCAGGAATCCCTGCAAAGCCTGCACAGGTTGTAAATGATTTGGGAGCGTCAGCACAGGGAAGCATCCTTTTGGGAGCAAACTATTTTAGTTTCACCTCTCTGAGGAAGGCGTGCAATCTCTGAGCGCCCTTCCAGAAGAGCCTAGCAAGGAACATCAAGTCTGCAAGGCAAAGTCCCTTTAAATAAAAGCTGCTGCTGATGTTAAGATAAGCATCCAAGCAGTAAAAATAATGAAGCTGGCTCTTAAATAATGAGTGCTGATGGCCCCCTCTGCTTGCATTCCTAGCCTAATTACTTACATGGTTAGCTCAGCCCTATATGCCTTTCAAATGCTGCCATTTAAAAATGAAAGTTAAATCCACTCGGAGGGGACAGGAACTAATGGGAACTACCGCGTGTGCACATTGCTGCCAGAGGCTAGGGTCCTGCCACGGGGGCCCTTCCCCTCGGTCTCTACTTTCAACAGGAAAACCCGATTTAAAAAAAATCAAACAAGTAGCCAGCTTACAGATGGAAGGATAGCTCTTTAAGATGGAGGAACCTGCAGCTTGTGTGCTTGGGAATTCAAATCGCTGCCTCGCATGAGACATGTGGAGGTTCAGGTTATGGTGCTGATGCCAGGGAAGTCAGGGGGAGCAGGTCCTGCCAAAGGAGCCCCAGGCTCGGGTCACAGCCCCACTGCTGCCCTTTGCTGGGACCTCCTTCAGCTCTGTCCAGTTCCAGGGGAGCTCCCGCAGGTGTCCTCCCATCACGTGGCATGTGTCTCAACCGCATCCCCACCATGCAGACAGGCCATCCACTGCATACATACAGGTATATGAAGTCCCACCAGCAAATCTATAGGGTTCCTCACACAACCTCTAAGACTTAATTAGAGGGTTAAGGGTTGCTCAAAAAAAGAAAAACAAAAACAAACAAACCAAAACAAAACCTCAAGAAATGAGATGGTACTGCACATACTGAACTGAGTCTGGAGATGGCAGGAAGGATGACGGACTGATGATGATTTTGGTGAAGAGGTCAAGGCCCAGAACATCACACCACCCCTCGCCCCATCGCTGCATGAGAGGGGCCCACCAGAAGAAAGGTTGCAAACCCACAGTGTAGCACCCCGAAGGGTCTCTCGCATGTGCTCTTCCCATTTAGTTTGGCACCAACATTTTGGCTCCAGAAGCTACCCTGGCAACAAACTCTTTCCTGAAAATTTATCACATGCCTTCATACAAAGCTGCCAGAATCATTTATAGCCACTTACCTAACAATATCTGCTTTCGCTTCAGTCATTAAGGAAATAAACAGAGGCTGGAAAAGAGTCAGTATGGAAAAGGGGCCTCTACTTTGGAGAAACAACAGCCTCGGACTACTGGAGATGAGCGGATGCTGCCCTGCCTCAGAAACAGGCTAGCGTGACAACAGTGATGGATTACGGAGAGAGATTGCTTCTCAAAATGATGTCCAATTACTCTTCATGCCCAATCAAATTGGTTTTAAGTTATCCCTCAAGTGAAAGCAGCATTCCTGACCTGGAAGAGAAGGCAAGGGCTTTATGTGTAAATAAATAATTAGAAATAACCATTGGCTGATGGTTCAGTTGCTGGGGTCTATTAGAGAAGAAATGAGAAAAAGCAGCAGTAACGCATTGCTTTCCGTCTCACATCTGTGAGGATTTTTTTCAAGATCTGTAATTTATGACAGGTTGTTTTTATGAGCCAGCAAACAATGATTTATAACATTAATAAGCCACGATAGGTAAGTTCCCCAAATACGATACCCTTGTGTACTTCTCCATGACATGGATGGAAAAGATTTTCCTTTCGAATACAGAGATCGAACCTCACAAAAAAAGCATTAGCGACGCCCAATAACTACAAAAGCAAGTCCTGTGCTTGTCAGGGACATGAGCCCCGCTTGCAGCCTGCCTTTGTCCCCATCCCCGAGCATTCGCCCCGGAGCGAGGAGGAGGGAAGCAATGGCTGGGCTCGCTCACGCGTACAAGTCTGCAGAACTAGGGCTCCTGGATTGCGAGGTGCTTGGGGATGTGCTATGCCTTTTGTAAATAAAGCACCAGCTATACATCTATGTCCCTGGATAAATAATGTATTCATTGCAAGCACTGCATATCTCTGGTGCCAGTTTTCCTGCTTTTAACAACTCCAGAATGCCCCTGACCATTTCAAGAAGGGATACTGAGGCGGACCTGACAATTATTTTTCTTTTACAGCCTAGATTTGGAATAAATGGCTTGGAGGAATCCAGAATAACTCCCTTAGCCCTCTTCTCACAAGTCCTCACAAATTTCATACCTGATAAAAGCCCCTGTGACCAGCTGAGAGCTCAGACATAAAACGTGGCTGTTAATGAAGATGTGCCTCTACTTCCAGAATGCAATTCGTTAGGAGAGGAGTGAAGGGGAGGGCAAAAAAGGGGAAATCAAACGCAGCTCCCATAATGTTCACAATTACTCTATGAACCAGGAGTCCGGTTCTGGGGAATATGAGCAGTAAATTGCTGAGTGGCTTTCTAATCTAATTATTTCACTTGCAATTCAAATTATTTTCCAATTAAAACCAAGCTAATACATTCTGAAATGTAAATCAGACTCTATTACCTTTTTTAATTGCAATGCCTACACTATTCCCCCTTTTCCCTTTAATTGATAAAAATCAGGGGGAGATTTCCATGCGTTCCTCTGCAGTCCTGTAGGGTTATTTCATGCCAGCTTTGCTGGTCTCACCATCCTTGACCTACGCCCTTGTTTCCACCACAGCAGAGGCCGATGGTCTCTGCTTAATGAAAGCGAAAAGCTTAGAGAAGGAGGCAGAGGAACAGCTCTTTTCTCTTCATGCGACAGCAAAGCCTTCCTGTTGCAGCAGCGCAAAGGTACGGACAAAAGATGCCCGTTGGGTGCCAGCTCTTGCCCTAGAAACTGGGTGTTTGTCCCCAGTTGGTGTGGACCAGCCAGCCCTGGTGCAGTTCTCCAGCACTCGATAGCTGCCTTCTTCCAAAAAAAAAAAAAAAAAAAAAAAAGAGGAAATAAGTACAGAACATTTTGTCCATCGAGCCAGCCCAGGTCAGATATAAATACATGAAGAACAAGCAAGGAAACCTCTTCTACAAAGGGAAGCTATTTTCGATTTAGGCAGGGCCCTTTCCAGACTGACAACTTCTGAATAAACTTGCAACGTCTATATTACTTCCCTTCTCTAGCTGATTGACAAAACTCAAGGGCAGAGGTAGCGTGCAGGACTAGTTTCTCTCATATCCTATGCTCACCTTTTTTTCCCCCCAAGTTTCCTGCAAGTATCAATATTAATTTTGAGCCCAGCGGTCACTCGCGATCCCATCCTGCTCCAGGGTGGGCATCCTGCTCTCCTCCAGGGCCACCAGTGACCTCTGCAGGAGCTTGGCCACCAGAACCCCATGCAAGTGCTGCCCAGCAAGCAGCCGATCATAGCGTGCCCACCTTCCTGTAACACTGGCAGGGGAGCACAAGGCATTCGTTGTGACCCGCTGTTTTATCCGCACAGGATGGGAGCAGATAAAATGGTGGGTAACTGCCTGTTGACTCCACAGTCCAGGTCTGCGTTAGCCCCAGCCTTCACTCCTGACCCCCACCTATCGTAACGTGATGGATGGAGCTGAGCAAGCCCAGGTGCCAGGCAGGGTGGGCGCCCATTCCAAAAGCGAGAGGCAGCTTCCACTGCCCACAGGAAAAGCAAGTGAAAATCAGTGGAACCAAGAAGGGTTTCATGCCCCATCGGTGCAGGCAGATGCTCCAGCCATGATAGGCTACGCTCTTAAAGTCTTCCCCTTCTTGAGTCAGAAATGAAAATTAAAGGGAAAAAAGAAAACAAAGACACAAGAATAAAGAGTGGGAGACATTCAGCCTGACAGAGGGTAGCTGTACTGACAAGAGCGGCATGAATGCTCACCTTTATTCCACTGTTAATGGAATGAATTAGTAGAGACTGCAGATGTGGAAAGGCTTGCCCCGAAAACGGAAGGCGCCTAATCCAAAATCAGGGTGGATTTTTACTTCCCACAGCCACGCTGCCTTTAACAGGGCTAATGGAGATATAAGTCAAAGGGAACTACTCTCCTTCTCTGGTGCAAATACGCTCTTTTCTGTTGTTTAACTTTTCAGCATTACTTCTAAGATGCTCTGGGAATTTTAAAAATTCAGCTCCACTTCATTCGGCAAACATCCACACTCTACCTGTGCTTTTCCTACAGTCTAATATTAATGTTTGGATTGCTTTGTAGTTTACATCACTTCAACATACTAGAAGCCATTTGGAGAATACAAATTATTAATTAATTGCCCTCACGCATAGACAGAAAAATCAATGGCATATGATTATTTTTTTCAGGTTAGTCCTCAAATGAAGAGTTTCATCTGAAAAAAAATCAAAATTCTCTAAATATTTAAAGTATTTAATATATATATATATAAAATAAAATATTTAAACTACATATTATGCATTTAGATTCCTAAGACAGAGAACTAGCCAGGCAGTTAGAAGGTAAGATAGATGCCTTTTCAGTCTGAACTACCAGCACCCTTTAAAAATTGTACATGGAGATACTTAAAAAGATCTGTCCATAAAATACAGTTTTCTAGAAATCATCTCAGCAGGCGTGTGTTGATCTTTTATTCCTATAGAAAGCTTTTCAGACTTCTATTTTATTTTTTTTGTTTAAGGAAGGTACAAAACAGACCCACATCTCAGATGTGGAAATCCCTATTTTCAAAGTACTGGGGGAAAAGGAGGAGGAGGGAAAAAAAACAGACAAGCATCCAACTGGAGGAAATTTTCTTCAGGTGTCAAACCTAACATTTTCTTTACATACAGATTCATCTTATTTGGTGCGAACTCATCTCCAGCAGAGCACTGACAATTCTAGTAACCTGTCATACTTCAGGGACTAGCGGGACTTTTATATGTTTATTAACTCACTGGTAATCTCTTCATCATCCAGGTGACGGTAATCCAGCCTCTCCCTCTCTATGATTTCCAGTGGCCAGCTGCAGCTCTCTGTGCAGCAAAGACAATCCTCAAAGCCGCTACACCCTGTTATGTTTTTGTCTTCCCGTTTTTAAGCCATGTGTTGCCTGGCATGGCCAGCCTGCGGATGAAATAACACTGCATCCATCCAAATCCCTCCTTCCCAACCGGTTTGCCGACCGCGGGGTGGTTCTGCACTTGCCGTCCCTCCCAGGTACCCGTGCGTTCCACGTTTTATTGCTTTCATCTCTTCAACACCCTCTTACTACAAACACATTTCTGAGAAAAGCAGCAAGCGTGGGGGCGAGCATGTGGGGAGGCGGTGGAGGGGTTGGTACACGGCATTTGGAAACAAGGAGGTTTGAGGGAAAGATCAGAACGGGAACGACCCCACGCTTCCCTCCTGCTCCAGGGTTTTGTCTTGCACCCGGCTGCCCATCGTGAGGGGTTCCTGGCCCAGGAGACATCACCTTCACCCCCTGGTTCATCCCAATTTCTTCCCCCACGGGGTGCTGAGAATTTCAAGGGGCTGAAAGGCTCTGGGCGGCTGTGCATGGAGACAGGACGTCCACCTAAGCAGCTCTCTGCTCCCCCAGGGCCAGGGCTCTCACCTAACACCAACCAACCCTTTGAGTGGGGGATGCCCCAAAGCCTGCTCAAGGCAAGAGGTGTAGAAAAAGCGCTGGCCCCGGAGAGGAAAGTGCAGGCTGGGCCTGTAAAAATTAGAACAGCGTGGAAAAAAAAAAAAACAAACCAAAAAAAAAAAACGTAGCCTAGACTTCCTCGGCAGCTCCTTGTCAGAATTCGGGGAAATTTTGGAAGCAGATTTTCCAAAAGCTGTCACTGCAGTGAACCTGAGCCACAAATAACTCCACAGCTGTTGCACTGGAGATGCAAGGATTTAAATCAATAGAAAAGCAGTTCCTCTGACTTCTCTATCATGAAGAATCACAGAAGTATCCTTCTCCCACCTAGGCTGTGACTGCAGGTTTTCTCCTGGGAAAGGATAACCTAAAAAGTCACCTGCCAACCTCCAAAATCACAGTAGATTTTTTTTTTTTTTTAAATAATGTATTCAGCCTCTGTTAAATTTAGCTTGTCTTGAAATTCTTTCTTGCAGTAACACTGAAGTCTAGAAATGCCTCTCCCCTTTTTTTAAGTTAAAAAATAGATTCTCCCAGGTAGGTAGGATGTCAAAAAAAAAAACCAAAACAACAAACCCACAGAAAGAGCATTTTAAGACTTGATGAAAACGTACAGAACTAACAATACTGGATGCATCTATACCAGTTGGGTCCTTTTGAGGCAAACCTCCCAGTCACTTCCACTTGTTCTGTGCTCACATCAGAGAGTGGTCTCAGAGTGCACAAACAGGCACTCACCCACTGAACAAGACCTAGTCCAAAACAGCCACCCCTCAAAACACCCCCAGACGTGGCCATCAGGTCCTTGGCACCAACTGATTTACTCTACAGACCTGTTCCCACCAGGCCATGCTGCTTGCTAGGGCATACAGAGCCATCATCTCCTGGGCTCCTGCATGGGAAGCTTGTTCTCTGCTCTCACCCATGGAGAGTCATTTAATGGTTCGCATCTCTGTGCCCATACCTGGAACAGCCCAAGTTTCATCGTGCATCCCTTCACATGGGAGGACAAAAGCATGGGCCTGATTTATCACATGACCCTTCGTTAAACCCGTTAAAGCAGTAAGAAAATTAACTGCAAGGGTTAACACACATCTGTAAGAGGCTATCCTGGTTATGACATTTACCTTCCCCGCCACAAGCGAGTTATCCGGTCTCTTCTCTAGAGTAAAGATAAATGTCAGCAGAGATCAACAATCATGTATTATAAATATACAATGCATAATTTTTTTTTTCTCCTGCTGTTTTGAAGCACTGAAACTGCTTTAGATGACAGACATGAAATATTTAGAAACCCTTGGAATAGGATGTTCTGAATTCTCCTAAACTTTTAATAACTTGCAAATCGCGCTGTCACCCACAGGACAGCACCAGGAAGGCGCCTGTGCCAAGCTGCAACAGCCGAAAACCAGCTCCACTTTCGCGGCACCGAGCAGGTACCGCTTCCCACAACGTAGGCGTTGTAGCTGCTGGGTGTCACTTTGTTATACCCGGACAGTGGGGTATTAAATGCAAAAGAAAAATTTGCAGAATAATTATCTGAATTCAGTAAAATCCTACAGGGAGCTCTCAGTTCAAGCCACATTAACTTCTCCCCGTCCGGAGAAGCACACGCAGCCGGCACAGGCAGGATCTGCTTTACAGTAGGCACACATGTGCTAGATAGCTGTTGTTTACTGGGTCATGTTGATTTTGCTTTCAGCTATGTTTTCTTAGGCACCCACGTCTCTTCATGTAGGAGTGCCTTCGAAATTACAAAATATTACTCCCACTCAACATGCACTGGTGTATGTATACATTGGGTCTGTGTGTACATAGCTATAGAGATGCCCACCATAAACAAACATTTGCATCCACGAGCTTTCAGAAAAACAAAGGTATTTTCCCCATCACGGGAAAGTACCGCACCCGAAGCGAGGAAGAGCTACAGCCTCACCGCTTTCATCCATCCCCCTCATCCCACCAGCACTTTGGGATCCCACCTCCTCCATGCCTCGCTTCTGAAGGGACCACGCTCAGCACAGCCCTGTTGGCCACCCCCCTCTTGGGGCAGATGGAGGAGCAAAAGGGGACCCTGCCCTGCTAAATGCCTTTCCCTGCAATGCTACTCGCTTGCAACTCAGCATTTCCCCACAGAGGGGCCTCCAAATGCACAGATAATTTCACTGTTCTCCTTCCCTGCCTCTGAAGCATCCCTTCTGCTAGCTGTGGAAAAGCCCAGTTTCTTGGAAAGCAGCAGATTCTTGCTTAAGATAGGAATTCCTGTTAAGGAAGCTGATCCGGATCAAGCCCTTCCCTTCTGCCCCGACCTCCACCCCAGTTTAGGAAACTCACCTTCCTGGAAATGCCTTGGCTATAAATACAGCCCTAAGAACAGCTTGTGACATTTTTTTCCCTTTACTACAGAAACTTTCCGCTTGCCGAAATCATCCCCAGGAAAGGCTCCGCGGAACATACACCCGGGAAAGCGGCGCTTGGCCGGAGAAGCGGGGTGGGTGGCTGCAGGCGATCCGCACGCAGCCCATCCATGGGCACACGCCTGGGCACGGAGCTACCTCGCGTGGGGATGTGCGAGACCCTAATATAACCTATCCGAAGGATTCATCCCCTTCCCCTCCACCCCTTGTGCTCGGGTACCCTTCCCCCTCCGCACACCCTCCCTCCCTCGCTGTCACCCCAGGTTTGTTTCATTTTGTAAGCAATGGCTTACAGAAGCCACTCGGCGGAAGTTATTAACGCCGCTTTGGTATGGGGAAAATCTCATTAACGTCAGCAAAAGGAGGAAGAGTTCTGAAAAGCTCCCAGCTAATTTGCTTTCTTTTAATTTTCTTGCAATTACAGTAAGCAGTGTAGCGCTCTCCCAATAAATGAGTCTTTAGCATTGTGGCAGCAGCCTTCTCCCCGAATCAATTCTCGCTCAAACTTTTAACCCTTCCCTAGATTGCCGGAGAGGAGAAATGACTGTGCCGTGCACCTTCCCAGAACAAATGGATTTCAGACATTTCCAGTAATTTATCCACACGGTGGAAAATCCCTGTTTTGGTTGTGCTTTTTTTTTTTTTTTTTTTTTTTATAATTTTTGCTTTGCAGTCACCACAGCAGTACTGAGCTGGTGCTTCCCACATCCTTTACTTGGTATAAATTCAGTTTCTCTTACAGTAAACACAGTTCCTAAAGGCTGCAATCCAGTTCTTTTCTGCAAGGAGGTTCAGTGTTGCATATCCCACACACTGGCTGATTTTTAAAACTTGCTGTGTGATCTGTTTTCCCTGACTGCTTTGGAAAGTTGAAGAGCAACAACTCTATTTCAGGCTGCAGCTTATTATTTTTACTCCACTGAAAAAAAAAAATTAAAAATAAGAAAAAAAGGAAGAATGTTGAAGAATGTTTAAGCATACAGTCTGAAGGGTAATAGTAAGGGGACAGGATTTTGGCTTGCTTTCTTTAAAAAGAAAAAAAGTAAAGGAAGTAAAAATTGTCCTCTATATAAACTAAAATTGGATTGATTTTTCGATGACCAAAAATGTTACAATAAAGCCCAACACCAAAATTTCATAGTGGCAGGTTTCAACTAGAATGGAAAAAAGGTTGGGTTTTTTTTTTGCTAAAAAATTTGGAGAAGTTGAATTGTGGAGGGAAATCATGTTCTGATTAGCCCTAAATGAGATCACTTATCCACATCAAAACAAGTCAGGGAAGTCCAAATACCATTATTATTTGATGGCTCTTTCAGTCAATACTTTTTTTTTTTTTTTTTAAATTCTCAGCTGTGGATTCATCTAAGAACGTTAGCTTTCTGTTTTAATTAAGCTTCTAAGCATCAAGGCTCCAACCCAAAACCTTACTATATCAACCCTAGAATCTAAAAAAATCCCAAACAAAAATAAAGAAGAATCTCTTTTTATTTTTTTCCCTGTAGTTTGACCAATGTTTTTCACCCATTTCTGTGGCAGCATCCAGGTGACCTAGGGACAGCAGGAGCCCCTGGGAGGGAGCAGAACTCCTGCCTGGACATTTGGAAGTCTCTGCCCAGGTTCCACCAAACACCTCAAAGGTCCAGCCGTCCGTCAGCACACTGCTGACACGGGAGTGGAGAGAAGGGCTGGATCAAAGCGGCATTAAAAGTTTCTCGCCTTCGCAGCTACCAGAAGTCTCTCCACAGAAAAATGACCTACCTGTCCTGGGGACTTCATAAAGCAAGAGGAAAAAGCCTATCCTGGCACATGTTACAGTACACCATTTTTTTTGCAGAGCTCTTATCAGCACACCAGAACATATGAAAAAAACATTGTATTGATTAAAAATTATATTACATGCGGAAATTAGGTGGTTAAAGAACTGGTGTTTGACTGGACCCTTTGCTGAACATATTTCAGCCAAGGGAAGCTTCTTGCACTGATCTGCAAGTTGCAGAAAACCCGACTGCTGCCAACATCTGAAAATAATTAAGTTGGACCTTTGTTGTCTGTGGAAAGAAAAGAAGCCAATAAAGACACATTTTAGCTTCTTTTAAAGGATATTTGATGATCACAAGCTTCTTGCATGGATAAGACTGTCTGCACAATGAAAAAGGGTGTCCACCAGTACATACATACATGTACCAAGCCCTGTGCTAAGAAACGATTCCTGCATCATTTATAGCTACTCTACATATTCCATAACGTATGCATGGATAAGCTATACCGAATGCAGGATACGGAAACTGTCTCATTTGTCCAGGCCGGTCACAATCACGTAATTAAATGATGGCCATAAAGAAACCGTTACTCAAACCACAGACAGCAGGAGAAGGTTAATTGTCTTGTTTGTTAGAAACGTGCCCACCCCATTTACAGGCGAAACCCAGGGGCAACGGGGATTTTCAGCACTGCAAAACCAAGAAATCTGAAGTGGGTCAGGAAAAGCAAACTCAGAGGATTTCATTGGACAGTCATGCACCAAAACCCAGGGTTGGCACCCCAGCAGAAGTCACTGTCAGGACCCAAATGACAACTCATGTTTTCCTCTTGGCTATGGAGATATGAAACCATCGTAAACACAACGCTTCCTTTCCACGCATCAGTACTCCATCCTCAGAGCTGACAGCATTTCAAAATGAACTCCATTTAGACACGAAAACATAGGGCACCGAACAAGCACATCTTCCGGTGGTGCAGTCATGGGAGGAAAGGTCCCTTCTTGCCACCCCTTCCCTCTCAGGACCTAGAGCTCCTCGGCCAACGGGAGCATTAGAAAACCCTTTTTGTCGCACAGCCAGAAATTTCTGCTCTCACTCAAATCACCAGGCTTGCTGTGCTCCTAACAAAGCAGTGTTCAAAACAAGCGTTGGCATGTGCATTTATGTGAAACGACTGAATGGCCCTGCAGGTTGATAAAAGGTTCTGGACTCTTTCACGTACAACTAAAGTCATCGGATTGAATCCGACCTGTACCAGTGGTGTCTGAAACTGGCTGCAGCTGGAAGACTGCTGGTGACCTATCTAATAGGGTTGGTAGTATCGCCCTAACTCCTGGAAGACAAATGTATAAACTGTTTGGGATACTTTGCACAGAGAGGTCAGCACTCAGAAAGAAACGAATTTTGATCTCCCTTTTCGTGTATGCTGTTTGTCCCACCAATCCAGCCACCAGGTGGTAGCTGATAGGCTCTTCAAACACATACAAGGCTTTTCATGGATCATGATCCACCCTCCATAGCTAAGTTTTAATTGAAAATATCCTCCATGTTGCCATTTCATAGAGTCCTGCAAACCATCTACCACAGCCTTGTGAACTGGGGTTTATGGAAGACGCTGACGTCTCCAAGAGAATATGCTGGAAGAGTCCATTCCTCCCACACCACGCAATAAAATCTTGCTAATGTTAAAACTGAAGATCATCCACAAAGATGTAATAAAAAAAACCCAAACAAACTAAAAGCTCAACACCACCCATCTGTAATCTGCCCTTCCCTTCATCTCCCAAGGCCATGACCAATTCTACCAGTCAAGTTTCCCACGACAGCTCAACGTTAGTAAACTCATTCCCCCATGAAAGATAAACACAGATACATAAATTCCTCATCCCATATGTTTGCATACAAACGCTTAGCTTGAACAAAGCAAAACCGCATCCCTGCTGCCATAGCTCCCTCTGAAACACACTTCTGAGAGCAAAGGTCTCCGATCAGGCCACAGCGGGACTGCCCCACAAGATGGGGCAAACCCAGTGGTAAAGTCATATCAAACTAAAACATGGTTCAGATTAAACCTCATTTTACTGTGATCTTCAAACCTCCTACTGGCACTCAAACCAGTCTGGTTTTAGCCCATTTTTACAGCCCCACGCTGACCATCTTAAAAATCTTATTAACCTGATGAAAAGTGCTCCCTAGGCCCTACTTTCTAAACAGTATCAAGCTGCTCGTCAGCCCTTACCAAAATGACAGAGAAATAAAGAGTGATCCTCCCTGTGTGAGTTACAGGCTTTGCCCCCGCCTCGCTGAGGCGGCAAACCCTGCTGGCTCGCTCCCGTTCACACAGCCCTGCACATGCTCAATAACACCATTGATTTTGTTTGTGCAGGCAGAGAGAATCCAATTTTAAAAAGCCACATTGATTCCCACCCATTAAAAACAGAGGAAGCTGCAGTATTTGCTAAATGGATAGAAAAAGACTGAGGTCAGGGTGGAGGGGTGGGAATAATGTCATTACGCTGAGCTCGTTCTGAAGGACGAAGAATTACAAAAAACAGACAATAAAGTAGTAACCGTTTGACTTTACATTATTTGTCGTAGTTTCTAAATTACAAAAATAGCAATTCAACAACAGGGGAGTGCCCGGGCACAGAGACAAGGGATGCACAACGGAAGGCATCCAAGAGCATGTAGCTGTGATTAGTTGCATCTGGAGCATGAAGACACGCACGCAGCGAGCGAGGGCACAGACACAGGAACTGAGAGAAAAGCCCTGCGAGTATCTGCGAGGGCCCTGCCTGCTTTTCAGTTCTTTGTTTTAGCACATTAAACAAACAGAGCCATCGCACAGGTCACCGAGGACCTTCCTTCTGCAACTGTGGCCCCAGCTGCACTGCACACAAAAACTATTATTATTCTCTAATGGCTGCACCTTTTGGACAATGATTCAGTGTTTTTGGTTTGGTTTTTTTTTTTTTTTTCTTTTCTCTTTTTGTGCAGTGCACTTAAGTCTTCTGCTTCATTTTATGTTTTATTCGCACACTCTTGAAATCTTCATGTAGTGACTAAAAATTCATGAGGAAGCCATAAGTAGGAGTCCCCACTCCCCCCTCTTTTCTAACTGTAGTGAGCAGCTAAGTAGGTACTGGGCATATACCGGTGCTGCCGCAGCAGCCAGGGGGTGGGGAGGGAGATGGTGCTGCAGCCCTGGGGGGGGGGTTCCTCATCCTGCATCTGGGAGCACAAGCTACAGAGGGTGCCGCCGTAGGGCACCGTGGCTCTTCGGTGCCCGGCAAACATATCCCAGAGCACAGACACCCCATGCTCAAATGCTTCAGCTCAACACCATGCACCGCCCCACCAGGAGCCTGCCTGTGCGCTGCAGAGCAGTCACTCATCTCTTCAGCTTCAGTCTGGCGATGGGAACAGGCAAGTGCTTGCTAGCATTAGTGAGGCTTTCATAATTGGTCCCAGCTGGTTAGTTGTAACATGCCTTGCTGTTGAGCAACTACCTACTAACGCTGTCAGACATCCCCTGGTTGCATAAGGAGGGTTAGTATCATTATTAATTACGGGTCGCCACCAGCCTGTGCCACACTCTGCAGATAAGAAAGCCTTTAAGCTCCTGGTCAGTCAAGGCCTCATTGGAAAATCTTGCGCCAGCTTCAGGGAAAGCAAGCTCAGACTGAAGCCACGGCAGCCTTCTGCCCTTTCTATCACACTATGGTTCCTGCAGCGCCTCGGTCCTCTCTCCCCTCTGGCTGCCTCGGGGTCTGCTGCCAAGGCCAGCTGGCTGCCAGCCCTCCTGCCACCACCAGAAACCCTGGCTCACCGGAGAGGTGCATGTGTGCACACACGGGTACGTGCAATGTGAGCATGGCAGACGTTTCAAAGTATCGTGAAGAAATGATCAGAGGGCTGAAGCACCTCTCCTACGAGGACAGGATGAGAGAGTTGAGGTCATTCAGCCTGGAGAAGAGAAGGTTCCAGGGAGACCTTATAGCAGCCTTCCAGTACCTGAAGGGGGACTATGGGAGAGATGGGGAGGGACACTTTACCAGGGAACGTAGCAATAGGATGCGGGATAATGCTTTTAAATTGAAAGAGGGTAGATTTAGATTAGATATCAGGAGGAAATTCTTTACTGTGAGGGTGGTGAGGCACTGGAACAGGTTGCCCAGAGAAGTTGGGGATGCCCCATCCCTGGAGGTGTTCAAGGCCAGGCTGGATGGGGCTTTGAGCAACCTAGTCTACTGGGAGGTGTCCCTACCCATGGCAGGGGGGTTGGAACTCGATGATCTTTAAGGTCCCTTCCAACTCTAACCATTCTATGATTCTAAATGTACCCCAGTGCCTGGCCATGCCACTGATGAAAAGCGTGACAGCAGCAAATACAATAGCCTGGCATGTGTTCAAGCATAACCTAAAAGCTAAGCAAGGCAATGCAGTATCAAGCAAATGCGCTGCTCCTGGCGTGGAAGGGAAACGTGCAACAATTTGGATCTTTCTCAGGAGGCAAAAGCATGGGGGAAATATAATGGAAGTGGCTATTTCACAAGCTTCTTGAGCATACCAATGGCTCTGATGACTTAGGTCAAAGTTTGCAACCATCCCCACTCGCCGTTCGATTTAATCTCTGCAATACAGAGTCAGGGGCATTGTCTGCAGAAAAACAAGCAGCATCCTCTTCTTTCTGCCCTGTCACTGGGCTGCCGTGACAACCCCCTTACAAAACTAAGGGCTATAGACATATTCTGCACATACGATTCTTACAGGACTTAAAACGCCATTTTGAGGCCAGTAATCAGATCCTGTAGCCCCAGGCCAAGATAAAAGCTGTTAGTATGTCTAGGAGCTGGAGCTCCAGGGTTGCCCAAAAGCACAGACCTTGAACTGTAAAAGAATCTCTTCAAATCCCGCATAAGACCCCACTGCAGAATTGGGCTGAGTGGTCCACATGGCTGTATGGCTGTCTAGAGCAACTCTGGCCTTTGCCGTTCATGGCTTTCATCTGAACCAACCTCCCACGCTCTGGGTTTGCTCCTGCTTCTTCTCTCTCCAACTTCTAGTTCGGCCGCCTTTAGGGCCTGAGAAGGGCACCAAGGCTGCTTGGAAAATGTCCTGACAACTCACAGGTGGGACAGGATCTGCTGTGCTTCTTGAGCTGCCAGCGAGAAGTGGCTGGCAATTCTCCACCTCTCTCTGATGAGGAGCTTGAAGACTTGGGCTCAATCAAGGTCCACATGACAGGACACCCCCCACCAAAGTGGGGATTGATCCTTTTTGTAAGATGTGAGCTATCACCCCATGCATACCCAATGTCTTGGACAACCACATAGGAACAGCAAATACACTGCAACGCTTCATACCTGTTGTCACTATTCCTCATTTTAGTGTATCAATTCAACATGCTTTAATTTTACTCATGTCTCTGGAAGCCAAGAAAGTCATTCGCAGAAACTTAATTTCTTTTGCTAGATCATAGGTACTGATGCTGGAAGGTAATTCTCTAAATCCAATGTAAATGTTTAAAGTTTACTCCCAAAAGTATTTATGTAGACATAAATATACAGATTAAAAACAAGCAAGACTTTGGGGGCTTTTTATTACCTTCTAAAGTAGCCAGGCACATGGATATTTTATCTCTCTTTTCTATCTGCTTTCTTCCAACTGCACATTTCAGAGACTTCATACAGATCAGAGTAAAAGTTCAGACTAGCACTGACAATTTCATTAAAAAAAAAAAAAACCAGAGAGAGAGAATTGTGTTTTCTTATGTTCTCTGCTCTTTTATTGCTATTTTCAAAATGAAGAACAGTCCCTATCAAAGTGCTAAGGGCTGAAAACATAACTCTAAACGATACAGGAAACCCAACTTTGTGCCAATCCATTTTTATCATCTCTTTGTGGCCATAACAAAGCTGAGAACAAGAGCTAAACAATAGAGAAAAAAGAATAATTTCAACATAATTTTTTTTTTTTGCTGAAAGTAACATCAGTGACAATAACAAGAATCCATTCAAAAGATAGAATGTTATCTTCCAACCCAGTTAATGTGCCTTTCTCTCTCTCGCTCATTATATATCTTACACATCAAGCTGTATTTTGACCTCCCTTACAAAGGAATACGTTTGGAGCCACCACATCTCTATACGCATATTGGCATCCTAAGTAAAATCCAGCCCTGTGCTACCTTTCCCTTCCCTGGTGCCTCATGCACCTGCCAAGGGGAGACAGGTTATCACATAAGCCTCCAGAAAAGCATTTCCAGAAACACCACCACAGCTATCTTCTGCTTTTGCTTGTGCTCATGCAACCCTCCAGAATCCAGTCCACTAATTTAAGTGGCTAATAATGGCAGGAGCTGTATTTTTCACAACTATGGGGACAAGATCGCTGAGGTAAGCTTTTATTTTTGATACAGGCCTTCACCATTACTTCCTTTTACCTGCTGAAATCAACTGGCAGTATTTCATCATTAACTTTTTTAGCATAGTAATCAGGAAATTCAGCTAGCCTCAGCTGAACATGTTTACCTTTTAGATTTCATCTGTCCCTCTTAATATTGTTGTGAGCATCAAAGAAATACTCCATTTTCCCCTCGGATGATTATTCTCTGTTTGCAGTCTCCCACTGGCAAGTAAAACACTCAGACAAAATAAATGGAAACTTTTTTTAAGCCATCAGATACTCCTTCCACCCCACCACCCTTTCTTCCGAGCGCACAGCTCTGCATGGAAGCAACTAGTTGAAACACGGATTCTTACCATGGTGGATCCGAAAAAGGCCATCAGCTTTCCTTCTGCACAGCAGCTGTCACATTAACGTGCGTGCTAGACCTCATGGTCACATGTACCATTATACTCTCTATTACCCTTTTGTTTAAGGGCCTCAGCCACAAAAATCTTTGTGCTTTAGGTGCTGTAAACACACAGAAAACACAGCATCTGAGGAGCACAGCATAAGGTAAATGGCGACAGACACCTACAGCTGGACTGGAGAGGATGGGGAGAAAACACGGTGTGGCTCAGCAGTATTACCACAAATGATCTAATGATCATACAATCTGCAGTTCAAACAGAACTCATTACAGTACTGCTGCTCCTGTTGTCAAGTTAACCACATTGCTAACTTTTCCTTGTCTGCCTCCACGTGAGCACGAGCATCAGCTGCTGGAAAAGACAATTCTCCTCCTTCTCTAAAAAGCTCCAGCTCTTGAGCTTCCTGGGCTCAGGAGCTGCACAAGTCACCAGGGTTATCTGAAAGCTGTCCCAAGCCTCCCACAAAGGTCAATGTTCAGTGGTGACACTATGAAACTTTTGGAACTTTTCATGTCTCACCAGGCCCAGGGCACTACTCTCGTGCTTGAGAACTGCTTCAAACCAGCTAGGAATGACAGTGGTTGGCAAAATGATAAATAATGGCCAAGAGTTAACCCAACTCTTCGTGCCATAAAGCTTCTGATTCAGATTCACTTCAGTCAGGTTCAGTCCAAATCCCACACGTCTACCCAGCCTTTGCCCCTGAGCAGGAGCCTTTGGAGACAGACAGTAGGTTGGGTAGCAGGTAGAATTCTGCTGCTCCCTGGCTAATGCAAACCAGTGGAGGCAGCAAGAGAAGGGACAGAACCTGAAGGCGCACCCAAGCATTGATCCCATGCAGTCGCAGCAAAATAAAGGCAAAACGTCTCTGCACAAAATAACTTGTTGTCTGTGCAAGTAAAACACAGCTGCAATTACTTCTGTCCTTCAAGAAGGAGAAGACAGAGGTCAAGCTGCCACACAGGGACTCACAGTTTACTTTCCAGCCCAGTGCAGGAGAAGCACGCTGACCTGTTTGGAAATCAGCTGTCTCTGGTTTTGAAGGCTCTAGATAGCAAGAAGGGTGAAATCTCATCTTCTTTCCTCCCACATCTTTCCTTATATGGGGAAGAGTGACTTCCAGGTACCCATCGCCTGTAAGAGGATTTTTTGTCTACTCTCTCCCTCTCCAAATTCCTAGAGCCACTTCCCTTTTATTTATTCCTCTTAGAAGCAAAAATTTCTCACAGTATATGCACACATGCCTTTCTTCTGCCTTTTTTTTCCCCCTTGTAAGGCACCACAGAATAACCATTGTATGACCTGGCCTAAAAGGCAAAGGAGATTTCCTTGACCTTCCTCTTTAAACAGGTAACAGCTGTGGCTCTAACTCAGCTTAAGTCAAGCCACAAGATTAGTGTCTTTCAAGCGAGCTAACCACTCTCAACTGCTTGAGAGTTGCTCCTTTCCTCCAGTGTGACCTAGAGAAGGAAGCAGCTACTGAGCCTTCACCTGAGAATTAGGTGCCTTTACATTACCTTAGGCTAATTTGAAGCATCATTGCAACAAATAGCTTGAGAAGTTAAGATAGAAGCTTTGGGGACTGAAGTCACAGCACTCAAGGGTCTGAAGCTGGGGAATGTATAAGCCCATACTAATCGTAGCATCTTTAGGTAATTTCTCTCTTCTGGTAATGACTCATTAGTTTATAAACCAACGTCAGTCACTTTTCTAACCTCACTGCCAATGAGCAGCAGAGCAGAAACACTTTCCAGTCAGAAAATGCTCTTCAGTATAATACAGATTTTCAGTCCCACTGTGCTGGGGCCTAAAACTTGTGAACTTAATGAATGCACAGACATAACGCAGTAAGCTTCCTCCATATTACACTTAAATCTCTTGCCTGCAGTGAGGAAACGTACAGGGGGAGGCAAAAACCTGACAGGATTTAAATACGTGGTACTCGAGCAAAGCATCCCTGAAATCCTGTGCAAACTGTGTTGCTAATGCTGCTTTTTCATATTCAGAAGTGTGGATGATGAATCTGGCTACTTGTAGTTCTTATTTTCACACCTGGAGCACCGCTCTCACGCCACCAGCCCCTCACCTCACTCTGCTTCTCAGCAGCCACCGCTGCCATTAGCCAGCTACTGCCCTGACCCAAACAAGCGTTGAAATAAGTGGAGAGGGACATGGAAAATCAGAATCCAGTGTGTGACTGCAGCGCCTTCTCCTTCATTGACTGCCTATTGCTGGAGTAACCTCCGTGGGTGACCACACCGCTGTTCCTATGAGCAGCTGCTGCTTTTCTGTCATCCGAGCTGAAAAAAAGAGCACCTCTTCCCGGCTCTGTTTCCTTGCGCTTGGCGAGGAAGCCACTTGAGTGGGAGGAGAGAAAGGAGAGCGAACACAAAACCACAGAAGTAAGCAACTAGGAGCAGAGGCCAAACTTTGTGTCTCTCATAGACACGCAAACAGGGGACTCCCATTGCAGCTGGCTCTTGTCCTAGGCCTGCTAATTGTACCGTCACTCACAAGTATCGCTGCAGAAGCAACTGCTTGTCACCGCACTGAGCTAGGTTATTTCCCAGACCGTGCTCTGAGCACAGGTATCTTTACCAAAAGACAGTATGTCTTTTATGTACTACAGAGACAGAGCCTCAAGCGCTACAGCCAATAGCTGCCGTAGGAGGGTTTTGATTTCTCTTAGGTAAATAGCTCTTTCTAAGTAAAACAAGCTAGCCATTTGTAGCTGTTTCAGACCTGCCCTGGTACAGTAAATACAAGTGACCTTGATTTTTCACATCATTTCACCAGGCTGCAGCCTTAAAGGGACTTACTGTGCTTATAAAGCTTGAGAGAAGAAAAATAGACAGCAGGAAATCCTGTGACAACCTTGTTTTGGTGATCGTGTAAGAGAGATAGTAGCAAGAGAAACAAAAAAACACCAAAAAAACCCCTAAACCTGAGAACACCTGTGGCCAACCTGCAAGTGGGGAGACTGGAATTTCCGAGCCTCTCTGATCCTCCCGGCATTACCGAAATGACTCTGGCAGCAAGTGTAGACAAGGTAGGAATTAGTTCAGGATTTGGAGCCAGGGTTTAAAAAAAAAAGGTTCATGGATGTTTATGTCAGGATTACCCAGAGGACTTCAGGTAGCAGGACGTGAACACGTTAGGGAGTGTATTTGCAAGCTACCTCCTCTCTGCAAGCCCTCTTGAAAGCACGTGGGAACCCCAGCTCAGCCACATTTGATCATTATTTGCTTCCAAACCAGAAAGTGTTGGTTTCGGGGAGGTCAGCCCCAGGCCTGGGGCTGTGTGGCACCAGGTGGTGTCAATGCCCATGGAGTGAAGGTGTGCTTAAACAGAAAAGTTATGGGGAGAAGGGATGGAGGGGAAGGGAGAAGAGGAGTGGTGTTCTCCAAAACCGTGTCCTTCCAGAGCTGATGTGGAGAAGGGTGAGGTGAGCTGCCCCAGCGTGGGCAGGACACCTGTGTCAGAGCTGGTGGTCAACCACTGAGCCCTGGTCAGCAGCCCAGCCACCGCAGGCTGCTCCAGCTCTGCCCAGGCTGTGGGCAGCACTACTGCGGGTGGATGAGGCTGCCTCCACCCAGAGGGCTGCCTTCCCCTTTGTGGGGAACACTGACACGCTTGAAAGCAGCAGAAGCCTTGGGAAAAATGCTCTTTTTTAAAAAGAAAATTTGTATTTACCTCCTTTTCCCCATGTTTTTCTTGCTCTTTTGCACAACAGCTATTTTGTTAAGAGAGGGATCTTTGTTTAGCTGTTCACTTGCTCCCAGCGCTCATCCCCTCACCTGAGGCCATTGCTGCTTCCATTGGTTCCACTGTCAATCCTATCCCCTTTCCACATCTGCTAACGGGAGATTGTAACTTCAGGCAGGGAAGAGTAACAGCTGGAAATTAGGAACTCCTGAGAAACAAACATTCGTTTTCATGCAAGGATCTCTAGCAGCGATGAACAAGGGAAAAGCAATGTGGGAAGACAGGGTATGGGTAACAACAGGTGGTCCAAAGCCCAGATTTCAGGGTGCTTTCAGGGTCTGTGTTGTTCCAACAGTGAGTGTGGCAGCCAAAAATATTTTTATTATTTTTTGTTGTTGTTGTTAATCTGTGCTAAGTGGGACTTTGCCAACCAGTTTTACCTTGTGTGGACCATGGCAGAGGTTTTGCAACTCCAGCTGACTGGTGAGGACCAGAGCCCTTTGCCCGTGGAGTGGCACCAGCTGATGGTGCCAACCAGTGCTCCCAGCCCTGGTACCTGCCTCTGGCTGCCAATCTCGTACTTGTCTCTGATCTACAACACCCTTAATGGATTGAGCCCTGCCTGTGGACACATAGGTTCCTTTCTTTCCAGCCACTAAGACAAAACTGAGATCTGCAGGAGGAATAATTAGTGTCAGTCCCCCTTCTTTGCTGTACAGAAGCTGTTTTGGGAGAGGGGACAGAAGGGCCTGGCTCAGCGCTCAGTTGAGATATTTGATTTTCCACCACTCAGACATGGATGAGCCAAAAGGGAGCAGCACAAGACTTTTCCCCCTCCTCAGGCCAACAGCAACTCTTCTTTGCTGGGGAAAGCCTCCCTCTTGGATTCCTTGCAACCAGCCCTTTGTTACAAATATTCTTGGGCCACGAGGCATATAACTGAGCATATTTTATACACTTGGTTAATAAATAAACAAAGCCCTCCTGTGACGGCCCTTCCGATTCCACATAGGGGCAGAGGGCTCCTCTCAGAGTGAGGCCAGCATCATGTGCTGGAGCCTGGCAGGGAGATGCTGTGGCATCACAAGGAAAGGGGCAGATATTGCTAACTTTGACAAGATAAAGGAGGAGCTGGCATCTCTGCTCAGAGCAGAATAAAAAAAAAAAACACCTAAGGAGACTAGGGAGACTGTTCTGAAGAGATCGTTTAGGCTGAAATAAAAGCTTTTCTGTTTTAAATTAGACCCAGAAAGGAGTTATTTTGGAATATACAGTGTGTATCTTCTGTTGGATACAGCATGGGCACAACACCGGTTTACCATCCCTGTTCTGGGGTGATTTATACACAAAGGAACTTGGCGAAGAACTATCTTTACTTGAGTTTTGTAAAACCAAAAAACTAACCTGGCCTGACTTTCACACAGATGAGAAAAAGCCAAAAGCTTTCAGCTGAATGTCTGTTCCCTTCCAAGACTTGGTGGTCTGGATACAATGAAACTGAGATTCAATTAATCCTGGTGTTGGTTTTGCAAAAAAGAATTCTGCTGAATTTTGGTTCTGAAAAAAACAACCCCAAACTCCAAATGTCCTCGGAAAAGAAACAAAGAACTGCTTAAAATAGTATAGCTTGAAGTCTGCTTTCCTCCACAAAGTGTCCTACAATGTATTGCCTGTTCTGCAAGCCTGAAATCCTACCAGGCGTGATCATCAGTAAGTGAAACTGAGCTTAGACTTCAGCAATGAACTTGGTGGTTTCGCTCCAGTACCCAGAAGAAACATTTCTCCTCAAACCATCTAGCCATCCTGGTCTTTACCTTGGAGAGGCAGAGTCAGTAAAGCAGTGAATGTTGCAGGTAGGATTGAAACAGACTGGCAGAGCAATGAGGCTCCCACAGCTGCAAAAGCAGTCAAGTCTGAGATAGAGATGTTTTTGCATGTCCGGAATGGCAGAAGATTTTGAAATCTAAGTGCACTAACACTGTTAAACAAGGACATTAACAGATGCCAATTCACTGAGTAAACCAGTAAGCACAGCCTACCCCTGCTGCCATTACTACTGCCTCACTTAAAGGGCAGTTTTGGCCAGAACGACACGTGCTCCATGTCACACAATTGGCAAGAGGTTGTCACACAATTCCCAAGGGCAACTGCTTGGGAATCTACGTTGCTTTGGCTGCCTGTCAGCATGGCTAGAGGACCGATACCTGTCATGGCACCATGTCCACATGTGCCAAGACAGATCCAGTTTAGTCCCAGGCATCCCTCAGGACCCATACTCATCCAGCTAAGCATGTACAGCCAGTTAAAAAACACACTTGCACACAGTCTCACATATACTCCATAGTGGCAGCTGACAATGTGCACGTAGGCCTTTATGCCTGCACATTTTCTTGTAATGTCTGAAATTAGAGTGATAAACACCTCTTCAAACTGATACTCAGCTTCACCCTCTGTTATCCAAACAGTTCATCAAAGGCCACTTACCTACAGAGATCTCAACCCATGGCCAGACACGCCACATACCAAAGCCTTTTGAAAACACGACCCCAAAACTACATTTATCCCTTAACAGAGCAGGGGTGACAGCCATTATTTTATATCTGCAATATTTTGAAAATTCTGGAAGACTTAAATCTCATAAGATGATTACAGTAAGAGGAAAGGCCTTACATTGCTCTGAGAATCAGCAGGATCTCATGCAACTTTCCTCATTTGAAAGGACTTGGCCATCACATTCTTGAGAGGAGTAAACAACAAAAAAAAAAAAAAAGAGGGAAAAGAAAAAGCAAGTTGTTAATAAAATATGGGGACGACCTGGGAATTTGCTCCCAAATGCTCATGATAAAAAACCTCCAGCTGAGAGCTGACCTCTACATTATATTCCCCAGCACTCTGCCTCGTCTTTCCTTAAATGCATGGGGCATAGGGCTTCTGTCATTTCTTTGGCATGCCTGCTTACAGTCTGAGAGGTTTTACTCTGAGGAAGCTCTTCCTTCACATTCAGCTTAAATGTGCCATTTCTTGAAGTCATCCCCTTGTCTTTTATACTCTAGCAAGCAAAACAAGTGTAAATTAAATGGAAGACACATGAAATCTTTATAAAGCCCTGTGTTTCCTCTAGCATGAAAGTTCCTTCTCTTTGGAGTGGAATGGGTCTTTACTCTGTGCTGTATTTTTCCCCATCAGAAAATGAAGAGGAATATAAATTTTCCTCATGACTTGAATTTAGCTTCATCAGCAGCCCCCTGCTGATGTAATTCAACCCAACGAGATTTTTCTTTTTCTTATTTTTTTTTCCCGGTGAGCTGCTGCCCCTTTTCCCCTCCTCCCATCAATTCAGACATGGAAAACAAGGGAGGAATTAGACAGACAGAACTTATTATCTAACAAGCTGCAACTTCAGACTGGGCAGGAATAACATTTAAAATATAAAAAGCAAATTTTATCAAGCCTTTTCCTCCCCAGAGACTGCCACAAAAATATTCCTTGTTTGTTGCTGAGAATGAACCATTTTTCTCTTTCATTTCTGCTTTCTGTCACATATTTCATTTTGGCTGCCCCTTCTGTCTTTCAGCGAGGGACCTAGGCTGCTAATGCAGAATCACAGATAACTCAACAACAAAATGCCTGTATTATCTTTTTGGGTTTTTTTCTACTTCTAGTCTGCCAGGTAATTGCAACCCTAAAAGCTTTTGCATATTTACCACAGAAACATGTCTCTCTTGGAGGATGGGACTGTCATCAGGCAGAATATTTCATTTAATAAGGCTCTTCTGAGGTATAAACTAGGGTTGGGGATTTTTCTCTGGCTTCCTTCAGAGCAAAGGACAAGCAGATAAAAATCAGCTGCTGCAGTGCTACACTGTCAAAGTTCCTGTTCTGTGAAAATTAACTCTTCCCAAGCTCAGAGCTCAGGTGGGCTTTGCCACTGCGATGTTTATGAAGTAGGAAAAGGATCTGTTATCAACTCATGTTGTTTTTCTGTCCCCAGTCCTCCCCACATATAAAACAGATTTCTTTCCTATTTACAAACAGAGCAACTACCCTGCTTTTCCGTAACCCATCTGATGAGTTGTGGATGCTGCCAGGACTGATATTCATTAAATCAGTCATCAAGAAGGATCACATTTTCCCCCTTTGCCCCTGTTTCACAGTATTACAACAACAAAAACATGGCTTGAACATTCCTAAATTCGCTGTCATCTAAAGACAAATTTGCTTTTTTCCCCAGCCCCTGTTTCCCCCCACCCCTGAGGTAGCAGAAGAATTGCTTTCTTGGTCCTTGGCATGTTGAATCTAGCTCACTGGTACCAAAGAGAGGGAGGGTCTGAGGAGAGCATCTACAGAGAGACTTGTGTCAAGACAGAGGGATAGGATGACCTTCCAGGGCTTATGAAAAGAGGCTGCTTTGCTGAAACTTCAAAAGACTGAAGAGGGATACAGCTGGTTCACACGCTTCGCTTTGGGCCTGCCTACACAGAGGTCAGAACTGCATCCTAGCACATAACATACCTGTACTTAAAAGCACTGTGAGTGGGAATCGACTGCCTTCAACAGGTCCTCAGTCCAACACCACATTACTGACAATGCTCATTCATCCCTACCAACAGCTTCCCACATGGAGAAAGGTGTTTCCATCCTGGCCAGGCTGCCCGCTCACCTGGAGCAGAGCTGATGAGAGCCAGCCAGAATACTCTCATTGACTCTAGCAAGCTCCACAGCCTGTGTGAAAACTACTCCTTGACAAAGCATCTTCTGCATCCATACAGTTTTCCTGTGGGCCAACCTTATTCCTGTAAAGACCCTGGTTTTACATATGAACAAAGACTGGAAGACACAGCTGATAGATGGATTGATTGTTCAGGTTAAGGTCTTTCTGAAATCAAGAATCTACTTGCAATGACTTGGAAAGGAAATATGGACTCTCCAGACCCATCCCCTCTTCTGGAAACAGTCCCAGAGAGAACGAAGTACTGACAGAGGTGAAAGGCTTTCCAAATTCTAACTGGCAAACTCTGTTTTTACAACATTTTATGGTTATTTACAAATTTACAACGGTTTTCAATGCAAGTAAACTCCAAAACGTTACAATAACATTTTGTCTAACACCAACGAGCCATTCTAAGAGCCATCCCAGTTTAGGATTAAGGGATGACTCTCATTCATTTACAGGAATGTAAGAAAATTCCCATAGGTAAAATATTTCTCCTAATAACGTTATATGAGCCCAGTCTCTTACCTGTAATATCTGGATTGAAGGTAGGTAGAACACACAGCTTTAGAC
Organism: Numenius arquata; assembly: GCF_964106895.1. Taxonomy (NCBI): domain Eukaryota; kingdom Metazoa; phylum Chordata; class Aves; order Charadriiformes; family Scolopacidae; genus Numenius; species Numenius arquata. The sequence goes on from NC_133577.1 coordinate 70,623,445, forward strand.
ACATGGCTAGCTGAACCAAAGTCTATGACCTTGACCCTATATGGCTGTCGGGATGGGTCTACCAGCATGATGTTCTCTGGTTTGAGATCAGCATGAATCAGTCCCAGGCTTTTCAGCTTCATTAGGGCAGTTGCTACCTGCTGGAGAATTGGTCGAATGTACTTAAGGGGCAAGGGACTGAATTTGTTTTGTTTTAGGAAATCATAGAGGTTCTGCTCCAACATTTCAAAGACCAAGCACGTGTGATTCTTGTGCTGGAAGCACTCGTACGCGCGAACAAAGTTGTAGTCATCCGCACTTTCTGTGCTCAGCCGAGCCAGGATGCTCACTTCAATCTGGCCTTGCCGGGCATAGGAAGGATGGTTCTTTAGGATCTTGATAGCCACAATCTCATTAGTGCCACGTTTCCAGCATTTGACTACTTGTCCGAAGGTTCCACGGCCAAGAAACTCTAACACTTCGTACGTGTTGGTCATGGAACAGAGCACCTCATGTTGCACTAGCTGGTAATCCCCTTCGCTGTTGGAGCCACTGTTTTTGGAGGTGGCCGTGGAGGTGGTGGCAGTGGCTACAGTGGCCCCACTGGCATTGTTCTGAATCATTGGTGGATGCTCTTCGATGATTTGCACGCTGCTTGTGTTCTCGATCTCCTCACTCTTGCGCTTAAGTCCACATTTTTGGTAGGTGTCCAGAAGGCTCACAGTGCTGCGACGCATCAGGTTGTGTGGCCCGCCCAGTGTTTGCCCAGACACTGCAACCACACCAGAGGTGCTGTTGGCGGATGTCACCACGATGTGCCCCGTACTTGCTGGGAAGATGATGGTCTGTTCGTAAGGGATGCTTGGATTGGGGATCTGGAGGGAGGCGTTGACGGCTGCTGCGGCGGCTGCTTGGGAGGACTGCACGTTCTTGCTCTGGCTGTAGACTTTGCTGTGTGTGCCGTACCCAGTCATATCCCAGTTCGAACTCGGCTCCACTTTCAGTTTCTTCACGCTACAGAAGGCACTTGACTGAAGGGTGTGAGGAGAGAAAACTTGCACATGCGAGGCCATACCTGCAATACAACATCAAAATGAAATCACAGTGTCAAGACGCCTTCCCAAGATTTTGCATTTGTTCAGTGGCAGGAAGGGAAAATGGGATACAGTCTTCAGATATAGCACACGCACACACACAAAAATCAAGTTCTTCCAAAAATAGGTATTCAACACAAATAAAATATCATTATAAAATAAATCATTACCCTTGATTGAACTACGCTAACAACAACCAAGATTCCTGCTCTCTTCCTCTCCCCATTCTCATTTTTAATAACAGGAATGTAAATGTTATTTTTACCTCCTCTGCCTAAAGAGACTCCTATTCCCATTGTCCCCAGGAATATATCTAGCTCTCAGGAAGAACTGATGTCAAATACTGCAAAGTATTCTGCCTGTGGAGGCCAAATCTCAAATCCTCAGGCTCATCCTATATTAAACGGTTTGGTGGAGCTGACTTAAGCCCTCTGCTTATTCCCATAAACCCACTGTGTAGCTTATGGCCTGCAGAGGGGCAGGATGGGACTGGGAGATGATACACCATGACAAAATGGAGGTGCGCGAACAAAAGTTGAGGAGCCAGGACAGAAGCGGCAGATGATGTGTCAGGTTGCTTGCCAAGTCTGCGTGTGGGAATCATGCACAATGCTGGTCTGTGCTCAGGGACACTGGAGACGGGAGTTACGCAACGTGAGCTCCACTGTGTGCTCTCAGTTCTCCCAGATTTATAAAATTGTGTTCATCTATTCTTATGCACGGTGACAATACCCTCACTGGAAAACGGATCCCCTGGAAACGAATGGCATTATTAATGAAGCAACGTACACATTAGCACAGGACAGAACTAGGTCTTAATATAACTTTACTTTTTAAGAAAAGATTAAAACCTACTTTACTGCAAGCTTCTTTGGTTCTAGAAGAGTTAACGATCTACACCTTTATTAAAAAAAAAACCCACCAAACAAACAAAAAAAGAAACCCACAACCTCATAACCAAAGTGAAAATTAAGTATCACTGAGGCAGACTTACTGAAGGGCTCTGAGTAATATTCCACTGAAACAGAAAACGTTCCTATTCAGAAAACACAGACGTGGTCCACAGAGAAGAGAACTTCTAAAGTCCTGACTTGCTGCCAATTTCCCTGCCCAGGGTAGGGATGGTACCGCTGGGGGAAAGGTATTGTGAACGGCACAAATCTATGGGGATTCCTGGGGAAGGAGTCAGCGCCTGGTGGGAGTCAAAGCAGAAAGGCACAGCCTCCTTCACCCTTCTATCTGTCATCAGTGTTTCTTTTTAATAAAGCAGAATGACTAGGGAAGAAAAAGACAATATGCTGAGCTGGCACCGCTGCTGAATTATTAAGCACAAACATAACCTTGACTTGTTTTTAACTTTAAAAAGTTAAAAGCTGAATGAATGCTTCAGTGACAAAACCACAACAAACTCCGCAGCGCACATGGATGACTTCTTCATGTGGAGACCTGAGAGCATCTAACACTCAGCTCCCTTTCCTAAAAGAAACCCATTCTCCACTCGTCAGTGTTGCTCCTTGGAAGATTTTCCGGAGCTTACGTGTACACATACAAACTCTCACACATATATGCATAAACATACATACCCAGATAGAAAAACGCAAATGTTACTCCACGCTTCCAATGCTGAGTAGTGTGGTCAAGCAAACACACCTAAACACACCCAACATCCACTTTCCAGTTAATTCCCAGCAGCCCAAAGCCCAGGAACTGCTCACAAGAGGGGCACACTGGCAAGCCAAAAACCACGGTACGAAGCTACACAGAAGTAACCAGCAAAGCAATCACTCCGGTTTGCTTCAACACCCCTACCTTCACCCCTGCCGCAGTGATGAATTTGCAAAGTCAGGGCAGACGCAGAAGAAAACCCCTATCAGGACTCGTGGGGAAACCCTCACCCCTGCTGGAACACGCAACGCAAACCCCCACTAACCCCACTCTAGCAATGAAGCCCTGCAAAAAACAGAGCCCTGCGTGCCCTCCTTTGCAGACATGACCCCTGGCTTTAATACGATTTCTGATGCTGTTTGCTGCAATTTGTATTCACACACCCCCACCAACCTCCTTGGCAGCAATTTCCAAGGTCCCTGCAACTGGGTCCTTGGACCCCCCCCAGCTCCCTGCCCCTCTAAGTGCTTTCTCTCCTCTCTCCTTTCCACGGGGCGACGATGTTGCCACAAATGCCATAGCGTGTGCCGATCTCGGAGAACCGCAGCGATATTACTCAACTTGTCATCCCAGACACAAATATCGTATGTGACTGAGCAGAAACTCTGTTTGTTTTTCCACTGATTAAGAAGAGTCACGGTGTTCCTTCCAGTACAGTACCAACCTGCCTGGAGAGTGGGGTTGGTCTGATGTATGTTTTCCCCCTGGACGTGAATAATAAAGCAGATGTAATTGGTAACATATTGTGGACCTAGCAGAGGTATAATTTATAGCTTTATGGCTTTCATTCCATGGTGTGCTTGAGCAATATCTCTTCATACAAACTAAAAAGGGAAAGAAAGGATTTGTCGCAGAACAAGGAGAGAGGTTCTTCTCACACGCTCCTCTAAAGGTAACACCAGAAGACCCAGGCATCCTAAGTTAAAGTCAGGGACGTGAAGCACAGCAGCTGCAGCTTCCTCAGCGCCGTCGTTAAAATCGGGATAATCACCACCATTAAGAGACAGACTTTCAACTGGTGCAAACTGGCAGGGCTCCATTTGATATCAGCTGACGCTAAAAACAAGGTCAGCAGTCACTCAATGCAGTCAACGTCAGATGGCCGCCTGTGCCCCTTGGTGAAACGAGTTGTTGTTAGGGTCTGGTTTCCACATCAACAACCAGCCCCTTGCTGTCCCTGCAACACTGCTGGCAGCCTCAGCAGGGGGACAGGAAAAGGGGACACGCACTGACCCACCCCAAAAACAGAAGGGGTGGAGGAAACAGGACGTATTGCGGCTAAAGGGAGGACCTGGGACTCCTCGTCTGCCACTTCCACCCTCCTCAGAGGTTCTATCTCATCACAGGAGAAACATTTTTTTTTTCCCCTAAAAAAAAGAAGTATGAAATCTTCTTCCTTCCATCCAAAATAATTTTCTCACGTTTAAGGTTTAGGGGCACATGCCGTAAGGAGAATAACTTGGCCAGCTCTTCAGCATAGTCCAATACCAAGAAATTACAGGCTGATTGACAGCTTGGTGATGGGAAAAGAAGGCTTCTGCAGCGAAGTCATTTTTATTGCAAATTTGCCTGTGCGGCTAATGTGAGGAAAACACAACCCTAAATTTCCTGAGGACACTCTCAAATTGTGCTGGTGGCATGTTCTCTATTTTTTGAAAAAGGATCTTTACTGCATGGCAATAGCAGAAATAGTAATAAATGTGAATAAAAGTTGGGTGGCTTGTTACAGGGATCAAATTCCTCATTACAGCCTGTAATATGATTTACAATTTCAGCCTTGTGATTGCATAGGCTGACAATAGCTTGCCACAATGTCAGTGAAGAAACAAGCCGGCGGTAATGAGGGGATACGCGCCAGCCAAGCCCTGTGACAGCGATGCCCCCCTGAGCATCCCCCAGAGCCAGCCGGGATGGTCTCAGGGAGCATCCTTACTCCTGGGGTCCTGGAAGGACAGAGGGGCCATAAGTCATGGAGGGATAGAAAATGGATTGTTTCACTTGTAAAAAGTCCTTTTAAACCCCTGCTCAAAGGTCTGCCAAGAAACCTCCTGTGGGAGGCTGGGCCTCTTTTGCTGCCTCCCTTCACTGTAGGAAGATCCTAGCAGACACCTTGCCACGTTTTGCATGGGATGGCCCAAGGCTGTCCCTTAGCTCCTTGCCTTTTTGCTCTCTGCCAGGAACGGAGGGGGTGAGGATGCTCAGAACGAGCAGCCGTGCCCAGTGAGTGCTCCCGCTTGCCCAAATCCTGGCTTAGCAGCCCCACCTGCACTAGCAAAAGCTTTGGCTGGACTAATCCGAGTGGTGACACGGACTGAACTCGCCTGGGCTCAGGTTTGGTCCCTGCCTTGGCAGATGTGTACGGCAGCCTCCTGCAGGCCCAGTTAGCCAGTCAGGCTGCAGCCAGGGCTCCGCAACAGCTAAATACAAGCCCTGAAGAGCGCAGGTCTAATTTTTATATCACCCTTGTGCACGGCGAGTCTCTGGGCTGGGAGCAGAACCAAGGTTGGGCACCATGCATTAAATAAAATTGATAGTTCCTTTCTTTAATAATGAGTTTTAGTGTAGCCATTTAAAGCTGTCACACAATTGACAGTAACTGGATTTAATGGGGCCTCCCCGTCCTTGATACGACTCACATAACTCCCCATAGCATCCACATGAGCTGAACTACGTAGTGGGCAGCCAGGGAAAAATGTTAAAACAGCCTGAATGACTTTTATTAAAAGACTTGACTTTTTTTTTTTTTTTTCCCTGAGAACTCCTCCCATGTCAGCTTTCACTAATAATAATTTAGCAGGTGCTATTTACAATTCAGATGGCCCTCTTCTGCATGCATACACAAATCACGCAGCTGCCTCACTTGTACTTCCAACAGGTTTCAGGAAAGCAAATGAGGTAAAGTTCCCTATCCACCCACCTCACCCCAAAGGGCAAAAAATACACTTGGGGGACTAAAGAAAGAACAGTTTGAAAGTCACTGATGTTTTCTTCTGCTTTACTCCTAGCACTTACTGCTGATTTATAAGCGTGGCCTTTGTGGTGGCAAGAGACCAAGCCCCTGCCCTGTATTAAGCAGGCAGTAAGACCTTTTGCAGTACCTGCAGAGCTGCCAGTGCTCTGTAACCAGAGGCTGCTTGCTGACTGCCGCCAGAACGACAGCGCCTGCTTGAAAAATACCGTCGAAAGCACATGGCGTGTGTTCAGCATATAAATGATGCACACAAGACACTCCTGAAATAAATATCTTCCACTTCTCCCCAGAGAGGCACAAGCCTGCAAACTCATATGCACACCCGGGTTAAGAAGGCAATGAAAAGGGGATCTGCCAGGTATGGCTAATCTATTGCACCTTCAAAATAGCCATGTCTCAAGCCCAGCCCTCTTCTTCATGGTGGCCTCTGTGTGGCCCTTTTTGAGGCATTGTCCCCTGTACCACTGCGCTCTTGGAACCTCCTCAAAATTTATGTCCCTGGAGGCTACACAAATTCCTTCCCTTGTGCTACCGAATGTTTGGAGACAACCTCAAAGTGGAGTTCAGACCTCAACAGCCTCAGCTCCTTCCTGTTCCTGGTGAGCAGAAGATGTCAAGGGAGCCTTCGTTCCAGGTGAAAATTTCTCTGCCTTCCTGCTCTGCTTTTCCTGTCCTGCTAGTAAAACTGTCTCGTCCTAATTAGTAGTTTCCTAAACGCTTACATAGCAGGCGGCAGTTCTCAGAGATGTGACAGAGCCCATCCCCTGCACTACTCCAGACCTGGCTTCATGTGGCTTCAAGCTGCCGCGTTTGATCCATGCCCCACAGCCACACGAAAAAGCAAGACTTTCCAATGCACTGAATAGCCATAGACAAAACCAACCAAAGCAAGACAAGCATCCTTCTACCTCCTCCGCCCGTGAAAAACACATCTCCTGCTGCAGCGCAATGGTCAGGGAACTCTCATCACCATCACCTTCACACCCCGTATCCCCTCGACTGCCCTCCTACACATCCCTCTCCCACATTTACAGCATCAGCAACCCTGCCTACTATTTCGTTCTCCACACCATGACTTTCCTTTATAGGTAGGATAAAAGTTAATAACCAGGACCTCAGTTAGTACTCCTGGGCACGGAGGGGGTGTAGGCAGTTGCTCCCTATCGTGGCCTGAGCAGGTTATTTTGGCATGTGGCTCAGGACACTGCTATCTCCCCTCCCAGACCATCTTTATCCTCATCTTCATTCTCCCTTTTAACTCCTTAAATCCAGGGCAACTTGCTTGCTGGCTACTGAAAGCCTTCTCAGCTGACCAGAGCAAAGAGGACACAGCTAGAAAAACACTGGGGAGACCTTCCTCTGAGCCAGCCCTGTCCATCCTGCCTCCTCTCCTGAGCCTCCAGCTCCACCGCACCCACCTGTGAGCACAGGAGGTGCTGGGGGAGGTGGTAACTGCTGGCAGGGGCTGCTAGCCAGCACTGCCAGGGGAGCAGGGCAGCTGGCAAGCCCAGGCTCAGTGCCTATGTACCAATGCAGGCTGAAGGCTGGTGAGATGGCACACATCCATGGCACACGCCCGCTGTCCCCTCCAGGACACCTCTGGTGTTGGGGGTGGGGGGAGGTGGGTGCTCTCCAGGGCACAGACCCCACAGGGCAGCACCTCTTTTCCCAGAGCTATGGCATGGAGACTGTGCAATAGGCAGAGCTGTCCATGCTGGGTCCATATGCTCCAGGAAGCATCTCTGCCACCTCAAGTGAGAGCCCTCATGAGCAGCTCAGGGGCAAATGGGCTACCCAGAACCCTGGCGCATCTCACATGGAACAAATGAGGCAACACCACCCTGAGCCTGACCCTGCACTGGAGCCTGGAAACATCTAGGCTGCTCCAGCCTCATCTGCCCACACTCCCCACATCTGGCGTGTCACTGGACAATGCCATGTGAGCTGGATTTGGAGTGTGGGCAACCACTTGAATAAGCCTGTTACACATCTGAAACACCAAACTCTTAGGAATTAGCAAATACAAGCCACCAGCAGCCACAGATCACTCTTTGAACCATGTATGCTGTCTTTATTTTGTCTCTATAGAACAAAGTCTGTTACAGAGTCCCTCCAACATCAGACCTTTCCTTCAGTGCTCAGTGACCACAATTTCACATCTCACCACCACAAAACTCCACTCTTCCCTATCCACTGCAAGCCACAAGGATCTAATATATTCTGTAATCTAGAAACATCACAATTCTTACTCATCCTTTTGATGTGGCTTCAGGTGCCCACGAGCCCGAGTAACAAGCTGCGGGTTCTTCTGACACATTCCTGGTTTTAGGCACATGAAGCAAAATCTCAGGGACAAATATACAGACTTACATTTAAATCCTTGATTACACCTCAGTGAAGGATTCTTTCGGGGTCACCTCCATCTCCCACTTTAATGAATTGCAGTAATGATGAGATATTACAGATTTCCTCAGTTAATCATCTGACTAGTTTATGTTTCACATTATAGTTAATTAACAATGCAACACCTGAGAACACAGGTTAAAATATTCCTCACCAGAGGTTTGGATGCCTCAATACTTCCCTGCAGATGCTGCAGCCACTGGACCTGACACCAATTTCTAGATGTCGGTGTAAGAAGGTCCAGCAGCCAAGTCCACGCTCCCCTGAACTGGAAGGTAACCCCTAGATACTTTCCTAAGGGAAAATCCAACACAGCTGGAATAGCGCAAAACTTCCTCTCCAGGACACCTCAACATCACTCAGTGGAAAGCAAATGAAGGCAGCAAGTGAATACATTTGATAGGCTACAACCTTGACAAAGCATAGCCAGACCCCAGTAAGTAAACCCCTTTCAGCATACCTGTCAAAGCTGACAGGAGGACTGTCACCTCTACAGAAATCATGAAACGATGCTGCAAATGCCAAGACGTCAAAGTGCCCTCCAAACATAATGTAAGAAACCTAGGAGTCCGCTCTGCCCATGGCGGGTCTCAGCAGCTTGAGAAGGCAGATATGGACATACCTGCTGGACGTACCTCACTGAGCAAAAGTCTTACCAAGCCAGGGAGCAAAGCCTCCAGCTCCTGTTACCAACTTTTGGAGTCCCAGGAGCAAAATGAGGCAATGAACGATAAAGACAGAGGCAGCAGCAGCACCTAAGAGCCTCCCAGGTCTGCATGAGAGTGCAAAGGAACTTATGCACAATCTCAGTGTAAAGATGTTTTAGGAAAGTGGGTGTCAATGAAGTCAGGAACAAGTTTTCTACCAAACACTCAATACTCCCAAGGGCCTCAGAGGAGAAGAAAGTCTTCTCCGGTGTCAGAGATGGCATGAGAAAAAAAGAACAAGATGAAGTCAGACAGGTGGGATCAACAGAAGCCCTGCTTTGAAGCTCTACCTCTGGAGGACACTGAAGGATGTCTAATAAAGTGCTTTGCTGAAAAAATCCTTCTTTCAGTTTTCTCAGAGAGGGGCCCAGCAGAACTGAGGCACGTGCCAGGTGATGGGGAGACCGTGAGGTGCACTGCATCTCCTTGAAGAGCAGGAGACCACGGTAACACCTGCAGCACCACTCAAAATGAGGCACCACACACTGAGGCTTGGATAATATCATGCTTAAATGAGCTCCTGAAATGCTGGGAATGGCCAGAGGAGATGGGAAAAGCAAGCTACCAAGGAACGTTTTGTGGTTTCCCCATCCTGACGCTAAAATGGAACCGGATGAGCCTAAAAGCAGTTACTCAGGTCAATGTGCCAGGTAGGACTGTTTGGCAACGGCATATGTGTTCTGGCCACCTTCCTCGCTCCCATCATGTCCTCCATGGAGGGAAAGTGGGACAAACTTTTAACTATGGCATTTCTACAGCACCCAGAGGTCCCTTTGGAGAGCCATACAAGATAGCCTGAGCAGTAAATAGGAAACTGGCCAGGGCTTGCCTTGTAGTCCAGTTTAGCATGTGTGTGGGTCCATACGTTTAACCTCCAAACAGAACTAGAGCCTCTAGTTTCTTACATGCTCCATATCTGTTTGCTACTTGCTGACAGAACTGAAAAAAATGGAGTATTTCAGCATGGCTCTTCTTTCCAGGCAGCGTGGGTCAAGCCACTCAGGTGGGTCACTTCAGCTTCCATCTTCCAAACAGGAAGTGACCACAGTATCCCCATCTTACAGGGGAAATAGAAGACTTCCTCAACAATTCCTGACCCCAGGTCCTACAGCCTTCACTGGCCATCCCACCTGGCTCTTGTGATCTCAGTTCCCGCAAAAGGGTGCCAGGACCTCTGGAAAAGGCACCAAAATGAATCAGTGCTTCCTTTTGCTGCCCTGGCTGCGCCCCCCCTCACCCACGCAGCACTGGCACACTCGTGGCTTCCCACAACTGCCCGGTGGAAAGGATATTTTGGCTTTTTCCATCTACCACAGCTGCCTCCCCACCTGGATGACTTCCCACCTGTAAATACTAGCTTTGTAATGTCAATGACTCCAACTTGCCCGCAAGTGTGGTGAAACCACATGGAATGGCTGGCACTTCGCATACCTCACTCGTTGGAAGCAACCCTACTTGTGAAGGCAGGACATGGGCAAGGCTTGCTGGAGTCTCAGACTGAGCCTCTCACTCCCACAGGATTTTTTCCTAAGTGTTTCATTTGCAAAGAGGCCATTGCATGACATTCAGCGCCTGCTTTGTTTACGAAATCTGAAACTGAGATCAAGCACTAGCTGGGCTGAAAAGGTCAGTTTGCCTGTTCGCAAAGTCCCTCCCTTCATTTCATTTCCATCAGGGTACAGACCTGTTGGAGAGAAACAAGTCCCTGGTGAGGTCTGGATGAAATACACAGGATCTGGGCTGCAAAGGAAGACGAAGATGCAAGGAGAAAGGTGGGGAAGCTGGGCACAGGGCTCTGCCAAAGCAGAAAATTGAGATAGACTGATTTGATGACCTCCCAACTATCCCAAAGCCAGGGTTAACTACACCTCCTCACTTCTGCAGCAACATCTCCCTTTCAAATAAAAAAGACCAAACACAGGATTTACAGCACTCTCATACAGAGAGGGTTTATGGGGTGCTTCAGGAAGTTAAGACAAAGAATACTGCAGGTTAATCGCGTGTCCTGCAGTTTAAGTAGTTAAAACAATTCTGTAAATAACCTGCCCTCCCATAGGCACACAAACACACACCCACACAGAGAAAAGCCCTTCAGTTCCTCAAGGAAACACATCTTGAGCATGAATTTTTGACTCTGTCTTCCAGACTTTACCTTCCTCGTCACTTAGGGGTAGGAAAACATCCCCAACGTGATGGCCAAACAGTCAGAAACCTTTTTTGCTGTCACTCATGGCTTTTGGTTTGCAATCCAAAGTAAGACTATAAACCCAGAAACGTATGACATGAAACGGGCTGGGGCTGTGCCCAGAACGGGCACAGCAAGACTCTGGCCCAAACTGAAGACCGTTGGGGAGACACAGCATTTAGAGTTTGGGTGTGGACTCGTTTCTCCCCAAAATAACCCTTGTTAATTAACAGGCTCCACCTGAGAAAAGTAACCCTGTTACTGTTAAAGTGCCACTTAACTGCCTCTCTTACAATCCCATCTCCGTTGAGAGTCGCAAGCAGCTCGTAGGAGACCACAGCGAGAGGGAGCTACAGCAGTCTCCATGAGTCTCCCCTAACATGGAATGTTAGGGGCCGTAACCTCGGGAACGCCGGTGACTGCAAGCACATGCACAGGTAGAGGATGACCCATGTGTTGGCAGTGGATTTCTTCTCCAAAAGAAATGAGTGATGCTGCCCCAAGATATCCCACAGAAGTGCCTCTGCTCACCTCCCTGCCCCGCTGCTGTCCGGCTGTTGGGGCTGGGGGCTGGCGGTACACGCCTCATCACCCACGGTCTTCATAGCAACTTTTCTTCATAAGCAAAGTCTAATAGGAGAGACGCCAGTTCAGCATGCAGAGAAGAAGCTTGTCTGGCTAAGGAAGGATATCCTAGGTGATGCAGGAAGCTCTTGCTAACACAGAAAGAAAACCCGACTTAGGCATGAGGCTAAACTACATGAAGGATTCAGAGACTTGAAGAGTAAATAGGAGCTCAGGAAAGGATATCTACTTGAGAAAGAAGGATATAAGGCCCTTGTGTGCGATGAAGAAGCTCAGGGACGCCAGTAACTGCCTACTCCCCCTCAAAGCTCTAACAGAAAAGAAATCTGAGAAAGGGAAGTCATTAAGAGAAAGAAAGCAATAAAAACCTCCACCTGTATCAGCATAACTCCCTGGCTACCATCAGTCTCTCCCCCAGGTTTCTCTTATGTGCAGGATATGATTATATATTGACACACTTATTTTCTCAGCTCTACAGTGCTTAACGCCATGGCTGCTGGGCTTCTTGTGCTGGCAAGACCAGACCATAATAGAAGAGGACCAAAGCTGAACCTGGAGATAATAGTACGATACATGCCAAATGCCTTCTGCAGTGCAGCCTGAGGCATCCTACTGTTGTGATGGGCTAGAAAATGGGACTGAGCTTCAAAACCAGGCTCTAAGTAGGGCCAGCCCCACAGCCAGACTGGGTCTACACCCTCCTCTTTGACCAAGAAACAGCAAGCAGGTGATAGCTTTGGCGGGGTGTACAGTGAAAGAGAACCTCTGGTGTAACTTTGCTGCAGACCACTCGGTGCTTCTGAGGCCCTGAATGGCACGCTGCAGAGACAGGGGCACCTGAGCACGCCTCAGGCTGTGTACAACCGCGCTCACTCTTTGCTGCCAGTAACTACTGTGCGGCACTCATAGGTATGGCACAATTGCTGAAGCCAAACCTACAGAATCAAAAATCCATGTTTAGAAAGGATAGCTAGCTACAGATGACAGACTAACTGAAAGGGCTGTCAGGCCTCCTTCTCATCCATGATCCTACATTTGTGAACTGACATGTCACTATGCGCTTACCCCATCTCTTCCATAAGCATCTTTTTGGCACTATTACAGCCCTTCTGCAGCCACGTCCTTTCAGTCCAGAACACTCGACTATTTCCTTTTCCTACGGCAATGAATTTAGAGGATTCATCCCAGATGCAGTGGGACAATTGAGTTCAGAATCATCAACGTGCCGGTGATATCTCAGCCAAGCTGTCCACAGTCACACCTACAGGTTTCGACTAATGATGAAAAGGAAGTCTGGCCAAACTGAGTCACGGGGAAAGCAGAGTTTCTGGGAAAGTAAGCTCTGTATGATTCTCTCCCAAGGAGCAAACACACCACTGTTTCCGCAGGATCCAGGAAAAACAAATTTGTAACATCTTGTGGTCAATCACAAGAGCTTTCAACTGGTCTACAAGAACGTTGGACATCTTAGCTTTGTCTAACATAGAAAAGACTGGGGAAAAAATGGCCCAGGGTGGGCCTATGGTTGTTGGCAGATTGATTGTGAAAATTCCAGTAAATGTTGAGAGGGAAGAACTGCCAAAAAACCAAAACCAGCTAGGGGAATTTAGTACCTAAATTCCTGTGAACTTTCATCAGACCTTATGCTCTCACTGACAGAGAGCTTTCCAGTATCTACATGGATGAAGAGTAAGAAGAGACTGGAAATTAGATCCCACAGAAATACAGTAACTGGGGAAAGAATTTCAGTGGGAAGGGGTGAGTTTACACTCTGTATAAATACCCAATTCATTCGATGTTTGCAGTAATCTTTTGTGGACATACTCCTTGAGTTCGGTCGTTTTTCGTGTCTGAAAATAGCCACGCTTCCCTCTTTAGTCCTTCCCGGGCTCATGGGAGACTGAAATGAGTCACCAGGGGACCAGCTGAGTCATCCAGCCAAAGCTTGGAAAGTGATGCAAAATTGGTCATCACATCCATGACTAAAATGTGGATGACAGCAGCCCTCCTAGCAACCAACCATGCATTAGGCAGCAGGGGTTGGAGACCACTGCCACTATGAGCCATTATTTTAAGCCAGACAGAAGGCAGTCTTAAATGAAACTAGTACAATGCAAAGCATGTGCTGACCGCTAGTTCTGCATCTGACACAAAGCTCTTCTCCATTCAGTATCCCCATCCCAGTCACATTAAGAAAAAGGGAGTTGCTTATCTCAGAAATGGCCATGTCCATCTTCCAGATCACGGGAAATTTCTAGGCAATTTTCCAACTTCTACAAACCAAAGTCCTAATTCATTCCATTTCTTTAGAGTATCATCGAGTCTTAACCAAACCTGTTTCGATATGCAGTTTCCCTCAGGATCAAATAACTGTGATCTTTTAAGAACACAGGTCTGTATTTCATTTTTATGTCTATTATCTTCAGAACAAAAAGAAGTGGGGCAATTGCTTTTGGGCACAGAAAAAGTATTTAGCTCACAGTTTTTTATGGTGATTACAAAAGTTTAGTGAGCGAATTCAGGAGAGTGGGGGGCTGTTTGACCTGTCCTGAGGAGCTGGGCACACTGTGAGCAGACGCAGTGCAAGCTGCCTTGCCCCACACATCACTTGGGCAATGCACCATAACCTTGCATTTGGGCACCGAACAAATGATGCTCATCCCGACTGGCTGCCCAGCCGCCCTGAACCTGCTGTCGATCAGCACACCCCATCAGGCACATCTCTGACACACCTCAATGGGCTATAAGTGCCAAGTGGGACCTCAGTCCCACAAATGTTAGTCACAGATGTGAAGTTTAAAACAGACATATTTACACCAGCACCTACAAAATCAGTGTCCCGCAACACACAGGTCACCTTGATCTCTGCCCCCCTTCACGGAAATCTGGTAAAAATAGAAAACAGGATGTAGCTGAGTGACAAAACCACTGAGGGCCACAGAAAGCACTAATATTAACTATTATAGAAATAATTCATGAAGAAGACTAAAAGGGAGAAGGTGTAACTCTAGAGCAAAACGAACAGTTGGTAGATCTCTAAGGTAAATGGCTGCTTCTCCCTGTGCTGTCATGGAAGAGCAACACTGACTTGCAAGGGTTGGGACAGATCGCACAGCTGCTCAGGGAAACCCGTCTCTGCACAGCTCACCGTTGCCCTGCGAATCTCATATCACAAGTTACCACCAAGCCAAGGGGGGGGGGGTTCCAAAGCAGTGGGCAGCTGTGGGGACAGCACATGTGGCAGGTAAACAGTGCAGGTCCCTCTGTGGCTCACCCAGAAAACCTGCTGGTTTGAGGGTCCTCTCACTTCTCACTCCTCTCACCTGCCCCTGGCAGTGGGAAAGGGCACAGAGGGGCTCCACGGGAGATGGCACCAAACAGGTTTTCATGAAACTGCTCTAAATTTCCCAACTAATGATGTCACTCCTGTTTTGTCTGGGTCTTTCCCTCCAGCTCATCCCTGGGTTTCAGTGAGGCCATGATGCATCTCCCTTGCTGCGCCTCTGCTCCCAGCCCTCTGCACCTCCTCTCCTCTTTCCTCTACCACCACTCCCTCCTCCCTCTCCCCCCCCGCCCCCAAGAAAAAAAAAAAAGGTTGAGAGGTTCACAGAATCACAGAATCTCCATGGCTGGAAGGGTTTAGATGGGCATCAGTGATAGAAGGACCCAACAAGCCAGTGTAACACTGAGCTTTAGAGAAGACGGATGACCAACAGAAGCAAGTGTAACCGAACATCTAGTCTTTTAAAGGCTTGGTGGTAGAGACTCCAAGCTGTTCAAATGAAATGATAACTTACTCCATGCTCTGCAGGGGCAGAAAATAAATATGAAACTGGATCCTGGCAGGAGCCCAAATTGACCCTCCTGCTTTCTGCTCTGGCTGCTCCAAGGAACACGCTATTCCCGGAGGAGTTTTAAAAAATAAAGCCCAAGCAAGTGTTTTCATATCCTCTCCACTTCCCAAAGCCAACGCAAGCAGATCGCTTGAGTGGCCCTCCCACGCACGGCACCTTCTGGGTCCTGGCACTTGCTAACATCCCAGCACCAGCACCATGGGCTGCCCTGGTACCAACCAGGAGCAGTGTGGCAACCACAGCGTGCAGCTCAGCACACGAGAGCTCCAATAAACTTGTCAGACTGTGCAAGACATGAATCATATGGATTGCCACAACAGCAACCCAGCGTGTGCAGCCCTGCTAAAACAAACAAACAAAATGCCTAAGACATCCCAAAACACAGCTGTAGGTAAACGGCCACTCTCCTAAGACGGCCAGTACCGTTATGCTACAGGACTTGCCTGAAAAACATAGACCCTCATGATGTGTGACACTTCAGAAATGCTTCAGCGTGGCTGAAGTGGGGAGCCAGGGGAAAGCAAGAGTAACACTCAGCCTCTTCTCACCAGGAACCTGGACCCTGATCAAGCAGATGGCTTGGTTGCCTGGGATGCTGGAGGTGTGAGAAAACACTTGTAGCAAAGGCTGCTCATCAGTCACCATGGGCTGTGGCTGCAGAGGTTGCTCAGGGTCTTTTGGAAAACACAACGCCAAGGGCACTTGGCTGGCTGGAGATGTTGCCTGTCTTACACTGGCAGGGAAGTTATGTTGGAGAAACAGCAATGCCTTTTCCTGCTCAAGGTCCTCCTGGAGTCCTTGGTACAGCCATGAGACTGAAGCATGGAAATAGTGCTCCAAGTGCATCTGAGGAGTTTCCATGCTGCCTTTACCCTCTGGGGCCACCTTCAAAGTGGACAAGATGAATATGCCATCCATGCTTGCTGGCCACCAGGACATATCGTTTCAACAATGAACCTGTCACTAATAACTAAACTTCGCAAGTAGATATATTTTTCACTTGTACCACTGTGATACGGTCAATGGAGACATTGACCGTTTTGCCATTCCATTTCCCCCCCTGCTCTTTAATGATCTCACTGTGTCACCTCTTTAGCCACAGTCCTTCAAACGCTCGCAGATGTGCCTCACCTTCTAGCCAGCAACTGCAAGCCTGTGACCCAAGAGATGAATCAGGCAGACAAAAGCAAAGGGGAAAGGTGTAAGGCCAGTTTGTTTGCTTTTCCTGGAGGATTCAGGCCAGAGACTTCAGCTTCTCCAGGTCAAGGCAGTGTCTGCATTAGAAAATATTCTACAAATTCTTTATTTAACCGTTCCCCTGGGGCAGCCGGCTTGACCCTCACGCTACAGGCACGTGGGCCCGTGTCTGAGTTTAAGCACATGAATTGTCTTAACTGACTTCAGCAGGACAACTCAAGCATTGAAAGCTAACCACATGTGTAGGCACTAGTGGGATCAGGGCATTAGTCATCTTCCCTTGTTTTCTGCAAGGGGGGTTGTGTATCAAAAAAGCAGCCAAAAAACCCCACAAAACTTGTGGATTCAGTTCAGGTATCCGAGTCATACTTGAATCTAAATTAAACCCCTCTCTCCCACTCCCACTTTTTAAAAAGTCATTTTTTAACAGTTTTTGGTTATTATTTGGTTATTTTGGTTATTATTAGGATTTGGTCTGCTCTCAACTGATTTCAAAAGAAATACTGCGAAAGGTAGAGTCTCCAGCACCCATGCCCTCCAGAAGCTGCACACTCTCAGAAAACCTACACAGGCATTCCACGAGTTTTCTTCTCCTGGGTTTTCCTGCAGATTTTTCCTTCCCTTTTTTCTCCATGACGAGCAATATGTATAGTCAAACACGCTCTCTGCTCTCGGTGGAGCTTGTCTGCTGCTGCACACTCTCCACCTGGAGTGAAAACTCCTCTTTGTGACACCACGTTGTCACTGCAGCCAGCGGTGATGTCACAGACCGAGTATTGTGACTTCAGCTGGAAAAGGAGCAGCGGGAGCAGATGAACCCCGAAAACAAAGATATTGTTTTGGTGTAAACAGCCTTCACAGAAAAGAGGGGAAAAAATTAAAAAGAAGTATATATAAATAGATAATAAATAAAGCTTTCTCAAAGAAGTATAAATAAATATATGATAAATAGACTTTTCTCTAGGCAGATCTCTCAACGTCCCAACTAGGTACTGAAAAGTTTGTCATTTTTTTTCTGTTCTGTTAAGAAACAGGGCCCTTGTTAGCTTTTGAAACAAACATTTTCTATCCTTTTTTGAATTTTTTTATTAATACCTTCATGTCTCGTCATTGTCCCAGAATAAGCAAACACCACTGCTGTGTAAAGAAACAGGTCTCAGGAAATAATGTATGGTGTGTTTCCAAACGCTTCATAAATCCACAGGCAGCTTGCAAATACTGCCTGCATTCCTCCATGAGGGTGGTTGATTGTCATATAAGTCACGTATTAATGCAATTCGGAAAAAAAACCTTAACCCCATTCAATCACATCCCCTTCCACCTTTACACTGAAACCCAGAGGTTATAATTACACCCAGGAGCAGGAATAAATTAAAACAAGTGCTGGTGCTGCCTTGTACTCTTTTTTCGGAAAGAAAGGTAATTCCATCTACCCTGCCTTATGTGCTCTGTGTAACTCAGAACGGGGCTGGCCAGCAGTCAAAGAGGCAAAGAGTTGGTTTTCATGAGGTCAGAAATGAAAATGAGGTCATTTTCAGAGGTCAGAAATGGAGTGACGCATCCCGTGTCCTAACACGTACCAGATCTTCAGAGGGGGACGTTACCTCCGCTACCTCCCCTTCTGCCGCCCAGGACATCTTCAAGCTGTGGCACCCCAGCAGCTCTGCAGAGGGGAGCAGGAAGGAGGGCGCAGGCACCTCATGGGTTAAACACTTTCCACCCCTTAGTAAGGGCTATTTAAAAAGTAGCACACTTCGACAAAGCCAATACCCGGCAGTTTGGGTGTGAAACATGGGAGGTTGGGGCAACAGACTGATGCATTGCAGTGAACTCCCAGGAGGGGCACATCTGAACCCTTCACTTGCGTGGCTTGACGCTGTCTTTCATAGGAGATGAGCCTCTCCCACGGTAACAGCCCCTTTTTTTCCAAAATCCCTGCTCCAGAGCAACTCTGCGTTTCCCTTGCTAGGGTTACAGGAGATGGGACACTGGTGGTGATCCACACTGAGCACAGGTATAACCTGGAGGTGACCAAAGATGCCCTCAACAGTGGTTGGCCTCGACCTGCAGGCACACGGTGCATGAAGAAAGACCAAGGGACTACAGCCCCCTCATTCCTCCCTCACAGGGCCCTTGGCTGGAGCAGGACCACCTGCTCTACCCCAACTTCTTCTCAAGGGTTTTGGCAGGGCTGAGAGACCTCAGCTCTGAGTTACACACTCAAAGCTGCCAGTTAAAAGGAGAAGTCAATAGCAGGGAATGTGAAAGGCGTTTGCTATTAAAAGAAAAAGAAACCAAAAGAAAAAAAAGAGAAAGAAAGAGAAACTATTGTCTTGCTAAAACACAGTTGCCTAATACTTGAACAACTGTAATAACCAGCCAGCGCTGGCAGAGTAATGCCTGACTGTCTTGACAAACCTTTCTGTAAATTCACATGCAGAAGAAGGGGAAATATTGGTAGGACTTCAGTTATCAGCTTCTCAGGGGACACCACAAATAATAAGCAGTTCCCTCCCCAAAGTACCCTAACAGCATCCTAGCTTTACAAAAAATGATGCTTGAATATTTTTTCTGAAATATAAACTTGCCATGCACAGTCAAAATTAAAAAGAAATATAGGGCATTTTTAAAAGAAACTCCATGGGGAAAAGCAACTGTGAAATAGCCAAACATCAATTATGAAAACCACATCAAGAAGAGGCTCTTGTGCACGGGCTTTAGAGTTTAGGGATTTGAAGAAAATGTGCATCCTGGTTTGACTCATAATGTAGGCAGAGAATGAGCAAGTTTCCTCAACTTGTACAGCTCAGCAAGTATGCTCCCATGCTGAACTGTAACCCTTTCAAGTCAGCGTATCTACACAACTCTCTTGCATCTCATAGCTCCTAGTTCATGGCAATCTTTCCTCTCCACTCCCGCCTCCTCTGCAGCATCGGAGCGACCAGCTCACTCCCATCCTACGTTACTGCAGAAGCAACAGCCCATAGTACCGTGACATGGGCAAACTTCTGCAGAAGTGTGCATCCCAGCCATCCAGTGGCTTGCTCACTGGTGGCATGATCACGATTTTGCACTTCAAACCCTCAACCAGAGCCTCCTCCTCCCTCCCCTGCTGCTGCCCACATACAACTCCAAACTAGTAACGGGCTGCGGGCAACCCTGCTTCCTTCTACCTGATGAAACACATATGGCTAGAAAAGCAAACCCTAAGAAAGTGAACAAAAGCAGAGGGATTTGGGGGGTGATTCTGCCTGTGAGTCAGGACTGGATCATTTTCCCAAGCTTAAAGATGATGGTCTCATGCGTTTACCACTGACTTAGGATTTCCACAGGGCAGGAGCCAGGAGGGGGGTCGACCACAACTGTGAGCACCCAGAGTAAAACCAGGAGACACCTTCGCACAAGACCCACAACAAAAAGCAATGGGATGATCTTGTCCTTCTTTAAAACAACTTGCAAGTCTGTTGGTTTGTGGCATTGCTGTTTAATGGTACGCAGCGTTATCATAGAAAAACAGCATAAACCGAACAGCTGTCATAAGGGAAAAGAAGACATCTCTGTTTGCTTTTTTCCTCCATCACTGACTTCTCTCTATCTCGAGGGTCACACAGCTCCTACACGCAATGCCTGGGTGCAAGGCTTCACCAAGAATTTTCCTGATGATCGATGGCACCAAGCGTTTCCCTGTCTCTTCTTCCCGGAGCAACGGCTGTTTATTATTCCTCATGTCCACTCCGCATGAGAGACAACTACACAGAAAACAGCAAAAGCAAACAGTGAAAGCAGGACCATCTAAAGCTGCAAATCAAGAATGCAAGGCTTAGGAAACCTCAGCTTTATGAATGCCTGTGCAACCTGCCTTTGGCCCCCTTTCTTGCCTATGTTCGGTGGCAGAGCTGTTAATCACATAATCACAGCCTGTTTTTCTACAGGACCTCGGCCTCACCCAGTACAGCAGGATACAGGGTGCTCACTTAGTGAGCAACTAAGTCACTATTTTGTCTTCTCTGGGCTGTTCAAGGTGCGGCCCCAAGCCTTGTTTACTAGGTACCAGCCACACTCTGCTCAGCAGACGGAATTAGTAATTTACTCATGGGCTTTCCCTACAGTACGCATCATTAGAGTAACTGAATGCTTCACAAACATAAAGGAATGTATTTTCACAATGCCCTCATAAAGCAATACACTGTATTATCCGTATGTCATGGGCAGGGAATTGAGGCACTGAGAGATTAACATGAAAAGCTTCCACTAATTTTAACTGCCTAATTGAAACTCTTAGGTCCAAATTCTTCAGAGACTTGTTTTGTCTGCTAAGGATGCAATGACAACCATATTTTAAGGCTTAAACCTTGGCCAGATTTGGGCTGATGTTCTTGGAAGACCACAGAAGAGGTGCCTCTGACCTATATACCACATAAATTTTATTGGGTCATGAAGGTGGGGGGGCTGTTTTCTGTCTTACTTGTACATTTATTATCTTTAACATTCATCAAAAAATTCAAAAGAGGTATAAGAGAGCTGTTTTCTAAATACACATTCTGAGGCCGGTAGCTGGGATGGAAAATTTTAGTCAAGAGAGTTTAACTTTGGTAAAGTTGTGAACAACCAACAAGGGGGTCTTATAACAGGGAAGCTGTTGGATGGCCTCAACAGCAGGTCATTGCCATGACATACACTTTTCTTTGTCTTGGATTATAGCATCCAGCTGTTGAAGAAACCACGCATGCCAGATGTTACACTAACAGAATCATGTCAAACTTAAACACAAACTGTAACTAAAGCTTTATTTCATATCCTGGTTCTATTCAGATAAACAAGATTCATTTATTTTTAATCGTAGCACACAACAGAGTCTTGTTAGTCGGTTCTAAACAGCAACTTTTTGCATGAGCCCCACCTTTCCTCCTGTTGTCTCGGAAAGAGAAAGCAAGTCAAGTATCAGGTATTGTTGGCAGCATTGGTCATAAGCTGGATATAGGACAGATGGACAGTACTCAGAGGTGGTGACTCTTACGTTGTTAACCATATCCCTTCCCTGTTTATATACAAGGCCATTCACAAAATCCTAAAAAAAAAAAAATCTAAAAATTCCAGACAGTGATTTTTCTGTGTTAACACCAGGAAAGAAAGACTGACAGACAAAAAGACAGATGGGGTGGGGAGAAAGAAAAAAAAAACAAACAACCAATCCATGGTGCCAGCCTTCTTCAGAGCAATAAATTATCTTTAGAGACACTTTTGTAGAAGTGTAAAATCCAACCTTGCAACTGTGCTCAGGACTCGGGTGAAACAGAGTGAGACAATATGGGGGTTGCCAGGAGAATCTGTTCCTCCATCACCTTGTGAACACACAAGGACAATCCTGGGATAACTCCTGATGATTCCTCTTTCCCACCCAAGCTGTATTCCTGCCAAATGATGTTATACGCTGTCCCTCCCCTAGACAGATACCGCACGCACACAGAGATGAACACAGACCCAGTTTCTCTGTCCTGCACTGAAAACTCTTGCCGTATATCCCTGCCTTTCAGCTAGCAATGTCTCCTGACTGCACTAACATTGACTAATTTAGTATTTTTAATCACAGAGGGATTTACAGCACTGCACTACAGCGCTCTCTTTTATTATACCCACTGTTTCTGCTGGATCTGGGTGCACTCTACATACAAAGTTGCACATTAGACAAATTACACTGTACATTAAGTAAATCTCTCTCTAGAAACAGGATTAGATGAAGAGGCAAATCTTCCTCATTCCTAGTGTATAAATTAATATCTCCAAAATCAATATGAAGTAAGAGCTCCATATTAATTTATTAAAAAAACCAAAAAAACAGTTTAAACGTTTTCCACAATGAATCAAATTTATGTAGGAGCTGCATTCTTTTTCTTCTACTTTGCTTAATAAATAAAACAGCTGGTCTGAGGAATCAGGTCAATCAGTGTCTGGAAAAAGCCCCATTAAAGCTGCTATATAACCTAGTTTCTCAAGCTGCATGAGGCATCCTAATATTGGAGAGGCAGAAGTCCATGCAGAGACAGCCCGGATGGCTCAACTTCTGGTCCTTCAGGGTTACTGAGGATATTTATCACAAAAGATACCAGTAAGCGAGGTATCTTGGGAAACACCCAAGGAGCAAGGCTCTGAAGGAGCACAACAAAGACAATGCAATGAATACATTAAATATGGCTAGTGATCTTGGGGATCTAAGTTAAGGTCATCCAACATGTGGAGATGGAAAGGGACCAGATTTTCACACATGCTCAGATCCCCTCAAAGCTAACCTAGCCCTGCTGCCATAGTGGGTGACAGCATCTCTTCTCACGACACTCAATGGCTACATGGTCCCATCCCTCCCGTGCCACGTGGGAGGATGAATCCAGCAGTTCCCAAAGCTGTGGGTGTGCTGCGCGGGCGCAGAACCTGTTCCAGTGCAGGCAGAACAGAACCCCCCCACATCAGCCCTCCTCCTCCTGTACTGCACATGGCTGTCGTTGTGATGCCCCGGCCCTTGGTCACCTTGGAAAACGTAGCCCTTCCTTTTTTCTACAGGTTTGTAACTGCATTGCAAAAGGTATCACAAAGCACATCCTATAGACACAAAGATGGAGTCAGAAGAAAGTAAAGTGACTTGCTCAAGCTCCTAGAGCCAGGCGGCAGCAAAACTGGTAAATGAAACCTCCTGACCCACAACCCTAGGTTTTCCCTTCTTAAATAAGGATTCTCTTTCCTCATTAAAAAACTAAAAATGGGAAGAGGGGGAGAAGTATTCGGTAGACACAATGAACTTGGCCCTCAGAGGGCTTATGACCTGATATACTTTTTTTTTTTCCTTTCACCTCCATTTCCCCTGATAAAGTTACTGTAACTTCAAGGACTATCCTTTACTGGTCTACTTTAACCTAGCATGTCGACTCAACATACTTTTCCCAACCGTCTGAAGCCAGCAACCATCCTTCCCAGAGAGGAGATTACCTTCTCGCTTTCAGTCTCTCTGGATGTCCTCACAATGCTCTGGACTGAGACCATTCCGCTTTCTAGGTGGTGCTGAGGGGCACCAAAGTCCTATCCGCAGATCCCAGCCTGCAGTACATGACAGCCTAAAAGGGTACCCTGGAGGTAAAACCTGGTTGTTCTCTATTAATTTTTCATTTCAAGAATGGCTCCCAGGAAAGGAGGGAGATATAGGTCAGAGACTTTGGGGGGCTGATTAGTAACTCTGTACATCTTTCTTTCTTTTTTTTTTTCTCTCTTTTTTTTTTTTTCCCTTCCAAATTCAGAAACAGAGGGTTTTCCCTCTGTATTTCTCATTTACTCCTTGAACATCATCGGCATTAGTCAGCAAACTCCTGCTATTTCCACCGTGAGCCCCTGACACTTGCAGAGTGACTAACCCTTCTCTCCGCACACTTCAGCTCCAACAGTTGCATCTGTTTTTTTCCCCCCCCCAGGAAAAACAGGTCTCCGCGTTGCACACATGCAGCATTGCCCTGTGGTCGCTGCCACATACGCTCCCGCGGCCGCACGGCTGCAAACACCACAATTTTTTTATGCAGAGAGCTGGAGAGCCAGGAGGGGACGGCAGGGCCTACATTCAGGTCACTTCTTAACTCCCCATCACAGCAGCAGTGTCCCTCAAGGTGAGAAGCAGTCAGCTACTGCCCCCAGCATGGGCATGTGGGGAACCCAATTGAGGACGACTCGACCGACCTAGCTGCTCTTTGTGGCCCTGCCAGTAACCCAGTCTGTTGGGTCACGTTGCCTCCAGGTGCCTGTATTGGCCTTTCCTTCCTGGGAGCAAGACTCTCTGCCTTCATCGAGGTACCGGCTGCCTGACACAGCACGCAGAAGGTCTCAGCTGGGCTTCTGAGGCATGAATGCAGGGTGAGTAAAAACACAGCTCCCGGTGACTCAAGGCCAGCTCATCAGAGCATGACAGAAGGCTCCTCCTGTCCAGGTGGGCTTGCACAAGATGTCCACCCACAGCCACGCTCACAGAGGACCTGCCACGCAACTCACGCTCATGCAGGCGTACCCACAGACCTGCCCACACTTTGCTCTCGACGCCACGGCTCCAGCAGACAGTGAAGTTGTTGCCTTCATCTTCCCAAGGCGATGCCAAGAGCGCGAAGACCATCCTCCCCTATGCCCAGCATGCAAAGAGGACACCTTGACTCCAGGGCAAGGCCATACCCTCAGGCTACCTGAGGTAGAGGTAGGTGCTAACTCCCGCCACCCTTGATGGGAATGACCCACATCCAGAGCGGAGCACGTCAGTAAGGATCAGTGGGAAGGCCTGCCAACTTGGTGCCGAAGAATAAGTCTGTTTCCCATTTAACCTTGACACCCTCACCCCGACACCGACCCTGCTCCCCCCTGCTGTTACCTCCGTCCCCATGGTAGGAAAGCCTTCTGCATCGCTGTGTAGGGAGGCATGAAAATAAACCACCGGCTCCAGTGCCACACTCCCTCCTGGCAGATCTGTTTCTCTCTTCTTAACTGTTTCCAAGTGCCTGGCTGTTTTATAATCCCCACTGAGCATTCCCTTAACTCCTTCCTCACTGAGCCCTTCCACCCTACCTCCCTCTCCCGCTCTCCCTTGAAAGGCAGTAAGAGCCAAGGCGAGGTAGGGGGTACAGAAAGCGAAGGAGGGGGCCTGAATCAAAGAAGGAACAACTGAATCAAACTGCACATATAACAGAACCAGCAAATTAGTCATTTCCCCAGCCTTCTCTTACGCAGACAACTGACTCTTCTATTAAGATATTTCTTTTTTTCCCCCGTGGACGTTTGTGTACCTTAGAAGCTTACTTCTTTGCTAATCTCCTCCTGCTTTTTCATACCGTGAGGTCATATCCTTCTGCTGGTAGCACAGTTTTAAATCATGCAGCAGCTTGCCCTTTGAGGTCCAAACCGAAATCGCTGTCTCAGATCACAAGTAAATATGAGTTGATGGCTTCACGCCCAATGTCACCACCCCCCCGTTTATGCATATTGCAAGATCCGAGAAGAATCGGATGGAAAGGGACCTTGGCAATCACTGCGAGGGCTGTGAGAGGGCTGCATGGAGGAGCTCAGGCAGAGGGACACAGCCTTCCCGCTTCTGAGTTGTGGGACTTCGCAATTGCCCTGAACTGAGTTAGCGAGAGCCGCACACAGCGTCGGTGCTAAAGGCTGTGCATTGCACGCGTGTGTGCGTGCGTGTAAACAAGTGCAGGTGGTGGGGAAGAGGGAGCTACCTGGCCTGAGACATTTCAAGAGACCCACCGGCCAGGGCTACCCTGGGATAACCACGATGTACCAATGTCACTGTGTGCCGAGGCACGCTGGCAGCATGGTACAGGCGGGACAAGTACCGCGACCCAGCAGCTTTGGATTTCATAACCGCAATTTCATGCAAAGCAACGTCACAGAACACTCCCATACGTACACTGCTCCTGTGAGAGGAGGAATAAAGAACATGGGGGAGAAAAGCAATGGCTTTGACGTGTCTCCTGTCAGGTGGGAAGGGGACACCTGCAGCTGGCTGCTGCTCTTTCCTCAAAGCCTATGGTGGCTTCTTCCAGAGTCTTGAGGTTACCCCGACAGCTTAGACTCAAAAGTTTGCCAAGGTATCTTTTTCCCTGACAAAATGAGCTGTTCTGTCACACAAGGCTGGGCCACAGGGCTTTTAAAAACGGTTCTGCTGATGTTCAAAGGGAGCAGCTTGCTGTGCAGAGGAGTGGTAGAGTTAATAGTAGTAGGATCAGCACAAGCTCCTACCCTGCCATCTGCCTTCAGCTCAGCCAGGCCTTCTGCTGAACAGCCAACGTGGGCTGGGGCCACTGGAGTGAGCAGCAACTCAATGACATGAAAGACTGCCTGGGTTAGTTGATTACGAATAAGATTAGGAGCACAGGAATCCTGTACAGCGCTGGTACTGACTCAGTCGGGGATTTCATGGGGATATTTAAGCCCAGTTTTCGAAAGAAGTCTTTTATTTTGTGCAGGTGGGTGTTCGCGTGCCTGCTTAAATCGGCCCCATGAACTGATGATCCCAGAAACAGGGGTCACTTCTGAAACTCTTAACGCTTTTCTCTTTGGTTGCCCCTGCCAGAAAGTAGGGATAAATAACACTTAACTACCTCACTCCCCTGTGATGTTTAACTCCTTCACATTTTTAAAGCTCTGCGGGAAACACAGGAAAGCACACTGAAATGGACTGGGATGCCCCTCACAACCGCAGGGCACAGATGCCCCTTGTTTGCCCTGTGGACTTCTCCTTCTAAGCTCTGGTCATCGCCAGCAGACCCTGGCAGAAGCTGCTTGCCTCTGCTCCTGAACATCCAGATTGACAGCTGCCTCGAGTCATTTAAGGCTTGGAGATGACCTCAAAGTACCAAACTGCTGACCTGCCACTGAACTCTGAGCTTGCCAGTGCAACCATGAAGAGCAGGGCTTGGTCGCCTTGAGGGATGGTGAGTGCAGAACGGCTTTGTAGACCCATAACAAAATACTGAGGTCCCCTCTGACATCGTATCATTCTGTGATGATATCCTACAACAATTTAAAGGACTGTTGTGGCTGGTTTCCAAAGCCAGGAGGGGACAGGTGGAGGGACCAGCAGAAGGGTGCTGGTCTGGAAGGGTGACGGGGGAGCTGGGATAAGCGAGGGCACAACCTGCTTCTCCGAAAGCAAAAGGAATGGAGAGGCCCCTCCTTCCACAGACAGAGGAAGGGAAAAAGACAGAGGAGCAAAAAGCCTGGATTTAATCATGAAAAACAATAGCTCATCATTTATTTTCATATCCCCTCGCTAATGCTGGAATAATGCTAACAGTGGAATTCTTATGGCATGCATGTCATGCCTGCAAATACCAAGTGAATTACTTCTCAGCTAGGCTATGGGCTATGGCACTGAGAAGCACATTCGTTACAAGCGACTGGATGATGAACAACAGTTCCCAAATTCCTCCTTCACAATGCTACTTGCATTAGTTGTAATTTAATGAGAGAGAGAGAGAGAGAAAGTTTTGGCATAAACCACTGAAATAATACTGCCTGCCGCTGCTTCCCACTGGGTTTTGTATTAACTCACACCACCACCACCTCCTCCTCCTCCTCCACCTCCTCCCTTTTCACACCTATCCTCAGGTGCTAAAAGTGGTGTCATGAAACCCATCAGCATGGCATGAGAGCATGGCAGGAAGCCCCCAAGTACATGCATTCCTTCTGGCTGGAAGGCAGGAGAGGACACAAACCTCTCCCTCTCCTCTGCTGACAGTAACGGGAAAGCTGGGGATGGGGGGTTCCTCCAGCCTCCAGTCTCTGCGTGGACAGCCCTCTAACTTTTCTTTGGTTTCTTCCTCCTAGAAAGCCACTGCAGGTGAAAGACACTGAACTGGCAGCTCTGGAAACATAGCACCAAGAACACACAGCATGACCCACGTCAGCGCAGAGCTCCCATCACACAGCCTTACCAGCATGTTCCCCCTGCCTCCTTGATGGAGCCACAGCAGGGTTACCCAGCCCCGTCCCTGCTCCGTAGGCTGTCTTAGCTGGCTTGTCCCTCTTTGTAACAATTTTGACATCTGGTAAACAGCCAGTAAATGCACACAAAAACTTTGCTACAGGTAAGGCCTTCAGTGGTATAAATGTGCCATCACTGCTGACCCCCAGCAAACCTAGGCATCGCTGCCATGGCTGCCTCCTCACAAGCTCTTGGGTGGGTCTGTACCTCCCACATCTTCAGGGCAGAAACCAAGTCCCTCTTCTCTGCTCCATGGACCCTGCCACAAAAGGGACGGCCTCTTTGGAGAGTCAAGGGCATCTTGCAGGTTTCTGCCCAGGAAAGAGCCAAACTGGCCAGTGTTGCCTCCCACCCCTGCGGCAACCTTGCCACAGAGCCGGTCCCCCTCCACATGACAGGACATTTATCCACCAGATGACCCTACACATAAGGTTAATGCCTGAAACACGACCCA
Source organism: Numenius arquata (assembly GCF_964106895.1). Lineage (NCBI taxonomy): Eukaryota > Metazoa > Chordata > Aves > Charadriiformes > Scolopacidae > Numenius > Numenius arquata. The sequence continues at coordinate 70,652,051 of NC_133577.1, forward strand.
GTGTGTGGGGTCTCATATGCTGGGCCAGAAGAAAGCTGAGAGGTCTGATCTGCGCAGCAGACCTACAAGTAAGAGGCTGCAAATATCATTGCTGCTCTCCTGGTGTATCCAGTCTCTTCAGCATTCCCCTCTGACAGTGTGTAAATGACAAACATCCACAGATTCCTACCCCATGGAGCATCCAGAATCCTCCTTATCCCCTCTGTGCCAAATGTAATTTAAAAGCTCCCCACCCTCAGCCACATTTTGTGGTGTTTTGAAAAAAAAAAAAAAAAAAAAAGAATCCAAAGTAAATTTACATGTTTCTGAAAGGAAGGTATAAGGCAGGGGAAGGCAAAATGCCCTTAGGATTGGAAACAAATGTATTTGTGCAAATGAGACCTAGGATTTACAGTTACCTTCCAGCCTCCAGCATTTGCTACAATCTTAGCTTTGGCTTAAAAAACAGATGTTTCCTTGTAAAGGTTGACAAACGCCAGTGATCCTTTCTCCGGTGTACTGGCCGAAGTCCCATGGACCTGACCGGGGGAGTAAGATGGGCAGGATGCCACAGGATGCTCCCAGGGACATCTGCAGACACGGGGCTGTATGGGCACACAGGTGCACACGTGTGCTTCCCAGCCATACAGCTGGCACGATGCTGGGGGCCACCTTCAGGACCCATCTGAATCCCTGCTCCCATAGCACAGCACACTGTGGCTTTCCTAAAACTACGACTGTGTTTTATGCAGTGATGGGGCTCTGAAATAAATGAAAGCATCAAACGTTCAGGTGACCCCAAGCGAATGCAACAACAACTGTTACAACTAAATAAAGAAGGATCTCAGTGGCAAAGGAAGAAATGGTGAGCCTCAGCCTGCTGCGACTACCCCTGTGCTGGGCAGCTCACCCACTCCCCCAGCATCCCCCCGATAAGGAACCTGGCGAAAGGGGTCTCCATGCAGAGAGCAAGCGTGGGGAGGAGGGGACACAGGCAGGAGAGGGAAGTGGGGGACTCCCCTGATGGAGGCCCACCACAACGGCAACGTGGCCTTTAGGAACCTGGCACAGGGGTGGTGTTACCTGCTACCGGCTGCAAGCTGGGCCTGCTGCCCACAAAGAGAAGCAGTGACCAGGCTGGGGAGATGGAGGGCGGTTATCAGGGGCAGAACTACAGGGATGAACATACGCAACCAGATGTATGGAGACCAGCTGGGCTGCAGGCAGAACAGGCCCATTACTGCAACAGCTTCTTTGGGCATCCAGTGAAAACCACAGAGGTCAGAACCGCCAGCCATGATTAATCACATTTGCAGTTTAAGACTAAACCAAATCCAATGCTTCTGCCGGGACCAAGAAGTTCAGCTGGAGGTTCCTGGCCCTGCTGGGAAGGCAGAAGCTGTTCTGCCCCTTGGTTCCCCTCCTGGCAGGCTGTCACAGCTCAGGAAGGGTGAAGGTCAGCCACAGTGCTCAGTGCCACACATCAGTTCCCTTTAAGCCTTCAAATTAGGGCTTACATGGGGCTTAAGTGCAGCCCAGCCCAACACAGGGTTGGATTTCACAGCTCTCACGTGCTACTGGGTTGCCACCTCCAACCAAAAAGGGGATGAGCACCCCATAGCAGCCCATCTGCCCAGACACCCAGAGCAGAGGATCGGAACTGCTTGCCCCCCCCCAGCCCTCCCCACGTCCCCGGTGGGCAAGGCAGGAGGGCTGAGACCACTGGGAGAGGCTCCTGCTTCCCTTGCCTCGTTTATCCAAATAACTCCTAATACCTGCCTTTTCAGCAAGCATTTCATGGTGACCACAGAGCGTTTTACCCATGCAACTGTGCCTGCACTTTTTCTCCCACACGCACCCACTGGCCCCCCAAGGCTCACCCCGAGCCCAGGGGTGACCACAGAGCCCCCGAGCTCACTAGCCCATGTCTCGGGATGTCTGACAGGTAGCATTCAGCTCCCACGGGAAGTCAGCATGTTCTCGATATGTGGAGCGCTACATCCACAACCATGAACAGCTCAGGTGGGCTGGTCATCCTCAACTAAGCATGACCAAACATGACACAGCTGTGCTGGGGAGGGGGTGGCAGAGGGGAAGAGGCTGCCGGGGACAGGAGGAAGGACACGAGGAAAGACACAAAATATACAACCAAAGTAAAAGCCTCATCCCTTCCACAAGCCCTACAATGACAGAGGGTGAGATGGACAGGAGTATCAACCACAGTGAAATGAAAAACTATGACCTGCAACTTGCTCCAGTGATGCCAAGTGAGATAAGCACGTTTCTTCGCTCACCCTCCAGTGCTGTCAAATGCATCTGTTTTATTGCACCCGGTATCAAAAGCATCGGACATCCCACCTGAAACCCTGCCCTACCCCACAATTCACTCATGTCCCACCTTCTTCCCTCGCACTTTATTTTCTACAGGCAACGGCTTTTTGGCAGGAGTCACAGTGTCTGTTTGCGACAGGGCATGGCAAAGGAAAGCAGACGTCTCCTTGTAAAGCATCCTCTTCCTGAAACCCCTCAATCCTTCCTGGCTGAGAGGAAATGCAGGGATTCATAATGGCTCAAGTGCTTCTCTGGGAAACAGCAATGATTTTGGAGGGACACGAAATAACTTTTAAGCCAAGCTCAGTCTTAAAGAAGGGAACTCCACAATCTGCAGCTCGCGTTCACAGTTGAGCAAGAACAAAACCAGGGCTCAGGCACCTACCTGCAGGGATACTGAAAATGATACAGCTACTTTACCGAGGTGGTCTCACCTACATTAGATAAGTTGTGAGTGATATGGTATACACATCTATATGGATACAGATTCTCCAGGAGATATTGCATTTGCATAGAGATGCCAACTACATCACAAGACCAGGTCAAGACTGAGATAACTGAGGATACAACAGGAAAAGACCAGAAGCGGATTACCAGAACTGCAGAGATACCAAAGAACTGGTCCGGTAAGGCCACCAGAACCTGGCACTGGGAGAGATGTGTAAAAGATGCCAGCCATGCAGCTGTTCTGGGTCAGGATGGAAACAAGCTGGTGGATGTGGATTACAGATCACTCCCAGTCAAAACGTCTTGGATGATCTTTTTCTCAAGCTTAGGTTTCTAGTAACCCTTTTGTTCAGCCTGAGAAAGAGTCACATTGCTTCAAAAAAATCTCTCCCTGGCTTTTGCAGGCAGAGTGGCAGTGTTCCCTCCTGAACACACTGTGATTTACAGCCTTCCATGCTCACACCGGCGACACAACCCCTTATGCAGAGACTGCAGACAGCACTCCTGCCAACACATACGCTGTCACAGCATCGCTCCACATAAACACCCTGCATTCACCTTGTTTATATTTCCTCCTGTACAGGCTGCGACAGCTCACAAACACACAGAAGGCCTAATTTATATTTATAATAAATCTCCCTTCTTCATTCTCTGCAGCGGAAAAGAGCCCTGGTACAAATGCATTTGCTGAGAGAATGGCGTAATAGCTCTAAGGAGAATCAGGCCCACATTTCCTTCTGTAGACAAAGGGGATGAAGCCACACGCAAACACATGTGCGTGTTCCTACACATGCCTGCAAACACAGAAAGAGTCCCACACATACATACATACACCCATATACTCTTCCACCTGTATTCTCACACACACGGCCCGATAACAGTATGTACTGCCCCTTCTGACTCACACGTGCTTTCAGGCAGCACAGGCATTTGGGAGGTGCACTTTCATTATCCAGGTGCTCACAGCCTCAGATAAGCGATGAGAAAAATGACACTGCAAGAGAAGGATTGTCACCATCAATGGGATGTGCTCATGTCTAAGTTTCACATGCCCTTGTCAGGAGGTGCAGCTATTTTAAAATGAGGTTTGCAACATGTTTCCTATCCCCACTTGCTAAATAAATACATACCTATTCTGATGTTGAGAGAATGCAGAGGGGGATTTTGATGGGAAGATAGGTTTCTGGTGGTGCCAGTGATAGTGCTAGAACAGATGAAGGAATTTGTAATTGTACTTATGACTAAATGTGATCCCCACTTGCTTTGTAGGCACATGCCTTGGAAGAGTTATAAGGGCTTGGGTTTCTCCACAGTGTACCACAAACTGACTGTAGCCAAGAGTTGTCCTTTTTTTTTCCCTCTGGCTTCAGAGAAAAGGTTGTGATCTCCCTTCCCTTGGCAAAGGACCTCATTCCAGCTTCCTTTGCCCCCATGATCCAGAAGCCTGACTGTGGAAGCATATAACCCACAGGATAATGCCATCAGCCTGCTCAGAAACTGGAGCTAGTGTGCCGTGCTGACGCCACGCAGGGGAAGCACACCCAGCCAGTCCTCTCTGGTCTCTACTGGTTCCCAATAAGCTTCCGTGAAGGTGACCTAACTATTAATTCCTGTCAAGGTGTTCTTTGCTCACGTATCTTCTCAGCAACTTTAACTCCCAAAGGCACTGCAGAGTTTGACTGGCTCGTGTGATTCCTCCTACATGCCAACTTCTCTCCATCCTGGCAGCATGAAGCTGGACCAAAACCTTTTTGCTCAACATGGCCACCAAACCCACTCGCAGCCCGCCCAGATGCCAGAAAGCTCCTGTGCACTGATGTATCGGGAGCTGGACGCTGGGCATCACCTAATCCCAGCACTGCTCCGCTGCTGACCCAGGGCTTTTTCCTGCGGCACGTTGCCAAATTCCCGTAACTGAAGGAGCCCCATTAGATACTCCCCTACCCTATCACATCACTAAAGGTAGCTGACACGTTACCTGTTACTGCTCTGCTCAGATCCCTCCCCTGCACTCCTCTCTGGGGGAACGCAGTTTGTTTGTCAATGTTAAGGTGCTCAAGCACATCACCAGAGATTTGCCGTGTTAGAGATGACCTTTCTCCGGGTATTTTAATGACTAGCAATGGCCACTTAAGTCCCCAGAAATTTTATCACAAGAGGAAGATTAAAGATTGCATGCACACACAGAGTTACAAGGATATCTAAGAGCAATCTATTCTTGCAATTTTTTCCTCCAGGTTCTGGAGTCAATCATCTAAATAGGAAAGTAGCAATGAGGGCCAGAAATTACTGCTATTTAGAGGCAAAACAGAGACCTGCTGAAAATCCTTGCCAAACTATTTGGAATTTGTCAACACTAAATGCTGCCTAGGAGAAAATAAAACCCCATGCATTTTAGCTGCACGTTCTTCACCCCCAGCCTCATGCTTTAAGCAAACAGATAGCCTTCCTACTAATGTAAGCACGAAGTAACACGGATACTCATCCTTCTGCAATCCTGCTGCTGTCAGCTCCTGTCAGTGTGACAGCCTGAAGCCATGGAAGAACCATGCAGATGGTCACAAACCAGGTTCCTGAGCCACTACCAACACAGCTCTTCCAGAAACACCACTGTGAAAAGCTAACACTGGGGTGAGGCTCAGACCACCTCCACCATGACCACTCTCTGGGCAGGCTGAAGCACTGTCTAGAGATCATACTTCTGCTGATACCCTTCTTTTGGATACTTCTCCCTCTTCTCCCCATGCCAGCTCTGGCTGATTTGAGCACCTGTTGCATCCTTTCTCGAATACAGGTTGCAAGCTCTCTGGGGCAATGCCATGCCACATTTGTCCATCTTTTGGAAAACCTGCAGCACAGAGATCCTTGAGTTGAGATCCCAGCTGTTAGTAGCTACAGATAACTCGTATTAAAATAAAAGTGAAGCTGCACCCAGGGATTGCTGTGCCTCCAAGTTTTTTCCAGACTAGATTACTCTCAGGAGACACAGGAAAGCCACCGCTAAGATAAAAAAATAAATCTCAGCCTACTAGGTTTACACAGAGACCATCAAAAATATGCGTCGATATTGTTCTGACCTCCAGATCTTTTTTTTTTCCTTCACTTTTTCCTAACCTTTAAAAGGCATGTAAGATAAACAGAGGAGAAACAGGGCAGACAACATCCTCGGAAGAGACGTAGGAATATAATCAAGCCCTCAGACACACGCACACAAACACCATAATTTATCTCTTCCTCCTCCTGTTTGATATTATCCTCTGTTCTAGTATCATAATCTGTTGCTATGGAAACAGCTATGATGTCACTACGAAAGGTTTATGGATGCCTTGAACAGGAAGGAAAGGTACATGATGATGGGAGAGAAAAAAAAACCACCTACAAACAGCTGCTGAGCAGGAGACGTTCCAGGAACAGCAAGTGTTAACAGGGAAAAGATAAATACATCGACGGTGCTGGCACTGCTGCAGACAAGAGCAGAATATAAACCGTGTTTTAAAAATAAAGAACGCTTACAAATTTTGCCTACAAGTAAAAATATTCTGGGAAAGCTAAAGGAGCTTCCTGAAAAACTAAACTTTCTCTGAAATGTTCTGCAAGTTTTCTGGGACTGGATATTTTCTGAGCCTTGCTGCTAGAGTCCAAGTCTCCATCAACCCACTCCATCGTCTGCTGTAACATTCCCTCCAGAAGTGTTAACGTAACACCCCACCAATGAAGCTAATAGTTCGGGAGTTTGCTGGCTACTCGCCATCCCGAATGCCTTTACGATCTGTAACTAGAAAAAAAAAAAGTCATGTCTTCAAGCAAAAATAAACAGAGACACACTGAATCCACTGGATCACATCCAGTAGCAAATAAACACCCTGACCCCAAACTGTAAGCAAAAAAAGAGCTTTTCTTGCTCTCTTCACCCAAGAGAAAAACCATAATGTTATAGACTCGCGGCCAAACGTACTGATATACCTGACCTGCTACTAGAGAAAACAGTATGTTGAGCCTCATAATGCTCGGAACGCGCCCAGCCTTCGGGCCACACACATCCGTGCAGCACGATGCACGTGCGGTTCTCACCCATGAGCTCAGTGACTGATGACTGTGCCTCTGCACTCATACCCGTTTCGGTCACCTGGACTGATGGTGAGAGTAAGGCAGACACAGGGAAAGAGGGTGGGACAGTCACACGTGCTCTTAAAGACACAAAGGCTGAGGGAAAATTCAGCATGGGGGGCCTGCTGGGGAAGAGGAGGGAGGATGGCAGACCAAATTCGTCCTGCACAGACACCTTCATCGTGGGAAGGGAATGGCAGTGAGGGAGAAAAACACAAGGATCTCAGTTCAATGAAAGGTGCTGGTGTTTTGGCTAATCTCTGCCCCGTCAGAATTTCCTGAGCATGGAGAGCAGGATCAGAGATACTACAGAGAATGCTACAACATCACTTTTGCCTCTGGTTTCAGCTCCAGCTGAGGAAGCCCTAGGCAGACTCTCCGTCCCACCTATGAGCATCAGGATATAGGTGGTATCTCCCATCGTCTAACACCTTCCCTTCCAAAGCTGTTAGAGACAACTGCTGGGGAAAACCTGGGAGAGACTGAAGTCACGAAGGACAGCTGCAAAAACCGTCCAACCCGGGATCTCCAGCAATTCACCCAACTTTCTGTTCCTGCTGGCCTTGGCTGTGACTGCCTCAGCCCCTGTACTTTTCAGGGATCACCTTCCTCTCTCCTGTTACACTTACCCTCATTTTCCTTCCCCACCTGTCTCTTATCCCCTTCTCTCCTGTTCCTGACCTACTTCCTTACTTCTTCTCAACCTCCAGCCCACCCTACCCTTCCCCAAACAAACTCCTGACAAAAAACATTTAAGGAAACCCACACACTGTGATTTCCTCTCCCCAAAGAACCAGGCCGGTTTGTGTAATCCACCCTCCTGTGTCTTCATCTACATAAAATGCAAATCCTGTGGGGTGGGCACTATCTATCCCTTCGTATCAGTGTCATGCCTAGTGCAATAAGGTCCTGCTTTTGTTCGGTGCTGGCGCTGCTATAGCAAATCCAACTGTTCTTAGGAATACTTCAAGAGCACCAAAGGAGAATAAAAGAATAGGAGGTGTGAAAACAATGCCAAGTGGTTTTGTGCAGTTTTTTTCAGATTCTTTGATATTTTGGGGGGGGGAGGGTTCTGTTCCTATTTTTTTTGAAACAATTTCTTCTCTTCTGTGCTTTCTATTTGGGACTGCGGAGTGGAAAACAAAGCTGATCTTGGTGAAGAAACAGAGATTGTGCTTTTTTTAAATTGGCAGGTGACACCAAGCAGGAAGGGACTGCAAAGTCAGGGGAATTAAATTAGAATTCAAAACAATCCTGACAAATTGAAAGGTACAGGATGAAATTCAAACGGGACAAATATGAAAATCCCACGCTTCGGTAGGAAAGGCTAGCTCTGCCCATACAGGATAGAAAATGCCTCAGGAGGCATCACACCTCTTGGGACAGGATCTGGGAGTCAGGGCGCATCGGAAGCTACACACAGATGAACAATGTCACGGTGCAAAAGTTAAAGCAAACAGGAGCACAGCCTGTAAGAGATGTGAAGGAATACTTCTGCTCTCCCTGGCCAGCACAAGACCCAAGGTAAAGCGCTGTGCTCTAGCAGTGCCATTCAAGAAAGAGGTGGACTAGCCAAAGGAAATACAGAGAAGCAGGGAGATGGTCAGAGCTGCAGAAAACAAGACACAGGAGAAAGCTGAAGGATGTGGTTGAGATAGGATCTAGCCTAGGGGACATAGAGCCAAGGGGAGACATGACAAAGAGGAAGGAATAGTTAATTCCACACCCGCTGTCGACAGGACAAGGAATCGCAGCAAGCAAAGCAGAGTGGAGTTACAGAGGAGGTAAAAATCTTTCCAATGACAAAGATAGCTAAAGGCAGCGATGACAGCCTGGGCAGGCTGTGGACCCTCCACTCCATACATGGGGAACACACTGGACAAGCATACATTTGGTACAGTACATCCTGCTTTGAGAAACTTTTTGAAGTTTTTCCTGTGCCCACTTCCTATGATTTCAATGATTTTGGTGAAAGCTAAGTTTCTTTGGCATTTCAGCATAGCCCACTGACCAAGATAAACCTGTCAGCATTTAGAATCGGGAGACATTAGCCTGCAGGGTACCGCGGTGTAACACCGTTTTTCCAGATCTTGTTAATGCCTTTAAGAATTAAAGGTTATAATGAACAGGACAGACAGCTGCCCTTCTGAGTTTCCCAAGTTATCTCTGGCAAATACCCCTGCCTTGCGAGGTGACCTTTCCCGCTTTTCAGGGTAGGAGCTGTAAGCGATTGTTCTTCCTTCATCCTTCCAGAGACAGGCAGCACAAACCCTGGAAGGTGAGCAGGACAGAGAATGAGGCATGAATAAAGAGTGAGCCTCAGCTTCTCCAAGCAAATGTCCTATTCAGTGGGAAACGCTGAAGAAAACCAAGGGAGCAAACTATGCCATCCTTCACCCAGCATGAAACTCCCTCTCCCTCCAGACATGGCACAGACAGGCTAAGGCTCGCCGTGTGGAGATGGCACTTCCCCCCACATAGCTCCCTGGGTTTCAGTGGCACTGTTGCTGATCTACACAGTGACCCCCAAAATCAGAATCACACCCTCACACCTCGAGGACGCTTGACTCCCGCTGGCTATTTTGTACTGCCATTCCCCATACGCCCCTTGAACATATACAGCACTGTATAAACACACACTATTTACAGTTTATTACTACTTCCATTCAATACATAAATTCTAATGGCATGGCTTTTTAATTCTTTTAGCCCTGACTCTGGACTGTCCAAGGTATTTTGAGATGTGGTGATGCCTTTGTGAGCCTACAGAGATGGGGGCTGCTCCTCCACTAACCTGCGTGGGGAAGTCTTAGAAGAATGATTTCTACCATAGAAATTACCCAACTCAAAAGGCTACCTGAATTCAAGAGTGGTCCCAAAATACATTCACTTGTGCTTTCCAGAGGGAGGACCTCAGCTGGTGATTTGGCCAAACTGAAGGAGGATTCGGGTGCGCTCTCTGTGCTGTAAATGGGTGGAAGCAGTAACATGCCTCTACTCTTCCCCCATGACAGACAGACAAATTGCTAAATGCCCTATCCGGAGTGAAATTATCACCTGGGTTTATTTTCAAAACAAAAGCTGAACTTTGTACTGCTGGGGGGATACTTTCAAAAGATAAGGCCTCCTGTTAAACACTTAGGTTCACGGTAGGGTATCTAAATAGCTAAAGAAACAACCTTTTCTCTAAATAGCGTTTAATTCTCACTTCTTGTTATCCACCAGTTAACCTTCCAAAAGCAAGAAAAAGACCTATAAATAATATTTCACATTCAGAGGGCAGAGATTTCCTAGTAAAGGTGAGGAAACAACCTCATTTTTATAAATGGACTGATTAAGCTATAGAGGCCATGAGTCAGAAAGGTACTTCAGTGTGTGGCCAGCTTTAAAGATATAAACAATGCTAATGAAGTCAGCAGCACTGCCTGCAAGCTTAAATTTAGGCACAGACCTTAAAATATCTTCTTAAATTGGGATCAGAGAGGAAAAGGGTGGAACTTTCAAAAATACCCAGTCTCAGCCTATCCGTCCTCTACGGACACAGGGACGGGGACATTGTAACAGCTGTCAGCCCAACATTGAATGCCTTTGGAAACTCCCCTTCTTGGGAGTCTCGCCCAAAGGCAGGCACTATCCCAGTTGCCTCAACGCCTGCACCTAAGAGAAGTGGTCTAATCTGCCTCATACTGGTGTCTCAGCCTAGTCTGAGCAGAAGGTGGCTGAACTTGTCCTTGACCTCGCCATCTGGCAGGTCTGCACTAACACCATCACCTGGGACCCATTTGGTGAGGCCCACAATTGGGACAGGGATTGACCTCCACACCCAGGTCACTAATCCTTCCATGATTTGACTTCCTAGAACTTTCCTCCTGACCAAATGTCCACAAATTTTTACACACCATTGCTGCGATGTGGCCAAAACTGAGGCTTATTCTTTTAACCACCCACGTACGTTATCTGTCTCTGAATAAATGGTCTAATTTCCAGGGGCTGACAGTTCAAAAACCTTGCAGGCATCAAGGAGTTGTCTGGGCTGTCCTCCATCAACAGAAGACCTGCACTGATCAGGGTGTATAGCCAGCTGTTAGCTGACCACATCCAGTCATTTCAAAGTACCATGTGAAAGTGGGCAGTAAAGAGCAACCACTAGGTAAATGGGGAAACCGAGGCACAGGAAAATGAAAATGACTTCATTTTCCAGGTCCAGCGGAAACCAAGAGGGTTTTCCCCACCTGTTACAACCATGCAGAGGAACACGCTGTACAGAGTCCAAGGGCCGGTGATGGTGGCCAGTAACTGTGCTTGCCTCTTTGTCCAAGGGCGTTGTTTGTCTGCTCACCCCGGCTCCTGGTCCCGTCAGCGCTCTTTCCGCTTCCGAAAATAAAACAGCATTTTTCGCCCATTACATCTCAAAACCATTTAATAGCTAGACGCGGCAGCATGATAAGAACAATAATTATAACTGGAGGGGGCTTCCTGTTATCCTGGCTATAGCCATATCCTGAGCTAACAAAAACTTACGTTTTCGGTCCCAGCATTGACTTTGCTTAAGTTCTGGTTATTAATTCATAAACAGGAAGCGCCTCCGAGTTATCATCTCCCTGCACGAACTTTGGGGTAAAGACCTTTACTCCGCCTCACCGGTGCCGCCTCCCTGATGAGCGAGTTTTGTGTGCTTTAACGAGATTTTTGAGGCTGTATTCAAAACCCAGCAAGGCCAGCCTGTTCCCAGTGTTAAACGGGATCTGATCCGCGACGCATCCAGGGTGAGAGTTTCAGGCTTCCCAGCCCCTTGTGTGACGAGGACGGCGTGCAGGCAGGTCCCTGCCTGCGCCGAGCTCCAGCAGCGGCACCGGTGGCAAGGTGCAATTTACAAATATTACCGAGATTAATTCCATAAGCCACCCACATAGAAAACTACCGACAGGGCTGCTAAAAATACATCGTGAGTTGCAACAAAGTTGTCAGGAATAAGTAAGAAGCAAAGCAAAGAGGAACAAAACCAAAACAGAAGTAATCGCTGTTTAGAAAATAAAGGTTAAAGCTTATAAGCACCTCTTTTTACCCAATTCTGAAGGATGCCAGGTATGAGGCACCCAGGAAATTGCTGGAGACGCTTCTCCAGGGCAGAAAGCTACCTGCAGCTCAGGCACTGGTGCTGTCTAGCAGTAAACCCTCTAAAAATGGGGTTTCCCTTGGTCCACTGAGCCTGGCTCCGTTCTCTGCTCCGTTCTTCTCACAGGACGAGCACACCGATGGTGGTGTTGCACAGCAAGGGCAACATCGCCCAAAGGAGAGTCCAAAGAACCAGATCCTCGCCTGCCTCAAGCCATTCGCCTCCTCCGAAGCTGACACAGCCGCCCCTGAGGAAGCAGCACCTCTGGTGATGAGCAGGATGGCGACCACCAGTTTGCCCAAAATCTGGAGCAGAGGCCGTACAGGATTACACCTGAGGAGGCCCACTTTGAAGCCCAACACATTTCACCGCACGGCTCACAACCGAAACAAAAATCCACGTCAAACATTGCGTGGCAGTGTTATTTCTGTTTTATTTTACTTGGTGGGTTTTTATGTCTTTCATCGTACTGCTCAGCTCTGCAACACTCGGAAAAAAATGAATGAGAAAAACCCAGTAGAGAAGATGACAGCAAAAACTCTGAATTCCTTAAAACGAATGGGAAAATTCTCCTTGCACAGTGCATGGGGGGAGGATTTCACACCAGATATTCACTTATTTATCATTTCTCGCCTATTAATATCAGGTGAGGCACCATTCTGCTTCCCAGAACAGGTATTCAAGCCAGCTGCTCAGCACAGACACACACTGCCCTCACCTCCACGTTGAGAATCATGGGTGACTGTGCATGTGCTCTATGTTATCACTCACTTAAATTTCTACTGGAACCATTTCATAATGCCTCTGAGGTGTCACATTTCCTCCCCAGAGTGCCTTTTCTGTCAAAGAGCCTATGTTCTGAAATCCCTACGGTGGAGATACTGTTCCACCAACCCTTGCCTGCCTTGTGGTGGTGGCGGTGGGCATGCAGGTGTGCCAACATGGACCCGCTCGGTCAAGGGCAGGAGCAGAGAAACAACTGCCAGCCACAGCGTGGATCCAGCCCCTCGGCTCCTGCGCTCTTCTCAGTGGCCTGGCTGTACCTGATGCTCCGGAGGAGGGCTACAGACCAGCCCGGCTATACACATAATGTGAGGCTCACCAGGGAGGATCGCAGTCCTTGCCTCCTTCCAAGGAGGAAATCGCATCCCCTGCAATAAGTAAGTTTTTATCTATGCACTGCAATATTGCAGGGAATTCTAAGGACCTCTCATGGCAACTAGGAGGCGAAAAACATTCATTAACCCCTCCTTCACCTCCCTCGAAGCCAGCCAGCAGCAATTTAACCCGCAAACCTACTGCAACAGAAAACAGATAACATGATCCCTTGTCAGCCTTTACGCTATCCACTGGCTCCTGCCATTTGGGATACGCACCTACTTTAAGGCTGGAGATGTGCTGCAGAGCCTGGCCGTGGACCCTTCTGCATCGGCGGCGGGGCATTTGTTTTTAGGGGTTGCTTTTCAGGGCATTTTTCTCCATCTGCTCTCTCTTTTTTTTTTTTTCCAGCCAGGCAGGAGCACGGGCGCCGCTGAAGTTGGGATGCTCTAAGGAACCGCTAAACTTCCACCGCACGCTTCGGTGCGGCATCGCCGCCGCCGCCTCCTCCCCGGGAGGAAGCCGGCGCCCTGCCCGCCCCGGCTGCGGCCGAGGCGGCCTTCTCCTCCTCCTTTCTCTTCCCTTCCCCTTCCCTCCCCGGCCCGGCTCCGGGGAGGCGGCCGTGCCGCCGCTCGCCTGCGACGCGCCGGGAAGGGGAGCGCGGCCGGGCTGACCGCAGGCCCCGCGCCTCACTCCGCCTCCCCTCACAGCCGCTGCGGAGCCTCCGGGCTCCGCCGCGGGGGCACCGCACCGCCCGGTACCGGGGGATGCGGCCCCGGCGAGGAACGAACTTCACAGAGGAATCGCCGCATTACCCGCCCTGCCGGCGGCGCCCGATCGGGAGGGGCTGGGCAGGCTCGGCGGCGGGCGGTGCGGTGCCGGGCAGGCCTCACCGGCCCGCCGGTGGGGCCGCGCCGGTTTTGGGGCGGTGCGGGACAGGGACAGGCCCGGCCCGGCGGGGAGCCGCGGGCGGGGGCCGGGAAGGTAGGCGAGCCCCCGCCGCAGCCCGAGAACGGGGGACCGCTGCCAGGCGGCGGCGGCCTCCCCCGGCCCGCGGCAGGCCCCCGCGGCCGCCCGCTGCCGGCGAAGGCGCCGGGGGCGGCCCGGGCGCGAAGCGGGTGGGGGGTGGCTGCCCGGGCCCGGGGGCCGAGGCCGCTCGGCGGCGCGGCCGGCAGAGGGCGCAGGCGGCGAGCCGGCCCCGACCCGGCAGCCGGGGCCCGCCGCGGCCCCTCCGCCGGCACCGGCCCGTCGCCGCGCAGGGCCCCGCCGCCGCCACCGCGGCCCCTCCGCGCCCCCCTCCCCCCGCCTCCGGAGGCGCCGCCGTCCCCGGGCTCCGGCAGCCCGGTGCCCGGCGGCGAGGGCGGGGAGGGACGGCCGTCCTCCCTCCGCTGCCGAAAACGCTCCTCTTTGTCTGCCTGCCTCTCGCCGGGTCCGAACTCCGCACCGGCGGCGGCGAGCCCGGGGCTGCCCAGAAATAAATCACCCAGCGGGCCGGTAACTTTACACCGCCCGCCGAGCGCCCTCCTCTCGGGCGCTGCAGCCCGGTCTCGATTTTCTCCTCAGATAAGTTTTACCGGCCTCGCCACAGGGAGAAAAGTACCGTGTCCCCCTATGTGTATCTCCCCACCCCTACTCCCCCCCGCCGGGCGCCCGGGTCTCCGTCGCCGCCGCCGACCGACCGACCGACCGACGGGTCCCCGGGCGGGGTGAGGCGCCCAGCGGGTGGATGGATGTCCCTCCGGTTTATGTAACGCTCCCCGGCCAGCGCCGAGCCGGCAGGGGTGACGGGGGAAGATAAATGCATCGCGGGGGCATTTAAATTATCCCTGATATATATTTTTTAATTGTTTTTTTTTTTTTTAAACAGCCACCCTGAAATACGCACCGATGTAACACAAACACACACACACCCCCTATATATATATATATATTTTTTTTTTTTTTTTTTTCAGCCCGAAAAAAACTAAGTTGGGGCACTTGGGCTTCTCGCCGCAGCCCGGGTTGGGCTGAAGGAGAAGCCGGAGGAGCTGACAGGCGGCGGCCGGCAGCCCCCGTCCCCCGCCGCCGCTACCCGCGGGTTCCCGGCGCCCGGGAGGAGAGCCCCGGCGGGGGGAACTCTTGGGAAACCGGCGAAAGGAGCGGGGGTGCCTGGTCCTGGGAATGAAAACTGCAGCGAGGGGCAGGCAGGCAGGGACATACACACACAGACACGCACACACACGGAGGCGCAGGGCAAGCTCCGTCCACCTCATTGTTCTGCTCGTCACCGGCACGGACTTCACCCACCGCCCCCCGCCGGTGCCCGACCGCCCGGGACCGCGGGGCCGGGGAGGGAAGGGGGGGTGGGGGGAGAGGGAGCGGGGGAGCAGAACCGGGGGGCGACCCGCGCCTCGCTCCGCTCCCCGCCGGTCGCCGGGCAGGGCGGGGGTGCCCCGCCGCCGCCAGCCTCCCCGCAACAACGCCGGGGAAGGGGAACACGGCGAACCGCGGGCGGCCGGGGACCCCCGCTTCCCCCTCCACCTCCCCCCCCCCCCCCCCGTCGGCGGGGCGAGGGGTGCCGGCAGGGCGGGCCGTGCCGTGCCGGGGCTTACCTTCGTACATGGGGGCCATCGGTGCAAGGACGCCTGTTATTCATGGCAACGCCGCCACGAACGACGCGAGATCGCAGCCCCCCAAACTCAACACACATCTGCCATCTTGAGCGGGTGTCTCTCGGCGGAGGCGAAGCTGCCGCCTGCCTTCTGCATCGCTGCCCGCCTCAGCGCGGGGGGAGCCGGGCACATCCAGCCCCGCTGCCGGCCCTCCGACGCGGCCAGGGCGGGCGGGCGAGCGGGCGGGGGGCGGCGGCGCCGGGCCGGGCCGGGCCGGGGCCGGGGCCGGGGCGAGGCGCGGGGCCGGGCAGGGGCGGCGGGCGGCGGGGCCCCCCCGGCTCGGGACGGCGGCGCTGGGGAGGGAGGGAGGGGAGGGAGGGAGAGAGGAAGGGAAGGAGAGAGGGAGGGAGGGAGGAAAGGAGGGAGGGAGGGAGGGAAGGAGGGGGGCTGGCGCGGTGCCCCCGCTCTCAGCGCGGCATGGCTGCGTGTGCCGGGGCGCCTGTAAAAGTTGCTCTGGGGGGGTGAGAGAAAGGGAAGAGAGAGAGTCGGAGGGAGAGAGAGGGAGACGGAGACCGAGACGGAGAAGAGGCAAAAAAAAAAAAAAAAAAAAAAAAAAGGCCAAAAAAAAAAAGCGAAGGGAGTTTGCAAATAATCAAGCGCCGATGGCACTGATCGCGGCTTCCCAGAAGGAGAGGGAGCGAGCGAGAGAAACCCTCTGCTGAGATTATGTGGGATCTTGTTTAACAACACATTTCAATCAGGAGAAAAAAGGAACAGTCAACAGAAGTTGGTGAAACACTTCTGTCTTCCCCCCCCCCTCCCCCTCCTCTTTATAGAAAAGAGAGGAAGGGAAAAAAAAATAAAAAAGGCAGCTGATTGAAGCTTTGCAATTCACTGGCTGTGGGGATCATATAATTTGAGCTCATGTTTTACAATAGCATGGAAAATTCCTACCTCTCTCCCTCTCCCCAAATAAATCTTCTATTCCCTCAAGGCATTTCACAATCTGGTTCACTGACAAAAGTTCCAATTTATCGTTTTTTTTTTTTTTCATTTAGCTTGCTTGCAGTGTAAATATTTAGTGGATGCATTTAAAATAAACATACGTTGTTGCTTTTAGGATTCGGGTTGTGTTTTTGTTAAAAAAAGGAACCACATCAAAGAAGTGTTTACTTACTGAGATTGACAGCCACTACTTCCCCTTTCCCCCCTCCCCCCCCCCCCCCCCCTTTTTATTTTAAAAGATCCATCTCTCTGGTTGAGCCCTTGCTGTAGGAACACCAACCCGACCAGCATCATTCTTGTCGGTGCGTATAGGAAAGCTGTAGGTGAAGCCACATTATCCAGAGCCCCCTTTGCCTGACAGGGGCTTTACAAAGGAAGGTCAGTCACCAGGTACCCATTACACAGACAAGGAAACTGAGACTCGTGCAAAGCCTCTGGCAAAACTGGAAATGAAACCTGGGGCTGTGATCCTGCATTACCTCCCGTCTGGATCTGCCTGCCTGGAGCTCCTTACAGGCGAGCAGTCTGGGACCAGACCAGTGAAGACATACTCTCTTCATGCCTGCTGTTACGGCTGGTCCCCAAAAAAGCTGCCGCTCGCTGCTGCTGGTGCTAGCCCAGACCTCTCCCACCGCAGGATTTGATCGTGGCAGGGCTCCACGCTCAGCTGCTCCTGTTCAGATGTCTTGAGGAGGAGGCAAGAGGTAAATTTTATTTGGGGATTTCAGTGAGAGCCAAGTGCTTCCCTCAGCCTGGCCTCAAATCTTGGGGTGCTCAGAGGATACTTGCGCTGGCAGACAAAAGCGAGCCAGGGAACAACCTGTTGACCAGCTGATGGAGCAGGATGGCCAGTGTCTGCACTGAGAAGGAGGTAATCCCCAGGCTCCCGCGGCCCCCCTTGTTCGCAAGGTATATCTTCAGTGTTTTGCATGATTTTTTTTCCCCACTGAAAAATTCCTGAAATAACAAGAGGGCTGTCTCATGGTCCATTTGCATTCTGTTTACAACATGAAGCTGAGGATACCTGTTAAATGTGTCGGGGAGTGGCAGGCAGGGCAGGTGGAGGTGGTTGAGGGCACAAAGTTGGCTGGGACAGCACTGGAGGACTGTGTACAGCAGAGGGAGCAAAACCTGCTGCCGTTTCATCCCTGCTTCATTTTGAGAGTGATCCCAAGACCAACCACCACCAAATCTTTGAAAGAAATGGAGCTGCCTCCAGCTGGACCACTGGGGAAGTCCAGGCCAGAGCTGGAGGGTAAGCGGTTCAGACAGCAGTGGGCACAGTATTTGAACTTGCTTCTTGCCCCTCTTTTATTTAGCCATGGAGACCCTCAGGATTTGTTCTAGGCACTGAGTCGACAACCTCACATTTTCCTGAAACACATTTCTGGTCATTGTCATTCTACACTACTCTCTTCATGTACGATGGAGGGCATTATCTGCTTTCCGAGGCTACTGATGCTTCTGATCGCAGCCTGCCGCCTTGCCCTTGATCAGAGCGGCAGCCATGGACCCCTATTTCAGAGCCATGGAGGAGATGTGGAAAAGTATCGGAGAAGAGCAGAGGACAAAACCGGAGGGAAGTAGCAGGCTGCTAAAGGAACCGGCTTTACTTTTTATTATTGCATTTTGCTGCAGTGTAGCTCCAGGTTAGCCACAACACCCTTGCTTTCCTCGACTGTGAAATGGGGGCAGTCGTACCAACCTCTGCTGCATGAGACTGTGCTGGTGGGTTCTTCTCCCTCTTCGTTTCACCCTGAGCTATCCCGTAGCCCTTGGGTCTGCATTAACTCCACATCCATCAAAGCTAGCATGACACAGGAGCTTAAAACATAAACCAAACTCCCTCCTCACCCCTTTTGCCAGAAGAAAAGAGGAAGGAGTCAGCGGAGGGGTCTGCAGGACTCGCTCTGTGTGGCCTGGGCATGGAAGTGGTGCCTCCTGGCCCTGTGGCTGGTGGGTGGAACACAGAGAGGGATGCAGGAGCAACCAAACCTGTGTTGACATACTTTGCAAATGCTAAAGCTCCCTGGCTTCAAAGCACAGGTTATTCTACCTCTTTTAGGGGCAAGGTGCTGAACTTGATGGTCTACTTGGAGGGCCCAGGACAACAATTCCTGATTGCCTTTCAGGTTCAGTAACACCAAGGACGTGACAGATTCTCATCTGCTGATAATGCATCCAAAGATAGGAAAATGAATGGCGATATTTTCACCAAGTAGGACCATTCAGGTCTTACGTATTTTTAAATGTTGCTGCCAAATGAGGTCACAGCACATCTGGTAAACAAAAATCAGACCCAACAGGTCCTGACCTTGGCCCAGATTGGCTGCTAAAACCTGGTGCGTGGAGGAAGCTCACAGTGTGTGGGCAGGCAGAGGGATCAGGGGTTCGCCTTCCTCCTCGGCTCACACAGGGGCCTCCCTGATGGAGGGGGCTTGGGCCATGTGATTGGAGATGGGGGATACAACCCCTTGCTGCGTATTCCCACTGCAGTGCACAGACAGGGATGCACTCCAGAGGTGGCCCAGCTCTGAGCCCACCACCTTCTTGCTATCATCCCCAAAATTAAGCATCCATGCAAGGATGCTACACCCTTGGTCATCTAGCCCCATCCTGTGGAGTGACCATACCTGTTGAGAGCCAGACACTGGCAGCATGGCCACAGGAGCCCCGGGACAAGGTTGTTCTGCGCGAGAGATCATGGTCTGCACAGTGCAGACCTGAGACCACAGGACGTGTCACTAAAATTTTGAATCCACAGAGACTTTTGCACTCTAACAGGCTATTTCTTCTATTTGGGCCCTTCTCTCAGGAGAGGGTGGTGAGCCAGTGATGGAAAAACACGTTTTAATGTCTCACCTTATAATTTTTTCATGTCTTTATTTGCATATTTGAATCTACCATAAACGCACCCGTAGTCTAGGTGCAAGTACACAGTACACCCAGCCTTGTCAGGGAGCGTCGTGTACCACCGAGACAGCAGCATCCTCAGCTACATCCACCACAGCTCCCAGGTGATGGTGGCAGAGACTAAGCCAGGGAAAGGAGAGGTGGCCTTTCCACAATGCTGGGCTGGCACTCAGGGGGGCTCGTTTCCATTTCTGCCCCACATACACAAATCTTGGTGGTCTTGGGCATGTCACACACCTCTCCAGAAGAGCACAGGGTGTTTGACTGCTGGAAATGGTGAGAGTCTGAGGTTCTTTTTCTTTTCTTTTCTTTTTTTTTTTTTTTTAAAGTTACTACAGATTTTGGAGGACAAGGTACAAGAAGGAAGGCAGGTGAGTTTTTAAAACAAAGTTGTTGGGCATCACTCCTATTCTAGGGATTTCACAAATGGACAAGAGGTGTCCTTTGGTCTCTCAGAGCCAGAAATGCATCAGCTCCTCTTCTCTGCTGCCTCTGCCAGGCCCCAGCTGTGCCAAGAGCATGTGAAGAGCAACGCCAGAGGTGCCTGCTACTGAGGTGCAATTTCTTCCTTCTCCCAAGGAAAGCTGAGGGGGTTTGTGGGTCCCAGCTTTCTCAGCGTATTGTCAATCCAGTGCATTTTCTTCTTCAGAAAGGCTGAGCCTAAAAATCATACTAATAAAAGACTGCACAGTACATTAAAAAAAAAACCAAACAAAATAAATAAAACCAGAAAAGAAAGGCTGTAAGCACATAGGGTGAGCACGTCGCCGTCAGTGACAACCTTTAATACCTGTTTGCCTTCACGGAGGAGCTGGAAGGCAGCACGTTGTTAACAAGAATCAGGCCCCAAATCTTTCCCATTAAGCAAACCAAAATATTTTTTGTAAACACCAGGGGAAGATTTCCCAGTGAAATATACACAGATGTTTTCTTTTTAAATGTAAATCAGTGCGGGAATGGACAGTTTAATTAAAAGCAAAATTATTAGGTAAGTGCTGAGGGAATCTACTTTATTTGGTGGGTACACTCACATATTTTTACTGGTGAGTCAATTGCAATTTTTAATTTCTTTCCTCCTAATACAATCAACTCCAACACTAGAGACTGTCATGTGGAACATTTGGGGGAGGATTTTTCCATGGATAGCAGGAATGTCTGCTCTGTGTGCAAGTTGTGGGCACTTGGGCAGGCTGCTATGGTACACCCATTCCAAGCCTTACATCTCTGCTAATCGTTAGCAAACAATCGGTATAGGCCGCCTCCATGGCATCACCTGGAGAAAATCCTGTCCCTTGTGACTGGGATTTTGGGTCGCTGCTAGCAGCTGAAACGCTCGGGCTTACAGCTGGCTGGGATGCTAAGGGAAAGGGGATGCAATATTAACTGACTTTGCACCCTGCTGCTGCTCTGTCACTAGATTCAGCTCTGTTCAGTACCACCCATTCCTCCACACAGGACCTTTTTTGCAGGCAGATGTTTTGCAGGAGACCCCCCTGCCCCTTCCCTCCATCCTGCACCTCCCTCTTCATCATGGCAAATGATACAGACTGGCTCCTAAGCATGTCAGAAAACAGTCAGAGTACTGTACTGGGACCACGACTGCTTATTCTTTAATGTTTTGGGTAAAGGCCCTTATCTTTGAATGCATATGGAAAATGCATAGCATACTTGAGTGGGGTTAGGGACCGATGGCCCTGTCATAGCTGAAGTTCAAAATAAGACCATAAAAACCCATAGAAAAATCATCCCGTGCACCAGCGAGTGGGGCTCTATAAGAACACAGATATTTTTACTCAATCTGAACATCAGTGGCATCCGCAGTGCTCATGTGATGCAAATGCCTTTTTCATGGGGTAACAATTGGATTTACAGTGCAGACATACAGAGGGATGAGGCTTAATTCCCGCTATGAAACCAGATGATGCTGATATAACCTCAGTGGCTTTAGTAGATGTACCCTGATACAGACAGGAGTGTGGCAATGAGAAACAGGACAGATGTTGGTAAAACGCTTTAGGTACCACGGATGGAAGAAAGGTGCGATGAAAGCACACAGCCTGATTAGTGCCCCAGGGAAGGCAGAGATCTGGGTCACCTCATCCATGCCTACCACCACATCTGATCGCATTTCTGAACCTTACTTCCCCATCAGGGATATTGCTGAAATAAATGCCATGAAAATGACGTGGCCTCTTTGTTTGAGGGGTTAAACGCAATTTCCCATCATCGAGCTTTTGCATTTGGCTCAGGTATTGTTGTCAAGGTCTTGGATCCTTTTCTTCTTATTATTAAAAAAGAAACTTTGAAATATATATAAAAAAAAAAGTGCTTATCAGATAATGAAATTCTAGCTGTGGTCAAGTCTTTCAAACAACGAGGGCCATGAATTAATTGGAAGTAATTATAGTCTTTTCTGAAGTATAATTTTTAGGGTATTTTTTCCCCTGACATTTGCAGTGTGGAAATTAAAAATAAAATGGTGTCAGAATCACGAGATTTCAATCTGTCTTCAAACAATAATGTGGGCTAGTGTCAGAGGTTTGTCCTTGTCTGGAAGGAGGAAAAATTCACTGGAGAAAAACCTCCTGGTGAAAATCGCCAACAGCACCTAGTCGTGCATTTTCTGTGCTCAGAAATTCCTGCGAGACTCCTGCTTCCCAGAGCTCACTAGAAACCCTCCTACCTCTGCTGCAGTGGGAAAGGGCACATCAGTACCTAGCTCGAGAGCACCGCATTTGTGATGCAGGCTTTGTTAATTATTCCACCGGTAAGGCTGTATTAAGAGACACACTTAGAGCAAGGAAAAAAAAAAAGCCCATTCTACACAACAAAGATTAAATGTGGTTCTTATATCGTGCTGAAAATAACCTGAAGTGTAACAAAGTTATTTCTATATTTCCCCTTCCCCAATATTTTCGCAATTCTTAAAGAAATTTTTCAAATTATCCTCTTCAAAATTTTGCACTGATTTCGCTTCGTAATTCCTCAGCTTCCTTTGGTGAAACCATCAGTGCTTCCCTTAAACTCCAGCTCACACAATCCCTCTTACCCAAACTGCCATTCCCAAGGGAGGGACAGTCTCTGTCAGCATAAACTCAACATTTTTGGTGGCCAGAGGCATTAGCAGGGCCACACAGGCAGAGCCCCAGCTGCTACCAGACAGTGCAGTTCTACTGGTACCAGTGATGCTATTATGCCCACGGACAGATATGCATCTCTAAACCCAGCCACTTGGAAGGACATTTTGGCCCACCCTTTTAAATCAGCTGCTCCAGACTCCAAATAATTTCTGTAGGGGTGCATAGAGGCACGTGAGGAATCATCTTGCACTCCGAACCCTGTGCTTCTGGATCTGAAATTTTAGATTTAACACTCATTGTAAATCCATTCCTGAACACCGGTCAAAGGGAAAGGAGGAAACTGTTTCAGATGAAAGGGCCAACATATATATAAAAAAATATCACTTATGGGCAGGCTGTTATTATACCACTGTGTAAAGTGCCTGCAGAGGATTGTGTGAGGGATGCTCTGTTCTGCAACGTGTGTTGTTTTTTTGATGAGGCATTAGGTGAGGTCCCCTATCATTATAGACTCTGGAGTTATTCACCAGCTGAGTTACAAGCCAAATTCCCACTGGGCAGCGCCTGCCTGGCTCACGCACATACCCCACCTTGCCACTTACCTTTATTTATCCCATTCTCCGCACTCCATCTTAAAAAGACCCATTGCGTAGCCTCACTGGTGCAGAGCAGCTATGTTTGGTCTCAGACATGGCTTCAGCAGCAAGGGAAGGGACTTTTCTCTGCCCTTCAGCCTCCGAAAGAGCCATTTCAAAGAAAGGTATCAGGAGAGTAATGTTAATTATTTTATTATACTGGAGGTTATGATAAGGGAAAAAAAATTATGCAGACTGAGGTAAAATTGTGGTCAGGCTCTACAAGACAAACTCAGTGACTTTAAAGTAATAAAACTTTCTGTGGCACTTTGCCGAAGCTGATCTTCCATACTTCAGGGATAAGCACGGATGTGCTGACAGGAACCTCGTGGCTTCCAACCCATGTGCTGCGAAGAGCCTCATGGGATTTTCTGGAAAGCAACAGCTTTTCCTAAGTTAAAAATTTTTATTCCCCCTCCCCAAATGGCCAGAAGACTAGCAGTGTTTCAAAGACAAGCATGCATGTTTACTTCCATGACTTTCACTCTGTCAACAGAAAACACTTGAAACTGGAAGTAAAGTTTCCAAGAAAGCAGAGATGGAGGTTTTCTGTGCTTAGATTAAAGTTCCCAGTACCTTCCAGCTGTCCTTTTCCTGCCTTCGCAGGGCTCTCTCACTCAGCTGGGAGCCTGGAGGTCTGAGCCCATGACCTGACCACCAACAGGCTCGGGGACTTTGTGCATTTAGGTACTGTGGGCCAAGGAGCACATTTGGTACACGCAGTTCCTGCCACGACACAGCCCTGAGCTCGGCAGCAGCCTCTTGGGCAGTGATGGAAAACCCTTGTGATGTTTACACTTACTTGACTATTTAGTGGAGGTCACCTCCTTTTCCAGCCCAGATCTCTGTAAAAGCCAAACCCGGCCATGACGTCCATCGCTGCCAATGCTGTACTAACATTATTAGCTAAGGTATTGGTGATGGGTTCACACAACAGCGCCGTGCCTTGCTGGTTAGCTGCAGTCTGTGACTATGGCTTTAAAAATTGTGCTGATGAGGTCTTGTCTTGAGACCCTGCCGCCCACCCACTTCCATGCTGAGAGCCAAATAAATATTTACTACTTCTCATAATAACACCCAGCCACACTCATCCTTACCGCTGCAGAGTAGTTCATCTAATTGAAATAAGAATATAAGTAAACTGTTTGTCAAGGCAGTTTATTAGGAAAAGCATTGCTGTGTCAGGAGCTCCCTCACTGTGAGAGATGCTGTGTTGTCTCTCTTAATATTTAATGCCATTTTAATAATATTTCCCAGTTAGGGGTGCAGGCTGATGCTACAGACTAAAGGCCAAGCCTGCCAAAGTGTGGAGGAGGGAAAACTCAGGGACTGGGGTCAGCTCAACTCCATTGATTTACCCACTTGGAGGCTGGGCAAAGACCAATCTTGCTCTTCTTTCGAGGCACTCAACCACTCCCGAGTCCTCCTCTCGGCGACTTTATCTTGGATTTGTGGATATTGCCTTTTCTTGCTCAGAAGGACACTTCAAAAGTTTGGGGCCACCTCCTGAGGTGGTGGAGATGAGATACCCACACTTTTCCTTTGGCAAACCCATTTCTCATTGCAATGCCGTTGGGCTTATTAATCAGATAAACCATAAACTACTGAATTTCTCTCAGGTTTGTGGTTGCAGCTGTAGCTACAGTGCTGTTACCTGTCTTTGGGAACTCTTGTTTTGGAAACCTCTGAACCTCCAGGTTAAAGTCAGAGGTGTTTTTGCTGAAGGAGTGGGGAGCAGCATCTTAAGTATCAAAGGTCCCTGCTAGTAAAGTGTCCACCGACACTGCCTCCATGTCACCCTCCAGCCCTCACAGACCTGTCTTGGCCGCAAAGCTGCTGCTCAGGCGGTGCCCCAGTCCCTGTGCCATCCCCCAGGACTTTTCCCAGCAGCGATGCCCAGCTCAGGCTCTTCCTTGTTGTGAAAGATTGCTGGCTGAAGAACCAGGGAGTCAGAGCCTTTTGAAGCTGCTGCATAATAAGCTATATTTTTTTTTTTCCAAACATCACTAGACAGTTCAATAATAATTACACGACCTTTATAATCAGCCAAACCAGCGTAGGCATCCACCTGGCCTACACGTAGCATTTGTGAGTAATTTTACAGAAAGGGCAGATACTTTTGAACTTAGTGCACAGGACTTGTGCACAAACAGCTAGAGGAGGAGGGCCCAATTATAAATAAACCGTCCTTAGTTGTCACTTCGCTGTCTCTGACTTCCCACGCATTCAAATGGTGAGACTGATTCATTTAATCTTACTCTAAAGCAGCAAGCCACAGAGGCAGTTTCCTGACAGTTGCTTAAAAAAGTGTGGCTGAGCTCTCTTAAATTGTCTTCCCTTGTATTATATTTAGACACCGTGATTAGGGTATCTGCCACGATATGCTTTGACTTTAAGGCAGAAGTTAAAGCCACCCTCTGAAAGCAAACAGAGACGCTCCAAGGAAACGGAGGGGCACGAGCGCCGGGGTTTGGCATTTGGGCGCAGAGCTCTTCAGTGCCGCTTGCGCTGCCGGCTTCCCCGGCACAGCCAGCCTTAGGAAACCGGAGTTTTCAAATAAGCACAACATTATTTACCATAATGAGACTACTGGGAAGGGTGGAGGCAGTGAAAGACTTAGCGGCTGTTTCCATGCATTTTTGCAATATCAGCTGAGCAATTCTTACAGTCTTCCCTTCTCCCTTCCTTCCCTCTTCTCCTCTCCAATCTGGCTTTTCTTGGCGAAGGCTTGGATGCAAAGTCTGGACACTCCTGTCATATAAACAAGGCTTATATATGTTTGTGTCACTGCAAAGCTGATTATAATGACTAGACTTCACGCATTTTACTCTAATTAAGTCGGTGGAGGTTTCAACACAGATACAAACTCGATGTGCAGCTCTGCCCTTGACAATTACATACCGAAGAGAATACCTGAAAGCTCTTGTTTTGCTAAATATGCCATTTAATATTTTGTAATGCTTAGGTAAATACAGTCAGTGAACATGAAGTCTTCCGCATTTCTATGTTATTATGGAGGAGGTTATTCGACTTACGCTGAAAGATGTTTCCTCATTAGGTGACTTGCTTTGCCAGAGCACTTGTCAGATACTGAATTGCAGGGTCCAGTCCTGCTGACCACCAGCCATGATGGGAAAACCCCCAAACTCCAGCAGACTCTCAGCCACTGGTCTGGCTGCAGGAGCTCTACAGCAGGGTAGCAAATGTGATAAAAGGCTGGCAGGCAGGACAAGGTGAAAGACAGTCCGGGCTCTAAGGTACTTGTGGAGATTGGGAGAGCTCTGTGTAGAGGGGGAACTGTAGGGAGCAGATGCCGTACTACCAACACAAGTTTGTTAACCTGGAATAAATACTGGTGTGGAATTTAACGCTCTGAATTGAAAGTTGAGTTTCTCCCATGTGCCAAATTCTGTTTTTTTAGGTTGGTGTAGGATGTCTGTCTTCGTCCTCTAGCTGATCTACAGAGATCTGTAAATCTGTTATTGCTTCCAGATACCCTCATAGAAACTTTGGTTTTTGTTTAGTATGTAGTAAACTTGAGGTCCTCCATCCAGATCTTAGTGTTGGTCTAAACGTGATTGGATTACCATTCTTTTAAGATCTGCTGAATTCCTTTTCTCTCAGATAAAAATGTCATGCTAGAAGCTTCCCACCATCCCCATGTCTCTAGAGAGAATCTTGAAGACTTGAAGGTGACTTTTCCATGAAATGGTCTCAATATAATTCCAAAAAAACTTCATAATTTGGAGCCTGCTCCTCAACCTCCAGCAGAGATCAAAGGGATCCCAGAAAAAAATTAAGCACCATGCATTCCTAGGAGCTGAGCCTTTAGCTGTAATGAATCTATCAACTACCCTTTTATCAGCCAGATATAAATTGACTTGGGGCACTTTGGAGCCTAAGGCTAGTATAAGGCTGCTGGTTTAGTCTTTATTTCTATTAAAAAGTTTGACCGCAGAGGAAGACCTTTGTTTTCAAATGGTGGTTTTTTTTACATCTTCTTGTTATTTTCACCTTCAAGCTTGCTTGGCCAGTTGGGTATGAAAGGCTTGTTCTTGCTTCCTAGTGGCAAGATTATCTGTTGATGGTATTTATGGGGTGCTAATTACTATCTGTCATTGGTATTTATGAGGTTCCAATTGCTACAGTACCTAGGCGCCAGGTACAATATTGAGATAAGCATAAATGTTATTGAATGTGGACTCTGCTCTTCCCATCCTAGCGCTTGGCCCCTTTGACAGGAATATTTTTC
Organism: Numenius arquata; assembly: GCF_964106895.1. Lineage (NCBI taxonomy): Eukaryota > Metazoa > Chordata > Aves > Charadriiformes > Scolopacidae > Numenius > Numenius arquata. Next base: position 70,679,605 of record NC_133577.1, read on the forward strand.
TTTGTCCTCTCCCTCCCACACCTTTTTGTATTTGTGAGGCATCTGAGAAAAAAAGTGAGTTTTGTGTTCTGCTATGAAACAACCCCAGCTTGTGAGCTCACCCGGCAGGTACCCGGTGCCTGTGGCTCCATTGTGGAGTACACCATGCTGGTGGGTGACCCAAGGCACCGGAGCTGTGACCAGTGGCACCAGGAGCAGAGCCCACAGCAGCCTATACCTGCTTTGCCCGTAGCCTGCATACCAGCTGCTGCTGAATTGTTTTCCCTAGGATGTTTTCCAAAACGCAGCAAACTGCGGCAACTGGGAGAGCTGAAATCAAACCAGGTGTTGCTTCCCAGCCTGTGCACAGTCACAGAAGATGTCCCGGTCAGAGAGCATGGAAGGTTTTGAACTCTTTGGACCAGGAGCTGCCTGGAAGTGAGCAGAGAGCCGCTGGAGCCTGGCTGGCATTAATGTGAAGCATTTCTTCTAGCTACTGGTACTAAAGAGACAGTTTGCTGCTCAGGCAAACTAGAGCTTTTGACCAACTTGACCACCAGCTGTGACGAGAAACTGAGTCTCAGCCCAATTTTGAGAAAAACACATGCCTGGGATTCTCTACCACTACAGAGAAATTAAAATGAACCCACAAGAACGTAGAGATGAGATGAAAAAATGCAGGTCACTGTGGCAGCTACCTCCTAAGTGGGACAGACATGAACTTCTTTAATGTGGATATAGAAGGGGATATATGTTTTTTCTATTATTACCTGTTTATGGGAAGGTAGAGGGAAATTTGCTCACAATCTTAAGAAGTGTTCCAAACACTTTTTTAAAACATCTGAAAAAAAAAAGTTAGGAAGGAAATTTAAATGAAGTATCTGCAAAGATTTTTTTCCCCTGTTTTTTGATCAACTCTGATGGTTCTAATTGCTGTGCAAGGAGAAAGATGGAAATGACTTCGAAATGCAGAAGAAAGGGATTGCACCCATGGTAAGCCCTGCCTGTGGGACAGCAAGCTCAGGACACACTGGAAATGCATAAATAAGGAAGGTGCCTCAAACTGAGATTTATCTCCGGCTTACCCTTACAGCTATTTCCGTACCCTCAAATTTTCTGGAATGAAAAGTTGTAAGGATCAGTAATTACGCTAAGGCTTTTCCTTTATGTATCACCGCTCACTCAAGACTTTCAGCCCATTACACAAATAGCAGTGACGTGCTTGGCAGGAGCCCTTTGAAGCAGGTAGTGCCATTGCTGCCAACTTGGTTTCCCCAGCAGAAAAGCGGCGGCGGTGGGGGTGAAGGGACTGAACATGCGACGCTGGGATGCCCTCCCCTTCCTTGCCCTCACGTGGCGCTCATGCCTCTCTGGCTTTGCCCCTGCATGGATTTCTGGCCTTGCAACCCATCTCAGGGTGGGATGTGGTGCACCAGGTGGTGCCCAGCACCCGGTGCCCAGCACCCCGGGCCAAACGAGCCGTCGATCCTGTCTCTTGATTGCCGAGGGCTGCTCCATGACGCCAGTAGGTTTGCAGAGAACAAGGAGGGCTGGAGTCAGGTTACACTGACTCCAAAGGACCAGGGCAGCAGCTTCCCAGGGAAAATACATGCTCGCGTAAATAAAGAGGGAAATAATTATAAATGACTAATCAACCGAGCAGAAGTAAAAACGGAAAGCAGAAGCAGGACTGAAAGACAGAAGGAAATTTTCTTTTCCTTAAGATATTAAGGAACTTAAGATATTTTTTGTTGATGCAGAGTTTTGCATTTTGCATCTAAAGAAATAGGGAAAGAAATTTAAATACGTATTTAGGAAAAAAAAATCAAATGGGAAATGTGAAAAGAATCATGAGCTTTTTGTGAGGAAGCCACTGAAGAGACAGAATTATAAAGGCACTAATCCAAATATCAACCTTTGTTACTTCAGTGGTAAAAAAAAAATAGATTTAGTACAGAGTGAAGGTAAGATTTTGGGAAAGCACCTGAGGACAGTGAGAATTGCTTATCGTGTTATTTTTGCTCCAGTCACTGGGCAGTATAAGTGAGGTAGTTATTAAAAGTGCTATTTATTCCAAGAAACATTACATTCCTTTCTTCTCACCACTGCCTTGCTTATAGTCAGGTGTATTTATTGAAATGTGCTCAAAGTCCTGAGCTGCACTGCCACCAGTCTCCCAGAACTGTGGGCTCAGCCAGCCAGCAGAAGGATAAAGGACCCCTACCCAGTGAGATAACGCTTTTTCTGCATAGAATAATAGAATAGTTTGGGTTGGAAGGGACCTTTAAAGGTCATCTACTCCAACCCTCCTGCAATGAGCAGGGACATCTTCAACCAGATCAGGTTGCTCAGAGCCCCGTCCAACCTGACCTTGAATGTTTGCAGGGATGGTGCATCTACCATCTCTATGGGCAACCTGTTCCAGTTGTAAAAAATTCCTCATTGTAAAAACTTTCTTCCATATATCTAGTCTGAATTTACCCTCCTTTAGGGTCTGAATTTACCCCTTGTCCTATTGCAACAGGCCCTACTAAAAAGTCTGTCCCCATCTTTATTATAGGCCCCCTTTAAGTATTGAAAGGTCGCAATAAGGTCTCCCTGGAGCCTTCTCTTCTCCAGGCTGAACAACCACAACTCTCTCAGCCTGTCCTCATAGGAGAAGTGCTCCTCTGATCATCTTTGTGGCCCTTATCTGGACTCACTCCAACAGGTCCATGTCTTTCTTATGCTGAGGGCTCCAAAGCTGGACACAGTACTCCAGGTGGGGTCTCACCAGAGCGGAGTAGAAGGGCAGAAACATCTTCCTCAACCTGCTGGTCACGCTTCTTTTCATGCAGCCCAGGATGTGGTTGGCTTTCTGGGCTGCAAGCACACATTGCCATCTCTTCATTCTACCCTGTTTAACAGCGAAGCTGGTGGTGGGTGAAACTGAGGCAAGGAGGTAGGTAGGAAATGGCTTGTCAGGGAAGCAGGATCTCAGTTACAGAGCTCCTGAACTGAGATCCCAGCCTTTAACTTTCTTCCAAAAGGCTAGATGGAAAACAAGCCTAAATATGCTTTCTTTTCTCAACATCACAATGTACCTTCTGTACTCTGCTCTCTCATGTTTCTGGATGAAAGAAAATTCAGCAGGCAATTTATCACCAAATTAAAGTCACTGCTGTCAAAATCACTCTGGATCCAAAAGAGCCGAATAAATTTGATCTTACTTGTAGAGACGTATTCTGGGCAATGATAAAGAGCCTAGACCAGCTGCTTCTCGCTTAGCTCTTATGTAGGCAACACCTGCACAGTTTTCAGACACGGACCAGCAGAATGAAGGCTGGCCGGGGGAATTGCAGTGTCATCAGCTGAGCTGGAGATGGAAGGGCTGGTGCTTGGAGATCTCACTATGTTCCTCAGCCTGGGACACTCCAGAGTCCCCAGAGACACAGCAGTCAGGCATGTGCTGCCTTTTTTCAATCCCGGTTTGGAGATAATGGGAGTAACACTGTAGGGAGAAGATTCAGGCAATGTGATTTACAAAAAAAAGAAATAAAGAAAAAATCCCCTCTATGATTTTGTGGCTCTCTGAGAGTGCCGAGTGGTGGGGCTGGAAGTAGGGGAACACTGGCACAAAATTGATTAGTTTAATAAACTAAAATGACTAGCATATTTTGACACTCTATCATTGTAACTAACCTTTATTGGGAGAGGGTCTTTGGCCAGTGCTCTTTCTAAGGAGGATTTTCTTGTCCTTATGCTTGCTCTGCCTATCAGGCACATGGGGGCTGTGCTGTTTAACTCTCCTTCCCCTTGTTTATATTCCCCATCCCCACATAACCCACAGGCAGAATTGTACAGCATTACTCCCCTCCCCCTAATTTTCCCTCTTTCAATTGGTGTCACCACAAAGGAATAGATTATTACTGACACTGATCCCAATTTAATCCTTTCAATAATCTGATTTTTCCAAGCCTATTTATATCCTTGAAATGACAGTGGGGTTTAAAGTGATACAAATACCTGAGCCTAAGCACTGGTACTATCCAGTTTTGACCCTCCAGAATAAAGTGTAACCCCCAAAATTATGTGATAAATCCCTTCCAAAGTGTTGGTAGCGCAAGACTGGTACTTGGTCCCTTTTTTGATGAGCAATACTTTTCATGTTACAGGTTTGCTCTGTGTTACAAGTTGCTCTGTTGTTAACAAGCTGAGGTCCTGAAATAAGTTTTAAAGCTCATATAAATGTAGAATTTCTTTTCCCTTTGTGGATTTTTAATAACCTTCTGGTGTCTGGAAATGATCAAGAAGTAAATCTTTCATAGCAATGTAAGAAGTATAAACCCATTCTAGTTTGTTATTTCATCCAGCAACTTGAGAACTTTTTTTATTTTCCTGGGCTTTAAGGTGATCAGCCAATGTTTTCTCCCATCCCCAATCTCCTTAAAAAGCTTATTAATGTTTTACGTTCAAAATAAAGACAAACCAATCTGAAAACAAAGCCATCCTTAGGGCTGCATATTCTAAATGTTCTTGCTGGACTATTTCCACTATTTTTAACCAATTCATTTTAATATTGCTCCTGCTTCTTGCTAGATCTGCAGAACTTCAGTTCACACGTAGCCAAGGAGTAGTTCAACCAGCAGTCAGCAGGTTTTTGTTCTTTCCCCCCCCCCTACTTTTATAATTCAGTGCAGTCACTTGTTTATATAGCCAAATCCTTTTGTTTCTCCAAAAGGGACTTGGATATTCCACTGAGAGACAACACCCATGGTAGGTGATGGTCTGGTTTTTCCAAAGCAAAGACCTCAGTTTTCAGCAGAATTTACATTCTGGTAATAAATATTTAAAGGAATTATGACGGAACTGAAGCAAAGAATGTCCCTCTGAAACACACACATACACACACACACACACACACACAAGCGTACACACACACACACAGAGTCCATTAGTCTGGGGTCACTTTGATGCAGATGGTGCCTCTGTTCCAAACCTGAAATATTTCACTCTTTTCCATTAGAAAACTTGGCCACTTTGGATTTTTAATACCCCATAAAAGACTTATAAAATGCTATTCCTTACTGTCTATGTAGCAGATCACTCAAACATCTATGTCAAAGGCATTTTCTGCAGCAGGATCTCTTTCTGCCCTGAAAAAGTGTAAGACAGAATACAAATTGTGCTGATTTCTTGCTGTCGTTTGTCAGGTATGAGCTTTAAGATTTTCAATTGATCGATCATCTTTCTTTTTTCTACAACAGGCTAAAATAAAAGACACCAGTATGGCAGTTTTGGAACGTACCGGAGCTACACAACTACCGTTTGGCTTCAAGTGTGTAGGCTATTATTAAGCAAATGAGATACTGATGTACTTTTCCATTTACAAAGCTTGTATTTGCCCCTGTGGGCATAACACCAGGTGATGTGTTAATTAATGATGGTGAAGATCATATGACATAAACAAAAGAGCTGCTCTTTAAAAATAACAAAAAAGGAAATATTCCCACTCCCTTGAAGAAGAAGAATGAACTGATTCCAAAAAGCAGAATCATGAAAACCAAAAGGGAAAACAGGGAAGAATGCGGCATAAATATTGGAGTTACTCACAAATGTCTCCCTCTGCAAACAAGACAGTATTTATTCTGTATAGTATGTTGTATCCTGCACAGCACTTCACATTACTCATAGGATAACCTGTCTGACTTAGCATCGAACCATGCCCACATTAGCAGGATTGTGCCTGTGGCTGAATATAGTGCTCATTGAGTGCTGTCTGCTGAGGAGGAGTCAGAACCTGCTGTCCCTTCTTCTGCTATGGACCACCTTATTTCAGGAGTGGCTTCGCCATGAGGAGGCTGATACCTGTGGAGGAGTTACCTTTGCAGAACTGACCCACTGAGACAACACAGCGTGCTGGGGCCTGACATGTCCCTCTTCACATCAGCAGGTGAAAATGCTGTGGTCAGTACTCACCTTCACCCACTGTGTTATCCACATCTGTAGCAATCATGTGATGGGAACAACAATGATGTGTACTTATCAGGGGAAGAGTATTATCTCTGACTTTCAAAGCTTGAAACATATAGGATGGGTGGGATCTGCAGAAGGACCTGTGTCTCACAGGCTCATCAAATTGCAAGTGAAAGGGATGAAGAAATGAGTGTTGGGGGAGAATCGGTTTTGGAGAGGGGCCTTAAGGCAAAAGGGTGGGAGGGAGAAGGCTACATGTTATTTTTCCATTCATTTCTGTGTCTAAGGCTAAGCAGCACATCTCTATTTCCACCCCATCTCTGATTTTTCACCTTGAGAATCTGGTCATTCTTAGCTCAGTAGGTATAATTTGCTTCCTGATGTGAACATACCCATCTTTCATGTTGATCCTGGTTTAAACTCAGCAGAAACAGAAAGAAGAGTGGAAAATAACCTAGCTGCCCACTACAGACAATAACACTGAACCAGTTTAGGAGAAAAGGAAGGTGAGCACAGGTATGTGGGAGGTCTTCAGCTACTCAAGGTAGTCCACAGCCAAACAGCAAAAGGGTGGGTGTGCGTCTGTGGACATGTAAGCATGGACATGCATGTACCAGCAGAGAAACAGGGATAACCGCTTACATACTCATCAACCCTCCTTGCTGTGTTCAGCTTTCTGCAGGCATCAGCGCAAGGAGACAGCCCTATGAAAGGCTTACCTTCATCACTCGAGAGCTTTGGGACAGATCTTCCTGGCAGAGAAGGGAAGGAAAAAGACCTCCTGCAAGAAAAGTGAGATCCCTCCAGTGTAGGGGCAGGGCAGGAGAAGCTCCTCCTGGGAGAGGGGCAGGAGTGAAAGGAGGCAGGAGGTCCTCCTGTTCCTGCAGCTGGCTCTTCCCGTGCCAGCCCTGCTCCATCTGCTGGCAAGAGCAATGTGAAGCCTCCAATGTTTTCCCACTGGGATCCAGCTCCTCCTGTGGCTTCCCCAGCCCAGATACCCTCCTTGGCCTCATTTCATCTGCCACAATGGCCAAGGGTGGGAAGAGCAGAGCCTTCCTCAGGCACAGGAGGGAGAACAACCCTTTCTCTTGGGTCACGGGATGAGGAACTGCCCTCCCATGAGCTTCTGTCTACTTTTACTTCTAACAAATCAAGGTTACAGAGGAGCAAATAAAGTATTGTGCACACTGCGTATTCACCATCTGATCTACTGGTTGGGAACCTGATTTTGCTGCTCACTTGTGGGCAGTCAAGCCCCAGTGGAAATGCCCCGCAAATCCCCTGAGGCTGCCTGGCAGAACGGGATACTGCTGGGGATGGGGTGAGATGGCAGCATCAGCTCCTGTCTCAGCAAGTGCCCAGGAAATCAGAGTGCAGCTGTGAAAGGTATGTGGGGGAAATAGAAGCTCTTTGACTCTCTTGCTCGCTGCTTAGCACTTTGCAAGGTTATATTTTTGGCTTTACCCACGTTTTTCCGTGCCTACTGGGTGTTTAAGAGAATGTGCTGAGGGAAGCTCTGGTCTTTTCAAAATATGGAAGCAACACGGAAAGCTTTTGCCATGTATGAGGCTGAATGGCACTGCAAACTTGACTCACTCTTTTCTGTGCAAGGAGACACAGGCTGGTTTAAGAAAGCTCCCCTGTGAAATGCAGTGGGATTTTTTAGCTCTGGCACTGTTGGCATTAAATGGTTTTTCCTCTTGTCCTGCCTTCTGCTGTTGGGAAATCATCTGCACCTGGACTTTGGTTCTCTTTTCCACATGGGAAAAGAATCATGTTTATCCTCCTATGTTCCTTGCAGATGGCGTCTCTTTCAGCTCCGCGTTAGAGGCGGTCAGGTGAATGGGTGGGCTGAGGTTCCCCATGTCAGCTGGTCCCTTGGGGAGGGAAGAAGGGCAGCCAGTGTCAGACCAATATTTACAGAAAGTTTAGTCTCCAGTGGATTTCCCTACTCCAACAAAACAATAGGAGGGTCTGGTGCTATATTATCCATGCTTCCTCTTTATTCTGATTTTATCTGTGAATTCTTGCAAATAATAGATGACTGAGACCATTATTGTTCTGGGAAATAGGAAGATGAAAACATTAGACAGACCTTAGCAATTTCAATGGACTTATTCATGGTGTATTTGGTTATGCAAGTCTTCGCAGAGTCAGGAACTAACAAAATACCTGTTGGAATAAGTAATAATCCTGTGTGTTCACAAAAGCAGTTCTCTTATGGCTTATTTTTAATAAGAGATACTGCCTCAGTCAACCAAGTGCTACAGAGTTCAGAACAAAAAAAGAAAACAAATATAGCTCCACTCTTAATGCTACAAGATCTTGGGAAGCAATCCATTCCAGCTCTTCTATGTCTCTGATTTAATACAGGCATTCTTGATGTAAATTGCATGCTGGTGATTAATAGATCTTCCATCAATTGAACTTGAACTGAAGTTGAACTGAAGTCAAAAGAACATACTCTTTCTTTTTGCCTTTTTTTTTTTTTCTTTTCTAAACCTGCATTAAAAAAGATTATTCAGAAATCTTGGAATGAAAAGTGCTAGGTCAAAACTCACATTTTTCTAGCAAGTCTATGAAAACTTACTTTTAAAAGTCACATACTGTAGCATCTCAATTATCCTGGAAGGCTTATCCGGGTTATGGCTTAAGTATGCTATTCATGTGCTGCCAGCTTGTTCTAGAAGCACAAGATGAGCTGCAGTGCCTTGCAAAGCAGCTAAACCCTACTCTGGGCCAGACAGAGTCCAGAAGCAGCTCAATGGTTTGATGTGAGCGAAGAAGTCCTGCCACCGCCCACCGGTCCCGTGAGGAGCTGGGCTGTGTCTCAGCACTACAAGCCACGGAGCAGTGTGGGTCCTCAGCAGTTCTGGCAGGACTCTGTATCTGCCTCCACATCACATCCCAAGCTCTGGGAGATCATCTTCAGTTAGGAATGTTGCTGTGTGGCTTCACAGAGCTGGCTGTGGCGTGGTGCTAAGAAGTCTTCATGGGTACCACCTGGCTATGCACTAAAACTTCATGCATCACTCATGTATTATTATTTTCCATTATCTAGGACCTTTCCTTCTCCTCCTCTTCACCTCAGGTAAAAGCGGAATTGTTTGTATATCCATGGGCTTAATACCTACTGTTATCTTGGAAGAACTTCTCTGGGTTGTTGTACATTAACATTGTTCACATTTTTGATGCATATGCAATTAATAAAATTTGGGCAAAGCTGTAAAGCTTTGACTATACTCTGCACAGATTCTGAATGTTATGTTCTCCGTGAAGTATCATTAAAACTTGCTACCCACAAGGACTAATTAATAGGAAGAGATTTTATTCTGAAAGGGGAGTTTTCTCTCCTCTGCACAGCCTTCCCCTCGGTGTTAGACATTCCCAGTTAGGCAAATAGGGCCGTGCTCCCAAAGGTTTCTTTTGTGGGTCTCATGGCATTTAGTGCTCCTAGTGATCTCCCAAATTCAGGACAGCAGCGATTGTGTGAGAAACTTTTCCTCTAGTTTTCAAAGGAAATGCCCAGCTTTCGGGGAGAGATGTCTAAATAAAGGCTAAAACACAAGGTAAAACCAGAACATGCAGTTTAGGCTCATCTTGCACAAGTCCATCAATTCTGGCTAACGTAATTTGTGAACTGAAAGCCGGAATGGTGCAAAAGAATTCAGAATAAAGCAGTTTTAGTGTGAAATACATGTCCAGCACAGGGGAGGGGAGTTATGCAAGTGAAGCTACTCTGCAGCAACTCCCATTGTGGATAAGCCCTTAATTACTTCTAAAATCTCACCATTACTAAGCCATGCTTATAATTTCTAGAGGCCTTGAGTTTCTGGAACAACTGGAGTATGAGATTCAATTGCATTCACTTCAGTGGATGATACAGTTAAGTATGGGCACGTTTGTAGGCTTGAGGCCAGTCATTAACTAATTAGTGTATGGGAACATTTCATTTTTTCCCATCTGATTTTGCAAAGTTATTTGGCAATACTTGTTTATAAGCCCTCTTTTTTCCTCTTTTTTCCCTCTCCCTTCCCAGCAAACCAAACCCCCACCAGAATCAGAAAGAGCATTGCAAGAACTTCCCGTTTTCCCCTTACTGTAGACAAAACTATTTGCTGAGTTTTGCTTTTTTATAGAGAAATATATATAGCTTTTTTAAAAAAAAAAAAAAAAAAAATTAATAGGTTTCAGAGTGTTTGTTTCCTTTGCAGCCATGCAAAGCTTCCCTTCCCAGCAAGGGCACTCCAGCGGGAGCAGAGGGGGTGTGCTGTGGGGTGTGCTGCCCCGGAGGAACTACAACCCCCAGCGTGCGTGGCGCGAGGCAGCTGGGGGAGAGAAGGGCGGGGAGGCGCGGGGTCTTCTGGGAGTTGTAGTCTCGAGGGCCCTCCCCAAGGTCAGCTCTCCAAGCACCTGTCTGGTTTCGTGGGAGGCAGCGATGACTCCGCTCCCCACCACTCCCCTCGGGCTGTTGCAGTGCTGGCAGCCCGACTAGGAACCGGTGGAGGAGGCACGGGAGAAATTGAAAGGTAAGGACCTCCTCGTATCTGCTGTGGAGTTGGCAGGGGATGGGGGGCTGTAATTCCCGTTGCCCCCCTCACCTCAATCCTCCTTGCCCCCGTGCTTTTGGCTGGGAGTTTTTGCCTTGTCGCATTGTTGGGCAAGTCGTCTGGATTTGGGTTGGCTCATGGAAATGTCTGCAGCATTAGCACGTGGGACTGGCCGCGTAGGGATGTCATTCTCCCTTGCAGCTGTGGTTAGAAGTGTGACTGTTGGCTCCTTTTTGTAAAGGTTAATGGGAATAAATAATCATTCCATCACAGGAGAAGGTGGGGGAGGGAATCCCAATCCCTACAGGGGCTGGAAATCTTTCTCTAGTGAATAAGGGTCTTGTAACATCCAGCTTCTTGCTGAATTTAAGATTGCTTTTAAAATTCTTTTTTTTTTTTTTTTCCTTTTAAGTTGACTTTCTAGGTCTTAGTAGAGAGAAATAGGCAAACACAAATTTTGCCTAGGTGGCTGCAACAGCCTTTGCCTGTGTACATTTCCTTGTTCCAGTGTTTCTGCTGTTTGCTGAGCTGGAGGCACCGAAAGTCTCAGGCTGTGCAGGTCACTAAAGTGAAAATGCTTGGGAATGCTTCAGTTTCATCTTGCTGCTTAATAAAACAGAGCAGCGATCAGGATAGCACAGGGAGGAGAAACGGCTTTGTGTGCTTCATGGGTCAGGTAAAACACTCTGGAACGTTTTGGCTGTGGTCCTCTGACAAGTAGGTGTTTGGGAAAGTATTCCAGCCTCGCTGTTCGTCCTTACGCCTGAGTGTAAATTTGCCAGAGAGTTTTGGGAAGTACTTTGCACGAGGATGCTCTGCAGACCTTCCAGGGCTCAATGTACATCAGATGGTGGTCTCCAAGGCATAGGTACTGGGTTCGAGGACACAGTTATACCTTGATGGTCCTTTCCTACAAATAGTTTGCTAATTGTGCTGAAGACTGCAGATTTGCTGTATACGCTACTTATGGCCAGTGATGCTGGTTCTCAGCTACTGTTTCTGGGGTGGGACAGCAAGCAGTGGGCATAATGAAGAATGCAGGAGCAGAGTAGAAGGTTATAGCTAAGGCTACCCATGCAAGATCCTATTTAAATGAAAAAAAAAAGGAAGCAAAGTCAGGAGTTAGTTCTATTAAAGGTCTCACCCAAGAGAAGCTGGGAAAGACATTTCTCAGTTCTGCTGGGAATTGCATTGCCCTTTTAATGGTAATAAAGTACCTTTGCTGTTAATCTCCACAGAGGCTGCCAAATGCTGAACAAGTCTGGCCAATGAGGCAATTCCCTTCCTGTTTGGAGACTTGCTGCCTCTGGGTCAACGTGGAGGTACGGCTTTTGGGCGTGTTGGGTTTATGCACCATGAGCACCAGGTCTGCTGTTGTATGGAAAGGTGGAAAGCAGAAAGCTAACGAGCAGGTGTCCTTCACTAACCAAACATGCAGAAATGCTAAACACGGTGCCCTGGAATGATTACCCACAAGGAGGGGAAATATATCTAAAATGAGGTTGCTATTGCTAATGTTAGAGGTGTTGGTAAGAAGCGCTAAACTTCCTGTGAACTAATCCACTGCCTTAAAAAAAACCCAGCTGCTGTAATGGGGAGGGCTTGTGGGCTGCTTTTCATGTTTTTCATATGCCTCAGACTTCTGGCATATCTGATGTTCTCCCTGTTTACAGTATTAGGAGACACTGCTAATATGCAGGTAATAATAGAAAATAATTTATGGGGGAAGTGGTACTGAATCTGTAAACATTCCCTACACATTCAAGAAACTTTCCCAAATGTGACCAGCACTAATATCAAAAACAGGGGACCATATCTGCATGCAGCCTTGCTGAGTTCTGGGTGTTTCCCTGTATGCTGGTACCACATATGCCAGCTTAAGCCAGGCGATGAGAGCCACTGCAGGACTGGCAGCGCTGTCTCCAGAGCAGCAGCATGACTAGGGATGCCACCGCATCCCTGGGGCAGGGCAGGTGCCCGAGAAGGAGGAGGATGGTGGTGGGACCTCCTGTGGCACCAAGCCCCACGTGAGCAGCAGCAGCAGGGGTGGGTGCCTCTCCCCACTCCTTCCTGGAGGTGAGGACTGTGCCAGCAAAATGCATGGACCTTCCTACTCCACCTTCCCCCATGGCCTCAAGTTGCGCCAGGGGAGGTTCAGACTGGATATTAGGAAAAATTTTTACACTGAAAGGGTTTTAAGCATTGGAATGGGCTGCCCAGGGAAGTGGTTGAGACACCATCCCTGGAGGTATTCAAAAGACGGGTTGACATAGTGCTTAGTGACATGGTTTAGTGATTTTTTTTGTTTTTGTCAGAGTTACGTTGATGGTTGGACTAGATGATCTTAAAGGTCCCTTCCAACCTAGACAATTCTATGGTTCCATGATCTGCCAGTCAGGCGGCAGTGTCAAAAACAAGCATGGATTTTCCTGTTTACCCAATGTCAGCGTACCTCCCCAAAAGCAATTGCATCGGGTTTGTTTTCCTTTCCTCGTACATATCAGAAGTCAAACAGTGTGATGTGGCTAAGGGGGTTATATTGACCCACCTCTGCCGTTGCTATTAATATCTGAAGAATTTCCCAACTGCCCCAATGACAATACAGTCGCCCGCCTGTCTTTCTCTTGCCAGACAGCGTGGGGTCTTTTTATGTTGGCAAGTCCAGTAACTGCTAGTCCAAATTTTGGTCCTTGCTAGTGTTAAGCAGCTAGGGGCTAGATTCTATACAGAAGAGAATATATAGAGAATATAAATTTTTGCAATGAATAGCAAGTTGATTTGCAATGTCATTTGAACAGTATCCAAATATCCAATTCTTTTTTTAAAAAAAGGGAGGTGGAAGGGATTTGGGAGGGTTCATATCTTTTTCTTGCTGACCATAGAAATGTAACCCACCATTTTAAAAAAAAAAAGTACATTCAGAATCCAACTCCGTTGCACAGGCTACTAAATTTCAATTGCTGTTTTTATGTCATTATTGCAATTGCAGTAACTCTGTAAAAGACAAGACAAAAGGTTGCTCTTTCCACTTTGAGCTCTTTCCATCCTCCACTTTTACAGCAAAGGTTACCCTGAGCAATGTGTACATCTGTCTCTTCTAAGTGTAGAAATACATATTATTCATACCTTGTCAATGTATATGCTGGAAAACAGAAGCTGAATTTATAGCTATATTTCCTCTCTGCCGGGGCTTTTAGAGTTGAGTGTTTCAGTGTTTCCATTATAAACCCCTATTTTCTGAGGTTTATAACAGTCTTGAAGAGTGTAGCGGTCTTGAACCATAATAGGAAGCATGTAATGTTGCATTTACAATACAGCTGTAACTGCACATTAAGGAATGTAATCTTTTCAGTGTACCCACAATGCTCCAATAAGGTTAATTGGAGTTACATATACAAAGAGAAAACGAACATTTTACCCTTGGAGTTGGTGCTCTCCATCCAGAGAGCTGAGAGCATCACAAAAGGACAGAGTGCACCTACCTGCACCAGACTTACAAAAATGCCGTTCTTTGCTACACTATTAAAACACCCATGTGCATCTTCAAAGACACCTCTCAGAAGCTGCTTCCTTCATTTGATGCCTCAGTGCTTTACAGACTTGGCCAAAGGAAACCAAGGTAAAGGTGACTGGAAGAAACAATTATTTTATCAAATGTATGGTGAGGCTTTTGTCCTGTGCAATGTCTCTGCTGTTTCTGCTCTTGGATTCTAGTCTTGCATAAATATATGTCCCATCTGAAACCCATCTTCTTCATTTCCAGTGAGCTTACTCCATCTGGCATCTTGCATTCGTGTGTCACGGTGCTTACAAATATAAGGTAAATGAGTTACAGTTCATCATAACGTCCCACTGTCCCTGGGCTCTCTGAAGTAGTCCCAGCTCCTTTGCCATGCACCTGGGTAGTTTCTGTCTTCTCTAGTTAGCCTCAACTGCCACAGACAGAGCAGGGGCTCTTAAGGAGAAAGCACCCCATACATTGAGGTACCTGTCCGACCAGTCTGGCTCTCTAAGCTGCATCTGTTCCAATGCACCTAGTTTAAATTTTTGTTGATGGCCGTAGGACTCTGTGCTGGGCCAGAGATGCCATCGTGCCAGTTTGGTTGCTGTGTGAGTGTAACCAGAGAGTTGGGCCAGAGGGGGGAGTTGAGGGTCAGAGTTGGGCAAGGGGGAAGTCTCTGCAGGTAGCGGTGTTCTGAGTTAAAATGCATACTTTAAAATGGATGGTGAGGAAGAAGAGCTGAAGTTAAAAGTGGACAGTTGCCAGAGCTGCTGGCCATACTCATGCTAGAGCTGATATACCATTGCAATTGCTCACTTGAGCTTGTTGGACTTAATTGGCTGAAGGTAAAGAAAGCAGCAGCATATTCAGAGTTGAAAGAAGCTTCTAAGAATTGCTTAAAAAAACCCACCAAGACTCTTGGACCTTGAAGACTTTGTTAGGCTCTGTGGCGAGTACAAAGCGGTCCTCTAAGATTGTCACAGAGCAAAGATAAAATACCACAGCTGAAAGTTTTCTTTCGTGGATTTTTTTTTTTTTTCTTGGTATTTCAGTGAAACTGAGAAGGATACATATTTTGGTTTTGTACTAGGTCAGCTACAGTCTAAGGTTGCACTTATCTGCCACTTGCTAGAGGCAGCAGAGGGTAGCAAGGAGGTAGGAGGCTGGATTCACTGTGAACCTTAGGCTCAGATCCCATCTACAGTCTGAGACAGCAAGTTAGCATGAGCATCAGCAGGGCTGAAATCTTGTTGAGACTAAGTTCTTTTTGCTGTTTCAACTCATATGTCACATTATTTAGTCTTCCACTTAACCTCTCCTCCCATGGCTAACAGGTCAGCTTATTGGGTTCATGCCCTTTTGCAAGTATTGCTAACCTCAGGCATTCAGAAATCACAAATTTACTCTCAGATTCATAAGACTGCAGGAAAAACATGCATTTTTTTTAACTGAGCAATTAAAATAGTTTAATTAGTATTTTAGCCCTGATTCTTTGAGTTTTACAGCTTTGGAACATATTTTTTGTTGCTTCGTGGTCTTGACCGTCTTTGCCCCCAGTTAAATCCTTATTTGTCACAATTGCACAAATGAAGAACTAGTGCTTTAGCAAAAACCTGAGCTAAACCAAGACTTGCAGTAAGAAGCTGAGATTTGGAAATGCTGTTTTTGTGATTGTATAAGTTCACTTTTTCACTTTTCCTTTTTTTTTTGCCCCCTTACCAGTTATGCCTGCCTGTGTTACAACATATCTGCTGAGAGTGATGGAGCTGAAAGGATTTCTGATTTGATGAATTAGTGTACAAGGGGTCGGCAGAAAGGACTGCAAAAAAAGCAATGAATGGGAGAGCACAAAAAGCTGAACTATAGTAAAGCCATTGGTATGTTACATGTGCTTTTCTGCAGCATGTAAGGGGCTGCAGTTTGCATGCTCATTATCTGTACTCCCTTTCATATGGGCAAGAAGACCTTTGGGAATATTGGGCATGATCTACCAAGAGTTATTCATCATGAGATGCGTACATGTAGGCAGTGAGTATTCCGTGGATAAGGGCATAAGTGAAGATAAGGCTTCTCAATGTACTTTATATTGTCCCTGCATTTTCCCCATAGTGTGAAGGTGTTACATGTCTCCCTGCCACAGCTCTGTGTGTTCCAGTGCCCTGTACGTTTTGTGTTCTTACTGCCTTTTGAAAATATCTGACATGATCGTTCACACTGCAGTTATTGTGGTTTTGAAATATTTATCACGGGGAACATTTTCAAAGGCAAGAGAGGCAACAGGGCACCAGCCTCCCCCTGGCTGTCTACAGGAGTCAGAGCAGCATCGCCAAACCCTGCATCTGGTGTTCTCCAGGAGAACTTCCCATGTCCCATGAAGGGATGTTTCTGCAGCCTAAAAGAGAGGCTCTGTGGATGCCACTAAAAAATTGCTGAAGAACTGGGATTGGTCCTCAGTGATTGCTTTGAACTGCCAGGTTGAGTCTCTTTACAGTCATATTGCCTTTCTACATACGGATGTAGACTAATAGCTTCTGGGCTTCTTGAAGTATGAAAACCACTACTGTGGCAATAGTATTAGTCTGACTTGCTTGATTTTGACCTTTCTTTTTCCTTTGTGCCAGCTTACTGCCTCTTCTGTGCTGAGACAAGATGGTGGTAGTGCCTGAGTTGTAATGCCTGTCCTGATTTTGGCATGTTTGTATTGTCTAATACACTGCACATTTTTTTTGCTTTTTCTTTTTGTTGTCTTATTAATTTCAGAGGGATAATTGCATCCAATCCCTCTGATTTTAGACAATTAGAGAAAAAGCATAAGGCAGAGGCTGATACTGCCCACAGTTCCCAGATGGGACCCGATTCTACTATTCTTGTCAGCCTGAAGGTCGTAACCCATGGGGATGTTCTTCTTTCACATCTGTGGGGCTTCTGGAAGCATGTGCTATTTGAAAAAACAGCCGTGGGCCTCAGGTGAAGAATGCTTCTTTACCTTTACTGTTCAAGGTTTTTGAGACTTCTCCCTTTTGTCGTTTTGACAGGGAATTTATAAATGTGTTGCATTACTCTTTCAAATACCCTACTCCCATGCGTCTGTCATTATCTTTTTACCTCTTCCAGGCCTTAGTACTGAGCCTGTGAGGTCCCTGAGGGCACCAATAGATCTTAATTGCCCTGATTGGCCTCACCTGAGACACCCGTACCTACACACTCTGCCTGTGGGTGGGTCTAGGGCCTCAGTTGCTGACTTGATGCCCTGGTGGCCCCTGGTCTTGGCTCACCCTGTGCTGTGGGACCCTGTTACCTGCCTCCTACGTTTAGCCTGGTGAGCCTGCACCCCTTGGTGAGAGGTGGTCTATGTGGGGGGTTCCTATCATAGAATCATAGAATGGTTAGAGTTGGAAGGGACCTTAAAGATCGTCTAGTTCCAACCCCCCTGCCGTGGGCAGGGACACCTCCACTAGAGCAGGTTGCTCAAATCCCCATCCAGCCTGGCCTTAAACATCCTCTCTCTTCGTCCTGGAAGTCCATCTCTAGGGCATGTGTGCAGGCTGCTGATAGTCTGTATCAGCAATCTGATGCTTTTGAAAGAGGTACTGAGCAGCGCATTCATCTAGCTTTTGGCTTGTCCTTTGCATAAGCAGAATGCAGGGTGGATGGATGTGGTGGTCCTCCCATGACAGGTTGGTCAGATCTGCCTCTTCTTGGCTGCTGTTCTCCTCTTTGTCCTTTCTATTTGTTCTTTGACTCCCCGTCTCCCGTTAGGGCAACTCAAAGGATGCAACAGCCAGGGTTTCTCCTGCTGGCAATCCGGGAGCCATTGCACTGCTCTGTGCAATGCCGATTGCTGTGGCTAAATTGCCTCTGAGGTGGCTGTCCCGCTTTTAAGGACGCTACGTGTAATCTCTCTCTGAAGAAATCTCCTTGTATCATATTGAAAGGATTCCACAATAAAATTACTGAATTGCAAACTGGAGAGGTAAGGTGGGGAATGTAGTAGCTAGAGATAGCACATTGAGCTCTCAGAATATTTCCTGTAGTTGGGGGAAACCAGTGTTCTGTATCTTTGTGTTTTTAAAGTGCAGAAATGGACTGGGCTTTATGTGTTTTTGTGTCAGTCCCATGAGCTAATGGATGAAAGAGAAGTTGGTAAGCACAATTTAGCTAATGAAGTTACAGAACAAGGTTCTTCTGTTAAGTTTTTCACAGTTCTTTTGACCTGTGGTCCAGCACTGAAACACAGTTTGGAGAATTCAGGCCTTGGGTTTGCTATCTATAATAGCTTTTTAATCAAACAAAGAAGGTTAGGTGTTTTTCGTAGTGTTTAAAATCTGAACTTCACAGGAGAAATGATAACTTACAGGTTCTTACCATGATATTGTTACAAAGGCAAACATTTATATGCCTCTCTGCAACTACAAGACTAGTATGGGCAGGGTTCTTTGGCTTTTGCTGTCAATGATGTGGAGCTATTGATCCATCAACATAAATCCTTACTTATCTCCAGTCAAGTTTATAGGACAATGAAATTATAGGATTGCTTGAATCGATGTTTCTAAAGCAAGCTATAGAAATATAAACAAGTTACTGATTATTTAATAAAGTCAATTTGCTTAGAAATGCCTAGCTATGGGCAGCAGATGTTACATTAATTTCTGCTTTCTCTGGAATTTCACCGGGGCTGCAAGATCTTAATGTCACTATTAGCAAAGGTTACTATTTTAGAAATTCATTCCAAGCTCTCACAGCAAGAGGAAGAAGCTGTCATTCCTTTTGACCACAAAATCTGTGCTATTTCTAAGTGCAGTTCTTTGAAATAACTAGGATATCTCACAGCTTGTTGCTTTAGAAGGGACTTAGTACAGTGGCACTACATTTAGTTAGCATAATGAATTTTTTAGTCCCTGTCATATTGACTGAGTTTGAAGTACCATAACTTCTAGTCAGCTAAGATTAAATTTGTTAGTGAAGTACAAGTTTGCATAGTATTTTAGCTTTCCTAGAATTTTAAGCTGGGTGTTTGTTTTCTGAGAAGCATTTAGGTTAATATAATCAGGTTCTGATTTGGCAAAACAATTTAAGTATAAAAGTGTGTCTTTCTGTTTCTCAGTAGGAAATGTCATGAAAGAGTCTTCCTTAGCATGGTTTTACAGTTACTGTGTTTGCTTTTCGAGATCCAGTTCATTGGAGAGACTTTATTCAAGGTGGCTAAAGAATCTTTCATGAGCCCGTGGTGTCCTTTTGGTGCTCCTGTCCATTTTGAATGCAGAGCAGGATCTTTATAAATGGACTCTGATGGCTCGGTGATCTGTCTATTCAGTAGCTTGTCATAGTTTATCATGCAGGAGTACAAAATCATCCGATAATCTGCTTGGTCAATCCTTGAACAGGGATAGTAATAATGAAGTCATAGACGGCCACTGTAAATCCCTCTATTCCAATACATTAATATTCCCAGTACTTTGGCTATTAAGGTTGCTTTAAATATAAAAAATATCTCTGTGAAATGTGCCTTTGATCTTTTTGATTGGTCCACCTTAAAGATGTTAAGAATTCATTTTGGCTTTGGAAAGGTTTTTGTCTTAAGATAAATTTAAATCATATATACTTACATAGTTTTGTACATGGGCTTTGTTAAAGCTTATACTAAACTAGTTGTAGATTAATCTCATGTTTTTTTCAGTTGTTCTGTGGTATTTCATTTGCAGTATTTTGTGGCTAAGCTGTCTATAGAACAGAATTTTCT
This sequence comes from Numenius arquata, assembly GCF_964106895.1. Classification (NCBI taxonomy): domain Eukaryota; kingdom Metazoa; phylum Chordata; class Aves; order Charadriiformes; family Scolopacidae; genus Numenius; species Numenius arquata. Next base: position 70,699,331 of record NC_133577.1, read on the forward strand.
TGATCTGAAAACTATACTACAAATTTCTATAGAGAAGAACTGCTATAAAATTAAAAATTAACACATATTTAGATTTCCGTCATCGATCATAAAGTTGGTGTGGCTCAACCTTAATTAGATTATTATAGACTTAAAACATACGAGGTAGAATATCATGAGAGGATTTGAATTTTGTTATTGTTCTTGGTTAGTCTACCTGGTTAGTCATTAGCCTCTGAAATACACAAGACCACATTTTCCATTTGATATGCTTTGAAGACAGGTCAGGATCCTTAACATGATTTAGGTCTACTGAGAAGGTCTATAACCCTGCTTTTTAATAAGCTCTCTAGTTCATGTCCAAACAATACTTCTGTATGTCAAGCATTGCTGAAGCTCGCTGCCCAACCTGTATTCACTCTGAAGTTGAAATGCATGGTTTTGGAAGAGCATTTACAGAAAATATTCCTGCAATTATAGCAGACAAGGCTTTAAGGCATGAAGATTTCCTGGAAAACCCAGATTGTCTGTGTTTTGGTTTTTTTTTTTTTTAATTTTTTCAGTGGAGGAACAATTCAACTTTTCACACTTTGAATGCTATAATATACTTCCCTTTTTAATTTTTCCTGCTGTGAATATCCGCACAAGCTGAAGCTCTGGCTGTTCGGGGTTGAACTGCTTCTGTCTTGTGGGTCTGCCATTTGCTGGGGAGCTCCAAGGCTGCAGTTACGGCAATGCCGGGGAATGAAGGATGAGATGTGCGTCTTGAGCGTAAGTTTGTGTTGAACATGGCGGGGGGGGTGTGTTTGTTGTTGGAGTTTGTGTTGAACAAGTTGGTGATCTGTAGATTTTACTTGCTATGGAAGAGGAGAGCTGTGACAGCACCGCGTCACGGAGCTGTGAACTTTGGTAGATGCAATCTTGAGGGAAGCCTTGTGGAGGCAAATGCAGATAATGCTGCTGACTCACCATGGTCTGGCAGGAAAAGGCTCCCTTCCACTTCTGCTTGCCTCTGTCTTCCTCCAGCATGTGGTTAGTGAGAACCTTGTATCTGCCTCTGTAGTTCTTTGATACCCTCACCATAATCAGCCTGAGCAGCTTGGCTCCACTAAAAGAACTGGAAGGCTGGTGAAAAATATCTGTGCTATTAACTATTAATTAGGATGGCATTTCTCATGTAAAAGACCTGTGAAGAGAGATACAGGATGATAAATAACCTGTTTTCATTGCTGTCTGCATACCTGACTCCTTTCCCCCTGCCCCACCAAGCATCGTGTGGATTTTTGTGACTCCTCATGGAGCTGAGATCCTTAACTCTGGGATGATAACTGCGAGTGGGTGGGTCTGTGGTGAGGAGTGCTCCAGGTGGGTTTTAGAGTCAATACTGCCTGCCACCCACCTTAATGGTTGGAGGTGCTGAGTTAAAACGCTCCAGCAAGAAACAGGTGCTGAGGCTTAAAAAACAAAACAAAAAGAAAAACCCAACATCAACAACAGAAAAGGATAGTTGTTGTTGTTGGGAACTGGATTACATGTTCTCTTCCAAATTGGATGCTGATGTGAGAGCCTGTTTTCTTTCATAATGTGTGTTTAAGAACCATTCATCCCACCTACCTCACAGTGTGACTGGGAAAAGGCTTCTGTGCTGCTTAAAAAATAAGTGAGATCTGTACTTGGCTCCGTGTTTGCTGATAGGATTTTTGCCTTTGGCTTTAATAGGAGGACATCAGTCCTCTATGTGCAGAAAAATATGTAATCTAATTAAAAAGTCAAGTAAATAAAAGCACAATGAAATCAGAATATTACTTCTTACCTCCTACACTTGTGGTGATTGGTTTAGTTTTTTTGAAGGGACTTCAGTGCATATGGATATTTGATTTTTATTTTTTTGCTTAAAGTCCCACGAGATCAGTTGCTGGTTGGGTTTGGCTTGTGCCCACCGATTAAGTCCTTGCATGACTGGTCTTGAATCTTGTTGCAGTTGTTCCTGGAGAACTTGGCAGCAGCAGCAAACTGGCAGAGCTGTTATTGACCCAGAATAGCAATAGTATTGTTAATACAATAAGCAAGGTTTTCTGTGAACTACTGTGCTGTTCTGTGGAGCTGATGAGCTGGTTAACACCTTTTACTTATTCTGCAAGGATCTGAGGCTGGAAGGGAATTAATGCAGTTGTGAAGCATGGAGAACCAAAATAGCAGTGATTCAGTTAGAGTAGAGCCAAATCTTCTCAAAATTAAACTCCATTGTGTTAGAGACTTTATTTTTTTGATACCTATATTATTAACTTCTCTGATAAAAGCAGGAAATGTAATACAGTGATATTGGAGAGGTTTTGCACATTAAATCTAAGCTATTATCTTGGGGTTGTATGAGAAGAAACCACTCTTCATCTGGTGTGTTACAGGAATCAGATGTTGCAGAATTTCTGTTTCTGAAAGTTACCATACAATTCACAAACCTAATTTTTTGGGTAGTTTTACTTTCCTTAACTTTCAAATAGGTTCTGTGGAATAGGTGGAAAGCCTGAAGTACATATATGAGGATTTCTAGTTTCGTAAGTAAAAAAAATTATACCGGACAGTTTGGGGAATTTTGTCATGGACAAGAGTGTTTACTTGCAAGCTGCTGCTGATGTTGTAATTCTGAAGGTATCTTTGGTAATGGTGTTCAGTAATTTTGAGTGTAACAGGTTGATGGTCTTCTTTCATGTAAGTACTTCAGGATCTGCTTTCAGTTGGCCTTTCTTATTGGAAAGAATTGGACTGGATCAGATGCTTGAAGCAGGATTGAGGTTTGCAGGCAGGACAATATGGAAGAAAGCTGAGGAAACCATATACTATGGACAAACCATTTCCTGAACTGCAGTCAAAGCTTGACTGCTCATGTGCAGGTTGTTCAAGGTAGTGTGACAGCTTGACTGTGCCACAATGCAGAGACAGTAGATGTTAACCCTGATAATAGAAGTACGTGCAGGGGTAGCCAAAGTATCTCCAGAGAGGCTGGTTAATGGTACCTGCCGCTGCATTGAGGCAGGAAAATTTGCTGTAGTACTCATGAACCTGAGATGATACAGCTGAACAGCGCTGTGTGGACTAACCAGTGTGACAGATGGTGACTTATGGACCCTGGTACTACAGTTGGGTTTTTCTGCTCATTCTTTTTTCTTTCTATATGTGTCTTCTAGTTGTTACATTATAAGAGTTTTCCCCTAATTCCTCCATTTAGTTGTGATAATTTAAAGTTTACTTTCTTCCATTCTTTTAAAGTATAATGAGTTTGAAGATTAAGTACTAATGAAGTTTCATGTTGCAGAAATGCTCTATTTTTGTTACTTCAGAGAATGCCACTCTTTGTATGCCAGGGGTACCACCAAAGGGTCTTCATATTCTTCCACGACCTGTACCATGGTTGGGCTCTCTCCCCCTCTTTTCCTCCCCACTTTCCCGTTTCCCATACTTGACGTCTAAAAACCTATTCGACATTACTGATGTCTCAAGCAGTACATATGTAAATATTTACTGGCATGACAGTCAACAACAGCAGGACGGGGGGAAATTGCTACATCCTACCATTCAGGGAACCTTCAAGTTCTCTTTCAGAGTGCACAGTCGATGAGAACAGGAAGGGTTTGCAGTCTGTACTTGACTTGATGTGTTTTTGGTCTCTTGGTTCCTGTTTTGTTGCAGATGTCATTCATATAGCTGTGGAAGGCTTTATCAACTCTTGAGGAAACTTTCCCCTGCACACAGACTCACACAGCTCAAGGCTGGAGCTGCAGTGGAGGAAAATGGAGCCTGTAGATCTCCTGGCATTTGTCTCCACAGAAATGAATAATACAACAGTCACCCTGGCTTTATTGGCGGTCTTCCTGGTCCTGCTGTATTGGTAAGTGATGATCATATGGGCTGCATATCAGACACAACGCCTGCTGAAGCTCTCCCAACATCTATAGAACCTTTTATTCTTAAGGTGAAACTGGAAGATAATTGGCTAGAAGGGACATGAAGGGGGAGCTGGTTTGGATGCAGAGGTTGAAATAAATATTCACAAAACTCATGATGCTTTTTAGGAGAAAATATTGCAAGGAAAAAAAATCTCTAAGTCCTTTACCAACAAACTACTAACAAAAACTGTCTTCAAAATCAAGACTTTATTATTGCTGGTTTCTTGTTAATTTCTGTAGGCAGCAGGAACATAAGTGCTGATCAGAAAGAAACAGAGTACTTGTTGCAGGGTCTTGTTGGGCCTCTTCTCTGTACTACGCTGCCCACTTGTTCCTTGCCAGGTTTCTTAGCTTAAGTGTACAGACACTTTCACTGCTGCTTGAATTTCCTCTCTTGTTCTTTCCACACTGAATAGTGGATACAAATCAGAGTAACAGCAGCCCTAATGGTAAGCACAGTAGGCATTGCAGTGAGCTCTGCTGAAATTAAGAAAACCCTCACCCTGTCCAGATAATTTATTTCAGAAATTAAATTAGCTGAACTGGGAGTGCTTTTCTGTTTTTACTCAAATACCTCTTCAAGTCTTGCTTTCCAGTCAACCAAGGTTTTTTCTGTGTGTTCAAGAAAGTGTTTCAGGGACAGCAGTAGAAAGAGAACCTTTGAGAAAACCCCAAAGCTAATCTAGAAGAGAATGGTGGTTTGAGTTTAGCACAATTACTGTAATAATGTAAATGATGGATCATTTCTGCATGTTTCTTCATTCTTTGACCCTGTTGAGCTTTGTCCAACTTCCTTGTGTTTTGAGGGAGGGTCTAGAGAGACTAAAAAAGACATTTTTTTTCAGTCAAGCCCATATTTGATGTGCATTGCCATATCAAATAGGTGGGTGAGCCTACTTTCTTAATAAGACCTGCACAAATCATCACAAAGGTCCAAGTACTACTTCCTTTGAACTTTTTGGGGGAAAAAGAATGGCAGGACTAGATCTTTCAGTAAAACCATGCTGTTTACCTGCTGACCTGCGGATCTTTGTAAGCTTAAGGGGATGAGAGGGATGGCAGAGGAACATCCACAGTTCAGAAATGCAGCAGATTGGCTTGTGAGATCTGGCCACCTGTGAGACAGCTGAAAGAGACTGATGTTTCCATGTAGGACATGTCAAGATGTGCTGAGGTCTCCAAAGACACCGAACTGCTCCGTGTAAATGTAGGGTACTTTCTGGTGCAAGGTTTTCCAGAGCCTCATTATCTTGTTCAATTTAAGGAAGGCTGTTTCTCCCCTTGAAGTAAACATGGCAGTTTAGTGCAGAATTTGGTCTTATCATAAACAAACCTAGCTCTAATTGCAGACGAGTCAAAGTTAAATGAGGCTTCTGGCTGTGGATGGTCAGCTGCTGAATTGAGTGCCTACCATCTATGTTTCAAAAAGTCCAATTTGGGAATGAGGTGGGAAATTCTCTTATGGTAGAGATACACCATTCAGTGTTTCTCCTTTCCGGGCTGAAGATGAGTTGTGTGAAGGCATGAAATAAAGGAAGCTGGACTTTTATATGAGAAAGTGTTTTATACTCTTACCTGCCAATGGTTATTACTAACCAATATTGTTGATCTACAGGTACAGGTTGATTTTTAAGTAGCTTATTAAATACAGGTGTCTATAGGTCACTCTTCCAGTGAGAAGCTGGTGTTTCTTAAACTTGCAATGAAATACGCTGGGCAACACAGGTAGGTTTGCCTGCTGGCTAAGCTATGCAGATCCATTTATTTCTGTAAAATGCAGTGACTGAAGCGGTAAGGTTAATGTCTTGAAGCACATCTGCAAGTGGGGTGGTTTTTGTTCAGACCTGGCAACCTATTCATTTGAGAGTCTGTTTTTTATAAAGTTTTTGATACTGCATGTCTGTTTAAACAAATGGGTAAAAACCAGTGCATGCTCACAGCTTGCTTCATTCATGGCTGAAACCTTGGGTTCAAGGAATAATTTAAAGAGTACAGAAAGGGTTGCCAATAGAAATGCAGATCTCTAATGCTAGAGAATGCAATATGATTGTAATAAAAACATACTCAATTGTCTGGCTCTTCTAGGAGTCAGAAAACACAAGTGTTATGTATGGCAAGAGTAATAATAAAGTAATAACTCTTCAAGTTCCTTTGACGTTTTCATTCTAAGCCTTATTCTCATTTTTAATAACTTCTGAATTTTTCTTTTTCTAGTTTTTTCTGCCAGTGTTGTGTCTTTTCAGAAGGGCAGTCATAGGGGAAGGGAGGAACGAATATTTGCTGTTGTAAATTTTGTTATGGTAGGAGCTTATGATTGATTGGGGTCATATTGTGTCAACTGTTGTGTGAGCACAAAGAATAGGCAGTTTTGTCCACCTTGTTGGCTGAAAAAGGCTTACAGGCTAAACAGAAGGCAGTTGCAGGTAGAGAGTCGATAGATCTAATGCACACTGGAATAGTAACACGATGAGGGCAACCATTGTGTTATTGAGCTATTTCCTTAGCGTGATTTTTGTGGATGGGTCTACTACATGGTTTAAATGACAGCCTTGAGCTGCTATGTGTCAGCTCAGCCTCAGTTGCTGTTAGCATGTGTATTGTAAGGCCAGATGTGACTTATCTCAGTTCAGCTGGCAGGTGGTATCTTGCTCAGTTGTGATAAGACCAATCTCTTTGCATTTTTGGGTAAGGTGAGGTCATAAGAAGCAGGGAGAGAAGGAAGGGTTGATTGGGAAAGAGGAGAGGCTGTAGCTGCGTAAAACCAAACTTGTACAGAAGATACAGGTCTTAGGAGGAAACTTTGATGGTTTGGTAATTTATTTTTTTTTAGACTGTTATTTATGGTCCAATGAAAGATCATCAATAGCTCTGTTAAAAATCCTCTAATAGCACACCTCTGACTTCTCATGTGTTGTCGTCAGTGTAATATGAAGGCGTTGCTTGTAGTTTGTGTCAATTTTAAGTCAGTGGAAAATTCAGCGCCTATAATGTCTCAGCATTTATCTTCCACATGACCTTAAGTCAGCTATAAGGAGAGGCTTTTTAAGGTAGTTGGTTTAATGTTGGTAGTAGAAAGAACAGAGAAGCTTTTGTGTACATAGTCTCTTTAGATTTGAAATGGGAGGAACAACCCTGAGGTTGCATTTTTGGTAATCTGTTACTGATGTTAATGCTCATTGCAGGGAGAGCTGGACTAGATAACCTTTAAAGGTCGCTTCCAACCCAAACTATTCTATGATTCTGTGTGCTCAAGGCTGCTTGCTGTCCCCCATTCCTGAAGGACTTAGCTGCCTGCTACCCTCCCCATCCTTACTACTTGCTCTCAGTAGGTTAAAATCTCTTCTTGCAGACTTCCTATCATGAGTTGTTCAATGGCTCTTGCTACCTCATTACTGTTGTGATAGACAATGAAATTACTGCTTTACTGACCACAAAAAGGCATAATATGGCTAAATACATAAAGCTGAGTAATACCAGTGGCATAGCACTGAGTACTCTTAAAAAATCTCTTGTCCATGTGCCTCCCACCCCCTGTGATTCCTACTAGCCAAATGATTATCAGAGCAGTTTCTTTGAAGAGCAGTTTCTTTCACAATTGCAAGTACTGCTGTCTCTATTCGCTTAATCTCTGTGAATCTCAGGGTTTTCCTTCAGGCATGAAATAAAAACAAACACTTAAGGGAGGAATGAGGTTAACATTTACAAATCCCAGTGATATTCTCTATTGAAAAATACAGTAGTATATCTATGCAACATATTGTTCATTTTCATTTCAAACATACGCTGAGTCGGGTATCCCATGCTTGGCTTTAGCTGCAAACATTGCTTTGTGTCTTTCTTTTTGCTGTCTGGGAAGATGTTTGATAAAATGAAAGCAGGAGTTTATCTTGCTTTAAAGTTTAATGTACCATAAGCTTAGCATTATGAAGAAGCTGTCACGTCATTCAGATACCTGTGTTCAAACTGGTTTATCAACTCCTTGTCTAAACAAACCTGGGCTTTTTTAGAAACATGGAGGTTGGATGGGAGGTGTTTGTTTATGTTTGTAAGAAATGCATCTAATTGCATGCTTTCAAACATAGCAAAACATACACTAGCATGTTCTTGTCTGTTTCTAAAAAGCTAAATTATTCAGAAAGATGCCATTTTTACATTGAAGTAATATTAATGATCACTTGTGTTACAGAAATGTATAATGAGAGTGAGAGATCTGGACGCTGTCCACCCATTGCATAACAGGTCAATCCTAATCCAAAGCATTTGCAGTCTCTGATCAAAAAGAATGAAAATTAAACTTAATATTCTTTTCCTCTGGCCTTAAGGGTAGACATTTTCATACACTTAGATGCAGGATATACTTAGACATGGGAGATGACGTGTTAGAGTTCATCAGTTGGTATCATACCTGCACCAGACCACATCAGAAGTTAATCTCAGGACAGGTTGTATTTTGATATAGGTGACTACAATACTGTTGCTTGTTTGGCACTATTTTACATCTGTGGTTTCGGAAAGCACTCTGAAAGAGAAAGTTTAGACATAATTTGTCTCAAAACTTCATTCTGGTTTTGCAGAACCTTGCTATTTGGGCTTGAGTTAGGCAAAACTGAGATCAAATAGATCTCAGGTTTTGTTGGCTTTTTTTCAGCTAGTTGCCACCTAAAACTAGGTCTTGCAGCATTTTTTGCTCCTCAAAAAATTAGTATTTACAAAAGATTGCTAGACCTCTTGTCTTACAGTTTGAGTACAGGTACAGAGTGAGCAGGTTATTCTCCCTAATGCTCCTCTCCCTAATCCAAATAATGCTTCCAGACAGATCCAGTATCAGGCAGTACAAAACTTGGATCCTTTCTGAAAGGAGCACCAACTGTGGGTGGTTAGGCAGGCCCAAACTTTTCCAGCTGTCACTGCTGTCATGAAAGGTACAGGGCTGCAAGGAGCACTATAGGTGGAAACAGGCCTGGGTATGGAGCATCAACATAGATCCATGAAGATGTACAGCTCTGCTCTCATGTCAGGCTCGTTGAGTTGAGAGGTTCAGAGAGGCATCCTAATCCTCGAATGTCAAAGCATGCTTGTTTTCACCGCTGGCAGAAGGCACAGCTCCACAGGTGGTGAGTGCTGGGCTTTGCCTGCTGAATGCTACTCCATCTTCCACATCCCTCCCACAGCGGTGGCTGACCTCAGAGCTGGGCTCTAAGGTTGTGGTCCCTAAAGAGTCTTCCCTTATTACAACCTTGTAGCTTCTCAGTTTGCAGTGAACCCCACATCAGGTTTACAGGGTCAGATAGCAGGGAAGTTTTATTTTTTTTTATATATTCTGTTAACCCCAGCTGTTTTTTTCCTGATGTGGCTATTATGCCACTGGAAGTCATTTTCTGCTTTCCTCTCCTTCATTCAAATGGCTTATGAAAGCTAGAAGGATCTGACTCAACAGGAAACATCAGCGAACTGCTGTTGATGACATTAAAAACTAACGTATTTGGAATTGTCTTTGTCACGCAGCTTTACAACAAGCAAATCTGGAATTCCCACTAATGTGTCAAACATAATTTGATCGCACAGCTGTGCAATATATGGCCTCCTCTTTGAGCTAAATCAAGCATCTCTAGGTGAGCCTGAGAAGGAGCAGAGTAAGCTACTGAATTAAAACTTGGAAAAGTGCCAGGCCACAAATGACTAAATACTTTCTTTCTCTGAAAATAAGGTAGATTTGATCATCCAGAATGAAGTTCACTCAGTGCCCTGATTATGCTGCTTTTAGAACAAAATTCTTTTATTTTTTTGGGAGAGTTAGGACAGTTTTCCATCATAACTTTTGCAGCTTCAAGAGTTAAATTCTCTGAGTTGTCCTCAGAGGCTGTTATAACACCTTGGTTATCCTGATAAACATAGCTCAGCCTTTGGTGCTGTGCTGCTTGCACCTCACTGCAAAGCTCATATGCCTCTTACATTCAAGTTTGGTGTTTGTAGTTTTTTTTTTAAATTTAGAGATCACATGGCCAGTTGTGTTTATTTGAAGACCTTCAAGTGCTTCCTGGTTTGGGTTTTTTTTTTTTTGGCTTTTGTGAATGTGCATTTTACCATAACAACTCTGTGTAAAGGAGTAAATCTCCAGCTATTCATTCCTCGCTGTCTTCCTTTTTCCCTAGGCCTTTTCATGCCTCTCCCCATAAAAATCCCTCAAGCACAATTTGGTTTTAGTGCACGGAGATTACAGTGTTAATAGTATGTTAAGGTAGATCTACAGGGATATGTTAGCTTCCTTTCATGAAACAAGCATATTGACCTATCTTCTGGCATCGTCTCCAGATCTAGTGTCCAATAGAGCATGCTGCGAAGCTGGTTAACGCTCACAAATGCTGCTAGGACAACAGAAGCTGGACACAGCCCTTGAGCAAACCCGTTTCCCCTTTCCTTTCCTGCAGGGCTTGGAATGGACTGGGTCTGATCTGGACTGGGTTGCACAGGCAGGAGAGACTGGCAAGGGGGAAATTATTCTGATTTCTCCATCAGGCAGCTTCTGCTTAGGAGTCTTCTCTGGAGCTTCATTTAGCTCTTCTGGGCTAGCACTTTGGTTTTAACTTCTGATCTGCTGTTTGCCTTGGGGCAGGTTTTGTTTATCTTGGGGATATTCAGGCACCTCACAAACTAATTTTGGGAGCTCTGAATTACCTTGTAGGAGCCCCTGCCTCCATCTACTGACTGTATGAGGAACCTGAGGAACTTAACGCGCTGCTCTTGGTGCTTTAAATGGAATTGAAATGAGATGATGAAAGAAGGCCATGTAAACAACCTCCTTAAAGAGAAGGCTCTGCCTCAGTGACCAGTGGGGCACTCCATCGCATTGTGCAGCGGCTGTCTTTTGCTGTGTCTGTGCATTTAATCACCAGGCTCAGAGGGGCCTCTCAGGTCTGCTTCAATTCCTCCAAACAGTGCCATGAACTCTGCTCTCCTCTGAACCCCAGGGGAACATATTGGCAGTTCCTGTGGCCGCCTTGCACTGTGGTGACTAGTTTTGCATACTCATGTGCTCCAAGGGGCGTGGAGTTGTCACTCTGCATCTTTCAGGTAGCGGACCAAGTGTCCTGCCAGCCTGGCTGTGCTCCTTCTTAAATAGGAAGGTAAATCAATGGGCAGTTTTGACAGATTAGACTTCCTCAGAGTGCTGAAAAGTAAATCTGTGTTCTCCTTCCTCCCGTCTCCTTCAACGCTGCTCCCATCATTAGAATAAAGTTGCCTGTATTCTTCTTCACTCCTTTTTGTCTTTGTATCAGGCTTGTTCAGTAACAGTGTTCAGTGTGTTTTGTCCTCATTGCTGGCTCACCAGTAATTAATGCCTTTGATTGCCATCCCTTGTTCTTCTGTAGGGAAGTTTTATACAGTATTTAATGGAGCTGTCTGAGAACTATTTAAAATATCTAAATTTAAATATTTAAAAATAAAATATTGACATATTTTTGAGAGATTGTCTTTTATCAGTTCCCCTTGACATACCCGAAACCTTTAGATTGATTTTTCTCTCCGTTATCTCCCTAGGTTTGTTTTTGGCTTCTTTCCCCATTGAAAACAAAGTTTACTGTTCCATGAGCTCAGTGTGTGCTAACTGCTGAGAAACAGCCAGCAGAAAGAGCTCAAAGTATTTTCTGGTTTGGGTCTGGAAATGCTGCTGTTTCACAGGAATAGTGGAGGAGCTTGAGAAAATGGTGTTCAATGTCTATTTCTTTATTCCCGCATTTTATGTGCCATTACTTACGCTGGCAACAATTTCTTTAAAGTTCTGCTTGTTTATTTTACGTCTATTTTCTATGGCTGGAGAGACTGTGCAGGTCAATAGGGATACAAGAGTTTTAATGCCAGGGTCATCTAGCATGTGGTAGATTCTTCATCTCCATTCCTCTGACAGTTTCTTCCCTGGCCAGTTGCTGCTTCTGCAGTTCTTCAGAACTGGTGGGGTTGTCGGGGGAGCTAGGAAGCAACAAACAAGGGAAAGGGCAAAACCTGTTATATTGGTTTGTTCGTTGGGAAGGAAAAGAAGCAGAATGCCCAGCAATGGCTGGAGAAGGGCTGGGAAGAGTGGGTGGGAAGAGAAGGATATGATTCTATACGAATTTGAAGTGGGTTGCTCCAGACTGAGGCCAAGTGTATTTGGGGAAAGTTGAGGCTGGAGGAAAGGAGCTGAATCAAGATGTATGTTGGGAGCCGGGCATGGGGCAGTGGCTGCATGCTTGTGTTGACAAAATGAAGTCTACTGCCTTGGAGAGAATAGTTCCTTTCAGCTGGGAGAAACCTTGTGATACTTGTTGGGGGTTGAGGGGTATGGGAAGGATGAAAAGGCAGTGGACTCTAGAGGAGATGGTTAACTGGTAACTGTATGATCATAAGCTCCTGCTGTATGAATGTTCTTAGATGAGAACTATTGGCGGAGTTTTGAACCTGTAACCCTAAGTATTCTTTTAACTTATTCAGTAGCAATAAATCTGATATAATCTGTCCATGCATGTTTGTGGTTTCTCATCCTAAAAGCTCCAAAGAGCTTTTATGTAAACACCCTCTCAATAGAGCTATAACAAGATGAAGAGGTCATAGAAGCACGTGGTTTGAAATGTGGGAAAGACATGAAATATAGCCACCCTGGGAGACGAAGGAGCAACTAAAGGATCTTCAATGTGTTGCATGCTAGTATGAGGGACAGAAGGTGATGGTGGTCAAGACTGCAAGGGCCTCCTTCCACCTCTTAAAATATTGATGTCATCTGTTTGCTCTCTGAAGACTTTAACAAACCTCAATTTTAAGATTTTCTGAATACTCATCACAGGTTGAGATGCAGCAACCTCTCCAAGAGAGACCTCAGTGTAGGCTTAATGGCAGGAAAACTGAGAAGCTGTATGTTTATTTCAGTGAGTAAAACACTAATGTTGTGGATTTTTTTTCATGTCTCTGAAAGTTATAATGTATTCACCCAGCATGGGACTCTGAGTTGCCCAAATATTTCCTCAGTGGCCAGTCAGGTCAGAATTCTGTCCCAGTGAGAGAGACAAGACAGCTTTAAGCTGAGCAAGCACCCCTTGGTGGTTCCAGAAAGACTTTAGATCCACTCTGTAGCTAGTGAAGCAGGGCTGTTCTGGAGTGACATTCAGCAGCCTTCACTTCCAAATATGTATCTGGCCTGCTGTCTCCCATCTTCTCTTAAGAGCTAAGAATAGGTGGGGCAAAGATAAAGGATCCTCAGTTTCGTGATAACTATTCCTAGCTATGGCAATAAACCTTGAGCCTTTCAGATCTCAGAAGAATAGTATTTTAGACTTTGTCTACCAGGAAGTTTTAGACTTCGGGCCATTTCTCACAGTCTGGGCACCATCCTCAGTAGGGATGTTTTTAAACTTTAAAAAGTTTAAATTATTAGCAGTACTTATTTAGCAGTTTCACAATTTGTTTTCTTTCCTGAGATATGACTTTTGCTTAATACAAATGTAAGTGCTATCAACTTAAGTGGAAAACCAGTTGTCTGGTGTTCTCCTAGGTCACAGAGCCCTGTTGTTAAATGAAAGAGACCATCAGAATTTGAGTGTCAGGCACAGAGGAGCGAGGAACCTCCCCAGAACAAGGTTGCAGAGAGAGCTCGGAGTATCGACTGTGGGCACAAGATACTGGAAGGGCTGTAAGAATTTCTGCCTTCACAGTCCATGAATCTTGTAAGGACGGGTGTATTTACAGTGTAAGGATGTTCATCCTGCCAAGACTCAGGCTGGGATTTGAGACTTGGGATTTGAGTAGTTTGTCCCTACCTGCCTCCTCAGCTTTAGTAGAGGCAAGCTATTAAGAAGGATGGTAAGAAGACCTTCATTTCCATGATAGATGGTGGCTCAGTTCCTCTTTCAGGCTTTGAGTGTATCACTGATGGACATTTTTCTATATAATTTTTGACACTGCTAGGGATTCTATGCACTAAAACCTGTTCTTTCTCCTTCCCCCCTTTTTATTTACGTTCCTGAGTGAGAGCATAGCCAAGCAGTGAGCTCAGTGCCATGGAAGCATTTTATATTTTGAGCAGAGATAAAAATCTCATTCCTTCTATAAACAAAACAAATCAACAGATGATGCCCAGGAGAACCATTTCTCTATAGCCATTTTCCTCCAGCTGCTTTCTATTCTGTGCAGCTTGCAATGCACCATATGAAATACGTGTGTGCCTTTCTGTGTGTGGAGAACACAGGTTTCCTCCAGACAGTGGCAGCTCCATTTTAAAAAAAAAAAAAAAACCCTCACATTTTTTCTTTTACAATGCTGTAATAATAAGTTTACTAATAGAGTCGAGATGTTTGGTTTATTTAATAGCTTATAGTTTAGCAATGCACCAGAATATGCTGGAGGAGCTCTGCAGTCACAGCTGCTGTGTCTTCACTCCGAATGGGTTCGGGCTATTGTCGTGGGAGGATGAGGGGCAGAAGCAGTGAGTTTGAGTGCATCATAAACATGGGGGCATGAGGGTACAGCCAAAACACGTTTGGAATGTATGTGTCCCTGTGTCAGTGAGGTGCTGCCATGGCTTTGTGGCCCGGCACAAGCCTGTTGCGGGAATGAGCCTGGTGGAAGGTAAGGAGAAATGGTCCCTCTAGCCTCTTGGAAGCCCTTGGTTGATAGCACCTCTTGGTTTCCTGCTTTTGTTTGGCTGCAGTGAACAGTTGAGAGGCTCAGGTGAATGGCCATGGAAGGAGATCATGCATGGGAAAGATCACAGGGTGCTGGATGAGGAGCTGGTAGATAAAGTGGTTGGTGAGGTCTCACGTGCTTGGAAATAGTTGCAGGTCAGCCCCTGGCAGAGATGCAGCTGCAGGTGTCTCTATCTCAGCAGCATCTTTCTGCTCATCTCCCTGCCCCGAGATGTGCTTCTGTACAGGAGGAAGGTGGCTAAGCCAGATGTTCCCAAACTGGGGCCCGGGGGGGTAGTATTTATCCTTGCAGGGGCAGGGAAAGCTGATAAAAATTCGAGCATTGCTAGGTTAAAGGGCTGTCTTTTTTCCATAAATAGTCGGTAGCCTCTGAGACATGGAGGAACTTGGAGCTAGCAGAGGGGCAGGAGGGCAATAAAATTTGGCAACGCTTCTTCTGGTCGTTTTGATAAAGTGTAGTTTAGAACTGAAGGAAAATACTGTGGTTTCTCATCCAAAAAGCTCCTGAGAGCTTTTGTGTAAATACCCTGTGTGTGTACATGTATGCATAAACATATGTATACATTTATATTTATATCTATAAATATGTAGCAAGTGATTTGGAACAAACAGCTTCTAAGAAAGTAGCAGAACATAACTGATCTGATCCTTGGATAGATTGCACTCGGTGCCCAGAGCAACCCCCTTATCCCATCTCTAGCCAAATGACTTCTGGCAGCTAAGGAAATAACCTTGGGTAAAACCAATAGAACTTTGATAACAGGGACGTTAGCTATTGACCCTGAATATATTTTATGACACCGCCTTGGTTTTGCCTTGTATATCTTCATTCTGTGGTTGATATGTTGTTCTGTGTTTTTGAAAAACTGCAGTCTCCACACAGCACTCCACTATCTGTCATTGCGGCACTTGGGCTGCGGGTTCACACTCGTCAGCCCTGGATCATTTGCTAAGGCAGATCTGATCTGGACCAGAGTGGGCACGTGAGACAATTTTGATTTAATTATTGGAGTGCAAGACAAGTAATTTATACCATTTCTGCTATGATGCTGCCGGGAGAAAATAGGCTGTACCTGATCTGGTTCAAAATTCACTTTTCGTATTAACAAATGTGAGTTTACAGAGCTTATTCCTATGAGATCAATGCTTTGGGTGGTGTAGCTGGGATGGTTTTGAGCAAAGGCTTCTTGCCCTAAACCTGGATTTACTGTATCATTAAGACAGGGTCTCAAACTCTCTGGAGAACTCGGTTCCATTTACTTTGTGCAATTGCCCTGGGAAAGTTAGGGAGCAGCAACAAAAGGTCAGTAGAAATTTCACTGACTGCCAAGTGCACATGAATCAATTTTTTAAAACTTGTGTTTTGGAATGTGTTTCCCAAGGTGATTTGCTTATGCCTAAGCATTTAGACTTGTAACATCTATGGAGTTCGAACTCGGAGCTTTTAGGAAACAAAAGGTAAGCCTTGTAACAGAGCTGACTTTTTTTTTTTTTTTCAAAGAAGCAAAATATTTTAGGTGCTCAGTTATTTTGAAAATTTTTCTTTAAATGGAGGTGGTTAACAGTCAGAATTCTTGTTGGTGGTGGCAATGGCTGGTTGTTTTTCTGAGTGACACTATTTTGTGCCAAGTTATAGAGCTGACTGTAAAATTTAAAAATGTTTTGGTAAAGTTTATGTGGACAACTTGTCTCATTCATTCTTCGAGAAATTCTGAACTCTTAAATAACAGCTCTAAGCTGATTTACTAGTGTAAGCCCTTTAAATTCATGGCCTGAATTTGGCTTCTATTGCTTAGAACAGTGATAAAAGTGTTGGGTTTTTTTTCGTACCTGAGAACAGTTAGAAATAATTCTCTCGCCTTTCAACTTTCACATAGACCTTTTTTTTGACTGAAAAAATGCTGCTAAACATAATATTGATAGAGTAAAAGAGCAACCCACACAGAAACCCAAGCTGCACCATAAATCCTTCTCTGAAGTTGCTCACACTGGTTATGTAAATAAAATAAAATAGATGCTGTTTGCAGAATTGTGATGATATAAGGGAAATTGCTCTTACGTGATACAAATTGTGTGCATGTATGTGTGCCCAGCTATCCGTCTGTCCACCCACCCACCTACCCAACTCTTCATTGTTCTGTGTAGCTCCGTAGTTGGCAGACATACCACAGAACCACTACCTGGGGCGGAAAATGTCCTTTCTCGAGGTTTCAGGGAGGATCGTTACAGTGACTGTTTTGTCTTTTCCTTGCTTGGCAAAGACCTTTTGACTGAAAAATATATTGCTCAGTTCAGGAGGAATTACTGTATGTAGTCAGACACTTTCAGTTGAGTGTGGTGGTTTTGGTTCCTGTTCCAAATAGTTTGTAGAGATATAGTGCACTAGGGGATGTTTCAGCCCTGATGACTGTTGATCCTCAAGGATACAGCTGATCCATCTATGTGTCTGTTTTTTTCATTTGTAAATTGCATTGCATCTGTAAATAGCTGGTGGCCAAAATCATTATCAATGTGTTAATTTAATGATCAGTCAGCATTTTAAAAGGCTGGACAGTTTCAAGAGCTTTCCCTGAGCAAGTTGGAGGCTTTGTCTTGTGGGCTGTGAGCAAACTGTTACAAAGCACAAGAGAGTTGGTAGGAGTTTGTGGAATCGTAACTAATTGACAATGGTTTTTCAAAAACCACATTTTCCAATTTAAAATAAACTGTTAAAATAATTTACAACAGTGTTATGATAGTCCCTTAACACACGTAGATAGCTTTGGGTTAAACATATAAATAAAGCCAAAAGGACTATATTTAGTTCCAGACTGATCCAAGGACAACTGAGAAACTGAAGGTCAAATAACAAAACGAAGAAAAGAAAATTATAGCCCTCCTTGTTCTGTTCTGCAGCATGCTGCTTGGCAGCCGTGAAGGTTCAATACTGGGGAATTTGTCACATACAACTATTTATGATTTGTACTTTAAGTAAAGCAAGTAAGCATGAAGTGTGTGTACTTATTGACAATAGCACATCACTGAGTCTTGTCACACTGAATCTAGACAGCAGCTCCTGAGTATTACAGAATTTCTAGCGCCTGGATATTAAAAGATCTATAAAAGAGCAATTAATCAATGGCTTTCCCCATGCCCTGTCTTGACCTGTGGGCTCTATCACTTTCTGCCTGGAACTGAGCTAAAGCGTAACCAGGTGCTAAATAGTAGATGAAGACCATCGTGTGATTTTTTTATTTTTTATTTTTGTATAAGCTATTAAAACTGTTGAGCGAGAGGAACTTCAGAACTTCAAGTCACTACTGACTTGGGAGAACTAGGAGTCTGTACTTGAGCAGAAGTTTGTTTAAACAGCCCAAGCGCAGAGCTCAGTGCTTCCATTTGCAGAGATAAGTCAATGAACTTCAACCCATGTAAGTCAACCCTCTGGTGGTGGGTTTTTTTCCTCCCTGATGGAGGGACTGATCCAGTCACGATCCGAGGTAGATGCTAGGCTGTATTCTCTTCATCTAGGAAGAGCATTTCACTTGGGTGGCTGCAGGTAACACAGGCTCTCTTAGAGCCACAGGATCAGACCTCAGTGGGTCATGCCTATTTGTTCAGTTGAGGATCTGTATAAGGATGGTGAAACTCTGAATGCTCAGGCTGATGATAAATTGATGGAGATTGTCAGTGATGTGATTTGTGCAATCAGGTGTATGCGATATTTCACTTGACCTAATCTTGCCAAGCCTGATCATGCCTGCCTGTCCTCTTGCACAGCTCCCCAGCATGCCAAAAGTGCTTGCCTGCCAGCCAACCAGGCCACAGTACCTGGGGCCAGATCCCTTCCCTGGGGTATCCACTGGCCCCTTTGCTCCAGCCAGTTGACACATTCTGACTGCCATGCTTTTATTAGGGGATTTTGGTGGTACGTGGTGTAATTAATAGTTTTCAGAGGATTTATTCCCTTTAAATTAGTTTCACACTAGCCTTCCTCTTTCTGAACTGTTTATGAAACCTTATTCAGTTGAAACCGCAGGGTAGTATCTCATAGAATAGTGGAGTTTTCAAAATTAATATACTTTTTATCAAATGTGTGCATTGTATGGACAATGTCTATTCAGACAAAACATTGCCTACCAATGACTATCAAATGCAACCTTAGCAGTCCTCAAAAATGCATGGAAATATGTGGTGCAACTTGGCTAGCAACTTGTCTGAAGATGGATGTGTTCAACTCTGAAAATACAACATTCAGAGAAACTGGCTTCTTTCTTAGATGGAAACCATGTCTGTGTTTTTGCAATTTCACTTTAAATCTAGGACTTGCATGTCAGAAAGAATGGGAAACTATGATTTCCTTCCAACTATCAATTGGCTATCATTTCTATTTCCTATGTGCAAATCTCTCCTTTAAAAATATTTTTGAGGTGGTGCATGCTGTGTCTAAAACGGAAAACAAATCAAATTAGAGGCCCAGTAATTAGGGCCATCCCTTCAGCAATGAGTTAATTTCTTTGAAGAGGTGAAGAACAAATTGGGGTTCTCCTCAGCCAAAGTCCCAGCTGAGGCATCATTTTTGGTCTGGTTGTTTCTTCAGCTCCTGAATTTATGATAGGTTTAATTTTGACTGTGTTTCAGAATCAGGTGTAAACTCAGTTATGGTTTAGGAGATTGCTTGGACTGAAACGTGAAATTTGGCCTTAAACGGTTGTGTAAAACACAAACTCTTGCAAATGTGTGTCTTAACACACATTTCTAACAAATTGTTGTTCGCTCATTTTTTTTTCTTTCATTCAATATTACAAGGAACACTGACATGAATGGTATATCTCTTCATTAGTTTAGCTGTGCTGTTCATTTATAACTTCATTTCCTTTTCCTCAGACTTTTAAGATTATTACTCAGACTAATTCTGATAAACTTAGATATGCAAACATGATTTTTTTTTTTTTTTTTTTTTTTCTGACCACCAGATAGTCATGATTTGGGTCAGGAATCCCTGGGCAGAACAGGGAGTTCGGCAGTGCCATAGGTGAATGTTGGTGTAGCTCTGGCTTTGCTTTGGTGTATGAAGCATGACACTTGCATGTGCATGCACAAAAAGATGAAGAGGAGATAAAGTCCTGAAACCTTCATTTCCCTTACTCTTGACTACCAAAAAGGAATTAAAAAGGGACTCGCAGCCCTCATTACTTATGGTGTGCCACCACAGCATATTTTAGAGTTGTTTTTGAAGGGCCATTAACCTCACTGTCTAAAAGGAAGCAAGCAACCAGCATTCTTTGAACTGCCAAATGCATGTTAAATGGATGCTTTTAAATTAGTTTTCATCCATGAAGAACATTTTGTTGTTCATGTTTAGTCTGTAAGGGTGCTCAGATGCCCCAGTTAAAGTCAGAGCCAGCCACATCAAGAGAAATAACCTTTACACAATGTGCTATCTAACTATGCATGCCTTTCTGATGAGAGGAATATACCTTTCCTAACAAAACCAAGTAAGAAATATCTTAAGAGCATAGAAGGCTTGATTATGATCTTTATTACCTTGCTGTAAAGCAAGAGCAGCACCACTGAACTCTGTGGAGTTGCTCTAAATTGAAGTGTGAGCTCTGAAATACAGAGCAGAATAAATTCACTTTATATACTTTAACTTGGAGGAGACAGGTCTCTGTGGCAGTCCCAGCAGGATTACCAGCATTGAATCAATTCCGGGGCTTGTATATCCCAGCATTGTAGGTAGTCTTGGGAAGCTTATTCTGCAGTAGAAATGTCACTGCTTTTCCACAGAATGCTCCGGTAACAGCCAAACCTCCTAAATAATCGTCATCCCTACTGTTCAGTGTGTGAATGCTGGGAACAGAAGTGTTGGGGGAATCTTTCTCAGTTTTGGCAGAAAACGTGTCTCTCGGAGAATAGGAGACTTTCCACTGGCGCAAGTCCTTACTTTTAGAGACCTGTCTCTTTGCTGAGACAACCATCTGGCCATCTCTGAGGGATGGGTTGCTGCTGGGGGTGGGTGTTATCTTTCCAGGTGGCTGGGAAAGCCTCTTACACTTGCATGCTATTGCCATGGGCAGAATCCACAACTGCAAGATTTTGAATGCTTAAATTCATTATTCAAACTCCAAAATATTGTGCAGTTATTTTTTGGGGGGGAACCTTAACCCTGAGGACTTTCCCTTTTGCTATTTAAGCCATAAACAAGTCTTTACTTCCTAATAGGTTTTGGGATTTTGAGATTGCTTCAGTTCTACCTAGCAACCACAAGCCTAGAAAAAAGTTTTAGTTGGAGCCCTTTATCCATGCCCAAACTCCACTTCCTTATGCAAGCAGGCAGCTTTAATACTGATGCTTTCAGAAAAATCCAAATGATGAGGGATTCATGATAAAGCTGTGAGATTTTGTTGCCAGGTTCATTCTTGCAGAGCACAACTAATAAAACTTTAAGGAAGAAGCCTTAGCCAAGTTTTTAAAAGTAGGTTATTTTTATTGTGAAAAACAAAATTGAAAAAAAACCAACCCCAAAGCTTGGAGATAAATTAACTTGAGTTTCAATCTAATTCATGTGGCCGGTGTAGGCTTTTTGGTGAGCTGGAACCAGACAAACAGGTGTCAGGTGCATAGAAAACAAAGCTGTATCAGTACGTTGGCTATGAACTGAACCTTGCTTTCTCCTCCTTGCTTGCATGATATTATGATGAAAGTTGGCAAAAGGAAATATGATTGCATGTGATTAAATGTTGACAGCCGAGGAACTTGGCTTTCTGTTTACAGAGGTAAAAATAACAGAAAAAATGTTGGGGAGTAAAGCTTCCTATGTGTCTTTACCCAGTCCTGGAAAATACAAGCTGAAAAAAATGTACAAAAGTCTGTTATAGCAATCCGATTTTTTTTTTAGAAAATAAACGTTTAAGATCTCCAAAATATTCTAATGGAAAAAATATTCTGACACAAATTGCAAAGGAAAATCACTACTCCCCCCCCCCGCCCCCGGGGTGTGTGCTGTATTCCAGAGCAATTGAGAAATGCATGTTAATGGGAAAGGGGTGACAAGTTTTCCCCTTTCCTGAACTTTTGATATAATTATTTAGCCAACACTGAGAGAATCTCTGCATACTCTAAAACTTCAGTCATTTCTGAAAAATTGATCTGGGAAGGTCACTAAATTCCAGAGCTGGTGAGGTCAGGGTAATGAGATCAAGTGACAGGCGCAGTGGTACCCACTGATTTAGTTGTTTAGACACTGTAACCAAACCATGACCTTCTTGTTCTGCAGCCTCTTTGATCTAACTTTGTGAAAACACAGCTGCTTACTGGATATCGCATGTTAGTACGCATGTAGGCGTTAGGGTAACTTTTCATGACATTTACTTTAATTATCGTGGGGTCGGTTTATAAAAATGAGTATCACCCACCTGCCCAGCTTTATCTGTTACTCAGAGCTCTGCTTTGCTCTCGGTTGGTATAACTCGTGAGAAGATGACCATGCAGGGTCTGCGAGATATTCCCCCATCTGACTTGGGGGTGATGGGGGAAGGTGGAAAAAAGTCCTGAATGAGGCAGGGAGCAAGACCTAATCCCCACAGTCTTCTAGAAAGGTGTTGGCAGGAGGGCAGTGCTATTTTCAATCCTGGCAGCTTTGACTGAGGACTAGCCCTGGATCAAAGTCTCTTCTAACAGACGGGTGGCTTCGGGTCTCTGTTATTTGTGCAGTGGACACTGGCGGAGGACCCTCTGGCTCACAGGCTTTGCATGAACAGACATATGGATGCCCCGTTCCCACGCTCAATGCCGAATCCTTGGTGTCTGCTTTCCCCTGTGCCTCTGCCTGTGAGGCACCTCTCCAGCAGGCAGGGTGAAGCCTCCAGTGCAGGACTCGGGTCTGCCCTGGGCTCCGCCTCTGTGTAAAACTGCCCATGGTCTGGGTCTGTTCAGGGATGAACCTGTGTTTTACTGTTCTTTGTCAATCTTTATATTTTTCTCGCTTTTGGATAGCTGTTTGGTTTTTGACATCTCTGCAACACAATGGTTCCCTCTGGAGATACTCTGCCATCAACTCTCCACTGCCTGTGCCAGAGTCCACATGGCGTTTCCTTCCCCAGGCAGGAAAACACAGGTATGGAGCAGAAATTAAGCCTGCTAAAAGCTGTACCATGCTCCCATGGAAATATCTGCCCAGATCCATATGAGATCATACACTGGAGCCCAGCTGCTTCCTGCCCCAAGTTTAAACACCGTGAGCACAATAGTAAAGTTTCGTGATGTATGGATGTGACCTGGAATCACTTAGAGCAGAGGAGCGGGATGGAGAATTTATGTCTAGCCCAGGGCAGAGCACGTGGGCTCCTGGCTATTGTGTACTGTTGCCTTTCCAATTGCACACAAGCTTATCAAAATGTTTTTGCAGGCTTGCTCCAACTTTCCTGCACAGCTTTTAACTCTTCATTTGAGGACCTTTGTGAACTAAGCAGTGGCAGCCAGCGCTTAAAGAGGGTGAGCGGTGAGAGCTCAGCTGGAGCTGGGCTAAAGAGCCAGGCTGCTGCAGAGCTCGGCAGGAGCTGGGAGCCCGCAGCGCTGTCTCTGCAGGCACGCTGACTGGTCTCCCTTCCCCGCAGGCATAAGGGTAGATGGATTTAAAAATAAATAGGAGGGCAGCTTGGAGAGCCACTGCGTGTGTCCCTCTGAGCATGGTTCAAAAGTATACACTGGGGAAGTTTAGAGATGATTAAACGTATGCACTGGCATCAGAAATGCAAAGTGCATCCAGAGGGGCATCACAACTCACTACGAGGTCAAGCAAAAATAATCCCATGATGGTTTCTCTCCCCCCCACTTCCATGGAGACTGGTGTGGGAGTACAGAAACCCAGCCCCATAGTACTGGATGCTGAACAACAGACAAAAAGATGGTTGCTGGCCTAATAATCTTGAATACATTGGAGTCCAGTTCATCATCTTTCATATGCACAGTAAGCAATAATGTTCAGATCCTTGACGCATGTTTTGTGTTTAGTTGGGAGATGGTTGTCTTTTGAGGAAGACAGGCAATACTTCGAACTTTCATCCACACTGAAGTAAACAATTGAAGCATCTCCTTTATATGATTTTTCTCTTTGTTTTTGAAAAAGAGTGTCTCTTCCACTTTGCATGTAACATTTGCACAGTGCATACTGAAAAGGTGAGCAGAACAGTCACTCTAGACACTGGCAGATTTTCACAGTGTGCACAAAGGTCTGGAAGAAGCAGTTTTGAGAATGTCTTCCCCCCTGCCACAAAAGGTCTCTTAGCTGCAGAAAAATAAATTATTTTAAGGTGGGGGCCTTTTCTTTTTGCACAAGAGTGTAGATATTTTATGGTAAAATTAAGTAATTGAAATGTTCTGTGCTTTTTCTTTTTGTGTTTATGTTTGTTCCTTGCTGTGGTTACCCATCAAGCACCAAACCAAACTGCTTAGTACAACACCAAAGCAAAACTGCCAAACATGGTCCACATTCATAGCAAGGCAACAAGTGTGTGTATATATATATTATTTTTTTTTTGTATTGTGGATATCTGAGGAATCAGCTGAGCATTTGTGAAGTACCTGTCTGAGCTTTTATCATGTTGATTTCTAATGTGGATTTATATCAGAATTTGTGTCATGAATGAGTGTGGAAGGAATTATTTCTGCTGCTTAGCATTATCTGTATGAAATACCTAGAACAGAAGATGTAGTTGAACATTTCAAAGAAAAATAGCTTTCAAAGCATGCATTTGCAAAACATTTCTCTCTGTTCTAGGTTAAAAGTGTTATGCAGAGGCTTAAATAGCTAGCTGTATTCTGCCCTTTCATATAATGCGAAAAGGAATGATAATTTATTTTTGTGTTTAATATTGTGCAGCTGTGAGTTGGCTGTAAAGACTGGGAGCACACTTACACCCATACAAGAGGCGGGCTCCAATTCCACTGTCTGTTGAAGAGATGGAAGAAATATTGTTAGAAAACTCCACAGAGTGCTATAAAATTGTGTCAGGAGCGTGTTGCCGCAGGGATCGAATAACTAAACCTGCAAAAAGCTGTTGTCTGTTCTTCTGATATGATGCATGTAGATGAGTACTTCTCAAAGAAAATTCTGAAATAGCCAAATTTGAAGGGGACTGGAAAGTCACCTTGCAAAGTGATGTTCAGTTCGTGTTTACTTGCTTTGTTACTTGTATGCAAATTGAAAACACACACACTTGTATAGCGGGGAAAGTATGGCCAGAGCATTTTCACATGTGGCTCTTGAGCTGTTAAATCAGCCAGCACCTTGAATTGCTGGAGCGCAGGAAATTGGAGCTGGGTCCTGATGCAGTTCAGGGTGAGGTGGCTCTGCCCAGGAGACCTCTCACTGGAGTCAATGGGAGCTTTCATGGAGCGAGGTACCTGTCTGTAACACACTGTATCGTGTCCCAGTACAAGTCAAGGAAATGGATTTCAAAGATGGTGTAGTCAAAGGAAAACTGGGAGAACGAAAGAAGAAAGTCAATACTGAGGTGCGTGAGGAAGTCGCTGAGAAAACGCTGTTTCAGTAGCAAGTGTTAGGAAACTGCGTGGAGTGCTGGTACTACTTTCTGCTTTACTAAAGATGGAAACACTTTGTAAAATTTAAATCCTTCTCTAACTTTTAGCTATCTGGTTATTATAGCAACCCCGTGAAGCGTGTGTGTGATATTGAAATGGATTAGATGGGTTGCGATGGAGACTCTGGGAATTAGAGTTCACTTTCCCACAGTGATCCTCTCGCTCTGGGCTGCCTTTTTGCTCCCTGTGCAGCTGTACCTGGCTATGGGCATGCTTCTGCTCAAACTCTCCCTAGGGTTCAAAATGCCGCAGTCTTGCTGGCATATAACACTGCCAGCCATGGAGCACGTGTCGCCCCAGCAGGCTGTTGGTACCGTTTGTCTTTTCTTGGGATCCTAGCGTTAAGGCAAAGTGCAAAACGCACAACGGGAGCCAGGCAGGAGAGGGAGGGATGCTCAGGAGGGAGAGGGTGCTGCCATGAGAGGTCACATTTCTGAAGGCTTTTCTGTAAGCTTTGCTCTTCCCCAATTTACAAGCTGTGCTGGAGAGAAGGGCCTGATGTACAGAAATGTCAGACTGTGCCAGAGCGGGGTTGTGTTCTTACATAGCTCAATATTATGCCGTATCTGGGAAGAAAGCCTGAATTATTCAGTCACTTGCATAACGGCATCTAAGAGTGTTTACAATCAAGGACTTGGGTTCTGTCCATATTTATGAATGACCAGGGCTGAGTCTGGGCGTAATTCCAGCGCTGATACTGTGTGCGAGTTGCACAACTATTGTGGATACATGACATTGCTGCTCCGTGCTAGGCCATGGGATGGATGGGACATCTGGCAGAGGTGGTGCTCCCTGCTTTGAACAGCTCATGCACAGTGGGGACAGCTACTGTACAAGCACGCAAGCCTGGCACTCTTAAAAGTCCTTCTATTGATTCAGCCACTTTCTCTGGCTAAATCCAAGATCCTTCTCTTTCAGAACATTTAATTAGTTACAAGCCACCTCAGGAGCCTATCTCCAGCAAAAATAATAATAACCCACCCCACCCTGGCTATTAGCTTCCTTGAGTACTAATTGTTGACTCTTTTTGCCTTTTATTAATGGCGTATCGATACAGGGTCTTTACTGTGTTAGATGAAATGTTGGGCAAAGTGTTGCGATTAGTTCCACAGCTGCTTTGGTCGTTGATGTTAAACACTCATACTTCTCTAGAGGCCACTTTAAATGGGAACCTGATCCAGGCTATTATTACCAAACTCTCTCGCTTCCACCTTCAGCTGAAGGAGTGGAAGCCTTGGTGTTACCTGGGGAGAAAAGTAGCAAAACTGATGTGTCTCTTTTTCACTCACACCTCAAGGCTCTGCTCTGTAACGTGCTTTCCCTGCATCACTACTGGGCTCCACTACATAGGGAATCAGTGTATTGCTTTCATCCCCTGGTTACTGCTTTGCAATGATCTAGTCACAGGCTGTCTCTTTGTTGTAGTTTCTTTCTTTTCCAAGGTCCCATGTGTCAGGTGGCCACGGAGAGGCCCTGCTGACAGGACTGGCTCCCAGAGCTGGTCTTTAGACCCTCCTGGAAGTAATCAGGATCCTCTCAGCCCCCTGTGTCTGATCGTGCAAGGCATGAAGGAGAGAGACCTTCCTACTCTGCAGATCCTACAGGCTAAAGGAGAGGACCGCTGGTATTGCTGTATTCATTATCAGCTAATAGCTGTTGGCCAGTGTCCTGGATGAAGGCTTTGCCTGCTGCACTGACATCTATCCAATTTGGGTAAATAGTGGATTAAGCAAGAGAGAGGCAGTGAGAAAATGTCATGCTGATCTCCCAGAAACAGCCTGTGATGTATGACTTCTTTGCCTCGTCCTAAATGAATTAACACTGCTGTAGAAGAAAATGGAAAAAAACAAGGCGCTCTGCTTTCTACTTGTACATAATAAGGGAGGAAATTTTCTTTCCTGACCACACTTTGGCAGGTCAATAGATCCCTTTTGAAATGACGCAGAATTAAGGGTATAGAATAATGCTCCTGTGGTAGCATAAGATACTCTAATTTCACTTCCTTACCCTAAGTAATCTCTTTTTTTTTTTTCCAAGAAACGCAATTCCAAGTAAGTGGGAAGTTGCCCTTTGTATTTCTAGCAGCTATGAGTAGCTACTGACAACATAAGAGGAGTTTGTTTCACAATTGTACCATGTTGCGGGTCATTTGGTCGTAGAAGTACTCTGTTGTTTCTCTTCTGGAGATGACAACAGTTCCCTCTGTTGCTTCTAGAAACGTGCATGTATGAAACATGCAGCAATGGAGCTCTGAAGGAGCTCATCTTTCAAACTAAGTGCTTATCCAGCTCCTTTTCATGTGTATTTTTGTCCAAAGCCAGGATGTAGCATGTTGGTTGTGCACTTTGCTTGAGGAGTTCTAATTGTTCATAGCTCTCCAACGTCTGGACCAGGGCGGCACAACATCGTCCCCGTCTAACAGCAGGAACACAGTCCAGCCCTAAATGGTTAACTTCCTTGCAGTGATCTGTCACCAGTTATCAGGAATGGCACTTCTCTTTGAAGACTAACTCTCTTTGGGAGGAAAATGGTGGCTGCTGTTTTTAGAAAGCAAAAAATGCAATTACCTTTGCCCAAGGAAGGGAGCAGCTCTAATAGGATTTTTTTATCAGACTATTTTTTTTTGGACTATTTGGGTAATTCAGTGATTATTACTGCACAGCTTTTTTTCCTTAGGGGATGCTAGACTGTTCCAAAAGCGTTTGTTAGTTTACTTAGACATTAAAGGGGTCCTTATGAATTTAGATTATGCTAAAGTACTTCAAAGTGTCCCTAGAGGTCCGAGCTGCTTTGAACTTAACCTTTTCTGCCCAGTCTTGTCATATGTGTGAGCCCAAAGATTGTAAGCAAGAGGTCGGTGATTCTCAGTCTTTTTAATACTTTGACCTATGTTACAACAGGAAAAAATAAACAAACCAGATTCTTTCTGATCTAGCCAGGAAGAAAGAGAGAGGATGGTTTCAGTGGGCCTCTTTGTAACCCTCTTCTTAACCTGCTAGCTCTCCTGACCCCTTAAATAGGACAAGCAGGAAAAAAACCAAACAAAACCCAACTTTAAATACCCATTGCCTTATTTGTAACCGCTTTTTCTTTAAAACGTGTTTGGTCCTCAGGGCACCTTGAGATCTCAATGTTTTTTTTTTTTTTTACATAAAATTTGAATAATGAAGCATGTGAGACTTGTGACTGGAAAAATATGAACTTTTATAAAGCTGGTCACGCTGCTTGTGAGCTGTATATATCACACAAAAATGTGTGGCTAGATCCTCCGCTGGGGCTGTTCAAAATAACTGCAGTGACTCCAGCGGTGCTGTGCTGATTTACGTGAGGCGAGAATCTGGCTCACATCCTGTATTATCTTGCAATGTGACTGTGCAGCTGTAACGCAATCTTATTCAGCTCGCTGGGTTCGGGGGCAAAATAAGTGCCCATGGTTATTTTTAGAAAAGCATGTCATCAGAGGGGTTCATATGATTCTCTCTCTCTCTCTCGTATATTTATTTTTTTATTGCTGTTGACCTACCTGAGCTCTTTTGGTGTTTGGAGAATTTTAAAAGAATAGTTCAATATTTTTCTCCACTGGGGTAGCTGGATGGTTTGTTTTTTCCCCTTTCTATTGCTTTATGGTATTGAAGGCTATACAGGCAAGGCATTATTTTGCATGTGATGCAACACAGCTCTTGTTTTTCTTGAAAGGTTGGTCCGACTGCACCTCTTTCGGTTTTCAGGTGTCTCTTCACCGCCTGCATTCTCTTCCACTCTTTAAAATAGAAATTGAACTGCTTGAGGGTTTTGTGGGTCATGTACTTCTCATTTTCCCATCTGAAATCTGAGCCTTCAGACCTTACAGTCATCATGGCTACAGATAATCGTGACAGTTGTTTTTCCCATTTTGACCCTTTGCTTCAATCCCTGGGCTACAAAGGGAGCATGAGGGCTATTGGTGTCCTTGGGATCAGGGTCTGTTACCAATCAAGAAGCCTCTTGGACATGTGCATCCTGTTTATATGCCAATATCTCCCCTAATAGTATTAGGGAGGAGGAAATTTGAAGTGTCAGTTATTTTTGTAAGCAGAAAGTGCTGCCTATTTCCCCGTGAGGCATGAGCAGCTCTTTAAGAACGTTTGGAAGCATGAAGCAACAAGGTACTACTGGGTGTTATCACCAGCATTCTTCTTTAAACTATTTTTATTTGCACGTACTTTATCTCCAGCATTTCTTCAGTCTGAGAAGATCAAGCAGACGCCACATGTACAGTGTATCCCAGACAGCCAGCTGACACAGTACTGTTTTGACTCGAAAGTCAGACTTCTGCTAAGCATCAAGGGGCAAACCTTTATCTCAGCACGTAGTGCTGCGGGATGTAGGGAAGAATTCACTCCCTCAGTCAGGGGAGCTGATCTAGATTTTTCCATTGCAGTCTTTAACTGCGAACCTACTAGCCACAAGGTTCTTTTCTCCAAAGTAGCTCTGGGATCCCCACGAAATTTAGATCCACCAGCCCTGTACAGGTTCCTCTCCCTCATCTATTTCTCCTCTGAAATTTAATTGTTGCAATGAAAGTGCAAAAGCCTCTGCTTGGTGCTCACATAAAGGTAAATGAAAATTCTTTGCATTCTCTTTGTATCCCACCTCTTAATGAAGTGTAATCGCTGCCTTGGTCCTGCCAGAATGAAGATTGCCAGTGCCCCAAAGGAAGTGACTGGCTTGCCCCCAAGAAATATGTAAACTGTAAAGGTGGTTCTTGAAATGAAGAGCTTTGAAATAAGAATTTCTCAGTAAATTGTAATGTATTGAGTCACTTGGACTGACGTGGGTTCTGGGTTGCAGCTTGCTGTTAAGGGAAAAGTCCTGTCCCTTACAAAAATCCTTAAAAAAAAATATTTCTTTTAAAAGCATGAGGTCATCTTGTTCTGTGGAAAGTTTAGTACGTTTGTCTTCCTGGCTGCAAGGTAAGCATAAATCAGACTGTGTTATGATAGAGGTGCTCACTGAAACAAATTCCTAATAAAAGAATAAACACAGAAGCAATCCATCTGTGCCCTCCACATTCCTCATTGAAACCTTCCTAGAAGCACGACTTGGAAGGGAACTGGTGGGGTGGACGGGGGATACTGCTTGCTGGTAAGCACTGACAAATGAGGAGAGATGTGTTAAAGTTAATTCTGTTTCCCCAAAAGTAAGTCAGATTGCCACTGTACTTTTGTTTTGCCAGCCAAGGTAATCCAACCCTTGCAAGCCTTTGCTTTCAAAAGCTAGGGCACTTATGCAATGTGGAAAGCTCCTTCCATTAGCTCGGATGTGCGTCATCTGGACTTGCTGGTTGCAATATTGTCCTGAATTTAGCTATTGAAGCTGGCAACCCTGTATATTTAGAAATACCTTTATTAATCTCCTTCCCTGCCTACCTTTTCTCCCCTTCCAAGAAAATCCCACCATCAGAAACAAATGACCTTGTAACAGATCCAAGTTCAAGTATGTTATTCTATCTAGGTTAAATTTTGCATAGGCTTTGCCTATGATTCTGGCTTGCAGTCTGTCTTGTCCAACCAGAAGACTACATTTAAATAATGCTTGATAAGTGGATACTTATGACAAATGTCAAGATCTTAAGAGGATTATCCTTGGAGGACACATAGAAGAGGCTTGACCCTTTTCATCCACGGTTCCAAGTTATTGATTCTAAAAACTAAATGGACTGCTGAACAGTGTTAAGGTTTGAAAGTGTGGTCATTGAGAATGAAGAGAGAAGCAGCTGTCCTTTATGGAAGAGGAGTTACACAACTTTAGCACAGAGTTATAATTCTTACACTGGTTTCTACAGCACCTGTTGCTTTAAGACTTCAATTGTTCAATAAACAAACCTGGAATTCTTGCAAGAGCGTTGTTTTTCCTACCTAAAGGTGGGAGAGCTTGAACGCAGAGAAATGGTTTGCCACTGGTGCACAAGTCCATGTCAGAGCTAAGAGTGGACCTAAAATTTCAGGCTTTCTTGGCAGTCTGCTAGCTCTTATGCATTATATTGTGCTTGTGTGAAAAACAAGTACCATGAAACTATCTCTCTTCCCCAGTGTAGCTGTGGTGTTTCCTGCATATTGATAACAAAACGAAGCACCTATAATAAATTCCAGGAACCTTATTTCAATTGTTCTGCAGATGGTGATTACAGAACAAGGAGAAAGCTGTGGTTGCAACAAATGCCTTGTCACTCTCTGAAAGCTGACTTGGCCTGTCTGCCCCTTTCCTGCCTTGCATCATATGGACTGAGCAGAGTTCCTAGAGAGTTTGATGCACATGTGTTCTCCTACATAAATGACTTCGACTGCAAGGAGGAATACGCAGCGTTCGTCTCAACTTCATGCCTGTCCTGGGCTGCTTTTGAAAAGACAATCTGTAGTGTTAGGTGGCTGCTGCTATTCTGTATTGTTAGAGAAAACATAGCTTCTTCTCACCTGCCATAGTTTCATCACCTGCCTACCTGCTGCTGCTCTGTGTGGTTTGTTCTACAGTGAGGGCCCTCGTGCTGAATGATTAACACAGTTATTTGCCTTTGAAGACTAGGGCAGGCACCCAGAAGATGTGGTCTGGAACCACGATGGTAAAAGGGGGAGGTAGTAGCCCGAGGTTTGCTGGTACACTTTGTGTTTCCTCACCCATGTGAACGCCCAGAGGAGCCACCATAGACCCTCCAAGGTGTCCTTTTTACCATGCCCATGTCCTCATTGGCTCTCGCAACTCTGACACAGCAATGTCAGTCCCTCGGTACTGTGGTGTGACTGCCAGCTCTGCATGAATCCTGCTTCACCTCTCCCTTTGTAGGATCTGGTGGTACCCTTCCAGCCATACCTTGCAGCACTGAGAGACCTTTCAGAAACAGCGTATGTATGGGGGGAGGGGGGGAAGGGGGTGGGATGGAGAGAGAGAGAGGGGGAGGGTTGTTTAAACTGCCTCCAAATAAAGATTTGCTCCTGCTGTCTGTGGTTAATATTGATTTAACATATTTTTGCTACAACTCAATTTAGTCTTTACTCTCATCCAGCTGTGGGAGCTCTGGTTTGCAATTGCCTGTGTGATTAATCCTTTTGTGCATTTCTTTCATTGTATGCATAGTGTCAACTCTCACCTAGCACATCACATGCTGAAAAAATCCAGAAACCTGCCTTGTTTTCATTTGCTCTGTTGTACATACACATCAGCATGTTTCGGGTTTTTTTTTTTTCTTAAACAAAAATACCATTAAAACTATGCTGTAGTGTTAAACTTATATCCCTCCCTCCTTCCCCTTTTTCCACACCCTTTCATCCTTCCTAAACCCGTTAAAGGCATATATAATCATTTGGCTTTCCTGACTTACTGCCATATTTATTACATGAACGGCAATGCACAACAGCACCTGTGAGCTTTATAAAGGTCTTATTCATCTGATGGGTCTGCGCAGCACTCGGCATGGAGACGAGGAATACCTACACACGGAGCAGGAGGAAATACTGAATGCGTGCTTATGGGAGAAACTACAAGGGGCACAGGAGGTAGGGGGAGGGGTTTTTTTTGAGTTGAGGTCTCTTTTGTGTACTTTCTACTGATTGATGAAAGCGAGCGCTCACTCCAGCCCCTGCAACTCGCTCCCATGTAGGTACGCATTCTTGCCTATAGATCATGCTCCCCTCTGGATGTAGGCATAAAGGGAAAACGCAGCCATCAGCTCTTACCCCTGTCCCATGACTTCTAGAAAGGCACTGTCCTTCTGCCACCGCTCGTGCTTGGGAGAGCTGGCCGTGGAAAGTGGTATCTTACTTTCTGTGCCCAGTCACATTTGTGCATCGGCAGTCAAACAGGACAGTAGTATTTGTCGTGTTTTGCTCTTTCTTTTTTTTGGCACATAAGTATGGGATCATATAAACAAGGAAAATAGTTTGTGGAAGCTTTCTGTTAATGCAAGTATGCACACACACCTGCAGAGGTTTATCTGGAAGTCTGACGTTCTTGATACTGAATTAATAAAATAGTCACAAGTTTTTGTTGGTAATTTTGAGAAATGTTTTTGCAATTTTTTTGTCAATCCCTTTAAAGAAAGCCAAAGTGGTATACATTAATTATGAACTGGTCTAAAGGTGTCTGCACTATGTTGTCTGCAATGAATTTAATCAGTGGAAGTTTTATTTGAAGGACAAGATCTACTGAAACTAAATGCTCAACATCCTCCTCTGTATTCTGCTCTGTTCTCATAGTTTACATGCAGGTAACCCTTAAATTAAGAACAGTGAGATTCTTTTGGTTGCAGACAACGTGATTAATTAACTGAGGGACAGTACTTCTGTAATCAGTAACCAGTGCAGAGTGTTAGCAGCCCAGATGAAACAGCCTCCTTGTGTATCCTCTGGAACACCGTCATGGGCATTTCTCCTTCTACAAAGAGAGCCTGAGTTGGTGCTCTTGGGCAGCAGAGACCACTTCTGGAAGGGGTGGTGAGGGATTGTGGTAATGAAATCCCTGAGACCCAACATAGAGGCAGACGTTGCCTTCACCAACTGGAAGCTGGACAAGAATCTGAAGCTCTGCAGTGGTGTGCCACCTCTCTAGTGCGAGTTCAAACGTTGATGGGGGAGTACTTTAATTTGAGGTGAAGTGATCCACGGCTGTGGATTTTTCTTGTCTTCCGCCGGAAGAGAAGCACCATCTGGCCAGGATAGGATGTGTCCCACCTTTCCATAGCAATGGTCCTTCCTTGCTCTTGGAGAATTAAATTAGGCTTAATGTATGCTTCTATACTACAAGATGGTGATGTGCCGGCAGTATGAAGAAGCATGGTCCTTGATGGATACAGCTCTGCTGGTAGAGCCTTGAGTGCTCTGCTGGCAGAGCTCTACTTGGTCCTGGGCATGGTGGCTTTGCTACACTGCAATGGAGCATGGCTTTGCTAGTGCAGGGTGTGTGGTTGATGTAGTGCACTGGTAGTCAATACAGTACCACAGCCATAGTTTTGCCATGGCTGTGTGAAGGAAAACAGGAAAATAATGTAGGTTCAGTCTTCTTGATGTAGCAGTTTTAAGAGCCCTGTGGTGCTTCCTGTCCTATCCCGGGCTCAGGCCAGCCACAGTTCTAGGTTAAACCCTCAGCAGAAGAGGAGAGACTGGTCAGGAGAGTGAGTTAGATAATATGAGGGTTGTAAAGTTTCTCAAGAAGCAGTTATGCTTTTGTTTGCCCTTAAACACAAATTAGGGTTGGGGGGAGGGGGGCGGGTTGGTGGGGTTTTTTTGTTGTTGTTGTTGCTGTTTGGTTTTTTGTTTTATTTTTGGTTTTCTTTGTGGAATTATGTTGCTATATATGGAGAAGACAGTGGAATTATGTTGCTATAAAATCCTATTTAAAAAGTTCATACTTGAACAATGACTTCTGGTTTTAGTGGAGTGTTCTGGGTCTTTCCTAAGATTGTTTTTGTGTTGGTACGTCAACAACAAAGACATGCATTTGGAGTCTCATGTAGTTTGAGAAGCTTTAAAGGTATTTTCCACTTGATAAAGTCTGGTTTTGAGAACATAATGTGTTTATTACAGGTTATCAGATCACATCGCTTATAATTTTCTCAGAAAAGCGATCAATTTCTTAGAATAAAATGGCATTGAAAAAAAAATTCAAGTGTTTCCTAATATAGTGCCCCTTAGCCTATCTGTTGAAGTATTTTTTTTCCTTGTAATATCTATTTGCACAGTGCCTAAGTGCTGAAGTGCATTTTCCTAGTGTTATGGTTTGCATGAAATGTAACTCGGAAAAAGTGCAGCACACCCTCTATGAAGGCTTAATACACGACCTAAGCGCTACTTAGAGTTTAATGTAAGCCCTGTTTTGATGGGCTGAAGTAGGATACCTGCTGACTCTTTGCACAGTGATGAATTTCACCTCTACAGTTTGATTTGCAATTGATGTTAATAAGGGGATGGCTTACAGGGAAAGCAGTCAGCGTGAAGACAAGTGTGGAGGCCCTACCTTTGGAAATGATAATAGGTGTGGTACTTTAAATTTTACATGGCGTTTTTCTAGCATGTGAAATACAGGAATGGCTAGGCCTGTCAAAAAATAAGTGAAGGCATGTTTTCTGCTTTCCGCTGCTTATAGCGCTGCCCAGCAATAAACAACAGTAAGCAAGGCAAAAAGGTGGGTGACACGGTAAGTCTGGAAAGGGGGCCTTTGAGATGTTGAGCCCAATCCCCTGTGATTGCAGGCACCTGTGTTATCTCCTAAGCCTTTTCATAAACTGATAAATCTTTAAAGCTCTATCTTATTAGGTGATTTTGGCTCCCCTATGTGAATAAGCTCAGTAACACATGTCCTTGTCTCCGTGCCTCAGAACACACTAATTTGAGGAAATTTTTTTAGGAGACCAGTGAGAGATATTGTTAGGAAAGGGGCAAAGGAGCCAAAAACTTCAGCTTGGTGGCCAGATTTTGGGAAAAATTTTGCAGAGGGGCAGAGAGGTGGATGGCTTGCTCATATCTATGAAAAGAGAAAAAAGAAAAGATAGGAAGACTGATGTCTTTAGTAGGGCAGAAAGGAGGGGAGACACAAAAAGAGACTAAGTGAAAGGTGTAGGAAAGTGTTGTGTGATTTCTCAATCCATAAAAATAAAGATGAGAAGACTTGAATTTTAAATTCTGTTTGCAGAATATAAACACTATGTTAAAGGGGAGGGTTTTTTTGGTTCACTGATTGCAACTGGAAATTCAGGGACAGCCTCATGAAAACTAAGCACTGAGCAGAAGGCAGCAGTGCTGACCAGTTGTGTGATACAGTGACAACCAGCAGATGCAGAAAGCAAACATCTGTTGTGCTGCCCAGCGCTCACGGGCCAGATTCTTGTGTGAAGAACAGGCCAGGGTCTGTGTGTGTGTTGTTATGACTTTGAAATGTCATTGGCAATGGGGAAGGAGACATATCTGAGTCCTCTATGGCACCTCTATAGAATGGTTCTCTATGGCACAAAAGTGAGGTGCGTGCACCCCAAAGGATGTGCAAGCAAATCCATTAGAGTGCAGGGAAAAACTATTTTTTGTACCATTAATTAAAAAAAAACCAAAACACTACTACATCTTTATGTCATCCTTTCTTAATTTCTACTTTTGTGTATGCTTTGTAGCGTACATAATTTATTAATACTGTAGTACATGTATATGATTTATTAATAAGTACCCATATATATATTAGTGGGGTGTGCTCAAAAGTGTTTTACTGTTAGAGTTGTACAATCAAAAAGGTTTGGAGATCATTGTTCTATGGATCCCTTAGAAACAGCAAATGTAGCAAATTATTTGATAAAATACAGTATGACAACTTGGACAATGCATTTTTTAATGCAAATCCATAGTCTGCTGCAGACATTACTGCTCTGAAAATCTTGCACGTTCATCTATCAGAGAAAGTCAGAGGTAAAAGGGCTTCTTCACATTGATTTGGGATGTGGCTGAGCATGGCAGTGAAGCTGGAGTGTCGGTGTTGCCTATTTCGACGTCTGGCTAAGGCCTTTACGAAAGAGGGGGCATTGGGAATGGGATCAGTGTTGTCATAGTACATTTAAGAAGTGGATTAAATCACTTATTTGGTAGGTGAGAAGTAACCTTCATGTTGCGTGAATTACTTACCTGCTTCACCCTTGATCACACTAGTGCCTGTAGAGCAAGGGCAAAATCCTTATTTTGCCTTTATCATGCTCAAGTCTTGCTGCTGCTTCCCATAAGTCAGATTTTGTCAGCCCTTCTCATGCTCTGCAATACTTTTTATGCCAGCAGTAGAGCAAATTAACACAACCATATCAAATGAGATTACTTGCAGAGTGGGTCTGATCCAAACCCCACTGAGGTCAGCTGAGGAACTCCCGTGGTCTTCAGCACATTTGGGATAAGGCCCAGGATAAAGAGCTTGTTGAAATAGAGTGGTTGAATGAGTCCCTAGCTCTTTTCAATAGATTTGATTGAGCTGTGCTAACAGTTTTTTTCCAACTGGAAAAAAATAGATAACAGCATGTTTGCATACGGGCTTGTGCTCTCCTCCTTTCTCTCCCCCTCCTTCCTGCGTGCACATGTATTTAGCACAGAAGCAGACGCGTGGTTGTGTCAACTAACTGACATGAAGCAGCGTATCTCTGATAAAACTGGGACTCTGTTTGATGTAGTTGCAGTCAAATGTGCTTGATTTGAATAAGAGATTTTTTGAAATCTATTTTTATGCAGATTTTAAAACCTGTAAGGTAATGAGTCAATAAGACAGCTATTAATGCTTCAATCTTTCTGATACCTCGAATAAGTGAAAGAGATGGATGAGATCTAGCTGTTGTAGATTTATCCAGACTTTTCATGCTTGGGTTAAGCTAACCTTGTTTTATATGCTGAGTTTCATGTTTGATTAGTTCCAGGATTTTGAAATTGTGAGGTTCAGATACGTGAAAGACTGCTTAGGTGCGCCGAGTTGTGTACAGTGATATTTTTTGATTGCATCCTTCCTCCATTTCCACGTATATATTCCTCTGATAATGTCCTTTTTTGAAGGTAATCACACAATAACTTTCACTGACCTTAAAAATTGTGTGCTAGGACTGCCTGTTCATGACTGGCCTCGTGTTTTCTCTGTATTGATCACAGCAGGCTGGAATAATGAGCTTCAATTTCTGTCATTAGTGTGGGCCATGGAAGCACTGTGTCCAATTATTTAAAAGATAAAACACAGAAACCACTTGATTATATATTTTAGAAAGGAATTTTCTGTTTTCATGTAAGGTTCTGGGATAAATGACATGCTCTAAATCTTTTGTATATTTTGCTTTCCCCTTTCAGGGTATAATCTTAGTAATACTTACTGAGAGTCGCCTGTGTACAAACACAGGATGCTATTGAGTGTATGAAGTATGCCTAACATTCACATATTTACGATTACTACATGTTCAGACTGAGTAATTATACATGACAGTGCAGATAATTAGGGGTTTGTGTAGGCACGCGCTTGGTAAAATTGTACAGCCAGTTGTGTGTCTCGGCTGTGTGAAAATTTTGTCTCTACTCTTCAAATCACAGCTTTTGAGGGCTAAAGAAATTTTATACACAGAACAGGTAGGGCAAACCCAACAGTTTGGTTGCTGCCTTGTGAGACACACAGCAGACCTGCAGCCGTCTGCTTTGTGCTGACTTGGGGTTTCTCAGGGCTGACCTATGGGTCTGTCTGTTGGTGGGATAGGGGCACCCCGTTCCCTGGACCCTCTTGAAGCTCTGACCCCCTTTCTAACATGCACACTTAAACAAATCCATCGTTGTTAGTCCCATCCTTCCTCTCTTCTATTTTCCACTCCTTTATACTATTATTTCTTCCTTGCATTACTAGTACAGCTGTAAATAGTTTCAGCTGGGTGCTTTTTTTGTCTTAACTCTTCTCATCATTGTGGTCAAAACTTCTTTCCTCTGCTATCCTCAGGTGTCTGTAGTTGGACACTTACAGGTACATAATGTGGTGATTTCTTTTTTCCTTTAGAAAAAGTTGGGTGCCTGCAACTTCCCTTTGTTTCTGGAGAATTTGTGTGCAATGGCTAGCTAAGATAGACCTCCTTTATTAGAGTAGCCAAATGTAGATTTAGGAGCTTTGTCTTTTGACACCCAAGTTTGAAAAACATGGCTGCAGGCAGCGGTGCAAACTACATAATCTCCCTCCTTTATAATGAGGGAAACACTGAAATACGTTTCTAATAAGTGAGGATAATGTGATGTGGAATATGCAGCCTCTGGGTTACCTCTTGTTGTTTTTTAATTAAATCCAGGAAAGTTTGTTTTGTTTAGGAGCTTTGTAAGCTGAGAGTTGTGGAGTACCAGTTTTGCACAGAACTACTGTTTTGCTGCTTGAACAGAACCACCACCACGGCCAATTCACTGGCACGGTGGAGAAGACCGAGCAGCTAACGTGGATGCTGTAATTACTGTGTAACCAGGGTGCCTCGGCTGCCTGAGCTCACATACTGTATTTCATAGGCACTAAAATATCTTTAAAAACAAACAAAAACTACCACATGCTTGCACCATTTGGGAGACGCGCAACCTATTTTATCACCAGCCACAACTTGCTAATGGAACAATAGGAACCACCGTAGCCTCGGATGACTGTTCTGAGGATGTTTCATAAGGGCCTCTGAGTCATCTCCCATCTATTGGTTTCAGTGTTTCACCAACCAGGTGCAGGCAAGTAAGATACTCATCTGCCCTTTTGCCAACATGCCAGCAGCTATAACTGTAAAAACCTCTTCGTCTAAGCTTAGTCACAAGCACTTCAGATAACTCATTGCCCAAATGTTGTCCCATCACCATGTACTGCCATCAGACTCTTCTTTTCCTTTTTCTTTTCCTCTTTGCATTTCAAACGCTGATTTCTAACACCACAGGTTGGTCTTTCACTGCTTTGCTCCGTAGGAAGAAGAGCTATGATAGGGCGCATGTGAAAGCCTGTGCTAGTGGTCAAGCAACAGGAGGCAAATTGTACACACAAAAAAGGGCTATGCTTTGCTGCAGAATACAACTCTGTTCAAATAGACTCGTTTCAGAATCAAAAAGGCAACTGTTCTTCTGGCTCTGAGTTGTCAGGAGAGACAAGTAATAGTCACAACTTCAACTTTCACAAGGCTGAAGCTCACAAGTTGCCTGCCCATAGTAGTAAGTCTCAGGTGCTTTGCATGTTGCTAATGGAATAATTAATCCCGCCTGCCTGCATCTCATAGAGTGGTAAAGCAGGGTGGGTATGGCTGCTGAGGGATATGTGGTCTCCTCTGGATGCTCTTGTTTTGAAGGTGAGATTATACCTTATGAAGCCTAGGATCTAGGAGTAGGTTAGAAGAATGAGTTGTTTTTCAGCTTATGTTGATAAGGAGACTTGTTAGAAGTTCACTATATTGATATGTCTTGTAGAAGCTTCTGTACTTAGTGGAAAACGTGTTTGGGTGCACTGACTTTGAAATGGTAGGTTTTGCATCCTTTTTCCACTTTCCTTAAAAGATGCTTTAGGTTACTGGCACTTCTGTGAGTTGGAAACCATTCTTTACAGCTGTTCATACATCTGTGCATTCTCATCCCTCTGTACATTCAGAGGGTTGCACAAAATCCTCCAATGGTGTTGTGCTGTAGTTGTACGGTTCGAAATAGTGACTACATTGTGGTCTTGCATCTCTGTGATCATGCCCTTTAATAATAGACATTCTTCTGTGCATGCGTAAAAGTTTATTTTGTTGATTTTTTTTCCCACTTTGCTTAAAAAAAATACTGTTTACAATAGCTCCCTGGTTTTTTTTAATTATTATGATTATTTAAAAAAAATAAATATGGAAGACTTATGAGATGATTGGTTTCCCAAATAGGCTTTATCTGGTATGAGGAAGGGAGACTTGTCTTTCCTCACAGAGGTCTTTGTGGTGTCTTTAGATAGACAGCTCTATGCTCTAAAACACATTTAAGGAAACTGCATGGTAGGATAAGGTACTGAAATAAAAACCAAGTGCTAGATTCTAATAAACCTTTCAATACAGAAAAGCCTAAACATGTCTGGGACTGTTTGGCTAATTGTTAGCTGGGTTGGTATCTTTGCTTAGGCTCCCATTTAAAGAGGTAAAATATTTGTCTTTGCAGATAAGCTGTGGGCAATTTCTAACCAAAGCCTTTTTGTTGCTGTCTTTAGCTGTGTGACTCTATTGGTGTGGAAGGGGCCAGTTCTGTGAATTTGTCACTGGTTTGTAGTGGTAGCACAAATCCCTCCCTGATGGAAGAGGAAGAAAATAGTCCCTCTTCCATCGATAGCAAACAACAATTAGAGCAGTAGTTAATCACTTGTTTATTTATAGACCAGAATGGGCTGTGCTTCCATCTAGTTTGACTTCCTGTGTATTCAGGCTATGCGTTTTCCTTTAGACTTTGTAGGGGGAAGTGCTTTGTGGTGTGGCTTTTTGTTTGGCTGTCTTTTTTTTTTTTAGGAAAGAAAAGGAAAAAAAAAAAAATTTTTTTTTTTTTTCTAAAAGCTGAACGCTATAGTGAGTCCACTAGCTGTCCTGGTAAGCTGTTTCAATCTTTGTGCCCTCCATCCCAATAAACGGCATCTGAATTCAGGGTTATGTTTCTGTAATGTCTATACCCAGCTCTGTGAGTGTTTTGGCTTTGCCAGGGAGGATGGAAAGCTGCTTGCTGTCAGAGCTTGCTCCTGTGTAAGTATTTGCAGGCAGCAGACAAGGCACCTCTCAACTTTCTGTTCAATGTGCTGCACTAACTGTGCTCCTTAAGCCTTCCACTTAGTTTTTCTTCCCCATCCTTTGCTCCCTTTCTGCAGGTGTCCTTTGAGCTGCACCCAGTGCTCCCACGCCTTTCCTGAACAGGACTGTGTCTAACAGTTGCACAGTTGTCTTACCTGTGCTCTAAATGTCGTTTCCTTGCTTCTGCCTGGTGGCCCCTTTTTATACCCCTGAGGGTTATGTTGGCGCATCTAGCCCCACCAGCATTGCTTCCAGCTCTAATCGAAGTAGTGACCAAGGATATATCTGTAACCTTTCCAAGCAGAGCCTTCCACCCTGAAGGTGTGATTTGTGTTTCTCCTTCCTAGATGTATCATTGGGCTGCCAAATTACTTCTCTTCTCTGCTGCCTGTCCTTTTTGCTCCATGCTATCCTACCCAGCTTTGTGTCAGTGGGTAACTTTGCCAGGAAAGAGCTTTAGAGCCACTGTGTCTAAGGGAAACATTTCAAACAGTGACTGAGCTGACCTAATAGCTTGCAGCTGCCAAAAGGGATATTCCCCTTCCCATCACCTGCTTGCTGGTGCTGACTCTGGCACTTGTTTGGCCCCTCAGCAGACCTATCCAGCTAACTATGCAGACACCCTTCCTTCTCCTCCTAGATATAAAATGACCAGCAA
The DNA here is from genome assembly GCF_964106895.1 of Numenius arquata. Classification (NCBI taxonomy): domain Eukaryota; kingdom Metazoa; phylum Chordata; class Aves; order Charadriiformes; family Scolopacidae; genus Numenius; species Numenius arquata. Next base: position 70,741,424 of record NC_133577.1, read on the forward strand.
AATAAGTTCATTTCTGCTGGGCTAGTTTGCTGGTTTAGTGGCTGCATCAGCTCAGGCAGGGATCAGATGGACACAGGGAAAGCAGCAAGAGGAAATATGTGGAGGTGGGTGGCAGGGGTAGGGAACAACTTTTTTCAGCAGCAGTGAGCTCTCGGATTGTCTCAGCTGCCTCCTGCAGGCCTGCTCTAGTAGGTGACCTGCCAGCTGGATTGTACCCATATAAATGCCATGGCCAGGATGGGTTTGTCATAGTTCAGGTGAGCGGGACCATTGCTGGTGGTGTGATGCCCAGCAACTATCAAACAGCTGCCAGCACAAATTTTGAACTATGAAGTCCCGTGGCCACTCTAATGGCTCTATGGCAGCAGGATGCTAGAGAGAGACTTGTGGGCATGTTCCTTGGCACAGAAAATCTGGGGTCAGGATTTAAGTGGTTGTAACTCGTGATTCCTTTTGTTAGTGAATAAGAAACTATCCCTGTAAATCCTCCTTGTAAAAGTCCTGCTGATTAATAGCTCATGGTTATTGGCCATGTTTTGTGACCAAGCATTAAGCCAACTTTTAGCTTGTCTTCTTTGCTGTCACATTAGTTCGCCGTGTCATGTGAAGCCTTTTAGGCAAGATGTTATGTGGTCTAGGGATTCTAGTGCATAGGACTAGCCCAGATACATGCTATTGGAAGAGTTGTATTTAGCAACCATATCTATACCCTGCCAAAAAACCCACACCGGCCCAAAATGAAAGGCTTGTTTGACAATGCTGAAAGGCATTAATTAAATTTTTAGCCTCTCCTCAAATTCCTTGTTGATGGCATCCCAAATTGATAGTTCCATTATTTCATGTAAGGATGATGTCAGGCTAATTGACTTATTACCTCTGCTTTCCTCTTGTCCCTTTACATTTCAGGATTATGCTGGCAGTCCTTCAAATGCTCCGAGTTGTATTAGTGTTCCAGGATTTGTTAAAAATCAGTATTGTTAGTACAGAACAACTTAGCAATTTTGTTAGGCATATGTTATGTGATGCTACTTAATTTTGAAAACATTCACCTTCAGCAGGATGCTGCCTTGTCTTTTCCTCAGTTACAAATTGTACCTTTTCTATTGCATAAGTTTAAGAAATGGGTTTTGAAAGTATTGTTTGTCTAAATACTGGTATCTGTGGATGCAGAGGTGAAACTAATCAATCTTCTAAACCACTTCAAGTTGGCAGCCACCCAATTCCTTCCTCATATAACTTCCATTTTTCTCTTTCCTCTTCCAAGAATCTGTAAGTTTTGCTATCTTTTTCTGTTTTATCTTGAGGACAGGGAAATTGCCACAGCAGAGAGCCTTTACACCAACTTGCATGTCCTGAGGCTAATGTGGTAGTCATGGGTGGGTTCTGGCCCTTTGCATGGATTTGAAGTAAGAGGTGTTGAAGAGAGCTAGGTTTTCAAGCAGGCAGCCCAAACAATACAAGAGAACAAAACTAACTGTAACTGGTGGGACCGTAGCATAGAAAAATCTTCAGCCATGCGAGTTAGGCTTTTCTTGACCATTGTTCAGTTGGAGAGCTTCCCAAGGAGGAGGAAAGCAGCCCTTTCTGAAACAGGCTAGTGTGAATGCCCTATAGCAGTGTCATCTTAGCACACCTCTGCTGCAGATGCATCTTCAAGGGATAGATGCATATTAAAGATGGATGCTTAGTGTGAATAAAAGCATGAATGATGCCATTCTGTACCAAAAGCATGGTACAGAACCTCTTGTGGAAAATGAACAGCATCCAAAACATACAATTGTTAGGTATTAATTTTGTTCTGTGGGGAAATGAACAGATTTAGTGTGTGTGTATGAATGCACAGGAATGTACGCATATGGTTGTATACATAAATATAGAAGTATGGTTTCCTAAAGGATTCCAAAGTTACCTTAGCTTGAGTTAGCTATTCCTAGTGTATTGGCAGAGTAAGTAAATAAAGCAGCCACTACACAGTGTGATGTGCTAGTACAGGAGTGCATTGCCTTACCTGGCCTTTACACTGTTTCACTGACCACTTGGCAGATGTCAAAATTAAAGCTTATCTTCAGAGCTCTGGTAGTGGCCAGTGAGGGTCACCTTTTTCTAGGTTGCTGTGTTTGGCACATGGTATGTTAGATTTGTGCACTACTGCACTTTACTTGGTTTGAGTGGATTGCCCTAATGATTTCCTGAGTGTCTTAAAATTCTAATTCTAACTCTCTCTCTAAATCTCCCCTGGAGAAGGGGAGATTTAGATTGGATATTAGGAAAAAATTCTTTACCATGAGGGTGGTGGAACACTGGAACAGGTTGCCCAGGGAGGTGGCTGAGGCCCCTTCCCTTGAGATATTCAAGGTGAAGCTCGACGAGGCCCTGGGCAACCTGGTCTAGTTGGGGGTGTCCCTGCTGACTGCGGGGAGGTTGGACTAGATGACCTTTGGAGATCCCTTCCGGCCAGGACCAATCTATGAATTAATTAACCTATTTCATTGCATCAGAATATTTTCTTTGTATGTGGCTCAAGGTAGTGGTGAGATCCTCCATCCTCTCTCCAGTTCATGACTTCTTTGAGACTTTGACTGGCTAGGCGGCCCTTTCTTTTCTCTTGACAAGCCTCTTTCTTCCTGCCAGGATTTCTGTAATTTGTATCATGCCGTGCTCTTATTCTCTTCTGCTCTCGATCCCAATTCTGTTGTCAGTCCTTTTATTTTTATCCGCTTCTTAATCTCTTTTAAAGCCTCTGTGTATCAGCATCTAGTTTCTTTGTTCTGCCTCTGGAAAATATCACTGATCTGCACCCAGGTGCTTGCAGAGAGGGTGAAGAAAACTGGCTTCTTTGGGCTTCAGCTCTCCTCTTGCCGCTCTTTGAAGGTGAATCATTCATGGTAGTGACTTGCTATCGTTACCTCCCTGTGGAATTTTAGTTCATTGTGATAGTTAAAAAGTAATCGAATGACACTGTGCAGACTTCCCTCCACTTTAGTTTTCATTTCAGCAGGAGCTACGAACCCCTGTCAAAGATCAGGGCTCTGCTGTGCACATGAAGGCTGTGCGATGTAACGGAAAGATGGTCGCTGTCTCAGCGAATTTGCGGTTGAGGGGTTGAAGCGTTTTGCTTTCGTGTGCCAGGAGCGTTTGAGACTGTTTAGCTGAAGGAGAGAGGGTGAGCTGGGACAGGGGTGCAGTAGCAGGTCCTTTGAGAGACACTGCGAAGGGGGTCTTTAGCGGATTTGCACGGTACATTACTCGTGCAACAGTATGTCAGACGTTAAAAGCCCCAGAGTCCAAGGAACGGGCAACGGTAATGGGCTTTCCTTCGTGAGTGGAGAGCAACGATTACAAATTCCATCCAGGAGCCTGCCAAATAAACAGTTTAAGGGAGAACATGACCGATCTGAGAGCAAAGATGCTTCATTAAGATGAGCTCCTCCTGTCATGTGCACAACGGCTTCATGGAGAAGAGGACTGCGGCTGTGTGGATTATGGCCGATCCAGACAAGCAGGCTGCGGAGTAAGCTGTCATGTGCTATGACACCGGGTAATGCAAATCAACTCTGTTCCAGGAAAGCCATTTCCATGTCAGCCTCTACATGAAAATTATCTGACTTGAACAAGGGTTTCTTTATGAAGTTGGGAGAATTATTCTTAAGGGTTGGAATTTGTTTCTGTCATGGAGGAATGGCCAGAATGGACTTCAAAGTGCAGTCTGAAGATGAGATAATGTGCAACAAGCACTTTTTTTTTTTTTTATAACCAGCAGCCCAGAGAGGAACACATCAGCTTAAAAAGTATATTTCTGTCTGAACGGTCCAACCTGCTGTTTTACAAGTAACGTGCAGTGTTACTGCATATTCCAGTGATTAAAGAAGGAAAATACCTTTCAGTCCATTCTGCTCTGGATTCGACACTTTGTGCGTACCCAGTGTTGCTATTCCTGTGTGTAGTGTGTTCCTCAGTCTCCTTACGGCTTGAAGAATGGGTGATTCAGAGCTCCAGGAAACCCCAATTGCTTTTGTTTTGCTTTTAATCTGGATAGCACTTGGGAGCAACGCTTGAGCCCACTTTTTTGAGGCAGTTTTTCGAATCCAGAGAATCTCCTTGAAGTTTGCTTCCTGCGATCCTTTCATCCAGTCTGTTTGAAATTCTGCTTTTCCTTTGGCTTTGTTTGGCATCTATTCAACTACCTTCTGTTCTGTAGTAGGTATCAGCCTTTGTTAGTGGCCCACGATAGCTTACTCAGGCTGGTGATGGTGACTGACTGCTCAAGCACACTGAAAGGTGATTGAAATAATTAATTTCACTGCTCTTCCTCTCTCATGCCTATAGTTGCTAACGGGTATTCTGCTGGTGCTGGGGGAGGGAATAAGAGTTATGCATATTCCTTGCTATGTCTACTTTGTCTCCTGCAAGATGAGTTCACATTATGAAAAAAACTGAGTTACTCCTCTTTCATGACAGGCTCAACTCCTGTCAGTCCATAGGTACTCAAGAAGTCATGAATAAGCCACAAAGGAAAAGAAGAGGCTGACTTTATTTTCTGTATTTCCAGAAGCCTTTGAACCCCACTTGTGTACTTCCACTCACTCTTTGTGTGCAGGAGCCTTGAGGTTGGAAGGATTGTCTCTTCTTCCCTTCAGGAATTAACGATGTTCTTCCTTGGTGACCACAGTGCTTTGTTGCTTTTCACGAAGGGAGCTCCAGACACTCTTCGCTTTAATTCTAGTGGTGTTAAACCATTCAGCAAAACACAGAACTCTGTACTCGCACTATTTAGATGCATGCATGGTAGCTTTTCTTGTTCAATTCTTGGGCTTTGCGGCCAGCACTGGTGCTATTTTGTGATGTAGCAGACTGTCATTTGTTCCCAAAAGCATTCTCGCTACCAGTGGGTCCTTCTATGCTGCTTTATGTGGCTGGTTCAGCCACCTGCCAGGATGTGGGATGGCTTCTTCAGAGGTGTTTGTGCCTACTTTGTACCTGAATGATGTGGAAATGAAATGTGTCTGAAGTGTAATTTAATAATTTGTGGTGTTTTTTATTTGGTTTTGGGAATGATGGAGAATGAGAGAAACAGAGAAATGAAAATCTGAGCAAGAAAAGATTCTCATGGCATCAGAGTACTCCCAGTTTTCAAGTCATGGGGAGCAGGCAGAGTCTTCAGTATTAATTTCAAGTTTATCATAGGCTGTCTGGTATGTACAGTATTATAGCATCTTTCCTGTAATTAAGGGTCAGATGATGTTGTCATTGTCACCCCTTTACTATAATGGATTAGAACTTGCATAAAATAACTAGCTATGAGCTGAGATTTTATGTGCATTCTCAGACTGAGAGCCAGCACTTCTTTTATTTTTAATCTGGCATACTTAATTATAGGCGGGTCTGAGAGCACCACAAATTAAGATTGTGTGTTGCTCCCATTATACAACTCTGTTTTCAATTGCTTATTGCTCTATCAAGCTCTATGCAGCTGGGCTTGAAGTTTTCTAGGCCTGGTGCGTGCCTTAGGTGGAAGTATTGAAAAATTTCAATAATTTCTGAGACAAAGGCTAAAGAAATATGTTGGTTTGCTGGTTTTGTTTTTGCAATCTTTCTGGTTTGGGTTTGGTTTATTATTACTCTTTAGAGGTTGTGTTTGATTTTTATATTGGCTTTGACCCAGGGATTCAATATTTGGTGAGAGGAGGTGGTTTTTGCCACCTCCTTTTTTGAGAGGATGTACTTTTTGCCTTTCTCATGCAAATCTGGGCAAAATTGTAAGGCTTTGGAAAATTGCAGTTAGCACACAATCACTAGAATCTCTTACGTTTATATATAAATTTTAAGCTAATATTTCTGATTCTGCCTTTGGTAATCGTATTCCCACCCTTTGTCTGTGCTGAGGGCTGACCAGGCAGCAAGTCCCTGAGAGCAGTCCAGCTTGCTCCAATTACAGGGACTGAGAAAAGCATTTCTGCAATGGATCCCCCATGTGATAGCATCAATGAGGCTTGGGACTAAAGTGGGGAGCCCGTCTCACCCCTCCACCAGCCCTTTTCCCCTTGACTCACCCGCCACCTGTGTGTAGTGCTGCTGAGGAGAAGAGAAAGGTTGTGTGCTGTGGGTGTCAAAGTGATAAGAAAGGAGGGGACTTGTGCAAGCAGTCTTGGGATGAATCGCTGCATGGAGGATGGTGAATGGTTGATACGAAACAGCATGGGACTGTGTTGGGAAGGGATCAGTTGGGGAGCTCATAATGGGAGGTGAGGCAGAGGCTGGACGAGGGGAGAAGTGCAGGTCTGCTCAAGTGAGAAGCGGAGATTGGGGCTGGGGTGATGGCAGGTCCATGGATGAGGAAGAGTGGGGATGTGGTGGTGCTGCCAGAGGAGCAGATGAGGGTTCACTGGTGAGGTGTCAGCACCTAGCAAGGAGCCCAGCATTTTCTTTTAGGAACTCTTCAATTCTGCTGTTTTTTCACTCTAAGGAACTATTAACAAGACCCTCTGGCAAGCTATGCCTCACAGCTCCCTTGTGTGAAAGACAACCTGCTTCTTCTGTCAGCTCCACCATTAGCTCACTTGGCAAAGGTCTCTGCCATAGTCCTAGGGTCTTTTGATGACCCTTGGGGATTCAAAATGATGCAATGTGATGGATTTTTAATGAGCTTTTAAAAAACCTGAGAACTTGCACAGAAAATTGCATTACAGGCACATTATTGAGGTTGTAAAGTCAAGTGCACACAAGTTAGGAAATGCCAGAACAAAGTTGGGCTGTGGACCATTAATTCAGGCTCTCTGTACACTATGAAATGATCTCTGGTGCTCTGATCACATCTGTTTCTGGTCAGCAGGACCTCTGCCACGTTCAGTGCACTGGATGGATGGTGGCCCCTTGATGTTAACTTAAAAATAAATACATAAAATAATTATTTCATGTGTTGTATAATCATGAGGTTTGTCTGCATTTATCCAGAACTGTCTAAAGGGAGGTGAATTGTCCCTGCAGTCTGTCAGAGCTCCTCGTTTGAGACTACAAGTGGGGAAGATGCCTGGCGGTTTGTTCCAGTAACTCTTTCTGTCTATGCTTTAGTGACTGCCATATGTACGCTGACAGGCTGGTCTCAAAAAGGCAGGAAGGACCTCACCTTCAGTCAAGGAAGACATCTCAGGCCCAAAAGCACTGGGAGACATTGAGCCTCTTGAAGCAATTTTGTCTTTCTCAGGGCTTTCCCTGGCACAGTGTGACTCCATGCAGCCCTTGTGCCAGCTGGTCTGTAATAGCACTGAGTGGCTCTGAACGTACTGTTGCTGTTGAGGAATGTGGTACAAGACCTGAGCTCTAAAACCAGTTCCCTGACAGCAACAGACATCAAGCAAGTTGTCTGATAGACTAGAACTGCATGGATTAAAAAATGAAAGGCAGCTGAGGTAGGTACGTACTAATGGGAATACAACTTGGCTTTGCCTGCAGGGCACATCACTACTTGATGTGCATGCAAGATAGCATTTCAGAAATGCAGCCACCATAGCATCGCAACGCCTTTTTTGACCCTATGAAATAATGGGCCAGCAGCCTAGGCAGTACCTCCTTCATGGCAATGAAAAGCCAGAATGATCAGACTCCCAAGCAGATTTTCCTCCCTCGATTTAAACATGAAACTGCGTCCCTCGTCCATACCATTATTCATGGTATGTAGGAGTGGTTGAGATGCATACAGAAACAGGCGCCATGTTTTCTGCGAACGGAGGTGCGTCACTAGGATATGAACCTGCATAACAATTAGGAAGACTAATTAAGCTGAAACTTCATGTCCTTTTAATTATGCAATTAAGACGTCCAATTACAAAATTAAGATATGTAATTACGTGGGGAGGAATAAAACACTTTATGAAATTTTACTATGGTTTCTGAAAACTGTGTTTCTAACAATGCACCTGTTTATGCAAATGTCAGTGTTCCTGGCTGGAGCAAGAACATTTATGGCCTTGAGGTGGTACCATTTTCTTCTGTGTGCCTCGCAATATCTGTGGGAATAAAATGGGGGAAGAGGAAATTTCTCCTTAAGAAAGGTATGGTACTGGTGGTCCGAGGGAGTGAAAGAAAGGCTAGGCCTGTGGTTAGGGCAGCGGGGCTGTGACGTTGGAGCTGAGGGTATCTATCAGCTCTGACTCAGGCTTCCTGTGGGCGTTGTGTATGGCCTCAGATACGCACCAGACTTCAGATCTGCTGTGGACACTCCTCCTGGTGAGGAGACCACCCTTTGCATCCACAGGGGGTGGAGGTCCCGCCTCCTTTCCCAAGGATATATGCTTCTATAAGGAGGCAACAGACTCTTCTGCAGTTGACCTCCGTCATTTTGTTTAAAGGTGTTGAGCCAATGATGAAGGGCTGAAGCTGTGGATTTATGACTCTTGTTCGTCTCCTCTTTATTTGGAAATAAAGTGTGAAGTGCCCAGTGTGAAGGGGCTGCACTCTGAGAGAGGTGATGAAATATTGTCATTGGCCTGCTGTACGGACCATCTGTCTCTCCCAGGGCTACTCTGGAGCATGGTGAAGCATGTTGCTTCTCTGTATTGGCTTTTTCATTTAATTGGCCTTGATTCACTGCTAATTTCTTTCTTTTTTTTTTTTTTTTTTTTTTTTAAATCAAAGTAATGCCCGAAACTTTAAACACAGTGACAACCTGCAGCCTTACTACAACCAGTCCCTTGAGCCTATCAGTTCTCTTAAAGTAAGAAACACTAAAAAGATTGTTCAGCAGACCAGAACAGTATGGATTAAAAAATGGTTGTTAGAAGATAGATGACATATAAATTTAATATTGGGGACATAATTTGACCTTTCCTGCACGCTGTTCCTGGTGCATTAGCAAGTCTTTCAATGAAATAATAATCCTATGATCATTTAGGTTTTGCACCTGGAAAACATCTGCCCCTGTGGAGGCAGAATGTGCAAGTGTGTAATGTCAGTCTTTTTCTTGTGCAATTATGTAAAAATTAGAACACTGGTGGTGTATGCAAGTGATTAAGGAGAGCAAGCATTACATGGAAGTTCTCATTATCTCTGAAACTACTATTATAGCCCTACAAATTCATAGTTAAAAAGTATAGATTCATTGAGCTCAAAAATGAAATTGCAGTACTCAAATAGTAATAATTCTTTACTCTGAGCCTGGTATTCTACACAACCAAGTGTATTTTCTTTCAACAGAAACCTCACTTTCCATCAGGGGTACTGCTAGGTAACAGTAAAGAGCAATTTGATAACTCTTGTTGACTAAGGTTAGTAGAACAGGTTATGAGAGAGAGATACTTTCCCCATTGTTTCTCTCTTCTGCTTTGTGAGAGAACGCTTCAGGACCTACCTGTCTTTTGAGGATGGACAGCTGATTTAATTTTGTGTTTTGTTTTGGTTTTCTTTTGGTGAGTACGCTTTCTGGAGGTAATAACCAGAGGTGGTTGTATCCATCTGGGGTGGGATCCGCTTATGGCTGCAATACTCACCCAGTTGCAAGATCTGGGTTCTGCATGTTCCTCTATCAGAATGGGACCAGATAATGATTTTCTGTCTTAAATATCTTGAGCATCAGACAAGAGGAAAGACTTGTGTGATGGCAGCTCTCCAGTGACCCTGCTGCAGTATTTGTAAGGCAAAATTTCCCTGAGAACACCAAGAGCAGAAAGTCCAACTCTGCAGCTAGCTCAGGGATGATATCAATGTTTTGGTGAGACCAGCTTTCTAGGCAGTGCTCCCAGGAGTGCTTGTATATTTTATATAAGTCATCACTGTACTGTTAGGGGAGGCTACAATTATTTTGTATATTATCATTACTTTGTAAGCAAAATATATTCCAGTGTTTACTGGGATCTGGTGTCGGTATATGTAAATAGAGGCAAATAGGTGAAAATGCATGATGATTATCTCTCATTTGGCAGGAATGATTTCCATTATCTCAGCAAAATACTTTGTTTTCCCACTCAGTCTTCCAAAATAACGCACCTCCCAGCTCCCAACAATGAGATTAAATAACATCACTTTTTTATCTCTGAGTGTCCTAGTTTATAGCTTTCAGATATTATTAGGTTGTACATTACTTAAATGTAGAAGGAATGACGCACTTTCTCTATTGAGAGAAATTTGGAGTAATTTCAATAGTATGTTGAACTCTGATGCAGAATTGGCAACTCTGTAATGTTATCCGCTACACAAATTGATTGCACTTAATGGTAGACTCTATAGTACTTTTTTCTCGCAGTACTGATCAGTACTGACCTGGCTGGGCAGTTGTCTAGTTGTGTTGTTTATATATCCATCACAACTTATGTTAATTATCTGTTGATTTTAACTATTTCTCCTTATTTTTTTGCATGGTGCTTTGTGGAGAGAAGCTCATATTTCAGAGAGTTTAATGTGCCATGCTGGCCTACAGGAATGTATTTGGCATATTAACTTTCTTTTAACAGTCGTGTTTAATATATACAGAGAGTATCTAGCTCTGAGAGACCATTTGAACGTCTTCAAAGAGTTATTGAATTGTTTATTGATCTGCTTCATTACTGCTGTTCCTCTGGTTCCTTCTGATGTCTTGTCACTTCGTTCAAAATATAATGCCAGGGTTTTAAATTAATAGTTGTGAAGGAAGCCCTACATGTGTAAATATTAGGGTATGTTTCTCCTTTGAGTGAGAATGTGCTAGATTGTCCAGTAAATATTGCTACCATCAGGTTTTATCCTTTTTCATGCCCCTCCCTTCACACAAAGACTCCTTCCTCTCTTCCTCTTAAGAAAACTGAAGTGTCTGAGGTTTTATCTTTTAAGTTTTATAACAGTCTAATCTCTTATTTTGCCATTGGAAGCTTATAGACTAGTTCCATGCTTAGGAGAATAAATTTCATTAATTTCCCCTCCTTCACTTTAATCTTTTCCATGTGTCTCTCTTACATTGGTTAAATTAATGAATTAAAAGTGCTTGCTGATTTTTTTTTTTATTATTATTTTTTTTTTCTCCTTTCATTAATTTATTTAATCACTCTTTGAAGCTTTTTAAGCTTCCGGAATAGATGACATCCCATGGCAAGGAGTTCCATAGTTAGTATATTGGTTATTTGGAAAAGTGCTTCATTTTTAATCCTGCCACCTGAATATTCATTTGTGGGGTTTAATAATTTTTATTTAACAGTGAGTAATAATTATTTACTTATTCTCTCGAAGCCATGCAGGATCTTAAAGGTATTTGCCATATCCTGCATCAGTTGCTTCTTTTTCCAGTGTTAAGATTATAGCCTGTCTGCTTACTTCTTGTACAGAAGTTGTTCCTTATCTTTGGTCATGGTCACCTCTCAGTATCTCTTCTATTTCAAGATTGTGCATTTTACTTGGGTCTTCCAGTCCATTGGTTGGTTGTCTACCCTTAGTGTGCACCCACAGCAGCAGCAGGAGGTTGCCTGCTATCAGATTAATTTTTATGATAAGGCAACACAGAAGTGTGTTAAATGGCAGAGCGAGAACTAAGACTTCCTGATGGTTACAAGGCAGGCTCAGAACTGTTTCATTTATAGGTGCAGCTTCCGCAGATGAACATTTTGTGACTGTCTACAAGGCAACCCTGCTTGTTTGCACTCTTCCAGCTTCAAGCCCACCTGCCCTTCCCAGCAACAAAAGCTGGCCACTGTTTTTCCCCCTGCCCTCAGCACGCAGCTCAGCGAGTCACTGGCCAAGTGTGCGTCATGGGTGTGCTGAGTAGCCGAATCACATAAATTAGCCTGTTCGAGTTAGCAGTTGCTTCTGGCTGAAAAGATAAAGGTTTGTGCCACAAAGCTGTCAGATTCATGTATTGCTGATGTTCATCGTGTGTTACAGTGGTCAATTTTTATTTTCTTCTTTTTTAAAAGAAGCTCCAAGTCACTCCTTTCTCTCTCTTCCCCCACCCAAAATGATGGGAATGAACTGATATATTGCAGAGGTGGGGGAAAAGGCTCTTAAAATACTATTTAAGGTTGCAGAACATAAGCTGTTACATTAGAAATGGCCAAGGTCAAGATTACCTGTGCAATGTTAGATTTTCCCTCTTTTGTGCATGCAGCACCATCGGTCTTTAAGGGCTTGCATACTGTCTTTTCTGTGAAACTGCAGATATTTCAACAATACTAGAAATATTGTGTAATCATAGAGTAGAGCTAGGTGTATTTATTGATGAGATTTCTTTTTTTTCCTGCTAGGCCTACCCTTTCATTGTTGTATTTCAGTGTGTAGCTTGACTACAGCGCTTCTGTTTCCTGTCTCATTGTGAACTGTGTTTCCTTACCTTTTGAAAACGTACTTCAAATGTAACTGAATAAAAAGCATCACAGAAAACCATGTTAGGAAGGGAAAAGGGTAAGCAAATCCTTGGCTGTATGGAGCTGCAGTAATGTTCAGAAGCTGACAAAGATGAACTGCTCATCTAAGCATAAATTGTCTTCTGAACCTGGGTGTTTCTTGTCTTGTGAAACGGGGTGCCCTGTACTCATTAGTTTTGTTCCTTTTAAAATATTTGGTGATCACATTGTTTGCTTTGTGTAGCATAAGGCTCTTACAGCCACAGTTTACTTTGCAGACCATGAAGATAAGGAGTCTATGGAGTGTCCATTCTACAATGAAATTAGGAGTTAACTGTAGCCCAGCCTGGTGTTTTGTCATCTGCTATGTGTTTTACAGTGAAAACATCCAGGATCAAATGCTGAAAAATTGATGGGTTTCCACTGAGAGAGATTTTAATCTTTTCCACTGTTTGCATACAGAAGATGAGGACTTTGCTGTGACACTTTAGTAAGATTTCAAACAGCAGCAAAAAATCCTCTCTTGCAAAGAAAATGTATCGTGTAGGCTGTTTGTTGTTTTGAAGTTAAAATATTTTTCCCCAAAGAGTATTAGTTGTTTCAATAAGGAAAATTCTTGGATTTTTTAAAAAGTGGTTAAGTATCCCAAGAGTCAATAATATGTATAAAACGTGTAGTAAATGTCCACTTCTGTGTATTTATTCCATGATACCCTGTCACACAGAAATAGTGCCCTTGCATAGACTGAAAATGCATCATTTCTATAGAGAGGGTTTGGTTTTGCAGTGGTTTGCACTGCCCCATAAAAAGAACATCGTTGCTATTTAAAAATTGTCAAATCTGTATTTCTGATTATGATTTTTTTTTTTTAAATATCTTGACAAAAGAAAACCCATTAAGAGAACAGGTACTGTGCTGCAGGAAATCTTCTCAGGAAACAGAAATACAAAAAAACCTTGGAACTTAAGTCTCATTCTGCTTTGCCAGTCACATGAGATTTAATTCTCTTAATTTTATATATTTCATTTCACAGCGCCATTCTCTCCACCTGCAGGAAAGGAGCACTTTCTGACAGCAACTCTTCTTTTCTCTCCCCCATCCTCCCTGACCCCCAGGAATTGTGCACTGTTTGCCTGTTAGGTTAGACCAGTATATTCTTGCTTTCGTCATGTAGGGCATTTCAAATGAGGGATGTGTCGATTACGGGACCTGAAGGAGGAGAGATCCAAGTCATAGCAATGGGTTAGCATAACCTTCAGAGTCAACAAGGCTGTACACTGGGACTAAGAAGGAGTCAGCCCATTGGGATCTGAAGGCCCAGCTTCTGCTGTCTCTGTGTTATGTCAGATGACTTGCAGACTTGACAGACTAAAGAAGTTGATATCATGACCCCTGCACTATATGCAGTCCACAGTTTTCATTTTGGGCTATATTTAATTTGCTCCCCAGGACTAAACAGTCCTGCTGCACCTGGGGTTCAAAGCTGAAGGACTGCTTATTAGTTCAGACCTGCCATGCTGAGAAATGAAGTATTGGAGCAGAGCTTCAAGTTCAGTTTCCTCTCAAAAAAGTCTGGTTGCGTGTGCCAAAACTGCCCCAGACACAGAACCATCACACAGGGGGGAGGGCTTTAAAACTATGCTATTGCTCTGAGGTAAAGTGTTAATAGAGACACAGCCTTTATTAATCTTAAAGATCTCTTACCCTGATCCTCTGGTGATAGTGTTCAGCCTGATAGTATTCAGTATTATTCTGTGTCTTTGGCTAATCGAAGCTGCTGCTGTTAGCTCCTGCTCCTTCAGGTTTCATTAATTGAAGTCCACTGACTTAAATCCATTGTTTGTATTGAGAAAGGGGGAGGGGAGGAAAACAAAAAAGACTTTGGGGTTGGGTTTTTCTTTTTTCTCTTTTTCCAGTATTGTCCCTGTCAACATGCCACAGTTTCATCTGAAACAAGGGATGCATAAAGCTTTTCAGTCTGGGTTTTGTTTCCCTGTATTTTTTTATCTTTGTTTAATTTGCTGACTGGCAGCTGGAAAATCACTTAATCAGCATATCTGGCCCAAATACTAGGCTTGGCTTGAACGTACTGACAGTGTCTTGGCTCACACACAACTGAGACTAGTTTGAATTCTTGTTCTGTGGTCTGTATAGGTAGCAGTGACGGAAGACGACAATAATAGCCTGAAGATCTGTCTTGTTCCTTTCCCAGCTGTACCACAGCAGTCAAACCCCAAATGCCTGTTTTGATCTTGTTTGTAACCTCATGTAGCTTTGGAGATCACCTCTGACTTACAAGACCCTCTGTGGGAAGAGGAGCAATTCTCTACTTCCACTGCTCAATTTTCAGGCTTGTGTTTGAGTCCCTTCATTCTTTTGCTCCCTCAGAAGCACCAGTGTATTGTGTTTTTTTTCTGTGACCTGAGGAGCTGCTGAGCAATGTCACTACCTTGGCAGTTCTGTTTGGCCAACACAGAAAGCATCTTCTACCTCCCCGAACCCAGGGAAGTTGTCTGAACTAATTACTGTGGCAAGTACTATCATGACATGATCCAAAATTAACATACTATGTTATTTTTTCCAGGTACTCCACGTCTGCATTCTCCAAACTAAGCAAAGTAGGGATCCGACATCCTCCACCTCTTCCTTTCATTGGAAACCTGCTCTTTTTCCGTGAGGTAAGATATCGTTTTCTTCGTGTCTATGAAAGCGATGGGAAGAATGGATAAGGAGGTAGGAGGAATTGAAAGGAATCCTACACTTCAATGGTACCACTTCTTCAAGCTTCTCCTTCTGGGAAGAACAAGCAAAACTCAGCTTTTTAAGTGAATTTGTAGAAGTTGTTGTGTGTAAGAGGCTCTAATTTCAGGGTAAAATAAACTTGAGGGAAAGAAAATGTGTAAGCTCCCGCAGTTAATCACTTGAGCTTTTCCAAGAAAGTTCGTGCCCTCAGTGAAACAAACTTAGTTATGTGAATAGAGCAGATTATGTTAACTAGCCCCAACCAGTTTGTTCCGAGTGGTTTTTGGCTCCTCTGACTTTTCTGTTCATTTGTGCTTTTGCTGAGCGTACGCATTTATTTTAAAGCTTGTGATGTTGCTTGCTCCTGAGCAGCAACTGGAATTAGGTACCACTGAACCTAATTGAACCTTTGATCTGTGTCCCCAGTGTTGCCGTCTTGGACTGGGAGGGAGGGGAAGTACCGGAATTCTGCCTCCAGATTTCATTCCCTTATTTTTCTCACCTATCACCTTTCATTAGTCTGCTAATGCTGTGTTTTTGTTCCTTGCACAATTTCAGTAATGCTTCTAAGGGTCCAAGATCTCTTAATAACAAGGAGCTGCCATTTCTCTGGTTGAATCTTACAGTAAGATCTTTCTTGTGCATTGCTCTTGCGTTCCAGCAACTTTTCAGGAAATCTAGACTAACTCCAGCTGCTGCCCAGCTTCCTCTTTTAAGTGCCTGGTCATCAATATCCATGCTGAGATTTGAATTATTAATGAGAATATAGTGCCTCTTACCTTAGTCTTCATGGTGATTGTTCTGTCAATATCGTGACTCGTTATTAGATAAAACACATTTAAATACCAGTTTTACATGTACATCTGATTTCATTTAGAAAATAGCATAAAAGGTAGAGTTGATCTGCTCTTTATTAATCTGAACTGGAATTGACAGGGTGACTTTTAACATACAGGAGATGCTGGTGGTATGGAACAGACCAGCTCACCCTTGCCGTTCTAGTCTAAATTCAGCTGGATGGCATGAAGTTACTTGTTCTGTAGCTCTTTAGTGACAAAATCCAGTTATGATTAGTCACCTGCTAACACTTGCTGTAGGAAAAGGTGTCTGGAGGCTAAGTTACTTTGATATGTTGCAGATAGGCTTGCCCTGTACCCACATACAACTGGAAAGTTTTTGCGAACTGTTATCTATGATCTGTTAGGCAAATTTCATTACCAGAGTTGCATTCACTTAAAGGCAGCTAATGAAGAAAAGATAAACTTGATTTTACTAATTTTAGGAAAAATAAAAATTGAAGGTAGCTGTGAAATTGTACCTTGGAGTAAGAAATAATAATTCCAGACAGGTTTTTTAAACAGAGTTGAGTGGTGCAAAACTACAAACTTCACCAGGCTGTATGTCCAGCACTACAATATTTCACTGTCTGTCTTCCTGTCTGTCTATAGTCCTATCACTGCCAGTAGAAACAGGTAGGTATGAGTCCAGGCTCTTTGTAATTTTTCTTTCTTCCCTCATATATTTTGCCATGTTTTCTGGATCTACTCCTATGGCTGCTTTCTTAGAAATAGTGCCCATAGCAACCCGCTGGTAATAGGAGAGCTGCTTTTATACTGCAGGCTGTTCTCTATGAGAGCGTTTTCAGGGACACAAGTGCTCTCACTGCAGTCAGTAGAGGACAGCTTCCACTTTCCCTTCTCCAGCAGGGGAGAACCAGAGCTTGCCCATCACCTTCCTGGGGATGGGGATGGTTTTAGGGGCTTAGCTGTGAGGAGAACCGCTGCTCGTGCAGCGGTTTGTTGATGGCTGGAGTTACCCTTTCCATAGGAAGTAGTAAAACACTGATTTGTTCTGTCACTACTTCTATAACATTAAGAAGTTCTCGCAGTTACGTGTTCATGCAACCATGTCTTTTCACTGGGCTGGCTTTTTAGAGAGTCTCTTTTTAAATAAGTTCCTTCTTGGTATCAGTAATGCTGTATAGGGAAAGTGCACAAACCACACTCTAAAATCACACACATCAAATCACCAGACTATCAGTTTTTAACCCATGAACTATTTGTTTCAGAGGAGTTTCATGAATGGTGACTGAGAGGAATGAATTGATACGTGCTGTATGGGAATCTGCATATGTGTAATTTATACATTTCCAGTGTTGAATTTGGTCTCCAAATCAACACAGGTTGAAAATCCCTGCACGACAATGAGATCTAGAAGACAAAGAGAAATCAAAGCACTACAACATATACAACCTTCTATCCAAAAAGTGTCCTCATGGTTTCAGGCTTTCCTCTTAGAATATAATTGCTAGAAACTTAAGGAAAAGATAAAGGAGGAGAGGGAGTCCCTTTGACATATTCAAGTAAATCTAGGACCTGGGGATTGAAGAAAAAACTTTAAATATCAAAAGCTCTTAACAAAATTGTGGGAGTAAGCAGTATTTTTCAACTTGCAATGGAATAAATTCAAGAATTTGCTTGTCTTCTCCCTTACTCGGGTGTAACTCAGTCCTACTGAAGTGAACAGAGGCTCCTGTTTTTCCTCTGTTCATTTTATGTGTGAACAGAGCATCAGGCCATATCATCCTCTTTTTTGCTATTCTTCTTCTGTAAGTGTGCCTGAAAACAAATGAACAATGTGAGCAGGATTTGACCAGTAGTGCTGGGTTGTGTGATTTTTTTTTTTAATAAACTCCTTTAAAAAATTTCACAGAGAAAAAATTTTCTTCTTTAAAATACATTCGAAAGTTACTTCAGCGATTTCTCTAATGGTGTATTTTCTTTGAGTAAAATAAGAGTTGCTGTTAATATAGTGTCTTTGAGAGAGAAAGAGGAAATCCTGGAAGTTAAGGGGCTAAGGGAAATGCAACAGGAAAGACCTATCTCCATGAGAGAGAAGCAAACTTTAAGAGCTGATTTGGGGAAAACAAAGTTATTTTACTGTAAGTCACCCCTTCTCTCTCAAGTACAATAAAGGAAGATAATCGCACCCTGAAACTAAAACATATCCAAGTTAATTGGCTTATCTCAAAAATGAGAAGATAGGAAATTATTGCAATTCTGCAGCTGGGAAATTATCCGAGTCCAAGATATTAGATTAAAAATTCTTCCATTGCATGAGAACAATTTGTAGTGGGTAAGTCTGATGTAATAGTAAATATGATTAGACTGTTTAAAAAAAGCAGCATGTTCAATTTTCCCAATAACTGAGCGGACTTGCAGCAGACAGACCACTGTTTTGCTAGAAACTCCTGACTGTTCCCCCCACCTCCTCACACACTGCATTTTTCCTACCAATCTGTGGAAAACCATGAGGTTTGTTTGCAATAGCCGCGTAAGAGGAGACAGAAGGGTATACACAGCATGGACTTTCACACATGGATCTGCATGGGCTTCAGAGCAGCAGGTTGCAGAAAAAAAATAAACAAAACTTTCCTATTAAATCCCAGGCTAATGATTTTATTACGTGACAAATGCACTGAAAGCTGAGAAGGCACACGCAGTGCACTACCCTTCCTCCCAAAGAACCACGGCAAACACTTGACCTGTTGCTATGGCTGTGCTGTGCTTTTCTCTCCCTTTCCCATCCCATTTCTAAAAAGGCAGCGATGCTGTTTTTAAATGTCATTGGCTCTGACATTTGCATGGCTCTGGTCGCCTGGTACTGTACCTGTGTGCAGTGTTCCCTACTTAGCCTTCCGGAGAGCAGCGCTCTGCTGCTGCAGCCATGGGGCTGGCGTCTCTGGTGTTTTGGGGTGGTGGTAGGTGTGTGGTTGGCTGCCTTGTTTTGGTCCTTGGTAGGCGGGATATGCAGTTGCGCCCTGCGTACAGTTGGGTGATGTGCTTTGGGTCCTTATAACGGCGTGATCATGTGTTGCTTTCCTCCTGTTACTCCTAGCAAGCTCCAGTGATGCTTTTGACTGGCTGTGTGCTTGTATCCCTGCCTTGCATTTTAATGAAAGACTTCGCTCTCTTTAGCCCCTCTCTGCTTGGACAGGATACTCTTTGTTTACTCTGTTTGTTTCTGTCTGGCCTACTTGTAGATCCTGGGCTACCCCGGAGCGGCCCATTTCTGCTGAATGGAAGTGGGGGCTGTGTGGGTGCTTTGTCTTGCTTTCAGTTTGGGATCTGGCTAGGCTGTGTTGTTTTATGGCTGATGGGTGGGAGTGGAGAAGGGGGGAGTGCAGAGAGGAAGCAGAGAGCAAACACGATCTTTTTTTTCTACTACGCAGCTGCCAAAAGCATCCTTTGAGTTGGATGTAAAGAAAAATAAAAGGCAGAGTCCTTGCAGGAAAGAAATTAACCTCATGTCTAATTTTCAGCCTAGCAGTGTGTCAGTGCTTAGAGAGAGAGGCTGCAGCGTTTACTATTCTGGAATTTAATGACACAGCATGTAAACCCAAACAAGGTTGGAGAGAGGCAAATGGTGAGGGGAGCAAAGAGGGGGGAAAGGGGAAGAGAAGAAGAAAAGCTCTTAGGCTGTGGACTGGATTTAATTACGAGAATAACATGGCTTACACTGACAGTGAAAGCCTGCATGTGGTTTTGTGATGCTTCACACAGATAAACGAGAGAGGAATGGGATAGGGAGTGTGTGTTTTGCCACTTGATATCTGTCCATGTGGAACCAGAAAGGGCAGCTGTGGCATCACCAACCAACCTGGTTTTTTCTCCCCAGCTGGCTGTGTGCATCTGTCGTGGGCTGCTGACTGCCTGAACAGACCTCGTGGGGCATCTCAGGTCTTCTCTTACATCCTGGGAAGCCCCCCCGTGACTGGGAGGCCTGTGTACGTGTGCATTTCATGTAACATGAATACACGTGGTGCAGATCTAAACCTACCCATGTCACAGCCTGCAACGTGACAGAAAACCTGGGGTTAGACATGTTTTTGTGTCTATATTCATATGTCTATAAAGCCAGTCTCTCTTCCCTTCAAATAGGTGTATTTTCCTAGTTTCAGCTGATACTCTCTGCTACCTCCTTTGATCAGACGTTAGCATTGCCAGATACCCTGACAAAGTCGGTGTTGTATCTGTTTGCGGGAACCTAACGCAGGAAACCAAGACATCAAAATTAGCTGTCTACCACGTGACTAAATACTGTTTGCACCCTTCAGCAGGAGCTGGACCTCTGATTTCTCAGCAGAGTGTTGGGCAGAGCTGTGCTCTGGCTCACCCCCGTGTCTCCCTGGGCTTGTGGGATCTCAGCAGAGCGAGCCTGCCTCTGGGGGAGCAGCATACCTGCCTCGGGAGCCCTTCTGTAGAGGCATGATGTTCACAGCTTTTTTCCACTCAGTGTTTCTGGTAGTGGTGTTTGTGAGGTATCCCTGGATGTGATGTCAACTTTAAATAACGTTTATGGAAGCTGGAGACAGCGTTAGGATACACAAAGCAACTGCCAGGTTTTCCATGACAGAAAAAGGAGGATGAATCATTGCTGCTTTGCTGGTGAATAACAGTGACCCAAGCAATGAAGGTGGTAGTGGTCATGACAGATGCTTTTGCCCTTTCGGATGATACTGTTTTTCCTTTGAGGGAAGAAACGGGTCCCTTTCATATTCCAAGGAATGGCGTGTTGACTGTGTGGCTTCTGCCCGGAGCCACTGCCACATCTGTTTGCTGTGCAGGGCTGAGTGAGTGTTTCCCATGGACCTCAGCAGTTGTCCCTAGAAGGAGATACAAACTTTGTTGACAAGAAACATCATAGTTCTGGTATTCTTTATGTTTTGGTGGTTCCTTTTGGCATACTTTATGCTTGCTTTATTAAACACTGCATGAGGTGAAGAGGCAAAGGCTGAGGCAATGGCTGGCTGTATGTGAAGGACTTTACCTGTTAAGTGGAAAGGGGATGATGTTCTCCATGTCAGCGCAGCAAGTAAGAAGAGAGATCATGCTCCTGGCTTTCCAGGAGAATGGGATTGGACTAAATAAATTTTTTTAGTCCTTGAAATTAAAAAAGAAAGCAGTAGACTCAGGGCTGCAATGAATAAGATTAAGTTGTAACTTCCTCAGTTTACCTGTAAATCTGGAGTTCAGTGGCATCATATGCTGCTCACCTTCTTATTATGATACAGAGAAATCCATAATCAGAAAACCAGTTCTTCTATGTCAGCAGGATCAGTACATATCAATAATGGCCAGGTATCAGTTGTAATGCTAAAATTATAGCAGGCTCGTATTGGTTGTTGAGAACAGTTGTTATCCATGAGCCAACAAATTTAGCTGAGTCTTAACTTCATTAGCAGTGTCTAAATGCATTAGCCATATGCTCCTCAGCATATGGGTAAATACATAACAATTTATTTTCATTAGGGTTTTCTTACAAGTGCTGCTAACCCAAGCTCCACTAGAAATGTTTACAACATGACACGTCTCTTCAGATAAGAAGCTGGCCTTCTGTACAGCAAGTCAGCCTGAAAGGGTGGCAAACAAGATACTTCCCCCGCCCTTTCCGAGAGTAGGAAGATACAGCTGCTTGTGGATCTGATCCGCTGCAACTAGCTGGGATCGGTTTCTGCAAGGCTTTATATTAGAATGAGTAATAGAAGGCTTTGGAGAACTGCCTGTTCAAACGTCTGCCGTGAAATCCCTGGTTTTACAGAATCACAGAGTGGTAGGGGTTGGAAAGGATCTTTGGACGTCATCTAGTCCAACCGCCCTTGCTATAGCAGGTTGCACAGGAATGCATCCAGTATTCACTGTGTTCTTTCTTCTGGACTGCCTACCATGCACCTTGGGTGGCATCACCTCCTGGTAGCTTTGTCTGGATGTAAGTCTCATGGCCTTATGGGTTCTCCCCCCTTCCTCCCCTCCCCAGGAAGGACATAAAGATGAAATATAGCTTTCCCTAAGAGGTGCTGAGCGTGAAATTGGGTCTTAGACATGGCCCGTAGTCAAATGGATGCAGTGCTGGGAAGGGCGGGATGGGTTTGCAGGAGGGGTGCTGGAGCAGGGCTTTGAGGGCTTCCGTAGCTGTGTACATGGCACAGATGCAAAGTAGCCATTGCGTGCTCGGGCTTCTCTTAATCTGTCAGAAATAAACGAAATATTATATTCCGGAGTGCTCTTTTTCGGTTAAACATTTATACAATTTGATCCATAAATGTAAGTTGCCTAGAAAGATGTGGAAGTGTAAGGACCAATCTTGTCTAAGAGGTATAAAGATCTAAAGTTAATCTAATTCTCCACGTCCTCAGAGGTGTCAGCGCATGTCTAAGTGTAAATGATAATGTGAAACTGGAATCAACCAGAGGTGGATTCTAATCAGGTTTGTCTGAGAACTGACTGGGTTTTTTGTGGTTGGTTTTTGTTTTGTTTAAGAAAGGGGGGGTGGGGAAAAAGAGTAGTTTTTCAACAGGAAGTCTTAACAAACCTGTGTGCTTTTAAAACAGGTATTTCAAATTGCTGCTCTTTCATTCTGTTTTCACCAGGCAATGCAGTGAAATGGATGGTACAGTCTTGGGTTGTCCTTGCACTTTTTAACTTTTCATTTTGTTTCTTTGTTATTAACCTTTTTTTCCTGCTTCCGTTTTGTAATTTTTAAATATTCCATGGATTTTAGATGATCTCTATTAAGGCAGAGGGAAAAGTGAAATGTTCTTTGGATGGTTGCACTGGTGCAACTTTAAATATTCAGGTAGGAAAAAAACAATGACTCACTGAACATTATTGATTTTTATCTCGCCCCGTGACAAGAAAAAAATAAAATTACAAGCAAGAGAAAAAGAAATTGAAACCTATATGTATGTTTAAAAATACTCCCAACAACATTTTTTCATAATAAACCGTGCTGAAACCCCATTAAAATAATTGCAAATTAGTCTTTGCTATTTTATGAGCTTTCATAGAATCATAGAATGGTTAGAGTTGGAAGGGACCTTAAAGATCATCGAGTTCCAACCCCCCTGCCATGGGCAGGGACACCTCCACTAGAGCAGGTTGCTCAAAGCCCCGTCTAGCCTGGCCTTAAACACTTCCAGGGATGGGGCATCCCCAGCTTCCCCGGGCAACCTGTTCCAGTGCCTCACCACCCTCACAGTAAAGAATTTCCTCCTAATATCTAATCTAAATCTTCCCTCTTCCAGTTTAAAACCATTACCCCTTGTCCTGTCACTACATCTCCTGACAAAGAGTCCCTCTCTGGCTCTCCTGTAGGCTCCCTTCAGATATTGGAAGGCTGCTATGAGGTCTCCCTGGAGCCTTCTCTTCTCCAGGCTGAACAACCCCAGCTCTCTCAGCCTGTCCTCGTAGGGGAGGTTCTCCATCCCTCTGATCATCTTCGTGGCCCTCCGCTGGACCCGTTCCAACAGGTCCATGTCCTTCCTGTGTTGAGGACTCCAAAGCTGGACACAGTATTCCAGGTGGGGTCTCACGAGCGCAGAGTAGAGGGGTAGAATCACCTCCTGCGACCTGCTGGCCACGCTTCTCTTGATGCAGCCCAGGATGCGGTTGGCTTCCTGGGCTGCCAGTGCGCATTGCCGGCTCATGTTGAGCTTCTCATCCACCAACACCCACAAGTCCTAGTTTCCATGCATTATATCTGATGGCTTTTTTCAATTCTGGGCATATGCAAAGCTGTTAACTTTTCATAGGTAGCATGGTGCCAGAGGTGATTTAGGTAGGATTAATGAAAGTTGGGCTATAGGAGCCATAAGAAGTCACATGTGATGATGAGTTAAGGAGTTTAAGTATTCTCTGGGAAGTTGAGTGGAACTTTAAACACGGTGATAATGTTCTACTCAAGGAAAGGGAAAAAGATACATGGCAAGAGCAGGGTTTGGAGGGAAGTGTCCCTTTGGACACACAGGAAAAGGGGATAGGGAACCACAAAATCTTCATTGATTTGCCTCCATTTGCTTTTATGTCTATATACTGAGAGGAAAGAGCAAGCCCTGGATAGGATAAGGCACATTGTGGCTCTACAAAGAGGTGTTAACAAGAAATGTGTGATTTGATATATGATTTCTGCAAAGGTTACACCTTGCAAAGGGATGAACAAATCTACCTTGATCAGTTAATACCTGGCAACGTATAATGTATTGTGAAAAGAGTGCGACAAAGCAGCTGGAGGAAGGGTGGTTGAGTTATCCTTCTTTGTGTTCCACATCTGAGGACAGTCTTGGACAGGAGCACCTTGCAGCCAAGGTGAGCTGGAAAAGGTTCTCGATCGCATACAAGGGGGAAATGTAAGAGCTCTGGGGAAAAAAAGCTACAGTTGATGACCTTATACCAGGGGTCTCTATTTTAATAAAGAGTCTCATATAGTTCATGACAGATAGAATTAGGGACCATGCAAGTATCTTGTAGTTATATTTGTGTTTATATTTTTCACTACCTTTTTTTTTTTTTCCCCAATGCCCCAGGGAGCCATCTCGAAGACCTCATAAACGCAAGATTTCATTTTCTAATGCTATTTCATTTCCTGGATGGAGGACCTGCCACGAGAAGACCAGACCTCAAATTATAATAGCCCTATAAATAACTCCCTAAGGCAAAAGGAAAAAAGAAAGCCTTTGAAAGACAACCACAAATGCAAAAATGGAGGTGTTTGGGTTCTTGCAGAACCAGACTAAGCAGCTCTAGTTAGGACGTCATTAATTTAGTGTAAAGTTTTTTGGGGTTTCCCTATTTCTCTCTGTGCGCTGTTTACTTACAAACCTATACCTAAAAAGTCCTGTGAGACCTTTTGCTTGAGTTTAATTTTCTGCAGTGTTCTGGTGCCTTTTGGCCTGTCTTTAGAGCCTGCTAGAAAATGGAGTTTCCAGGTAAAATTGAAAACAATCCAGCAAACTGACTAAAACAAATCGAATCACAAATCAAGTAAAAATAGTCTGAAGACACAACTTTTTCTTCTTTCTGAGTGAAGTTGTTTTATTTCAGCAGACCCAGACTGTCTGCCTGCTTTCCACTGGAAATCTGTGCAGAATTGGCACATCGACTAGAATAAAAACATTCCCGAGGAATCGGCATATTCTGTCAAAACATTTGAACAGCTCCTGTCTCCCGGCGCACAGCACTGCCGCGGAGCTGGCACAGGGAACTCTGCAATGCACGGTGCCGGCTTCCCCTCCAACCTCACATCTCGAATCCACCTTTTTCACATCACTATGGGCAAAGGGCTTCAGTTTAAATTATATTTAGGTGTGGTGGGAGTAGAGGAGGAGGTTTGTGAGAGCCTTTTGCACCATGGCACGACCTATGCAAGGGCCATCCTTTCTGTGTTCCCGCAAAGGCTGTGTTGTATATGTGAGGAAAAGTCAGGAAGGTCAGGCTATAGGAGCCCAGTATCTTCCTGTAGAAGTCTGGGTCAATGTACTGGCCAGGGACAGCCAGGCTGGCAAAGCTGAGCTCCAGGGACAGGATTCCCCCTTGACAGATTCCTCTGTGCCAGGCCTCTCACTGCTCCATGACTCTGCTATGTGTGAGATCAGCCTCCAGCAGCAAAGTTCAATCCCTGTGTTGCAGAGCAATGATAATTTATTTTTTGTTATGACTTGATTAATTAAAAAAAGAAAAAAAAGAAAATTGTAATCTTGGCTAGAGGAAGATACGCAGCAATTACAGAACGTAACTAAGCAAAGTGTGATTAGCCTCAGCCTCTGCAGCAGGACACTGATTACTTTACTTTTGCTAAGTAGTATCTTAGTCCTCTAAGCACTGAAATGGAGGGGGTCTTGCCAGTAGACTCTACTCGGTATGAATGAGAGTGGTAAAATCAGGCCTGCGGCCAGTTTACTGGAGGTGGTGTCTCCCTGTTATTGAGACCAATTGCTTAGGAATGTAATTGTATCATTCCTGTTATCAAAATTGATATTCCCTGACTGACAGCAGCTAAATGAGTTTTTATTTTTGCAGAATTTCTGGGCTGTTGCATGATAAGGCGTTGTGGTGGACAGCGTGCAGTCAGTGGTTTGAAACAAAGGAAGTTTTTCTTCATATTTGAAAATGTGATGTGTATTAAGCAATGTTTTACTGTTCTGATGAACTAGCAGATGGTGTCCTTTAAGGCTGCATGTGTGAGAGTAGCCTGTTTGAATGAGCATTGTACCTACTTGTCTAAGCCCTGTCCAGCAGAAAAAATAATTTATAAAATAACATAAAAGTAAACAAAGTGGGAAGGCAAGCAACCCTATGTATGTGCTTGTCTTATACACCGTGGCACATGCCTACGTAGCAATTCAGAGCCATTTTGATAAAAGTGGCATGATTGAGAAATGTGATGGAGGAGAATGATCTGTGCCCTGCAGAGCATGGAGGACAGGGTGGCTAAGAAACAGGCCCTAGCTCCGCTCGGGTTAGTGGCAGCGCAGCAGTCTTATAGGGATTGGGTTGTGAATGTGCATTCCTAACGCTATTACTTATCCCCTGGGCCAGAAGGGCCAGATGTGTTGCATAGGCAGCATGTTTAATCTGTGAGTGATCAATTCTGATGGATCCCCTCCAGCCAGGCCAAAAGTTACATTACTGGGCCCCAGCCCATTTCAAGTAGAAAGACAAGACCACCCAATCTGGTGCCTTTAGGGAAGGAAAAAGGTGGGATTACTGTGATTACTATGATTAATAATTTCACATTTTATGCGAGCAGTTTTACACTCTATAGCCAAAATGCTTTTATACTGGTGCCTAACCCAAGGCAGCTAAAGCCACCCTGTGGTACCTAAAAGCTTAATTAACCGTATGATTCTCACAGGAATTAACAGGTGTTATTACTTTCAAATGTTGCTATGACTCCTTTTCTTTTATTTAGTTGTGCAAAGTCTAGCATGCTGCACATGTAAATTTTGGCTGGAGCCAAAACCATGCTGACAAAATAAGGTCACCTCTGGGACTGAGGTGAAGGCAACTTACCACAGTATGGCCACATGGGAGAGGAAAACCTGTTAAAATCCTTCTATGGACAGTTATGGTAAATATATGTTAAAAGGCTTTGAGATCTTGCACAATGGTGAGCCCTTCTCTTCCTGGGAGAGGTAACAGGCTGAAACAATGTTGCCAGAATTGAAGGCTCTTTAATATATTATATTACTGCCTCACAGAGGTCTGACTGAGACTCGGGTTTGTGCAGATTTACCACTGTCCTAAGACCACGGCAGTCACTTGATTTGCTAAAAGCTTATCATCTGCAGAGGCAGACATGGAAGAAATTAATTGTTCTCGTGGTATTATGGGCAAGGAAACTAAGGACTGTGGCTATAAAAGTTTCACTTCACCACCCGTTGAGACCACTTGGCCAAGTGCCCTCTGTCTTCGCTGAGCGTGGGAGCAAGTAGCCAGTGACTCCTCCAAGCCTGTGCAGAAGGAGGTGGTGGCAAGGCTGCAAAATGCATCTGCATCCAGGGGGCTCTGGCTCAGCGACGCAATCGCTGCCGCCTTCTCAGAGCCTCCTGGTGCTACAGGAAAAGTTTATAATACATGGAGGAGGATAATGCCTTAAACATCCCCGCTGGAATAAACAGGCACCTTAAGTCGAGAGTTCAAGCACAACTTGCTTTTCTACTACTTCTGTAGTCAGTCTGGTAATTTTTGTTTGGCTTAGGAAAAATAGGAATAAGTGTTAAATTAATGCTTAAAAGATTGCCTCTCTTCAGAGAAATTTGTTATCCTTTTCTCATTTTCAACAAGGAAAACTTGCTTTTGCAGCAGAGATTTTGACATTAAGTGCCTTGATAGAATAATAGGTGTGAGATGGATTGCAATCTATTGCCTTCAGACTTTGCCAATCATAAACTAAAATCAGTTAATGCATTGAGTTAAATCTTGCTATATTGTACAATGTGCTAGTAGCTAGTATTAAAAAAATCAATCCAGAAAATATATTGATTATATTATCTCCATAGCAACAAACAATAATGGGATAATGTTAGCTTAATAATTGTGCTTTGTGAAAACCTTTCAGAATAATTACTGCATTGTGGTCTTTTCACAATGTGGAATGCAATAACGCTTCTTCCTTGACTGCAGTCACCATCAGCACTGCGTCAAGAGATGCTGTTTTTGTGTGCATGCATATGTATTCATGGGTAATTTTGCTCTGGGTGAAACAATTTAGCAGACTATTTTGGGATCCATTTTTAAATGGTCAAGACCACAAATTGGCAATTGTTTTCTATGTGGTTTGTTTTCTCCCACCTCCTTTGTCAACTGGCTACTGTAAAAAGAGGCCGTTAACATTCTTTATCCTGTGTCTGTCTTTACAAGGCACAAAGATTTTGGCACGTCACAAAACTGAATGTCCAGCTCCAAAGCTGTTCCTTTAATTGAATTTCATCTATCATCCTCTAGAAATGACCTGTTCTACAGGAGCCGAGATATTTTCTTGTGTACTGGAGGACCTGATTCTCTTGCACATCCTGCATTGTCATATAAATAACTTGAGGTTGCTATGAATAAATATATATATATTCTTACATATAAGTAGGGGTGTGCGCGTATAATATTTTTAGCTTGAAATTTTAGCAAGAGAGTCAGATGAATAGACATACACACTATTCATCTGGGTCTTGCTTTTATTTTTACTTCCAGATCCACCCCGTAATTTTGATCTTGAATGAAAAAGAGGTGCTGACCCACATCTGTGATGGAGAGGCCAAGTTTTTAGAGTGATCAAAAAAACCCCATATTAACCAGCCTCTAAACTGTCCTGTCTCTATGAAAGCTCTCGGGGACCTTGCAGTGGATCAGGAGTCATTTCATCTTCTGGTTGTGCCAATATTTCTTGATGTACCTGTTGCACAAGGGCTGGGTTTAGAGATCAGCCAGCAGAAAGTAGGTTGCTGCCAGGTGTTGCACCGGCAGGAGATTCTCCATGGCTTTCATAGGGTGTCCTGCTATCCCCAGTGATATGATGGGATGCCCGTTTTACTTCCCAGGGCATGAATGGATGGCCGTTTTCCTAGGGGACAAACCAGGGACAAACTGATGTCAGATTAAATTTTTAGCATCATTTTTTAACAGTGCATCATATCATCTTGATTCTTACTCCTGAACAGAATTTGCCCTTCAAATGGACCATAATTTGTTTTCTTACTATTTACCAGACAGGTGTCCCTTTTTCTTTGAGGACCATCGGGAGAAAGCCCCTACCTTGGAACTACTAATTACAATATGGGACCATCTTGGAGCCAAGAATGTGCAAACCCCGAACTCTGTAGGTGGTGGCAATTTGGTACCAAATACGTAAAAAATACAGTACAGTGCAAGCGCTGACAGTTTTTTAACATCTTCATGAGGAGCTTGATTGTGCTGTTGTGCCATGCTGTTGCTTTCCTCTAGACTCCCTCCAGTTTGTTGCTTTATGGGGAAGGTGTGATGGAAGAGTTGCTTTCTGTCCCAGGCAGCAGTTACTTTCTGCCAGTGCTCCAGTCCCCTAGGAATGTGGTTAATTCACAGGGAGAGAGAGGAGAGGTGGTTGCTCTCGACTTTGTGCCTTGTGCCAAAGCATCTAGTTCTGTATAGCTGTTGTACTGAATGAGGGTGCCAAGCCTCTCTCTCCTTTCCTGGGTGCAGATGAATGCAGTTATGAAAGGGCAGCTAAATGCATCAGTTCCTCTGGAAAATATCTGGTATTTGCAGGTGTGTAGCATCATTCATTTAAAAAAAAAAAAAAAAAAAAGGCCCAAATGGATTGACAAGGTGCTTTTTCTGATGCTGCTGCAGAATGCAGCCCTGACTGGTGATCTAGAAACAGAATTGAATGTCTGACATGAGCCAATTCTTGATGATCCATGCTTGGATCGTACCAGCTGCCACATGGGTAACTTAGGTCTTAAATGGTGTTTGACGTCAGGACAGAATATGAGGAGTAACTTACTGTATGAAAATCAGGAAATTTTGTTGGAATAATGATTTTAAGATAGGCAAAGAGTCAACAGCCTGGTGTGGTGTGGCTGTTGGGGCTGCAGCTGGTCTTATTCTCAAAGAGATAAAACTGTTCTGCTCTGCGTAGGATCGCACAACACACTTCTGTCCATAATGGTTTAGGGTAGGTCTGTCCTACCTGGTGGACTGTTGGTCTGGGAGCAGGATGAAGCACACCGAGTGTTTGTTCACATGGCTGGGGTGAAGATGCTTGTAGCTTAGCAGCGACATGCCACCTTGTGCCCTGCTGAATGTATGGGCTCGCCTCAAAGCTTGTGTCTGTGTCAAGCTGACTTGTCTACCCTTAACCTTGTGGCTTTTACAGAGGTGCCATGTGATAGATGGTAGCAAAAAGGGATCTGTCATGCCTGTGCCTGGCCTGTCCATGGCACAGATAGCAGCATGCTCTGTTCTGCATCAGAGGCCAGTACAATCTATAGGGACATTTTGCTCTTTTCATGCTTGAGAGCCTGCATCCATACAAGGTGGGAAGTAGACAAGAGGAAGCTGGGCTTGTCCAGCTATGTTAAAGTACAGAAATAGTCCTAGTATCTTTCAGTAATGCATTAAGTGGCATGATTAATGTCTGTTACATGTAATGCTCTTTCCAGGTCTCTTCCCTTGATGGAGTACTCTGTGTGCAGCATACTGCTTTGATTTCAGCACTGTTTTGTGTCTTAGCGTCATCACGATTAAAGATTGAAATTTGGGAGCTGAACACGGATGGAATTTGTGATAATCTTTACTTCTTTCAGATATATGTTTCATAGTTTCCAACTTGGTGGTCACAGATAATTAAGTGGCATTGATTCTAAAATCAGCTCATAAACACTGTAGAGAACCCTAGCACTATACAAGGGCAATGTCTCTAAGGAGGCCAAGATATTATCACCCACTGGTTGAGTAACGTTACTTCCTAAAGCTGAGGTTTTCTTGAAACTTCCCTGTCTAAATAGTATTCACTTAGACACTAGTGAGTTAAAGCAATATGAGATAGCCCAGAGTTTGCACCTGAAGAAGAAAGCTTAAACACTGTCATCCTAATTCTGTAGGTGAGGATGCAAGATTTGCACATGGACATGTAATTTTTCCAGTATTTATTTCAAAGTCTGTTTGCGCTCTATGACACCTAAGAGAGACTACTGCACAATGGGATTAATTGCAACTTTTTATCCTTAAAAATTACATTTTCATAATCTGAAGGAATCTTCTATTGATGCATCTGAGAAAGAGGGGGACACTCTTCAAAAAGTGGGTAAACTCCTTGGAGAAAAAAAGGGTCCCTGTCTTCCTTTCTTGAGAAAGAAGTCAACTTTCATTTCTCCAAATGCCAATTTGTTGGCCCCTAAACAGTGCTGTGTTGTCAGAGTACTCACAAAATATTTGCTATCCTGAGATTTATCTAGCATGTCTGTCTGTCCTACAAGAAGTTGTTTCTATTTCTTTAAAGTCTGCAATTACTGCTTTGCTTCCCTTAAGGGAGGCCAGCAAAGAAAACTAATAAATTTCATTCACCATTAGTAAGATGTGCTGAATGCTTACGCTAATCCATCTGAGAGACATTGAGCACACAATGAAAATACACGTTGCAATGGTCTTCTATTGCACAATGAATTCCCTCCTATAGAGAGCACTGTAATTCTCTGTTTTCCTGTTGTAATTTGAGGATGTAGAAATATTAAGAAAGGCAACAAAGATGGTTAGCGATCCAGTGGAATTACATATAAGGAGAGATTGTGTAGGAGAGAATTACACTCAGTTTGGAAAGAAGACGACTTACAGAATCATAGAATAATTTGGGTTGGAAGGGACCTTTAAAGGTCATCCTGTCCAACCCTCCTGCAATGAGCAGGGACATCTTCAACTAGATCAGGTTGTTCAGAGCCCCATGCAACCTGACCTTGAATGTCTCCAGGAATGGGGCATCTGCCACCTCTCTGGGCAACCTGTTCCAGTGTTTCACCACCCTCATTGTGAAAAATTTCTTCCATATATCTACTCTGAATCGACCCTCTTTTAGTCTAAAACCATTACCCCTTGTCCTATCACAACAGGCCCTGCTAAAAAGTTTGTCCCCATCTTTCTTATAGGCCCCCTTTAAATATTGAAAGGCTGCAGTAAGGTCTCCCCGGAGCCTACTCTTCTCCAGGCTGAAAGACCCCAACTCTCTCAGTCTTTCCTCACGGAAAAGGATCAGCCTTTCTGATAATTTTTGTGGCTCTCCTCTGGACTTGCTCCAACAGGTCCATGTCTTTCCTGTGCTGAGGGCTCCATCACTGGACACAGTACTCCAGGTGGGATCTCACAAGAGTGGAGTAGTGGTGCAGAATCACGTCCCTCGCCCTGCTGGCCATGCTTCTTTTGATACAGCCCAGGATGCTTAGAAGAGATTTAGTAGAAATTACATACTCCAGTAAAAAAAAAAAAAAATAAAAAAAATCCATCATTCCTTTCTCTTTTTTCTAGTTTTTTGACTTATTATAAATATATGTTTATCACAGGATCAGAAATTGCAGTGAGTCTGTAAGACCTCATATGGAGCCTTTCATGAACACACATTGCACAAATTGTATTTCTCTTTGTACATGTCTTCATAATGACATGTTTTCTGTTTTTGATAAAGGTTCCTAGAAGCCTGAATAGGTGTCTTCTGTGACATTTACTATTAAGTAAAATGAGGGCCTAGCAGGTTTAAGTGTTATCTAGACAATAGTCCTAATAAAAATAGTAAGGTTGCAATTATAGCTCTGCAGCAGATATAAACAAGGTCTAAGCTAATGTCAGGCAACTTCCAAATAGATAAAAAGAAATATTATTTTAGCTAGTGTAATCAGTCTGGAGAATTCATCATTGCAAGAATCAGGGAGTCAAATACAGCAGCTGGAATAATTTGAGGGTCTGGATAATTTTATGACTAATTATATTTGTAGCTATGCATATTATGATAAGAGTAATTGAATCTTAAGCTAACAGTTGGGTGAGGGAGAAACCTCCCTCTATTTAAAGCATTTCAGAGTTAACCGCGTATGTAGGGTTGTTTTCCTCTTGCCTTTCTCCAAAGCCTCAGGCATGAGATACGTCTGAAAGCTCGGAAATAGATCGCATTTGTTGATATTCCTATCTCATACGCTGTCTGTGTTTCTGTGGCAGAGAAGGAATGGGTTTGTAAGATACCAAGAAGAAGGACTGAGAAACCTGCAACTTGTCTCTGGCTCTACCATTGACTTCTTGTGTGGCATTTGGCAAATTGCTTAGTCTTCTGTACTTCCAACTCCTCACCTGTGACAGATGGGCACTTAACCATCCCGGAGATGTTGTGGAAATGAAGTTTGTAAAGTGAAATGAGATTGAAAAGAGAGAGACAAAAAGAAACCGAGAATCATTGCAGTATGCCAAATTAATGTCTGAAGCTGTATCTATGTGGGAATGCCTTGGAAAGCTAAGGTGAATCAACTAGAAGTGTGAATGCAGCATGCACATATGAAAGTGCAGTAAATCTTTTCCACAAGAAGAGTTTCTTTTATTCTGGAAGTGGCTGTGTATGTATCACCCTGAGGGGCTGGTGTAGATGGGCTGGGTTGTTCACCCTACACTCCATTTTTTCTAAGAATCCACATCTTATCTCCTGTGTCTCAAAACCCTCCTTGAGATTCTTGCCCCTGCTATTCCGACTGGGAGGCTGTTCTAAAATCTCACTGCTTTGATAGTCAATAACTTTCATCTAATTTCTAGCAACATTTATCCGTGGCCAGTTTATACTCACTTGATCTTTTAGTAATGCAGATCTTTATATTAAATAGATATTTTTCCCTCCCTGATGATTACTCCCAGTACATTTATAGACAGCAAGCATGTCTCCTCCCTTTGGTCTGCTAAAATGAACCTTTGGTTTGCTAAAATGAACTCTCCTAATTACTACTTGTAAGACAGGCCTTCTGTTCCCTGAGGATCCTTGTAACCCTTTTCTCCACTCATTCCATTTTTAATTCATTCCTTTTGAACGTTGCTCATCAGATTTGCATGCAGCATTCCAGAGAAAGCATATCCCAGATATTCTACTTTTGTAGTTTCCATCATACTTGTTCATCATTATCCTGTGGTTGATGTGTCCATCCAGGTTTTTCCCCTTCTCTGTCATTTTCAAACAATAATCTACTACTGCAGAAATTCTTGGAGTTAACATAGTCCCTCTAAGGGCATGGAGATTTGCTTTCAACTGAAGACTCTACTCTGTTCCAGTTGTTCAGGTTCTTTAGGTCATCCAATTCCTCTGATATGACAATCTCAACTTCTCTGCCTGCTAAGGAAAGAATCTGTCTTTCAACCCAGAGCCATGAATGTACTTCTCTAAAGTCTGTCTGCTTTTTGTGCCCAAGTCAGTCCTCAAAAAGGCTTGTCCCAAGACTGACCTTTGAGAAATATGAGTTTCCTTCTTTCCTGCCCGTACTTTTTCTTTCAACTCAGTCCATACTCATTTCCCTATAGCTTGCATATTTAGCGTCTCTCAGTTTTTATCATGAGCTTCATCATTGTGGGTGTGATGACTGTTCGCGTGCCACCAGACCAAATGCATTACTGAAGCCTGTGTACATCTTCCACTGTTCCCGCACCTAGAAAATAAGTTATCTTCCCAAAGAAAGACAACATGCAGTGTATCCCATTTCCCATTCTTCTGACCCTCTTTCCTTTAGGTATTTGCTGTGAAGCAGGGTGCCAGGTTGTTACCAGTGGGACAGAAGTGATGCCTGAGGGACTGTTAACTGGCTGCAAGCTGCTCCGTCCAGCCATGCCACTTACGCGGCACTGGTGCCTACGACTCAAATGTTAAAAACGTGGTGGGGTTTGTAAGAAAAATCTGAGGACTGTGTGTGTTCCATGCACTGGGAAACCTTGCATGCTATTGAGGTCAGGTTTGCAATTGCGTATTTACTTGCTTGGCTTCCCCTCCCTCCCGCCGACTCTTCAGTTACCAGCCTATTAGAATCAGCCATTAACCTGGTTAATGGGGAGAGACAGCAAATACCAGAAAGGATGATGTGCTTTTCTTAATTCCCTCTTGGAAACCTGACTGTTCTAAACTGTAAATGTCTCAAGCAAAGGCTGAAAAGGGTCCAAAACATGTCTTGCTTTTGTAATGCAGGCACACCCAGGCAGAGGAGAATGAGATGAGGCTGTGCTCTCCTTAGGACTTCACTGGGAAGTGATCTTTGGAGGTGAAAGGGTAGTGACCTGCCAAAACTGACAAGGTGGCTTTGATCTGGATGTGTGCAGGCTTTGGGGTGGTGAATTGGTGTGACTGAATCGTGCTGTGCTTTCTGATCATTTTGGGTGATATGATTCATTAAGGCGATATCCCGATATCATCTGATTCTTTGGGTGATATGACTTGATCCTAAGAGCCTCTTCCCTCTCTGACCAGGGCAGGTAATGGACAGCAGAAGGAGAAGAGAACGATGAAAGGCACAGGGTAAGGGCAGAGTGAAAGGGAGAGCTCATGGAAGAGAGAAATCATCTTCTGGGGAAGGACCAGTTTCTCTGAACGCTGACATGACAGCTCCTCTTTCGAGACAGCGAGGGCTAATACAGCACACAGAATTAAACCTGCCCGGTTAGTTTTTGTTAAAGACCCGAAAAGATAGAAGGAAAAAAATTTACAATTTGTTTGGTATTTAGTTCAGGTAATTTTTTTTAATTGTGTAATGAGAACACATTGTCCAAATTTTCATATGCAGATTCAATTAGTGTTCAGTTAATTAGCCTTTACAGATGAGGATTAACTTAATTACATAACACTAACCTCTCTTAATAACTATTAAGGGTAGGAAGGCTGCTTTTAATAAATTTGGAAGGGCTATATGTGTTTTTTAAAATCTGAGATGGCATACACATAAATTAAACCAAATTACACACAGAGGACAGCCATTAAGGGTAACGATCAAAGGAAACAAACTATGTACATGGTTCGAAATAAGGCTGGTTAGAAGTTCATGCTGTTTTGCTCCTCCTGTCTGCTGGCATCCTAGTGTTTTCACTAGGGTTATTACTGGAGATGGTGTACAGTCTGGGGTCATTCCTTCAAAGTGGGCTGCAGTCTGATACAAGGTTGCTTTAATTAAATGTTAGCTTGTATTAAAAAAAAAAAAATCAATTTGGGTACTAGATTATGAGCAGTTTTTTGGTTTTTTTTTTTTTCCCCAGGTGGTCTAAGTAAAAAAGACATGTGAAGCCCATTGAATACTAAAAATCAGATCCATACATGTAACTCATTGTCATTATGTACCATAAATAACTGTATAGATTTTTGTCTCCTGATATGAGGTGTGCACTCAAAGAATGATGCTTTGGTTATTAATATCATAGTGAAACAGAACGTCATGTCTGACTACAGGGTGCTGAGAGTGGAGTGTATATGGGACTAGTGATGGGATGTGGTTTCTTTGGCTTCTGAGACACAGGTTTGAATCTGGACTGTTTTGGTAAGTGTCTGACATCAGGTAGCATGTGATTCTCTTCAGAAAAGGGCAACAAAAGAAGCCTTTCTTTTTCCCTTGGTTGTTCTTGCATGGTTTCACACTTGCAATGGATTTTGGTGGGCACACCGCATTGCTCTCCGCACGGCTCAGTAGCTTTCATAGCATTCAGTATACTACAAAATTCAAGGGCTCATGCATTCTGGAAGTCACTTTTTTGGAGTCTGAATTTTGAGCTACCATCAGGAGCATGCATCAGCTGGATCCCAACTATGTGGCCACTTTCAAATCATTTTATCTAATAATGTGCAAGGACTATAGCTAAGTTCATAAACCATGTGATTTATTTTCCAGCTGCTGCAAGTTGAAACATTACAAAGCATCCTCCACGCAGTCTGGGTCACTTTAAGTGTGAGTTTAAGCTTAAAGTCACTTAAGGCCCCATTTGCAGCCACAAGATCTGCAGGTATTGAGTAACTAGTAAGAATACGTTGGTTGTGCCTCATGTTAAACACCCCAAAAATTGAAATGCATGGTACTGCTGCCTCTTTCTGAAATGTTGGCTTAGTGCCTACACCCATTTTCGTCAAGGAGGAAAGATGACTTTGCTGCAGATTTTTCCTTACTGTGAAGAACTAGCAAGGTGAATATGCAACAAGGGAGAAATTGCTGAAGGATCTGTCTTGCAGTAGCAGAATCTATTGAAAAAAGGAAAGGGGATACTTGAGCCAACAGAGTCCTTTCTGAAGCCCTTTCATGTATGTGATGCTCAGGCATAAGACTCAATGTTCAGTATCTCAGGTGGTTGGCTATGGCCAGACTTGGCTCTGACTGATGTGGACCCAAATCTCGTTCCTTTCTATAGGGGTTGCACCTGTATCCCTGAGAGCAGGATTTGGCCTTGCGAGTGGTTCTACCCACGGATGCAGCTGATGATACATGCTCAGAGGAAGGGGAGAATGCAAATTCCCTGTAGGGAGGCAACCGCCAGCCACGTAAACAAAGAAGCCTTCTGGGTGTGCAGCAGTCAGCCCACTTGAGCTGCTGTTTCCATGGTGTACCAGATGCTGTAAAATATGCTTTCTTCAGGGAAAGAAGCTTTTCATACTCCTGCATTATCTTGTTTGATAATAGGCTGTCATCAGGCTGGTACTCACCATAGGGGCCACACACAGTAAGTTCCCCCTACCCCAACCCTTTCCTGAGTTGTTGACAATTCATATTCTGCAGCTTGCAAACAGAGAAAAAGCGAAGTGATTTTTCTGACTTGGAACAGCATTACTGACTATGTTTCTACATTTCATTGTTACGAGTGACTGTTTAATGCTCTACAGTTTCTCCTGATGCATGTGGTGTCATCTCAATACCATGCATTATTTTGCTATTCAGTTTCCTTCTGTTTTCCTAAAAAATTAGAATCATGTTTCCATTTTTCCCTGTTTACCCCCTTCTTAACCCCCACATTGCTTCATTATAGCTCTTATGACTGTTTAAGCCACTGGGTGCATGTCAGCAGGCACCATTTCTGAGATCGCTTCCTCTCCTTGTGTTCACCCTTTGGGTGGTCTTGAGTCAGCGCCGTCTCGATCTTCATTTTCTTGTGAAACAGTTGCTGCTGGTGGGCAGGTGCTTAGTTATCCTGTAAGTATTAAGTACAATTGCAATTATAAACCCGGACAAACATGCAGTAATGAGCCTTGGAGCAGATCGACCTCAGCTAGTGTAAATAAGTTACCAGAAGCACTTAGGAGGCTTGCTGTGCTTCAAACATGACTCATAGGAGGAGGAGGATGTTTTCAAGGTACCTGTCTACTGGAAGCCGTGTTCAGGGATGATGCTGCAAAACTGGCAGAGCTGTGTGGCATATCCCCTCACTGTGTACTGAGACCCTCACAGGTTCATTAGCCTTCCTGATGCCTATTGAGGAGAAACGTAAATGCCTTCATACGACCTCCAGCTGAAGGGCATGCCTTGACTTGTAAGGGATGCACACACATGTTCCCTCTGCCTTGCCTGTGCTCTGGCCACCACAGCCTTGCAGGGCTCTCTGTGGGATGTTTGCTCATCTTTCCCAGACAGCACGATGAGACCTGCTCCTGGGTGCTCACCATGAGGGGGCCAGGACAGCAGTAGGTCCCGAGGGTGGACGGCAGAGGCAGACAGTGGTGTGTATGTGTGTGCGGTGGTGTAGGACAAGAGTAAGCATCCCAAGGTATAGAGAACAAGTGTTTTTTTAACTCTCAAGGTTGCTTTCTCACAAGCTCTCCCAGAGAGAGCTTTTCAACTCCTTCCCTCCCCCATTTCTGTAGGCTTGTA
The DNA here is from genome assembly GCF_964106895.1 of Numenius arquata. Taxonomy (NCBI): domain Eukaryota; kingdom Metazoa; phylum Chordata; class Aves; order Charadriiformes; family Scolopacidae; genus Numenius; species Numenius arquata. The sequence goes on from NC_133577.1 coordinate 70,780,103, forward strand.
CTTCTCACTTTGGGGAAGCAAAACTAAGTGTGGTTAATTTTAAGCCAGTGCAATCATTTAGGAGACCTGGAGGTGGAAAACCAGTTATTGGTTAACAGGCCTGATTTGAAATGTGTTCTACCTGACCCCCTCTACAGTAGTGAGCCAGGAGCAGCATTTCCAAGAAGCCGGCTTTCTGGAAGGCTTTTTCACTGAATCATTTAAAGCCTAGGCTTCTTGTAAATGTTAATATCCTGCTGGCTTGCTGGAATGCAGCTGGTGGATAGAGCAAGTGCAATACCTATGTGTGTGCTCTCAATCCAAAGCAAAACTTAGCAGACGAGGTTCAGGCTGTAGTTTGGGATGTCCTTGGTGAAGGCTCAGGCTAGGAGGAGGGCAGACCTGGTTCGGCGTCATCTCACAAGACTGGAGGTACCTCTGCCCCGATGGCGTTGTGGGGCAGCTGTGCTTTGCACCCTGACTTTGACTCTGTCCCGGGTCGCGCTGGTGCCTCAGGGTGGCTGTAAATCTGTCAGCAGGGTTTAGGCGGGTTGGAGTCCCTCTCCCAGGCAAAGCGATCAGAACGCAGCAACGAGCTGAGCCTGCTTCACACAGTCTTAGATGGCCACTTGGAGAATAGAGCTGGGGCAGGGGGATTTGGCCCCAGGATTTCCCCTTGAACTAAAGGGGGAAGGCAGTAGGCAACCTTTGTAATGGTGAAATCATAACAATTGCAGGCTGAAATCCTGCTACTGCTGAAGTATCGCTCCAACAAAATGCAGGCTGGTGTGAATGTGTATATACCTTTTCCCCTCCTTCAGTGTCTGCAGATAAAAGCCTTTCTGATTGAGCAGTATGTATTTGTGGTATCACAAAGGCTTTTTCCACCTTAGTTTTTGTGTGCTAATGGATGAGACCTTTCTGCTTACCTTAGTAGTAAAGTATTTTTCAGGTGAAAAAATATCTCTCTCTCTTTTTTTTTTTTTTTTTTTTTCTTCACGCAATCATCTAAATCACCTCTTTCATAATTTCAACTTTAGCGTGTTTTCTTGCATGCCATCCGATGCTTCAGCTTTTTGTAGCTTAAGGAAAACATAAAGTTCTTGCCTTAACCTGGAGACGTATTGTCCTGTAGAATAAACATGTTGAAAGTCCAGGATTAAAAAAATTAAAAAGTACAACTGTATTAAAAATAAAAAAACATCCGAAAGGCTCTGTAAGAGGAGAACTGTAGGTCATGGCAAGTACTTGGTTAATTTGGGAGATAAGTAGGATAACTGTTTTTGATTGCCGGATTTTCTTTTCCTTAGTGTGGTAAAATGTTCCCAAAGCATACATGCATTACACGGTTCTGTTTATTTATGTCTATGGTTAACGCATTTACAATAGTTCATATTGTTCTAGTTAATATTCTGCAGTATGTCATAAAAAATAAGAAAGATTCAATATGAGGCATAAGTATTCTACTTTGTTAGTGAATTTTCTCTGAAGAATGAAGATAGATCACAATAGTCTTTCTTGAATTAATACAAATGCAGATTAATGCAGTCAGATGTGTTATTTTTCCATAAACAAGTTACAAACACAATGCAGTATGATTCTCAAATATCACAGTTTTGTTAAAACAGATTTTTTTATATTCATTTTTGGGGATACATTTTGCATACCTTCTTTCAGATTAATCAATTTGAATTCATGTAGGACACCAACAATTTAGTATAGTGGCAGGTTTATTTATATAAGTGGATACCAATTTTCATCAATTATGAAAACGAAACACACAGTAAAAATTCTAAAAGTTTGTTAAAATAAATCTCCTTACCATTCTGCAGTGTCCCAGGTGACTGCGTCATGCTAAACTCCAACTTAGCAGGTTTGAGTGATTTTTTAAAATAATATAACTAAAACAAGACAAACTCTCCACATTCCTTGTATTTCTCTTGAGTGTAGTTAGGTCATATACTTATTCTGTTATTAATTTCTCTCTCAGTTTTTCCATCCACACACATATCAGAAAAAAAATTATGAGTCAGGACCTCAAACATAAAATTAGTTTTATGAAAATTATTATTAAATGGTAACATATTTTGGAGTGTAAAACCCTGATGAAAACATGGATTTCCAGGTCTTTTTTGGGGTTGGGTTTTTTTTTCAGTCATCATTTCTAGACCCTACTCTCACAGACAGACAATGAGAGAAAGTTGAGGTGGTGAGTTAATACCATGGTTCTGCTAATTGAGGTTCAAAGCTTTGGTGTGAGTGTTAGCAACATTGTGTAATAGAGTTTCTGTTAAGTATTGTTCTAAGATACTTTGTTATTTTTCTTTTATCCAGGGCTTTTGGGAAAACCACACAAAACTCATTACAGAGTATGGACCTGTTTGTGGGTAAGCTTAGAAGTGCCATCAGCTTTCTTCTATTCTGTCTCTTGCTGTTTGGGTTTGTTGGGTGAGAGGAGAAAATGCTGAGATAAATTGTTCATCAAAATTCGTCGGAGTGTGGTGTTTCAGTTTGGGGGACAGAGGTGGAGGTTGTTTGATTACATGCAGAAAGTAACCTTGGCTTATTTTAGTTCAGCATTTGGTGTTGGACTTCTTTCTTCTCTTTTTAATTATGCACATAAAGTTTAGTCTTTTTCAGAACTATACAAAGCTACCAGCCTTCAATATTCTCTTTTCATCTGCATATTCTTTATACTTATGGTGAACAGTAGAAGTAATAATTTAACATCTTAAAAAACCCTCACCTAGATTATGAAATAGTATGAATTTGGTTCAGCTGTTGCTATCTGTATTTATGCAAAATTCCTACACTTAAAATGCAATGAAGTAGAGATCTGAAAGGAGGCATTCCTCTCCATATAGCTCAGCTCTGCTATCTTAGCAGTTTATTAGGAGTAAAGAGGGTTTCAGCAGTATAACCCTTCATACAAGCCTGTCCAAATTTCTGTGAATGTCATTTCTGTTCCAAGAACTACTTTCCAGTTGTCATCATTTTAAGTGAAAATGCAGTTATTTCATGGTAGCTTCTGTTGTTGTGGTCAGATGGTGTTTCTAGCACAACTATTACTTCATTATATAAGTATCAAGCAATATCCACAAAGTGGATATCCACAAATATCACAAAGTACTGACAATGTAAACATTTTTTTCCTGCATTATGCAAGGAGTTTAAGACGCTTGTAAGAGAGCATATATGAATGTGTGTGTGCATATTTGATCATAAAAGATATAAATATGCTTTGTATGCTCTTCCAGCAAAAAAGGTCTATCACAAAGAAGTCAGATTCAGGCATGTGAAGCATTTGATGCTCCAGTCACAGCCGCCGTGTGGCATTTATGCTCAGCCCTAAGGACAAAGTGCTGCAAGAAGTGATGGAAATAATGAATTCCAAGGGTTAGGTACTTGTCTAAGAGGAAATAATACAGTGTCTTGCCTGGCCAGGATTGGAGAAAGATATTCATTAATACTGTGGCAATTTGTATGTTGTGTAACAAATGGAAAATGACTGAGGCTTATTATCTCCCTGACCTTTGGTGTGATGCCCTTAAATGACAATAATGTAAGAACACTGGCATTCATTCCTCAGTATATTTCCCTTCTTATTAATATCATGCCTATTTTTTCCTAAGCTGAATTTGAGACAAGTTGCTATTTAGTCTTCTATCTGCTCACTCGGCCAGGCAGAGGCTATGTCATCAGAGAAAGAGATGTATAATTGCAGTGTGTGAGCAGATAGATAGAAAGTTTCATTTTTCCAACCTACCCACAGCTGCTAGGGAAGGAAACCTTTGTGAGACTTGAACGGGTTGCAAAACCGGATGATGGTGGTAGTGGTGGTCAGCCAGGACAGTTCTGCCTCTTGGGGATCCTGTAGGTAGGAGGAGTGAGCAGACTGAGCATAACTGTGTTCTGTTTATTGTGCGCATGAAAAACTCGATTTGTGACGGGTCTAGGAGGCTGGCAGAGAATAAATGCTGATTTTTGATATCTCCCAGGAAAACAAAGCTGGGCCCAAACATTGCTGTACTCAAGGTAAGCTTTATTTATAATTGAGGAGGATGTTTTAAAATGCGGCTTGCAAGCTGCTGTTCAGTAGGTGTGGTATGTATCAGGGGGTATTTATCATGGTCTTGTCAATTAGAGAAATTCCTCTCCTTCCCTATCTGTCTTCTGTGTCCTTTGAAATAGGCAATAAATGGTAGGTGTGTTTATGTGTGCAGTCCCAGCAAAGTATTGGATCTGGCAGTTGGAAGATGATGTGGCATTTTGCTTTTTCCAGATTGAAAACTGCTTTCCAATAAGCATAAAGAGCAATGATCTTTATTTCTACTGTGGTGAAGTGAGTTGAATACAAATCTTTGGAACTGAAGCCTTTTTTTCTTTCTAAGGTCACTTGAATAGTCTGAATGATACCATCACAACTGTTTTCTTTTGTGTGTGAATTGGTTTCCTTGACAACAGGATGTCAAATCAACTTTTCAGCTTTAATCAAGTCAAAACAATATATCCCTTCCATTCCAAAAGGCCTCAAGTCGCAGAGAATTATTTCAAGTAAGGCTTTTGTAGGTCACAAAAGCATTTTTTTTCTTCGCTCCCGTGTGTGGATCCAAAGGAGAGGTGATGGAATTACTCTTTTATAGAGAGAGACAATGCAAATAGTCTTCAGTTGTGAATGTGTGCTGTGAAAACTGTTTTCATACAGAGATGGCCCAAGATGGAGACCAAGGCAGAAACAAACAGCTCTGGTTTGGTGCAAAAGCAGAGTTGGAGCATTTCTGTTCAACAGGGATATCCAAGCCACTGACATGACTTTTGAAGAGATCCTGCAATAGAGTGGTACTGTTAGGTTCAGCTATAGTTTGATGTACCTTCTATAAAAATACCTTCTCTAAAACATGTGTGCTGGTTCTCCATACCAAAAATAATCTATTTGGAAAGCAATGTATTGATACATGTTAAGATTTGTGTTGAATGTTCTCCTTCTTATGTTAAGAGTTTTGTAGGAAGGTAATCTTGGTTTTTGTGAAAATTAGTGACTTATGTCACTTATTTTTTGGATGAACTTTGATGTTTTTACACTTTATTTTCACCCATACCATATTCAGTTGTTCCATTTCAATTTTAGGTTATGGCTAGTGATTGGAAATAAGTGGTAAGAACAGACAGAGAAATAAAGGGGGAGAGTATACTTTATGGAATCGGAAAAGCGGCTGCTACAAGATGAGCAGAGCTGTAGAGACAGTGAGTTGATTTTACGTTATAAACACACTTCATATGCATTTGACCACTCTACTGCGATTGCATCATTATGACTTTACAGCAGTGTAAGCATGTATGGCTGATTTGGAGCTGAAGAATAGTGCCAAAATAAGTAATATATTCTTGATCCAACAACACACCGCCAGAGAAGGAACAGAAAACAGGATATAGCCCCAAGTGGGCAGGTGATTGCCTCTGGGATGAATGAAGTTGTTCTGCCTTCAACTGCAGCAATGCATCTGGATGTGGGGAAGAGTGTAAGAGTTGGTAGTATAAACCTCAGTCTGTTATATAATCAAAGAGTAAGAACAGAAGATTAAAATTCAGTGCAATTTGTAGGGTGACACTCTTTCTTCATGTCCTTCTGCATCTGAAACAGCTTGCAGCAGGTCAAACCCTATCCTTACTCTTCCTTCACCTTAACTCTCAACTTCAGCCTGCTGTGAGAAGTCTGACCAACTATGTAGTAGAACAAGTGGTAAGGAGGACAAGAGAAAAATATGGTAGAGATGAAGAGATGGGTCTAGGAGTAGCAAGACGGTGGGGTTTGGATTAAACGGCCTCTAGAAAACAGATGATAATTGGAGTGTTTGAGCCCAGGGTTGTCAGGCTGTGAGCTGGCAAAGAGAGTCAGTGAGCTCAGAATTGGCATTTTCTGATGGGGGGAGGAAATTTTCTGATGGGGGGAGGAACTAATGAGAATGTATCTGACAAGATCCAGTTGTAAGCCATTCCAGTTCCTAATAAAACCACCAGCAGAAAACTGCATCTACCCAAATTGAGCCTCTGCTGGACTCCAGCATAAGCACCCCAGGATCAGCAAAGTACCATGGAAGGCACATCAAGGTGCAGGCACAGAAATGGGTGTATGCATGCACTGCTGAAGCATCTTGTGAAAAAAAGGATGTGAATGGAGCTTCATTTCCATATAAAGAGTATCTTGTTTTGCAGCGGGTTACTTCAACAGGTTTTTAAGTAATACAAAGAAAGCAACTTAAAATAAGACAGGCGATTTTTCTTAAGGTGTCTATGGAATTACTCAATGTCTAATCTGAGTGGTGGTTTTTTTTTTTTTTTCCCTTAAAGACTTCCTAATATTCCTTAAATGATTTCTTAACAAGTCATTATTGGAACCGAGATCAAGCCTGGTCACTTAAATGGTTGAGTGGTTTAAAGGATTAGGCTAGATCATGGAGCCAGTCACTAACTTGAAATGTGTCCAGGGGTGAGTTGTGATTGTAAGCTACGCTGGCAGCTGACAGCTTTTCAGAAGTCTATGCAGCCAGAGTTGGTTCTGTCTTAACGCTTGACTTCTTCTCTCCCACAAAAATGTCGCTGCAGATGGCACTAGTTAGCATTTCTGCAGATGAGTCCATAATCAAACAGTTGTGAACAAGAAACAGGCTTTTCTTGCTCCTGCTCCTGGCCTATGCATCAGGGCTGAGGCACACTGGATAGTCACTGTGGAGGTCTGAGGCTTTCCCCTTTTGTGGACAGAAGAGGGACATGCATTTCTGGGATTTGGGCATCTGGAACTTTTATCCAAACCTCCAAAGAAAACTTCATTCTGCCTTCCTCAAGCATCTTCGGGCAAATCTACTGTGGATAGGGGCAGGAAACAGCTGATGTCTTCATCATGCACTTAATTTACTTGAAGAAACAGTGTCTTTATTGCCATTTTAATTTCAGAAACTTTTTGGTCTTTTAACCTCTCTATTTCTTGCCTTATGTCTGAAGAGTGGAAAGAGTAATCCCAGGACAGGTATTCTTATCTTTATCTCTGAAGGCTCATGTAAAGAAATAATTTAGTTTTATGAAACAATCTTATCCTGTTTGATTTCCTCTTTTACACTGGGGTTCTAATGGACTTACTACCTCCCCTGTGGTCCTTTCTTTGTTTTGATATTTTAGACAATTTACTTTTCATATTTCAGCTAGAGAAAATCATGCCTGGGCAATGATGGGGGAGAGGGAAGAAAACCAGGCTTCCTATTTCTGATCTATAGCTCTTTGTAATCTCTGTTTCACATTTAACCTGATAAAGATTTTTGGTAGCCTCGCTTGCCTGGATTTTTGTTTTCTTAAAGAGCGATATACTTTTATGGCCAGAGTCAAGTCTTTCATATTCTGTCAAGATTTTTTTTTTTTCCTTACTACGTTTCCTCATGTATGTGTTGTGATAAGGTGCTCTGACTCTACAGGATTGTTGATCAGCCCTAGAATTGCTATTGTGAATTAGAGTTATTTCTTTTTCCTTTAAATACCTGCAAACTGTGGATACAGTAACAATAGAACCCTTAAACGTGTACCTAAATTTGAGCACATGAGTAACCCCATTAAAGTCAATGGTGTTACTCAACATTCTTCAAGTTAGGCAGAAGTTTATCTACCTTGCTGAATCAGAGCCATAAAAGAATCAATTGCATTTGTGCCTGAAAAATATTTTAACTGCTGTTGGTACACATAAACACCTAGGTTTATTGTAGCTGAAAGAAGTTAATGGGGAGAAAAATATTTCTTCCCCCTCCCCACCTTCTCTTTTGACAGCACTTTGCATGTGGACAATTTTATTGCTCCTCTGTGTAATGTGCTAGTCATTCTCTCTGAAATAGAAAAGATTATCTCAAAAACTGACTGAACAATAGGAGAATCTTACTATTCTTAAGGTAATCTTTCAGAGCCCTTCTTTCATTTGTTTTTTTTTTGTTGGGTTTTTTTTTTTAATTAACACTTTCAGAATTTTTTAATAGTAACTTATGTTTTAAAAACTGTCTTTTAAAAAAGAACCCAAACCCAACAATATTCCTGGCTAAAATGTAATCTCCCAGTACAGTGCTACACCTCCATCTGACTCCCCACACTTAACCATAATTAAGCATTGGTTCTAGTTAGTTCCAATGGTTAAATCAAGCTGCTGTAACAAGTCCTGTGAATTACTTATGGATATATCATCACCAGTTTCTCCTCTTCTCTCTAGATCTAATTGGTCCTAAAAGCATAGCCTTTTATGGAACTGATGCCTAAAGATTTACCCAAAAGGTGGCATATCACACTGTTTTGAGAGTTGGAGCCTAGTATTATTGTTACAGTAGTAATAGTTTTTGTGGGTTGCCTGATCATTATGGAGCATTTTACATTCTGTGTATGGAGTCCTGTGGGATGCAGTTTATAGGCAGAATTTATGGTAAATTAGTTGACTGGTTTAATTCTGGCACGTTTCAAATATACTTAGGTCTCTGGAACCTAGTACTAGTAATGTTGAAGGCATTCATTAATGAGCTCTTCTTAGCCATGGACAAAATCTTATGTTTTTACTATGACCTCCCATGAGGACCATGCAGCTTGAGCTTATCTGCTCTCTGATGGCTGTTGGTTTGTCGCTGTAGCCTCTTGCTGTCCCAGTCAGGTCCAGGGACACTTGTGTTCTAGGCATTCACAAATAGAGACTCAAAGGCCCACCAAAATGTCACAGTCCCAGCCCTCAGCACAGGCAAAGCCCTTTGGATGGAAAAGTTTGATGCAAGTGATGAACTCTTCTGTGTGCAAAGCTCTCGGTCTCTTCTTCGAGACTCTAGACGTTGCCCTAGGGTGGCTGAGGTGCAGGCGTGTGCTCCCTGTTGCGCTTTTTCCAAGTTTCTTTCCTCCATACATGACTGTTCCATGACTCTGCTGCAGCTGTTCAAGCCAACATAAGTCAAAGACCTGATGTAATCTTTTACACTTCTGGAAAGAGAGTGTGAAATCCAACTGAATGAGACAGACAACATTTTATATGCACTTGGCAAGGCAGCAAAGGACAGTGCCTGTCACCTGCACCACGTTCCTGACGGTTGTTTCTGTACTTAACGGCAGTTTAAATTAGTGTTTACATAGAGGGAAATCCCCTGGATAGTATGGCTCCACTGAGATAGCGCTGGCCAGAGGCAGAAAGGCTCTGTAAGACTGGCCAGGACTGTGTCAGCTCTGAAGATTGACAAGAGAAGCAGCAAAGCTGGCCCTTGTACTGAATCTTAACATTTGAGAAGCTGATTAAATCATAGAATGACAGGTTGGAAGAGACTTCAAGTATCGTCCGGTCTGACCTTTCTTGGCAAAAAGCATGGTCTAGTCAAGAGGGCCTAGCACCCTGTCCAGCTGAATCTTAAAAGCGTCCAACATTGGGGAATCCACCGCTTCCCTGGTGAGATTATTCCAACGGCTGATTGTTCTCATTGTGAAAAATTTTCCTCTTGTGTCCAATCAGAATCTCCCCAGTAGTAGCTTGTACCCATTACCTCTCATCTTATCCATGTGATTGCTTGTAAAAATGGAGTCTCCATCTTCTTTGTAGCCACCGTTTAGACACTGGAACATGGTGATAAGGTCTCCTCTAAGCATTTTTTTCTCAGGGCTGAACAAACACCGTTCTCTCAGCCTTTCCTCATATCTCCCAGCCTTACCTCATTCCTCAGGCTTCTCAGTCCTCTTCTCGTTTTTGGGCCCTTCCCTGGACCCTCTCCAGCCTTGATCTGCTTCTGCATGTGCAGGTAGAAGCTTTGGCTTTAAGGTGGTTTCACCTTCTGGGGAGGTGTTTCTTGGTTCCCCTGCTTCTTTGAACATTGGTAGTGCAGCACTTACGGGATAAAGCATAGTCCTTGTGAGCTCCAGGTTGAGATTATTAGAAAACTGAAGTTTCTTTTGAAAACATGCTGCCTGAGGAGCTTTTTACAACTGATGTACAACATGGGTGATCTTTTATCTGTGTTGCCTGCTTTTTAGCTAATTAATGCTTAAAATCGTCATTTTAAGGGGCTTGGATTGGGACTGCTAAACAGATTGCCTCTTCTTATCATGTAACACTGTTATGATCAGCACCTGCATACCAGACTGTGTCATCCTAATTTAAGGCGAGGGGAGGGAATATTCTGAGTGAACCCTACAGTTATAAAAACTAGTTTCCTAGGCTTAATTTCACCTTGATCTACCCTTTTCACTATCTACCAGAGCCTGAATTTGTTGGTCTGTACAGGTTTACAGGCTGTAAGAGGCTGTAAGGTCTACCTTATATTTTTCTCCCCTTTCCACCACTTGGGAAGAAGTAGGCTGAGGGTTTTTAAAAAGCTGAAAAATCTGGGCATTATTTTAGTGTATCGATTTTATTTGAAAGATTTTGCTGTGCATATTAAATGGTTTCATTAGAATTTCCTACAGCACCCAGAAATGGATACGCACAATATGTAACATCCAGGAGGTATTAATGCTCTCTGACTTCACCAGCTATGTATATGACTATGAACTGGTGTTCCCAGTGCCATGGATGGCAATTTTTAAATAAAGTTCCTGAATCATTCCCCCCTGCTCCATACAGAGGAAGGAAAATGCATTATCTCCCAATGTCCCTTGCCCACCCCCTTCTTTTTCTTGGCAGCCTTTGAAGCAGATCAACTTCAAACTAAAGCTGCAACTCAGGAGCTACTGCTGCTGTCCTTGGTCACCCAACTCTTCACAGGAGAATCATGTTACTGCCTCTCCAGGTGACTCCCTACTGCCTGCCTGTTTACCCTTCTTTGTGACAACCTGTGACTGCCTTCTCACGTGGCATGAGAAGCATCAAGCAAAAGGGATTTCTCTTCCCTCTCTATCCCCCACTGGGGGCTGGAGAAG